>NC_052624.1:178531687-179781687 GCF_016161935.1 Mauremys reevesii | reverse complement strand
CACACATATGGATTCTTGAGATTTGTCTCAAGTCTTCTCTGCCCTCAAGGCTCTGCCTGTGAATCTAAAGCTTCTCATCCAAATTGTTACCTCTACCATGCAAGCAGAGACCACATTTGCTCTGCCCCCCGTTGTTAACAAAATGAGGAGATTTGATTTGTTAATTGAATACAGTTCCCCTTCTCTGTTTCCAGGACTATGTGGTGAATGTCACAGAGGAATTTCTGGAGTTCATTTCAGAAGGAGCTCTTGCTATTGAGGTGTGGGGTCACAGATGTACTGGCAATGGCAGCTCCATTTGGGAGGTTGATTCTCTTCATGCTAAAACTAGGACACTGAGAGACAGGTATGAATAAGCTACAAGGAATGATTCCATCAGCTTTCTAAAGAGATTAGGGTAAGATACTTGCAGTGTTAGAGAAACTTCATACTCTTACTGATCTGAATTACAAATGTTGCTTGTTTGGGGTGTCTCTCTCTAGGTGGAGTGAAGTAACTCGCAGAATAGAAATGTGGATTTCCATACAAGAACTAAATGAGATGGGGGAATATACAGCAGTTGAACTCCATCAGGCAAAGGATGTAAACACTGGTGGGATATTCCAACTTAGGCAGGTACTGAGTCCTTTTCCTGCCCTGTTAACCTGCTTTAAGAGTATTCTTAAAATGTTGTTCTTAATTTCTCTCTAATTCTTCTGGTCACTTATTCAGGGTCATTCTCGAAGAGTTCAAGTGACAGTGAAGCCTGTACAGCATTCAGGAACACTTCCCCTCATGGTGGAAGCCATTCTTTCTGTCTCTATAGGCTGTGTGACTGCCAGATCAACCAAACTACAGAGGGGGTTGGACAGCTACCAGGTAGGGCAACTGGTTAATGCACCAAGTTAATTATTATTTGCTTTGCAGTTTTAGAACCTCCTTAAAATAGTTCAAGTTATAAAATCAAAATGGAGGCCCGAGTATTTTAATATAATCACATCCATACATAATATTCTGTTACTTTTGCTCACTTTAACAGATGCCCGATATATATGTGTGTGATATCTGCTTATAGGCCCAAGTTTGTTCCTGTTGAAGCCAGTGCAGAACACCTACTAATGTCATCGAGAGCAGATTTGGGCACAGAAATACACATTACCTATGTGTGTATATACAAACATTTAATGTACCTATCAGTTCACTATAGAACCACCTAACTTTCCTTTGCCTGTTTACATTTGCATATATAATAGAAGTGCTCAGTCATAATGTTAGATCTAAGGGCTTGTCAATATTTTGTACAATCCATTATTTTCAGGGGCTCCTACCTCTACCATAAGAATGTTGATCTGATTCCTTAATTCCTGCCTACTGTCTGGTGTTACCTGTTTTCTTTAGAAATTTGACAGCTCATTGTCTGTTTAAAAACTTGTGCAGTATGTATAAGAAGCCAAAAATATTTGAAAAAAAATAAAATTTAAATATACACTAACAACAATACTCATATCACAGGTGAGATACTAAGATCAAGTAAGAAAATTGAGACCAGTACTTTTATTTATTAACCACTATCATATAACCAAACAAAAACGTGATGAAATCAACTAATTGTATGACTCTGGTGATTAAATTGTATAAATGCTTTGCCTTTGTACCAGTTTGTGTGTGATGGAAATGTTTGGGGTTTTATTGGTATGTGTTTTTTTCGGTGTGCTGTTTTGTCAAGAAAAATGCATGTTCTTTGTGTTTTACAAAATTTATTTTCTCCTACCAGAGAGGAGATGATGATGATGGTGATATGGATAGTTATCAGGTATTGCTGCTGTTGCTGTATATCCTGTGGCATGGGGCACAGCTAATGCTAATAGCCAGCAACTTTAAAGTGGATAAGAGTATTGGAGCAAGCAAAAGCAGCTTTAAAAATACATTCTCTGCATTAAAAAGACTGCCTGGGCTATAAAAACATTGCCATTTCAGTATATCTTATATTATAATTTACTTTATAATCTTACACTTCACTTCTTTCTATAGTATTTCCAATAATCAGATCTTCTAACTTCCTGTTACTTTAAAAAATAAATAAAGCTTAGCAACTTTAATATTAGAATGCAAATACAGTTTTTTACAATAAAAACATGCAACCTTCATTAACATTTACTATCCAGAATTTACATAATAGGTTTTTCTTTAAAAAGCAAACTCCTTGTCTTTAGAAAATGTATTACTGTTTGAAAATGCTAATAGAGAGGCAGAGTGGAAGTGCTGTGAAATTAAATATTTTAATGAGAAATTTTGTTTTTTAGGCTATCGAAGTTTAGTTTTAGCTTATCTAAAAAAATAAAAATGTTAGTCTGCATTTTGTATTCTGAGTAGCTTTAGAGATGTTAAAATTTGGAAAGCTAAAAATATGCATCACCAAACGTAGCATTTAAAAAGAATAAGAATAAAGGCTGAAAATGGAAATAATATTCCTGATATCTTCCTAGTTGTAAGACTTATATTTGATTTTGGTGCTTGGAAGAAGCAAAACCTTATTCAGGCATTGGTGTTGACATCCCTTAATATAGCATAGTATGTTCTTTAATAGTCTTCAAAATGTCAGTTTAGGTACTAACTTCCTGCGGGCTGTTTGTGCGCTTCCTGACACCTTGAATCACAGAGAAGAATAGTCCAAGTACACCTCTACCCCAATATAACTCCTTGGGAGCCAAAAAATCTTACCGTGTTATAGGTGAAACTGCATTATATCGAACTTGCTTTGATCCACCAGAGTGCGCAGCCCCGCCATCCCAGAGCACTGCTTTACCGCGTTATATCTGAATTTGTGTTATATTGGGTCGTGTTATATCGGAGTAGAGGTGTATTCCTGTGATGTCATAAAGCATGAATGCATGATAGATTCTCTTTGCATGGGGAATTTTTTTATTGCACTGATGGCAGCTAGTAACAGAATTTTATGCAGGTTTAAGGGTATACTGACCTGTCTGCAGTCTTCAGGAAAACACCTGGCCAATGTATAATACCTATTTTCCCCATTCCACTGCATTAAACAGTTTGGATGCCACTTCCCTGGTCTTAATACTTACCTGTAAATCACAAATTCTGTATATGAACATCTTAGAAATGTTGACAGCATAAAAATTATACAGCAGCTAGTATAGTTTCAACTTTTCATGCTTTTCCTTTTGTAATTTGAAGCTTGAAAGATACTGACCTTTAATTCCTGGATGGTGTACTGCTTAATCAGTGTGCATGATATAAATGAAAGCTTCCTGCATATTAATCATGCAAAAATTTCCAATAGCATTTCTGATCACAAATTATCACATACAGTTGTGTGTCCTTTGTAAAGATCAATATGATATGTTCAGGAAAATATTTTCTTTCCCCACGTTAGGAAGAAGATTTAAACTGTGTGCGAGAAAGGTGGTCTGATGCACTCATAAAACGCAGGGAGTACTTAGATGAACAGATTAAAAAAATCAGCAATAAGCAAGGTTTGTATCACTTGAAGCTTAAATTCTCTTTGTACTTTGTCCCTCTTTCCAAACATAATTTCACTTGATGTGAAACTTAGAATTGTACTTAGCACGTTGTTTAGAATAAAAAAGTTTAAAAAAAAAAGTCACAGTAACTTATAAAGGAACTTTTTCTAGTAAAGTTGAAATTTATACAGTAGTTCAGATTTCAGTGTCACAAGTCTGCATAGTGTGATTTATAATCTAGTGATAAGCTGTAAATTTGTTATAGGGAAATGTGAACTACAAATGCAGTTTAAAATCATACATCTAATATATTGTCTCTTTCACTGTAGAGAAAACGGAGGATGAAATAGAACGGGAAGCACGGCTACTAGAACAGTGGATGGGACTAACAGAAGAGAGGAATGCAGTGCTTGTCCCAGCCCCAGGCAGTGGCATCCCAGGTGCTCCTGCAGATTGGTATGTGTAAATAGAGCTCAAGAATACAAAACCCCAACATCTGTTTTTTTGTATATGTGCATAGAAAATTAAGTGGTGAAATTTGAGGGTCTGATTCACCACTGTTATATTCCAGTGTTACACTAGCATTAATTGGTGTGAAGCTGGAAGAACAGTGGTGAATCAGGCCCAGAGTCTGTAATATCCTAATATGAATATAAACTATTCCTCAATAAATTTCCTGTTTGATGCTTTGCATTGGATACAAAAGGAACTGCATCTGAACTTCCTCCTCCAAGAGCAAAGAACTGTTTGGCAAAATGTAATTGAGCTAACTTGTAGAATGCACAGTATATTCAGAATCTGAAGGAAAAGTTGCCTAGCTAACTTGTTATACAGAAACTCTGAGGTAACAATCCCGTAGTTACAATTTGAGCAGTAACGTTAAATTTAAGCACTTGTTTTCAGGTGGTTATAATTCTGAATACTACCCGTAGGTTGAAATCTTTCATATGTTCATTTAGTTGCCTCAAAGACAAATTATAGAAAACTTAATAAAATTCTACTTTGCCTTTTTTAAATGTTTGGACCAATTTAAAAAGGTTTTGTTCCCCACTCAAACACACACACAAGTTTCAGAGGCTTTTATTTGTACTCAGATAATTAAAACTGGCTTTAAGGAGAAAAAACCCAAACCAAAATCAAACCTGGCTTATATGTAGTCCACACTTCTTAAGTTGGGAAAAACTTGGCTAAGAATAATTGTTCTGTTTGACTGAAAGTAGCGTACAATGCCAGATAGGCAGCCCTTTGTTAGCAGAAGGCTGGATTAGATGATCTAGTAGATTTTTTTTTCCTATCTCTGATTTCTAGGTTCCTGTTACTTTTCCTTCTCAATTTAGATATTGTGTACCATTTAGCCAAAAATGTACACATTGATATAAATGCTATGGCATTTAATTTCACTGATTAGTTACACACACACTTACTTGAAAGTCTGTTCACCTATGTGTATGAGACAATTGAAATAAACAAATAGTGTTTTATTTTAATGTACTATGATTTGACCTCTCTTAAAAAAAAAAAAAAAAAAAAAAAAAAAAGGATGAGTTAATTCTATGTGGGGAAAAAACTATTCAACAACATGGCTGAAAATGTGTATGCACAGAACAAGTCATTTAAAGATGAAGTTCCCATAACTGTTGAAATGTGCCACATCACCATGGTGAATGTTTTTATTTAAGCTATACATATAGTCATATATATAGGAATACAATGTCTATAATAGGTGGGTGAATTACTAGATCTATGGGTACTATAACTTTGAGTATCCTAATTTTTTTCAGTGCAGTTAAATTCTCCACCAAAATGTCTGAAGGTTTTAATCATTGGATGCATTGTATATAAATACTGCATGGATAGCTGCCTGTGCGGGTTAGCTTATATATTTATTTTACCATATTGACAGCAGTTTGTTCTTACTTCCAGGACCCCACCTTCAGGAATGGAAACACACATACCTGTCCTTTTCCTTGATTTGAATGGTAAGTTGTACCTGCAGGTTAGGAAATTTCTTTAATGCTGTTTTTACTGAAATAATTGAATTCAGCTCAATAAACTGGTAAATAAAGGAGTGTCCCTGAAAGGCAAGGAAAATAAAAACTTGAGTTATGCCTCTGATTCCACTATGTTGTACAGCTTTTAGAAGGAAAAATCCTTTTTTTCTGACTTCACAGATTGGTGCAATTAAGCAGAGAATAACTTTACAACTGGGACCAAATAACAAGGGATTGTAAGAGACCTGAAGGAGATTTTCCTAAAAGATACTTGAGGAAATTTGGTGCATTATAGTGCCCCCAAAAGAAGCAGGGTTTAAATTTAAGATCGACAGCAGATAGGTAAATCTAGTGCAAGTTTCAAAAGGTGCTTCAGTTCTATCTGCAAGAACATATTTCTTTGAAGTACTGATAGAAAATTGTCCATGTGCTATTGAGAAGTTATGTTGTTGTTTTTGCTCTCCTTGTGGTTCAAAAGTAACTATTATTTAAACTGCAAGTTAGTAGCATAATTAAAGAGTTTTATGCGTAATACAGAGTATTTGAAACTTCTCCCAGGGAAGTCACCGAGTTCTACTACTAAAGGACTACTAAAATGACTTTTTAGTGTTTGTTCTTGAAAGAGATGGCATCTCTTAGCTGAAATTTGGTTTATATCTGAGGGTTTTGGGAAGTTAGCAGGTAGGAGACAAAACAAGATGTTTAGGAAGAACTACCTGATTCAGTGTAATATTACAAAACTTGCTTGACTATGACCCTAATGTAGTCCCGTGTGTAAAATCAAATGTCCAGATACCCTAGTATACTAGTCTCCTAAAGATGCCTTGATACCTCAGCGATGGATGTTATATGAGAAGCTAGCTGGTTACGATGAATGGATAGATAAAAAAAAAAAATTTCAGACCCTGCCTGGCATAATATATTAATTCATGAGCCTTTAAAAATCTAGTCTAAAATTTTGTTTGGGTCACAAGTGAGAATGAATGTTATGGTCTCAACCTAGTTTTCCCTGGCCCCTTTTGTGTATATTGCAAGCTTCCCCACAATTTGGTGTATTAGTTATGATTAGCCAACACTTAATACAGTATGAAAGAGGTACAAAATCACCTGATAGGCCTTTGTAACAATTCAGGCCTTTATAACAATTCAAACTTCTATTAATTTATATCCTTTGATGTAGACCTAACTTTTTCATTTGTGTTCTTTGTGTGTTGATTTCATTAGCTGATGACCTCAGTGCCAATGAACAGCTTGTAGGTCCCCATGCATCAGGAGTTAACTCAATACTGCCAAAGGAGCATGGGAGTCAGTTCTTTTATCTGCCAATCATAAAACACAGTGATGATGAGGTAAATTACTAATAAGCCTCCTTCCTGGCAATTGCGACTTACATTCATGCTTGCTTTCTGCTTTGTGTTTTTATTATGTGTTTAATTCTTATGACTAGTTAAGTATCAAATTAATTATAAATGTTTATTAATTTATTGTTAATGTTAATATTTTTGGTGGCAGGGTCATTCTTTCAGTCTTCAGACCATGCAGTTACTATCCATATTTATAAAACTATAGTCATGCGTTCTATTGCGCTTTTCGTCGGAGTAGAGTTGCTAACAAATTCAGTTTCTGGTAATTACATTCTTTAGCCCCAAATTCTTTTATGCAGTTTCATTTGGATGGGATATTCCTTGTTTCCTGTGCTATATTGATGTGCGATGTCAAACAGCTGCCATATCCTCCCCGGAATTAGCTATATTTCAGTGATGGACGAAGTGATCCATATTCGATTTTTTCAGTTTACAGGTGACCTCTAAAGCATTTAAAAAATACAGGGTTTTTATCTCATGAACAGAAGATATGAAAGTTGTTGATAAGGTTATTTTTAGGTCTCTTTCTGCTTTTTATCCTAGAAATACCATGAACGTCTAGTGCATCCTGGATTTTGTAGAAGATTTCTTTGGGATTTTAGAGAATGTAATTTTTTAGCTCTCATTGCTTAACTTAGAGAAGTGGGGGATGTTGAATCTTTTTGGAAAAGACTTTTTAACTGTCTAAAAATGCTTTCCTCTCTGTGTTTCTCAATTTGCACCCTCTTGGCTCTTGTAATAATTTCACTTATTCTCTAGTCACTACAATGTCTTCTAAACTAGATAAGGCCTTAATTTCTAAAGGAATAAATAGATTATTTTTCCGGTTGTGGGTCTTGTTTGTTTGTAAAAGGTTTGGAACCATTCAAAGTGAAAGGTGCTCTATAATTGTAGATTAAATTTGGAGTTGTACTTGATTTTTCACTTGTTCCACCTTCCATGCTATCTCATTTAGGCATATATCCTGAGACCAGCTCCCAGGATGAATAACTTGGCTGGGTTGTAGTGGGGATGCCTGCGGAAGGAAAATGAAAAGATCTTTCACAGGGTGGAAGATGCAGAGGCCTTTGTGTGCCCCTCTGCTATGGCCCACTCCTAATGCCAGTTGAGTTCAGTGAGCTTTGGATCAAGTCCCAAGTAAGGGACAACCAGAGGATTCATGTAGCGAATCCTGTGGTCCCTCCCTTCACTTTAACCTTCTGCTTGCAGCTGTGTATAGATCCCCGGTACACATGGGCTCTGCACTGCACCAGGATCACATGCTCCAATGTGGCCTTTCAGATCCTGACACACCCATGACACTACTGCTCCTAAAGTGCCCACTACAGCTGTTTTTCTTTCATTAATGGTGTTACTATTTCTTGTTAAATTCTGGTACATTTTAAATTGAAGTAATTGACATTCATTTTCTTTTTCTCCTTTTACTCCACTACCCAATTTGTCCACTTAGGTTTCAGCCACTGCTGCTTGGGATTCTTCTGTCCATGATTCAGTGCATTTGAACAGGGTAACACCACAAAATGAGAGGATTTACTTAATAGTGAAGATCACTGTGCAACTTAGTCATCCTGCTGCTATGGAATTAGTACTGCGTAAAAGGATTGCAGCCAATATTTACAACAAGCAGGTAATGGGTTTTATTTGTATGTTCTCATCTGCTTATATAGCTTTTAATTTCATTGCTGTCTTGTTCTTGCCCTAGTATTATTCCATTTTGCAATTGGCTTATTTTTCTTGGCTCCTAAGCCTCATTTATCTAAAATGGTCTCTTAAATGAGAAGATTTCAGTTAGTGGTGAAAGAACTCACTGTTGATCTAGGTTCCACATAGAGCATGGAACAAGATAATATTTTTGTTGACAACCTACAGTATGAAAATTATGGTTGCTATATAAATTAACTGTTAGGAGTCAAAATTATACTTCTTGGAGTAGTGTCCTTATGGATGCTCCATTGTAGGTGTGTGTGCACCCCCACGCTGTTGGTCGGAGAATTTCAGTAGCAGTCTGTCCTGCCTGTGCATGCATGGCTCCCTGCCTGCCACAAGGCTAGCCAGCTTGCTCAGGCATTTAACTCAATTCGCTGCCTCGGGGAGAAGCACAATCCACAAAAGTGTGGTTGGTGCCAGCAGCTAAAACCCAGGTCTAGGGAAGGTGTAGCTAGGCGCAGCAACTCACCCTGCTGCGCCTCCTGCTGGTCATCCAGGGAATTAGCTCTCCAGCCTTTGGACCCAGGAGCGCCTTCTGCAGGCCGGTGTCTCACCTTGCTGCTGGCCCCATGTCCCTCCCAGCCCCCAGTGCCCCTTCTGCCGGGGTTCTGCCCCTGCAGAACCCCGTGGTCTCTCTGGGTCTCCCCTCCCCAGGGAACCCCCAACCGCCTATCCCCACCTCGCCTCAGTCTTTGGCTATTGCCAGTCACTATATAGCCCACGCTCACTGGGGCAGACTGCAGTATAATTGCCACTCGTCATTGGCAAGGAAGGTTTGGACCTGCTGCCTCTGCCTACCCTTGGGCTGCCCCATTGCAACCCCAGTACCTTTTCGGCCCTTAACAAGGCCTGCAGCCTGGGAATTTTCCAGGCTGGAGCTCCCCCGCTCATCTGGCCTTTCCCCAGCCCTGCTCCACTTTAGGTACTTGGTTCAGCTTCCCAGCAGCTAGGCCCTTCTCCCTCTAGAGACAGAGAGAGACTCTGAATAGCTCCTGGCCCACTGCCCTCTTATAAGGGCCAGCTGGGCCCTGATTGGGGCATGGCCACAGCTTAGGCTGCCTCCCCAGTCAGCCTTTCCCCAGCCACAGCCCTCCCCAAGGCTGCTTTTTACCCCTCTGGGCAGGAGCAGGTGATCACCCTGCTACAGAAGGACTGAGAGTTAAGGTTAAAACTCCTGCTGATGGAGTTGGTCCTTCAATTTCCGGAGTCCCAGAGTGAGATATCACTACAGTCTTCTATGTTGAGGGCAGGTGATTCTAAGGAAATGAACTACTCACTAAGGACTGGTAAGAAGACATCTGTGAGTCACCGTAGTGAGCCCAGATCAAACTAGAAACGTTCTCTGGCTCTATCAGTATCTTCTGTACCGATGGCGTGAAGCCACCTACAGTCAGTACCCAGGGCATGGACAGTACTGAGCCGACAGAGGCAGTCGGAACGCCCAAAGACCCGATGGGCACAGGCAAAGAGATACCAGTACCGAGGTGTCTGGTGATAAACATAGACGATCCGCCCCAGGGAAGGCTACATCAGTGAGGTCACCAGCACTGATCCTGGTGCGCGTGGCACTGATGGACCATACAACCACTGATGGACCATACAACCAGGTCCACATCACCAACTCCCTCAGCATAAGCTCCTCAGCACCGGCAGCCTTCGGCACTGATACCAGTACCAACTGCACCTGTGGAATACAGGTGCGCATCAGACCTCTTGGTTAGGGTGACCAGATGTCCCGGTTTTATAGGTTCAGTCCCGAAATTTGGGGCTTTTTCTTATATAGGCTCCTATTACCCCTCCACCCTCTGTCCCAATTTTTCACACTTGGTCTCTGGTCACCCTACTGTGGGTATGTGATGCACCAGACTCACCTCTTCTCAATACTGGGGCCCTGGCACTGAGCTAACCAGGAGCAGTGGACACAATGGCATCTCCACACCTCGCAATGCCTCTTTTCCATTCAGACTCAGAGAGTGAGCCAGAGGAACTGGGTTCTCACCAATCATCCTACCCACCATAGACCCCAATCCCACCAAGGATACCAGAGGTGCCACCCTGGCCCTCAACCTCCTTGGTGTGGGTAACCGTGGTTACAGCCACCAGCTCCCTACCCACAATGGCCATACTGGGACCCTGGCAGGCCCAGAGATAACAAGCCTCACAGGCCCCTAGCATGATTTACCAGCAGGTAGAGAGACGTCCTCCTTCAGCAGTGACATCAAGGGCACCAGACCCTCCTGAATTCTTGGAGGAAGAACAGGAAGTGGAGGTGGAAAAGGAAGAGGCTCCTAAAGCCCACCTCTCATTATCCTCACCTGACGAGGAGGTGGGTTCCCCTCCCCTTCTCCTCCTCCCCCCCCCCCCCAATCTCTGACAGATGACTTTCGGTCATTCCAGGACCTAACTGAAAGAGTGACTGAGGCCCTACAAGTGCAACTTCATGGTGTTCGAACCTCATCATAAACTGGTGGACGTTCTTCCACCTCTGCCAGGGTAGCCCTCCCTAAGGCACTCCTAGACCCTGCTAGGGTGATATGGAAGACCCCAGCATCCATCCTGCCAACATGCAAGCAGCCAGACAAAAAGTACTATGTGCCAGCAAAGGTGCACGATTTTTATTCACCCATCCGCCTCCAAATTCTATCATAGTGGTCGCGATCAATTCGAGGGGTCGCCAATACCAGTTTAAATCTATGCTGTCTGACTGAGATGGGACGTGCTTGGATCTGTTTGGCAGAAAAACCTATTTTTCTCCTTTATTGACCAGCTTCTGGGTGCATACAAAGACCAATTCATGGCTATCATTAACGAAGGCCAACTAGTGGCGAAAATGTCTCTGCAGTGCGTGTTGGATGTGACCAACATTGCAACGCAATCAATCTCCCCGGCAGCGGTTATTGGGAGGACCTCTTGACTCCATTTGCCCAGCTTCCCTAAGGAGGACCTCCCCTTCGAGGGAACAAAGCTATTCACTGAGAAGACAGATGCATCCCTCCACACATTAAAGGATTCTTGAGCAACTCTGAGTTCCCTGGGGGATATACATGCCAGCCTACAAAAGAGACAGTCCTCAACCACAGTTCAAGCTGAGATCATCATAGTATGTTCTTCAATACTTGTTTCAGAGATTGTATGAGCCACAGAGAAATAAATCAAAATTCTCTACATTCAAACAATCGGGGCCACCACCATCCTTGTCTCAGCCCTAAATTTCAAAGAGACACTTTTGATGGGTTGTTTGAGGTACCAATAGAATGCTTTCCTTACAGTTGCACGTTAGGAACCCCTTTCTTTTGGAGATTGCCTTTCCCCATTCCGCAGCAGCTGTGAATGGATAACCTCCGACAAGCGGGTGCTGGAAATTGTCCAGAATGGATGTGTCATCCACTTCTCCTCCCTTCCCGCTCCCAAACACCCTTCCCTGTCCCTTTTCAAGGACCCTTCTGATGAGATTCTACTACACCAAGAGGTGAATCATCTCAGCGTACCCACACATCTCAGGGGCAAAGGCTTCTATTCTTGTTACTTCCTGATACCGAAGAAAAAGGGAGATTGGAGACCTATAGTGGACCTCAGAGCACTCAACAGGTATGTCAGTGATTATCCCAGTGTTAGAAAAAGGAGACTGGTTCTTAGCCCTCGACCTTCAAGATGCATACTTTCCCATTTCTACATACTGAGACACAGGCATTACCTCAGGTTCACACTAGGCCAGGACCACTACCAGTACAGAGTACTCCCTTTCAGCCCCTCATTCCCCCCCCCCCCCCCCCAGGGTATTCTCCAAGGTCCTTTCGCTAGTAGTGGCCTATCTATGTTCTCAGGTTATTAAGATTTTTCCCTATCTGGATGATTGCCTTCTCAGAACACAGTCCTTCACAGAGGTCCACTCAGACCACACAAGACTGATTTCTAACACTGGGCCTACAGATCAACAAACAAAAATCAACCTTAACACCGGTTCAAAACCTAGAGTTTATAGGAGCCAGCCTTGACTCTGTGCAAGCGAGGGTGCTCCTACCACATCACAGATTTCTCAATCTCTCTTCAGTGATAGAGACAATACAGTTCAGCCCTCAAATCTCAGCCAGACAGCCTTCAGCCTTCAGCTTCTGGGACTCATGGCTGCGGGCACATCAGTCATTGTTATGGTTGACTACACATGAAGTGCTTCCAAGCATGGTTTGCTTCGGTGTACAGACCAAACAAAGACAATGTAAACAAGCTCCTGACCGTAGTCAAACAATCCTTAAACTGGTGGAAGGACCCAATAAACATTTGCATGGAGATCTCATTGGCTCAGTCTTCCCCATCTCTTCTTCTGACCACTGAGGCATCCCTCATAGGCTGGGGAGCACATCTCAGTGGTCACACTGTTCATGGCAAATGGTCCCCATCAGAGACATGTCTCCACATCAATCTGCTAGAGCTCAGAGCGGTCTGAAATTTGTGTGCTCACTTCCTCCTGCTGATCAAGGACACACATACGAAGGTCTTGATGGACAACATGGCCTGTTAGGTACTACATAAACCAGCAAGGAGATACCAGGTCTCATTCCTTATGCACAGAAGCTCTGAAGCTATGGAATTGGTGCCTCTCCCACATTGTCCTATCAGTGGCCTACCTACCGGGAATACACAACACAACAACTGACAGTCTCAGTCACAAGTTCCTGCTCTACTGCTAATGGGAAGTAAACCAACCATTCTACACAATATATTCCGGCAGTGGGGGTTGACAAAGATAGACTTCTTCGCTACCTACCAGAACAAGAAATGTGTGCGGTACTGCTCCAGAGTGGGGATCGGCCAACACTCCAGGGTAGATGCTCTCCTCCTCCCTTCTTTACGCCTTTCCTTCATTCCCTCTCTTGGGAAAGGGCCTGTTGAAGATGATTTAAAAAAAAAAAAAAGGAAAAAGGAAAGGACATTCTGATTGCTCCCACCTGGCCCAGACAGACATGGGACCCTTACCTGTCTCAGCTGGTGGTGTGCTCACCGGTGACCCTACCGATCACTCCCTGCCTCCTGTCGCAGAACGAGGCTCGCATTCTTCACCCCAATCCATGGGTCCTACATCTCAAAGAGTCGCTCCTTTGTGGTTCCAGCACAGAGAGGCATCCTGCTCGGAGGAAGTATGGGAAGTACTATTACACAGTAGGAAGGGTGCTACTCGTTGCACCTACCTACAGAAATGGAGGAGATTCCAGACATGGTGCCAACCCAAGGATGTCACCACTAATTCAGCCACCTTATTGGGATTCTGGACTATCTGTTACCCTTAAAGAAATTGAGTCTCTCTGTTAGCTTGCTGAAGGTTCACTTGGCAACAATTGCAACCTTCCACCAGCAGGTAGAAGGGCTACTCAATCTTCTTTCACCCGACTATGAAGAGGGTTCTAAAAGCCATAGTAAACCTCTTCTCACAACCCAAGACACCCATTCCGCAATGGGACCTCAATCCAGTACTAAAGGGCCTGACTAGACCACCATTCGAACCCATGGCCACTTGTTCGTTAACTCACCTTTCCTCATCACCATCACTTCTGCCAGAAGGAATGGGGAGATAGCAACTTTGATAGCACATCCCCCTTTTACACTCAGACCACACCTGAAGTTCACTCCCAAAATAACTTCTGCATTTCACATGAATCAACTCATTTAGTTCCCAAAATTCTACGCAAAACCTCATATGGATAAGAGAGAGACCATCCTCAATACACACAATGTGTGGAGAGCCTTAGCTTACTTAGGACAAAGGACTTCAGAAAATCTCCGAGGCTCTTCCTTTCAATTGTGGATAGGTCAAAGGGTGCAGCGATGTCAGCTCAGAGGCTCTCCATGTGGGTCTCCGGCTGCATTAAACTCTGCTACCAATTATGGGGGGTAACACATCTATCTTCAGTATGCACGTGTTCCACAAGGTCAGTGTCCTTGTTGTTTGCCCTCTTTAAGGGTATCCCCATATCAGAGAGATGCAGAGCAGTTACATGGGCATCTGCACATAACTTCACAGAACATTATGCCATTGTGAGTGATTCGGCTTCAGACACCCAGTTCAAGGCCTCTGTACCACAGGCGCCAGTTTCCTTTGGGCCCTGGGGGTGCTCAACCTCCTGCTCTGCCCCAGGTTCTGCCCCTACCCCTGCCCCACCTCTTTGTGCCCCAGGCCTCGCCCCCACTCCACCCTTTCTCCCAAGCCTCCATCCCCGCCCCACCTTTTCTGACCCAGTTCTGCCCCCTCCCCCAAGCATACCCTGTCCTGCTCTTCCCACTCCCCCCACAGCCACCTCCTACACGCCGCGGAACAGCTGATCTCAGTGGGCAGTAGGTGCTGAGGGAGAGGACAGGAGTCGGTGGCGGGGGGGGTGGAGCTGGCTACCAGTGGGTGCTAAGCACCCACTAACTTTTTTCCATGGGTGCTCCAGCCCTGGAGCACTCACGGAGTCGATGCCTATGCTCTGTAGTATCATCTATATCAGACTCGACTCTGAAGTCCCAGCCTCCAGCAGTGGCAACTGCTCAGGAGTAACCTACAGTGGAGCACCTACTCAAAGAAGAGGAAGTTACTCACCTTGTGTAGTAACAATGGTTCTTAGAGATGTGTCCCCCTATAGGTGCTTCATGACCCTCCCTCCTCCCCTCTACTTCAGAGTTCCACTGGTTGACTCTTCGTTAGAGATGGAACTGAAGTAGAAATGCCCTTACATGCTAGCTAGCCTTATGGCAGGTGGAGAGCCTTGCGTGCTGCTATTAAAATTCTCTGATCGACAGCACAGGGGCGCGCACACATGCCTACAGTGGAGCACCCATAGGGACACACATCTTGAAGACCCATTGTTACTGCACAAGGTAAGTCTCTTGCCACTGGTCCCCACTCACCCCCTTTCTTCTCTAGGCAGGGAGCTTTAACCATCGTTACTGCACAAGGTGAGTAACTTAGACATGGTCAAAGAAAAGTTTTCCAAGTTATTTTGCAGCCTGTGGTCAAGAGAATGAGAGATATTGACATCCATACAATAAATGTATTGAGATCTGATTCTCAGTTGCCCTATTCATTGTGTAGTCATTTATGCCTGTGTAAAGAAGGTGTAAAATGCTACTATTCTCATTTGGTTGCAATTTATACTCACAATTTATACTTTGCACAAATGTAAAAAACTACACAAATTTCAAGGCAATGGAGAACCTGGGCCATTAACTGTAGAAAAACATGACTGCTTCATACTAGGAAGCAGCATCAAAATTTTAATGAACTTACAAATGTTAAGACTTTTTTTTGTTTTACTGTTAGTGTGCAAAATAATAAAATTATATGCTAAAAATTACCATTGTGGATACAGTAATTTAAAATTCTTTTATATTTCTAGAGTTTTACCCAGAGTCTGAAAAGGAGAATATCCTTGAAAAATATATTTTATTCCTGTGGTGTGACCTATGAAATAGTATCCAATATACCAAAGGTAAATTATTCTGCTCTTCTTTACAATCTGTTAAAGGAGTAAAATGATATTTTGGGGCAGGATATATTGTTTGGGTGGGAATTGAATATTCAACTTTTGTTGATATAAAAAGAACTTGTTAGTTGTACATCTGAATTTCTCCAGGCCAAGTGAATCTGTATATAAGTTTTTATTTGAATAATGTGTAGAGTGTAGAAGATGGAGCCTGATGGGGGATTTTATTGATTTAGTTAACTTTTTTACTTTCTGGACTGAGAGCTTGGGTATCAGGTTTGAACAAACTATTACAGACATATTTAAAATGTATTTCCTTTGTACAACATCATTATAAATATTTATGTATACAAGACTGGTACCTAGTTTTAAACCCATTTTAAAAAAAACAGGCTTTTAAAGGAAAATAATTTTTAGTATAGATTTTCCTCATTCAGAACAACTAGGACAGTGGTTCTCAATCTTTCCAGACTATTGTACTCTTTTCAGGAGTCTGATTTGTCTTGCGTACCCCAAGTTTCACCTCACTTAAACACTACTTGCTTACAAAATCAGACATAAGAATACAAAAGTATCATAGCACACTATTACTGAAAAATTGCTTACTTTCTCATATTTACCATATAATTATAAAATAAATAAATTATAAATATTATGCTTACATTTCAGTGTATAGTATATAGAGCAGTATAAACAAGTCATTGTCTGTATGAAATTTTAGTTTGTACTGACTTTGCTAGTGCTTTTTATGTAGTCTGTTGTAAAGATGAGTTGATGTACCGCCTGGAAGACCTCTGTGTACCCCCAGGTGTATGTGTACCCTGGGTTGAGAACCACTGAATTAGGACATCTGAAAATAAAAGGCTGTAACCTGAAAAAGAGTGCTTGAAAGCTTGTCTCTCTCACCAACGGAAGTTGTTACAATCAAAGATATTACCTCACCCATTTTGCTACCCTCACATAGTAGTAATTACAGTTTACAGTCTATGAAGATTATACACACTATTTAAGAATCAGGAAGGAAGAGTTAATAGTCATGAAATAGTTAACCCATTACATACACACTTTTTATTTTTCAGGTTAAACAGTCACATTTGGAGGGAGCTGTAGTGTCTAATAAATATGGAGCGCTTTCCCCACCATGGGGCGGCTGTTATATTCTTCCTTCTAAATCAGATGCTGGACAGTCTTTGTTCTGTGGAGTGGACTTTGATAAGTCTAAGATCCTCAAGACTGAGAGATTCTGAATAATTGAATCATGCTGCATTTTAAATCAGTGGATCTAAAAAAATGTATCTATTTAAAAAATCTTACAATTTATAATTTTAGGCTACAGAGGAAATTGAAGATCGTGAGACTCTGGCCCTAATGGCAGCAAGAACTGAGAATGAGGGTACATCTGATGGTGAAACTTATATAGAGAAATATACACGTGGTGTGTTGCAGGTGGAGAACATTATAAGCTTTGAACGACTAAGGCAGGCAAGTAGCAAGGAGAGGAGATCCAATGGAAATCTTAAGACTCTGGGGAGATTTTGAGGAAGTGTTTGTGGTGAAAATAAGGTTAAAAAAGTCTAAATAGATGGCAAAAGTACAATATGTGGACTTATGCAAGAGTGTACTTCAGCAAAATGGACAAATCTTGTCTTAAACATGCTGCTGTGTAGAGGAACTATAGCTTCAGTGAATTAGACAAAGGTCAAAATATTCCATCTTTTCACAGGCAGTCACAGTGAAAGAGGCACTCTCTACTAAGGCAAGACACATACGGAGGAGCATCAGCACACCAAATGTCCACAATGTAAGAAACTCTTTCTGAAATAGTGGTAGAGATATGGGTCTTTCTTTAATTTATTGAGTGGATAAAACAATTTCTAACCATTATCACACCAAGTGTATAGGTATTCTGAGCTAGCACTAGTAGAAGCTCTCAGTATGAAGGGGGAATTTGGGTCAATATAATTATTTAATAGCAAAAAAAAAAAAATCAAGGATTTCATCTAAAATCTGCCTCTCCTTCTATCAGGTGAATTTTGGTCTCGGGTGCCAATTTTGGGTACCCGCTCAAAATCCCTGCATTACACTGGTGTGGTCAAAACAGTCTGCCCAGAAGTTTTTAAAGTTTTCACTTTTAAACAACTGATTTCATGTTTTTTCTAGTAAGTTCTGTGAAGGGTCTTGTAGATCCCTATGACATCTGTGAATATGATTTGCCCTTGTACTTACTTTATTCATTCTCCTATGCAATTAAAATAGCAGTTCTGTTAGCAGACTACATCATTGATGTAGACACATAGAGCAGGTCAGACTAAATGATCATAATGGTTCCTTCTGGCCTTATAATCTATGAATACAAGATATTTTGTCATACCTGTTCACTGGTGTTTTTTAGGTGTCCTCTAGCCGATTAGATCTTTTTGGCTGTGATGAAGATGATAAGGTATGTAAATTTGGATTTTCAGAAGAATAAACTGCACAAATCTTCAATTCTTTTTTTTTTCTTTAAAAAAAAAAAAAAAGGCACCATAGCAGAAATGTATCCTTATCTGAATCTTGCATTCATATTACTTGTTTTCATTTAGGTGTACCATTTTAGTCATTTGGATTATACTTATTTGTAACTTAAGTAAAGCATAATTTTAGAAACTGACATGACATAACTAAGGTAGGGGGATTGGAAAGATGTAGGAGAATTTAGAACATATCCTTAGAGCCAGTCAGCTTCCTATGCAGATCAGTGTGACTGAGGTCCTAGTCATACTGCAGATGAAACAATGCTCTGAATACCCATATTTTAAAATAATTATTGCAATCAGGGTCTACTATGGTCTCTCTGCTCAGCATAAATAGGGCTCTTAACAGAACAGTGGGGAGCTATTAATTGGAAAATACCCACCTCTCTGGTTTCTGCCAGGCTAGCAGATTTATTTTGTTTTCAGACCTGAGCCTAACATAAAAGGGAACTAATCTGTTAAAGCTCTCTGCATAGAGAGGAAAGGGCGTGAGCATTGGCTGTAGGTGAGTGTTCAATAGAGAGACTGAGAGAATGCTGCAAGGGGCTGTCTCTCTTCCAGCCCAGGAGCAGGGGTGTTTAGGCTGAGTATAACTTACCTAAACTTCATTCTTTCCTTGCAGTTTAGGGTAAGATTCACGTGTGTAGGCTGCCTTTCGGTATGTGTACACTGCAGTATGTGACTACAGCACATGTAGACATACCCTAGCTAGCTTTGCTCCAGGTAGCTAAAACAACAATAACAGTGCAGCTGTGATGGCAGTATAGGCAGTACAACCCCCTCTGGGAGCCTGGATATGCCCTCCTAGTCTGTGTTGCCATGGCTTCATTACTATTGTTATTTGAGCTAGCTAGATCAAAACCAGCGTCAGTATGTCTACATGTGCTGTGGTCACATCTTTGATTGCACTGTACACGCAGTCTTTGTTATTTTAACTCATGTCTCTGACTGCTGTGTGCCTGTTGACTAATTAATACTTTATAACTAGAAAATGTATGCAGACACACAGTTAAACCAACACCTATAAAATTGCATAGGTGAGGTAATTAAAAACTTTTGAACTTTGACTTTGCCTATTAGTTTCTTTTTTGTCTTGATTAGTGTGCATTTTTAAAAATTCCTTAGGGTTGGTCAGAAAGCCACCTTGATATATCCAACTGTTCTTCCAGTTATCAAGATGTATCATGTTATGGTACTTTACCGAGGGATTCCCCTCGCAGAAATAAAGATGCTGGTGGTAAGTCTTTCAAATATATTTGCCTTTTTAATTGCTCTTAGAGAAAAAAACAAAATATTGCAACAAGAGATTGAAAATAAAATGCAGGGTTCAAAGTTCATGTGCAGTGCACAGAGCCAATACTCCGGAAAGTATCTGCTTAGTGAAGAGCCTAATTGAGACAGTATGGAAGCGAGGAGAGAAAAAGAGGAAGAGACCTCCAAGAAGGAAAAGAGAAGAGACAAATGTGTTGAAGAAGCAAAAGAACAAGGTGAAAAGAAGTGAGAACCAAAATAAGGAAGGTTGGAAAGAACAAAAAGAAGGGGTTTCTATATTGTTTGTGTATTTTAAAAAATTAGTTACTATGGCATGGATTTTATGCTTCAAAACTAACACTGACTCCATAGATGTCCTGGTTGCTTGCTTTTTGCGTGTCAGTATACCATCTTATACCATCAACAATTTATTTGCTTTGGATCAGATTGTAACTATATATTGTGATTGGGGAGTGCAGGCATGGATTCCATTGAAAGTACAGAGCAGGGCAGAGAGCTACATGTGCTTATAGGCTCCTTTTTAAATTCTCTTTGGGTCTTCCTTGATTCTGTCACACAGGGTATGTCTACACTATGAACTTAGGTAGATTTAATAAGTCGATTTTTTAGAAATCGATTTGATACTGTTGATTGTGTGTCCCCACTAAATGCATTAAGTTGGCAGAGTGCATCCACAGTACTGAGGCTAGCGTCGACTTTTGGAGCGTTGCACTGTGGTAGCTATCCCACACTTCCCGCAGTCTCCTCCACCCATTGGAATTCTGGGTTGAGATCCCAGTGCCTGATGGGGCAAAAACATTGTCGCGGGTGGTTCTGAGTACATGTCGTCAGGCCCCGCTTCCTCCCTCCGTGAAAGCAACGGCAAAAAATCATTCCTTGCCTTTTTTCCTGGGTTACCCGTGCAGATGACATACCATGGCAGGCATGGAGCCTGCTTAGCTCACTGTCACCATATGTCTCCTGGGTACTGCTGGCAGATGCGGTACTGCAGTGCTACACAGCAGCATCCCCTTGCCTTGCCTTGCGGACAGTAGACGGTGCAATACGACTGCTAGCTGTTGTCGTCGTCCCGTGGGTGCTCCTGGCTGACCTCGGTTAGGTTGGTCGGGGGCACCTGGGCAGACATGGGTGCTCCTGGTCGGCCTCAGTGAGGTCGGTCGGGGGTGCCTGTACAAAAATGGGAATGACTCCAGGTCATTCTCTTCTTTAAGTTTCGTCTAATGGAGATTCAGTCCTGCCTGGAATATCATGCCAGCTGGAGGCTTCTGCCTTAGGCTGCGCTCCCAGTTGGGAGCACCGTGCGGTCGCACCTACCCCAGCCTACCCCTGGCTTCCATGGCTCATAAAGCCTGGATAGTAGTAAGGAGCAGTTCAACTATAGGCTGAGCAAGTGCAGAATGGTGGTAGAATGTGCCTTTGGACATTTAAAAGCTCGCTTGCGCAGTTTACTGACTCAGCAGAACCAATATTCCCATTGTTATTATTGCTAGCTGTGTGCTCCACAATATCTGTGAGACTAAGAGAGAGACGTTTACAGCGAGGTGGAAGATTGAGGCAAATCGCCTGGCCACTGATTACACGCAGCCAGACACCAGGGCGGTTAGAAAAGCACAGCAGAGTGCGCACTGTGCATCAGAGAAGCTTTGAAAACCAGTTTCATAACTGGCCAGGCTACAGTGTGAAAGTTCTGGTTTTTTTCTCCTTGATGAAAACCTGCCCCCTTGGTTCACTGTACTTCCCTGTAAGCCAACCACCCTCCCCTCCCCCCTTTGAGCCTCATTTGCAGAGGCAATAAAGTCGTTGTTGTTTCGAATTCATGCATTCTTTATTAATTCATCACACAAATGGGGGGATAACTGCCAAGGTAGCCCAGGAAGGGTGGGGGAGGAGGGAAGCACAGGGGTGGGGTAGTTGTAGGGGCACCCCTTAAAATGGCATGCAGCTCATCATAGAAGCGGCATGTCTGGGGCTCTGACCCGGAGCGGCCGTTTGCCTCTCTGGTTCTTTGGTAGGCTTGCCTGAGCTCCTTAAGTTTCACGCGGCACTGCTGCGGGTCCCTGTTATAACCTCTGTCCTTCATGCCCTAGGAGACTTTTTATATTCCGGCATTTCGTCTTTTGCAACAGAGTTCAGATAGCACGAATTCATCTCCCTATACAGCGATCAGATGCAGTACCTCCCATTTGGTCCATGCTGGAGCTCTTTTGCGATTCTGGGACTCCATGGTCACCTCTGTTGATGAGCTCTGCATGGTCACCTGTGCTGATCAACTCGCCACAGTGGCCAACAGGAAATGAAATTTAAAAGTTCGCAGGGCTTTTCCTGTCTACCTGGCCAGTGCATCTGAGTTGAGAGTGCTGTCCAGGGCTGTCACGATGGAGCACTCTGGGATAGCTCCCGGAGGCCAATACCGTTGAATCGCGTCCACACTACCCAAAATTTGACCCAGCAGGGTCGATTTCAGCGCTAATCCCCTCATCAGGGAGGAGTACAGAAATCGATTTTAAGAGCCCTTTAAGTCGACAAAAATGGCTTCGTCGTGTGGACGGGTGCAGGATTAAACCGATCTAACGCTGCTAAATTCAACCTAAACTCATAGTGTAGACCAGGGCACAGTGTGTGAATGCAGGCTTAGCTCTAGTGCAGAGCAACATCAGGGAGCCAAGCTGGAGAATGCTGAGACAGAGGAAGCAAAGATCTGGTAATTGTGATTTCAAGGACAGCAGGTCTCTCTTGTGACCAAGGAGGAAAGGGGAAGTTGGGGAGCTTCTGCATCAGCCTGGAGGGAGCAGCCTGTCCCATCCTGCAGTCCTGTGCATGAAGCTGTTCCTTAAGGAGGAACAATCCCTCCCCCATGGAGCTCTGTACCAGCCTCTACTTGGGCCAGTGGCTAAATGCCACAGTTTCACCCTTTTTGTAACCAGAAACCTTCCTAATACGCTGTTTGACCTTCCCTGATTATACATTATTCTCTTTGCACTTAAGATGGTGCAATAACTACACACAACTGAACTACTATATTTTTGCTCTTCCCTTAGGTTGTATATCGGAGACTCCACATGCCTTAATGGCCAGCCCTTTTAAAGCATTTTCTCCTCAGCCACCAAAGTTTTTCAAGCCCTTAATGCCTGTAAAAGAGGAGCATAAAAGAAAGATCCCTCTCGAAACTCGACCTCTGCTTAGCCAAGAGGTAAAAAATTTTTTTTGAGTAAAGCAAAACTCTGAATCTTTCTTTGAGTAACGAGTAACTTGTTGTACCTAGCAAATGGTTTGTAGCATGTATCCATTGCATGAAAACGTTGTGATCCTGTGTTGGTAATGACTGGTGTGTGCTTCAAGGGTTGCTCTCTTTCATTGGAATTGGGCCAGTTTCACTTTTTTGGTAAGTATTTTTGTATGGAGTGTATTGGTTCTTTTTCTTTTTCCCAAATAATATTCATTTTTTCTTTGATTTTTAAAAAAATGTGTCCCTTGAATATTTTTTCTTATATAAAACAGTGGCAGTATTTTTTCAAAGTGGTGGTTTTAGGATATACATAACTGACACGTTATTTCTAACCTAAAACACCATTCAGAAGATTGCACAAATTTCTTGTTAACTGTATTAACTTGAACCATGGTACGGTATGTGGTCTGCCTGTGTGTTTCACTTTAGTAAGATGTCCTTGTCTCTTTCTAACTTGCATGGGTATAATACTGTATTCAGCTGCCAGTGTCTTCTTTGTGTGATGTGTTGTGTGTCTTAACATTTTCAGAGCATGCCTTCAACTCAGGTACATAACGCTGGCTGTGTTGTGCCCTCAGGAAGTAATGCCAGCAGCATGCCAGTAGAAAACAATAGCATACATGAAGAGAAGATTGTAAGTTTGTATCTGTTTCTGTCATAATGCCTGGTGGTGGGTTTAAGGTCCTTTCACGGGCGATTATGCTACAGCTGCAGTGTGGGGAAGGTGATATGCTTTTGGTGTTTTTAATTTTTAAACTGGCTATTATAATGTACTGTTGCTTTCTTGTGAATATAATCTATAATTTGCAATAACTCAATTGATTCTTTGATCACTCATGTATAACCTATCGGGGGAAAAAAACAGTTTTAAGAGTTGCAGTGTGCAAATGGTGAAATTGATGAAAGGTACTTTTAGCAAACCATATTGAAATCTTTCTAACATACTCAGATTTTGTGACTGTACATCAGAGTAAATGGAATGATCCCATTTGGTGTAAGTTATCTTGCATTTAGTGGTGGGCCCATTTTGAAAGCTTCAAGTTGCCTGATGTTGAAGTGCTGTGGCTAAAATAAGGTTGCAGCTCTTAATTAACAGACAACCCTGTCTTCACCATTTTTAGATTGTGGAAATCATTTATTTTTCAGTAGCCTGGTTAAATTTTTAAATGCTACCCACACTAGCGCAGCTTCTATGAAAGGTGTTTCAGCATTTTTCTTGTATGGTAGATAAGGCTGTAGGATTTGGCTGTTAGCACATGCTTTAGTCTGAAAGTTGGTATGCAAATTCAAAGCTAAAAAACTATTGGGAGGAGGAGGTTTAACAGTTCTGTAGACCTCAGAGCATGTTCTGCCAAAAATTCCTCCTATTCTGTAGATTCTTGTTTTCCTACTGTATAACTCTAATATGGCTTGTCTTGTCTGGATGGGTTTTTAAAAGAAATTTTATAGGCCCTTACCCTCAAGTAGACTTGGCCTTTTGGTGTTTACATTTGAAAAATGGCTGCTGTTCATGGGCAGTAGCTGATTTTTTTAAATTCTACATCATGTTACAGTTCCATAGCATAGTGTGTGTCAGCAATCAGCACTTGTGAACTGTGGGTCATTGACTTGAATACCATGAAGGGAAGAGAGGCAGGTTAAAACTCAAGTTGTCCATTAGAAAAATGTATAATTTAAGGTCCCATAGGGACTAAAATAACTTAATTTGCACAAATTCCCTAAACTTCTTAACAATATAGCTTCCCAGAGCTAAAATAAAACTCCCAGTGCTACAGGAGGTCTGTGCTGAGGGTGGGTTCCCAGGCTAGGCTAAAATAGAGCTGTGCCTGAACCTGGCTGGAGTGGATGTTACAAGCTAGAGCAAACCTTTGGCTAAGCTGGGCTCCCAGGATGATTTCAGTGTTTGAGTTATGGCAGGCTTCCTAGCTTGTTAGCCCACTCTACTAAACTTCAGCCAATCTGATCCCCTCCACCTGACTCACAATGAAGACTCCCAGCTAACAACAAACACACTGACCGATTCCTCCCTCACACATAGACTGATGTAATTAACATGGCCAGGTCCCCATCTGGTGTAAATCAGCAGATTTACAGTTCTAAAAGAAGCTGCCAGTAGCACCATAGGCCTGAATCTGTGAATAGTTGAGTGCCACATCAGATATGACACCTCAGCAACATCTTGCAGGATTAGACTGCATGTAAATAACAAGAATTCTAAATGAAGACTGAATATGTATTTACAAAATGGACAACTGATTTTTTTTTTTTTTTTTTTACTAGGGTAAAATGTTACACATTTTTAAACATGTTTACATGACATTTGATTGGCCTGGCTCAGAAATTCTCACATTCTGTGGGAGGTATAGTTTTGATTTTTGTCTTTTTATGCTCCTTTCATAACATTGAAAAATAGACCTTGAACCACAAACAACAATATTAACATTAAGAATTTGGCCTAAATCTTCAAAAAGCAAGGCAAAATTAAACCTAAAACATAGGCTAACTGTCATATATTGTATGTATGTGCTGCAATACATGTGTGTGTAGTGGCATGAAATAAGGTTAGATTAAATGTTTGAATATTGTGTGGGCATTTCAAAACTGTTTGCAATTAACATTTCTAATCTTGTTCCAGCAGATCTCATACCTGTAGTGGGCAATAAACTTGGTGCTGTGAAAATAAATGTAAAGCACCTGCGGCGTAACTACTAAATAACGTGTGCCTTGTTTGAAATTAGTAACATAATAGCTGGGAGTCTAAGGGCTGCTTGTGACCCCTAAATTAAGGATTTTGGCGCTTTCAGATACTTGGATTTATCTCTGCTAAATTCAGAGAAGGCATAAAAGGCTCTTGACATCCGCAAGATATCACAGTTTTACTGTGCTATCACTTCTCATTCTCCGAATCCCTGTGCTATTGCTGCTTCCCTATTAACTACTTGCAGTTCTTTCTTGTTAATTTCTGCTGCCACATGCACCTTACCATTTCTCTTGAGTCTGTTTTTGATGCTGCTGGCTTCTTTTGCTTTCCTTGACACCTGGCTGGTGCTCCTTTCCAAGCATATTCTTCAGGGATTCCCTTTTTGGTTCTTATTTTGTTGATGACATAGGCTAGTTTCTAATTCAGATTTTTTATGGAAAATTATGCAGTCGCTCATATTCAACTAGGTATGTTATCAGCAAACATATTTGCTAGGAAAATAGTGTTTTCCTTTAATATTTTGAAAATAACCTTAACTCTGTCCCTTTGGGTGGTATGCGTTATTTGAAGGGTCTTTTACTGTATGATCACACAACTGTAGACAATGTGATGTGCTATTCAGCTATTATAAACTGTTTTCTTCTTCAAGTGCTTGCTCATGTGCATTCCACAGTAGGTGTGCGTGCTCGCCACATGCACCGGTACTGGAAGTCTTTCCCCTAGCGGTACCCGTGGGGGAGCTCCCCTAGCAACCCCTGGAGTGATGCCTCTATGGCGTGGTGTAAGGGGTGCTGCGCGCTCCCCCCACCCTCAGTTCCTTCTTGCCGCCATTGAAGGTGCATCGGAACTGCTCTGCCCCAGCTTGACTGCAGCTTTCCTCTTGAACTCTTGTTCATTCATAGTTAGTAGATTAGTGTTAGTTTAGTTTAGTGCGCCCAGGTTGGGGCATGCCCCCTGCCCTGGACTTTAAGTCATGTGAAACTTGCAGGTGGCCAATGCCAATGCACGTGGACTGTTTACATTGTCTGGGGGAAACCCATCTCAGCAATCGCTGCAAGATTTGCAGATCTTTCAAGCCTTGGACCAAGAAGGAAAGGGACATTTGGTTCCGAGCCATTCTGATAGAGTTGGCGTTGACCCCAACTCCAGGGGACTGCTCCAAGTCGGCACCGGGTACCACGGTGTCAGTACGCGGTGACCCTTCGGTGCCTTCCACCAGTTGGCACTGCTCCCCAGCCGTGGGGCATGCCAAGAAGGCTAAGAAGACGTCTTCTCCACTGAGACACCGGAGCAGGACCGAGGGAGAGACTAGACCCACATTGGGCAGTTCTTGATCCCTGTCAGCCTCCAGGCCTCTGACTCAGGTTGAGTGGAGTAGCCCGGCTCACTCGGCGCAGGCCTTCCTGGATGTCCAGGTGCCCTCCATGTCGGAGGCCCTGCAAGCGGCCCGGGACGTTATGTCAATGCCAGTACCAGGGGCACCGCCACCGTTGGCTCTCCAGTCCAGAGGCAAGCCACCGCTTGGATCTCCACAGTCGCCGCCTGGTCGGTACCGTTTGCAATCGAAGGAATGTTCCCAATGCTGTTCGCTGCTCAGCGACTGCCCCATGCGCAGTCCGCGCCGGTCCCCATTGACCCCCACCAGGATGTCTGGCTGACAGGGGTTCCAAGCACCACTCTGCTTTGACAGACCGTAGACCTTGTGAGGGGAGCGGGCCCCATCGAGACTGGGACAGACGCACCGGAGGTCCTCGTCTCCGAGAGGCTATCGCAGCCCGTCGCAATACGGGCGTCAACGCCATTCCCGTTCTTCATCTTGCTCCAGGACCCCGCCACGGCACCACTCATAGACTCATCGATTTAAGGTCAGAAGGGACCATTATGATCATCTAGTCTGACGTCCTGCACAATGCAGGCCACAGAATCTCACGCACCCACTCCTGTAACGAACCCCTAACCTATGTCTGAGTTATTGAAGTCCTCAAATCGTGGTTTAAAGACCTCAAGGTGCAGAGAATCCTCCAGCAAGTGACCAGTGCCCCATGCTGCAGAGGAAGGTGAAAAATGTCCAGGGCCTCTGCCAATCTGCCCTGGAGAAAAATTCCTTCCTGACCCCAAATATGGCGATCAGTTAAACCCTGAGCATGTGGGCAAGACTCACCAGCCAGCACCCAGGAAAAAATTCTCTGTAGTAACTCAGATCCCACCCCATCAACTCTCACTCCTACAGTCCCGGGCGTCGATCGTTGGCACCTCACCATCGCAGATCTGCCCGCTGGAACAGATCACAGAGCAGCTGCTACCGGTGGTATCACTCCACCACGTCGGGACCATGGTCGGCACCGTTCCCGACACCACCGCTCCTCCCAGTCCAGGGACAGCGGTAGGTCATACGCCAGTCCAGCCTCCCTTCATAGTCATCAGTCGATGGGACAGGCTAGTCAGGCAGAACAGCCTGCTCTGCCGGTGCCACAGCAGGTGCAGTGGCACTGGGTTCCTTGGCCAGCACCGTGGTACCAGTGGGCCCAGTGGCCCCGATGCAGCCCCTGGTGGCCATTGGCCTCCCTTTCCCAGCCTCCTAGAAAGGAGTCGGTGGGGTGTGCATCTTTGGTTTCGTGCCTGGAGGGCCATCAAGTGGTGGGACCTCCGGTACCGGTCAGAATAGCGCACCTGCATCCTCATCCTCCCCTGATGAGGCGATTACGGCCCCTCCTCCCCCCTGTTCTGCAGGAGGACTCTAAGGCCCACCTGGAACTATTGAAAAGGGTGGCATCGAGCCTCAACCTTCAGGCCGAGGAGGTGGAGGAACCCTCGGACTCCCTCTTCAGCGTCCTCTCGGCACTGGGCAGAGTGGCCCTCCCACTCCACGAAGGGGTGGCAAAAATTTCAAAAGCCTTGTGGCAAACCCCAGCTTCCTTGCCCCCCATCTCTAAGAGGGCGGAACGGAAGTACTTTGTGCCCACCAAGGGGCATGAATACCTATACACCCACCCTGCCCCCCAACTCCCTGGTGGTCAAGTCCCTCAACCACAGGGAGAGGCAAGGCCAACTGAGGGTGGGGGGAGCGTGCAGCAGTGCCCCTTATACCACGCCATAGAGGCACCACTCCAGAGGCACCACTTCATGTTCATTGCACACCTATTGTGCAATGAACATGAGTAACACATCTCAAAGAACTCCAGTTATGGAAAAGGTAACTGTCTTTTCTATAACCACAGATGCTCATAAAGTATGAAGGAGAAATATTTTATGCTCTTAAAATACTTTTCTAATAAGACTAAAAATAAATTGAACTGTATACTAATGATTTGTAATATCTGCACTTTCTTCCACTCTTAAATGTACACATGTAACATTTTTCAATACTGGCTATACAGCATAATGTGTGACCATGTAAGGAAAGAATGTTACACATAAGTGTAAGGAAGCGGAGTAAAATATGCTGTTAGAATTTTAGTTCTGAAGTTCCTAATAAATTTCTTTTAAAGGAAAGAACATGAAAAGGAAGAAATATTAAAAAGTGTAGCAAGGGAATGTAAGCAGAGCTACTGAATAAAGTTTCATAGGAGATGAAATATTAGATAATCTGTGATGCACAAAACAGACATGTTTTACACACTATGCATGTACACGGGAGGGGGATTATCCAATTTTGGCCAGGCCTAACTTTGCTTAGATTATAAGAGGTGACAACTTCTCAACCCATGGAAGTATAGCGGCTTTTTGTAGTTTTGTCTATTTAAGGCATGGAGTGAAATCCGGATCTCATTCAAGTCAATAAGGATTTTGCTATTGACTTTGGTAGGGTCAGGATTTTATCCCGAAGAACAAGATAATAGGAGCAGAAATCAGTCCCACATCTCTCACATGACACTGTGTAGCACTGCCACCAGCTTCCAGACCAAACATCAAAGTTGGGCCGCTGCTAGTTCTGGGAAAGCCCTTGGCAGTCCAGGCTGGTTTGTTTACCTGCCGCGTCTGCAGGTTCGGCTGATCGCAGCTCCCATTGGCCGCGGTTCGCCATCCCAGGCCAATGGGGGCTGCGGGAAGGGCGGCCAGCACATCCCTCAGCCCACACTGCTTCCCGCAGCCCCCGTTGGCCAGGAGCAGTGAACCACAGCCACTGGGAACCGCGATCGACCGAACCTGCAGACGTGGCAGGTAAACAAACCGGCCTGGACCACTGGGGGCTTACCCTGAACAAGCGGTGGACCAGCTTTGAGAAGCACTGCCTTAGAGGACATTTTAGAGAATTGCTTCTTTCTGAAATTAACAAAATGAACAAACTGGTTGCTCTGTATGCTTTTTTTAAGGTTCCATAGCTTTATTTAAAAAATTATTTAAAACAGGCTATAAGTGGCATTAGCACTAGTACTACATGTACCATGGGTAGTGCTTAGATACTACAGTGATGGGCACAGTATAAATACCTAAAATAAATAGTTTTAAAAAAAAATTCTGAGCTTTGTGCAGAATTTTAAAAAAAATCTTAAACACACTTAAGTGAAAACTGAAGAAAAGATCAGATGGTCTATTTTAGTCAAGGCATCTGAGTGGGACTAGGAAGACCTGGGTTATCTTCCTAGCTCTACCACAGGCATCCTATATTACCTGGGGCAAATCGCTCTAGTCTAGTGCCTCATTTTCCCCATTTTTAAAATGGGTTTTATAGTACATCCCTGCCTCACAGTGGCATTGAGGATGAAGTCATTAATGTTTGAGACATTAGGATGCTATGGTGATGACTATAGTGAAAAAATCCAATCAATAAACATAAAATAATTAAAAAAGCAAACATTTTGGCCCAGATTCTCTCCTCTATTGAATCAGCTTGAGGCAAAGGATAGGAAATCAGGGAGCCAGTCACAGGCAATTCTTGTAGCCCTGACATAAATTAGAACATGTTAGGAGCATGTGCTTAAGTGTTTGGCTGGATCAGGGAATCATTTCAGGCCTCTCTTTGTGTACCTTAACTATGTTATAATTGAGGAATTCAGTTGTGTAAGGATGACAAATTATGTGGGTAGAGGGTGCCATTTTAAAATATTTTAAAAATATTTTAAAATGGACCTAGTGTAGTAGAAGTAGTACCTTAGGAATATTGTTAGATGTCTTTGCATAATGAGCACTCTTGTATTTTACAATGTGGATCTTTAAAATGTCAATATTCTACAGTTAGAGAAATGAATGCTGTACACCATGAGGGGTGTTGCTTATGTTCTGCGGTGCAAGACCACCACTATTACAGTTGATATGTTAGTGTTACGTGCTGAAACAAATGTTATTTTTTTAAAACTGTATTTCTAAAATTTAAACTGAAGTCCTGTGTTCCTTGGTAACTAACCCATGCTTTTCTCTATCAAATACCACTTGCACAAAAAGTTATGCATTGGCACTTAAGAAAAATATAGTACAACAAAACAGTGAAAAAATGTATGTTGATTGGCTTTTTTTCTTTGTGTGATGAAGATTTATGACTGAGTTTAAAAGAATTTCAAAAGCAGAAATAGTAAAATATTTAAGATATTTCCATAATTCCAAAACCAAAGTACTTTGAGCTTTTCTGAATTTTCTCCTGTCTAAGAGTTTACGTTTATATTTTGAGAATGTAAGCATTTTTATATGGTGGGAGGTGCAGGAAAGGGGGTTCTAAAAAAGTCTCGGAAAGCATGTTAAGCTGCACTATAGGACTCATACTGTGTTTATGTAGCAGCTTAGTACAAGACAAGCTGGTGTACTGTGGATTCACGTCCTGGGTTGCTGCGCACTAACTGGCCATGTAGAAAAGTCTTATAAAAACTTTAAAAATATATCTTATGTGATGAAGTTACCATAAAAAGATTACTCTCTAAAAGGAATGCATTCATAATTGGTCTATGTAATGAAAAGAACTGCAATGTATTATATAGTTTCCAGGAATGGGACTTGACAAAAACCTATTTTGTACTCAATAAGTAACTCAGAACACGACTCATTAAGTGACACTTGTTTGGTCTATTTACATATAAATTCAGAGGTAAAAATATTTTGGACACTTTTTACAAATTTAATTAAAATGAGCAGCTTAGAAAATATTGCATCCGCCGAAGTGGGTATTCACCCACGAAAGCTCATGCTCCAAAACGTCTGTTAGTCTATAAGGTGCCACAAGACTCTTTGCTGCTTTTATAGATCCAGACTAACACGGCTACCCCTCTGATATTAGAAAATATTGATAGGGCAGCACTTTCAATGGCTTCTTTTTCTCTTTTAGTTACTCAGGCATTAATTGCTGTTTAAAGGTGACTCATTCTTTGTTTAAAGAATGTAAAATTTTTCTTCACTCTTTTGATATTTAGGAGACAAATTAATTTGGAATATCGCACAATATAAGCTGTGGGATAGTACTTAAATCAACTAAGAGAATTTTTGTGAAACTTTAATTTAGGAAATGTTTCATAAAGAGCTAACCCTATGTAACTATGTCTAATTTTTGCAGGACTCTGATGAAGAGGACAGTGAGTTGGGGGCCATTAATAGGAAGCTGATAAGCTCACAGGGTTTTCATAATTTTCGGCCTTATGTACCTGAGGAGTTTGCTGACTTCAGTGTTTACAATGCTAGTCTGGAGAACAGAGAATGGTTTTCCACTAAAACAGACTTCATGAATTCTCGTGTCCTTGAGAAAGAGGTATCTCGCAGCCCCACCACTAGCAGTATTACTAGTGGCTACTTTTCGCACAGTGCCTCTAATGCTACACTGTCTGACATGCTTGTTCCCTGTAGTGATAGCACAGACCAGCTAGCCAATCAGATGAAGGATTTGGACTCTAGCGATCATTCAGGACCATGTCTTGCATATGATTTGAGATCTTTGAACAAGGAATTTCCAGAAAGGGGCTTAGCTAAAGATAAGATACATGTGTCACCACTCAAAGAAAACAGTGCCTTAGCAAAAGTGTTTCCACCATCCCTAAATACCACTGACAAAAACTCTGAGATGTTACATAGAGCTGGCTCTTGTTCAGGTTTAGATTCCTCAACTAGCAAAAACATGCGAGACAAAATTGAGTTTTCATCCCGGGAAGCAACAATTGAGCACACTTCAGATGTTCTCGAAGATCATTCATTTACAGAGTTCATGGGTGTTGAAGATGGAAAGGACTTTGACCAGTCAGTAGATCCAAAGTTATGTTCCACTGGTTCTTCTAATGGAAGGAAAGAAATACCAACTGCTGGGGTGGACAGTGCCTCGGATTTATCACAAAACACTTACAAAGAGGGCATTCGCTTAGGCCAGCTGGAATCTGTGGCTGTGGGTTACCAGCTGTCAAACGCCATTGAAAACCCTCTCTTTTCTGTATTAGTAAAAGAGACTTCATACTGTCAGACATATCCTGATTCTTCCCTTAATGATTTTATTACAAAGAACCATTTAGATGTTTCTGACTCTGAAGATGGTGCTTCTGCAGACCAAGCCCACACTTTGCCTAGCTGGGTGGCAGTGGGAGAACAAGTGTGTGTAGGAAGTAATAAGACAGGCACAGTGAGATATATTGGACCAGTGGATTTTTCAGCTGGAATCTGGGTTGGAGTTGAACTAAGTGTTCAGTTGGGTAAGTAACCACAAATAAGGTACTGTGGGTTATAAATACAATCCTGTGACATAATGTAAGGTTACACTGTAAATTCACACACTATGTACTCCTCGCAGAATTCCACACTTAAAAACTGAAAAATCTGCATTTTAAAATTCTACATATTTTATTTGTCAAAATAACACAGTATAATCACACTAGTTTCAATTATTTATTTCACAGTACCTGTCAGCAAGTATATCTGTAACAATACAGACAGCAAAAAGATTCAAGAAATGTTTTTTGACAAATAGATTTCTGACTAGGCATATTAATGCAGAACTTTGAGTAATAGTTCATTTAAACTACAATACAGAAACGTATTTCCCGCATCCCTCAGAAGCAGTGCAAAGACTTGAGGGAGTCAAGGGTAACAGAGGAGATGAGGGAAAGGGAAGTAATTGGTGGGCATGAGCCTGGGAGTGAACCTGGAGGGTTGTTGGGTGTGGGTGGCAGAAGTATGGAACAGGTTTTTTGTGTGGGGGATTATTAGGGAGTTGGGGAGTCTCTCCTATGCAGACTCTGGCTGACTCCTAGCCTCTCCCATTCAGTCAGGCACATCTGCCCTGTCCACACATGTCCCTGCACCCTCACTCCCATTCAGCCTCCACCCCCGTCTGTCCCCCCTCACTAGCCCTTCTGAACCCCAGTCTATGTCTGCTCCCCTCCCACCCAGCAGCCCTGTGTGCCCTGCTTTGTCTGTCCTTCTTTCCATATCCTGTGCCTCCTCACCTGACCTTGCAGACAGGGCACTGTGAGGAATGTGGCCTCTCTTCCTCCCTATCAGCTGCTGGCTGCTACACCAGGTGAGCCAGCTGCCCTCTGTTCTGGTGCCACAGCAGCCTCTGTTGGGCAAAAGGCATAACTGCAGTGCCTCTCTGGCAGAATGTATTTTCGGGGCGGGGGGACATGAATTCTGAAGTGGTGCAGAATTACCCCAGGAGTAAATATAGTGTTGGGAAATACCAAACCAGTCAGGAAGCAGGGCTATTTTATATACTCACCTTTCTTAGTGTAGTATATCGCTGTTTAAGTTTACAGTTTTTTTGAAGAGCTAATTTTTAAATGTTTTTGTTTTCACGGTTGTTTTAAACAAAGAACTATGTTCTACTTGCTTTATGCAAAGTATTTTCATACTTCAGGTCATACAAGCTGCCATTGGTTCCCCTTTGTTCCCATGTTTTTGTAGTCAGGGGAAGTTAAGGTAACTTAAACCTTTTAAAACTGTCAGAATTTGAAACAACCTTGTGTTGCCAATTCAGCATTCACCTCCATTGACTAGAGCAGTGTTTCCCAAACTTGAGATGCCGCTTGTTTAGGGAAAGCCCCTGGCGGGCTGGGCCGGTTTGTTTACCTGCCGCGTCCACAGGTCCAGCCGATCGCGGCTCCCACTGGCCGCGGTTTGCCGCTCCAGGCCAATGGGGGCAGCGGGAAGTGGCGTGGGCCGAGGGATGTACTGGCTGCTGCTTCCAGCAGCTCCCATTCGCCTGGAGCAGCGAACCGTGGCCAGTGGGAGACGCGATCAGTCGGACCTGCGGACGCGGCAGGTAAACAAACTGGCCTGGCCCACTAGGGGCTTTCCCTAAACAAACTGCATCCCAAGTTTGGGAAACACTGGACTATAGGAACCAGCAGCTGAAGAGTTCAAATGTTTGTTTCAGCTGCTGCCTGTTATCTTTGCCAGAGATCACTTTTCATGAGAAAAATAGTAAAGAGAAGTGTTTAAAGTACTATTTTAAAACTCTTCTTTACCTTGATTTTATCAGTACGACTTTCATTTTTATGAGAACATTGGAGCAGAAAGGGAACCAATGCCATTTGAGTGTAAAAGCTTTTTATAGAAATCACGTACAGACTTTTGAAGTTAGTGGGTTTTTTAGAAAAATTAAGCAGCCAGATTTTGGACTGGTATTGGAACCTTTTTGAACAACAAACTGAATTTTTATTTTTTAAATATTCAATTCTGATGTTGAAACGACATTTGTTTTTGTAAAGGGAATAAATGGTACCTAAGAGTTAGTGTGGGGAGTTGTCATTGCTCAGAATGCTTCACCACTCATGTGTTACGTACTTTTGCTCTCATCACTAAGAGCTTTAAGCTTGAGTATTTTCAGGATAATCACCACATATACATACTGTAACGGCACATGATGGCTAAGTATTGAAAATTAATGCCATGTATTTATTTTCATTTAAGGGAAACATGATGGAACTGTAAAAGGTAGAGAGTACTTCCACTGCAAGCCACGACATGGTTTGTTTGTTCGCCCCGGGCGCCTCAGTAAAGCACCAGCTTCAACAAAGAGATGCAGTAGCACTTCACAATCTCAGGCATCCTCAAGTTTAGAGAAGCGAAAAAGTTCTGTACTTCAGGGGTCATCATCCTCTTCTAAAGCAGGAGAAGCACCCCTCTGTCAATCAGGAGATGCTGCGGCTTCTGCTTTTTCTAGGAAACAAGAGAACAGGAAGTCTTGGATTAAATAAGTCGTAGCATTTTTGCACTTGCTACACACATCGAAGTGTAGAAACCTTTATGGATTTTAAAAGTCTTTGTACAGTTTTCATCTGTCCATACTGAATGTGCACTCTGTAGAGTCATGGACTTAATTCTCTAATTTTTTATAAATAATATATATATATTATATATATATATTAATGTGTATCTATAGTTAGTCTGCCAATAGGCAGATATGGCTGCACACTAAAATACAGTTAAAGCTGTTTTGTAGATACTTATGAGGTACTGGACTATTTGTTATACAGCAACTTGGGAGATGTATTTTAAACAAAAAAAAGAAAATATTTTATTTTGGGGGAAAAGGATGTAAAACCATATTTGAAAAAACTACACTATGCTGTTCTTAATTACCAAAGAACTTGTATTAAACTGACACATTTGCTGTTTATATCTTGTTTTTATTGTAAACGTTTGTTTTAACTATTAGCTTGGTGCCATGTTTCTTTTAGTCACTGGGCACCATGCTGCCTTATGTCCTGTGTTTAAGTACACTGAAATATCTGACTGCTTCATATTTTATTTTATTTTTTTTTGTCTTCCTAGAGGCCTGCCACTGTGGTGATTTGGCATTGTATTGAAAATACTATCAATGCCGAGCCTGTATGTTTGGAATTTCATATGTTAACCCAAGCCAGGCAGTTTGATTGCAGAAACAGTATTACTGCAAGGAAGTGAGGACAACATTTCCTTTAAAAATGGCTTTTAGGCAAATGGGGAAACAAAGCAGCAGTAATGGATCACGACTGCAAACCTTGCACTGTTATTTGCTGGTTATGATCAAGCTAAAATGGAACAGTCTAAAATAATTGTAATCTGTAAAGTCTGTTTTAATAATGGAAATGATGGAGGGATTTATGTACAGTGCTTGTGAGTTCTTGAGAAAGCTGTTCCACATGTAGATATTGTAGATGCCTGTACAATGTCCTGGATATTTGTAAAGTAACGGTAAAAATGAGTGAAATGAATGGCCTGCTGTACCTGTTTTTCTTTATTTCTTAGCTAAGTGAATGAGTGAGATACCTGGGACCTTACTGAAAAGCTGCTGTTATTCCTTTGATTTTGTGTATATTAAGCTGACTAGTGTTTTACTATTTACTGTAAAGAACTGTAATTTATATTCTATTTCTTCCATACTGTATTTAATTGGTACAGATATTTTGTGTTTTAGAATACAGACTGTTTATTTCAGATTTTAAAAAAGATTGTTTTGCTTATATTTGACTTTAATACTGTATTTAAGGCTTCATTGTCAAAAATTAGGTTTAACGAGTTCGCTAATTCACAGTTTTGGTGCTCCAGTGGGATATACTGTATGCACCTCTTGATAGATGTACATGCTAAAAAGAGACTATACCTTTTAGGAGTGGAAGACTGTACAGTATTAATCACTGATACCATTGACTGGCTCATGTAATATAGGGTTTCAGTGATGACAGAATACAATGAATCTGACTGTGCCCAAATGTATGATTTGCTTTTTGGAAAAGAACATACATAGAGCAACAGTTCACAGTATCGCTGTCCACCCAGAACTGATCAAGCTGTATCAGTGGAAGAAATTATCATGAGGATTGTAACTGAAGAATTCCTTTGTGAAAAAGTATTTTATCAAGGATAAGTAGTGATCCTAGAACATATCCAAATGTTTATATCAAAACAATGTTTTAAATCTAAATTAAGAATATAAATTAACAAAAAACTTTTTTTTTTTTTTAATTCTAAAAAAGCTACTGTATTTTCCCCAAACAACTATTTTGGATCATTCGAAGACTAACGTGGACATTATCTTATGGTAAAAATACGTTATTTTGCTTTTAATGGTGTTTAAACATGCACTCTTGTATTTATTCTAGGCCTTCATGAATACAAAATATGCATTTACTTCAGATATTTTGGGGATAGGTTTGCCTGTGTTAATATGCTGCCTGTAAAGATATCGTACAAAAATAACAAACCAGTCATCCCTATCTGAATGCTATACATCCATTCAAGAACTCTTTATACAGTCGTGGTCTCTGTACTGACTGAAACGCCTGTGCTTCTGCTAAGTCTGTATGTTTCATAGATCCCAAGGCCAGAAGGGACCATTCTAATAATCTAGTCTGACCCCCTGTATAACACAGGCCCCAGAACATGCCAAAATTCATTTTGAACAAGAGCATATATGTATATTTTTAATTCCAATCTTGATTTAAAAATTGGTAGCGATGGAGAATCTACCACGACATGTGGAGATTGTTCTGGTGGTTAACTACCCTCACTGTTTTAAAAAAAAAAAAAATTACACCTTATTTCCGGTTTGAATTGTCTAGCTTCAACTTATTATAGCCCTTGGATCTTGTTACACCTTACATTAATATGCCCTTCACCAAAATAGGTTAAGTGGCAAGAACTGTTATCCAGTGGTCAGATCAGGGAAGTAAAAGTCAGGCCTCATATTTTATTCCTAAATTTTGCTAATGCATGTCTGTAGACAAATCACTGAACCTTTCCATGCCTCATTTTCCCCATCTGTAAAGTTAGAATGATATCTGAACACTCAGATGCATTGAAGCTTAATATCTAGCTGATTGAACACCAGAGATTCCAGAAGAAACTTTTTATCCAACTACAAACTGTTAACACTAACTACCTACGCTCTTTTATTCAGATCCCGTAACAGAACTCTAAAGATGTTTCCTAACCATTAAGATTTCTTCCTTAAAATTTTTGTATAGTACCACCATCTTCTGCAGCACTTTATAATAATGTGTGCCAAAAACACAACAGAATCCTTGCCACAATGATCACTTGCATAAAAAAACACAAATAATACTGTACAATCCAGGGCAGACCAAACTCACCTCAATGAGCTGGCTAATCCAAATAATAGTTTTAACCTTATTCAAGATCCTTCTAGTATTTAACTAGATCATAAAGGGCCTTATCTTGATCTTTGGATTTGATGTGTGCATTTTTGTTCAAGCTGTGCATTTTCTAAAGTCTTCATAGGATGCTATTGTTTTTATGGCTTTTTCAGTTTATAAACAGGGTAGCTTTATTAGGCCAAGTCTATGCTGTGGGAGCCATAGTGGCATAGGTTCAGCACTATAGCTATGCTACCATAAACCTGTAGTATAGACAAAGCCTATAGCAATGAGAGGAGGTTTTCTGTCACTGCAGGAACACCATCTCCCCAAGCAATAGTAGCTAGGTCAATAGGGTGACCAGACGTCCCAATATTTAGGTGTTTGTCCCACCCGTAGCACTTGGCTTTTTTTTTTTTTTTTTTTTTTTGCTCCACCAGCGGATCTCCCTTCTCCCCCCCACCCCACCCCAAAAAAGGTGTCCTGATATTTTCTCCCTCTCGTCTGGTCATCCTATAGGTCAACAGAAGCATTCGTCTGTCAACCTAGCTGCCCCTACACCAGGGGTAAGATTGGTATAGCTATGGCACTTGGGTATGGGTTTCCTGAGTGCTGTACCTATGTCAAACTAAATTGTATGTGTACACTAGGCCTTATGGTATATAGAGGTCAGTCATTCTAGATGCTTTGCATCATGTTTTATTACCTATGTTTTATCTAACAAGTAAAAATACTCATAGAAATGTAAGGTTGGAAGGGGGATAAAGAGATAATCTAGTCCATCTCACCCAACCCTCCACACTGAGACAGGACCAATTTTTTTTTTTTCTGCAGTATTACTGCCTAGCCAGTTATTCCCCATTTTCTATTTGGGCATTTGATCTTTCCTTCCAAAGTGTAATACTTTGCACTTGTCTTTATTGAATTTAATTTGTCATAATTTAACTCTTTATTCTGTACCCTATGATTTAAATATTCACCAACAGAAAACTTCATTGTTGTTAAGTAGGCTTGGCAGAATTTGATTTTTTTAATAACTGGATAATATTGATTATTTTTAAGCATTTTTTTTTCAATTTTTATCAATGTAAATGTTTACTGTTGTTCAAAATTATGGGGGAGGCTGCACCTCCTATACCTACCCTGGCAGTGTCCTCAAACTGGTGCCTCCCTATCATGATAAAGCACAGAGGCCAGCGGGAGGGGGTGGTTCCCCTCAGCCCTCTTCACCCGACTTAAATGATGCCTCTGCTCCAGCTCCACTAACACCAGCATTACAACACATTTTATACACCTTAAGGTGGGACTCAAAAGTTTGCAAGCAACATTTTTTTTACTGTGCTGACCTGTAAAATGTGATTATCATTGATGGAAATATTTTTCATTGATTTGTGTGTGTGTACAGTGAAATCAACAACTGATAAAAATCTAAGCCTTCCAAGCCTAGCTCTAAGGTCACTATCAAAGACAAAAGATAAAATACCAATGACACAAGTAAAAATAACCCAAATATTGAGATATGAACATTATAAATTAGTTTTCTTTTAAAAATAAGACCCAACACTTGTAAGCACACCACTAAACAGATTTTTCACTCAGCAACAGCTGAATAACCTTGACAATGGATGCATATAGAACTGGCACTTCTGAAACGTATAGCCAAGCATCTAATTTCTACATACTGAAAATATACTTTCTTGGTATGTTGTAAGTGTTCGATGCACTGATAGTGATATGACATCAGAGCTTAGGTGATGTTATAAGAGCTGTGCAAGCTCATTCTGAAACAGTGAGTTAGTGATGACCCTAGTCTCTTGCAGTTTCACAGGATCTGGGAGCTGAACTGAATAATGCGGGGGAAACTCCACAAGTGACTCCTTTATGGAGTTTCCCTGCTCTAGTCTCTCCTGTGGTTTTTGATCTGGCTGTCTGCTTTTAATCTGTATACTTTAGTACCTATATTTTAGAAGAGTAATACTGGAAATGGATTGAAGCTGTGTAGTTCAAACCTGAAATTTCCTAAAGTTCAAGGACATTTGAATGGAAAGTTTTGATTCAGGCAGTTTTTCTACTTAAAATTTCTACTTCTGTCCCCTCCAGTTTTTGATGTTTCTGGTCATTTGAAAGCCACTAACTGCAGGTGTGCAATAAGGTCTTGGCCATTTAACTAAGTGAATCAGTATTGTAGGGTCCTTGAAAATGTCTTTGTCAGTCTCTCCTTGGCTGTGTGCCTTCCCTCTGCTGTTGATTTCAGCACTGTGTGGTGTTTTCAGATAAATGGGAGGTAGAGTGCTAATGGCTGAGTTAATTCTGTGTTGCACACTAGTACTCAGTAATGAGAAGAGAGCATCAGAAGATGGAAAAGGGAAAGAAGCCAAAATAGGCAACACCAATATTTGAAGAGACAGTGAAGAAAGGATAGAGCAGTAAGGGGGGAGGGAGTGTGCCATAGCCAGTTGGTGTGGGAAAAGTTTAAAAAGAAAGCCAGTACCATGTAGGCCTTAGAGCCCTGGTATCGCTCTCAAAGGCTAAAATCTGATTCAGTTCAGATCTGAGAGCTAAGTACCGAAGGGAAATTTAGCCTATAACAGGGGTGGTCAACCTGAGCCTGAGAAGGAGCCAAAATTTACCCATATACATTGCCAAAGAGCCACAGTAATAAGTCAGCAGCTCCCGCTTTCTCCCAGTACCTCCCACCCACCAGCAGCCCTGCCAATCAGCACCTCCCCTTCCCTCCCCATCAGCTGTGGTGGTGAGCAAGAGGCTCTGGGGGGGGGGAGGAGTGAGGGCACAGCAGGCTCAGGGAAGGGATGGAGTGGGGACAGGGCCTGTGGCAGAGCCAGGGGTTGAGAAGTGAGCACCACCTGGCACATTGGAAAGTTGGCGCCTGTATAAGGAGCTACATGCAGCTCGAGACACAGGTTGGCCACCCCGGCTTATAACATGGGCCCTGTACCCATCAGAAATACACGTGTCTGTTTCAGCTTGTAGCACCACAGCGCAGGGGAAATGAATATGGCCTCCTGGCCAGGCTAACCCACATAACCCCCCAGCCCTGGAGGGGCTGCAGGTGCCTGCGTTGCTTCATGGAGCGACTCGCTGGTGAAAGCAGTGTTTTCCCCATAAATTTAAATTGAAGGGGGGGGGTGTTAAATTTACAGTCAGGGGGGTCAGGGCCAATGTAGGGTGAGACCGTGAAGGTGGGCTGTAGGGCACTGTAATAAAAACTGAAAACTGTTTAATGACCATTTTATTAGATTCAACTCATGTTTTGAAATCATCACACAAACATCTATGGCTACTCAAGCATCTATGAAGTACAACATCTACATCCTTCTTGGTTTCTTGTTATAATTTTGCACAACTCTGTTAATGAACTTCTTGAATGCAATGCATTCATCTTGGTGGCTTCTCGTGTGTCCGGTACTTCCGTTCCTTCAATTGATATGTTCATTAGTTCATTCACATGATCAGGCGGAAGGTGACTTCTTTCAGAACATAAAATTCTATTCAATGATGAAAAAGAACACTCAGCTGTAGCTGCTGTGACTGGAAGTAGCAAGAGATGAATTCCTACTTCTTTCATCCCAGGAAACATAGCATAAAGATCGGGTCGAGCCACCAGTGATGATGATAAAAGAAGTTGAAGTCAATCTTCATTCATTCGTCATATGATATTCCACTTTGTGTTCAAATATTCTATTCTGTCCTGAGCACATGGCAGCCCCATTGCTGGTAGTGCCTCACTTCATTCAGCTGTCAGTGTTTTATAGGACAGGGATCTGTAAAAGCTGCATAGAGGTTGAGTAGAATCTAGAAGTTGCTGTTGTAGATTTTTAATAATAAAGTCTGTGTACTTTTTCAGTTGTCTTAAACACTTCTTGTCCTCTTCACTTAAGGATTCAATATAAATATCGTCATTAGTCAACTTCTGGACTGAAGTCTTTGCTTCTTCCAGTACTTTTTCAATGAATAGCTCTCTGATTGATCCAAATGTAGCTTTTATTGCTGGACAAAGATCTATTACTGTTGTAGCAGATGCCTGGATGGCATTGTTTAATGACCCAAGTGGTTTCAACAGTAGACTTATGAGAGAGAATGGCTACTCTGAACGTAGTAGCAAAAGTAATCCACCAGCCTTACTACTTAGGGTACGTTTATACTTACCGTCCGGGTCGGCGGCTAGCGTTCGACTTCTTGGAGTTCGATATACCGCGTCTAATCTAGCGATATATCGAACTCCGAACGCGTTCCCGTCGACTCCGGAACTCCTCCACCGCGAACGGCGGTGGCGGAGTCGACGGGGGAGCCGCGGACTTTGATCCCGCGGCGTCTGGACGGGTGCGTACTTCGAACTAAGGTAGTTTGAGTTTAGCTGAACTTGCGTACCTTAGTTCGATTCCCCCCCCCTTAGTGTAGACCAGGCCTTAGATCTATCCCAGTGGTTCTCAAACTTTTGTGCTGGTGACCCCTTTCACATAGCAAGCCTCTGAGTGCGACTCCTCTAATAAATTAAAAATACTTTTTTATATATTTAACACCATTATAAATGCTGGAGGCAGAGCGGGGTTTGGGGTGGAGGCTGACAGCTCGCAACCCCCCATGTAATAACCTTGCAACCTCCTAAGGGGTCCCAACCCCCAGTTTGAGAACCCCTGATCTATCCCATCTTGGTAGATACTTTCCAAAATTGGTGGTAATGGCTGGAGTAATTTTAAGACAACAGCCAAGGATCGCTCATGAGAAAGCCAGAGGGTTTTCCCAGAGTTGAAAAATGTGTTTTCTATAACTTGAATATCTAAAAATGCATCTTCTGGCCTACCACTGACATCAAAATAACGTACACAATGACTTAATACTTGCCTGTTTGCATCGGTGCATTCATCAGCCATGTATGCAGATTTTTTTAATGTGGTGAGAGAAGTCTAAATTTTTTCAACTGTTGTGTCTTTCACTGTTGCACCATATGCTCCTAGCCAGTCAATTGAGTTTTTTGCAGAAAGATATTGAGCATTTGCTGGTCTTGTTCAGAACCAATGTTCAACTTCAGGATGAATAAGTGACAATGCACTTAACATTGGCCTCCAGTTTGTAGTGTGTGTGGTATCTCTTGCTTAAATAGAAAGTATGATGCAACACTCATGTTTGTTTGCATGCCTCTTGAGGTTCCACCCAGCTCTCAGTGATTTCAGCTGAGCTCCTGGTGGGGGAACCTTGCTACTAGTGCAGCTTGGGTCCTCTCTTCCACTTAGACCTGATTATCAGTGATTTCAGTTGTAGTGGTCACTTAACAAAACAAAAGACTACCTATGGAGCCTAATCAGCTCTGTCTTTAAACAGTGGAGAGGGGTAAGTCAACTAGTACTTGTGACTCAGGCAGACCATCAAGCAAAACACCTGCCCCACCCTCTCTCTTGATGCCCTCAATCAGCATAGGCTAAGTACAGTTCTACTGCCCTTTACTCATACAGTAAGAATAACATTTCATTATCCCCCCCTCTAAGTGATTTGTAACCCAACCCCAGCCAAAGTAAACACAGCTCTGTTTGCTGGATATCTAGGTAGATTAAGTGTGAATGTAAATATGGTCCTGAAGCCTCCCCCCCCCCCAATCACTAGCTGTCAGGGAGAGCTCATTTAGACTTTGCTTACAAATCATAATTTGGCCATCACTGAAATGAATGCACGGATGTCGTCAAAAAACCAACAGCTGTATAAGGAAGCTAGTCTGTGTTCATACTTTTACAATCTATTATACTTTTTCAGATACATGTATTTTATCATACACTTTATATGCTTAATGCTTTTAAAGTGTGTACTGTTTCTAATTCAATCCAAATTTCCAATCACTAAATTAGCAACACTGCATGTAACTAATTCACGAAGGGGGGGGGGGGGTTGGGGAAATGTCAGGGGTGTACGGAAATCCCTGGGTGGAAGATAATCTCCGCCCGGACGCGAGGAGCTCCCGGGGGTAGGAAACGAGGGCTGCTGTCCCGGCAGCTCCGCTGTTTCCGTGCAAGACCCGGCCCCGGGCGCAGACACAGGCCGAGCCGGGCCAGGCGCTGCTGCGCTCATGGGGCCGCCTGGGGCGTGAGCAGCGGCCTGAGCAGAGCTCGGCTCGGCTCGGCCCCGGCAGGCCGGGGGGGCGCAGCCGCGGGGGCTCCGGGTTTGGGCTCCCCGCCCGCGCAGCCGCTGGATCCGCCGGGGGGCCCCAGGCGCGGGCAGGGCCGAGGGCGGGGGGTGGTTCGGGGTCGGGCCCGGCTCCTCCCCCAGGGGCGGGACGTGCCGCGCTGCACGCAGCAGCGGCCGTAGCTGGGCCCCGACACCAGCCGCTGCCGCCTGCGACCGGGCGCTGCCGCGGAGGTGGGTACGTGCCCCGGGCCGGGCCGCTCAGGGGCGGGGCTGGGCCCCGGGAAACCTGCGGGGCTCGGGGGACGCGGGGCGGGCTGGGGGCGAATTGGGGGCGCTCCCCTCACGGGCTTGTCAGGGGCTGGGCGGGGCTGAGAACATCGCCCTGACATAACCCGGCCGGCCTCGCCTCGGCAGGGGGAGCCGGGCTGGGACCTCGGGCTCGCAAAGCCCGAGCCCCTGCAGCCTGAGAGCCACCCTGCGTGAGCTACACCCGCCTCCAGCCCAGGCCCCTGGGGCTGCCACCCGTTAAACCACGGGGGTGGGTCGCTGGTAGCCCCCCCCCCACCCGGCCCGGCGCACCCAGTGTGAGCCTGTGTTGCCTGAGCTAAGAAAATGGGTCAGGTGCCAAGTCAGTAGCAGGCTGATGGGTCTGTGTTGCCTAGCCCAGGGGTCCTCAAACGGGGGGTCAGGATCCCTCAAGGGGGGTCACAAGGTTATTATGTGGGGGAGTTGCAAGCTGTCAGCTTCCTCCTCAAACCCCACTTTGCCTCCAGCCAGGGGCGGCTCCAGGCCCCAGCATGCCAAGCGCATGCTTGGGGCGGCATGCCACGGGGGGCGCTCTGCCGGTTGCCGGGAGGGCGGCAGGCGGCTCCGGTGGACCTCCCGCAGGCGTGCCTGTGGAGGGTCCGCTGGTCCTACGCCTGCGGGAGGTCTACCAAAGCTGCGGGACCAGCGGACCCTCCGCAGGCACGCCTGCGGGAGGTCCACCGGAGCCGCCTGCCGCCCTCCCGTGACCGGCAGAGCGCCCCCCGCGGCATGCCGCCCTGCTTGGGGCGGCGAAGTGTCTAGAGCCACCCCTGCCTCCAGCACTTATAATGGTGTTAAATATAGAAAAAAGTGTTTTTAATTGATAAGGGGGGCTGCACTCAGAGGCTTGCTGTGTGAAAGGGGTCACCAGTACCAAAGTTTGAGAGCCACCAGCCTAGCCACTACTTGAGAGGGTTAAGAGTGTCACGCTGGGTCAGTGTGGGTTACACTGACCCACATTAAGGGCTTGCTTATCCTTTGTATGGTTTGAATTATACCCAGTTACACTGGGTGTAATTCAAGCCATACAAAAACTGTGTGAAGACCAGCCCTAGCACATTTGAAAATCTGATCGTAGAAAGGGCAAGTTGTATTTTCAGAGAAATGTAGGGCTTGAGAGGTCATCCAGTTCATCCCCCCATGCTGGAGAGGGGGACGGGACACCAAGTATACCCTACCATCCGCAACAGGTTTTTGTCCAACCTATTCCTAAATACCTCCAATGATGTGGATTCCACAGCCTCCCTGGAAGCTTATTCCAGTGTTTTACAGTTAGTTTTTCCTGATATCGATCCTAAATCTCCCTTGCTGCAAACTAAACTGACTACTTTTGTCCAACCATTGGTGGGCATGGAGAACAACTGATAGCTGTGTCCTCTCTATAACAACCTCTTACATATTTGCAGACTGTTATATTGTTCCCTGTCAGCCTTCTTTTATAGATTAGACATGATATGGTCTGGGGTGTAGGTCCCTAGTGACCTCAGCATCGCCCTTGAATCCTTGAGGGAGTGGAGCACTTCATCCAACTTGTTGGATGTACTCTCCAGTCACATGTACCTGCTATGTAATAAATATTGGATGCCAGCAATCAAGAGGCACACTGGGTGGTAAAGCTAATGGCCATGGGCCATCTGACATGTTCATAGCCACCTGCGGCACCATCTTTTCTACCATCTGATACTCTTGGATGGCTTTTCTTAGCTCTTCTCTACATTCCTGATGGAATTTGGGTATGTACGGGCTTATCCTTTCCCATGCCAAAAATCTGTATTTAGCAAAAAGGGCCTTGTAGTTTGTGATACGAAATTGGAGGGAGGAAGATGAATATCTTATGCCTGAAAAGATCCAGGTCTTGGAGTCCTTATTTTTCAGCACACCGTTGGTAGATCAGGTCTTTTCTTGGACCATGGACATAACCAGAGACTCTGGGGCTGGATGAGTGTAAAATTTTTTGACATTTTTGATAAATATTTTTCTACTTGCTTTGAAGTAGGGGGAAGCGAGCCTTAATGTGTTAGTTGGTTAAGGTCATCCCAATACATTTTTTAAAAAAATACTTATTATCCTAGTCTAGACAGAGCCCTGGCATATAATGTGGGCAGGATATGTTGTGTTTAACCCAGGCTCCCGCTCAGGCAGAACACAATGAACTAGCACATTTTTAAAGTGCTAAACTGAGTCTACACTTCTACATTAGATGCAAAATTGTACTTAAATTGTTAACGCTCACATTTTTCTAGTCTAGAAAAGAGCAAGTGAAGGTTTTTCCCATGTTTATCCCAATGTGACACTTTAAATAAGGCTTCCCTTTGTCTGTCTCTCATTCCTGCCACAAACCATTGCCTCAATAGATTCTAATCTGAGATCCTACAAATTGTTACATGAATGCAAACACCCAAAGGTCGGGTCTGTGAACACAGGTCCACCTATGCATTTATCATTGCAGGAATTAGGCCCTAAATGTTTCTGTTTGACATACTGTTGTTGTCTTTTACTTTGTTACACAGTGAAACATCATATACATGCTACAGTATGCTCTCAGCAGTACAGTTGCCTGTCTAAGCTGTATGTATGTATGTGATCTATTTTTGAGTATAATTATTTTTAATTATCAGAGGGGTAGTCTGAATCTGTAAAAAGCAACAAAGAGTCCTGTGGCACCTTATAGACCAGGGGTCAGCAACCTCTCAGAAGTGCTGTGCCGAGTCTTCATTTATTCACTCTAATTTAAGGTTTCACGTGCCGGTAATACATTTTAACCTTTTTAGAAGGTCTCTTTCTATAAGTCTATAATATATAATTAAACTATTGTTGTATGTAAAGTTAATAGGGTTTCAAAAATGTTTAAGAAGCTTCATTTAAAATTAAATAAAAACACAGAGCCCCCGAACTGGTGGCCAGGACCCGGGCAGTGTGAGTGCCACTGAAAATCAGCTCGTGTGCCGCCTTCGGCACCTGTGCCATAGGTTTCCTACCCCTGTTATAGACTAACAGATGTATTGGAGCATAAGCTTTCCCACAAACTCTTTGTTTATTATTTTTAATGTATGCTTGAACAAAATTAATGTTTTTAACGTGTCTAATAGACAAAATTATTATGCTGTGATGCCAGTAGTGAAATCATGATCTTTGTAAAGTGCAGTAAACTCTCTGCATTATATAATCTTAGTATGTATGTTCTGTCATCAATACCAGATAGTTAAAATTGGTTTAAATATTTTTATATAGATTATTCTTTCAGTACTATAATGAGAATGATGAGGTAATATAAGGGAAATAATCACTGGTTTTATATGTGGTTTTTACCTTTGACAGTTTCCAAATATAGGGGAAGCTTTTTCTTTTGATTGGGATGTAAGAATATCTGAGTCAGTGGAAAGTACTGTGAATTTTAAGTATCTGGGAAGATTCTATTTAAGGGAAAAAATATGTTGGTTGTAGTGAACATAAATATGAAGGGTTTTTTATTACTTTCCTCCATTTTTGTATAGTTGATTATCTCTATGCTTTTGTGGATTGTATCGATTTATCTATTAAGATTACTTTAAATTCCATTTACCACTAAAGAGGAAATTGACTTATAAATACTACCAATAACACTTTCCAATATGTTCATTATTTATAAATGTTACATAGTATAAGGAAAATTACAATACCAAGGTGCAAAGGATAGAGCAGCTGTACTGTGTTGAGAGGCAATTGGATCTAACACGCTAAATACCAGGATTGAAATCTGTATTATGGGCTTGACTGAATGGTCTTAGCCCCTTGGCCCACTAAGCACTTGGTCACCCTTACCCTGTCTGAGGGTCTCATCAGCCTTGTCATAAGGGAACATAATTCCCAGTGAAATCAGTGTAAGTTGTAATAGTTTACTCCAGTTGTGAATTTTGCCCAGTGTATGTTTTACCATCTGTAAAGGGGGAATAAATCTCAGAATTAGTTAATGGTTGTATGAGGTATTAAAAATTAAAAGCCCTGTATATGCTAGGCATTACTGTCTGCACAGTATCACATTTTTCTTTATTAAACCCATGAGATCATACTGTATGTTTTCAATACAAGGACTCGAGTCACGGCAGAGTGGAAAGAATTAATTCATTTTATGGGGGAAAATATTAATTGGCTATTCCACCTTGAGTTCAAGTAAGATTTTGACATGTCTGTGTTTCGTACTGGGGAAAAAACCTGGAAAAAATTACGTATTTCAGTACTTTCTCCACAAGAGGAGGATTGGCAGTCCTTTAAATCTTTTATGTTATGTTTTATCATATTATTTGATTGCTCTGTAAGTTTGAAATACTGTAGTTGTGAACTTTGTCCATAAGCAATAGTTGGGCAAGATAAATGGGGTTAAGGATGAAATAGTATACACTGCCAATTCTCCTCTTGTGGGGAAAGTACTGAAATACGTATATTCTTTCCCCAATACAGAACCTCATTCTTTTTGTGACACAGAAAAGAGAGTATTTAAGAGTATATTCGCTGTATAGGCTTTGCCACATAAACATGTATTCATACAACTTTTCATTTGATCTCTCTTTTCAGAGTAGGAACTACTGTATAAAGTGATCCTGATGAGTCTCTTCCAGTTTACCAGTAGAAGGCTGGTTTCGCAAGCATATTGTGGACTTAAGCCTCCTTCTTCCAAGAAACAAAGGATTTGCTTAGAAATGGCTCGCCCTAATTCAAGTAAGATAAATTCATTCTTGTGCTATGTATTTTTCTTTTATACTCCAGACAAATATTCTGTAAGTTATTTTTCTCTCTTCCTTGCTTTCTGAGTTTTGAATATCTTAAAGTTAAGCAGCATTGTTGTAGACACAAAGGACTGATCAACATAAATGTTCAAACTCGAGAGAGTATATTATATAAACATACAGTATAACACTTGCACATATTTCCTTATTTTAAAGATTGCAAGGTTCAAACCACCAGTCGTCTTTGCTGAATCACTTTTGGCTCTGTGACTGTAGTATCAGTTCTCTGCCTTATCACTTTGTAAAGTTATAGGAAATTAATGATGTTTGCGTGTTCCTTGTGTTTCTGTAACTTTTTAATCCTAACTTTTGCAAACAAGTCAAATTAGTCATCATGTGGATGCAAGCTCTAAGTTGAAAAAATGTTTTGGTGGTTTAAGTGCAAGAGAATCCTGTGGAAAATATAATAAATGGTATGTTTTTAAACTTCGAATTGAAATGACTGAAAAGATTTAAAAAAAACAAGTTTAAAAAAATTTCCTTCTAGGCTTAGACATAGCATGAGAAATTTTAGCATTCAAGGTAACCTGTCGCAAGTTACAAGTGCCTGATAATGAGTGTTTAAAATGGAAATGCAGTCTCAACATTAAATACAGCATCACTACAGTGAAGCTGTAATAATCAGGAGGAGAATGACGATTGAATAAAAGCTTGATTTGAACCTGCCCGGGCTTTAATAATAACAATCTATATTTTAGTTTGAAAGTGAGATTCTTGGAGAGACAAGTATTTAAATGGAGAAGTGTGGCTGTGAAGCTTTGTGTGTTTTTTTTTTTAAATGAGTGAAAGTCACCTTCCTTGCAATCAAGCTGAATGATTGCCAAGTTCCTGACATAGTTAGGGGTCAAAATGGCTATTCCTGTTAACATTTTTTATCATGTCAATATTTATAAAATAGGCAATATATTTGTGTCACTGTATATTTTTGTGTGTATGTTTAGATTTGTCTTGCATATTCATACAGAGTAAAATTCACTCCTCCGCTTCTGCAGGAATTGAGATAGTGAAACCACTCCCACCAACTCACAGGTAGGGTGTTGGGTAATGCTACAGCTGTTCAAATCCCGGTGGTGATCTACATGAAAATCTTTCATCAAAAGAGTTAGTTTAACTTGAATACAACAAGCAAGAGATTTTTAGATCAGGGATTCTCAAACTTCATTGCACCGTGGCCCCCTTCTGACAACAAAAATTGCTACATGGGGACCCAAGCCTGAGCTTGCCCAAGCCCCACAGCCCAGAATGGGGGGGCCAAAGCCTAAGCCCCACCGCCCCGTGTGGTGGGAGCCAAAACTGACGCCCAAGGGCTTCAGCCGCAGGCAGGGGGGGCCTGTAACCTAAGCCCCGCCACCCACAGCTGAAGCCCTCAGGTTTCAGCCGTGTGCGGTGGGGCTTGGGCGTCAGCTTTGGCCCTGGGCCTGAGCAAGTGTAAGCCAGCCCTGGCAACCCCACTAAAACAGGGTCGCAACCCACTTTGGGGTCCTGACCCCCAGTCTGAGAACCACTGTTTTAGATTGTAATAGTAAAATACAAATAGTCAGTATCGAAGGTCCACCTCCACAGTCACTTTCTAGGAGGGATGCGGTTTGGTTTGAGCTGTGAGACTGGGAAGGTCACATAACATCTGTCAATTTAAAGGGATGCTGTTGACGTACAAATCCTATTTCTTTCTGCAAATATCTTGTTTGCTATAGTTCAAAGCAGCATCTAAGATGACTATAATTGAATGAGATTAGAGATGCAGATATTTTTTGTTTTTCAGTTTGTGCATTTGAAAAGCCCTTTGTGTATTAGTTTAATTCTTTGCTCTTTGTAATTAGTCACTTTTCCAAGCTACTTGTGTGGATTTTTCACACATTACTGGGAAAATGACTGATAAATGTAAATGCAAACCAAAAATTGACAAGGTGACTCAGAGGCAGGTGTCATACCTTAAACTATTTTCAATTAATGTTTTTTACACTAACTAGATTTTAGTTTGTGTCTTCCTTTTAATTAGCACAATGTACGAAGAATTTTAAGATGGTTGTATCACAGGTCAGGGTAACTATTTCCGCTCAGTGGTCCAGCAAGGGCACTCACTCTCAAGCTTCCAGCTTCCCAGCCATTGTCTTTCTGGGTGGAGACCCGCATCTCTTTCCCTTCTGGGGTATTTCCCGGCTGCACAGTTCCCTGCCTTCACTGTGTTATTCCCAGCACAGATAGGTTGCCCAAGTTTACCTGCTTGCTTTCTCCTGAGCGATGGTTAACAGGTGTAATTGTTATAAAGTACTACACAGCACTTCCCATACGAGCCTATTTTATTCTTACGGTAAAAAGCGTTACTGAGAAAACATAGTAAAACCAGTAAAAGAATCTACATGTATGCTAATAAGCTTACCGGCCGTCGCCCAACCCTAACATTGGCTATGGGAGGAGGAGTCCTTCAGCTTCCCCCCTCCCCCCGATTTCCTTTGTGATCACAAGATTATCCCAGCCACTGTTCAGAACTAGCACCTGTTCTTGTGGGGCCTCACTAGGCCCAGTCCTTTCAATCCTAACCTAAGGATTGGGGCTGTCATAGGTCTCACCCCCACTTAGAGCTGTTGGGTTCCAAAATGGGGACCTGCATGGGCTTCCCTAAACTAAAAATCCTAGTTTAGATCTGGTAAAAGCTGCCACCACCCAATAATGTACGTGTATTGGGGCACAGTCCTTCCCCAAAATCCTTGGGGATCCCAAGAGCCCCAAATCCATGGAGTTCTTACACCTAGGAGAAATAAACCATTCCCCCCTGCTTCTTTCCCCCTCCCTTTTCCTAGGAGAGATACCGGAATCCAACTACAGAGGGATGCCTCCCTCCTCCCCTTTCCCTGAGAATCCACCCAAGGAAAGATCAACCAAGTCCTTTACAGAAAAGATTTATTAAAGAATAAAAAGAAAGTAACTGTCTCTGTAACCAAGATGGAACAATACACAGGGTCTAAACTTATCAATTTCTGGAGAGAATTCCCCCTCCTTTCTTTCTCAGTAAAAGCAATGACAGTACAGAATTAAATAAATTCTATAGCAAAACACAGAATTGCAAATACAGAAATAAAAGTATAAGAATACTAGTTCCTTGCTAATACTCACTAGCTTGAATAGAAGAATTTATTGCAGAAACCTGGGAGGACTTGATTAAGATGTCTGGACTCCCTCAACTCCCAAGAGAGACTCTCTAAACACACAAAGAACAGAAAAAAAAAAACTTCCCTCCACAGGGATTTGAAATTATCTTGTCCCTGATTGGTCCTCTGGTCAGGTGTCCGCAGGTACTGCTTGTTAACCCTTTACAGGTAGAAAAAAACCTTAACCCTTAACTAACTGTTTATGACAGGGGCCTTCCATGGAAGCCCTTAGACAGTTTAAACTCAGGCTGTTTATCCAATCCTTTCATTGTCCTTTGGTCCCTGGAGAATCCAGTTTGAATTAGTATATGCAGACCTCTAGGGAGAGGTGGGTGGTGGCTTCAAAGGGGAGGAAGTATATATTAGCATCCCTCTCCTACTAGAGAAGGTACATACAATGCCACAGTATCACAATTGCATTTTTAATACAGTGTAACCCAAAAGTATTAACCCTAACTCAATAAGGTTTAACTTAATTCTGCAAAGTGTATCTTAATTCCATGAGGTTTGTTCAGGATATTACAGGATATTGTCAGCCTGTCACCGCTTGGATGAAAGGGGTTTATATATAACTAGAAATTACAGCATTTCAGAATTATTATATCCCTGTTAATTCCAGCATAGGAACTTTTGTTTAAGGCCTCAGTCTTCCAAACACTTAACACGTGTACCTAACTTCATGCACAAGACTAGTCCTCTTGCAGCTAGTAGGGCTACTTGTGTGCATAAGTGTTTACAAGATCAGGGCTTAAAATGGTTTCTCATGGATAACACTTCTAATTATGATCTACAGAACATCAGGAAAGAATAGATATTCTAAAAGTAAAAGTGTGGCTGTTTTGCCCACAGCCACATTTGTGCTTGTATGCCCATTGCTACATACCTGAGTGATTAAACGGTCTCGATTTAAAAATGAAACAAAATTGGTGGATCAATTAATGTTGTTTTTTTCCATTATATTTAGATATGGCTGATTTTCGAGAAGTGTTTGCCAAAGCAAAGCATATAGCCATTATTACAGGGGCTGGTGTTAGCGCCGAGAGTGGTGTTCCTACCTTCAGAGGCACAGGAGGCTACTGGAGAAAATGGCAAGCTCAGGTATGTAGTTGAGCCAGACAGTTGATGAGCTACTATTATTCCTTTAATTCAGATGTGCTATTACAATGAGTTAGAAGCAGCTAGCTGTTTAAAGGGTTGCAGTGCTCCCACAGTGCTTCAGTAGTGACAAAATGTTCTCTGCTCAGCCATCTCTGCAGCTTCTTTCTAACGCTCCACTGTGGTAGCCTCATGCAACTGCAACTGCTCTTTTTCGCTGGTCAGCACAACAGTCTTAGCTGTCTTGGAGACACTTAGGGGTCCTCCTTGCTGCTTCCCTGCCTGCTTTTTCCCGCAGGACACCTCTCCCTTTCTAAATTCAGACAAATGAAAAAACCAGGGATGGAGAGTATTGAATACATTTTCTTTGCTTATTTGATTGCTTCTTGTCTTGATGCTTTTGTCTGTCACACTCTGACAACTTCCTACTGCAGCCTGCTGTCTGTGCTCCTTCTGTGACTCAAAATTAACTTGATTTAATGTTCTCTTTCTTATACACCTCTACCCCGATATAACGCTGTCCTCAGGAGCCAAAAAATCTTACCAGGTTATAGGTGAAACCGCATTATATCGAATTTGCTTTGATCCGCCGGAGTGCGCAGTCGTGTCGTGCCGTTGTCCATACCCCCCCCCCCCCCCGGCCTCTGGAGCCCTGCTTTACCATGTTCTATCTGAATTTGTGTTATATCGGGTCGCATTATATCAGGGTAGAGGTGTATTTGCACTGCTATCATAATCAATTTTGAGTGTCTGTGTGTGTGTTTTTAAGATAATGCTCATGGAAGATTAAATTCTTCTGGAAACTAGAGCAGCTGTGTAGAAATCCAATTACTGGCATGATAAAGGTGCAGCTGTATTTCTTTCAGTAATTGTGCATTTAAATACAGTATATTTATATAAATGTTGTTTTTTCGTATGAGAACTTTGACATATTAATGTTCAATTATTATGTAGCACTGCAAGTATATAGTTCAGATGGATTTATTTGAATGAGCTTTCTCCTCCTATCTTTTAAACAAGAAAACTGAATGCAAAACCCATATTAATGCAGAATTATGGCTGAAATTTTATAGGCACGCAGGAGACAAAGTATTAGTTGCTGCCAGAATGAAAGCCTATCGTTTGGCTACATTATACATAAATTAAGGCAGAATTGAAATTACCGGTAACACAAAATATATGATGTAAAGGTGTCTGGTTTTATGGCTTCTTTAGTGCATATAAAATATTAACTGTTATGTTGCACTTAATTTCTTTGTTTTTCTTTTGTATTGTGTTTGTACTCTCAAGAGGAGGCTTGGTTGGGGTGTGTAGGATGAGTTCTGTGGGCACAGTGCAAAAGTACAGAATTCTGGATAATATTACAGAAAAATTATTTAGGGGAGAGGGATAGCTCAGTGGTTTGAGCATTGGCCTGCTAAACCCAGGGTTGTGAGTTCAATCCTTGAGGGGGCTACTTAGGGATCTGGGGCAAAATCAGTACTTGGTCCTGCTAGTGAAGGCAGGGGGCTGGACTCGATGACCTTTCAGGGTCCCTTCCAGTTCTATGAGATAGGTATATCGCCATATGTTATATCAGCGGTCCCCAACCTTTTTGGCACCAGGGACCGGTTTCGTAGAAAAAAAAATTTCTGTGGACCTGTGGGATGGTTTTGGGACGATTCAAGCGCATTACATTTATTTTTGTACTTTTATTTCTATTATTATTGTAATATATAATAATTATACAACTGACCATAATGCAGAATTAGTGGGAGCCCTGCCCCCTATCTGGCCCCCAACCACTTCCTGCCTCCCCGACTGCCCGCCCCCCTCAGAATTCCCGACCCATCCTGCTCCTTGTCCCCTCACCATCCCCCAGAGACCCCCACCACCCTGGGACCCCGCCCCTTTCCCCTGACTGCCCCAACCCCTATCACCCCCTCGCTGAGTCCTGACAGACCCCTCCCGGAACACCCACAATCCAACCCCCCCATTCCCTGCCCCCTGACCGCCCCCCCAACCTCCGCCCCCTCTCTGTGCCCTGACTGTCCCCAGGACTCCCTGCCCCTTAGCCAATCCCGCTGGCCCCAGCCTCTTACCCCCGGCTCCCTCCTCACCCGGAGCCTCAGCGCCTCGCCCGACAGCTGCAGCGTGTCCCCGGCGGGGCCTGAGCTCCGTCTCGCTCAGAGCCGCGTGGTGAGGGGGTGGGGCTGGGTGCTCCATGCCGAGCAGAGGGAGCTGAGCTAAGTCTGGAGCTTGCAGCCCCGCCCCCTCACCACGCGGCTCTGAGGGGGCGGGGCTCAGGGGCCCCGCCGGAGACACGCCGCTTGATGTGCTAGGGGTAGGTTCGCAGCCCGGTTCCTAACAGGCCGCGGACCGGTACTGGTCCGCGGCCCGGGGGTTGGGGACCCCTGTGTTATATGCAACTTTGAATGGCCTTACTTCATTGCATAAAATACAGTATTTATAGATCCATAATTATAAGGCCATAAGGAACAGTTTTGATCATCATGTATAACACTGTATGGCCCTATAGAAAAAGGAGGACTAATTCTGGCTATTGACTTGTATCCTTGTTAGATATAGCTGGTTACAAATACTGTGATGTTGTTATCTTGTCATCTACATAATACCTAGGGCTGTCAGTTAATCGCAGTTAATTCACACGATTAACTCAAAAAAAAAATTGTGATTAATCACAATTTTAATCTCACTGTTAAACAATAGAATACCAGTTGAAATTTATTTGCTACATTTTCATATATATTGTATTCTGTGTGTTGTAATTTAAATCAAAGGGTATATCGGGGAGAGGGATAGCTCAGTGGTTTGAGCATTGGCCTGCTAAACCCAGGGTTGTGAGTTCAATCCTTGAGGGGGCCATTTAGAGATTTAGGGGGTTGGACTAGATGATCTCCTGAGGTCCCTTCCAACCCTAATAATCTATGATTACTTTTGATTACAAATATTTGTACTGTAAAAATGATAAACAAAAGAAATAGTGTTTTTAAGTTCACCTAATACAAGTGCTGTAATGTAATCTTTGTCTTGAAAGTGCAATTTAAAAATGTAGATTTTTTTTTGTTATATAACTGCTCTCAAAAACAAAACAATGTAAAACTTCAGAGCCCCCAAGTCCACTCAGTCCTACTTCTTGTTCAGCCAATTGCTAAGACAAACAAGTTTGTTTACATTTACTGGAGATAATGCTGCCCTCTTCTTACTTACAATGTCACCAGAAAGTGAGAACAGGCATTTGCATGGCACTTTTGTGGCCAGCATTGCAAGGTATTTACCTGCCAGATATGCTAAGCATTCATATGCCCCTTCATGCTTCATTCCAGAGGACATGCTTCCATGCTGATGATGCTTGTTAAAACAATAATGCATTAATTAAATTTGCGACTGAACTCCTTGGGGAAGAATTGTATGTCCCTTGCTCTGTTTTACTGGCATTCTGCCGTATATTTCATGTTATATCAGTCTTGAATGATGACCCAGCACATGTTCATTTTAAGAACACTTTAATGCAAAGAATGTACCAATGTGAGCTTCCTAAAGATAGCTACAGCACTCAACTCAAGGTTTAAGAATCTGAAGTGCCTTCCAAAATCTGAGAGGGATGAGGTGTGGAGCATGCTTTAAGAAGTCTTAAAAGAGCAACACTCCGATGTGAAAACTACAGAACCCGAACCACCATAAAAAGAAAAAAGAAAATCAACCTTCTGCTGGTGACATCTGACTCAGATAATGAAAATGAATATGCTTCAGTCTGCACTGCTTTGGCTCGTTATTGAGCAGAACGTATCATCAGCATGGACGCATGTCATCTGGAATGATGGTTGAAGCATGAAGGGAGATATGATCTTTACTGCATCTGGCACATAAATATCTTGCGATGCCAGCTACAACAGTGCCATGAGAACACCTGTTCTCACTTTCAGGTGACATTGTAAACAAGAAGCGGGCAGCATTATCTCCTGCAAATGTAAACAAATTTGTTTGTCTGAGCAATTGGCTGAACAAGAAGTGGGACTGAGTAGGCTTGCAGGCTCTAAAATTTTATATTGTTTTATTTTTTAATGCAGTTTTTTTGTATATAATTCTACATTTATAACATCAACTTCCATGATTGAGATTGTACTACAGTATTTGTATGAGGTGAATTGAAAAATACTGTTTTTTTTATAGTGCAAATACTTGTAATCAAAAATAAATATAAAGTGAGCACTGTAGACTTTGTATTCTGTGTTGTAATTGAAACCAATAAATATGAAAATGTAGAAAACATCCAAAAATATTTAAATAAATGGCATTCTATTATTGTTTTATAGTCTGATTAATAACGTGATTAATTTTTTAATCGCTCAACATCCCTAATAGTAGATACAGTCACATGTAAGTTATTATCAGGTGTGGTTGTTTTGCTCTTATTACTAATGAATGAATGTTTTTTTTCAGGAACTGGCTACCCCAGAAGCCTTTGCAAGGAACTCCTCCCGTGTGTGGGAATTTTATCATTACCGCCGGGAGCTGATGTTGAGTAAACAACCAAATCCAGCACATATTGCCATTGCAGAGTGCGAAGCCAGACTGAGCAAACAGGGAAGGAGTGTTGTGGTCATTACTCAGAACATTGATGAACTCCACAGAAAGGCAGGCACAAAACACCTCTTAGAAATTCATGGTTAGTATTAATGCACACATACACTAGAACTGATCAGAAGATTGGGGGGGGGGTGTTTCTACTGAAATCTTCAAATTTTTGCAGAAAATGAAATTTTCAGTCAAAAACTTCAACTGAAAACCAAAACCACGTGCCCAGTGGCCCAGTTCTCCTTTATGGGTCTGGCTTCCTGGCCAGATTAAATCTCCCATTACACATTGTGGCCAAGGCCTCCCATGATGCACTGTGGCTGCTTAGCAAGAGGGGGACACCAGGGTGCAGCATGGGAGATGTAGTTTGAGATGGGTGCATGAGACACCTGCACTATTGCTCACAAGAGGTGCTGTGGTGGCATTTCCAAATAAAATTTTTGGTTTTCAGGTGTTTGAGTTTTAGATTAAAAGTCAACATTTTCCAGGGAAAGCAGACACTTTTTTTCATTAACAGTTGTTTTGTTGAAAACTCAATTTCTGTCAAGCACTTGAGATGGAAAATTTCGACCAGTCTTAATGCATGTGTAGTGCCGACAGACCCTGGTTGTCAGCGGGCAGGATCGAACCTGGGACCTCTGGAGCTTAGTGCATGAGCCTCTATCACATGAGCTAAAAGTCAACTGGCTGTTAGCTAAGGCTGTAGAGCAGACTCATTTAACTCTCTCTCTAAGTGGTCCTGGTGCCACTGGATGGGACAGAACACCACACGCAAGGAGGTGTGTGCGTTACACTTACACATGTACTTACTCTGACCAACTATTGCTGAACTTATCACTTGCTGTTTCTATCCTTTGTTGTTTGTCATTTTGTTTTTTATACTGACAGTGGCACTGGAACTGTCTCTCTCTTAACACTTTCTCCTTGCATATCTCAGATCGACTTGCATGAATATACTCATACAATAGAACTTAGCTTATTTATCCTAAAGGGTAGGAATTACAAATTACTGAGTTTTCCAGTTCGTGAGCAGGGATAATACATCACAAAGTATTTTGTTCACTTATTTTGATAAGTGTAGTTTAATTCTGATTATAATTAATTTTTACAAAATATACTACAATATATCATGAAGACTTAGTGATGTCAGGCCTCACTGTATCATTCGCTGTTAATTATTTGAGAAGTCAGAGGTACCTTTTTTGAGCATTTTTTTGTGCAAATTACAAAGTGTGCGTTTAAACACAGTTCTCCTGTACGCAGGAGGAAATGCTACCATCATAAGTCATTCTTCTTAGCCAGATTGCAAACAATTCCCATTTCTTTGTAAAATTATTTTTTTCAGCAATACTGTGTTATAGTCATCTAGATGTCATGAGATAAACCAGAGTATAAGCCACAGTCTACTAGAGGGACCATTTCTCTGAATAAATATGCTATTGGTTTCTTTGACTGCCAATCAAAAATGTTATATGTGCATGCTTTATAATAAACTAATTCACAGTGCTGCCAAGCTGGAATTTCTTAGTTCTGTGTTCCTGTAACTTAAACTGCCCACAAGATATATTCTCCAATGTCAAATAAGGGAACACTTGGGATGGATATAACTGTTTGCATGCGTAACCACATCTGAAAGTCATTGTTTGATATTAAAATCTGGAATTGCTGCTTTGTGCATTTCAGGTAGCTTATTCAAAACCCGATGCACCAGCTGTGGAAATGTGGCAAAGAATTACAAGAGTCCAATATGTCCAGCTTTGGCTGGGAAAGGGTAATATATTGTGAACCCCATACTTTCTCTTTTTCAGTTTGCTACTTATTTATTATCTTTAGCAGGGTAGATATTTTCAGATCTGGGCTGGGTTTTAGCCAGGTGTCCCCCATTTACCTCAGTGGGAATCGTGTTTAAAGCCCACATGATGCTTTTAAAACATAGGATATGTTGTTTCATTATCTCTAGCTTTATTCACTGAGAACTGGGAGGATGTCAGGCCACTGAAACAGCTCACTGCTAAGCGCACATAGGGCTTAGCCATGTTTTTCCAAGTTTTTTAAGTAATGATCTTACTTACAGGAAGTTAGCTGAATAAGTTTATTAAAAATAACCCACTAGCAGAGACTAACCTGGATCCAGTTGTGTTATATATTTAGGCTTATATTTTATATCACTCATTAAGGTTTTTTTATATCTTCATTTACCTACTGTGACACCAAGCCCCATTTGTGGTTCACTACTGTATGTCAGCAAATCTTGTCAGGCCTGACATACTCACTACACCTCCCGCATTGGTAAAATTCAGAACTGGGAATGTATTTGGGGTCACCTTGGTGGTTGTAACCAAGGCTGATGGAAGCCAGAGTGGGGTTCAGAGCTGCTGAACCAGGGCTGTTTAGCACACAGACACTCAGGGTGTGACCTGCATGCTTGTAGGCAGGCTGGGAGCTACAGCAGCAAAATATTGTAAGGCACCCAGGATTGCAGGGCAAGTGGTGACCACCCCCTACTGGTCTGGATTGCCACTGAATGCAGTGACACCTACAGAAGAGGAAAAAATGAAAGATGTTTAACAGCAGCAGCTCTGGGAAGTTCCAAAACCAACAAGCTGTATTTCAAAGATCAGTTAAGATTCCTGAGTGACAAATCAAATACAATTTTCTGTCATATACAAATTATATCAATAATGAGCACTTTAATGACACATCAATTATTTCAAATGTGAGGCTACATAATGTCATATGTTTGGCTATTAAACTACAGCTCCACCCTTATTCTCAAGAAACAGCAATAGATACTTTATTTATTTTTCTGATATCCCCATATACCAATATTCCTTGAAATATTTAGGTATCAAAATCAAAAATACATTAAAATTCTCCCAGCGATCCATGTCTATCAGTTGTGGTTGATGTGATTAAAATATATATTTGTTTTAAAAATGTTGTGGAAGGTGTAGTGTAACCTTCAAGATGTCTTTACCTATTTTTTATTTCCTTTCAAGTACTTCAGTTTTGTAAATGATGATGTGATACATGGGTACATACATTGCTGTCACTTAGCAACCTTGACTGGATTTGAAGCAAAGTTTTCTGGTTTTGGAAACTTTTAATGTTGGACTCTAGGAAATTAAACATTGGTTCTGTGCACGAGATTGTGACCAGATGAATTAAACTGTTATGTACTATTTCTCCTTTCCTCACTTTCCCCTTTTTAAAATCTTTGCCACTCTGTCACCAAAAACAAAAGTTCAGAAGTTTTGGAGGCTGATAACTCAGGAACCCTTTGTCCAAATCACTTCACATTTAGTAGAAAACATCTATCTCCACCCCAATCTTAATCTGACAGGTTTTAGACTCCTATTCCTTTGTTGTGGATTTTGGAGATAGGAGAACTCAGGCTTGTAGTAAAAGCTTGAGTATAGCCTTAACTTTGGAATGGCTTTGGTGCTCCTTAATATCACAAGATACAAAGGTAGTGTATGAAAAATTGTTTATCCTAAATCTCACACAAAATTGTATATCTGCTCCATTAGAACAAACATTTCAGATGGTCTGGAACCATCAAGTTGAGTGGTTACTATCCTATGTTACCATGTGTACTTGTTACCTTTATCCCCTTTTCTTCCTCCCCACCTTTCTACCGTTTGTTATGCTCACTTGTTACATCTTGTCTTAAATTAGATAGTAAGCAATTTGATACAGGGACTGGCTTTCTATAGGTATGTCTACACTGCATGCTTCTTCTGGTGGAGTGTAGAATATGTACACTATGCTCCCTCCTAGCATGGGTATAAATAGCAATGTAAACTGGGAGGCACCGCTTGGGTGAGTAAAGTAAAGACACACCTGAACACCCTGTGGCTGCGTACCTGGGTATATACACCCTACACAGCTCTCTGCTCACCCAAGTAGTGCCTCCGATGTCTACACTGTTATTTTTAGCAGTATAGTGTCCTGCAGTTGCTTCCCCACTGCTGGAGTCTTTCCCTGCCACAGGGACCTGCCAGAGCCTTTTCCTGCCACAGAGAGAGACTTTGGCAGCAGCGAATGGCTCTGGTATGGGGGAGGTAGTGGGGAAAGGCTCTGACAGCTCCCCCACAGCCAGAGCCTTTCACTGACAAGTGTAGCTACACACTGCAGTGTGGATGCAACTTGCTTTTCATTATGGTACGTAGCTACACATTCCCTAGGCACTGTGGCCTGTAAAAATGATGGTAAATCTGACTTCAGTCATTTAACAAGTAATTTTCTTCTAGGTCTCCTGAAGAGAAGAGCTGCTTCAAGTTAAAGGCCAGGTCTATACTCGGAGCAGTTTGCTACCGTATAATATAGCAGCAAAACGCTCTTTGTGTGAACATAGTTTATGCTGGCAAAGTGGTGCTTTTGCTGGTACAGCTTATTCCAGCTGTGCTGAATGAAATAAACTATACTGGTAAAAGTGCAGTTTTTCTAGTATAACGGTGTCTATGCTAAGGGCCTTGTGCCAGCATAGCTACGTCAGTTAGGAGTCACACTTCTTCACACCCCTGACTGACATAGCTATGCCCTTTGCAGTACGTACCTAGCCAAAGATGACCTGCAAGGGAAGATTGGATTTGTGCCCACTTTTGCTGCTTTATGATATGTAAAGAAAATCTAAAAAATCTTTTTTAACCTTCGTATTAAGGATATCGAATCTGGTCTCTCTGAATTTGCTTGATGGCATGTGGTGATGGGGAAAAATGGAGAGAAAAATTTGGAATTTTCTCACCTCTTAGTGGAAAATATGGGGGCATTAGATCCAAACATGTCTTTCTTCCAGTTGCGTTAGGCCTGGTCTACACACACAATTTGTATTGGTATAACTAGTTTGGTTAGATCTGTGATTTTTTTTTTTGGTTCTTATTTAACCAATTACAGTTATGCTGGTACAGCTCTGAGGGAGGACACAATTATACTAGTGGGGATGCACTTACACCAGTACAGCTTATTCCCCTTCCTGTACAGGAATAAACTATACTGTTAATAACTGTATCCATGCTAGGAGTGTTGTGCCAATATAACTGTATACCAATATATTTAAAGTGCTATACATTTTGTGTGTAAGGAAAAAACAGTTAAATAGGCATGAAAAAGAACAGTATTACATTTCCCCTCAATATCAGGTTTCACTTCCTTGGTATCTGTGTAGTGATGCTCTTGCCCCGTCTGTGGTCATATAGCATTGTCCCTGGTGGACAAGTCTTGAATTTCTCATATGTGAAAAAATCAAGGAAAAAATGTGTTTTGAAGGAAGAAAAAGCCCTTCCCAGGACTTTTTACATTAAAAAGAAGCAAAAAAGGGGCATATGTGCATTCCCCCCTGCCCTTTGTGGTGCTCCACGTAAGTGGAAACCACTTTTTTTTGGTGCCTCGCACCTGAGCCCTATTATTGTTCTTGCCATTCTAAAACCAATGATGAGCCTGTTTTACTGACTTTAGTGTTGTAGTAGATATATTTATTTCCTACAGCTACTAAACCACCTTGATTTGGGAGAGTGCTCTGGAGAAATAAGTTTTATTTGTAATAGCATTTTGTTTGGTACATAAAATGTGTTTTTATATTTTGACTTCAGTGCTCCAGACCCTGAAATAGAAGATGCCAGGATTCCAGTTGAAAATCTTCCTCGGTGAGTGCTGACTATCATCTCTTTTCACCACACCAACATGATCCCCCTCGAATTTTACAAGTACTTTGAAAGGATGCCTCCACAAATGATTTTATTATTATTATTTACATAGCATCAGAAGAACGTGAAAGTGGTTTAAAAAATGAGAAAGATAGAACAAGTCTACACTACAGACTTGTATCTGTATAACTATGTCACTAGGGTCTGAAAAATTCACACCCCTGAGCGACGTAGATATACCGACCTAACCCCCGGGATACAGCGCTGTGTCAGCCAGAGAGCTTCTCCCGTTGACATAGCTACTGCCTCTTTCAGAGGTGGATTAACTATGCTGATGGGAGAAGCTCTGCCCTCAGCATAGGAGTGTCTTCACTTAAGCTCTTCAGTGATGCAGCTGCATTGGTGCAGCTGCGCCAGTGCTGCGTTTTAAATGTAGACCTGCCCATAGTGCCAAACATCTTAAATTTAAACATAACATTACAAAAGATAACTGATAACGGGAATGTGTGGGGGTTATAGTGAAGAAAAATAGGTTGCTTATTTATCTGTACACATCTGGTAAAGACAAGGCTAAATGAATAGATTGTTTAGCAAGTGGGGAACTGAACAGTGGTAGCAAGCAGCCAAGTACTATAGGATAATCTGGTGTTTATTCAGTAGCTAGCACTCTTTCCTCTGAGGCAGTATCTAATACAATGCTTGGGGATGTCTGCTGCAAGGTATCTTGTGATCATTAAAAATTCCATGGCACTTTTTGTGGCAGTAAGTGATTGACCTCAACTTCTTGCACTTGACTATATTATTTTTTATTCCTTGCATAAGACTGTTGGGTAGCATTGTTCACTCTTGTTAGACAGCTTCTGTACTTCACCCAGAGATGTAGCTGCACTGTATAACAGAGGAAGCTCTCCCGGTACACTTTAGTTAAGATGATGTTGGTCCAAATGGAGTGTAGCAGTTTAAATCGCCAATTGTTCAACTGACTCCGTACAAACATACCCCCTTTGATGTCTGCCAGCACAAAATCAATTTTGTAAAGTACTATAGAGTCCTTTGGAATAAGAGATTTGATGTCTTAGCTTCAGCTGTAATGTAAACATTATTTTTATATTATCATGTCTAAGGCTGCGAGTCTTTCATGGAAGTCACAGATTCTGTGACTTTCTCAGACCTCCGTGACTTCTGCAGCGACTGGTGCAGCTGACTCCAGGGCCGCCCTAGCAGCGGGGGTGGCCCTGGGGGACGGCTGCTGCTCCGGCAGCCCCAGGCAGCTGGTCCTGGAACAGCAGCGGCAGAGCCTCGAGCTGACACCTCCCCCCCCCCAAAAAACCCAGCATTGGTGGGGCCCCCGCCTCCTCGCCCCCCAGCAGCTTCTCCCAGATCCTCCCTCCCCTAGAGTTAGGGTGACCAGATGTCTCATTTCTTCTTCGAGATGTCCCTGTGGGTGCTCCACTCTAGGTGTTGGTGTGTCCCTTGCTCAGAGATTTTGACAGCAGCAGTACTTGTACCGGTCACGCACACACAGAGCCTGCCCCACACGCTGAGTGTGCCTTAATAGTACACGGGTGCAACCGGTCTCCTCAGTTCCTTCTCTACCGTCCCCGGCCTGAGACGGAGCTCAGCAGACTCGTTAGAGACTTTTCTTTCCCTTTGTTCAAATACCTTCCTTGTTAGTTAGTTTTCCCAGTAATAATTAGATACCACTTCTCCTATCTATTTCTCTCTTTTAAAAATAAAAAACAAAAAAAACCCCTCTTGTTTCTGTCAGCGGTAGCTGCTTCCGACATGCCTGGCTCCCCAGGCTTTAAGCGCTGCTCTACCTGCAATGATGCCATCCCTCTCTCAGGTGGCCATTCAAGATGTATAAAACGTTTGGGGGAGTCCCACATCCGCCAAAAATGTGCCCACTGCAGCAAGCTAAAATCCAGGGCACATACGGCCAGCGAGCTGAGACTAAAACTGCTCCTCCTCCAGAAGTCCTTAGGATCAGCTTCAGACCCGTGCGCCGACTCTGCTACATGCCGCAGCCTCAAAAAAAGAAAAAAAAACCTCAAAAAAACCGGCACCCACTTTTACCCGCAAAGGGTACTTCGTAGGAGAAGACTTCCCTGGGCAGGTCTTCAACCTTCCCCGGCTGAGCACTTTTGACGTGCCGGGCTCCTCTGTCACTGTGCGAAACCCGGCTGCGGTGGAAGCACAAAGCTCCAGTGCGAGGCTTCCAGTTGCCTGCTTCTCTCACAGCACCATTCGGCACCTCTACGGAAGCGGTACCAACACATGTTGACATGCCTGATCCCCCCCCCCCCCCCCCACAGGCTATTCTTGCTCTCCCAGCACCGTCATCCTCTGAGCTGGCCGGCAGTGAAATAAGGCTCAGGACACCGGTGCAGAGGAACCTTTCTTCACGACAGATTCCTCTTGCACAGCCCTAACCTCACAGAAGGGCTGTGACACCGCAATTCATGCAGTCAAGGGGCCTGCTGGTGTCCCCTATCCTGCAGTTACCCCTGCTTAATACCTACTTCTCTCCAAATGCTCAGTCAGGGTCCGGACAGCCTTCCTCCAGTGATGAGGAATCTGGACTGCAGGGAGAATTTTCACCCTATCAAATCTCCCGTCCTCAGACCCCAATTAATAGAGGTCATAGAAAAGTTACTTTGTCCTTCTCTCAGGATCCTGCCCCATGGTGCGTAAACCCCTGGATGGCACCACCCAGACCCTCCCCACCATAGTGGCAATATTAGGCTCCTTGGGCACCTAATCCTCGAGACCATACTCGCTATGCCACCACAGTCAGGTGTGATGCCTGCCCAGTACCGCCAGTTGATGAACCTGTCACTGACTTAGGACACCAGGCAGCACCATCACAACTGCAGGATCAATCACGACCTGCCTCCAACCCAGTAGACCCACTGGTTATGCCTGATGTAGCATTACTTCCTCCTCCCCAACATCTTCCGATGACTTCTCAAACTGTCAAGATCTTTTTAAAAGAGTTGACAATGAGTTAAGAATTAACCTGGAGGAGGCTCCTGAACAGCAGCATGAGCTAACTGACACCCTGCAGCCCTCTTCTTCTTCTAGGATTGCATTACCAATCAATGCAGCCCTGTTGGAACCTGCTACGGCCATCTGGCAAACTCCCACTGCAAGCCTACCTACCTGTAAGCGAGCGGATCGGAAGTACTTCATCCTTTCCAAGGCCTCTGAATTCCTTTTCATTCATCCAGTGCCAAACGCTCTGGTAGTAGACGCTGTCAACCAAAAGAGCAAACACCAGTTTCCCCACTCCACCCCATCCAACAAGGAAAGTAAGCGATTAGATCGGCTCAGACGTAAGGTATACACACCCTCCATGTTACAATTTCGCATTGCTAATTATACAGCCGTTCTGGCAAAATATGACCACAAAAATTACAATAAATTCATGGACTTTATTGATGACATTCCGGAAGAAAAGAAACAATTTACAGCCCTAGTTTCTGAGGGACAAATCATCTCCTGTACCGCTCTTCAAGCGGCCCTTGATGCAGCCAATACTGCAGCAAGAGCCACTGCTACAGCAGTGGTGATGCGCTGAGGTTCAGGGCTCTCCTCCTCCTCCTTTCCTCGAAAGGTCCAGAGTACCATTAAAGATCTTCCCTTCGATGGCGACAAACTCTTTCCCTCCATGACGAATGATGTACTTCATTCAAAGAAGGACTCAAGGGCAACTCTCCGGTCCCTAGGAATTCAAACCCCTATGACCAGAAGATGGCAATATAGATCTCAATCTTACCAGCGTCCACGCTACCCCACATACACCCAGCAATTCCATGGATCACATGAGAAACAATAGCAGCAACACCAGAGGCCCAGATACCAGCTCCACTGGGGTAGCCTCCGTTGTAGAGAAGGGACTCAGGAGACTGGTCGTGCACGCGTACTATTAAGGCACACTCAGCGCGTGGGGCAGGTTCTGCGCGTGCGCGACCGATACGAGTACTGCTGTCAAAATCTCCGAGCGAAGGCGCAGGGACGCACCAACACCTGGAGTGGAGCACCCACAGGGACATTCATCTTGAAGAACCTCAATTACTGCACAGGTGAGTAACCTCCTCTTTTAAAGGGACAGTCCCAGTTTTGGGGACTTTTTCTTATATAGGTGCCTATTACCCCCCACCCCATCCCATTTTTTCACAGTTGCTATCTGGTCACCCTACTTAGAGCAGTGGTTCTCAACCAGGGGTCTTGGCGCCTCCTGGGGTGCTGCAAGCAGGTTTCAGGGAGGCCGCCAAGCAGAGCCAGTGTTAGACTTGCTGGGGCCCAGGGCAGAAAGCCGAAGCCCAATCGAATGGGACTGAAGCCCGGGACTCGGAGTCCCACCACGCATGGCTGAAGCTGAAGCCTGAGCACTGTAGCTTTGCCAGGGCCCCTGTGGTGTGGAGCCCCAGGCAATTGCCTTGCTTGCCTCCCACTAACACCGGCCCTGGCTTTTATATGCAGAAAACCAGTTATTGTGGCACAGGTGGGCAGTGAAGTTTTCATAGCATGTTGGTGAGGCCCTCAAAAAGAAAAAGGTTGAGAACCCTTGCTGTAGAGCATCAGCAGCCACAGGAGTGCTCCCCCCACCTCCCAGCACCTTAATTTTAGCTAGGGTTTTTTTTAGTAAAAGTCAAGGACAGGTCACAGGCCGTGACTTTTGGGTTATTGCCCGTGCCTTGTCCGTGACTTTTATAAAAATACCCGTGGCTAAATCTTAGCCTTAATCATGCCTAGATTGAACATATTGTTGTCCGAAGTGTGATCGAACAAACCTATTGTAATAGAAATAGGTCTATTTTAAACATTTTTAACAAATCAATCCAAGGCTCAAAATCACTTTGAGTGTTCCATCTCCTTCTATTGTTGTAACTTTTCACAGGTGTGAAGAGCAAGGCTGCAATGGCCTTCTCCGTCCCCATGTTGTGTGGTTTGGAGAAACTCTGAATTCTGACATTCTTACAGAGGTTGAAAATGAACTTGAGATCTGTGACCTCTGTTTGGTGGTAAGGAATGCCTTAGTTTCATATTTAGTCAAGCAAGCTGAAATTAAGAAATCACATCTCTCAGATATGGGAAATGTAGATACAGCCATGAGACAGTTTCCGTGAAACATAATACATTAAAATAAAGTCTCAGTATGTTAAGGTAGCATTAAGTTTGATAATTTAAACATGTCAGTGAAGAATTTCTGAGCTGAAGTAAATTCAGCAGTGTTAACTTGGCCACATAGCACATACTATCTATATTAAAGTTATACATTAGCTGCATATGCAGTAGTTGAAAGTACTTATGCAATATGACCAAGCTAATATTGCTTAACTTTAGAATTCCTTAAACACTGGAAACTTAAAAAAAAAAAAATCACACTTTTGACAACTTCTTTTTTTTTATATATAACTATTTAGGAAGTTGTAAAAGCTAACATCATTTAAAAAATATATTTATTTTTGTTTTAACTTTGCATTTGACAGAACTTTATAAATGGTCAGATTAATAGAGCCAATCAGTTTCCCCTGTTTGCATGGATTTTTCATGTAGCTAAAAGGGGGAGAAAATATTTCAAAACATAAGAAACTGTGTTCTGTAAAATCCCATAAGTTGGTAGGAAGGGAAAGGGACGGGTATTGTACTTGAAACTACTTTTAGCTTTTTTCTTTAATTGAACGTGTCCTTATAATGTGTTTACATTCTCAACTTTAAGGTTATTTTAACATTTAATTTATACTAAATGAGGAAAAAAAGAGAAGAAACATCTTTGCAATGATAGCACAATCTGTGCTGGTAGGTGAGTGACAGTTTCCTCGAAGCTGCCTCTTCCACCATAGATTATTCTTTCAAGTGCAACTTCATCTTTTGCTTTTTAATATATTCAGAGTTTTACATGCTCAGATTAGCGCTGTTGATTAATCTCAGTTAACTCACGCGATTAACTCAAAAAATTAATTGCAATTAAAAAAATTATTTGCGATGAATTGCTGTTTTAATCGCACTGTTAAACAATAGAATACCAACTGAAATTTATTAAATATTTTGGATATTTTTCTACATTTTCTTATATATTGTATTTTGTGTTGTAATTGAAATCAGTGTACATTGTTTTTTATTACATATATTTGCCCTGTAAAAATTATAAACAAAAGAAATAGTATCAGGAGGTAGCCGTGTTAGTCTGTATCCACTAAAACAAGTAGGAGTCCGATGACACCTTAAAGACTAACAGATTTATTTGGGCATAAGCTTTCGTGGGTTAAAAACCCTCACTTCTTCGGATGTATTTGTCAATTCACCTCTTACAAGTATTGTAGTGCAATCTTTGTTCTGAAAGTGCAACTTACAAATGTAGAGGGTTTTTTTGTTACATAACTGCACTCAAAAACAAAGCAATGTAAAACATTAGAGCCTAGGAGTCCACTCAGTCCTACTTCTTGTTCAGCCAATTGCTAAGACAAACAAGTTTGTTTACATTTACTGGAGATAATGCTGCCCTCTTCTTACTTACAGTATCACCAGAAAGTGAGAACAGGCATTTGCATGGCACTTTTGCCAGATATGCTAAACATTCATATGCCCCTTCATGCTTCAACCACCATTCCAGAGGACATGCTTCCATGCTGATGATGCTTGTTAAAAACAATAATGCATTAATTAAATTTGCGACTGAACTTTTTGGGGGAGAATTGTATGTCCCTTGCTCTGTTTTACTGGCATTCTGCCATATATTTCATGTTATAGCAGTCTTGGATGATGACCCAGCACATGCTGTTCATTTTAAGAACACTTTCACGCAAAGGATGTACCAATGTGAGCTTTCTAAAGATAGCTACAGCACTCGACCCAAGGTTTAAGAATCTTAAGTGCCTTCCAAAATCTGAGAGGGACGAGGTGTGGAGCATGCTTTCAGAAGTCTTAAAAGAGCAACACTCCGATGTGGAAACTACAGAACCCAAACCATCAAAACAGAAAATCAACCTTCTGCTGGTGGCATCTGACTCAAATAATGAAAATGAACATGCGTCAGTCTGCACTGCTTTGGATTGTTATCGAGCAGAACCCCTCATAAGCATAGATGCATGTCCCCTGGAATGGTGCCGGAAGCATGAAGAGACATGTCAATCTTTAGCGCAGCTGGCATGTAAATATCTTGCGATGCCAGCTACAACAGTGCCATGTAGAGATGAAAGTAAGCCAGTATGGTCTGCTACGGGGTACTGGCAAGAGCCAGCGTGTACACCGTACCAGACTGGCTTCCTCAAGCTGGTGATTTAAAGGGCCTGGGCTCCTGGCAGCAGCTGGAGCGCCCCGGGCTCTTTAAATTGCCACCTGAGTCCCGCTGCCAGAGCCCTGAGGTAGCAGCAGCGGGGCTCCGTCGGTGATTTAAAGGGCCAGGGGCTCCAGGCGTCTCTACCGTAGCGGAGCCCCGGGCCCTTTAAAACTTGATTTAAAGGGCCTGGGGATTTAAAGGCCCCACCTCTTCCAATTGAGGCCACACCCCTTCAGGTTGAGGCCCCGTCCCCCTGCTCAGGACTCCAGTGTACTGGTAAGTCCTTTAAGTTACTTTCACCCTGGTGCCATGAGAACGCCTGTTCTCTCTTTCAGGTGACATTATAAACAAGAAGTGGGCAGCATTATCTCCTGAAAATGTAAACAAATTTGTTTCTGAGCAATTGGCTGAACAAAAAGTAGGACTGAGTAGACTTGCAGGCTTAAAATTTTACATTGTTTTATTTTTGAATGCAGAGGCTTGTTGGTTTTTTTTACATAATTCTACATTTGTAAGACAACTTTCATGATAAAGAGACTGCACTACAGTACTTGTACTAGGTGAATTGAAAAATACTATTTTTGTTTTTTACAGTGCAAATACTTGTAATCAAAAATAAAGTGAGCACTGTACACTTTGTATTCTGTGTTGTAATTGAAATCAATATATTTGAAAGTGTAGAACGCATCCAAAACTATTTAAATAAATGGTATTCTATTATTGTTTAATGGTGCGATTAATCGCATGAGTAATTGCGATTAATTTTTTTTATCACTTGATAGACCTAGTTCAGATCCCTCTATAAATATTAATCTCCACAATACACCTAAAAGGTAGGTGGGAGCCTACTTCCTTCATATATTTAAACTTGCTTTAGGTTGTTTTCTGTTAGGATTTCCCTTATTTATTCCCTTGCCAGTGGCCGTGCTTCTGAGTGACTTCACACCCCTTCCCCCCCAACCACATATGACTGAAAATGGCTTACTTTGTAACCGATCAGCACCATACCACTGTCAACTAGAAGGGCTGAAGAGCAAACGTGGGTGCTGTTTTTACTCCCTTCCAGTCCAAGGAGCACTGCATCAGACCTCTTATCCCTCAGGTTTCAGCAGGTTGCGCTAATCAGGCCATATGAATACTTGTAGACTTGTATTGTAGGGTTGAACATGCATTAGATGTTTTAGCAAATCTGCAGGTCGAGAGTCTCTCAGGATGTCTGAAGGTTACTGAATTCTTTTTTTTAAATGCTGGTGTGGTGCTATTTTTTTCCCCTGCAGGTGGGAACCTCTTCTGTGGTGTATCCTGCTGCTATGTTTGCTCCTCAAGTATCTGCCAGAGGAGTGCCAGTTGCAGAATTTAACATGCAAGCCACCCCTGCTACAAATAGGTTCAGGTAAAATTGCTCATATTTTAGGTAGAAGGGGGAAGCAACGTTAACTTAAATGATATCTTATGTTGTCCTGATAAAACTTAATGCTCTTAAGTCTTGAGAACAGTGGTGTCCAAACTTGTCCTGTTGGCCCCCCTTACTAGTAATGGACTCTGTCCATCCCCACCCCCTTGCATTACTGCACAGACAAGGCTTCATCAGCAGAGGAGCTTGAGCTGACGGAGGAGCTGGGGCTAGAGGTGGCTTTGGCCTGAGGGTGGAGAGGGAATGGGGGCAGAACTGGGTTGGGGGACAGAGCAGGGGGTGGACTGGAGCTGGTTTCGGAGCGGAGCTGCGGCTGGAGGCCAAGTGGAGCTGGTCTGGGGGCAGAGCGAGGTCTGGGTGGTGCTACCTCCCTGCTCCCTGTGGTGGCTGGCCCAGGCCCCTCCATGTGCCCCTCTAAAACATTTCCCCCATGACTCTCTAGGGTGGTGCGCCCATAGTGTGGGGGGCACTGGTCTAGAAGACATTAGTCAATGATATTTCCTAGCTCTTTGTTTACTATTTTTGCAAAATCTGCCTAAACTTTATAGAGAAGGCAGTCCGAAGAGTTTATAATTCTCTCAGTCAGATTGTATTAAACTCTCCTGTTTTATTTTTAGTGTTTTAGTTTAACTGACAATTTATTGAAAATACAAAAACTAATGTGAAGTCTATAGAATTATGGTCAATTTATTACTTCACCCGGTTGTTGTAATTGCTGTTTAAGCAGCAAATGATTCAAGTGCCGCTTGCTCTGGAGTCTGTGTAGAAAAATTAACCCTTTTAAAATGACTAGACAAACTGCAGAAACTGGATTAAGGGAAGTGTATAAAGGGCAGAAATGCTGTGGTGGTAATTTGTATTATAACTGGCTTTCTGAAAAGTTCTCTCTCATCATTTTTTCTCCTAACCATTCTGATTTCTGTTTCAGATTTCATTTCCCAGGTCCCTGTGGTACCACCCTGCCTCCAGCGCTTGCTCGCCATAAAAGTGAAATAATCTCATGAGCATTCATCTGAGGAAGGGAGGGGAAATAATTAAATTGCTAAGAATATCAAGAAGTAAACACAAGGTGAAATGGATGTTTGTAGAAGAAACCCTAAGTGTTGTAAGGAGACTACATCTGTGGATAAAACTAATCAAAGAAAGCCTGATTCTCAGTTACACTGATGGCAGAGAGAGGGTTGGGAACAGGGGAAAATACTGGACTTTCGAATTTAAAAAAAGGTCACGTTTCTGTTGGAATAAAATCTTTTCTGTCAAAGGAAAACATACAAACAATCATGAATGACTCCAAAATTGCCTGGCTACAGCAGGAGGCGGCTGCTCTGTTAGATGAATCTGAACTCCACAAAGACTTCATTGTAAACCAATTTGAGGCTTATGTATCTTTGACATTTTCTTGAGAGGTGAAATTTCTGAAAGGTTGTTGTGTGAAAGGAGGGAAAGTAACTAACTTTTTATGGGGCTAACACTTCAGCACTTTGAAAATAAATAAGCAGAATAAAAACTTTGAGTTATGGGAACGTTTATGCCAGGGCGAGGTCTATGCTTGCGCTGCTGCACTTTGTGTTTGTGACAGTAGCACAGTGCACGAGGAACATTTCCATCCGAGCTGCTTTGCCAGCTGCACCAGGGAGCTGCACGGTCTTTGTGTTATTTCCTTTGCTTAAGCAGCTGTTACCTTGTTATGGGTTATGTTATTAAACAGCGTCACTGGCGCCTCGGGTCGCTTTTTACTGCTGAGCGGTGGCTGGTGTCTGTCTTTGCATAACTTGCTGCAGGCTGCGGCGGGGCTGTGTACACGCGCCTTCTGCTCCCGCCGGGCGCCCGCGGGCAGCGCCCCTGCAGCCCGGTTCCAGGCACGTCCGCCGCGGCGTCTCTCAGTGCTGGGAGTAGGTCAGGACGGGGGAGGGGCCTGGGCCCAGTGTCGCGCTGGTTGCCGGGAGCCTCCCCGGCCCGAGGCAGCGGCTCTCGAGCTCCGTGTCGCCGCGCGCGCCCCCTGCAATTGCAACGCGCGCGAGCCCGGGGAGAGCGCGGCGCGTGGGCGGGCCTAGGCGGAGCCGGCCGCGGAGCAGGCTGGGAGCGGGAGTGCGAGCCTTGCCGCAACGGCCCCGCGACTGCTTCCGGGTCAGAGGTGAAAGGGGGGGGCGACTCCTCGGCTCGAGACGCTATGGCGATGACGCGGGGGCGGCTCGCGATGCTGGAGAAAGAAGCTGCTGCCCCGGAGCCGCCCGCGGGCGCCGCTGCCGCCTCCGAGGAGGAGGAGGATGAGGCGCCCGAGGAGGTAACCTTCGAGCGGGCGAGAGCCGCGGCGGAGACCGACCGGAGACTTGCCGGGGAGACCGCGCGGAGGTAACAGCCCGACCTGGCCGGAATCGCCGCGCGCAGGCCCCGGGGCCCGGATCCCCCCCGCGCGGGGAGTCGCTTAAAGCAACGAGCTGCCGCCGGCCCCTCCCCCCGGCTGCGGGCTGGGAACCGTTGCCCGTCAGAACGCGCTGGCCCGGAGCGGGCGCGTGCGGCCTGAGCCTGCGCACAACAAGCTGCAACGGCCCCGCCCGAGCTGGTGGCTGCAGCGCCCGTCGGGGGGGTCCTGGGCCCGCAGCGAGAACCGCGTGACGTGAGAGGACTAACAGCTGTTCCCGCCACTGCCCGTGTGCGCGAGCTGCGCTCAGCGGTCACCGGCCATGAGCCCCGGCCGGACCCCCCGTTCGGTCAGAAGTAACGTGGCCGTGGCAGGCGGGGCAGCCGCGCCGGAGTCCTGCCCCCAAACACTGTTACTCTTCAGGCCTTACACCTCTACCATGGTACAGTGCGGGGTTTACAGGGGTGTCATGGAGCCAGGCCCATGCTCAGAAGGGGCCTCGCCCTGCTCTGCTTGCGGGCTCCCCCCCCCCCCCCCCGCTCGTCTCGGCCTGGAGGGTTGTGCAGGGCGCTTTGCATGGGGGCTGGGGGGAGTGGCTGCAGAGGTGCTGGATTTCCCCGTGGGTGCTTGATCTGTCCCAAGGCCCTTTCCCCCAAGGCCCTGCCACCCACCTCTTCAGTGGTTTGAGCGTTGGCCTGCTAAACCCAGGGTTGTGAGCTCAATCCTTGAGGGGGCCATTTAGGGAACTGGGGTAAAAATCTGGCTGAGTATTGCTCCTGCTTTGGACTAGACCTGAGGTCCCGTCCAACCCTGAGCTTCCGCACCCTCCCCAGAGTGCCCCTGCCCCACCCTGCCTCCTGCCTGCCGCTCAACAGCTGATCAGAGGCAGGCAAGAGGCACTGGGGATGAGGGAGAGGATCTGATCGGCGGGGTTGCTGTTGGGTGCCGAGCACACACACTTTTTTTTTCTGTGAGTATTCCAGCCCCGGATCACCCACAGAGTCGGCACCTATGGGGTGTTGGGCCAGGGAGCTGTGTGGCATGGCCTGGGCCTGCCCCCAAGGGGAAGGGGCACGCTGGCAGCACAGGGCTGGCCGGACCACTGTGCATTTGGCAATGGCAACTGCCTCGCACTGGGCTGGGCAGAGCGGGGTCACTCATGCCATGCTGTGCCCCATTGCCCCTGGCTGGCCCCTCACTCTGGGGACTGACCTCCCTGCGCCATGCTTCATTGCCCCTATGGGGGCCCACAAAATGTTAACCCGGCCCTGATTTTGTATGGTCCAGGTGTATCCCCAATTTTATTTATTTATTTATTTATTAAATCCAAAGAGGAGGAGTGAAGTCGTGGAACACTCAACTTTCTAACTGTTGCCCTGTGTAGGGGAAGTCTTTGCAATATTTCCACAGGTATCAATTTTGACCTGACAAAATTTCAATAAATTGTTTAAGGTTAAAATTTAGGTTAGTGGTTATCAAACTTTTTTTTTCCCCACGGACACTTGAAAATTGCTGAGGGTCTCGGCGGACCGCTTCGTGATTTTTCCAAATGTTGTTTGTACTGTTAGCGAACTATTGTAAAGCACTTTGGATAAAAGCACTATATAAAAAAACCCCTAATAATAATGAACGATTTTGTGTTTTACAAATAAAAGGACACAACTCATATTTTAATATCCGTAGTCTTACCTTTCTAATGCGATGGATGTGCCCTCTCTCCCCCGCTGTGGCAGCCCCTGAGCTGGGGCTGGGAAGGAGGGCCGTCTCTCTCTGGTAGCTGCAGCCCTGGAGCTGGAGAAAGTTGCTTCTTTCTCTGGCTGCTGCAGCCCTGCACGTTCCAAATTCCCCCCAACCCCTCTTCTCACCCCACTGCCCTCTCCCACCTACCCCTTCTTGCCCCCAAGGCCACCACCTCACTTTACATATGTGTCTTCTCCAGGGTCCAGGCACCTAATTACTGGAGCCACCCCTGCACGGCTCCACTAACTAGGTGGGTGGCCTTCATTCTCTTTTGTGCAGCCGCCCCGGTTTGCACCTTGGAGGGAACTATCCACAGACCGCCTGAATAGAGCTGGTCCACGGACCACAGTTTGTGAACCTCTGATTTAAGGTGATCTCTCCTCCTTTCTTTCCTGCACCAGTCAGAACATCTTTCACGAGCAGGAGAATGAAGCCCAATAGCATCATGGGAAATTCTGCTGGGCACACAGAGGATGTTGGCCTAGCTGTACAGTGATCCCCTTTATAAGCAATGCATATAAAGTGATGGCACTTTTATCCTATGGTAATTAACCAATTGATCCGTGTTTTAGGTGCTTTAACTGTAAAGAGTCCTCTTGATTTTGGCCTCTACCTGTTTGCTAATCACATGTGATAGAATCTTGTTTTTTTTAATTAAGTATGTGCTCGCAGGAAATTTTAACTTACAAACACAGCATATGTTGTGTTTACATCTTTCTTACATTATGGTGATAAGTCCATTATTGTAATATCCACAAAAAATTGAGGACACAAGTCTGTCAGGCTGCAACTAAAATATTTTCAGCTCATTTAGAACATTGTGATGTTGTGTCTCAGCACACATGTAGATTGCAGGGCCGATCACCTGGCTCAGAAACATACATAAGTAAGATTATGACGAGCTCGCTGTGTGGCTCAAAAGCTTGTCTCTGTCACCATGAGAAGTTGGCTCAGTAAAAGATTTTATCTCACACAACTTGCCTCTCTAATAGGATGTGGCAGTTACTAGAGCGACAAAGAGTCCTGTGGCACCTTATAGACTAACAGGTGTATTGGAGCATGAGCTTTCGTGGGTGAATACCCACTTTGTCGGATGCATGTCTGCAGTTACTAGACACACTGTTTGTTTATGAAGCTGTATAATGTTTTTATTGTAGGCAGGCCAATCACCCTATAGCTGAACCAATCAGAGCTCAAGGAGGGGACATGTTATAAATATCTGTTGAAGAGAGCCTTGTGACTTCAGTGTTTGATCAATGCAAGAGCATGCACATGTCTGCTGTGAGGGATGATTTTACTGAGAACACTGAAAAATGTTTTGAAAAGGAGGAGGATACTGACCTTCTTAAGAGCTGAAGAAGCAAGGCATGTGCACTACATATTCTGGGCACGTTATAAAATCACAGAAATGTAGGGATAGAAGGGACCTTAAGAGCTCATCAAGTCCAACCCGGAGCAGAGACTGAACCAAGAAACCTAGACCATCCTGGACATGTTTGCCTAGCCTGTTCTTGAAAACTTCTAGTGATGGGGATTCCACAGCCTCCCTTGGAAGCCTGTTCCAGAGCTTAACTATCCTTATAGTTAGAAACAACTTTCTAATATCTAGCCTAAATCTCCCTTGCTACAGATGAAACCCATTACTTCTTTCCTACCTTCAGTGGGCATGGAGAACAATTGTTCACAGTCCTCTTTGTAACAGCCCTCAACATATTTGAAGACTGTTATCAGGTTCCTCGTCAATCTTTTTTTTCTCAAGAGTAACCATGAATCCTGCCCTCCAAAATGCTTGCAAGCCCTCCCAGCTTGCTGTCACCTGCAAATTTCATAAGCATATGCACCCTCCCCCCCCCCCCCATTAATGAAAATATTGAATAGTAGCAGACTGAGGACTCACTTCTGTGGGACCCCAGTTTGCTAGTGAATCATTTATGACTACACTTTGTGTATGGACTTTCAACCACTTGTGCACCCACCTTACAGTAATTTCATCTAGACCATATTTCTGGGGGTTGGACCTGGTGCAGGCAGCCAGGGGCTGGGGTATGGGCGACTGGCCAGGTGTTAACGGTTAAGGTCACTTAACATTTTACATTCCTAATTGCAGTGCATAAGTCCCTTTGTGAATCTAGCCTTTTCTGTTTTGTTTGACTTGGAGTAGCTACGGTGGGGGTATTAGTGTGAGCTAAAAACACAGTTAGGACAAGCAACTTCAGTTTTAGCAGTGAGGCAAAGACCTGAGAATATATCTTGGAAATAAGATTGGGCGTAATGGACTCATATGTTTGTGCCAAAGTAGAGTAGTACACGTTTATGTGTAACAGTGACAGTGGTGCATGTGTCTGTATACGGAACAATAGTAGATGTTCTGCCTAAGAGCTTTTGTTGACAATTTATTAGTTAGTATTTGTTTCAGTGCTTTGTGTACATTAAATGTTTGTTTACTATAAAAACTGTATGGCCTAACTACAATGGAAGGAGACTAATAAAGAAATAACACCATTCAGGGTTTTGCATACACTAGCCCTGTGGTTTAACTCTGTAGAACGCTTTTATTTGTGCCCCAATTTAAAATGATTTCACAGTGGTAGCAAATAGTGACAGAATTATCACAACTGGCTGCCCCCGAATCTGGAGATGGGCAAAGCAAATTGCAACAGGTGAACCCTTATACATCATAATTTGCTTCCCTTGGACCAGAGGATGGGGAAAGGTAGAGATAGCAGATTGTGACAAGTGTACCCGCATCTGCCACAGCTTACTACCCCTGGACCCAAAGATGCAGAATGGCAGAGACAGCAAATTGTGATGTAGCAGTTTGTAACATTGTACCAGCTCTGACCTGCATGTTCTCCTCCCCCTTCCTCCCTCCCCCCTCCAGGGACAGGGAGCTGCTGAAGGAGAAGCGGCGGCGGCGAGAGGAGCTGTTCAAAGAGCAGAAGGTAAAGAGGGCCCACTTGGTCTGGGCCGGGCCAGGTTGCACTTTGTGCCTGCTTGCTGAGAGAGAAATGTAGCCCATAGGCAAGTGGCGTCCTTGTCTGCCACGAGCCTGGAAGATGAGCCACCGGCCCCCTGCCCGGGGACAGCGTCTCCCATGCAGAGTCCACTCAATGTGGCCAGGGTATTAGCGACTTCTGGTTAATATCACCACCCTGCAGGAACCAATCGCACCCCATCCACTGTAGTGTGAATGGGATTTGGCTGTTGGCAGCCACATGCCACTTGGTGAAAATCAAGGCCCTGGCTGCAGGTAGGGAAGGCAGCCCTGAGATCCCACCACAGGCAGGCTTGCAGGACTACAGCCAGGCAAGGAAGCATTGGGACCTGCCTTTCCTTGCTGCAGCCACGCAAACCGGACTACTCCCAGGGAGTGCACAGGCGATAAGGGCCTGCAGGCTGGGAGGGGAGGGGAGGCTGTGGCCAGACCAGTAGCAGGGATGGGGGCTGCAGTCCAGATGCCAGAACTGCATGGTACCCTCTCTGTGTTCTCCAACTTGCACCCTGCTGGGGCCTGCACCCAAGGACAAAAAGCACATTGAGCCCTGGAGAGTGCAGGGGAAAACTGTATTGTGCAGCTCTGTGGGCCTCCAGTGCCCCCATTCCATTTGGGTAGCAGCCCACTGCTATCTTGCCTGCCCTCTGCAGGTTTGCAAAGGGCAGGCAGGGAAAGCACATTCTAGCACTTGCCTCCCTGGCTGCAGCCTCACAAACCTGCCTTTCCCCTTATTGGCAACTGCCAAATAATGGCAACTTTTTGCTGGCCGCTGAGAGGTTGCTAATAAGCAGAGTCTACTGTACCAAGATTTACAACATCTGTGGCTGTTTGAACTCAACAGTTGGGTGGGCTGGGTAGCTACTACCACCACCACTTACTTATTTCTTCAATCAAGAAGGAGCTAAGCCCCCTGATCTCTAGGAACCAATTAGAACCTACTTACCAGTAGCCGAGCCTAGAGACCCACATGAACATATTTTGAACATCTGCACAATCTACTTACAGCAGTACTCTTTGTAGCAGAGTAGACAGGACTGAATTTGCTGGTGGAGCTTGTAAGAATAATCCACCTCTTTTTTCCCCCCCAGTTCACAAGTGATTTTTCTCCAAGAGTTGAAGTTAACCAAAGTTTTGAATATTTGTTGACACTCATATTTTGACAAGTTCAAAAATATGTATAATGTATTTGCCATCATCAAATACTGCTTTGAAAAGGAAAGTTGTAGCCATTAAAGCATTTTCTTAATTTTCTTTAGAAAAGAAAATTGCTTCCTGAAAATGTTCTAGAGGAGTTAACTTCAAGACCACAGATTAAGTAAGTATAAGTAGTGCCCTAATACACAAAACAATGCCCTAACTTTATTAGGACTGAGCTGTATTTTCTGGCTTGCAAAAAAACCCCATCAGCAGTAATAAAGGATCTGTGGTTGGAACTTTGATGATGGGTGGGCAAGGACAGAATGCATTTCTCTCCTATAACTGTATTGTCTCTGCAGGTCTAAGAGTAAGAGGTTTCTTCATAATCACTTTTCTAATTATATTCTCAGCATATCTTTCCAGATATGTTTCCAATCAAATTAGCTACATCCAAATGTCATGTTGCTTAGATTGTTTCATCCTGTATATGTCATTAATAATGAACTGTGTTGTTGCAAGAGTATGGTTTATGGTATTAACAAGATTTTGCATGTGCTTTTGTAGCTTACTATTTAAGGTATTTTTGAAAATTCAACAGCATACTGGCACTAAAGTTCTAGTAGGGTTACCTAGGTTGTTCCAATCCCCATCTTATCTTTAAGCCTCAAGATCATATACAGAAATAATTATTTAAAAGTATTTATTCTATTTAGGACCCTGTAAATATTGTAAGGAGTTATAGACATTTAAAGTACATAACTGTGCATAACCACAGACTGATGGGCTCTTTCTTCAAATTTGAATAACGTTTCTAAAAAAACTCTCATTCCCTCCTAAGCAACAATAACCTGTCTGACACAACCAAACAAGGTAAGATACAAACTTTTTATATTAATTTATTTTTATAATGTTCCAGACATCATGTCCATTTTGTATTAGAACTAGCTGCAGTAAGATTGTTCTGTGACGCTGCAATCCCTTGTGATAGTGAAACCTGAATTTAACAATTGCTGGTTGCTTCAGCCTAGCAATTCCAATTTCCTCTCTAACCCTCCGTTCTTCTGGAGTTATCAGTGTTGGCCCTAGTTCCATGTCCTCTTGTTTTCAGAGGCCTGCTGTGCAAGTGCTTGATTTAAAATATTTGGTGTTGTCTGAAGAAACGTTCAGAATAGAGCAGCTTGGAGAGCTGGACAGCCTAAGTACAGAAGAGGGATCAGTAGAAGACAACCAGGTTTTTCTGGGTGACCCAACAATGGGAGGCATTCCTTTGTATTTGCATCTTTGTAATTCTCAGAAATGACCGCAACCATAAAACAGCCTTTACTAATACATGTGTTATCTTGATTCTTGGAGCAGGGCCATGTATGTTCCATATTCTCATGGCCCTGTAGAAACAGAAGAAACTTTTCACCTCATCAAAACCAAAATCCAGGGCACTCAAAGACATAAATGTGTAGTGCTGTAGCCTTGTTCATCTGCAGATCTCAGTGTTTTACAAATATAATTTCACAACCTCCTGTAAGCCATGTAAACATTACCCCCAATTTTATATCTCCATAATGCTTTAGAAACAATAATGGAGTTGAACTCTAGGTTTCTTGATAAATCAGTCTTCATGGGTGGTGCTTAATTCTCTTAAGATACAGGGAATGAAACCGACTGTGGACTGTATTTTAGGATTCCCTGGGCAATGCATAGCCATTATGCAATATTACAGGATGTCTCTACTCTACAGCTTTATTGCTCACTATAGCAAAACTTGAAGTGCTAAATACTGATCCAGCCATGTTGTGTCTCTTGCTAAGTAGCACTGATTCTAGCCTCTCATCCTTTCCTGTGACCAGGCCGTACCAATGATTCCCCCTTGAACTCCCTTATTGTTCAGGAAGGTGGTCATTAAGCTCTGATACCACATTTACAGGTGTGTCCTCCAAAGCCTGTTTTGTCCTCTACTCTGCCTGAATGGCCTTGTTCTGAAGGCAGCACCTCTTACTGTTATGAGCTGCTGCTTCTGGAACTGTTTGGTTTAATCAAAGACCTATGCATTGTTTTTCTCAAGGGCTTATCTATAATCAGTTTAACTTACTGTCTGTGGATTGACAGTGTGTGGAAATAGTTTGACTGTATTGCATCTATTTTAGGTGAAAATCGAAATAAGAATGAAGAACGTAACAGGAGACAGGACAATAAAGGAAAGAAACGGGTTGTTAGGTATGATGTTAAGTAGCTCCAGTTCAGTTAAAGTGTTACTGCGATCAAAATCATGAAGGGCTTGAACTCTACTTTGAAATCAAACTTCTACCCCTCAGTCATGTCAGTTTGACACAGGCCATCCTAAGTGAGTGACCTCTTTCCTGCAGTAGAATGCTTTTTCACTGATAATGAAAGGAATACTTTCTTTCTGTCTTATTAATATTGGGGCATTGGCATCCCCTGTGTTATTATGGAATCCCCACACTTCCATGCACCCCATATCATTCCTCCCTCTGACCAAAAACCTCTAGGCAGAACACCCTCTAACATCCTTTTGATGCAAGTCAGAAGTGGTCTCCTGAGAACAATGCATTTTAGCACCTCCCACACCTGTGCTATTTTTGAAGCAATATGTGGCTGTGAGTAGGTTTTACAATGAAACTACACCATGCACTGTTTGAAATGTGAATGTGCTGCAGTTGGTCTGTACATAGAGGCAGCATGCTTAATCTGGAGCAGCAGAAAGATGGAATATTGAGAGAGGCCCTGTGGCTGATACTGTACATGTCATTGACATGCTGTGGAGGGAAATGTGTGCCTTTTGGTAATAGAGGGCAAAGATAAACTTGCTAAAAACGGCAGTTTGGACTGTGTTTGTCTTAACAATCCTGTAAGTTTCCTTCTCCCTTTTGTCAGGAGCTTCAGGACACAGCTAATTCCTCCTCAGCCTACAGTGAAAACTATGCCTGGAAAGTCTGCCTGAGTGCATGGATTCCCCTAGTCACTCTGAGTGCTGCAGTGAGATCTCAGATTTCATCTGCAAATATAGAAAAGAAGGGTTAAGGTTCCTGCACTATGCATATGACCTGGCTATCATGCTGTACAACAGTAGTGAGGGACTAAAATGATGCCTCATGCACAGTCAAGTCCCCTTGCTGGAAGCAGTGGGATAATGGAAGAGAAGGATCTCACCGAAAAAATACCAAAATTATTCAGACATGGTCTAAGCATCCAGCTGGTGATAAGAGTCTAGAGAGTAGTTGGTACTGGCTTTTGTCAGGAATATTTTTAAGCTCCCACAACTTTAAAGGCAGAGACATCATTTTTGGTGCTGTTGAACTCAGTGGAAAGATGTGTATATGAGACTTACTGGTATGAGCGCTCCATGCTGGGATAATATAAAAATAGTTTTGAATTTTGCTGAAAGATTTTCTAATGAAGATAAATATTACATGATTGGAACGTGGCTTAGGAATTAGAAGCCAGTAAAAGCATCTCTTGTAGCAAGACGTTGGCCAGTACATATACTGTTTGGGGGTTTTAAACAACAGTGACTTTATTTTTTAACTTAACTAGATTGAAAGGACGCTATATGGCTGTGCGCTTAAAAGACCAAGATCTAACCAGCCAGCACCAAAAAATGGCCAAAGACTTTATACAGAGTCATCTATATGGACCAGGCACCAACCGAACAACTGGTAAAGTAACTCTTCTAGGTGTCATTCTGTATCTTTTTGATCACTGCCCGTATGACCAACTTTTCCTTTCATTTATTTCAGCAAACCAGTTCTTTTCTTTTGCGAACAAGAAGAGTCCAGTTAAAAAAGCTGCAGTTCAGTTTGTGAACAAATCTTGGGGTAAGTGCAATGAATCCAAAATAGTTTGTTAGGTATTTTTGCACATTTTAAATAGGGAGTATGATATATTTGTCAGCTAAAGGGAGGACAAAAACTAGCCATGCAGGGGTTTGGCTAACAGTACACAGTCTGGAAAAGTGTAGTTTAATATTTATAAATCTGAACTAAATAACTACTGTAATATTGTGCTTAAGAGCCTTTTGGTGAAGGGAAAGCTAAACTATATACGCTCTATGGAACATGATGGTTTAGGTCTGACTGAAGTGCAGAGAGGTTAGGACAACAGTAGGTGGCAAGATGCAGCAATTTAAATGTGCCTGATTTACTATGGGCAAAAGTCAACATTTTGAAAACTAGGGCCCTGAACCTATTTAAATAGGCTTATAACTGTAGTCATAAGAATGCTTTGTAGGAGCAGGGCTAAAATTTCCTTTAGTAAATGTGTTAGGTAGAATCTGCCGCTTCAGTATTAATGTGGAAAGTTAGCTCTTGTGAATGTTATTTTTGGCCTCTGTGTATAAAAATGAGATTAGGAATATAAAACCTATTCTTTTCTAACTGCTGGTCAAAGCATTTGTTTTTTTGATTTGTGAATGTTCAGTATATCAAAGGATGGAGTTTGCTTAGCAACATGGTATTTTGAATTCACAGTAAGGATGATCTTGAGGCCCTGAACTTGTCTTTTTTGGCATAGGTGGGCATTTTAAGTATGAAACTTGGGGGGTGAGAGGGGGGAATAACTACGTAAAATGTGTAAGTCTTAGTATTAACATGCCCAAACCATCTACTTCAACCCCTTAAAGAGGGATGAAAGCAAAGAACAATATCCATGCGGCTAGGCATTTTAGAGTGGGTTGGAGTCACTGGGGCCAGGAGATGTCAAGGAAAAACTAGTGGGGGGCCGGGGAAGATTAGTGTGTACTGTTTTGCTTGCTTTCTTTGACGTTAATTAAATGTGCACAACAGAAATTGTTTTTGTGTGTAATAACAAATTTAAAATACTCAGCTGTGGGCTTCAAAACTGAAGAAAGCTATTGTTTTGTAACTGAACAGTATTTTGTCTAACAGGCAATGTTCCATTAGGTGAAGAAGTATTTGTGCTCCTAGTGATATATTCTTTGCCATATTAAAAAATCCTGCTGCATAGTGGAATCTTCTGCCACAGTACATGCTGAGTCACAAGATTTTCTGTGCTATTTAGTCTGAAATGCTGTAAAAGGAGCAATGTAGCCTTTAATTCTACCTGGACATACCACAGAACCTGCAGCGTCATGCAACATCTTTTTATTTTAGGGAAAGAGAAAAAACAGAAAGCTACTCACTTTAAAAAACGCTGGATGTCTATGAAGATGGTGTCTTCTGTATGAAGGAAAAAAAAGCCCTCCATGATGGACACTAATGAAATTTGCCAAGGAACATGCTGGCTTGCTCAATTTTTTTTGCTTGTCTGTTAAGTTGCTATGTTTCACTTTAGTACTGTACAGCTAATTTCTATTTTTAGGATTAAAATGGGGTGTGGTCAAGTGGCTGTCTCTTGCAAAGATATCGCTGAGTAAACATTTTATGCACTAACTAACTATGGCCAGCACCCACCTTATTTGTCCAGAGATGTTTTGGTAAGCTCTGTGGATTAACTTAAATAAAAATATACCATTCAGATCACCTTTTTTGGTCCTCCACTGTTTTTAACCTTTATAGTTTTTTTCCACATCACTAAATACCTTTATTTCTCTTAAACCCACCACTGCTGTGATGTTTGAGAAATCAGCTAGATACTGATTTTAAACAAATGACTGACATAACTTAGGTGCAGGGTGAGTTTAAGAAGTTTGGTTATCAAAATGTAGTTCTTGTACATTATGCCATAATTGACAATAAAACCTATTTTAAGTATATCTTCTTACTATGCAAAAGTGTGTCCGGCTGATGATTTCTGCAAGCAGAATCTTGCTCGGGCTGCCCACCATCTAGAAGGCACTTGTGCCCATGCCAAGTGCAACTGCTATTTTGAAGGGAGTCTGCCCCATCCAAGCTGCAATTGAATGGTACCTGAGGTCACAAGATAGGATATTTGAATCAGCTGTGATACTACCACACTGCTTGAGTTCTGCCTCCAGGAACCTTCAGCTTGACAAGGTCAGGGGGTTTATCATTACTGCAGGTTACAAGGCAAGGATTGCTTCTGTACCATACCCACCACACATTCCCCCCACTTCTCAGCCTTAGTTCAACTTAAATGAATGAACATAAAAGATGAAAGTCTCTGAAGTTGCTGTGTAACTTCATTCTGATGGCTAAGCTGTGAGCTCAGGTTTAATGTTTTCTATAGAAGTGCTCTATATCAGACTTAAGGCAAGTAAAAGGCCAGATTCTCAGCCCTCAAATTATCTACTCACCAATTTTTCACAAATCTAATATTCCACCAGGGATAGGAGGGAACTTATGTCCTAGCACTTTAACCTTTTGCCATGTTGAAAGGTGATCTGTTTTCTCTCTCAGGCAGTTGCTAATCCTTGGCAATATTCCTGCATTATCTACTAAGGGACTGGCAAACTAAGTCTCAAGCAAAATTATGCATCTAGTTTACTAGAACTGTGTTAACAGAAGCGGTGTGTTAATTTTCCTGGTTGAATTAGCAGGATCATTCCTGCTGCCGCCTGTTGACTCACTGCATTGCCTTAGAGGGTTTGAAGCTGAGTATTCACTTTTCATATTCCCTTTTAGTACACTACCTTACCTGCTGTAGTTTTTCTGTTGCCCTTTAATCACACTTTTTACTTTTGGATGTCTTCTGTGACTCACTGGCTTTCTTGCTGACTAATATAAGTACAGAAATTAAAATTCAGAGTCTGATGACTAGCATCTTTTTTACATTTCCTTTTCTGAAATCTAGTGTCAGTGCTCTTTGGGTTTGATTAAATTAAATCTTATATTTTAGGGCAAGTAGGAGGTTGAAAGCATTTCCTTGATGGCTCCCTCACAGCACTTCACAAATTGTTGGCATGTTCAGCTGAAACCCAAAGACTGGGGAAGCTGGAGTATATCCCAAGCAATAACACAGCTGGAAGCAGGCAGTATTTTGCTCATGAGAAAGCAGCTTTTAAGCTATTTTAACTTTCTACAATTACTTGATGCTTCTGCCCTGTACATAATTAAAGTGATCAATTCACATCAGTTTCAAAAGCTAGAACAGAAAGTAGAATCAGTATAGCATACAAATCCATGCTTCTAATATCTGTAGAAGTAAGTTTTTAATGGCTGGTTAATTATGATATCACTACATTTTATTGCAATATAGTACTCATTTAAGCACTTTTAAAAATGCAAGGTGTACAAAGATTAAATTAAGACTGTAAATTGACTAATATTTGGTTTTTATATAAATAGAGGTCGTAACCACACTGTGACATGTAATACTGTTATTATACAACAGTTAAACTGGTGAGTCTATAACAGAAGTTGTCTGTAGTTAAAGAAAGTTGAAAAGACCATGTTAAAACAAAAACTACTAAGATCAACAGGTAGGGATTGTAAGTAGCAACAAACATATTCACTCAGCTCCTGAGTATTTCAAGTTTTACAGTACACATTAAAAAATATTTCTTCCCATCAACACTATATATCCAAACTATCAGGTGTTTATGCATTTTGCAAGTTACACTGATTGAACTATGTAATAATGAGGGTGGAGGTTGGCAAGTCATCCTGCTTGAAGTTTACATCACCCACATGCTAACACATCCACAACATTTTCTATTCTTCTGCCCCACCTCAAAGTGGTAGGATTTTTGGTTTGTTTTGAACAATCATTTAAAGAATTTGTAATTGTCAATTTGGATGTCTGACATTATCAGTGATACTTTTAACTCTTAGTTGTCTAAGAGGTTAAAGATGGAAAATTTCTCCTAACACTAAGTTAGAAAATCATTTGCATCATGCTGTAAACTAGGAAGCAACATAAAGCGACAGACCTGTCCTTAGTACATAATTAAAAGATCCAAATTCCAGTCAGCAGAGCTGATCTACCTCCATGTTGAATATGCCACAATACATACTTGAGATCTTCAAATGCATAGCTAGTGTAGATAGTCTTCCACTGTGGCAAATGCACACGACCCAATTCCCGAACGCGCCATCAATCCTAGACACTGTGAAGCCTGTCCCATTGCTAGGGCAAGTGGTGGCTGCTTTGGCAGATTGTGGGTCTCTGAAAAGATTCAACAATGCAGATGTGTAATAGATCTTTAAAAATTTAGCATGTAAATCACTTTCTAGGACACAGCACTAGGAATGGAGTTGGCATACTGGAACAGATCGAAGATCTACCCAGTTTCACACACTGTAAGCCTTTCAACTATACAGTAACAAACTGCGGATCTGTGATTTAGGTAAGTTTGGATGTATAATACAACATGCACATTTCATACTACTACTAATTGTTTGAAATCATTAACCTGTTGCATTTCCTTTGTGCATGAGGTTTTAGATATTTATCAAAAGATAAGTCTTGCTGTATGATGAACTGTGGTTGCCCATAAGCCATTATTTACCAAGTTACCACAGAATGGTTTCTGATACTGCAGCATTGCCTATACATGAAATAACCATTGCGATTATCAACTTGTACTGTAGTAATCTGAAAAATTGCTGACTTTAATGGTGAAAGGCGTATATACTCTGATACGCTCTCAGCTCTGAGAGAAGCAAAGCAATATAGTTGTGGCATTAATAACCATGAATGAGGACTGACCCCAATACCAGGGTTTTATGATAAATTACTGCAAAAGCAACATCACAGAATTTTATTCTGTTTCTCTTCTGCGATGCACTGTCTGTAATTCACAGGGCTGATGTAATCTGTTCAGTTTAGGGGGGGGGTTGGGTTGTCCATTGTGCCATGGGTCTTCAACACTCAAGTCTGTCAAAACTCTGGTTTGCGGATTTTGTCTCAGTTTATTTCAGGTACAGTGATTATTCAACTCTACCTATTGCAGAATACACAGTCATTTGTGCTTACAAGCACCACTTGCCTGAACAAACATGCCAAGAAGCAAAAAAGCATATATACTTACCAAGTATTGCACTATTAAGTACAGAGCACACAGGTTCTCTCTGTATTGGATCAAGCTGGTTTCCAACTGGACTGCTCCAAGGATCCGAATATGCAAGTAAACTGAATGCATCCTGTTAGAAAACAAAACTGAACACTAATCTTCCATCTAAAACTCACACGCTAGATCCAGTTAGTACTGACAAAGCTATTTTCCTCATTCATTCTAATCTAGAACTAAAATTTAGCTGTCTGCCATAAGAGGCTGCAAATGCACTTTGTTAATAAATCAGCATACAGAGATACCGTATGATATGGGCATGTGCCCAAAACTCTAAGAAAACTCAGCTCATGCCATTTAGCCCAGCAACCTGCAACTTCGTAATATTAGAAAAACCTAAAAAAGTTATTTTCAATGTGTGAAAAGGACTTAGATAAAAAGTATTGTGACAAGGAGAGCAAAAGAGGTTTAAAAACTGTATTTATAATACAGTGCTTGTTTCAGCTAGCAAAACTCAATATGGTTTTTGTATGGGAATTATTTTCCACCAGTCTCATGTAACAATAAAAAGCAGATGGAGAAATTATAAGGAAAAAAAAACCTGACAAAAAGATTTTCTCTATGCTTCCCACCCACCCAAAGAGAGAAAACATTTCACACACATGTATGCTCCCTTGATAGAGCACTCCGTGTTCTGCTTCTTCACTGGGTCCAATATTTACCCTACCGGAACTCAAAATGGCACATATGTAGTCCACATTCTAGATTTATTGGGAGGCAACTATGTGATTTATTGTATTTGAGGAGGATACTCTATGCCTTGTATTTTTAAATCTAGAAATTTTTAAAAAAGAATTTTTAACGTTTGTCACTTACCCTATTGCCAGAGTAATGTTCACCTTATATATTCAGACTATAAAACTGCTGTACAGAAGATGGGAAGCCATGCTCCTCAGAATAGAAAAATATTGCAATAGCTCTTATTTTCATGAAGGAAAAAAAAGAAGCAAAAAACTCTCTTTGGTCAATGCAGCAGATATTGCAAAATTCCATTTGGAAGTGCAGTCACCAAAAACACGAATGTAAAATATTGCCATACCTTCAGCATTTTCTTATTTGTTGTGTTTTTGCCACATTCTCTCCTTAGTTGTTCACTCATTGCCTGCAATTCTCTTCCAAAATGGATCATTCTTTCAATGGCTGCTTGGCTACCTCCACATAGTTGACGTCTTAACTGACTTGAGTCAACTTCTGCAAGAATGACAAACCATCATCACTAATACAGTATGGCAGTATAAATGTACGGTACTAATAAGTTTCTGCCAACAGATTAATTCATGTAATCAGGAGCAGATATGCGATCTCAGAATGAAAGCAATTCAGGAGCAGGATTCTTGGCACACTGTCTGGTGTACAGTACACAGCTGTGGAGCTATTTAAATAATTACTAAAGTCTCTACCTACAGAAATGGCATTAGTTTAACAGATTTAATTAAAATGCCCAAAAACCTCATGCATCTGGTTTAAAGACATGTTTAGTTAAACTGGTGCAACACTGAATAGACCAAGCCTAATGAGGAAGCCTATTCTCTACTGGGGAGAGGCGGCGGGGACGGGGCAACAATTCTAGTTGCCTGTTCACATTAGCACCCAGCATTACAAATTCGGAACTGTCAAAACAAGGAGATTAACAGATCAGACACTGCTACAGAGCTAACCCCAGAAACATACTTTATGTCTGCAAGTCCACTGTCACTTCATAGTCACTAGGAATCAACAGGACCCTTGGGGAAAAAGCTAAAAATATTACAGCAGGCATAAATGTCAACTAATCTTAAGTCTCAGATCATAAAAGGGTACTGGCTAAAAACTAGAGTTTTTTTTAAATCTTATTTGAGCATTGAAAATTGGCACAATTACAGGTGATAGTACTTCCCACTTCTAATATTTTCCACCAAGGGATTTCAAAGCACTTTATGAACATTAATCAATTTCAACATGTTATGAGATTAGTGTTATCCCTGTTTTTACAGATAAATAACCTAAGGTACGGAGAAGTTAGCTGACTTACCAAGATTACATGGGTGGCTATGGAACAGAATTAAGATCTCCAACTCTGACTTGTGCTTTAGCCACAAAGCCATCCTCCCTATCCCTTTAAAACTAGTCTAGTCTGTACATAATTTGCTTGTGATAATAACAATCTAGCTTTCAATAGTGTTCAGCAAATTGTAAGAGTCATTTTTACCACAATTATCTTAGGTAAGTGAACTGTCACCTCCAAAACAGATCTCTGGTTACTTCAATCATACACTCATGTATACATTACTCTACAGAGAAATTGGAAAGAGTTCAAAAAACAAAATATCATAAAATAGTTCTCAAACTGTGGGGTGTAAAGTATTCTGGGTAGTCCAAGAAGCCACATTTCTTTTACAGAAGTGAAACACCCACGAGTCTTGAAGAAGCGATATCTGTTGCTAGCTGGAGCCCAGTCTAGGACTTGATTTTCCAGAGGCTGTAAACAACTAAATTAAAAAAAAGCAACTCTGTACCCTGTGCAGCTGTTTCATGTCTATCACAGAAAGCCTCTGTGGAAAAGGCTGCAAGAGAGTAAAGAAGTGGTTTTTCGAACACAAACCAGATCTTGTTATTCAGTTTCAGCAATGTAATATACAGGGTAAGACTGAGGATTCAGATGACTCTCTTTCAGTACTGGGAACAGAAGTACTGTGTTAGTTTACTAGGGAAGCTGCAGAACAGCACTAGTGTATGCTCTGAGACTGGAGCAGTTTCACAGATCTTTTTAAGAACTGTTGTACTCTGAAAGTCTACAAAAAAAATCCATATGTTTGTCTCACTTTAAGTTTAAAAAAAAATTTTTTTCCAACACGCAGCCCTGCAAATACAGGAATTGACTGTCAAACTGGATTCTCTCTGTCTCACACATGAGGAGTATGAAAGATTTAGTGAGGCCAAATTATGGCCTATTTACACCAGTGTAACCCTCAATGCCTTCAGCATGGTTGAACAGGTACATTTGATAGGACCTATAATTAAAATTTAGTTAACAACTTCCTCTTAGCTGTGCTGTCTCTAAAAGAAGCTGTTAAACTTACGTGTCACTCAAGTCAACAGGTATGAGTGCACACTGAACAGATCTGATGAGTAAGAAAGATTGGGCCATTTTTACATAGTTACTTTTTAACGTAGGACTATAAGTCAAATGTGGAAAATATGAAATTTCTCTTTTGTGGAAAGCAGAACCATTTCAAATCTCATCAACCCTTCCTGTTTCTGTCCATAGAAAAAGAAGATTGTCCTAAAACATCTCCCGAATTCTTTAGTGTAGGCCATTTTGGGGACCCCATCCTGAAATAAATCTTTCCTAAACCCCCTCTTCTGGCCTTCAAACCACCAACAACCACCACCTCTCCAAGCTCATCAGATGCAAGTTGCCCACATACCAGGAGACACCAACTCAAAGGAGCACCAGAACAAAATGCAAAACCTGCAAACATATCCCCACTGCTACAGCAGCAAAGAATCCTGTGGCACCTTATAGACTAACAGACGTTTTGCAGCATGCACTTGCATCCGAAGAAGTGGGTATTCACCCACGAAAGCTCATGCTGCAAAACGTCTGTTAGTCTATAAGGTGCCACAGGATTCTTTGCTGCTTTTACAGAACCAGACTAACACGGCTACCCCTCTGATACTTGACACCCACTGCTACAATTATCAATATACCTTTCCATACCTATAGGTCTCTACACATGCTTATCAAAACATGTGGTATACCTCATCTAGTGCACCAAATGCCCCAGTAACGACTATGTGGGTGAAACCTCAGACAATCACTACACTCTCGAATGAACTCTCACAAGCATAATGATAAAAGACAGACACCATATCACCTGTGGGTGAACACTTAAAGAGCTCCCTCTCTCAGTCCTTATCCTCCAAGGAAACCTGGACAACAGTTTCAAAGACAAGCCTGGGAGCTTATATTCATTACTCTGCTAGACACTAAAAATCAAGGACTGAACAGAGTCACTAGATTTATGGCTTATTACAACAATCTGTAATCCACTAAACAACCTCTCTCCTCCTGCCCCTCCCCCAGCTGCTGCCCCTTACTTCCTTTTCTCTCTATGAGAGGTATTAAAAGGCCACCTCATCTTGAATGGTCCCTTGAAATGTGTGTTAACTACTTATGCTAAACAATCTGTTCAAATCTTGTAGTTTCCCAGACCTGAAGAAGAGCTCTTTGAAAGCTTGTCTCTTACCAACAGAAGTTGGTCCAATAACAGATATTGGTTGTAATGCTATCAACTAAAGTTGAGTTTTCAGGGGGAAAAAAATCAGTGCTAACATCAATGAACTAAACAAAAAGCATGATGGTTTCCAACTGAAGTTGTGTGCCGCTTATTTGATTTTTTTTTTTTTTAAAGTATCTATTACAATATTCCCCTCTCCCCTGCTTGTTTTCAGATTAACATCATGCCAGATAGAGTTACGAGAGTTACATATAGTACAATACTAGCAAAATGGAAAGTTAAGATTTCAGTCAAGTCACTAATTTTCAATTTGGGAAGCATTGCAAGTAAAAACATAACCTTGTTGCCATCACTTTTTATTAAAAATGTAAGAAATATCACTGCAGACCCATTTCTGTGTCACATTCTTCCATTTCGTGATCATGTTTAGAACTACCATTTAGGAAGCCATTGGATGAAGTCTCTGCAACTCCATTGGAGTAGTGATCTGTTTCCATGTCTACATCACTGCTGAGAAAGAGGGGAAAAAACATATCACTAACTTCAAAAATACTTTGGTTTGCTTCTTCACTTTACAGTTTCACCTTAACAATTTCCTGTCTGCCCTAGTCAAAATATCACCTTTTAAATAATATCACATTGGATCAGTAACAATTAACCACAGATTTATTCACAACAACTAACTACACAGGCATCAGGGATTTTGGATTGCCCCAACCCAACAGCCAATGTGAAATACATTAACACTCAGCATGAGGTAGTACAGATCTCTGGTGCTATGAGATGTGAAAAGTTAATTTTACTATTTTGTTGAAATTTGTTAAAATACATGTTACTACATATAGCTAATTTAGAGATAATTATCAGAGATCCTAGTTTTTCTTGATAAAAAAAGATCTTGGATAAAAAAAATCTGTTTTTCCACGATTAAAATGAAAGGCTGACCTTCAGTTTCTCTAGCCATATTATGATGTAAATTCAATATGTTTTATTGATATAGTGGAACCCTGTTTACCCACTCTAATTGGGATCGGGGCCAGATCAGATAATCAAAACTTTGGATAATCCAGAGAGCTTCAGCCCGGTTGACGGGTCTCTGGTGAAACCAGAGCCCTTCAGCCCCAGTTTGGTTTATACGGAGAGCTGGATAATGGAGGCTTGGGTAAACGGGGTCCTACTGTATGTTTTTATTTTTTCACAAAATGTAAAAACTAAAGATTCGCTATAAAAATGCAAATTCCTCATTTTTTTGTGGCAAACTGATTTCTATGATCCCTGATAATTATACACAAAAATTCCAATGTGGGTTTTGTGCTTGGTCACAAGCGGTAGGAAGTATACTTCAACTGCTGAGCAGATCTGCTATTCCGGTTCTCTATTTTATTTTTTACACCAAGGGGCAAGCAAGCATGAAGCTTATTTGGAGAACACCAGCTTTAGGTAAAACAATGCAGTTCTTTCAGCAAGTTTCAGTTCATAGATTATTCACTCAGACTGGAAAGCAATACCAGAAATAAGACTTAAGGCAGAGGAACAGGGTTGGGGAAAGAACCAAAACCCAGTCAGCCAAAGCAGGCACAAGACACACAAGAATCTTGTTCAGAAAACACACGGAGCACAAGCCTGCATGAGAGATCTCTGCTTTTGTCCAGTGCCATGAACACTCTTTGGAAGCTGCATGTGCTCTGGTTGAACAGTGCCTTCAAGGGCTGGAGCCTCAGACAGACCCATATTTTAAAACGTATTTAGGTGTTGCAACATTTAAATGATTTAGGAGCCTAAATCTCATTTTCAAAAGGAATTTAGGCACTTAGAAGACACCAACAGGCAATGCCTAAATACCTTTAAAAATATGGGCCATAGTAACCGCATACTCCAGCTCATTCTATTATCAGTTATGAAAAGCACCATTTAAAGATGCACTTCCTCTCAGCCATTGGTTTTAAGGCTAAAAGAAATCCAGTTTACAACTAATTTCAATACTAGGGAATATTCAGCGCCTTTAACATCAGGAGAAAAAGGCCCCTTGTAAATGATGGGCTGTAGTGCATGTTACAAAAAGCTTCAAAAGGCGGGTTGGAGTTCATGGAGCTCTTTGGCAGAGACAACTGCTAAGACAAAACACTTCCTTGAAACAGAGACGTGTTTTTGGAACCTCATCTATTTATGCTAATTTTTTAATTTCTGGAGAAGGGACCAGAAACCATAATTGCATTAAAAAGGCAAGAAGAAAGCAACAGGGCTGTCGGCAATACATCTTCAGTGCCTGCACACAAATGCAAGGAGCATGCGGAACAAGCAGGATGAAGTGGAAGTCATGGTATATGAAGAAAATTACGACACTTGGTGGGACAACTTCCAGGACTGGAATACCAGCATTGAGGGATATAGCTTGTTCCAGAAAAAACAGGTACCACTGAGGGAAAATTTTTTGGCGACTATATGCAGGGCACGCACATACCTAACACGAAATGGACACGTGCAAGCACTCGAAGTAGTAGTTCCATATTTGTCATCATAACTGTTTCTTTATCAAAGACAGCTTTAAAAGTAAACGCTCCCCCTCCACCTGCTAGGTCCGTAAACACTTCCTGCACTCTCCAGTCTGGTTCTGTCCATCTCACCCAGCACCAGCAATAAACATTTTACAGGACAAATTAGGCTCGGTTATACCTATGCTATCTATCATTTTAGCATTACCATCTCTGACATATGCAAACCCATTAAAAGCAAAGGGGTCGCACACATCTAGTGCTTACAGCAAGCCATTGTGGTTATGTACTACATACAAGAGAATCCACAGTTCACTCAATCTTATCTGCATACAATGAATAAAAAGCAGTGAACACGTTTGTCATTGAAGTCCTCACACGTGATTTTGAATAAGCACCAGACCAGAAGATGAAGGGAGAAGTCTGACGACCAGAAGAAGCTGGTCTGCGAACAAAAACTGATGTCTCTAATGTCACAGTTAAAATAATTTGCCTTTTCCCAATTTACTCATTTAACAGAACAGTATATGTGTACTATTGTACTGAGTCTTAAAGGTGAAAGTATCACAATACATTTAATGAAAAATATGAGAAAATAATTCCAACCCTCTCACCCCATCCCATTTTATCAACTATTAGTGAGTACTCAAAAACACATGCTATGCCTGGGTCCTAAAAACCCATATAAAAGTTGCTCTCTGCAGTGCAAAATAAAGATGTTTATGACAAAAACTAGCATCCTGGTGGATCAGACATCTGTTTGGGAGATTACTCACCTGGTGTAGCTGTTAACTTGCTGTGATCTTGATACATTTATATTGTTGAGTTCAGGTACATTCAAACTTGTGGACTGGTGTTTAATGTGACAGTAAGACTGATGTGCTTTGTTTGATATTACTCCATTACTGCAACTACTTTCAAAACCTAAACAAAAGAATATTTTAGTAATCTCAGTCAGTTACAAATAGTGATTTTATGTACACATTTCTGAAATAAGTTGATTAATTTGTTCATGTACAGTAGATTTATCAAATAATTCCACATACCTAGCTTCCACTCCTCAAGCCTTTGAAACACATTTAAGGCTTTCACAGTAGAGAGGCCAGGTAATAAAATTAACTAGCAAATAAGAACAGCAGTTTACATTTTCAGTTCACTAGCAAAAGTTCCCAGTGAAATACACAAGTCAGAGGAACTACAAACCTTTTTCTTGGAATATACCATTCAGAAAGTATCTGAAAACCCTGACTGGGCTAGTGTCTGCCTTGGTTTTTAATGGCTACACTTTATCTTAATTGGCTTTGTATAATAGCTGTTACAAACACTTATTTTTGTGTTAGTTTTCATATGTAAGTTCAGTAATTTGAATGTATATTCAATATTATCAGCTAAACAAATGATTAATGAGGATCAAAATTTGATGGAGAATTACAATTGCTAAACCGTAGAACATTTGGTTAAACATCACTCCAGCCTGATGTACTACTCTTTCCCGCTAACACCTCATCCCTCCCTGGTAATATTTAATTGAGGAAAGCTGTAATTTAAAAGCAGACACATTAAATGTGTACTAATTTGATACTTTATTTTATCAAGTCTTGAAAATGGGACTTCCACATAGTCTACTGTAGCTATAGATCACGAGCACTTTCAATCTGCCATTCAATAAATCCATCAGCCACTACTAATATACAGCTTTGCATAGATTTATTATTATTAGGTGTGGCTTTATCGTCAAAACAATAGAAAGTCAATGTTTTGGGAGATTTTCTGCATCACATCCTACTAAACTTTTAAAGCTGAAGATAGGAGAAACAGGATACAAGTTATAAATACCTTCTATTTGAATATTATAATAGCTACATGTTTAACTTTTCAGAAGGTCTTCGGTCCCTTCCCCACGACAGAAGTTGCCTTTCCAGCAGCAGTGTCCCCGACACTGGCCACTTAACTCTCACTTTCTACTTAGGGAAAACTAGACTGAAGACAAGAAGTTGGCCTCAGTTTAGATTTTATAACAGAATTGAACTGAAAGTGGACAGAGGGACACCAACTACTGCTGAAAGAGGACTGGGTTCAGTGAAGATATACAAAACTTCCACTTTCTTTCAAAGAGCCTAGTCTCTCCCTCTGTCCAACCCACTTGCACTTTAAAAGCTAGTCCTCCCCTCAAATATTTATTACTTAAACTGAATTGGAAGTCTTGAAACATTCAAGTCTGTCTTTTAAGTTAAAGATCTGCTTAAGACAGCCTGATCACCCTCAGTAGAGCTGAACAGCATCAACTGATGTTTGGTTGTCAGCAGAAAGTCAGAAACTGACCTGCCTGACCACCAACCCCTAATACCAGCACAGCACTGGGACTCCTTACCAGTCACTGTCTGTTCTCTATGCCCTATAACCCATGCTCATTCCTAGGCTGAAGGAGATAGTAGCTTCTGGTCATGTCAGCAGATCAAATGGGGCAGTATGGGGGAGATGGAATATAGTGGGTCCCCTGCCAAGGGAAAAGCAGTGCCATTTGGGATTCACTCTTAAGTCCCACCCTAGAATCACCTCCAAGCAGCTAACCACATACTAGATGCCAAAAACCACCCTACTACACAGAAGACTTCCCAAAATATTTGGAACCAGTCCCCAAGTGACATACACCATGGGATTAGCTGGTTGCCCAAGCCTTTACTTTCACCTAGCTGGATTTATACTTTGATGACTGGACCTCAGCTATGCACTATTTCCAGTTGGCAAATGACACAAAACCAGCTAATAGAGGAGTACAAACTTCCCTCTGGGTAACTAATTCAGTATGTTAAACTAGAAAACAGAAATCATTAATACGCAAATCTGACAGGTCTGTAATTCATACTTGACATTCAGAATTGAAGAAAGATCTCAGTATAGTGTGGGGTTTTCCCCTAGTTTGACTCACCAGAAAAGTGTGTGCTGCTTCCTTTGCTCACTGCTAAACTGTGAATATTCATTCCATGGCTGGGGCTCATGCTAGGACTACTAAATGATCGAGGGCTTACAGGGTAACTATCTTGTGATTTTGGACTATGGCCGCCCAGACACCGCACTTCACTGTCTGTACCATTCACCATTTCTATAAACTGGCGCACCCTAAACAATTAAAAAAGACAACATTATTTTAGGGAGAAGACATGCCACTTCAGAATTTCAGATAATTACTTCTACTTGCATTGAATGTTTAAATCTTGAAAATAAAGTTTTACTCACTGACAAAGCACTCATGTCAGAGATTTAGGCCTGGTCTATACTTTAAAACTAGATCAACCTAGCTACACCACCAATTGCTGTGAAAAATTTCATTCTGAGAGCCATAGTTAGGTTGATCTCACCATCAGTGTAGAACTCTTCCATTGGCCTAGCTACTGCTTCTCAGAGGTTGATTAACCACACTGATGAAAAAAACCCTTCTGTCAATGTAAGAAGTGCCTACACCACAGTGCTACAATGTAATAGCTTCAGCTGTACCAGTGTAGCGCATGTAAGTGTAGGTATATTCTCAGTCTTCAAATTATGAGGTTAGAGAGTATCCAACCAGAACGTAACCACAAGAGAACAAATAACTGATTTGTGGGGAGGACCCAGAAAAGCAAGAACCTTATCCTCCAAGAATAAATTTTGACTATCAATAGTCTTTTAAAAAGGAAAATTTAGAAATATTAAATGTTCTATTTTAAATTAAACCTTTTCCTCAGGAAGAGAAGGGTTTTCACCTTGTGCAGTAACTCAGGTTCTTCGAGCTGGTTGTCCCTGTGGGTGCTCTACTGTAGGTGCTTGATGCCCTGTGCTTGTAATCTAAGATTTGTGGTAGTAGTGCCTGGTTGGGCTGCGCATGCACCAGAGCTGTCTCACGCTGCTCCGATCAGTTACATAGCGGTGTGCAGCCAACTGCCCCAGTTCCTTCTCTACTGGAGAGAACTGGCCTGAAACTCCAAAGTAGAGGGGAGGAGGGAAGATAGTGGAGCACCCACAGGGACAGCCATCTCCAAGAACCTCAGTTACTGCACAAGGTATCTTCTTCAAGGAGTGTCCCTGGGAGTGCTCCACTTTAGGTGATTGTTAAGCAGTGCCCCTGAGTGGAGTGGAGGGGCTTCAGAGTTGGTCTACTGATGGTGGATAACACCATAAGTCCAAAGTGGAGCATCGGATGCTGATTGTTGTTCTAAGGCATCGTGTTTAGTAAAAGTATGGACTGATGCCGAGGTAGCTGCTCTGCAAATGTCAGTGATAGGGACGTTACTGAGAAAAGCCACAGATGTTGCTAGTGCCCTGGTGGAGTGTATGCAAACTCCCAGTGGATATTGTAGATTGTGGTTTTGGTAGCAGAAATGGATGTATCCTGCCATCCATTTGGATAGTCTCTTTTGAGATGGTTTGACCCATCAAGTGTTCTGTTATGGAAACAAATAGTCTAGATGATTTTCTAAAATGTTTTTGTTCTTTCAATGTAGAAAGCTAATGCTCTGCGAACATCCAATGTGTGGAGTGAGGCCTCCTTCCCATCCGCATGTGGCTTAGGAAAAAATACAGGTAAGTAAATGGATTTGTTTAAATGAAAGGGGGAAGCAACTTTGGGTATGAACTTCAGATGCGGTTGTACAATTGCTTTCTTTAAAGCATGTTGTATAAGGTGAGTGTGCCATTAGGGGACCTAATTCTCCCACCTGTCTAGCGGATGCGATGGCAGTGAGGAAAGCCACCTTCATGGATAAGTGCAACAAAGAGCAAGTTGAAAGGGGTTCAAACGGCTTTTCCATCAGTCCACACAGAACGAGGTTGAGGTCCCACATGGGTGTAGTTCCTTATTGTGGGATAAGTGTTTTCAGTGCCTTTAAGGAAGCGTTTAATCATCAGGTGAGCAAACAGTGACCCTGTCCACCTTGTCGTGGAAGGAGGTAATAGCAGCCAAGTGTACTCTCATGGAGCTTGTGGATAGCCCCGATTTTTTAAAGTCCTAGTATACAGTCCAGGATCCTCAGTAGGGGGGATGATTGTGGCCAGATTTGTTTATCTGGGCAACAGGTGCAGAATCATTTCCACTTATGGATGTATGTGTTTCTTGTACTTTGTCTCTCACTGCTCAGTAATATATCTTTTACTTCCTCAGAACAGGCCTTCTCGACCCCAGTCAGCCACGGAGTACTGCGAGGTTGGGGTGACAGAGGCATCCCATATCTTGTGATAGAAGGTGAGGTACTAAGGGAAGGGTTCAAGGTAGTTTCACTGCCATCTGGCACAAGTATGGGAACCAAGTTTGTGCACTACGAGAACGACCCTGGATTTGTCCTGCTTGATCTTGTGACTGACTCGGCTTAGGAGTGGGGGTCGAAAGAAATGCATACATCAGTGGTGCCTCCCATTTTATGAGAGTGTCGACTAGGGAGTGGTGTCCAAATCCCACTCTGGAGCAATATTGTGGGCATTTGGCATTATAGAGCTGTTGCAAATAGATCTATGGTAGGGAACCGCCATAGTTTGAATATGAATTTGAGAATTCCAGGATCCATCCCCCACTCATGGGTTTGTGAGAAATCCCTGCTTAGTACATCTGCCATTGTAGTCTAACATCCTGGCAGATAGGATGCCGATATCAATATGTTGTTGGTGATTCACCAATTCCAAAGGTGTATCACCTCTGTACATAGGGAGTATAATGGTGCTCCCCCTTGGCCGTTTATATAAAACATGCATGCTAAATTGTCTCTGAGGATCTTGATTTATTGTTCTTGATTAGAGGAAGAAAGTACTCGCATGCATTTTGGACTGCCCTTAGCTCCAGTAAGTTTATGAGCTAAGGGCAATCTCTGATTGTAAAACCTGCCTTGTTTCTTTTTGTTTGCAGGTACGTAAATGCCAACGGTTTTTAAGGTCGCCCTTGAGTCTTTTAGGGTGTGTAACGAAACATCGGTTTTGTCTGCAAATAATTTCTGCCCCTTGAAAGGTAAGTCCTCGACCGTTGCCTGGACCTCCCTTGGGAACCTGGAGAGGTGGAGCCATATTGCATGGCGCATAACCACGGATGTCATGATGGATCATGCTGTCATGTCTGCCAAGTCAAGGGAGGGCTGTCCTGGAGATGAGACCCCCTTCAGAAATGTTTACCTTCTACTGGTTTTTTTTTTTTACATCTTGTAAATTTTCAATAGAAGTCGACCTTTGGAGAACAGATTGTGTGTATATTTGGCTAGCAGGGCAGCATAGTTAGCTATGCGGAACTGAAGTGTAGCTGAGGAATAAGCTTTCTGCCCGAAAAGGTCTGGCCTGTTCCAGTCCTTATTGTATGGGGTGTTTCGAGACTGGTGTTGTTTGCCCCCTTGGTTGGCCGCCTCCACTACTAGGGAGTTTGGTGTAGGATGTGTAAATAGGAACTCAGCCCCTTTTGCTGGCACATAATATTTGTCGGATCTTTTACATGTGGGTGGCGCTGAAGCAGGTATCCGCCGGATTATTTTTGCAGGCTCCATGATTGCATTACTAATTGGCAGAGCTATCTTTGCTGATAGGGATGCCTGGAGTATGTCTGTAAGATTGTGTTGGGCTTCTGGTAGCTGAGCCAATGAAATGTCCAGGGATTCAGCAACCCCTTTGAAGCAGTCCTGAAAGGATCTGAAATCATCCCCCATGATGGAGGGTGGTGGCATTATGATTTCGTCCATTGATGAAGATGAGAGCTGAGTAGATGGCAAAGTGTCATGTTTGGCTGTGTCCTCAGGTTCCTCAGTGTCTTCCTTTTGTGTTTCTGAGGGTGCCTGGACAGTTGAAGGGTACAAGGCTAGGGGACCTAGGCAGGCTAGGAGGCCTGCAGTTGGACTCTATACACTGCTCCAAGATCCCAGTATGACCAGTTAGGTGGGAATGGTATGGGGGGGTGCCCATGGGTGACCATATCATCCTCGTATATCTGCAGATGGTTGGTGATGAAATGGTCATGGCTTGGGTGAGGAGTGGCGAGGAGTATATATTACTGCCTTGTCCTTTTCTTCCTCACCACTGGAGATTGAGGGGAGGGGTGGAGTGTTGGCCGATCTGCAGGTAGTAGTCAGCTGGCTTGATGCCGATCTGGATGGGGTACCCTCGGTGCCGAGTAGAGGAGATTCAGGTGTTAAGATCACTATCTGGTCCACATGCCTCATGAATTGCTGAGGAAACATGAGTCTCGGTGCCAGAGACGGAATGGTGGATGGCCCAGGAGCACGAGTTGAAGCTGCTAGTGCTAAGGATTTAGAGCTGTACAGCACAAGTACAGCAGGTGGTGCCATTGTACTGCTCAGTGCAGAGATCTTCTTCAGTTCCATGGGTGCTGTTATGTTTCACTTTAATGTGTAAACCTCCATTAGAGCTTGCCCACATAGGGTCTTTAACTGTTCAGGAACTCTCAGGGCCAGATGTTCCTGGTGCCTCGCGGTCCGGCACACTCAGTGCCATTGATACCACGGCAAATTTTTCAGTTGGGAATCACTTTCTTTTTAGACGCTTCTCAGTGCAGAGATGTCTGTGACTGCTTTTTGGTAGCCTTTCTAGGAGTAGGCTCCTTGGCAGCCATTGTTGAAGTGGAGCCCATGTCAGAGACTGGCAACCGTTGGCCAGCAGGTGACCTGGACTCGGGGATCAGAGGTTGGCCCGAGGGATTTCTCCATCATAAGAAGCTTAAATTGGAGGTCCCTGCCTTTTCTTGTCCTAGCTGTCAGTTTACTCAAAAATACCCACACTGCAGAAATGTGCATCTCACCAAGGCAGCGGACACACTGAGCGTGACCAGCAGAGACCAGTATGGAGAGTCTGCAAGTCAGGCAGGGTTTAAAGCCATGTGAGCTGGGCATGCCTGAGGGAGTCTGTCTCTTAGAGAAAAATATAAGGGTAAACCCTGTTTGAGGCTAAGGCTGTACAACTGCCAGAGAGGCAGGGGTAGATAGGAAAGGTAAAGGAAAAAAAATATTTTTTCAATTTTAAAGAAATTAGAGTAAGGCAAGTGTTAAGTTAGTTGTAGTTAGCGTCCCTAAAACTATCACTATGAACTATTTATTATAAATCTTATTGAGGCAAGAGAGGGCACTGCTGATTGCTCCGACTCAAGCCAAAGGCAGTAGAGAAGGAACTGGGGGATGGTTGGCTGCACACCACTACGTAACTGCTTGGAGCGGTGTGAGATGATTACAGCACATGCGCAGCCCAACCGGGCACTGCTACCACAAATCTCTGATTACAAGCGCAGTGTGTCAAGACACCTAAAGTGGAGCATCCACAGGGACACTCCTTGAAGAATCTACCATTTCCCTCAAAGTCAATGAGGAAAGAGGACTCCGTGTCTGGAACTAAGAAGTATAAAGTGACAAAAGAAAGTTTAACATTAAACATTCATAACGGAAAACAGTTCCAAAAAATTAAAACACAGATTTAGATGAAAACTCAGATTCTGGAAGACAATTTTACAGCAAGAAACAAAATTATGTCCACAGAGCTGCAGAATACAAAGGATCCTGATGACATACTAGTTATTTGATCTAAAAGATACATATAGCACACAGAAAAGTTAACTAAATAAGCAGTTTCTAAAAATTCTGTTGAATTTAAAGCTTTCACAGGAACAAATTAATTATGTAATATCTCCTAAGACTACACAGTTCTCTATAGACAGCTGCATAATTCGAAGACTCACTTTAATGCAAATAAGAGATTAGGATTTCTTTCTAGTAAACTTGGATACAACTGTTGTGTTGTTTCAATGGCTTCTCCCATTCTTCCTGCTAAAACCAATTTTTGAATTCCTGTCCACCAAAGCACAAAAAAGTAAGGTTAAAACTTAACAGTTTAAGGATTCATATACATTAACTATTAAAAATACCACCAACATGAATCAATAGGATTTTTACCAAAAAATTATTGGAAAGAAGAAATGGGTTGGTTTCCTTGGAAATTCTGAAATATTTTAAGAGTTGTATTTATTTTACAGATATTTATATAAGCATTATACACATTATATATTGCCAGCTGCTTTGCAAACACACTGACCTACCACTTACTCAAATAGCTCATTTAAAGGGAGATTAAAAAATTAAGCAGGAGGGACAGCTCAGTAGTTTGACCATTGGCCTACTAAACCCAGGGTTGTGAGTTCAATCCGTGAGGGGGCCACTTAGGGATCTGGGGCAAAATCAGTACTTAGTCCTGCTAGTGAAGGCAGGGGGCTGGACTCTAACCTTTCGGGGTCCCTTCCAGCCTGAGATAAAATGTAAGAGATATACCTAAGACACTGTTGTAATTTATTTTTAACTGATATATCTTCATAAAGTATGTCCACACTGCACTACTGTCATTTGCAAGACCAGGAATATCGGGCTATATCTAGCTCATAAAGGCTATATCTAAACTATGAAAAATGGTCAAGTTTAGATTGTGTTTAGTTAATATGCTAGCTAAGCCCAACGTAAATATGACCTCTCGTCTAATGAAAATCAGAGTAACACCTTAACTTAATTTTCACCTACTTACTTTATAGCTTAAGCTCCCGACTAGACTGCAACTCATCCTGCTAGAACTGAACTAAACGTGTTGAACTTTTCCAAGTGTAAGCCTGACAAACTCAATCTGCATCTAAACAGCACCTGCTAGCTAAGCTTCTACCACTTTTCCTACTCAAGGCAAAAATCTGTTTGTGTGGTCCCATTCAAGTTAACTGACTGACAATCAACTCTGGTTTACTAATGTGATTGTCAGCATTAGTCTAGACCAGTGGTGGGCAACCTGCAGCCTGTCACAGTAATCTGCCCGCGGGCCGCAAGACAGTTTGTTTACATTGTTTACAGCTCTCAATGACCACGGTTCACCATTCCCAGCCAATGGGAGCTGCGCAGTCCACAGAGACGTGCTGGCCACCACTTTCCGCAGCTCCCATTGGCCGGAAACGGCGAACCACAGCCACTGCAAGCTATGGGCAGCAAACTGTCTTCCAGCCCGGCAGCGGATTACCCCGATGGGCCATGTGCGGCTCGCAGGCTGCAGGCTGCCCACCACTGGTCTAGACACACCATTAACATTTGTTCCAAGATAACACCAAACACCTTTGTGTCCTCCCTTTCAAACATAAGCGCCATGGTAGGTAATTCATAACATTCCTCTTCATTAAACTAGTTCCAAAATTAAACAGTACTTTCAAGATTAACAAACCAGTGGCTCAAGAATCCATGATTGTGCATTAATACACTGAATTATAATGGTGTAAGATTGTTAGAAGGACATTCCACTATGAAAAGATTCATAGATTAAATTATAGGGAACTGTTTTTAATATGAGCCAATTTAAGTTAATTTGTTTTAAAAAGTATACAGTGTACTTTCCAGCCTTACTTTGTCTATTTTTAATGGAGGCTAATTCTTCTAGTACAGTCTGGTCTGTAGATCTGGCAAAAGCCTCTGCTGTTGCACAGTACCCATGATGAACTAAATAAGATGAAACCATTCTGAGAAGAGAATTCAAACAGTTAAAATATGCAACATCATTTACACCATTATGCAGGTAAAATAAACTGAAGACAATTTTCAAACTTCCAGGCATATGAGCAAACAAAATCACTTGCTTGATAAAAGCAAATAGTGGAATTAGTAAGATACCTAAACCAGAAATATATATTTGCAACATATAAAAATGTCCTATCCCAGTTATCTAGTCATGAATACATTAATTGAATGTATTTGATTCCTTCCCAGAAGAGCTAAGCTCCTTGTTAGAGCATATTCTTACTTGTACTTGTTTTTACAAACTATTTTTTAACATTTTATTTCAATTATATAGAAACAATTGGGGTTTTTTAACCCCATTTGTTAACTCAAGCTATGATCAATTACATACTGATTTTTTTAAGTGTATTCCTGGCTCACGAAATGTGCTGGACTTAAAGCCCTGTGAGGCCAAATTCTGTATTAATCCACAGAACAAATACAGTATGCTCAGCAGCAATGAGCGTTTCTCTAAATAGCACCAAAAATGTTCCACAACCCAGAACTGACATGAAAGTCTGCATGTCTACACTGCAAAAGAGACCTGCAGCATGTCTCAGGTCAACTGACTCAGGCTCATACCACAGGGCTAAAAATAGAGTCGATATTTGGGTTCAGGCTGGAGCCAGGACTCTGAAACGCAGTGAGGGAGGTGGGTTTGAGAGTCTAGGTTCCAGCCTAAGCCTGAACATCTACGCTGCTGTTTTGAGCTCCACGAGCCTGAGTCAGTGGACCTGGCCTCCGAGACTTGCCACTGTGGGGGGTTCTTTTTCCCTCCCTTTTGTGTTTGTTTGTTTTTGGGCAGCACAGACATATCTTCTGAGTAAGAGGGAAGATTTCACGTTAAGGAAATCTGTGACTGTACCAATACTCACTTGTCCACTGGCAACTAGAGACTACCAACCCAGTTTAAACAAGCCCCAGAGTAGCCAGCTGAATTGCAGTCACTAGTGACATTGATATGAATTTGCACTTATGACTTAACTACTGATTCTCCTGCAAACACTTAAGTCCGTGTACATAAATTAAACATGAATAGCTCCACTGACATAATGGGTCTATTATATGCATAAAGATAAGCACATGCATAAGTGTTTATAGGATCACAGTCCTAAAGGAAAACCCTCAAATCCGTTGAACCATCTAAGTCTTTGTTTTAACAGATTTTTAGCATGAACGCTGGTGCAGAAAACAATTGTGGTGACAAGTGTCTTGACTCTGTATGGTAATTAAAAAATTCAAATACTTGTGACAATTCACTTAATCACATGAATTGTAATTGATCCAAAATACTGTATTTAAGGTTCTGAATCAAAGTACACTGAGAATGACAAATTAAGTTACATTTCCCCTTCAGTAATTTTTTTTTTTTAAATGCTTGTTTGGCTAGGAAAGATGACAAAATGGCTTACTCTAGCACTAATGTCAACACATATGGTGTCAGGAGGTGGTGAAACAACAACAATATAGTGAGCATTCACTTAAAGACCAAAATGTGTTCATTGGGATGTTTCCATAGCCAGCGAGTCTGCTCAAAAAATTAAAATTAATGCCACATTAATACAAAACACTGTTGTAAACAATGCATTCCAGCAAGTAGCTGGACTAATATATCCAAATTTACAAGTTCTACTAACATTATGTAAGTGCAGAAAGGAAGACTACCATAAAATAGGTTTTCAAAATCTGATTTCTTTAGTTTAAGTGAATTTAGTGCTCATGAAAGAAGGAGGAGGCTATGAGAGAGAAAGCGAGAGGAGCAGCAATTTTTAAACTGCAAATTTCATCCCGAAGTACTTTACAAAGTTAAACAAATTACATGTAGGGATCGCTATTCCACAGCACAAACACGAACAATATTGGCAGTGAGTAAAAACTATAGCCACTGAAAATACAGGAATTCAGGCATGTTTAATTTAAATTACCTGAGTTAGGCAAAAAAAAATATTTTATTTACACACACACACACACACACACACACACACAGTTCACCTTCACTTGTCATTTCAGATTGAATGTTCTTTGGGGGCAGAGACTAAGTGTATTCCATGTTTTGTGAGGCAACTAGCACACTTCAGGGAGCCAGATAAACAGTTATTAATCTCCATAGGCCGTTCAGTCCCCTGCTTCTCTGCTGAGACAGTCATTATCTGTGTCAATTAGTGTCAAGTGATACAGTTGTTTCTTTGATACAGACACCTGTCTACCAAGATCTGAACTGATAGAGATTTCTACATATGCCATCCCAATGGCTATTCAACAGAAATAATTTTTGGTCGCTACTGATCAAGGCTGCATTTGCACTAGTGACCAAGAAGTCAAATGTCATATAGCTTTTCACTAATTTTATATGCCAGACAGCTGCCCTGATTAATCTTAATGGTAATAGTTCTAACTGTTTCAAAGAATGCACTTCATTTTTTACCATCACTTCAATATGACAGGACAAATATAAAGTTCTCATGAACATTTAAGAACTGCCTATATTTGTTAAAAAACTATCTGAACAGTTGAATTTAATTAGGATTTCATACAAACATTTTTTAAATGCCCATTTTAAAATCCCTTTTAGCAAATTTTAAGTAGATAGTCTTTAAAATCCCTCTAATTCTTACTTTTGAATCATTGTCTGCCATTCTCCTTCCCGATCTCCTATAGGAAATCTGTCGATCTGAGCCTGAATTTTGGTTCTCCATTCTCGCATATAGTCTTCAATGTCAAACACAAATGGATGCTGCCCAAAGTTAGCATCTACTACTTCTCCTGGTGTTTGAAGCCCTACTGTAGGGTACAAGTTTGGCTGAAAGAGATTTTTTTTTAAAAATCAATACTTTTTCCTCTTATTCCAAATTCCCCCCTTTTTTAATCAGCTTCAACATCCCCACCCACACCCCTCACTGGGGAGAAGTAGTACTCACTCTCCTAGCATTCCCAGTGGTTAGTCAAATTTAAGTAACTGATACCAACTCAGCAATATGAGGACAAAACAACTCTGTCACCAGTGGGAGAGAAAATAAAACACTGCCCATTATTTTGAGAGCCAAACCTCAACACTGGTAATTCTTCAAGCTAACAAATGCAGTTTTTAAAGCATGGTAAAACGTCACACTTTTTGGCTTCGATTTTATGTTGAAAACATGCATCTCCAAGTAAAATAATCCTGGTCTTAAAAAAAATATTGATTTCGAAACAAGAGCAAAAAAATTTAACACAAATGTATTAAGTGGTCGTTTCCATTTTCAGGTGTACCACCACTAAAGTTCAGATATTTTAGCAATGTTTTAAGGTAGAGAATTGAAATGATAGGGGCAACTCCTTAGCTTAGAAATTCAAGTATAATGCCTACAAAGAACGGTACCAGTTCACTAAAGCCCTTGTGATTTCTTTGATTTGTATCTAAAATGACTTCAAAGCATTGTCTTCTAAATTCTATTTTCTTTTCAGAGATTGGCCTTCACAGTGAACTTTTAAATATGGGCCCAATTCCCAAAGGGGTAAAAATCTGTTTTGCCAGCACTTATGTGTTCTAGGATCAGAATGAATTGTTGGATGCCAATAGTGTCTCTTCAGCTTTTTCTCTTAGGACCTAGAGGTGCAATGATGCCTTCCAACAGGATTGTGTGTCTAAATCGTTGTCCTCTAAATCACAACACCAAAGTCCAGATTGAAAATGACGTGAATGAGAGAAAGGCCAAAAAAAAAAAAGAGGCATCATGGTGTACCTATGGTACGAGGGGGCATTCATACAGAATGCTGCTGGAATAAAATCCAATCAAAAGATAAACTAGGGTTTATAGAATTTTATGCAGAATGTCACGATATTAAGGTATTTTAATTTATTTAAAATAATTAGTTTACATTACTTCGTACTATGAACTAAATTACGATTAAAAAGCCAAGTGTGACTAGTATTGACACACATTAAAAATAGCCCTTCTTGGAGGAAACGCCTAAATTTGTGATTTTACACACATAAAAGTTCATGTTTTAAGAAGTCTTTGCATATAATATAGCCACCATTTGTGTTTGAACAATGGGCATTTTGTGCTTCCAACTCAGGTATTCCCAAGAATGAACGCACAGACATACATACTTACATATTTGGGCATAAAACTATTACAATATAAAATAAGTTAGCTTTATCATTATTGTTCACAGATTCTCTCTCAACTGTTTGACAAGCACACAGGGTATATAAATATTTTAAAATCATGTATTACATTCTCATCCTGATTTTCTGATCAAAATCCTCAAGTAAATGCCCTGATACTAAAATCTGAACAGAGAAAAAATTGTAACTATTTGCTTTTCAGTATTAGTGTTTACAGATACTGAGTTTCAAGTTGTTGCCTCAGTGATATCTGTCAAACTGAAAACCAGATATAAAATGATATAAAAAGGGCATACTGCACATTTCCAATAAGCATAAGCTAGACAAGAACAGTCATAGTACATTTGAAACAGCTATTTATAGTATGCATAAAATTCTATTTTCTGTTTGAAAATCCACTTATCTTACCGGTAGATCCGTAAAAGCAATACCTGCAACAAACAGAGATGCATTAAAATAATTTTTCATATATTTGTATTGAGCAAGCAACTTCCTAGATGCTTTTTTTTTTTTTAAAGTATACAAGAGCATTCAAGTAGTCAGTTAAATTTGTCAGATCTTATAATTGTTGAAGAGAATATCTAATAGGGAATATCTAGATGCTAAATATTTCGTTTCTCTAATCGTTATGTTATAAGTTTGTAAAAACTTCCCAGACCTGCCTCAAAAGTAAGTATGACAGGCATGCTGACACCCATAATGCTTCTGCACAAGTTAGTGTAGTAGTAACAGGAACCAAAAGGTAAGTATTTGGCAAATAGAAAAGAAATATTTTCAAAAGATGATAAACATTTAAACTACCCCACACAGAAATATTCAGATCAATATTTTGAAACTTGGTAGCTTAAAGCTAAGTTCTCTTACCCATGTTATATAGGAGTCTAAGTATAGATTTGACAGCCTATCTTTAAGCAAACAAGTGTGAAAATTTAGGCCACAGTTGACTGTCTTAAATGTTACAGAAAAAAGTAGCAATAGCATTTTCATAATATATTCTGGCAATGTACAAGTTCTGTCATATGCAACTATAATAATGAGATGAAAGCAGCAAAGAGTCCTATGGCACCTTATAGACTAACAGACGTATTGGAGCATGAGCTTTCGTGGGTGAATACCCACTTTGTCGGACGCATGTATTCACCCACGAAAGCTCATGCTCCAATACGTCTGTTAGTCTATAAGGTGCCATAGGACTCTTTGCTGCTTTTACAGATCCAGACTAACAAGGCTACCCCTCTGATACTTAATGAGATGAAAGTTTACTGCAAAGAAATCTCTCCTACTGGCAATGCATAGAACTTTTCTTGTTTGCAAAAATTAAAGAGAAGTAGCATATTTGCCAGAGGCGTTGTTGAAAATTAATTAGTTCTAATCCAAACTAAGTATTCTACTAGAGTTTGATAAAGTTAAACCAGGTATTTTAGTATCTAGTTATAAAATATGAGAAGCTGATAAAACCAGAAGAGTAATTTTGGAATTTACTGGAATTAGGAAAAAATAAAAATAAAATCCAACCTTTATATGTTCCCAGAGCTTTAGGTAAATTTTAGAAAAATAATTCCAATTTCAAATAGATTCTTTTGAAGGAGTGAAATTGTGTATCTGAAACCCACAGGGTATATCAATTTTCTTCTCTTCATGCTGAAGGATTTTATTTTTAACCTTACTAGCTGTCCATCTATGCTGACAACTCAAATCTACTTCTGTTTTATTTCTCCATCTGATATAGCACTATCATCTCAAATGTACTATGGCAAAAACAAAGCTTCTAATCTTTCCTCCTAAATCCAACCTCATTTTCCACCACCATTAACAACTCCATCCTCATCACTGAGGCCCTCGATATAGGACTCCTTATCATCATCTTTCTCCCACGCAAACTGTAACTAAATCCTGCTGCTTCTTCCATTACATCCAAAATTCATCATTTCCTTATGGCTAACTTGCTGTCCATGTCCTAATCTTCTCCTGCCTTGACTACTCAAACCTCTTCCTCTTTGGAATTCTTAACTGTCACCTCCTCCTCCAATTTCTCCAAAATGATCTCTTACGTGTTGCTATGATCTTATTACTCCAACCCCTCACTTTTGCGACCTCCCAACAGCTTTACATGACTTTAAACACGCTTTTTGTCCTTCCCTTCAAGGCCTATATTAAGCTCCTGCCTAAATCTACAGCCAGTTTCTTTCCTAGTCCCACTCCTATCAACAAGAGAAGTCTTAACTCATCCCCTTTGTCATTTTCTCACATCGTCTAAGCCTTATTCCAATGGTCCCCCAGCCCTTTTCATCTGGCGGAGGACCGTGGCAGCAGATGAGCATCCGCCGAAATGTCGCTGACAAGCACCATCATCCAGAGTGTTGCCGCCGAATTTTGCCAGCATTTCAGCGGATGCTCATCTGCTGGCCAGCAGGCAGGCGCCATGGCGCCCGCAGGCACCACATTGGGGACTCCTGCCTTATTCCGTTAGCCCCTATTTCAACAGTCTTCCAAAACCTATTCACCAAGCCACAACCCTCTCCTTAACCCACTGCTAATACAAACATGCAAGACATGAGGAAAGAAAAATATCTTTGGTCACTAAAGTGTGTGCAACCTATCTGAACTGCCAGACAGGTAACTTATGTAAGATTAATACCACCCATCCCTGCTGTGCTCATCCTCAAAGTTTCTGTACAATGTAGTATAATGAGACATGATGCTAAAACGTACTGTGAAGGGTTAACTGGCATAAATTTGGGATGGCCTATGTAACTAACTTGTGGCTTTGTTCCAGCTCTAAATGGCTTGGGAACTGGTTACCTGAGAGATCTCTCTTCCAGTTGAGCTAAATGAATATGCTTTAGATAAAGCCCCTTTGATTTAAGGAGTATGGAGCTACTGGCAGTGTGCTGTTCACAAAGGGACACACTATATTCTCCTATGCTCTGGGACAAAGGGTAATTAGATTTGTTAGCAGACTTCATCTAACAGTAACACACAGTATATAATTACAAATTCAAAAATATAAGCTTGAATTTAATTGCGACAACTGAAGACTAGAGACCTTCAGAAAATTCAGATGCCAGATCTTAGTCACCACGAGTTGAAATATACGCAGATCTCCTGGGAAAGATGGTGTGGGAAAACCCCTCCTAATTCATGTATAAGGTTTTAATGTTGCATTAGTAAGTTTTTCCACTTTTCTTATCTGCTCATTTAAAGCCCTGGAGTATAACCCCATTTAAAAAAAAAAAAAGGTCCATATTTAAGGTGCTTATGAATCTTGACTCCAATGTCAGGGACCAGTATAACACAATTTTAAGATTTTAAATGTACAAAAAACTGCACTAGGTTTGATGACATCAGCTGTCATTAGCAGTGATTGTTTTCCATACCCAAACTATGTCCATTCTTTGTGTAGAAGCAGGTATTGTTGATAAGGTTTACACAACAACCAATGACATCACCAGTTGTAAATGTTGGGCCATAGGGTTGTCCAGTTCCAGAGGAACAAAATGAATGTCCATCATCTCCATGGTAACCATATGAATGTTTATCCCAACCTATAACAAAGCATTTCAAGTTTTATTCACTTGTTTCCACTACAAATGAATGGAAAGAAATAAACATACAGCAAAAGTTTACTTGTTACAATCCAAGCAGTTTTTTATTAAGGTTGATTACTACACTCACCGTTATTCCTGTAAAACAGTAAAATAACTGTTACCAATACACATAAGACACAAACTGCTAACATTAAAATGCTCTGGTTCACATGAATATCAACTTCTTTCAAAAATGGTTGAACATATAATTCTATGTACGGGTGCCAAATTCAGGGGAAAAGTCACTAATACTAGATAATCAAGAAGGCCTAATTCTGCATGTGGAGAAGCTGGAGAATAAGTAAGTTTCACACAACTGCACACTTTCCTCTGTTTTCAAAAGGAAACTTATGAATGAAGCAGCTATAGTGCTCCCTCAGTACAAACACAAAAAACTCTCTGGAAAGGAGTGACCTTGTAGGCATCAGATGTTCAGATCTGCAAGGGAGCATACATCTGATGCAAGGGTATATAAAGGAGCTCAAACCCCATTTCCAACCCAGTTTCATTCCACATAATCGGCAGCTAACGGACTCCAAAGAAGTGGGGAATGTGGATCTATATACAATCTGCCTGAAGAGCTAGTTACTTGGAAGTAACTCATTTTCCTGAGTACTATCCAACAGCCCCACTCATGGGAGATTACCCAGAAGTAACTGTCAAAGGAAGAGTCACAGAACTAAAATTTCAGGACTGCTCTCCTGAATTTTCAGGATTTTTTTTTTTTAATTGGATGCTGGCATTATTGTACTCTTGACAGGAGGCTTAGACTGAAAATGCAGCTTGTTTGGATGCATGAGAAACTGGAGACTAAAGATGCTGTAAGGCTAATTTAACCTTATTTACATTTGATTAAAATTAACCAAGTCTTTAAAAAAGGCATTTTTTATGTCTCCTATTTCTTATGTATTCAAAAATGGGAGCTGCATTTCCAGTCCTACTCAAAGGGCAGCTATTTTAGTGATCAGAATCTTACTGTATTACACTGAAGCTTTTCTTTAACATAACATTTTAGGTGAAATGTTCAAACACTACAATTCAGGGAAGTTATGGTTCCCACAACAGCCATATCTTGAATGTATGTATAATAAGGACACATTTGACAGCACAGACAGTAAATGTTATATATTGCACTACAGGATCAGTTTAGTTTACTGTCAGAACGAACTTGTTTTGCTCGCCTCTGAGCACTTAAAATCTCAGCCATAGGATTACTATTATTTTTCTTCTTAAAAAACCAAGCAATTAAAAAAAAGGTTGGGGGGGGGGCCCTAGGCCAATACGATTTGAAATAGCGAAGTTTAAAATCTCTGAAAAGCCCAGTAAAGTATATACTAACATGTCACAATGTGTTGACAATGTACAACAATATTCCATGTATTTGTATTAAGATATAGGCCCTGATCCTGAAAATCAATGGATTACTTGTGTGATCAAAGTTAAGCATGTGAGTGTTGGCACCATAGGAGCTGACTCCGTGAGTGGCTCCAGAGCTGGATCACCCATGGAAAAAAGTTAGTGGGGAATATCTTTGACTGCCCTGCCGAGCAACTCTTCCCCCTCCCTCCCAGCGCCACCTGTCCGCTGCGGATCAGTTGTTCCGTGGCATGCAGGAGGCACTGGGAGGGACGGAGAGGAGCGGGAATAGGGTGACCAGACAGCAAATGTGAAAAATCGGGACGGGGGTAGGGGGTAATAGGAGCCTATATAAGAAAAAGATCAAAAAATCGGTACTGTCCTTATAAAATTGGGACATCTGGTCACCCTAAGCGGGAATGGGGTGTGCTCAGGGGAGGAGGCAGAGCGGGGTGGAGTGGGGGCAGGGCCCAGGGCTGAGCAGGGCTTGAGCACCCCCAGGGAAAATTGGAAGTCAGCAGCTGTGGTTGGCACCATGCTGTGCATTCCTTAACGTTCTTAAAACAGATAAGGAATCAATGTTGAGACAAGAGTAGATGTCCTGCTCTACTCATAACAGTGATATGCTTTTGATTACAGCAGGAAATCTCTGTTAGCTATTAGAAAATGATGTACTACAAATTTACTGAGCAAGGAAGCATTCTGTGATTCAGGCTTTCACCCAACTGCTTCCTTTACGAGATTTGTATTTATTCTGTAGCTGAAGTGTCTTGGTGGCATTCTAAATAGAAAAAGTATGATGGATATTAACAGGCTGGATTGATTAAGTCAGTGATTTAAAATGAGCTATTTTAATCATGATTTAAATCAGCAAACCAGGTACACTGATCTAAATAATCAGTTTTAATTGTGTTTTGCATTTGTATGTTATTTTCCTAAAGCAAGGTTAGTAACCATTAAAACACTAAGTAAATCTCACCTTCTCACACCAACTTAATATAGCTTTTACACTACCTCTGGTGCTTTCTTCACTAAATAGCAGGATACACTAGATCTAAAACATTTATTTATGCAGTTACATAGCTTAACTTACATTTATTCTAATTTTTATTTATTAAAAAATGGTGAATGATGGATTTCTTATTTACTAGATTTTTTACTTGTGATTTCAGATTAAAATTCAAATTCAACTAAAATGCACAAAAATAGCATTTTAATTTTTTTATTAAATAAAACTACCTTAAATGTTCTGGATATATAAGCAAAAAATTGTATTTAAAATTAACTCATTTATTAAACAAATAAAGCATAATTTATAGTGAATTGAACTGACTGGTTTCAGATCCTTAACCAGTGATTTCTACCTCTTCAGTGGTTTGACTTCAAAACTTTGGCACTAAACATGTATTGTTGACTACTTTTGTATTTCATTTAAAATATTTTAATAGATTATAAGAAGCAGAGGCTTTAACATAGGTTGCCAATTTCAAAGCGAATTTTAAATAGATTTATTATTAAAAATAAGCCTGCATTTACTTTAAATCAAAAAATCTTATTTAAAATAAGAAATATAGAGTTTAATTTTATTTGCTTTTATCCACCCTTGATTTTAATGCCCTGAGAGCCAAAGTACAGTGACCATGATTAAGAATTAACTTTTTAGGCTGTAAGCTCTACAATAGCAAGGACTGTCGTTATATTGTATTATGCCCTGCTAAACACACACTGTTGATGTTCATCAGGATCAAATATATTTCAAAATATATTTACTTACTATACTGCAGAACCATTAAGTTAATGATATTGTTTAATTGTTTCTAAAATCAAACACAAACATTAAACGTACCTGGTAGTCTGTTCATATTTACACCTTGAGCAGAAAGCCCAATTCCCATGTAACTGTAAAAATCAAAACAACACAAAAACTTATCTTTCTTTTACAATACATGAACAAAAATATATGAAAGACATTTCCAAGAAACATTATCCTAATGAATCTAGTGCCAGTTAAATTGCTGAGAGATCATTTAAGACACTGGCAGTGCAAACTGGAATAGTGGCAGTGCAATCAAAACAGGAAAGACATTTCCAATGTACTTGCTGATTTGGTGCATCATGGATGAGGTATTTGTCCTTGAGGGAGGAATGATTTTAGAACAAGTTCCCTCTCCTGCAAACATCTCAGTTTTTATATAAAAGTACTAATGGAGGCCATCAAGTTCACAATAGGGCCTTGCTTCACTAGGCCAGTAACTGTTGCTATGAAGAGGAGGAATCAAAGAAGCTTTGCTGAAGAGAAGGCAATTCCAGAGAAAGACGAACCCCTGGAGGGTCCACCAATCCCTTGAGAAAACGCAGAAACAAATCACTTTACCAAATACACACACACAGACTGCATGCACATTTAAAAACAAATGTATATTTTTAGAAGACATTTATTAAAGTCACCCTAATAATCATGGTCTTTGAATGTTGTTAGCCAGAAGCTGGGAATGGGTGACAGGAGATGGATCACTTTATGATTACCTATTCTGTTCATCCCCTCTGGGGCACCTGGCATTGGCCACTGTCAGAAGACAGGATACTGGGCTACATGGACCATTGATCTGACCCAGTATGATCATTCTTATGTTATCAGTAAGATTGAGCATTGGCCTGCTAAACCCAGGGTTGTGAGTTCAATCCTTGAGGGGGCCATTTGGGGATTGGTCCTGCTTTGAGCAGGGGGTTGGACTAGATGATCTCTTGAGGTCCCTTCCAACCCTAATAATCTATGATTCTGTGTGTCTAACCTAAGCAAACTGTTCAATTTGTTGTGGTTTTGAGAATAGTTCAAGCTAGTTCACATAATAGAAATCAAAGAGAAAGGCAATATCTTTTATTACACCAACTTCTGTTGGTGAGAGAAAGAGAAGCTTTTGAGCTACACAGAGCTCTCTTTCAGGTCTGAAGGTGTAACGTTGCACTCCATAATGTTTTATGGAAATATGCTTATGAGTGTAATATGATGCAACTGGAATATGCTTCATGCAAAAGGTCTCTTGTAAGGTATCACTACAAAGGTTATAACCTACTGAATATATTCCTCTTATTTGTATGCATGTGTCATCCTTGTATCTGAAGCTAAAAATATGAAGCATAACTCTGAGACCCTATTGTAATTATGCAGATGTGGGTCATAATGGTGGTTTAGAATCTTGATGGCTCCCACTGACTAAAATGATAGGTTGTAAAGGGTTTACTTTACCTGCAAGCCTTCCTATATATGTGCCGGCCAGCCCTGGAAGAATGGAGGGGGGCTCACAGTGACATGTGACCATGTCACCTGATACTGGAATCCATCTTAAAACTGGTACTTTTCCATTTAGAAGGAGGGGTGGGGACAAAAGATTCCTGCCTTGTACCAGATATATAAAAGGAGGGGGAGCAGAACAAAGGGAGGGATAGCTTTGAGCATTGGCCTGCTAAACCCAGGGTTGTGAGTTCAATCCTTGAGGGGGCCATTTAGGGAACTGGAGTAAAAATCTGTCTGGGGATTGGTCCTGCTTTGAGCAGGGGGTTGGATTAGATGATATCCTGAGGTCCCTTCCAACCCTGATAGTCTGTGATTCCAGTCATGAGAAAACCCCTGGTTTACACCTGCGGGAAATGACAAGGACTGTACCAGGAGAAAGGATTGGGCGCAGACTAGGAAGGAGTCTAGTCTGTGAAAGAAGCTGATTGGAACATCTCTGAGGGTGAGATTTAACTGTAAGCAGTTTCTTAATGTATTAGGCTTATACTTGAGTGTTTTGTTTTATTTTGTTTGGTAACTTACTTTGTTCTGTCTATTACTTGGAACCACTTAAATACTACTTTTTATACTTAATAAAATCACTTTGTTTATTAGGAAACCCAGAGTAAGTAATTAATACCTGGGGGAGCAAACAGCTGTGCATCTCTCTCTATCAGTGTTCTAGAGTGGATAATTTATGAGTTTACCCTGTATACGTTTTATACAGAGTAAAACAGATTTATTTGGGGTTTGGATCCCACTGGGAACTGGGTGTCTGGGTGCTGGAGATAGGTGACCTGCTGAGCAGTTTTTGGTTAAAGTCTGCAGCTTTGGGGGCCTGGACCAGACCTGGGTCTGTGTTGCAGCAGGCTAACATGTCTGGCTCAACAAGGCAGGGTTCTGGAGTCCCAAGCTGACAGGGAAAACAGGCTCAGAGGTAATCTTGGCACATCAGGTGACAGTCCCAAGGGGGTCTGTCACCAAACCCATCACAGAAGCTACTCAGAGTTGGTCCATTAAAAGATATTACCTCATTCACCTTGTCTCTCTAATATCCTGGGTCCAACACGACTACAAAACTGCATACATAAATCAATCAAGGCACAGTAGCTAATGAACAAACACTATTAAGCAAAAAAGACCCCCTAGGCCAGTTTGAAAATAGTCTATGCTAATAAGCTTGTTCTTAACATTTTTCTCTTTGTATACATCTGATTTTCAAATAAATTTTCTATTATGGAGTAGAAGTTAACTTGGTATTTTAACTACAACTACTAACCAGCCATGAGCTAAATGGCCTGAAAGTGACCAGTACATCATGGATGTAACATGCTTACTTGTGGGAATTCAGGGTTTCCTGTCACATCTGATCACCACAATTACCTGCTTCCCTGCTGCCTCATGTACCGCTACATGCAAAGCATTCCCTCCAGTGATGCCTGATGTGTCCCATGCACACCCCTGAAGTGCTGACAATCCATGATGGAACCTCAGCACTTCAAAGATGAATGCCATAGTTTCTGATACAAAGAAGCTGAAGCAGTCAGTCAGTAAATAAAGGGATCAGGAGTTGGACTTTTATTTACATTACTGAGGCACTGATCAAGACAGTCAACATAACTATTCCAAATAACGTAAATGGAAAAACCTAGATTTCCATTAAATATGTAAAGGGATCAGATTTACAAGGCCAGCCTATAATCCCCAATATATGAAGGACTCCAATGTGAAAATTATAAATCTGTCAAAATACAACTGACAAGAGGGTTTTGTAAGCAAGTGTAAAGGATACCAATTTAATCGGCATACATTTAGACAGATTCTTTATGAAGTCTAACTACAAGAAAGCACCCACAGTTTAAAATTAACCAAATTACACCAGAAACATTTTTTCAGCCTGGTAGTCAAATTTTCATATCAGTATTTTATAAAGGAACAGTATTAAGATGTCAAACTACAGGATCAAAGACCGATATCAAGTACACTGAAAGATGAGACTGCATGCAATATGTTGGTCAGAACTTCCATTTAATCTGAAGAAGGAGCAGAAGATGCTCCTGCCTGTGAAGATAAAAAATGTTCTTCCCCCTTCTTTCCACCTCATATCACTTAAATCGTGGCTCTATGGATATTAGTCTCAAAAAGAGGCCTGTCATTTAATACAGCTGTAGACAGTAGTTTCATGTGGTGAAGAAAGTGGCACACTAACTACCCCTCCCCACTAACAGTACTGTTAGTGTAGATACCATGTGAGTCACTTAATACTGCTAAGAAAGCTAAAGGGTTTCAGCATAGTGTCTTTACGGAAACTAACGTGAAACTAGACAGTATTTCAATTAATTTATATTCTTGTAGAAATCTGAAAGAGGAAAGGATGAGCTAGAAATCAGTCAAGTATGTGAAATCAAATATTGACAAAAACAGTTAACCTTAACACAGATCAATGCATCTGTGAAACTGAGGGGGGAAAAAAAAAAGTCAGCACACTTTGGTTCTCACTTTTAGTTACTGCAAATCACAACCTACACTGATTTCCTCTTTGAGCACTAAAATACTGCATGTAAATTAGTTGAAATAATAAAGCTTTTGTATTTTTACTTGTTATCCAGCACCTAGAGCTACGGATTAAGTGTTTTATAAACTGAAAGATTAAAAAAAGTACAAATTTTTGCCCAGAATAATTGCTTGTACAAGAAACTCATTAGATGAATTGCACAGTTACATCCTGCACCCCTAAGGTTCACATATCAAGAATTTCTATAGTTTTGGAACTGGAGTAAAATTAAGGGCAAATATATGGATTTAAGAAGGGGCCCAGCACAAAAGGACAATGAAGCAAAAGGCAATGGCAGGCCAGGCTCAAGGTGTAGAGTCAGACTCTAGGCTACTGTCCAGGGCAATTACTGCCACACTTACTGGAAGCACTGGCATAAAGTGGGGCTCAGTTTCATAGGCAGTCACGAAGAAAACTAGGGACAGTTACCCATCCCCCACTCAGGGCATGTCATGGTACAACAGTCCAGGTAAAGATGGTGAGAATACAACAGGAAGCAGCATTACTCACTTCAAAATGCAGTCAGTCAACCTGCAAACCAATATGACTAAAGAACATGGAGAGAATGAGAACATAGCTACAGCTCAAAGATATGTGTATATTTTAAAGATTGCAGTTCCCTCCTTGCCTCTTCCCCTACCCAAAAACCAGCCCCCATTTTGCTACTGATATGAGTAGACTGAGGAAGAGGGTGGGTCAGTGAGAGTGTCTGGGCCTCAAACCAAATATCTGGAAGGAAATCATGAAGTCATAAAGTGCTAGCAAGACTCGGTATGAACTAATATTTCAAAATACAGTGTAATCTTAACCATGCACCATATACAATCATTTTAATCAGCCCATGAGAAAGCAGGATAAAAGCTTAAGGTTGACAATAGAACTAGAGGCGAAATGCTAAAAAGGACTATTCCTAATAGTATTCAGAGGCTTTTATATTTCCCTCTTTTTAATGTAAACACTCTTTCTTCAGGTTTCTAACTAATCACATGGCACAAGAACAAGCTGTCTATTTGAAATCATCAGAGTATCCTCTAACTTATATGCAGAATCAAACTCGCATTTTAAACCTATATACATTCCTCAGAATGCTAAGGAATTACAAAAAGGTTAAGGTTCAACTATTTGAATTCTCTTTTTGTAAAATGTAATCTGCTAAATGGGTAGCCATAAACAGACCGCTGTGTTTTTTCACTAGATTTACATTTTGTCTACACTTCAAATTTAATGTGAAACAATTCAAGTTGACCCACAAGAAAGTGCTTGGTGTCCACAAACAAAATATATTGTTGCAAATCATCTGGCCTTTGAATATGCATTAACAACTTTACATTGGAAGTGTTTGCGCTGAGAGTGAAATCCTGCCTCATCTCACTAGAGTAGGTGTGGGTGCATCTCCATCTCATGGCAAATGCTACACAATTTTACTGCCAAGTCATCCTGCTGGTATCCCATGCTGCTCTGTTGACTACCTGGGTCACCTTCCTCTTTACCTGTGTGCCTTCTACTGCTCCAAGATTATCCTGGCTGGCTGTTACCTTTCGGTTTATATGCTAGCATGCAGCCAGAGGTCTTTCCTTTGCAATTCCACCTTGTGTGGGCTTCAGATACCTGTCTTATTCTTATCATTGATTAGGCAGTCATACCTCATGAATCAGTGTGGTCTTGTTGTGACAAAGTCCTTGACTTCATTGCCCTCTAGGGAGAGGTGTGCGTAGTCATCAAGTGGAATCACCACAATGCACAAGTATACCAGTAGTTATCCAAACAAACCAGGGCTGCAGCAGCGGGGCTCCGCCAGTGATTTAAAGGGCCTGGGGCTCCCCATGGCCGGAGCCCCAGGCTCTTTAAATCACTGCTGCAGCCCTGCCACCGCTACCCCAATATAATGGCATTTCACCTATAACGCGATAGGGATTTTTGGCTCCCCATGACTGCGTTATATCAGGGAAGAGGTGTATTTTTATACAAGTTTATGGGAAAGGGGTTTTGAGCAACTTACTTCCGAGTACCATGAGTATACTATAATATTTATATAAAATCTCACTGACTCCTGAGCTTTTACACCCCATTGGTCAAAATGGCGGCCATGGCAAAGAATGTATAAATGCAGCCATTTTCCCCCTCTTTGCTAACTCAGCCACCATCTTGCTGTCTCCTGTCCCACACACCTTACCATTGTGTCTGTTGTCTATCCCTCCCCTAAGTATGCCCCCATACCCAAGACGGCAGCACCACGGGAGTTAAAGTTTTAAAAGGAACTTTTTATCGTACCAGGAAATACACGGGGGGGAAAAAAGCAACTGACTCACTTTTATTAATGCTCACTTTTATTAATGCCCTCTCCACTTTTAGCTAATATGAGTCATTAGGAGGTAACTCAGACAAGGCATGGTGCAAAAATTAAACGAAAAGCACTAAGAATTTAACCCACCACATACAGAAGAGAGCCCCTCCCCCCGCCCCCTCTCAAAAGTTTCTAGATCTTGGTTTTATTACTGCCCTCAGCTTTGAGGCAATGCAAGTTATTACGAGGTAAACTGACCAGATCATGCTATACCGACATCTCAAAAAGAAAGATTTTTTTTACTTTTATGAAATTCACCGCTTACTGCAGAATTTTAATTTTTTTTTATTTTTATTGCAGTACTTAGAAAGAATAAAAAAAAGAAGTTAAAAGAAAGTAATACTCCAATTTAGCACCGAGATTACATGGCAATCTTGGAGCACTGCCCAGATAGCTTGTGGATCTTTTCCACTGCTAGACCTGCTCTGGGGTCACGATTCTGGCACACAGGAGCATGGCATATTTTCATGGTTTGCCCATTGCCTTTCTGAAAAATATCCTCCTCTGATTCTTGTGGACACACTTGAGCATAACATCCTCCATTGCAGGGGGCCTCAACCTCTTCTTTTTTCTCACCCAAATTCCACTACCACCTGTACTACTACAACTGTTATTGTGGCTGTTTTTTCCCAGGCCAGCTGCATAGGGCCCAGGGCAGCAAGCAGGGCAGGGCCAGGCCACAGGCCCCAGCCAACCCAGGTGGCCCAAGGGGCAGTGAGCAGGGGGTGGTGGGGCCAGCTGGGCAGGCTGGGGCTTCCCCCTTTTTGGCCCAGCCCCTGGACCCCAGGTCCTGACTCCTGCTCCTGGCTCATGCTCCCTGCCTCCAGGAGCCTCAGAAGAGGAAAACTGCTGCTCCATAATAGAAAGCTGCTGCTACAAGTGTAGCCTACAAGTGTAAAGTCTCTGACTGATGCACCAGCCCCCACCCCCTCCCCCCCCACCCCCTCCACCAGCATCATGCCATATCCTTATTTTCCTTATTTAACTAACTCTACTCTGCCACCTTCAACCCACCAGTGTCCAATGATCCTACTCTAAAAAAACAAAATTTGAAAATGGGAAAAATGTCCAAGCAAAACCCAAAACTCAAAGAAGCCCAAAAAGCAAGAAGGGCATCAAAGGGAGTGCGGGGCCGGGGGAGAGTCAACGTTTTATCACTGGTGGCATGAATACTACAGCTGAATAAATAGATACTACCCCTAGAATAATAAACTTTGAGTGACCAACTGAGGGACCAATAACAAAGCAAATGCCTGAAAATAATAAATAGAAGATAATAACAAAGATATAAGATAGAAAGAGCTCTTGAGAAGAGCTCTTGAGAGACAGAAAGAAAGAGAGGAGGAGGGAAGGAAAGCATGTGAAGAGAAGAGGGAAGGACACAGAAAAAGCTAAGACTTCAGAGGACGACTCAGGGGACATGTTGACAGGACTCACAAACATCCAGACACAGCGCCTGTCCCTCCCAGCCTAGCAGGACTCAGCACCCTCCACACACATCCCCATCCTTGCACAGCCCCCAAAGCAAAAACATATCTCCAAGATCCAAGATTATGGAACCTGATCCAAACATTACAATCTTGCCCAAAAACAGGTCTTTCAAGGCATTCTGTGCCACTAAATAAAGAAAATTAACTCACACAAAACCAGAGAGAGCCAAGATACCAACATGCCAACATGCCATTCTACCAACATGAGAGAACCTTATGCTACATACACATGTAAATTACAGCAGTACAGCAAAAATTTATGCTACTTTTAAAATTAAAACTGTTTACAGTGTAAAAAATAATAACAACACTTTAAATAATGCCAAGTTAATAAAAATTTTAATAAATAACATTCATTTTGTAAAGTAAAGTAAATAATACACAACATGTAATGTTCTACAATAAAAAATTCATCATTTTTTATACTCATACATTATTATACTATCTAAACAGTATCTTTTTCTACCTACACCATCCATATATTCCATGTTATATCATATATTCCTCCATATTAGCTTGCCACAGGTATTATACACAATAACCCATATTCCCAAAACACACACACAATGATATTTCTAATATTTCTAAATATAAAAGATATAAGAAGGAGAGGCCAATTTATATTTATGTGTTGTAGATGTGAACTAGACTCAAAGAGCAGAGCACAACTCCCCCTCACACTTTTCCCTGAGAGCTGCAGCAACACTGCTCAGCCCACCACCAGGTTCAAAAAGATTCAGAAAGTTCCCCCAACCTCCTTCCTCCCATCCCCACCCCTCCCTCTCTCACCCTCCATCCATAGGATAATTCACGCCCATTATAAGAAGCAGATACATCTAGGCTGGAGGCTAAAGAAGATCACTAGCTTTCCCTTTCGATCTTAAATCACTGATCCCTCAAATCAAGTCTCACTGTCACAACTAGTTCGAAGAGTTTCCATCTCAATAAGCAGATCACCAGGCAATGAGCAGACGCAAGGAAGATCAATGACTGGAGGAACAGAAAATATCCAAATATAACAAATAAAAAATAACTAGAAAATATTTAGAAGACCCAGAATGAAATAGAATATGTTACAGATCCTGGCCATCTTTTTCTTTTCAGCCCATCCATGTTATTAAGACCATTGTCCAAATCACCCACCCATACCACGCCAGTAAGAAAACCAGTCCCTTTCTCTGATGAAAGCCAAGGCCAGGTGGGAACGGAGGGACAGACCACAAGAATAACCATATGCTGCATCAACCATCTCAAGAACAGCCCCAATCTGGGGAGCTCAAAGCTTGTGTAAACCCAATAACCTCCTGTTGTTCATTTGCAGAGCCTTCTGACTCTGGGCACAGCTTGGATGGCATCCATCCTCCTCAATGACAACTGACCTGACAGATCTTACAACAAAAAAGTTAACAAGCTGATGGTGACAGCCACAACACAAACCAAGTTCTGGAAGAAAGTTCTCATGCAGGTGTTCTGCCACTGCAACTCTGGGGCAAGCTCTGCACAATCTGCTAAGGCTAGTAGGCATCCTGCAAATGTTGCCCCCTTCATTGCTCATCTCCAAGGTCTTCAGGTCCTAAGTGGTCCCAGCAATCACTGCTAGTTTTCAAGTGATGCCTTTATATCCCTGGTTCTGAACTCAGACATGACAGTAGACATCCTTTAGCAGCCTATTTATATTAATCCCTATAAGGATCACAGCATTGGCCAAAGTTTCCTTGTTGCTGCCTGCCTGACAGCACTTTGTAGCCACCACACCAGGAAGAACAGAACAGAGGATGGATGAAAAAAGAAAAAATCATAGGAATTCATTTTTGATGACAGTCTCACCCACATCCCATAGCCTAAAATCCACATCCCACAGTACAAAAACAATCACAACTGAAGGTTGAGTTGGTTGATGCACAGCATGTGATGTCAGAACCATGTTTTGTTGTCATTGCATTGCAAACAGTCATATACATTGCAACAATATAGGCAACATTAAACTTGATCAAGGGATAATAAAATGTTGCATACAACCAGATCTTGCAACCATTCATTGCAGATCACTTAACATAAAAAATAAATAAAAACAAAAACAAAGAAATGTAGAAATGACTGGACTGACTTGAAAAAGAAAGGAAAAAGAGAGGAAGTAATCTTATAGTAGCTAGGCTTTTTTTGGTTGTTTTTTCATTTAAGAACTGCATTCACATCATTGCTGGAGCTTCTCTCTCTATTAAATTTCATGATTATTGAATTATTAAGAACTATTGAGAATATGAGGATAAGAAGAGAAAGGAGAAAAAATGGAGAAAATGAGGAGATGAGGAAGAGAGAAGATAGAGAAAAGAAAGAGGGATAATATGCAATTAATTAATGCAGCAGATATACAATATATTATATACTTTCCTGAAGCTGTGCAGCAAAGCCATCACCATGAATCTGAACCTCTCAGTGGAAGGCAAAGGCAAAAGAGTCTCAAAGAAATTTATAATCTAAAACATTCTGACATCTCTAAATTCATAATTAAATCTATATGATATAAAAAGGAATATGTTATGGAAAAATAACTAGAAAGCTGAAAGCTACACATGATGATATATAAATTGGTATCAAATGATGAACACACATATATATATATTACACACATATATATATATATAAATCCCATTCTGTTTAAGAACAAATTAAAAAAAAAAAAAAAAAAAAAAACAATAAAAAAAAAAAAAAAAAATTTTTGCTAAAAAAATAACTAATAAACATTTTTGCTAAAAACATATTTAATAAATCCAAAAAAAATATCTTTATAAAATATCAATTCTTTGTGCCCATATTGATATTACAGATGTTGTATCTGGAGAAAGTTACTCCATCGTGCCTTGAAACCCAAGTTGTTTTGGTGATGATGAAAATAAGCGACTAAGCTAATATCTGGATCCTGTCCTCACATACGTGCTATAGAAATAAGGAAAGCAGCTTAACACCATACAGTGATAAATCCTAAGTTACCAAAACATCCGTATGGGACCAAACACAACTGAGGTCAAGTACTATCTAAGTTATATTTCTTCCTAACACTTCAATTTTAAAGTTATCAAACATGGAAATATGGAAAATAGTGCCAATAACTAATAAAAAGGGTGGTTTAACACTCCGGGGAAAATAATCAGTTATACAGTGAGTGCAGTTAAGAAGAGGGTTTGTTTTATTAGAAATCCTACCAGTAAAAGGGTACCGGGGGGGGGGGGGAGAGGAGGGAGCTTAACTACCCCCTCTATATGATGATTTAGATTACACAGTATAAAATTTTAAGAGGTTTTCGCATTGAGTCACTTGCAGGAATATTAAGAAATCTCAAATGCCCTACAGTATTCTACCGTCAGTCTTCATTGATGCCTGATTGTTAAGAGGTCAGAAAACTAAAAGCCATCTTTACAACATGCATTAAAATTCTGAGAAAATTAATGCAAGAGCTCTATTGTCAAGACAACCCATGATTCAACATAATGCACTGTTTTATGTTTCCTTCCCTATAAATTGCTTCAAAATATGCAGGAGGCCTAGTCGTTCATTTAACCCAAACTGAATGCAGATTTCTTTTCCAAGAAATTTCCTAAGAAGCCATTTTTGAAAGTAAAAGACTAGTCCATTCACACACAGTTCTACAACTGGTGGTAGAGGAAAATGAGATTACAGTCCACTGTAATAATGACTTCTTTTCTTCCATGGTATTTGTCCTCAGAAGATTTTAATACATTGATTCGGTCTTCATAGGTTTCTTCTGGCTTTCTAAGGTCAGCCACACAATTTTTCTCCAGTGGATGTTCTCTGCAAGGATGCAAGTTATACCAACTGAACAATACAGAGGAAAAAAAATGCATACAAATATGACCCCTGCCAAATAGATGGTATTGTGGAGTAATCGCAGAGTGTTCTGCGAAGTTATACGCAGATGCCCAGGTTGCTGCCCTGCAGATTTCCAAGTTAGGAACATTCTTGAGGAAGGCGACAGAGGAAACTGATCTTGTGGAGTGTGTGCAGATTCCAGACGGAGGTCCCACTCTGCAAACATGATAGCAAAGCTCAGAAGATTTCCTAAAGGCCTTCATCCTATCCAGGTAAAAGGCGAGGGCTCTCCTAATGTCTAGCATGCGCAGTATAGCCTCCCTGTTATCATGGTGAGGCTTAGGGTAAAAAGTCAGGGGGTGAATCATCTGGTTTATGTGAAAAGACGAGGTCACCTTGGGGATGAACTTTGGGTATGACCTAAGAGTAACCTTGTCTTTAAATAAAACTGTAAGTGGGGTGGGGGGAAATATGCCATTAGTACCACTATTGTCTCTATTCTCTTTGCTGAGGTATGACTACCAGAAATGCTATCTTCATTGACAGTATGTGAGCAAGTAAGTGGCCATAGGTACAAAAGGAAGTCTAGTGAGGCTCTTTAAAATTAGATTTAGGTCCCACATTGGAGTGGGATGTCTGGTTTGGGGAAAGAGTTTCACTGTGCCCTTAAGGAATCTCTTTGTGGTTGGGGGTGAGAAAACTGAGTAACCCTCTACTTGTTGATGGAAAGTCACTATGGCTGCCAGGTGTACTTTGAGCAAACCAAGTAACAGCCCTGACCTCTTGAGGATTCAGCATGTAGTCCAAAACCCTGGGGAGAGTAGAAGATGCTGGGGTAATTTGTCTGGAATTCCACCAAACCTGAAACCTAGTCCACTTTTTCAGGTAAGTATGACAGGTAGCCGATTTTCTACTGTATAGTAGCATTTCCTCTATCTCCTTGGAGCAGGAACCATGTTGGAACCATTAACGACCCAAGCCTTGAGCTAGAACATCCACAGGTTGGGATGGAGAATGTGTCCTTTGTTCTGCAAGAGGAAGTAATGTGTAGGTTGAGTAGGGATCTGTGGACATGTCGCAAGCTGTGACAGGTAAAGGTACCACATCGGTCTCGGCTAGACTGGAGCAATCAGCATGACATTTGTTTTTTTCCCTTTTTATGTTTAACAGGACTTTCAACAGCAAAGGGAATGGGGAAAGGTATACAGAAGGCCCTTGTCCCATGGAAGAAGTGTGTCACCTAATGAGTGCTGTTCGAGGCAAGCCCTGGAGCAATAGCGTGAGCATGTCCTGTTCAAATAAGTAACGAACAAGTCTATTGTTGGTATCCCCCATTGACAGAATAGGCTGTGGAGTACTGCTGGGTTCACTTTCCACTCATGGCCGTGTGAGAACTTGCAACTGAGACTGTCTGCTATTATATTCTGCATCTCCCGGTAGGTAGGCTGCTGCTATTAGAACACTGTGGAGAATGCACCAATTCTATAGCTTTAGTGCTACTGTGCATAAGGAGGATGATCTGGCACCCCCAATGCTTTATGTGGTACGTGCACGCTATGTCATGATCTTCATGTGCATTCTCTGACCAGTGTAAGAAAGAGAGCAAAAGCATTCCCAATTGCTCTGAGTTCAAGGAGGTTGACGTTGAGAGTCCTCTCCATGGACTACCACTTGCCTTGAGTCATGAGGTTGTTGAGATGTGCTCCCCAACCTATAAGTGAGAAGTAATGTCAGGGGTGTGGGGTGTGCAAACAAGACCCCTGTGCAAACATTTGTTGGGTCTTTCCACCCATCCAGGGAGTGTTTGATCCTGGAGGGCATCAAGAGAAGTTTGTCTAACCTGTCTTTGTTTGGTCTGTGAACCAATTTGAACCATGTCTGAATACACCTCATGTAGTGTCTGGCATGAGATACTAAAAAAAAAAAAAGTGCCAGCCTCCATGTGCGCAGAAGATGGAGGCAATGCCTAGCTGATGTCTATGGGCTGGCCTGAACTTATGAGTGTTGACAGTGTGAAATTTGTGTTGCGGAAGGAGTGCTCTCACTTGCAGGGAGTAGAGACTGGCCCCTATAAACTCTGAACACTGTACTGGAGTTAAGGTTGACTTTTGGACATTGATTTGTAGCCCTAGCTTCGTGAATATTTCCATAGGCCCGTGAGTGGCCCATAGGGCATCATCGAAGGAGTGGGCCCCTGAGGAGACAGTCATCCAAGCATGGGTAGATCATGACCCCCCAAGGTACATAGGTGAGCCGCTACTATGGAGAGAACTTTGAAGAATACTCTGGAAGCCAATTAGAGGCCGAAGGGGAGTATTCTGTACTAGTAATGGTCCTGACCTAGGGTAAACCAGAGGAATCATCTGTGGGATGGCAGAATTGATATGTGGAAATAGGCATTCTGGAGGTCGAGGGCAAAGAACAAGTTTCTCTGTTCCAGAGATGAAACAATCACTGCTAATGTGACCATCATGAATTTGAGCCTTCACAAATTTGTTCAATGCTCTGAGATCCAGTATAAGTCTCCAAACTCCCTGTTTCTTGGGGATCAGGGAATAAAAACCTCTGCCTCAGAGATGTACAGGAACAGGTTCTATGGCTCCTATGCATAGATCAAATCCTACCTCCTATTTCCTCTCTTAACAGTCTCTTGTGAGAAGGGTGTCTGAGGAGGGGCAGGAAGAGGGTGTTAAATGAATAACATACCCATTGGAGATAACATCTGACAGATGGGGTTTGGAAATTGTGTGTTCCCAATTTTGACGTAATGGACCAAGGCGGCATCCAAAGGGATGAGAAAGTTGCAGCTGATGGTGTTGTTAGTGATCTCTCAGGGCCGTGACCAACATGTCAAAACTGGTGTTTTGAGGTGGAAGGCTGTGACATGGAGGATGGAGGACCTGATGGTCTGCACCTCTGAAATTTGGATGTTTTCCGCTGTGGAGTGTACTGGGTCAGATGTGACTTATTAGAAGACTGAGAACTAAATTTCCTTTTCTGTCCAGGTATATAGATCCCAGTGACCGTAGTGTGGCCCTAGAGTCTTTCAGAGTGTAGAATGCGGCATTGGTTTTATCTACAGTTTTGAGCCTTTAAGGGGAGGTCTTCGACCATTATCTGAACCTCCTTCAGCAGCCCCAAAACCCGTTGCATCACAACCGCTGTTGAAATCGAGCAGGCCACAGTATCCATGGTATCTAATGCGGTCTAGAGTGCTATTGTCTCCACGCTGGTGCTGTCTTCGCAGAGGCAGCAGTACAGCCCGTACTGCTATCTATGATTGGTGGTACCACTGCCTCAGCACCTGTGCCTATAGGGTCCTTGGCTTACTAGGGGTGTCTGCTCCAAATGACCCATGCGATTTGTTGGTTCCATGCTTAGGAGCCATCGGTACTGAAATGACCAAAAGTGCCGGAGATCTCCTCTGGCTGGTTCAGGGCTCACTATGAGGGCTTGTAGCTCTCTTTTTTGGAGATCTTACGCAGGGAATCTGAAGGTTTCTTCCTTGGTTCATCCTTGGAGTAGAAGGCTGCAGTGATGGCTCACGTCAGCGAGAAGATTTGGGAACTGGGTCAGCTGCAGAGGTCCCTCCATCAGGAGTAGTTTCCCGTTTTTTTTCCCAGAATTAGGCTTTTTAGCTACTGGCAAAAAGTACACTTCTGTGGAACATGGGCCTCTCTGAGGCAACAGACACAGTGGGAATATCCATCTGTTACTGGTGTGGCCTCCCTGCAGGAGAGGCACCTTTCAAGCCCGGGAGAACTGAGCATGCCCCTTGTTGGGGACAATCTCCAGTAAACAGGATGAAATTCAATAAGGACAAATGTAAAGTACTCCACTTAGGAAGGAACAATCAATTGCATACATACAAAATGGGAAGCGACTGCCTAGGAAGGAGTACTGGAGAAAGGGATCTGGGGCGTATAGTGGATCACAAGCGAAAAATGAGTCAACAGTGTAACGCTGTTTAAAAAAACCCAATCATTCTGGGATTTATTAGCAGGAGTGTGGTAAGCAAGACTCTTCCACTCTACTCCACACTGATAAGGCCTCACCTTGAGTACTGTGTCCACTTTTGGGTGCCACATTTCAGGAAAGATGTGAACAAACTGAAGAAAGTCCAGAGGAGAGCAACAAAAATGATTAAAGGTCTAGAAAACATGACCTATGAGGAAAGAATGAAACAACTAGGTTTGTTTAGTCTGGAGACGAGAAGACTGAGGAGGGACATAATAGTTTTCAAGTAATAAAAGGCTGTTACAAGAAGAAAGGTGAAAAAATTGTTCTCCTTAATCTCTAAGGATAGGAAAAGAAGCAACGGGCTTAAATTGCAGCAAGGGTGGTTTAGATTGGACATCAGGAAAAACTTCCTGTTAGGGTAGTTAAGCACTGGAATAAATTTCCTAGGGAGGTTGTGGATGACCTGTTGAGGTCCCTTCCAGTCCTACATTTCTACAGTGGGTCTGAAGACTGTGGTTCAAATCTCAATAAGGGTCACTAAAGAAAAAATGGATTAGTGATCTTATCCTAGCTCCATTTATCATCAACCCTAGAGCACCACAATTTGGCATAGTTCAGTAACTGTTCTAGAGACCAAGATCAGACTGCGTACATTAAGGGAGCTCTGTGCAGAGGCTAGCGAAGTGCTTGACTACGCAATGCCTGATTCAGACAAGTACTATTGGCCACTCACTTTCCTGAACATGAAATTTACGTTTTTTAGTCACAGAAAAAAAAACCTGACTTCAGCTTTCCAATAACAAAATTACAGTAAATAAGGAATGCATTCAACACCTTAGAGAAAGGTTTAATATATAACCATCTCATTGATACAATAACCAAGAAACATTTCCCCAAGTGCATCACGGAATATTTTGTCAGTAATTACTGTGATATCCAAGGTTTACCAAAGCACAAATGTGTTTTTTTATACTGATGAGGGTTGCCTATAACAGTAAGTGACAGTGCATTGCAGTTAATATTTGAAACAAGGCATCACTCCCACTATTTTTAAATGCATGAATAGACTTTTCTGGAAGCAGTGTTTTTAGCTTGACAGTCAAGAGACATAAGGGTGCATATGTTTTTGTTTTAGGTTCCTTACCATGCCCTATCCACCCTTCTCAGTGGAACCATTGTGGCCTTGCTCACTAATGATGAGTGCCAACAGTTGCTTCCCAGGCACCATAGTCAAATCTTAGAAGTCTCCAGCTCTCCAAAAAAAGCTGCTGGATCAGCAGAAGCTTGTACAGTTGTGGAAGTAGAGCAAGAACTGACAGGGATTTCAATGCAAACAGTCACCTCTGTTAGCAAGAGTCAAGCTAACTGTAACCCTAATAACGTGAGATTTGTAGAAGCAAAGATTGTGTGAGGAGAGTGGGAAAGAACTGTGTGAGAAGGTGTTGCGACCTTGTGTCGATAATGAGGAATGTAGATTAGCGTCTAAATAGAAGTGAGAAAAATAAGATATGAAGATGACCTATGTATAAACAAAATGCAGCTGTTGCTTATTATTGTATGTAACAAAGGGTATAAAGGCTTGCTGTAATTGTTTACCTGTAGAGAGACCTGCTTAGGAGGGGGAAACCCTGTGGCCTAGCAATTGCTTGAGAAAAAGTATCTGACATTGCTGCACCCAACCAGAAAGTGAGAACTAAGTTTTTCTCCGACACACTTTTACAGACTGATATTTAAACATTCCTCCTGACACTGAGCCTGCATTTCTCCAAATCAACACCACTGACACTTCCAATTGAAGTAAGAGGAGTTCTTGTTGACATTTAATTACTTAGGCTTTGGCTACACTTACACTTCAAAGCGCTGCCGCCAGCGCTGGGAGAAAGCTCTCCCAGCGCTGTCCGTACTCCACCTCCCTGTGGGAAATAACGTACAGCGCTGGGAGCCGTGCTCCCAGCGCTGGGGCTTTGACCACACTGGCGCTTTGCAGCGCCGCAATTTGCAGCGCTGGAGAGGGTGTGTTTTCACACCCTGCTGCAGCGCTGCAAATTTGTAAGTGTAGCCAAGCCCTTATTCTGTTTTTCCATGCCTCCTGATCCTTATCACCATACTTTCCCCAATTCCCTCTTCTCCATGCCTACATCCTTTGTTCTTCCACTCCCCTCAATTCCTCCTCCCTCACCTTTCACCATTTCCACCTCCTTTCCCAATGTTCCACACAGCGCCACCAGAACAAGGGGGAGGGGGGGGGGGGAGAGCAGAGTTAAGAGGAAGATGAAAACCAGACAGACTCTAGAAACAGGCAGAGGCTTAAGGAGTAAAACTATCCAGAAAGAGGCACAGGATAACAAAGCAAATAATAGAAACAAGGCAGTGGTTGGTTGATTTTTTTTTTTTAATTAACACATTTTAAAGAAATTGGCCACAAACAACTTGTGCAATTATTTATTTGTACTGTGGTGGCACCTACGAGCTCCCCAACAATCATGGACTACGACCTCACTATGTGAGGTATGTACAAAACAGAACAAGATGGTCCCTCTTCGATCCCCCAACTCCTCCTACAATCCCTCAACTGGCTTCCTGTCTTTGCTCCATATTCTGTTGAGAGGCTGTCCTCCCAATATGTCCCAACCTAGTCAATGCTCTGACCAGAAGACAAAAAGGTTACCCATTACCTCAAGGAGGACTTGCTGGTGCCTTAAAAAGAAGGTGAAGTGATGGGACAAAGTGAAATTAACTGTACTTGACACCTTTAATAAAGTTGAATAATCTTGGCAAGAGAAAAAAAAACTCAAAAATTCCTGGCATGGGGCACCTCAAAGTCAATTACATGCTTGTACAATACCTGTAACAATGAATCACCAATACTACTCAGGCCTTTAGGTGCTATCACAACAGTTACTAAACCATATTGGAGAATGATTACTCACCTTTTGTCAGAGCAACACCACAAAAGTGTTATAGTGGGCAGTCCCCCAAGCAAAAAAAAATATAAATATATATATCACATATATACACACACACTACTGCTTTTAGAACTTCCCCACCAAAAAATGAAAGACAAATGTTCCCTATATAATTGAGGCATATTTGCCAACCCACCTTTATTTATTCACACTTCAGAATTTTCCCAGTAAGCCCTTACCTGCTTTAGTTAGATAATATGCCTTTTTATAAAGCAATGCAGCCTAAAAGTTCTGAGATACAAGAGAGAGACTCATGATGACTTTCACAAACCAAAACACTCTGGAAAATAGCAGCTGTACTTGCTCAACTGTTCAAGCCCTTGTGTTCTTTCCATGGGGTCATTGCTTAATTACTAAACATCTACTCAGCATATTTAACAGTTGAAATGTTTTCAACAACAGTTCATTGCCAAGTAGTTTAATATACACAAATGTCATTTACTTTTTAAAATTAATACAGTACTTGAAAAAGGTGCTGGATTGACAGTCCCAAACAATAAAACTTCTCTATTTGGCCACACAATGGACAGTACTGGGTGGTACCTGTGCTGTTAGCTTGACAACATGTCTCCACCACATTGTGAAACGACTACACCTAAGAGAGCAGGCTCAGTCTTTGTGGCCATTTAATCCATAACTCCTCTGCCAAAACTGCCACCAAGGATGCTAATTATGGTGTTTTTTATAACCAAGACACTTAACTATTGGGAAATGAACTAAGCCTACTACTTCATCTAACACAGGCTGCCAGATGGTAATTTCTGGTCAGTAATGAAGGCTAGCTTTAAAATGGTGAGAGGTGAAAAGCTCACTATATGCATTGTCACCAGTCTCATGAGCCATCTAGTTGCTATAAAGTATTTTTTAAACTGAATAATCTGTTTTGACTTTGAAGCTATCAGACTGATTAAATGAAAACTGGTATGGAGATGTAGAAATATGTAAAGTGCAACTCTTCCAGAAAGGCAGAAAAATAATATGAAAACAAAGAGATACAATCAATGCTTACCCATCTCTTCCTTTACTGACAATTTTAACTTCAAAATAGTATATTCCACAGGCTGCAGGTATAGGATGTGTGGCTCGAACTGAAGCAGCATCCTTTGGAGTTTTGCCATGGCCTGCAAAACAGTCACATTAAAAATCTAAAGTATATTTTAAATTAGTAAACTGTAGAAGAGCAAGTTTGACAGTGTACAAGCCAGTCATTCAAAATAAAGGATTTACTTTGAGTAGTCAATTTACTTCAGTGCATAAAAAAATTCTGATCAGACTCTCATTATTTGTGTATGGAACAGCATATAAAGCAATGTTCTTTCTTATGAAAGTGTTCTAGAATATGCTAGCCATTGTCCCTTGTCTAAACAAGCTGAGAGAGGTACTCAATGTCTGCTGCTTTAAAAAGGCTTTACAGTTATCTGAAAACAATTACAAAACAAGATTCATTCTGTTTGCAATAAAATGTGGATATATGATTGTGACAACAGTCCATATAATAAATCTTGAAAGCGCTGCATGGCTTCTCAGTTGCACAGCATTTACTGATTTTTAGAAACTGAAATGTGATACAATTGATTTTAATCTACGGCTTGGTATACTTATATTTCTTTAAACAATTTCAAGATATTTTGTTACTGCTGTCTACAATAGAACTGTCAGTTACTTTATAGCAAGCACAGTAGGTAGCTTATTTCCATGTTCTGAATGTCTTTGATTTCAACAATGCATTAACCTCATAAAGTCTTCAAATAAGTAAACATAGGCCCTGCTCTTTTTGTTACAAAACAGCAAATGCTATATCAATCTGCTACTGCAAGAAGTCCTAGTCTCTGTATTTTTGGCCTTGGACAACTGTTTTCATTTTCTAGTTGTGTACTACCTTTAGTATGTGCCATCAGGGGTGGCTCCAGGCACCAGCACACCAAGCGCGTGCCTGGGGCGGCAAGCCACAGGGGGTGCTCTGCCGGTCGCCGCGAGGGCGGCAGGCAGGTTGCCTTCGGCGGCATGCCTGCGGAGGGTCCTCTGGTCCCACGGCTTTGGCAGACCTCCCGCAGGCGAATCTGCGGGACCGGGGACCTCCCGCAGGCAAGCCGCCGAAGGCAGCCTGCCTGCCGTGCTCTCTGCTCTAGGCAAAATACCTAGAGCCGCCCCTGATAACCATTTTTTTTTAATCTAAAATTGTTTGAATAATCCAACACTGATTTTTTACTGAAGTTTATATATAGCCTTTATTTTCTGCAATCAAGTCATACTCCTGCCATGTACTCAAATTACAAGACTGGATGCATTTATTGTATTTCTCAATGCTGGTAAGTTATAATTATCCCAATTAGAGTAATAAGCAAATCTACAGCTCTAGAAGTTCCAGAATAAGTTTTTGTTTTGTTCTTAAGTGCTAGCAATTCATTGTTTAGATGCCATAAATTAGGTTGCCATACTTGACTATACAGAAGTCCTTGGGCCTATTAAGAGGCCAAAGCCTTAAAGGGACCTCTCTGAAGCTTGTGAGCAGAGCATGAACTCTGACTGTCCTGTTTAAAGGTGGTACCATTAATTTATTAATTACTTGTAAAAACAGGTTGAAATTGTTTTTAACAAGTAAAACCAAATAACTGACTACAGAAAAAGTATTTTCCCAAGTTTACTTTATGCATTTGACAGTGATTTCTGTAGTTAAACTGCTTCCACTGTATATTCAAGTCAGTTTCCGCTATTTGTGTGGGCCTTTCATACAACAGAAGAGAAAAACATTTTATGAACTAAGAAAACACAACTGTAAAGCCACTACTATTGCCAGGGAGACTCAGGAGAAAGTGGCACCCCAAACTACTTTTAACTCATTTTAAAAATTAACTACATTTCAAGTTTCTGTCCCTTCAAAAGTTTCTTTATTGTTCCTATGTAGGTGATGAATTTTAAATACAGTTTTTTCTCTCAGATAATCTATGGTTATCACTTTAGATAGTGAATTCCACTGCAAGTAATGTAGTCAGCTGAGTATCTCTAACATTCTAAAGAACACCTGTAAAGCATCCCAACATTTTTCTCTACATTACCTAAAGTAGAGATCTTTATTTTTAAAGACTATCATAGCCTCTCTCTAGTTTATTTTTCATAAGGGTCTTCACAGGATGACAATTTTAAAGTGTACATTTATAATAGTTAACTAAGAGCTTTAAAAAAAATCTTCTGCAAAAAGATAGGATCTTACACAGCAGTTTCACTGCCATCCACGACAGATTTTAGTTTTACCTTGTAGGAGAGCTTACAGACAACTAATTACAATAACTAAACTTGTTCAAGTTTAAATTTTGATTTTGTCCAAAAGTCTGACTTTGTCCAAAAATGTTTTAAAAATTTGGAGGCTACAACATTCTATGAATAGGGCTTCCTACTTTTATTATAGCAGCTAGACATTCCTGTTGATTAACCCCCATTTTCGGGCATTTACAAATTAAAAATTGGTTCTGAAGTAAAATAGTAAAAAAAAAATCTAAGCATAAAAAAAATCACATTTGAAAAAGCTAGTTGGAACATCATATTTAGCATCTACTGAAAATGACATTTTTAAGCTTTAAAAAAATATGTAGGCTCAATCCTGCAAAGCTCTAACCCAGAGGTTCTCAAACTTCATTGCGTCACGACCCCCTTCTGACAACAAAAACTATTACACAACCCCAGAAGTGGGGACCGAAGCCTGAGCCTGCCAGAGACTTGCTGCCCTGGGCAAAGGGGGGGGGGGGAGAAGAGAAGAGCCAAAGCTGAACCCCAAGCCCCACTGCCCTGGGGGAATCCGTGGGGGAGGAGATGAAGCCCAAAAGCTTCAGCTCTCGGCGGGGGGGGGGGCTCTAGCCTGAGCCCCTCTACCCAGGGCTGAAGTCAAAGCCTGAGGCAGCAGGTATCAAGTTTTGTCCCCAAGTGGTGGGGATTGGGCTTCAGTAAGTTTATCACCAGCCCTGGTGACCCCATTAGAATGGGGTCATGACCCACACTGGAGTCCTGACCCCCAGTTTGAGAACCGCTACACTAAAGTGCATACCTTAACAAACACTGAATAAAATAGTCCTACTTAAGTCAATGGGAGTACCCATCTGGACAAAGCTATGCATGACCTTACACCAGGGGTAGGCAACCTGTGGCACGCGAGCTGATTTTCAGTGGCACTCACACTGCCCAGGTCCTGGCCACCATTCCGGGGGGCTCTGCATTTTAATTTAATTTTAAAAGAAGGTTCTTAAACATTTTTTAAACCTTATTAATTTTCAAACAATAGTTTAGTTATATATTATAGACTTAGAGAAAGACCTTCTAAAAATGTTAAAATGTATTACTGGCATGCAAAACCTTAAATTAGAGTGAATAAATGAAGACTCGGCACACCACTTCTGAAAGGTTGCCGACCCCTACCTTACACTCTTGAAATACAGCTTATATAAATACAGTTCCAAAATCTGATTTTTTGATTTAGCAGACACGGGTGAGCCAGCTAAGAGAAATAAGAACAAAACTACTCTCAGTAAACACATGGGGAAAGGTTTTAATGAGACCAAAAAATGGTCTGTTGAATACTGACTTACTTCAATTTCTTCCACAGATTACACTTGGTTTTAATTGGGCAAAATTAGATCCCAACTTTGCTGTCTGTGTTACAATGGCAATCAAAACAGAGTCACTTTGCCATTCTTGCACAATGTTGGTTTGGTGGTACTTCAAGTGGTCCTGGAAAAACTGTTCAGGATTACCACAACCAGATCCTTCCCTTTTGTTTATTAGGGAAATATAGAGATACAACTGGATGCACTGGAAGTCAGCTAGAAGATTTTTAACTTGGCATTGGAGGCAATTCAGAGAGGACTTGTCTTTACATGGAAAGAAAAGACTGCACTGTCAACAAAGGCATGGTTAATATCTATTTGCCAAAGCCTCACTGAAAAAAATCCTATCGATGGCTATTTAGTCAAATTGTATCATTTTTGCCCATTTTGTTTGGGCAATCACCACACAGGTGACCTAAATGAAGTCTGTTTCTAGGAAACAGCAAATTAAAACAAACCACCCAAGATTACTGATTTTTTGTTTGTTTTAAAAACTGTACCACTTATGGTTTGTCCTGTCTATTTAGGTAAATCTCTTTATGATTATCTTTGCAATTAGATCTGTGCTACTTTTTGGCTTATGATCACATACACAGTATTAGAAAACATAACTATCAGTTAGTTTCGGTGAACATTAACATGTTAGAAGATCACTGGAACATTTTCATTTAACATTTTATTGTGAATGAACAAAAATTTTAAAAATATTTAAATAAATAATTCAAAGATCGTATTTTCATAGTAATTCCATTTTGTTGTGGCCTTTACCCTATAAAAATGGACCTTTATGTCTGATTCACGTTCTCACCTTCAGCTATGAACTGTTAGATGACAATGAAAGGTATATTAGAAAGTTGACAGAAACATGTTTTTCTGAAATGGTTTTACCTTTCTCGTTTATGAAGATATACCAAGAAAAGTCTAAGTAATCAATGCAAATAGTGCTAGGTCAATTCTAATCAATATGTAAATAGTTTGTGGTGTTCCGGAGGGTTTAATTTCAGCTTATTCCTATTTTATATTTATTTTGTGACCAATTTAAGAAACATAGGTGAGGTATTACCGATGCCCATATATGTATTTTTTTTCTATGTCTAAACTTTGACAAAAACTATAGAATTAAGAATTGGAATTTCTGAAATACATAACTGAATGACTGACTCAGAAGTTCTGGGAAGAAATTATGCTGGTTCTGGTAGGTGATGTGAGGACAGCTAGATGTTCCCCTCACACACAGCCTCACCCTTTTTATGAGGGTATGTTTCATATGGACAATGTTGTACAGTTTTGGCAGTGATTTTTGTTTCCCCTGAGAAAGTATGCTCAAGGCCTGTTTTCATCATCTTAATGCCATCAGAATTTGGTCCTTCCTCTTGCACCTTGACCTGGTAACCAATATCTCCTTTTTAGACAGATTTGATTAGTTCAATTGCTCTATAGTAGGCTTACAAAAAGACAATGATCCAGTGAATGTGTTCATGCAGAATGAAGCAGCACAACTGTCCGGGGTGGGAGAAGACATTCTGCCTACATGAAGCTCTGTATGGACTATGTGGTGGTGGGCAGAAAAATTACAAACCCTCAAATTCCATCAGAGATATGGATTTTCTTTTTCTCATAAACCAAAGAAAACAAAAGCCTCAAATCTGGGAATATGTCACTATGTTCAAATTATTAAGTGATCTGAAAAAAAATAATCAGAGGACAGACTACAAAACTGAAAAGTGGCTTTTCCTCACTATTTTTTCATGGGCATGTTAAGATTTTAAGATACTGCATACTAATATCTGGGAGGTCAAAATGTGGCCTTCAAATGACACACTGACCTCTACATTTTTTCCAAACAGCTCACTCGAAGGCAGGATTTTCCTACCTTTAACTTACTTCTCTCCTCTTCCCTTCATCTTCAGTATTTCACAAAGAAAACCTCCCATCAGAGAGGCAAGTTCACTTGGGACATTAAACAAGAGGGGAAACAAAAGTGAGAGAAACAGGTGGAAGGGAAAAGAAGAGGGAAAATGTTTGGGGGAAAAAATTATGTTATCAGAACAGTGCCACTCACAGATAAGGAACAAATACCTCCAGAAAAGTTGATTCTATCACAATGTTGCAGGGGCAACAGAGGAAGTTTAAATAAATGTGATTAAGGTACAAAAAACAAGACAGAGGAAGAAGGATGATTTAGTTGGTGTTGGTCTTGCTTTCAGCAGCGGATTGGACTAGATGACCTCCTGAGGTCACTTCCAACCCTATGATTCTAAGGGAATCATATTTTTTTTTGGTCTTGCATGCTTCTCGACTGGATCTATTTTTCAAGTGGACTGACGGAGGATCCCACAAATCTCTCCCCAATCCAAATGTGCCAATCAAGATCTTTACAAAAACAAACCACGATCTCCTGTTCTTTCCCCATTGCCTAGATAGCTGAAGGTGTACTGCCTGTGCCAGCACTTTACAAAATTAGAGAGGCTGAACCTTTTCTTTAATTGGAGCCCTATTTGAAATTGTTTTGCAATGGGTGACATTCTATACAATGCAGTTGATACCATCTTTCCTTATTTCCATCATCCATTCTCCATCCTGTCCTTTCCTATTTTCTTTTTGTTTTGTCTTGCTTGTTTTTGTCTCTTAATTTTTTCCCCTCATTTATTTTTAGTTCTCCCCTCACAAGTAGGTACAGAGAAGTGGGGGTGGTGTCTGTTGGTGCCACTCGTAGCTTAGTCAAAAGATGCAAAGGCAACGAAGCAAAACTAGGGCTACCAGCCTATATAGGAGCTACTCCAATGCCTGTCTACTGGCTTGTCTACACTTAAAACACTACAATGGCACAACTATACCAATGTAAATTCTTAGTGTAGACCAGGCCAAAATTAAAGGTGACAATGGAAGAGGGAGGGAAAAGATGGGCAGTTTTCAAGGAGCCATTCACTGCTTTAATGATACAGCACATTTCCAGTTAGAGGAAGGAGGGGAGGTTATGTGCATTACAGATGCCTCTCACCCTCTCCACTTCTGATCCACGTTCCCCTGGTCTAGTCTGGTGACCCCTACTGGTCTATTCATCCTTAACCCATGCATTGTCAAGTAAGATCCCTACTGGTCTATTCATCCTTAACCCATGCATTGTCAAGTAAGATTAAGTTAACTGTAATTAGAGTGACAACTTAGTCAATGTACTTTTATGGCAACTATCTCCCTAGTTTTCAAGTGCCCAATGTTCACTAAGTAGTCGCCCATGTTTCAAAAACACATGGTTACATCCAGGGGCGGCTCTAGGCACCAGCAAACCAAGCTGTTGCCTGGGGCGGCCAAATCTAGGGGGCGGCAGGCTGGGCCGGTGGACCTGCCGCAGTCATGCCTGCGGGAGGTCCACCGGGGCGAGCGACGGGACGACCCGAGGCGCCGCAGCGGAGGCGGCGGTCCGCGCTGCTGCTGGACCTCCGCGCCCGCATGCATGGCTGCCGCAGCAGCGCAGCCGCGCGCGCGGCGAGTCCCGCGTTCCGCTCCCGGTGCAGCTCAGCTCCGCGCTCATGCCGGTGCCGCCGCCCGCTCGGGCCCGGCGACCGCCCTGGGGGAGCCGCTGAGCCGAGGGAGAACCGAGGGGGACCCGGACCGAGGGCGAAGGCGGGCCGCGCACACGCAGCTGCCTGGGGCAGCCTATTTTCTAGAGCCGCCCCTGGTTACATCCTGCTGGTGGGAGGGATGAGGAATAGGGCAAAGAGAAAAACAACTATATTGTCACAATAGAAAAGATCAGAAAGATTCTATATCTACCTGATTATAAACTATTATTTAAAACACACAGCGAAAAAAAGAAAAAAGAAAAAGAAATACAAGTGGGAGGATTTGCTAATTATAAAGCTACACCCTTGCTATGAGAATCTTCACAGCAGCCAGATCCCAGTACACACAAAATACTCCTAAAAATATCAAAGTAATAAAAATCCAAACAAAAGCCAGAAAATTCAAAAATAAGGACATACTATTAATATTAACTTACTCTAGATGTCCTCCAAAAAAAATACAAACCAAAAAGCCTAAAATAAGGCTTACCAAATTTGAATTTATTGGCTTTTTTGCATCAAACTATGTTTTACTTAAAATGAATATTTTGTATTTAATATAGATTAGGACCTGTCTATTGTAGATTATTTTACATCTAACCTTCCTTGGCACCCAAATTATATAATTTGTGTTGCCATCTTTCTCCTATTTGAATCAACCGTAAAATGTTTCTCAAGAATTCACTTGAGCTTCACCTCTGTAAACTTTGAAAAAGGGTAACCACAAGGCTTTGGGGTTATTCCTCCCCCCCATATACTCATTTTGACTACAATCTGACCTCGCCTTCGTTGCCAACTCAGAAGCTGCTTTTAATCTGAAGCACTTCTACTTTAGGACTTGGGTGTGGAATGCCAGATGTGTTTTTTCAGGTCAGGGTGAACTCATGTTTCTAGTTTATATGACATTTTCTCAACAACCAATACTTAAAGTACCTTATTGTTATCTGTCTGATTTACATGAGTGTATGTAATTTGTATATCTTTTCTTCAGAAATAAAAGCCTTACAGTACTGTAAACTGATCTGTGAGAAACCTGAGCACAAAGTATGAGATTATTTTCTCCTACATTTTAAATTAATCTTGAATATTACCCACACTACTACTCTCAACATTATGTATAGTACTTATACAGGGACTATAATCAGGGACTACTTTTAATTCTATTATTTCATAAATGTTTCATTTCCTACAAATTAAGATGTGTTTTCGCTGTGGCTTCCCCTCCCTGACATTTCCGTGTTTAGTAGTTTTACATTTACTGATATTATAACTCCCTATAACCCTTGTTTTCTCCATTTCTAGACAAAAAGCATTTCATCCTGCTTATTTTTGTAGCTAGACACGACACCAAGCTGATTCTGCTTTATTCTCCTGCTTGTCCTCAAACTCGTTTGATAGCAGAATCGACAAGCTGAGGAAGTCTACTAGTTTATAGCCCCCACCCCAAAATCTAGGGTGAGAAAGGAGAAAAGATCTGATGGGCCTTTCCCCTCCTCTCCCACGGGTTTATATTGCGGGGAGGGGGAAACGGGGAATCCGGATCATCACCCCCGGTAATGTAAACTCTTTAGGAGATTCCAGAAAGAGTTCTTTCTTGTTATGTCTTCTCCTGATCAAGCTGGTGCCTTTCCCAAGAGAGATTTCCACCCAGGTGAGGAGGGGACCCAGTAAGGGAGTAGACTTAAGTAGAAGGGGCACTGGGTGAGAAGCCAGGAGCCCAAGTCCCCCTCCTCCAGGGAACTGGGCAAGGGGCCCCAGGGGGACTACATGTGTACATGCCCCCCTCGCCCCCAGGGTGTGTGTGTCTATATAGAGAGACGCGGCCTAGCTCCCGGCTCCATGGGGGAGAGGGCCCGGGTCCAGGCGGGAGGTGGGCAGGGCCCTGCATCCAGTCCAGGGCAGGCGCCCCCCGGCGGGCCGGGCTCTCACCTTTGTAGTGCACCCGCAGGTTGTTCTGCGAGAGGCCGATGTAGCTGAATTTGTCCTTCGGGCTCCAGGAGCGGGGCAGCGGGGTTTCCTGTTCGTCCACGGCCGGGTAGAGCCGCTTCAGCCGCCGCTTCAGCTCCTTCTCCTGCTCGTTAAGGGCCGGGTCCCCGTGCGGGAAGGCGGCCGGGGCGCTGCTCCCCGCCGGCAGGCCCAGGGCGGGCAGGGGCCCGGCGGCAGGCGGGGGCGGGGTAGGCGGCGGGGCCGCGGTGGCCGGTGGCGGCGGAGGCGGCGGGTGGAGCAGCAGCGCGGCCGCCGGGGCCGAGGCCGGAGCTGGGCCGGCGCTAGCGGCGGGGGCGGCGATCCCCGAGGCCTGGGGAGCCGCCGCCAACGGAAGCTGCTGCTGCTGCCCGGACATCCCGGCCTCCGCCACCTCCTGCTGCGGCGGCTGCTGTCTGCGGACGGTCTCCGGGGCGGGCGCGGCGGGCAGGCCCGGGCACTGCGGAGCAAGGGGGGGGGCAGTTTAGACGGGCAGCCCGGAACCGGAGTCGGGGGGGGGGAGGGGCGAGGGAGACGGCGGCGGTTACAGACCTGGGGCTAGTGGGGAGGGGGCGCGCGCGGGGGGCTCGAGCTCGGGCCGCTGCGCAAGACAGAGGTGAGAGCGCGAGACGCCGCGGCTGGTCCCCAGGCCGGCGCCAGACGCTGCTGCTGCGGTGGAACGTCCCGGATCAGCTGAGCAGCTCCCCGCGGCGGCGCGAGGAGGAGGAGCTTCCGCCAATCACAGGGCGCGAGGGCGGTGGCCAATCCGCTCCGGCACGAGAGAAGGCGTGAAGGCGAGGGAGCCTGGGCCGCGCGCTGCTGCTGCACCGGGGCTAGTGCAAAGCGTGGCAGCTGCAAGGAAGGGCTGCACGTTTGCCATGGTCTTAGTCTCCTCCGAGCCCGGGAGCCTCCTGTCCCGGTCCTGCTTGGCCGAGAGGACTGAGCAGGGACTAGCTCAGGCTGCGAGCTACTGCCTGGAGGAGGGACTGCGGTTTGCAGCTCCACCAGCGCCAGCAAAAAGCCTGCGGGGCCTCTCCCCCCTGAGTCAAGAGGGGTGGGATCGAGCAGTCCTCCTGGGGGTGAAGAAGCCCCATGCAAGCTTGGGTAGAGCGAGGCACAGTCTTGGGGGACGGAGGGAGGCAACTGCCCTGCTGTACTAGTGGCAGCCAGCACCCTTCCCAGGCGTTAAATATGATCATGCTTGCCTCAGGGTGCTACTATACAAGAATCCTATTTTATAGACTGGGTTTGTTGATTTCAGGCAAGGAGCCTTCTGCTTTGCAAAGGATAGCACTGTTCTGTGGAGGGGTCTAGGCAGCCGTTGCTTAGCATGTATTTGATCTTAAAAGAATGATACCTCTTAGATTGTCAGGAAAAAATAATTACAGTTATTACAAGGAACACCTTTGATTATTGAACATGAAAGAAATTAGAGTATCAATTCCTAAACTATGGTCCATGGAGTGAGTACTTCCTGTGGTCTACAAGATTTGCTCCCCATAGAGTGGGTTTTTCTTCCTGGTTCCAGGTACTAAAATTCAATACATTCATACTACAACTATTCACAAAGTGCTCACTCCATATCTGACCCATCAGTCCTCATCCTCAAAGGAAACCTACAACATAACACTTTCAAAGGATGAGCCTGGGAGTTTACATTCATAATTTTGGCTGACACTAAAAATCATTGTCTTAATACAGATTCAGGATTATGGTTTATTACAACAGTCTGTAACCCACTAACCCTCATTTTTGTCCTAGGACTACAGCAGTGTTAACAAGCCATTTCACCTGGAATGGTCCCTTAATTTAGCATAAGTTAGTGGCTCTCAGACTATTTACCATTGTGAGCGCTGCTTTACCGGGTTATATCCTAATTTGTGTTCTATCCGATGGCATTTTATCGGGGTAGAGGTGTAGTTAGCATATATGCTATCTGCTCAAGGTTGTATTTAGCTGTGACACTGGGAGTATCTATCCCAGACCTGAAGAAGAGCTCTATGGAACTCAAAAGCTTGTCTCACCAGTAGACATTAATCCAATAAATAGGGCCCTACCAAATTCGTGGCCATGAAAAAACCCATCACGGACCATGAAATCTTGTCTTTTGTGTGTTTTTACCCTACACTATGCAGATTTTACAGGGGAGACCAGTGTTTGTCAAATTGGGGGTCCTGACCCAAAAAGAGTTGTGGGGGGCCCCCAAGGTTATTTTAGGGGAGTTGCAGTATTGCCACCCCTACTTCTGTGCTGAGTTCAGAGCTGGGTGGCTGAACAGCAGGAGCTCTTGGCCAGGCGCCCAGCTCTAAAGGCAGTGTCTGCTAGGAGCAGCACTGAAGTAAGGGTGGCAATACCATAACATGCCATCCTTACTTCTGCGCTGCTGCTAGCAGGGTGCTGCCTTCAGAGCTGGGCTCCCAGCCAGCCACCGCCACTCTCCATCTGCCCAGCTCTGAAGGCAGCACCACTACCCAGAGCAGTGCAGAAGTAAGGGTGGCAGGGCTGTCCTTAGGCATAGGCAGCAGACACAGCTGTGTAGGGCACCATGAAATCTGGGGCAATTTGGTGCCCCAAATTTCATGGTGCCCGAGGCAGCTGCATGCTGCATACGTGGCAGCACAAGCCCTGGTGACCAGCCCTATCCTTTGGCTGTCCCCTGCCATGGGCTGCGCCCACTGCAAGGGGCAGGCCTATCCCTAGGGGGGTGTGGGGCCCTGGACAACTCCCTCCACTCTGCCTCTTACCCTTCCCCCCTGCACCACCCCCATTCCACCTCTTCCCCCAGCGACCCTGTACTCACCAGCAGCGGTGGGAAGTGGACTAACATGGTCCCAGCCTGCTCCACTCCTCCAGCTCCCAGCCGCATCACTCCACTTCCTGCTGCCAGTGAGTGCAGGGAGGTTGGGGAAAGGATGTGCCCTCTACACTCGCTGGTGACGGGAAGCGGAGCGACACAGCTCCAGCCCACTCCGCTTCCCTTGTCCTGGCCCCAGCTCTGTCACTCGGGGTGGGGGAGAAAGAGGAGAAGTCCTCCCCTGCACTCACCAGTGGCGGGAAGTGGAGTGCCGTGGCTGGGAGCTGGCAGAGTGGAGCAGGCTGGGGCCGGGCTGCTCCACTTCTGCTGCTGCCAGTGAGTGCGGGGGTGGGGGGAAAGCCCTTCCCCCAAGCCCCCTCCCCTGAGCGACATGGCTGGGGCTGGGGCTGGGGCTGGGGCTGGGGCAAGGGAAGTGGAGTGGGCTGCTCCCAACCCCCCGCTAATCTCCCAGCCCACTCTGGGCCTGCGGGACCCCCAGAAGTGCCCCCCCCCACAGCTCCTGTCTGTCTCCCAACCCTGTGGGAGGGAGGCCTGGGGGGCTGCATAGGGCACCCAAATGGCTAGGGTTGGCCCTGCCTCCCTACAATAACCTTGCAAACTCCTTCTCCCCCCCCAAAAACACTCCTTTTTGAGTCAGGACCCCTACAATTACAACATCATGACAATTCAGATTTAAATAGCTAAAATCATTAAATTTATGATTTTTAAACCCCTATGACCATGAAATTGACCAAGAAGGACTGTGACTTTGGTCGGGCCCTACCAATAAATGATATTACATCCCCACCTTCTCTCTTTAATAACCTGGGACCAACATGGCTACAACAACACTGCACACAATCTTTCTTTTAGCAGATAGTCCATATTATGAGAAAGTTTGAGAACTCCTGGATTAAAGAGGGAGGGGAAAAAATGTTCTTATTTCTCCCATGTGTTTACTTTGTGGTTTTGACAGTGCTTTGAATAGTTAGTTTCACTGTAGTCCAGTAGTTAGTCAGCTACCTGTGCAAGTCTCTTACACAGCTACTCAGGCCTGGTCTACACTAGGAGTTTATGTCGAATTTAGCAGCGTTAATTCGATTTAACCGTGCAACCGTCCACACCAGGAAGCTAATTAGTTCGACCTAGAGGGCTCTTTAGTTCGAATTCGGTACTCCACCCCGACGAGGGGAGTAGCGCTAAATTCGACATGGCTATGTCGAGTTAGCCTATGTGTGGACGGAAATCGACCTTAGTAGGTCCGGGAGCTATCCCACAGTGCACCACTGTGTTGACGCTCTGGACAGCAGTCCGAGCTCAGATGTTCTGATCAGCCATACAGGAAAAGCCCCGGGAAAATTTGAATTCCTTTTCCTGTCTGGCCATTTTGAATCTCAATTCCTGGTTGGACATCGGGGCGAGCTCAGCAGCACTGGCAGCGATGCAGAGCTCTCCAGCAGAGGAGTCCAGAAAGAGGGCCCCAGCATGGACTGACCGGGAAGTCTTGGATCTGATCGCTGTGTGGGGCGATGAGTCTGTGCTTTCGGAGCTGCGCTCCAAAAAACGGAATGCAAAGACCTACGAGAAGGTCTCCAAAGCCATGGCACTCAGAGGATACAGCCGGGATGCAACGCAGTGCCGCGTGAAAATCAAGGACCTGAGACAAGGCTACCAAAAAATCAAAGCGGCAAACAGACGCTCCGGAGCCCAGCCCCAGACATGCCGCTTCTACGAGGCACTGCATGCCATTCTCGGTGGGTCTGCCACCACTGCCCCACCAGTGACCGTGGACTCTGAGGATGGGATAGTGTCGATGGGCAGTTTCTCGGCGATGTTCGCGGATGGGGAAGATGAGGAAGGGTTTCTGGAGGACGAGGCAGGCGACAGCGCTTACAATACTGCTTTCCCCGACAGCCAGGATCTCTTCATCAGCCTCACAGAGATCCCCTACCAACCCTCCCCGGCCGTTAACCCGGACTCTGAATCAGGGGAAGGATCAGTCGGTAAGTGCTATAAACATGTAAACATTTATTTTTTAAAAAACAGGAATAAAAACTATATGAAAAGAAGGTCAATACATATAGGGATAGAACAGAAATCCTCTTGGGAGAGTTCCACGAAGCTCTCGTAGAGGTACTCGAAAAGCCTCCGCAGGAGGTTCCTGGGGAGAGGTGCCTTATTGGGTGCTCCGTGGAAGCACACTCTTCCGCGCCAGGCCATCCTGAGGTACAGGGGGAGCATTGCCTCGACGAACATGGCAGCATAGGGCCCTGGTCTGTGCAGGGATTCACGCAGCATGCGCTCTCTGTCTCTCCTAGTGACCCGCCTCAGGGTGATCTCGCTCGGCGACTGCTGCATCTAATTAGGGGAATTACTGTACTATTGTGAATGCTTGACTTTTCCTTTGCATAACAATGACCGTCGTTTAACAGCCACGTGGTGGAGGCTGCAGAGGGAAAGCATACAGGGATCTTTCCCGGGGACAGCCGCGAGGGGCTGGAACAGGGTCAGACTTTATGCTTTCCAGATTGCCTGCAGCAGGAGGGCACTGCTATCCATTAACTGTTAAGCAGCCTAAAGTTTACGGCTTACCAGGCCTGGCTGCTACACGGATTCTGCTGTCCTGCCCCGCTTGTCTGATCTCCAGTGCAAGACCCCAGGCAATGAAAGCGAATGCTGAAAATTCGAACTTGTCCTGAGAGCACACGAGATAGGTGCCCTGTATGGTCTTGTTCACAGAAACAGACTACACTGTGTTCAGTGTTCGCAAACATGTATCTTTGCAAGGAAATCACTTCCTTTTTCCCATCACACAGCTGCGGCTCTTTCCCGAACTGCCCCGGCATCCCCCTCACAGAGGCTGGCGCAGATTAGGCGGCGAAAGAAAAAGACTCGGGACAAGATGTTCGCTGAACTGATGGCCTGCTCCAGAGCCGAGGCGGCCCAGCAGAGCCAGTGGAGAGAGACCCTCTCTCAGCAGCAGCACTCACACAGCGAACGGGAGGACAGGTGGTGGCAGGAAGACCAGCAGGCGACTCAAACGCTGCTTGGACTAATGAGGGAGCAAACGGACACGCTCCGGCGCCTTGTGGATGTTCTGCAGGACCGCAGGCAGGAGCACAGAGCCCCCCTGAACTGTATCTGCAACCGCCCTCCCCCGCCACAAAGTCCTGTCCCCCCCTCACCCAAAATCACAAGAAGGAGGGGCGCTAGGGGCCGTGAAAACTGTCACTCCACCCCAGCAGAGCGCTCATGTAACAAACAGCTCTCATTCCCTAAAGTATGAGAATTGCTTCCCTTCCTGGCTCACCCAATCCAAAATCCCAGTTTCATCCCCCAACTGTGTAGTTGAGTATTAAAAATAGTTTGCTGTTCATTACTGTTTCCGTCATGTTTCTTTGCAGAAGATTTTTTGTGAAGGGGAGATAGGGGTTTGTTAATTGCATAGGACAGCCACCATTACCAGGGTACAGACATGGGGGCAGGATCAACAGCAGGTCACACACAGAGTGCAGTCACTAGGCACCCGGGTCACTCTGGGAGGTGTCTGCTGCCCCAGGTCAGTCTGGGAGGTGTATGCTGCCCCAGGGTCCGAGCGCCTGGTATCCACAAATGGCAAGGCAGGCTGCCCTTACCATGCCCTTCCACCCTAGCCATGAACCTCTCCGATGCCCTGAGCCCCAGCCAGAGCCATCATCCCCCTACACCTACTCACCCTTCCCACACACCCCTCACCCCTTCCTGCACACCCACCCCTTCCTGCACACCCTCCTGTAACCGTCCTCCCCCCAGAGACCGCTGTAGGAGGAGGAGCCTGTCAGTCCTCGAGTGTAGAAGCGGTCTGTACATCACTGCACACCGTACCCACCACAGTCTGCGTCCCTGTTTGAACTCTTAACACGAATTCGTTAGAGCAGTAGGTCAACGATTGCGTGGGCTACTTGCATCACAGCAACCCCCACGGTAGATTTGCCCACGCCAAAGTGGTTTGCTACTGACCGGTAGCTGTCTGGCATTGCAAGTTTCCAGAGGGCTATGGCCACTCGCTTCTGCACAGTCAGGGCTGCTCGCATCCGGGTGTCCTGGCGCTTCAGGGCAGGGGCCAGCAAGTCACACAGTTCAAGGAAAGTGCCCTTACACATCCTGAAGTTTCACAGCCACTGTGATTCATCCCAGACCTGCAGCACTATGCGGTCCCACCAGTCCGTGCTTGTTTCCCGGGCTCAGAATCGCCGTCCCATAGCATGAACGTGACCCATTGCCACCATGATCTCCGCGGAGTGGGGTCCCGTGCTTTCTGAGAGGTCTGTGCCACTCTGACACTTCATGTCCTCACCGCGCTGCCAGAGCCTCCTCGCCCGATTTCTCAGCAGCTGACTGTGGTAGAGGTGGACGATAAGGTGCGAGGAGTTGACAACGGCCATAAGTGCAGCGATGATCGCAGCGGGCTCCATGCTCGCAGTGCTGTGGCGTCCACGCTGTCACTGACCAGAAAAGTGCGGTAACAGATTTCCTGCCGGCGCTTTCAGGGAGAGAGGGCGGGAGTGACGGTTGAATGACGACAGTTACCCAAAACCACCCTCGACACATTTTTCCCCCAGCAGGCATTGGGGGCTCTACCCAGCATTCCAATGGGAAGCGGGGACTGCGGGAACTGTGGGATAGCTGCCCAGAATGCACCGCTTCCAATGTTGACGCTTGCCCCGTTAGTGTGGACTCACAAAGTCGAATTAGTGTCCTTAGTGTGGATACACAAATTCGAATTCATAAGGTCGAATCCACAAATTCGACCTAAGTTAAATCGAACTACTCTTGTAGTGTAGACATACCCTTAGACAACATTTAAAAAACAGAAAAGTTTTAAAGCCATAAATATTGGAGTGGGGGCTCAAGTGCACGCAGAGTACCTGAAACAAATTTTAAATAAAGTATTTTAGATAGTAAGATTTTAAGTTGGCAGTGGCTCAAGACAAGAATGAAAATAGGAAATTAAAAGAGGAGATAATCTTCATTCCATAGTTCTGGGTGGCAGTGGTATAATAAAGGTATTGCACTCAGGAATGCTGGTAAGAGACTAATTATTAGTTCCTGTATCTAGTCACATGACATGGATCAGAGTTATAAAATGTACCTCTGACATATGTGAGGGCCCTGCATATATGGTCTCTAGCAACTACAGTTTTTGGTTTGGGGTTTTTTGATCAAATGGAAATAAAGCATAAATACCATTAAAAAAACCAAACAAACCCTGCTGCAACTCCAATTAATAAAAACACACAAATAGAAACATGTAGGACAGAGGTAAAAAATGAAATTGTCACAGTGGATTAGATCTGAGATCCATGTAATCCATTACCTTGTCTCAGACAGTGGTCAGTACCTGACGCTTCAGAGGCAAATGTAAGAACACCATTGCCAGCGCAGGGACCCCCACATTACATCTTATCCTGATTGCCAATACAGTCAGAATACTTGCCTAAACCTTGCAAGTTTAATGATTGAGCATCCCCAATTAATAGGCAGCAGGTTTAAAACAAACAAAAGGAAGAATTTCTTCATGAAACGCACAGTCAACCTGTGGAACTCTTTGGCAGAGGATGTTTTAGAGGCCAAGACTATAACTGGCTTCAAAAAATAATTAGATAGTTAATGGAGAATAGGTCCATCAGTATCTATTAGCCATGAGGGGCAGGGATGCAAAACCATGCTCTGAAGTGACCTTAGCCTCTGTTTGCCAGAAGCTGGGAATGGGCAACAGAGGATGGATCGCTTGATGATTAACTGTTCTGTTCATTCCCTCTGAAGCACCTGGCATTGGCCACTGTTGACAGACATAATACTGGGCTCTATGGACCATTGCTCTGACCGAGTATGGCCATTCTTATGTTCTAATTTTTTGTTAGCAGTAACTGTTTTAATTCTGGATATTCGTGTTATCCATACAACTGTCCAGTCCCTTTTTTAATCTTCCTGAGGTCTTGACCGCAACAACTTCCTGTGGCAATGAGTTCCATGGTCTAATTACGTGTTGTGTGCAAAAGTATTTCCTTTTATTTGTTTTGAATTTGCAACCTTTTTATGCCTGTCCCTTTGTTCCTGTACTAAGAGACAGGGAGAGCAGAAGTTCCTGCTCTGCCTTTTCTACCCATTCATTATTTTAATATACTTTTACTATCTCCCCTCTTATTCATCTCCTTTATAAGGTAAATAATCTCAGTCTTTTCAATCTGTCTTCACATAAGAGAGTTTTTCCATGTTCTTAATCATTCTTGTATGCAGTGGAGTTGTAGCTGTGTCAGTCCCAGGCTATTAGAGAGACAAGGTAGGTGAGGTAATATCTTTTATTGGACCAACTTCTCAAAAGGGTTGTCTTTCTCACCAACAGAGGTTGGTCCAGTAAAAGATATTACCTAAAGCCACCTTGCTCTAATCATTCTTGTCATCCTTCATGCTACAAGACCAATTGCCCTTGGTCTCATTCTTCTCGTATCCTTTTTGATATGCAGCGAGCAGCAACACACACAGTATTCCAGGTGAGGCCACACTATAAAGGCATTATAATACTTTCTGTATTATTCTCATTCCTTATGTATCCTAACATCTTGTTTGCTTTTTGAATGCAGATGCATATTGAGCCTCTTCCCCAAGATGTCTACAGTGATGCCCAAATCCCTTCCTGAGCTGATACATACCTTATGAGGTTCTAAATTAACTAAGAAGTTTACATTTTTTTCCTCCAATATGCAGTATCTTGCAGTTATTAACATTGAAAGTCATTTGTCATCATGTTGTCCATTCATCTAGATTTCTTTAGGCCTTCCTGAAGTTCTTCACAGTCCCTGCTCATTTTGACTAATCTAAAGAACTTTGGGTCATCAGCAACTTTTGCCACCTCAGTACTCACCCCATCTCCCCCCCCATACAGTGGAACCTCAGAGTTATGAACACCAGAATTACAAACTGGCCGGTCAACCACACACCTCATTTGGAAGTACACAATAAGGCAGCAGCAGAGACCAAAAGAAAAGAACTGTACGGTACCACGTTAAACATGTACTACTAAAAAAATAAAAGGGGAAGTTTTTAAAAAAGATTTGACAAGGTAAGAAAACTGTTTCTGTGCTTGTTTCATTTAAATTAAGATGGTTAAAAGCAGCATTTTTCTTCTGCATAGTAAAATTTCAAAACTGTACTAAGTCAATGTTCAGTAGTAAGCTTTTGAAAGAACGCTCCTAATGTTTTGTTCAGAGTTATGAACAACCTCCATTCCTGAGGTGTTCATAACTCTGAGGTTCTACTATACAAATTAAACACAGAACCTAGTACTAGCATTTGAGGCAACCAACCCACTGTTCAACTTCTGCAATGATGAAAATGACCATTTAATCTTACAGGCTGGGTAAGGTAATATCTTTTATTGCACCAATTTTTGTTGGAGAGAGAGAAGCTTGTGGGTGGGGGAAATACAGCTACAAATACAATGCATATATTTAGTCCTACTCTTTGTTTTCTGTTTCCTAGCCAGATTTTGATCCATGACAGAACTTTGCCTCTCACCCATGATTACTTAGCTTCTGAAGTAGCCTCTTGGTGAGGCATCTTGTCAAAGGCCTTTTGAAAGTCTAAATAAATTACCAGCCAGTTCTCCTTTATCCTCTAGTTTATTGACACAAATAACTCTAACAGGTTAATAGATCAGTGAGAAATAATTTTCTTTTGCACAAGCCATGCTGGTTAGACCCTACCTCCCATTTTTTAAATTTCTAAGTTGAAATGAGCATGTCAACCAATGACTAGACAACGTAAGTGCCCTGACAAGAGAAGGGATTATTTTGCCTCCTATTGGACATCTCTGTCAACAGCTATTATCTTTTAACCTGAATGATTTTCTCATTACATGACACTTCTTGCAAAAGAAGGCATTTTGCAAGGCCTGTTCAGCTGCAGAGATGGATCCACTACTTGCATCCGGTGTTTACTACTCCTCATGTTTTCATCATCATTCAATGAGTAGTAGTAGGTCGCTTCTGGTTTTGCGCAAGTGATGTCAGCAGTAGCATTGTGGCCATCTTCAAGAAAGAGAGAGAGCCAGTATTCTCCTTTGTTCTCTTTAGACATCTTCTATTCCTCCTGCAGGATCGACCCTTGGGATAGTTATGATGTGGATGGTATAGTTGTTACATTGGTAAATTGACAGCCAGTTTCTGTTTGGAGTCTAAAATCTCCCCTTTGAAACTGTATCCTGTTCTTCCTGTAGTGTTCCTTCTGTTCTAGTTTCCTGCTGCATTCCTCGTTTGTAACTACTGTAGAGTTAATTGTCTTTGTCTCAAGAAGTTTATTAGATACTGGCACTAAAATTTTTATCCTTCTGCCCATAGGTTGCTGAAGTGGTGATTTTAATCCAAAAGCACTGTGAGCATATTGTGATACTTTAACAATGCTAAGTATAGATCTCTGGAATCTACCAAGAGGGTTTCTATCAAGCTCTTCGCTATTTGATCTGACTTTTCTGAAAACCTGTTTGCCCATATGTTGAAAGAATTTATGAGCCATCGTCAGTTATTAACTTTGTGGAATCTAATAGCGAGCAAGCTGCAATTTACAATGTTGCTAATAGTGTTACTCATGTATAGCACAACAATTCTATTTTTATAAAACTGGGTAATTATTAATAAAAGTGTTTTTGTTTAAGTAACAATATACCTGTGCCAACTTTAGACAAAGGGCAAAACAGGAATCTCACATGGTTTCAATGATGCTTTTGCATTCTGCTTCTTATGTTTATTTTAGATTTCCACATGGATACTTTATCTTCAATTAGAGCAGTTATGCCTGGTCCGAATAGGAGGACATCCTGGGCTCTATGTTTACACATTTAATACCCAGATGGGCACTGTGTCTTGTGCTAAGCATTACAAACTTCCTGGTGTGCAGCACTATGATATGTGCTTTGTACAGAATCCTACTATATGCAGCAACTTAATCCTTACTGGCCTATTATATTTTCATCTTTGGAGATACCTAGGCTGCTTTTCTGTTGGCCATCGAATTAGAATTACTCACTGTCGTATGGGTGGATTATGTTGCATTACTTATTTCAGCTTGTCAAATTTTGTTTTGGAAATAGGTAGTAATACTTGAGTCATATTTACTTCAAATCTCTTTTCCTGCAGCTTGCTGCTGTCACAATAGATAGAAATTCATAAACGCATATAAGCCATAGCCAGTTCTTTACCAGGCTCCAAATTTACATTTCAGAACAGGTATTTTTGCAAGTTCACAAGCTGAAGCATACACTTTGAACAATAATAGAAAGACATTTTTAGGAGCTCATTGGAATAGATCTGTAAGCAAAAGTTTTCAGTCTGCATCATCTGGCCTAGTGTGCAAGTGTCCTATTCTGACTAAAATGTCAAAACAGGCACAGAAATTAAATACCTAGAGAATGTGAATAAAAAGTCTTGTCGTGAGAGAAATATATGAGGGAGTGGAATAAAACCTGCCTGGAGTGCACTGGCTTATCCATTTTGTGAAAGCAGAAAATCAAGCTATCATTCTATCTTAGAACAGTTGTTCCCAGCTGGTGGGTCATGATGCATTTGTGAGTCACTTTGAAGCAACCCACCTAGCACAAGCAAGTTGGCATGTCTTAAAGTTTGTAATATGTAATGTAAGAAAAATAATTGTATTTAATCCTGAGTCTAGTTTTAAAATGGACTGGAATGTGGTGGGGGTGAGAAATAGTAATAGCCACAGTTTCCAAAGTGGAGGAATGATCATATTCAGTTAGGACAGCAGGAACTAAAAGAACCTAAGTGCAGAGAGATCATGTGGAGTGAGGATGAGAAACAGGAAAAGGAAAGTGAAAGAAGTAAGAAGAAAAGAGTCTAGAGAAACTAGTAGCTTAAAGTATACTACTCCCCTTTTTCTCCTATGCACATCCCTTTCCCAACACTCTCTGCTTCAGCCATCTGTCTCCAGTGACATAATGCAGGGGTTCTCAAACTTCATTGCACCAAGACCCGCTTCTGACAACAAAAATTACTACATGACCCCAGGAGGGTACATGACCCTGGACAGGGAGGCCAAAGCCCAAGGGCTTCAGTCCTGGGCAGGGTGTGAGGGTGGGGTGGAGGGGGTGGTAACGTGAGCCCCGCTGCCCGGGACTGAAGCCAAAGCCTGAGCACCACTGACATAATGGATGAGTTCCAATACAGTTTGTACTATCAGAGGGTCATTGAAAGGTTACATTTGTCAGAGGGTCACAGAACTGAAAATATTGGGACTTATTGTACCAAAATGATACCACTGAAGCTCTCTTTCAAGAGGTCTAGATTAGAAATTTGCAAGTTACGTGTTCTTGTTAAGCACAGTTCAGACTCCTATCACAAACTAGACTATGGTTTTCTATCTAGTCTATTCATTAGAAGTGTGCCCATCATGACAGACTCCAGGTAACAAATCAGAGACCAGCCACTGAATCCTTGTTTACAAGCTACTGAAACAGATGATGTTCCAAAACACTGGCAAACTTCTACCCTAAGTTTCTGGAAGATAAAGTAACATGAATCCTTTTGGAAATCTCTACTAGTTGTTTCGACATGGAGAGAATGACTGAAAGAGAGGAAAGGTAGTAAATGAAAAATATATATATAAAAGAATTGATAGATATGGACCAATTTTACCAATTGCCAGTCTCAAGAAAACTCAGGGTAAATGTAATTTCTGTAAAAACTGGTAAGTTGCAGCACCTATCTGGGAAAGAATAGGTGAATTACTAGATTTCCGGAAGGTTAGTATAATTATCCTTTAACATTCTTACATGGTTTATTCTGCACAGTAGCTCCTGAATACAAGATATGCCCTTCTGTGGGCTCAAGAGAGACCAGTTGAAGCATTGACCGTTTCAAGGTAATCACAAGGGAGGATTGGTAATTGAAAGGATTTTAGGCTCAGATCCCTAAAGGTATTTAAGTGCCTAACTTCCATCGATTTCAGCAGAGTTATATGAACACCGTTACTCAAATTGACGTAGCTTAGATCTACTTACCGTGGGGTTCACACTACGTGACGTCAACACGAGATGCTCTCCCATTGACTCCCCTTACTCTTCTCGATCAGGTGGAGTACAGGAGGCAACAGGAGAGCGATCGGCAGTCTATTTAGCAGGTCTTCACTAGACCTGCTAAATTCACCGCTGATGCATTGATCGCCACAGCATCGATCCTCTGGTAACTGTAGACAAGCCCTTAGTGTTTAAGTGGTTTTTGAGGTTTTGCTGCTGCTGAAAATATACTTTTTTATTTTTTTTTAAAGCTCGGGGTAGCAAGGTTTGAGACTGCAGACTTCCAAAAATGTGTGTCATGCTGACCCACTTCTTCTTGGAAGCTAATTTAGGGTTTTTGGCAAAGATGTTATGATCCCAAGAATGTTGAAGTGTCCAACAATTATCCTAATTATTGTTATTGTGTTTCTAGAAGTGGGAAGACCCTGAGGGAAAGGAGAACCAGGAAGTGGGATGAGTAATGCTAAAGGAATTGTTAGCAGCACATACACAGAGTGGTTCATCGTGCTTTTTCCTTTAACTGACCTGACTAGTATAATTGATGTTTTATAAGAACAGTTTTTTCCCCTCTTTCTGTGCCTAGCACACTTAAGAATGCACATACTACACATGCGAGTCTCAGTGGTAGAAGTGGAATTTTAAAAAGAGACACTGAACTTGAAATCAAGACACTTAAAATATAGGAGTTCAAAGAAGTTTGAAGTAATACAGCTGCCTCTAAGTCCTAGGGCCAATGTTTCTTGTGCTACCAACAACACATTCCTTCCCCACTCCCCCTTCATCTCCCTTCTTGCTGTGTGAAATACACACACCAAAAACCAGGAGAAAAGAGACTATAGTGAAATCATGAAATGACTATGCAGAAAGAGGTCCAAAATAGCTCAGAATTTCAGGGAGTGCTGCAAGATACATCATCTTAGGAGAGCTGCTGAAGAAGTGAATATTGGTTGGGGCAATGTTTAGAGAAAAACAGGGAATTTATTTTTATACTTCCTGGATATTTAGTATTATAAATAATATGCTATTTTTAATTATTGTATTTTTAAGCATGCTAGAGACACCTAAATGCACAGATAACCACTGTGATGTTGCACCCCATAATGCTTTATAGAAGTATGCTTATGAGTGCAAATATGACATAACTAGATATGCCATGTAACATATCTCTGTAAAGGTTATGATCTACTGAATATATTCTTCCTATTTGTATGCATATATCATTTTTTGTATTTGAAGTTATGAATATTGGCTACGTACTTGTTTGATTTTAAGTAGCATCAGTGAAGCATTTGGTCAGCTTCTGGAGACAAGAGTATTCTCAGTAAGTGCCCAATCAAGAAACACTTTAACAGTGAACTTTGAGAGACACCAATCCACATCTGAGCTTTCTGGGAATTTGGCGTCAGCCTGTAAGGAACTGAGTCATGCATGAGCACGTGACTTGCCCATGTGACTCCAAAACTCCATCTTGGAGCTGGATTCTGCAAAGGAGAGGAGAAGGTGTTTCCACCCACAAGAGAAAATTTAAGCCCCTGGAAAGTCCTCCATTTTGTCTTCAGCTGGCACAAAAGATAGCCTCTCCATCCCAAGGAGATGCCTGAAAGAAACTGGAACAAGGGACAGTAACTACAGGGATGTGAGCAATTGCTGGACCCAGACTAGGAGGAAGTCTAGTCTGTAAAAGAGGTTTATTGGAACATCTCTGAGGGTGAGATTTACCTGCATTTAGTTTTTACTGTATTAGGCTTAGACTTGTGTGGTTTTGTTTTATTTTGCTTAGCAATTTACTTTGTTTGGTCTGTTATTACTTGGAACCACTTAAATCCTACTTTTTGTATTTAATAAAATCACTTTTTACTTATTAATTAACCCAGAGTATGTATTAATACCTGGTGGAGGGAGCGGGAAAGCTGTGCATCTCTCTCTATCAGTGTTATAGAGGGTGAAAGAGTAAAATGGATTTATTTGCAGTTTGGACCCCATTGGGAGCTGGGCATCTGAGTGCTGGAGACAGGAGCACTTCTTAAGCTGTTTTCAGTTAAGCCTGTAGCTTGTGGGGGACGTGGCTCAGACTTGGATCTGTGTTTGCAGCAGACAAGCGGGTCTGGCTCAAACAGGGCCACTCAGAGGAGGGGCAAGTGGGGCAATTTGCCCCAGGCCATAGGCCCTGTAGGGGCCCCCCACGAGAGTTTTTCGGGGCCCCTGGAGTGGGGTCCTTCACTCGCTCTGGGGGCCTCAGAAAACTCTCGTGGGGCCTGGGCCCCCGGAGCTTCTTTCGCTCCGGGTCTTCGGTGGCAATTTGGCGGCGGGGGGTTCTTCCGCTCCGGGACCCGCCGCCAAAGTGCCCCAAAGACCTGTTGTGGGGGGTCCTTCCGCCCCAGGACCTGATGCCAAAGTGCCGGGTCTTCAGCGGCAATTCAGCAGTGGGGGCCCCCCGCCACAGGTCTTTGGAACACTTCAGCGGCGGGTCCCAGAGCGGAAGGACCACCTGCTGCCGAATTACTGCCAAAGCAGGGGCCCCCGCCGAAGACCCCAGGCCCCCTGAATCCTCTGGGCGTCCCTGGGCTCAAACAAGGCAAGGTACTGGAGTCCCAGGCTGTCAGGGAAAAGAGGCTCAGAGGTAGTCCCAGCACATCAGGTGGCAGTCCCAAGGGGGTTTCTGAGACCCAACCCATCACAACCACCTCTTATTTCATACATGTAAAGAACAAATGCACAAACTAAAAAAATAGAAATATATTTTTTGTAATCTCATTCAGTTATAATAATCTTAGGCAATACTTGCAACACTAATAGACAAAAAAAATCAAACAGAAGTGTGATTTTGAAGGGAATGTTTAAATTATATGATCCAAGATGGAGTTAATCTTGATGATTGTAGGAAAAATAATTTCCTGATCTAGCATATAGAAAATAAGCAGTTATTTAGGTCTGTCGGGTTACACCTATGTTAACACCTACTCTCGTTCTAATTAATTGGTGATGCAATTCAATCAATGGCACAGAATTCAGACATTTTTACTATCCACTTTGCAGCTTTCTTCATTGCTACCACCAGGGAAGTTGTACAAGTGGTGAGTTACGGCTAGAGTTTGGCATTGAAGAGAAGACCCCGAAGGCTCATGTCCACATCCAGCGTGCTAAATTTACATAGTGCCTCCATTTGTGAAGTGACCATTTAAGAAAATATGATGGATATTTATTCTACTGAAGGGAACATTCTGAGGTTAAAAACTGTGTATCTTGAAAACTAAATCTCCTTACTTATGTTACTAATAAGTTCATAGATAAAAGTTAAAATAGATTTTTAACAGTCCACTTTTAATCATTTATGCCAGTGGTCCCCAACACAGTACCTGTGTACTGGCCGGCGGCCAAGCATCCGCCGAAATGCGGCCGAAATGCAGCATCACCAAGAGGTGTCACCGCTGAAATGCCACTGATTTTCGGCGGCATTTCGGTGGTGACGCCTCTTGACATTGCCGCTTCTCGGCGGCATTTCGGCGGATGCTTGGCCGCCGGCCACAGTCCTCGATGGCTCGTCGTCCAGCGCCCACCACCCAGAAAAGGTTGGGGACCACTGATTTATGCTGTTCCATTTATTTTTTTTGTCCATGCTGACTGACATGCATGAGTAGCTAATTTGCAGTCAGTTTTACTCTAGCAGGATGCTGTAGTGTTTAGGTTGCTAACATTGCACGGCAATGATTTTTTTTTTTAATAAAATCTAAACTAAGATACAAATTTCCAATATTGCCAACCCCAACTATTCAAAAATCATAACTCTGGTCCCACTCCAAAAATGAGGTGGGCTCAAAAAGCCTTATTTCTTAAAAATAAGGAATGTTGATTCCTTTTTATGCACCTTCTGGTTTCTGAGCCTTGATGGTACACTTATTTCTCATTTACACGTTTTTTTCCTGTTACCATGAGGGTTAGGAACTTACATTTTAAAAACTGAAAGCTGAGATTCTGACTTAATCACTTGACTTTAACAGATGGAGTTTAAGAAAAACACCAAGTATCATGATACTCGAAATAAGATCACAGGAGTCAGCAACACTGAATTTGACCTGATAGTACTCTAGCATCCACTGATTACTGAAGATTGCAAGCTGTGTGTGGGAGCCAACTTTTCACTACATTAAAATGATTTCCTTCAATTTTGTATTCTCAATATTCTGTGAGAAGGAAAAGTACAACTGTACAGCCTAAATATTTTCTCCCTCAGAAAGCACATGCATTGGTAATTTCACTGTGCACTTTTAATCTTAGTGTTATTAACATCTAATTGTGACATACTCCAATATCTTTGGGGGTCATATTGTATTACAGTTATGAATGAGTTATAGAATCCTAGAAATGTTGGACTGGAAGGGATCTTGTTAGGTCATCTAGTCCAGTCCTCTGCACTGGAGGTAGGGCTAAGTCGGGCTCTCAAATGGGGTTGTGACCCTTCAGGGGGGGGTCACAAGGTTATTACATGGGGGGGTCGCAAGCTGTTAGCCTCCACCCCAAGCACCGCTTCACCTCCAGCATTTATAATAGCATTAACTATATATATAAAAAACATTTTTAATTTATAAGGGGGGGGATCTCATTCAGAGGTTTGCTGTGTGAAGGGGGTCACCAGTACAAAAGTTTGAGAACCACTGGGGTAAGTATTATCTAGACCATTCCTGACAAGTGTTTGTTTAAACTGTTCTTAAAAACCTCCAACAACAGAGATTCCACAACCTTCCTAGGTAATATGTTCCAATGTTTAACTACCCTGACAGTTAGGAAGCTTTTAATCTCTAATCTAAATCTCCCTTGCTGTTCTAGACTTTATTTCATCAGGCCCCGCCAACTTGAAGACATCTAAGACATCTATTGTCTAAGCAATTCTTAAATTGTTTCTGCCTAGCCAATTTACACTTATGTTCACTATGTTAGTCATCCAATCACTGCTAACCTTTTTGATGAAAGTAGAAACAAAAATGGCATTTATGACTTCAGCCATTGCTGCATTTTCTATTATTGTCTTTCCCTCCTCATTGAGTAATGGTCATAGCCTATCCTTGTTCTTCCTCTTGCTTCTAATGTATTTGTAAAATGTTCCCTTGTTACCTTTTAGGTCCCTAGCTAGTTTGATCTTGTTTTGTGCCTTGGCCTTTCTAATTTTGTCCCAACATGCTTGTTCTATTTTTGTATATTCATTTGACCTAGTTTCCACTTTATGTATAACACTTTTTTGAGTTTCAGGTCACTGAAGATCTCCTGGCTAAACCAGGGTGGGTCCTTACTATGCTTTGTATCTTCCCTACTCATTGGAATAATATGCACTTGTGCCCTTTATAATGTCTCTCTCAAAAACTGCCAACTTCCCTGAACTCTTTCCCCCACCCCTTAGACTTGCTTCTCATGGGGTCTTATCTACCAATTTTTTGAGTTTACTCAAGTCTGCCATCTTGTCTTTGTTCTGCTGTTTTCTCTCCTACCATTTCTTAGAATCATGAACTCTACCATGTCATGATCACTTTCACCCAAACTACCTTCCACCTTTCAGTTCTCAAGCAGTTCCTTATTTGTCAAAATCAAATCTAGAACAGTCTCTTTCCTATTTTTTTTCTCCGCCTTCTGCAATACATAAGAGAGAACTTGTTATGATTGTTCTCTGCTCACAGTGGGAGGGTTGCCATACTTCTCCAGGAACTAAAAAAAATAAAATAAAATTGAGTGTGTGTTTGGGGGGGGGGTGACTAAGGTGAGTCACTGAGCTTAAACAGCTCCAGAGGCATTGCACCTCTTGGGGAGGTTTGTATGTGTGTACTGTTCAGGCTAGATTTTCCAGAGACTAGAAGACAAACAAAGGGCTTTTAGTACAAAAGGATGATCTTTAACTGACCTCATGGCCTTCTTTCTGATCCAGCAAACAAACAGGACCTTTTCTCCCATGGAGGGCCCCCCCAACTCTTGTAGAGGGGTTGGAAAGACTATGGTCTATTAAGATCCTAAAGACTGATGGGGTACTCCTAGCCAGCTTTTAGCATACATGTAGAAACATTTAGTGTTTTTTTTTAAATGTTTCCTCTAATGTTTTTACCTTAAGAATAAATGTGCATGCTTAGAAAGAGCTGTGTGGTAACTTGTAACTGCTGTTACATATACTGTTCATAGCCCTCAGGCAGGAAGCAAAACACAGGCGCTGGCCTTTAGACAGACTGGCTTGCTGGGGATATTGCAGTGTAAGGCAGGGAGCTGCCCAGCTTTAAAAACTCCCTCATCAGAAGGGAGTGGGACAAGGGTCCCGGCCCAGAGTCAGGTGACATCAGGAGACCTGACAACTCTGGGAGCGGCCCACAGAGGAGTAATACAGGTACCGTTAGCCTGAAACTGTGACACTAATAATGTGTTAACAAATGGGTATATGGACCTAAGTCTGCCATTGGCATTTCAGGCCCAAGTCTGTTAAAGCTCCAGTCAACATGATTTTGTTTTTAAACTAAAGACTACAAATAGTAAATGTCTGAAAACCAGCTTCTTTAACAATTCAGCATTGGTACAGATTTATCTCAGTTAGTTCCTGGTAATTAATGGGCTTTTCTGATAAGCTATTTGTTTGCTTAATCTTGGCAGTCTATTTACAGTTAGGTATCCACGGATAAATTTACTTGGCAGCCTGTTACTACTTGTTCTGGTGCAGCCACTATGTCATTCAGACATTTTAAAAAGGTGTATGTATATCTCAAGTATGAATAGCAACGCTGCTGAAATCCTGTGAATATACATTTCTCTTGTATAGAACCTTCTAATTAGCAACATGAATGTTCAGCTTAGATTCTTGAAAGCTAGAAATGTTACATATTAAAATATCTTTATTTTTCCAGACTTTGTAGCATTGAGCTCAGGATTTGTAGTAATTCTTACAAAGATGCAGTCTACAAGGGTTTAAAATTAATGTATGGCACATCATCCTCTTCTTGCAGAGTGGTTTTATTATATCTCCTTTAACATAGTTGTAGTTTTAGATGTAATTATTCACTATTGAGGACCACTTTGCAACATAAATCAAATTATTCATATGAGGACAAAAGATTTTAGTTTAGTCAGCTGATTCTGCTTTCTTTCTGTGCAGATTATGCCAACACAACTTGCCTGGAGTCTTTGATCTAGTTCCATGCTTCAGTAATATAGTTTTGGTTATTTAAAGTTTTGAGGACAGACAGTAACTAAGCCACCTAAGTAGTGATGGGTGCAGTGTAGATCTGTAGCAGGAGGGACTGCCTGCAATGCTGTTGGGGCTATTACACCAACACTGGGACTGTGCTGGTGTAGGATCACCTGGTGGTTTGGATTAGATTTGCTTCAAACAAGGCTAATAGTAAAGCTTTCACACCAAAGTGCTTCAAATGGTGTGGATACATGTTGGGTTACAAGCATGGTATGGACACAAGACAAGGTGATTACCATGTTCTGTGTGAGCATTTATGCAATAAGCAAAGTCTCCTTAGAATGGCAGCACTAGTGTCTGACTGCTAAGACTAGTCGGTCATGTTTAACTCATTATATTTGGCCTTTCCATAAACTATGTAGTTCTTTACATAGAGTAACATTTTCAAAAGCACATAATTCCCATTTTTCAAAAAAGAAAAAAAAAGTGACTTTTGGCACTTAAGAAGCGTAAGTCCCATGGACTTTCATTATGCTTCTAAATGACTGCATCACTTGTGAAAATGGAATTTAGGCTTAGACACTTTTGAAAGTTTTACCCTTGAGCACCATGGAACCCAGGAAGGGGTGGAATTCTTTTATTTTTGAAAACAAAGAAAATACATCTGCCCGATCATCAAATGCTTGCTGAGTAAAATAAGGTCAAAAACATCAGCACCAACAGAAACTAGTGAACTTGTAGGCTAGCCTACAAAGCCTCAGAGGAACCATTCTTTTTCATGGCAGCTTTCAAAAATGAAGTATTTAGTATTATGTTGGTGGTAGGAGAAATGAGAAAGATAGCTAAAACATTATGTAAGGATGTGACACAGCTCATATTATGGCTGTGACATGGCCTGATTTGAGAAACCCTCCCAAGTCAAACTTGGTCTGCAACCTCTCAGATCTTAATACTAACCTTGTATAAAGCTAATCACATGGGAATGACAAGTTAGAGCAGGGGTCCCCAACGCGGTGCCTGTGGGTGCCATGGTGCCCGCGGGGGCATCTTAATGCGCCCGCGTCCTGGCCCCTGGGAGAACACCTACTGAAATGCCACCGAATTTCAGCGGCATTTCGGTGGGGACACCTCTCGATGACGACGCTTGCTGTCGACAAGTGATGTCATCGAGAGGCGTTGCTCCTGAATTTCGGCGGGGATGCCTCTCGATGACACCGCTTGTCGATGGCAAGCGACGTCATCGAGAGGTGTCGCTGCCGAAATGCTGCTGAAATTCGGCGGCATTTCGGCGGGTGCTCCACCGCCGCAGTGGTCCTTCGGCTGGTGCCCACCAGCCAAAAAGGTTGGGGACCACTGAGTTAGAGAGACTGGCACAGCTCAGAAAGGGGGCTGTTTGTATATACATTCATCAGTTTGATTCAGCTACCAGGACTCACCAGGGCATAGGATGCCCCAGAAGCATCTCCTTTTCCCCAGCCACAGATCTTTCCTCAGGGACCAGGTTAGTGTATGACAGAGGTGGCACAGAGCTGTTCTAATTGCTCTGAGGATCCCCCTATAAAGAAAAATCCTAATGAGACCAAGTAAGCCAACTTTAATCTACTGGAGAGGCATAAAGTTGTGGGACCAGGGCTAAGGATCTAGCCTTATTGTAGGTGGGGCTGGTAGCACCACCTCTTAAAATTGACTGACATTTCCCATTAGAAGACTCTGTTTTCAGTTGCTTATAAAACTTTGCCAAACTAGCCATTCAGATTGAAGTTTTTCCATGCCAGGCATCTGCCTCAGGCTGATTCTCCTCTCCCCCCACTTACCCCTTAATTCCAGCCACAACAATTCAGCCATTTCCAAGAACGAGGCTAGGGGAAAAAATATATATATATATATATTATATACACATACACACACACACACACACACACACACACGAGCTTTTCCTTAATAAGCTTTAGCACCTCCATGCTTTGGAGCAGGGACATTAAATTTAGTAAGGGGGTGGCCTTTGTTTTAGAGATGGGCCTTTTGCTCTCTGCATGAAAATCCAACCAAATTTGACCACATTATGAGCCTTTGAGGTGTGGGGGAGAAATCAGTTCACAATGCTCAGAGATTTGCTAGAGCTTCACAGGTAAAGTTTCTGAAGATTCTGTCCACACTAAGCTTGCTGGGAGATGAGGAGGACTTTCCCTGGAATTACAGTTCTAGGCTGCTGTGGGCTGGGCCAGGGCCACACCAGGTTGGATCCAGGCACGGTAACTAAGAGCAAGGAGCCTGCCTCTCCTGTGTTCTCAATGACCCCCTGCTGAGCCCATGCAGAATGAAGGAGAAAGTTGCCAGATTCAAATGCTGAAGGGACAAGAGCCAGACCTGGGATGGGTAAGACAGTGGGGTAAGACAGCCTGGAAGATGGAGGAGAAAGACTAGGACTGAAGGCCAATGTGAGGCAGATTGGGTAAGGAGCCAGGAACAGGTGGGGGACTGGGAGCCAAGGGTGGGGAGAGGAGACTGAGATAGAATAAGTTGTTGGCAGAGGAGAATGATTCTGGCCAGGTGAGGAGACTGGGACTCGGGGAGGGGGGGGAGTGGGGAGGGTTGAAGACTGGGACAGGGATTACAGATGGTAGACTAGAACTATCCAGGCAAAAGAGAATGAGACTGGGATGAAAAAAAAGTCTGAGAAGTAGAGACTGGGACTTGTTAGGTGAGGAGGATGGGACAAACAAGGAGCCAGGATGGGGAAGAGAGAGCACTGAGACAGGTTGGAGGGACAGGGCAGAAAAGTCTGTGCCCACTAGGGAACATTCCCCTCCAGAGCCTGGAACAGAACCGGACCCTCGGCTGTCAGCAATTATTGTGAAATCCACTGGCAAACAAACAGTCTCTTCCTCCTTTAGGGCTGCTCCACATAACAGATGATAATCAGTTACTCATTAGCTCAAGTGTCAGAGGTCTGTGTGGTGGATATAAAGGTTCCAGTCCTTCTGCTGATCCGTGGGGTGTCAATATGATGCCACACGATGGAATTTCTATTTTCTCCAGTTTGTTTTTTAAAAACCTAGAAAATTACACACAATAAAATGATATTAAAAGAACACTGAGGTTGCAAAATCAAAAGTTATGAAGTGCCAGAATTGTTTGCCTGTGCCATGTATTTAATGGCAGCACTACTAGCAAAACAAAACACAGAATTGTCATCGGCATCTCAATGGTTGGCATCTTGCCAATCACTTTTTAAAAAACAAACAAACACATTTTAATACAATGGCTGCTACATATGATACATTTGTCTAGTTCTGCAAGATTTCGTGGCCAGATTGTTAGGATAGCAATACTTCAGGATGTCTTCTGAAGACCTACTATTTCCTTGAAGTATTCCACCTATAAATACCATGCCCCACTCAGTGCACTTCTGTAAATGCATTGTAGTGCTTTGGACCCTTTCATGTGGGCATATAAACATCCCTGCCCACAAGGAGCTTTTTTGTTCAGCATATTTTACCCACAGTACGGTGTATGTACATCTACGGAGTTATATAAAGAAGGAAGACTATTAATAGCAGAGAAGACAGCAACTAAATGTTTATATTTCACCATGATCTATGTACCAGTTCAAACACGAGCGTTCCTCCTCTCTCCCCATGCTATGCATTTTGAATGTCAATTCCTGTAAAAGGAAGTTTTTGGTTAAGTGGTGAATTGTTTTCTCCAGTATATCCAGTGACAGCAGCCTGATTTCCTTTATTTCATTGACGAGTCAAAATGGTATGGTCTTATATAAAGCAAAAAATATTTTGTTCTCTAAAAAAATGCAAGGAAAAGGAAGTACTGTAGTAAAAATCGGACACACTCAAAGGACATCAAGTCACCAGAATTTTTGAAGTCCTCATTGATTAGATATCACGCCTAATGTAGTGATTCAAAAACATGGGTTCCAAGCCTCTCTACAAAACAGGACTGATCCAAACAGCAGAACAAAAAGTACAACTGTTGTTTGGGCAGCAATGCAGTTCTGTAGCACCTGCAAGGAGAAGAGCTATTAACTAGTTGTAGGAATAAGTGTGTGAATTTAATTAATTAAAAACCAACAAGAGATATTGGATAATGGTTGGAACAAATAAGTATTGGTCAACAACACTGACATGCTACACCTCTTTGATTAAACAGTCCTTAGTGATTATCCAGAAATGTTCTCTTTCAGCTGGCTAGAAGGTGAACATCAAAGATTGTGTAAAGAAAAACACCAAGTTGTTTATAAGGTTTCCACGAGGGAGGGGGGAAATAGATGACATTGTTGAAAAGTGGAATTAGCCCTGCATTTTAAAAGCTGATAATGTCTCAGGATGTTAATGTGATTATTTTTGCTTTTGTTTTTCCAAACAGAAAAAGTGCAGTACAATTAAAATATGCATGTACTCCTACAGGCTTTACTGTAGCAAAACTTTAATTGAATCAAGTACTGCAGGGGCCCAGTCTTATAGCAATGTACTGAATTGAGAGAGATGTTTTCAAGTTCATGAGGCCTTAAATTTCTCCCCGCCGCCCCCTTTCATGCAAGGTAACATTCAACATCCTAAATTTGGATCCTCATTGACCTCAAAGATGTTTTAAGCACCATGTTCTCTAGGGATGCATATACACTGGGCAAATTGGCTGCAGCTCCATCAGAGTTTTCAACAGGACAAGCTGTAGTGCAATTAGGATGCATGTGTTTTTACCACATCATCTAACCTTACAGACGCAACTGGTAAAAATCTGCATCCTGTCTGCACTATGGCTTCCACTAGTGGAAGTGCAGGGGGGTGCTCCCCTGTGGCAGAAACATGCTTACTAGTTTTGCAAGGATAGGCAAAACCCTAGTTGGAAACATGCATGCATGAAGGAAGAGGGGCTTTCCTAAGTACAGTGACTCCAATTTGATTCCTCTTTTAAGATGCTTTTGGTTACAAGCAAGCATTGCATACATTGAGGAGGCCCTTTCCAGTCCACTTATAAAGTTGTCTTTCAGTAGTTCTGAAATAGTAACTAAACCTCAGTGAGACCTGATTCCAGCCACAACATTTTTCTTAAATGGTTGATTCACTGGCAGGAAAATTCTTGAACTCTCAATGGAAAAAACAAAACACTTAAAAAGCCAAAATGCCATTTTGCTCCTATTCAAAGGGTATGTGGACAAAGAACAAGGAGCCAATCCATAGGTCTGAAATTCTGCAAAAGAAACCTTGACATATTCAATAATCATTTGGTACTTTCTCCCTGCTTTGATCCACTGTCCCTCTTGCTTGTCATCTGCATCAATAAACTCAATTAGAAGAGACAATAACAATAGTGCTGAAACCAATTTGAATTTCTACCAAGAGTCACGAACAGCTATTGCGGTGTACAGAGATCACAGGGCAGCAGCCACCTGATGGTATGATGAACTGTGTGTCAAGAGTAATTTTATTAGTCCTCAGCCTAATCTAGGTTATTTTCTTATCACAATTTTTAAGCCCTCAGAGAAGCATTTTTAAAATGCACAGCCTCTAACTATTTCTATGGCTTTTATTGGTTTTCACCATGTATTACTACACTATGGAAGGATGAATATAAAATAATCTATTCTATTTTACCTCTTTTATTTAGCAAGCATTGGCTTTTTTTTGCCCAGCCCTGAGTGAATGAAATGTGTCTGTTTTTAATTGTGTTCATATCAGCATCACAGATTAAGAGTATCCTACTTCTGGAAATATTTGCTAGCAGAGGAAGCACAAAAGCATATAAACCTGCACTTGGTGAGTTCCACTAAAAGGATTTAGTTTTTCATAATTTTCTCAGTGACAGAATGGCTATAAGAAGCGATACAGCCCCATTGACCTAGCCTTTACTGCACTCCATTATTGTTCAGTACTGCCCAGAGATCCCAGTCAGAGCAGGGGGACTCATTGTGCAAGGCACTGTATGTACATATAAGAGAGAATTCATGCCTCAAAGAGCTTATAGACAAGATGAAACAAGTGGGTGTAAAAAGAGAGGGAATGGAGAAGATAGATAAGGGCCATTATTCCTGATTTGGTCTTGAGGAAGAATTGGAAGGTGCAGTTTCCTATTTTACAGATTAGTTGGGGAAGGGCAGCATGAAAGGAAGCACAAAAGGTACTATTGCGAGAACTATAACCAACACCCACTAGAGCTGTCCATGCAGACAAATGAGTGTCTAACCCTTAACCATCCAGAGGAGGTTGTCCTAGCCAGCTCTCATGGGGTACTTTCACCAAACCTATTTGCATTTAACCCTGTCTATGGAGATTTTCATATCAAGTATTCATATTAGTAATCCACAGCATGCATTATACTACACCCTTGCCATGGCAAAACAAAAGGACTTGTTAAGATGGACCTCAATCCATTCTCCAATATTGTGAGTGCAAGTAATTGTACCTGTAATCACATCAATTTAGAAACCTAAGTTTGTGTACAAACAGGTAATCAGTCTCCCACACGTGTGCAATTTGGTGGAAGCTCTTTACAAGGATATTTAAGCCTCAAGGCTCTAATAACAAGACTTATTGAACCTAAGCCAGATACGTGGCAAGCCTAAGAGCAGTTCCGTTGCTGTTTTTCTAATGGTAAGTACATTGAAGCTAAGCAGAGGCAGAGTTCAATATTTACTTATAAATAAACTGTGTGTTATTAAAGTGAGTGCTTGGTAATGCTTGCCATAGTTAAAAGAGCAAAAAAACCAGTGTTAGTCTGGATCTGTAAAAGCAGCAAAGAGTCCTATGGCACCTTATAGACTAACAGACGTATTGGAGCATGAGCTTTCGTGGGTGATGAAGTGGGCATTCACCCACAAAAGCTCATGCTCCAATATGTCTGTTAGTCTATAAGGTGCCACAGGACTCTTTCCTGCTTTTACAGTGTCATATATATATATAAAATAATAATAAAATAAAAAAAACTCTTTTCACACGCTGATTACTTTCTGAAAGTAATGCCACTCCCCCCACATCCATTTCTGCTAGGAAACTGACAAGAAGTTAGCCATCTAATAATGGCTAGGTTGAGAGGCAGGCAGAAATAGCAAGAAATATAGAAAAATATTTTCTGGAAAATTTAAGCAAGTTCTCATCAGCCAAGAGTGGCAAGAGATGGAAACTTAACATGAACTAGTGTCCTTGTTTTTTTTTAAAAAAAAAACACAAAAAACACAAAAAACAAAACCCCCAGTTTTTTCTAGTGTAGACTAGTTCTTAAAAAAAAAAGTAATAATCACTGCTTGACGACTGCACCAAGTAGGTGCAATGGAAAATTTCCTTATTTATATTACAGTAGTGTATAGAAACCACAGTCAAGGATCATAGCCCCATTACACTAGATCAGTGATCTCCAACGTGGGGTGCGTGCTGTTCGGGCGGGAGTCCGAGCGCCCTTTTTTTTTTGTGCTTCAGCGTGGCAGGGGGTGCATGCTCAAAAAAATTTTATACTGATAAAAAGTTTGGAGACCACAGCTCTAGATTCTGGATATGAGAGAGTGTGTAATGGGAGAAAAAAGCAGTGGCAAGGGAAGCACTGGGACAAATTAAACGACCTACAATACATTACATACAGAGTGTTTTTGAGACTGCAAGTTTCTTGGGACAAGGACTCTGTCTTGTGCATGTCCCTTACACAGGGCCAAGCACATGACTGACACACAAAATAATAATCCATAGATTTTAAGACCAGAAGGGACCTTTTTGATCATCTAGTTCAACTTCCTATCTAACATAGGCCATATAATTTCACCCAATAACTGCTGCACAAAGCCTGTATCTTGTGATTGAGCTTGAGCAAATTTTTTAGAAAGTCATCAGATCTTGATTTAAAGACATTAAGTGACAGAAAATTCACCATATTTCATGGTGAGTCATTCCAGTATTTATTATCCTAACTAAAAGATGCATAGCAACTCTCTAGCTTCAGCTTCCAGCTATTGGATCCTGTTAGGCCTTTTGTTCTGCTAGATTAAAGTGTCACAAATCTTCTCTCCATGTAGGTAGATTGTGATTAAGTCAGCTCTTAACCTTCTCTTTGATAAAACAAACAGATTGATCATCCTAAATCTTTTGCTATAGGGCAGATTTTCCAGACCTAAAAATAATTCTTGTAGCTCTTCTCCAAACCCTTTCTTCGGGCTTGTCTATGCTACAGGTTATGTTGGTATAACTTATGGTGCTCAAGGTTTGAATAAGCCACACACCCTCTGAGTGATGTAAGTTACACTGACCTAAACACCACTGTGCATAGTGCTATATCGGTGGAAGAGCTTCTCCCACCAACATAGCTACCACCTCTCAGGGAGGTGGTTTTATTATGCCGATGGGAAACTGCTCTCCTGTCAGCACAGAACATCTTCACCAGATGTGCTACAGCAGCGTAGCTTCATAGTACAGGTACACTGCTGTAGCATTTTCAGTGTAGACTAGCTCTAAATTTGTCAACATCCTCTGAAGTATTGACATCAGAACTTCACATCTATCCCAGTGATGGTCTCACCCATGCTAGAATACCACCTCCCAACTCCTACAAGATATTCCCTGCTTATACATCTCAGAATTGCTGTGACTAAGAGGGTGAGTACATCAAACTGGGAGCATGTGTTCAATTGATTATCCACCAACAGGTCTGTTCTCTCTCTAAGTCATGCGATTCTATGATTCATCCAAAAAATGAAGTTGTCTGCATCATTGCAGCACTGGCCTAAGCAGGTTAGAGAGAGAAAGGAGGAGGAAGCAACTTAATATTCAGTGGCTATGGTTTTAAGGCTCCTTGATATGATACCCAGTTAAGTGTTTGTTTGCAGGCATAAAGCAAACACCACAGAAAATTATGCAGACACTTTTCTAGTCAAAAGAAAACATACCCCAGGGTACACTGAATTCTCACACAAAGTTCCATGGTAGTCTGAAACATCTAATTAATGGTACCGCAGTGGCCTGTTTCAAGATTTTATTGTGAATCAAGTACAGTGAGGACAGGATTGCTCCCATGGAGGATAAAAGCAGTTTACAGATATAAAAATCTAAGTGAATGAACAGAGATTTTATGAATAGCATCTGATGAATAGAGGAGTTTTCCCCTAGTAAAATTAACAGACAATGCTGAAAACATTTCTAAGTACAGTTACTCTTCCAAATCTTGTTACTCTGTCATTTAAAGAAAGACACAACAAAATCAAAGTAATAAAGAGGTTCAGGAAGTCATGTTGCATATTGTGCTACAATGCCTGGAACATATCATACATAATTCAGCCTACTGGAAGGTGTTTATTGTTTGACAGGTTAGTTTCTAGTTGCTATATTTCATGACAGTAGCTTTGTTCTCATTTTAACTTCCTTTGATGTTCCATTAAATTTCTTAACTCAAAAATATATTTGAAAGAGGCTAGACCACGTAATGTTGACCTATTTTTTGTTTTCTTGCATGTACTAAGGTTGTGAGGGCAGGGTCCACAAACCAGATGAACGGACAGAGTTTAAAGTCGGCAGGTTATTCAGTCCTGTGAGCAGACTGTTCAGATTTGGATTTAGCTGTTGTGCATAAAAGAAAGAGAGAGCATAAAAGAAATGGAACAGGGAAAGAATACAGAAAGATTATGCTAAATAGGTGTAATGTCTCTGCAAGCTGAAATGTGAAGAGCCAGAAGCCTTTTTTTGGGTCAGTTCTGAAATATAAAACCCAAGATATACACTGGGCTCAACTTTTCTTTCTATTATGCTGGTGAAAATTCAAAGTGAATTCAGAGTTCAGAAGAGTTACTCCAGAATTACACCAGCATAACTGAGTGCAAAATCTGGCCCAGTATTTTTTTTTATTATATTACACACACACTTACACTTTAATAATGAGGGGAAAAAAGGTATTGTCTGGGAATGAATGAGGGGTCTCTTGCATCTGTGTTAGTCTCAAATACACAAGAGAGAAATTAAGGTTAAATAATTTTCCCAATCTTTCTCTTTCCCTTTGCACTGCCATCAGAAACCATTGCACTCTGGTCAGTTTACATCCACTCCATCATTCCCAAACTATGTGTTTTATCATTTTTCTTCTTATCCATCTGCACATTTCTTTACTAAAATGACATTTTTACTTGCTTCACTTCTCATAGAATTTGCCTCATTTCTTTAAAGAAAAAACTGATTTGCAGTTGCTGACATGAGTTTTCCAGTTATGAAATCATTTATCTGTATGGTAGACTCTGCCTGCTGAGCTAACCCATAATAACCCAAAATGCAAATGGGCATGCATCTCCTGACCCCAGCTTTGAAAGCTGCTTTTACTTTCCCTGCTTCGTGGGCCAGACAAAAGGGAAGACAGACTGTTGCTTAGAAGTCAGCAGGAAGGACTGGAACAACACCTGCCTGTGTGCCAAGTGATCTGGATCCTCCATTTCATCCCACAAATGTTAAGTGCTGCAGACACTGAGAATCTGACAAATCAATCCCAGGAGAGATTATGGTTGATGCCAATTAGGTTAATTAGAGAGTTCTACATTCTTTTATCCCTGTCTCTCCCTATTTTCCCCCAGCTTCCTTTTTGCTCTCTCCCCACCCCCACCCCTTCCATCATCCTTGTCAGAGAACCAGCTTTAACATCTAAGGATTTGCTGCCAAAAGATTTTCAAACATGGGATCTCCAGTATATTTTAAAACATCTAAATTAATGCTCAGAATAGAAAGAATGTTCAAAATATCTTCCCTACCCTATGCCGGCAAACTCTCTCTCTTTCTTTCTCTATGCAAAATTATTCTCTTGGGGGAAAAGTCTGTATAAGATCGACTCTGACCTCCCTCCTTCCCTAGTGACTAATGCTAGGTTTTTCACTGGTTCCCCTCTATTAACAACTCCACCAGCTTCTGTCAAACAGAGGCTAAGGACACCATCCCTGCCCATCCTGGCTAGTAGCCATTGATGGACCTATCCTCCATGAATTAATCTAGTTCTTTTTTGAACCCTGTTATAGTCTTGGCCTTCACAACATCCTCTTGCAAGTAGTGCCACAGGTTTACTATGTGTTGTGTGAAAAAAATACTTCCTTTTGTTTGTCTTAAACCTGCTGCCTAATAATTTCATTTGGTGGTCCCTAGTTCTTGTGTAATGAGAAGGACTAAATAACACTTCTTTATTTACTGTCTCCAAACCAGTCACGATTTTATAGACCTCTATCATATTCCCCCTTAGTCATCTCTTTTCCTAGCTCAAAAGTCCCTGTCTTATTAATCTCTCCTCATATGGCAGCCGTTCCATACCTCTAATAATTTTTGTTGTCCTTTTCTGAACCTTTTCCAGTTCCAATATCTCTTTCTTGAAATGGGGCAACCACATCTGCATTCAGTATTCAAGTTGTGGGTGTCCCATGGATTTATATAGAGGCAATATGATATTTTCTGTCTTATTATCTATCCCTTTCCTAATGATTCCCAACATTCTGTTTGCTTTGACTGCTACTGCACATTGGGTGGATATTTTCAGAGAACTATCCACAATGACTCCAAGAGCTCTTTCCTGAGTGGTAACAGATAATTTAGATCCCATCATTTTGTATGTATAGTTGGGATTATGTTTTCAATGTGCATTACTTTGCATTTATCAACACTGAATTTCATCTGCCATTTTGTTGCCCAGTCACCCAGTTTTGAGAGATCCTTTTGTAGCTCTTTGCAGTCTGCCTGGGACTTAACTATCTTGAGTAGTTTTGTATCATCTGCATATTTTGCCACCTCACTGTTTATCTCTTTTTCCAGATCATTTATGAATGTTAAATAGGACTGGGCCCAGTACAAAACCTCTGGGGGACACCACTATTCATCTCTCTCCATTCTGAAAATGGACCATTTATTCCTACCTTTTGTTTCCTCTTTTAGCCAGTTACCAATTGGTGAGAGAACCTGTCTCCTTATCCAATGATTGCTTAATTTGCTTAAGAGCCTTTGGTGAGGGACCTTGTCAAAGACTTTCTGAAAATCTAAATATACTATATCCACTGGACAGGGCCGTAGCAACAAAGAACGTGGCCCCCTCCGAACATATGTCCGGGGCCCCTTACAATGCAGAAATTGGAATGCGGTATTTTATACAATATACAGGGTTCATATTATGTATACATAGGCCTACAGTGTACATGTATTCCGTATTTACGCAAAGCGCTTCTTTCAAGCCTTGTTCTCCGCAAATTGGTTAATCAATGCGTCATAGTCCAGAGATCTGGCAATCTTGTTTTCGATTGAGATAACTGCAAGCGCAGAAAGCCTGTCATCTGTCATGGTTGAGCGCAGGATATTCTTGATCAGTTTCATTCTGCTGAAGCTCCTTTCAGCACCGGCGACAGTAACTGGTGTGGTCAGAAGAATTCTGATGTAAATGCAAAGATTTGGATATATCTCCTGAAGGCTGTTCTTGTATATGTATGTTAAAAAATTGTTTGCCGTGACAACTCCTCTCTCTTTCTCGATGACATAAATAAAACGATTCAATTCCATTATGAGTTCGTTGGCATCAATGTCTCCTATTTTTCTTTCAAAATTTTTGCTGTGATTCTCCAGTTCATTTTCTCTGTGACACTGCTTCAGGCTGTTAGCGTTGTATAGAAATCCAAACAACTTATACCACTCCACAAGTTGGTCAAATCGCGACGAAACAGAAGATATGGCCTGATCAGTGAGAACAAGAAAGAACTGCGATTTGAATTTTTCTTCAGCAGAAAGACGACTCGAATCATCAGCACATTCGTAATCAAACATTCTGTTCTTATGTTGCACCCTGGTTTCTGGAAACACCTGCTCAATACCCATATGAGATGCTGAAGGAGCACTCAAGGACGATAAAGCAGGGCCGCCCAGAGGATTCCGGGGGCCCGGGGTCTTCGGCGGCGGGGGGCCCTTCTGTTCCAGGACCCGCCGCCGAAGTGCCTCGAAGACCCGCAGCGGGGCCCCCCCGCCGCCGAATTACCGCCGAAGCGGGACCCACCGCCGAAGCGCAGCCCGGTAGTCGGAAGTAATTTGGCGGTGGGGCCCCCGCTGGTCTGCGGGCACTTCGGCTGGTCCCGGAACGGAAGGGCCCCCCCGCCGCCGAATTACCGCCGAAGACCGAGCTGAACTTCGGCGGCGGGTCCCGCTCCGTCTTCGGCGGTAATTCGCCAGCGGGGGGTCCTTCCGACCCGGAGCGGAAGGACCCCCCGCCGGCGAAGACCGGGAGCAGCAGAAGCTCCTGCGCCGGCCGCACAAGAGTTTGCCGGGCCCCCCGGAGGGAGTGAGGGACCCTGCTGCGGGGGCCCCGAAAAACTCTGGTGGGGGCCCCTGTGGGGTTCGGGGCCTGGGGCAAATTGCCCCTCTTGCCCCCCCCCTCTGGGCGGCCCTGCGATAAAGCCACTCCAGAGAAACTAAATGAATTCTTTGCATCTGTCTTCATGCTTGAGGATGATTCCCAAACCTGAGCCTTTTTTTTTTTTTTTTAGGTGACAGATCTGAGGAACTATCCCAGATTGAGGTATCATTAGAGAAGGTTTTGGAACAAATTGATAAACTAAACAGTAATATGTCACCAGGACCAGATGGTATTCACCCAAGAGCTCTGAAGGAACTCAAAAGTGAAATTGCGGGACTATTAAGTGTAGTCTGTAGCCTATCATTTAAATCTGCTTCTGTACCAAATAACTGGAGGATAGCTAATGTGACACCAATTTCTAAAAAGGGCTCCAGAGGTGACCCCACACCCTTCCTGTGCCCCAACCCCTTGCCCTGAGCCCCTTCCTGCACACTGCATCCCCTCCCACACCCCAACCCCTGACCCAGTCCTACATTCATGGCCCTGCATGCAATTTCCCCACCCAGATGTGGCCCTTGGGCCAAAAAGTTTGCCCACCCCTGTGCTAGACAGCAAGTGTGCCAAAACAACTTTCTTAGTGGGTGGATTATAGAATCAGTTGACCATAATGACTGCAACTCATTCATGAAACAGCTGCACATACGCCAGTGGTTCTCAACCCACTGCCCACCAGGGCCAGCTTTAGGAAGTGTGGGGCCCAATTCGAACAGTTTCGACGGGGCCCTGGCAGAGATGACTTAAAAAACCAAAAACAAACGCGTGGCTTGTACTTCACTCACTCCAGGTCTTTGGAAGCACTGAAGGACCCGCCGAAGTGCCGCCAAAGACCCGGAGCGACGCCAGGTGAGTAAAAATTCAAAAGGCGCCTCTAGCCAGGGAAGGGATTCTCACTGGGCATGGGGCTCTCTTAGGCATGGGGCCTGATTCGGGGGAATTGGTGGAATAGGCCTAAAGCCGGCCCTGCTGCCCACTTGCGGCCCAGTCAGCACACAGCTGCAGCCCATGTGACATCCTCAGGGTCAGGACAGGAGGGGCACCTGCCCCGGGGACAGAGCTGGCAGGAGTGGTGCAAAATGGGGCAGCACAGGATCAGACCCAGCAACGTCAGCCCATCCCAAGCAGGATTAGGCTCAGCAGCAGGCCAGGGTACTCAGAACCCTGCAGGATCACAGGTCCAATGACCCTGGCTGGAGTAGGCTTCCCAGCATTAGGACCACAGCAGTAGATGGGCAGCACGGGCAGCTGGCATAGGACACCAGCAGGCACGGGGAGGGGGAAGTGCAGCTACGTGGTGGGGACCGGTGGCAGTCTCTGAATGGGTGACAGTCCCTGGGTGGGGGGAGGCAGTCCCTGGGTTAGCCATTCTGCCCTGGAAAGGCATGTGTGCTAGCCTAGTGTTGGGGGGGTGGGGAGAGGGTCAAGACTGTCCCAGAGGGGTTGGGTGATGGGGGACAGTCCCTGGCTGCGGGGGACCTCGCACCGGCTAGGGCAGAGAGGGTCTGCAGCTGCGCTCTCCAGGCACTCAGCCCAGACATGCTGTCAGCAGCAGCATGGAAGTGAGGGTGGCACGCCACCATGCCATGCCACGCCACCCTTACAGTAAACTAATTATAACAGCGAATGTTTTGATTTATTTTGCTAATTTAAAATGCTCTTGGTAGACATTTGCCCGTGTGGAAATGAAAGGTACTATAGCAATTTGAATCCTATTGCTATCATATAATACTAAATCATATTTTAGTGGTAGATATACAGGTAGTATATATACACACTACGTGGAGGCAGCCCACATGCAGCTCTGTGTTATATGTGCCCCGCAATGATAAATACGTTGAGACCCACTGACACGCGTACTGAGAGCTTTATTCCAGTCTCAATGTGTGTAAATCCCAGAGCATCAAGACGAGAGCAACTTAAGCCTCTGCTTTTGGTTCCCTCCCTCTCCTCACAATACATTTTGTCTATGTGCAGAAACCACACATCCAACTAAGCAAATGGGAACACAGCCAGTACTTTTAAAATTTATTTTCTCCACCTACAAATAATTTTGCAAGTTTTTTTTTTTTGTTATTTCAAATGAAAATTTTGTAAGCCACAGATTGAGAATGGGCACGTGTTGAAATCAAGTACCGTAAATTTGGAACAAACAAAGGGAAGTGCTTTATTATGCAACATTTGTCAACCCATGCAGTTTGTTGCTGCAGGAGGAATTAGAGGCAAATAATTCTGTGGCTGGATTTGCAAAAGCATTGGAAAAAATTGTTTGACCAGGAACAGCATTTGCAGCTAGGGAAGCTAAGAGTATAATAAGGGTAATTACTTCATGCTTCTTTCCATAAACTGGTTGCTGCAGGAGGTAAGGAAGGAATATCCCCCTCACATCAAAGTGCAGCACTATACAATTGGCTACCCACATGGTTTCCTTTGTGGCCCTTCTCTGAAGCATCAAATATTGTCCCATGCTGTGCAGTATCAGACCCTTTCCAAGGATTAACGGTTGGAGCTAATAAGGTATTTATTCTCTGGGGTAAATTTTCAAAATGGTTGGGACAGGAGTGTTCAGCTCTGGTTTGTACAGGCTTTAATGAAAGCTGTGCTACTAATATTTGAAAATATTTTTTCAGGATGGTTGGCCAATAACAGCACTTATCCTCCAATGTATTTTTGCTGCACTCCATTTTGACCCCATCTTTCATTTTATTATGTAACTGAATACATTGTAAACAATGGCATTCTACTAAATGCATTTCTATGCCACATTTTCTGATAGCATCTGGGCACCACTGCATTTATTTGGGATACCATAGTAATGAGCTGTCTAAAACTAGATACATTAGATTGAAAGAGGAACTCATGTCACATCCTCTCCCCTTATAGACTAAGACCACTTATAGTGTTTCAGAGTAGTAGCCGTGTTAGTCTGTATCCCCAAAAAGAACAGGAGTACTTGTGGCACCTTAGAGACTAACAAATTTATTTGAGCATAAGCTTTTGTGGGCTACAGCTCACTGCTTCGGATGCATAGACTGGAACATATAGTAAGGAGATATATATACATACAGAGAACATGAAAAGGTGGGAGTTGCCCTACCAACTCTAAGAGGCTAATTAATTAAGAAAAAAAACTTTTGTAGTGATAATCAAGATAGCCCATTTCAGACAGTTTGACAAGAAGGTGTAAGGATACTTAACATGGGGAAATAGATTCAATGTGTGTAATGGCTCAGCCATTACTTATATAGTGTGGCTCTACTCTGAATAATTACTAAAAGCTACCTTGTGGTGTTTCCATGTTTATTGCCTCCCTATGTATCAAAATGTGTTCAGTTTATAAGAAAGTGACACCCCCCCCCTCCCGCTTGCTGTTTCTAAGGGCTTTAACATGGCTTGTGTAGTCACGGCAGAGCTGGGAGAGAGCTTTCCCAGTGCTATTAAAAACAAAACAAAAACAAAAAAACCCAAAAGCAACCCACTTTCATGAGGGGCCTAGCTCCCAGTGCTGGTGCACTGTCTGCACTGGCACTTTACAGCGCTGAAACTTGCAGTGCTCAGGGAGGTGTTTTTTCACACCCCTGAGCGAGAAAGTTGCAGCGCTGTAAAGTGCCAGTGTAGACAAGCCCTCACTGTCAGCCCTGCAAACTCACCCTATGCCAGTGGTCCCCAACGTGGTGCCCACGGGTGCCATGGCACCTGCCAGGGCATTTATATGCGCCCGCCTAGTGCCCAGCAGGGGACCTGCTGGGGACAGAACTCAGGCTCTGGGAATGGTGTTCTCTGTTCCCGGCAGGTGCGGGGCCTGCCTAGTTCCCAGCAGGGGAGAGAAGCTGCGGCCCCGCACCTGTCAGGGACAGAGAACTCTGGGGCTGCAGGCGCTGGTGTTCTCGGTCCCTGGCAGGTGCGGGGCCCACCTAGTGCCCAGCAGAGAAGAGAATCTGGGGCTCCGCGCCTGCTGGGGACAGAGTACTCCAGGGCTGCGGGCACCAGTGTTCTCTGTCCTCGCAGCTTTTCTCCAGTTTCTCTCTTCTCTCTGGATTCATGTATTATGTAATATTAAATATTTTTTTTGTATTATTTAATGTACAAATACAAAATAAGCCTTGTAAAATTGTTGGCGCCCGCTACGCTCTTCTGAAAACATCAGTGTGCTACTGGTCCCAAAAAGGTTGGGGACCACTGCCCTATGCTCTCAGAGTCCCATTGGATTCCTTCCTTCTCACACATCAGTGATAAGGGTTCTGTAGGCCAAATTAGGCCTTGTTTCCACTGCCCAACACCACTGTTTTCAAGATGTGTCCTCAGCACTAGATACACAGGTATAGCTGATTGGGACTTAGTAAACTATTTTGATTATGATACACAAGATGGAACTGAATCCAGCTTCTTCTATGTTGTGTTGGTTCTGTAGAGATGACCAGAGTTTTAAAAAAAAAGCAGTAAACATTTGTTGTCATGAGTTAACAAGCCCAAAGTCAGTTGGGTTGATTCTGACTACTTAGAGTAAGCCAGTCACTCTTCAGAGTAGAGGTATGCTTTCAGAAGACTCAAATATAAGGAGCTTACAGTCAAAGGCATTTATTGGAAGATAAAGAGTTATGCAAATTGGAATCTAATTTGGTCCCAATATTGTATGTTCTTGGGCAGAAAACTAATGTCACATATAAAAATCAACTTTGTTTTCTTCTCTTTAGTTAAGCTTAAAAAAAGAGTCAGGAAGAGATCTTGTACAAACATTTCAGCCTCTTGAATTTCTTCAGCTAAATTACAAACCTCCACCCAGTGTCTCCCAGACAGCTGCATCTCTCTCCCCAACCATGGCTGGCAAATAACTGACTACTTGGTGGTAGTCTCAGAGACAACCTTGCCTCCCTTTTCCTTTTTGGTGACCCAGTTCCTTTTTGGTCCCTCTCCTCTGATTAAGAGAGGGTGGTCATCTGTGATAAATGAATAGGGGGGGGGGGTAATAGCTTCCTGTTATGGACAGCCAGCCAGCTATAAAATCCTTCTTAGTAGCTGTTCTCTACTTGCTTCACCTGTAAAGGGTTAAAAAGTCTCACTGCTATGCATAGGTAAAAGGAAGTGAGTGGGCACTTGACCAAAAGAGCCAATGGGAAGGCTACAACTTTTTAAAATTGAGAATTCCTTTCCCCCCCCCGTTTGTGGTTGTTCTCCCAGGGACAGGGGCACAGAGCAGTAATGCTGTGAGAAGCTTTGGGCCAGGTATGAAAAATCTTCTGTATCATACCTAGAAACTACTCATTTGAAACCCCAGATATGTAAGTAGATCAGGAAATGTCCAGGAAGACATGATTAGGTGTATCTCATTTCTTTATGGCTTGTGGATTCCTCTGTACTAACCCCAGGTACTTTTGTTTTGTTTGTAACCTTTAAGCTGGACCTCAAGAAAGCTATTCTTGGTGCTTAATCCTTGTAGTTGCTCTTTTAAAATCTAGCAATAGATGTATTTTCCTTCTTTTTAAATAAAATTTACTTTTTTTAAGAACAGGGTTGGAGTTCTGTGTCTTAAGAGGTTTGTGCACTTTTTTTAATTATCAGCTGGTGGCAACAGCTGATTTCCTTTTTCTCTCTCTCAGCGTGTGTGTGTGTGAGCGCGCACGCTTGAGGGTACTCCACAGGAAGGAATTCCCAAGTGTGCCTTCCTGAGTTCTCAAAGGGGTTTTGCACTTAGGTGGTGGCAGCATCTACCCATCCAAGGTCAGAGAGAAGCTGTTACCTTGGGAGTTTAATATAATCCTGGAGTGGCTAGTATTAATTTTTAGAATCCTGGCAGGCCCCCACCTTCTGCACTCAAAGTGCCAGAGTGGGGAATCAGCCTTGACATCATCACTTGCTCAAATAGAAGTTCTTTGAGAGGCCTTGCCTATTCCTTATCATGAGATCAAATAAACTGGCCTGTAATCATCACTAGGCAGAAACATCTGGAAAGTTTCCCCAGGATCACCTCATTTCTTCTCCTCCTCACTCTTATAAACCCACACCATGACAACTGGCCCCATGGCTGAGCAGAGCAGGATACAGTTCTTCAGTAATGCAAGAACTATGCTCTTTACATAAGGGCTAAACCTGGTTACTTCTTTAGTACCTATAGTCCCTGTTGCTCCAGAGGAAGAGGTACCTGAATCCAGATGAAAAAGGAGTTATAATGGAAATGCTGACACAGTCTCAACAATTTAACCAATGGAGACATTATGATATTGATGTCTTTAGTAATCATTTCTCACTAATGAGAATATGTACAGCTTGTGTTATACACAGGCAGTTAAAAATGCAAACAGGACAGTGTCATTTCTGTGTACTCCCACTACAGCAGGTTTGCGCAAAAAAATAAAAATTGTATATCAAATGCACACTTGGTTAGGTTAGATGCACAATGGAAAAAGCCCCAATAAACATATTTGCCACAGAGATCAGAACAATAGCCCATCAAGGCTGGCATCCTGCTTCTGGTAGTAGCCTATGCCACTTCTTTAGAGCAATATGAAAAGCTGACTCTGTACTAACCTAATTATAATGTGCTGCACATGGGGAATAGGTCTTTCTTCCCACTGAAGAGGTAATGAGCATTTATCCATATTTGTCATTTCCTCTAGTTATGTAGTTGATGAGTAATTTCATTGATCTGGACCATATGGTGGTTTGAAAAACAAGTGAAGAGACCACAAATAAATTAAGAGCACTAGCCTCTTGGGATATGGTTCAAATACCACACACTGATCTACTCTAGGACCTTCCTATGATTGGTGCACCATTCCTTGTCTTTATGGAGTCTGGGATCTGGTCCGGGAAGAGCCTTCAGCCCCCCACTATCACAACAGAGGACTGAGGGGCCACTCAGCAGAGACTCTCTGTTGGGATCCTACACATCTCCAGTAGAGAATCTTCTGTGTAACCAGCATGCTGGGGTAGCAGGACGCTCTCTCACACCACACCTGTTCCCTTGCTGGGGTCCGCACTGGGAGGAGGCAGAACTCAGGCACTTGCCACCCTAGCAGAGGGCTCTCTGGGGACAGGTCAAAAAGTACCCTTCTGCTTTGGACAGCTGGGTTTCCACTTAGCTCAGCTGGGGTAGAACTGGGAGGACTGGTCTGATGGGGGTGGGGACAGAGCAAGGCAAGCAAACTCTCCTCATGACTCACAGCTCTGGGTGGAGTAGAAACTATTGCAGCTCCTCTCTCTTATAAAGCAGATACCTCATTCAGCAAGGAGCTCCCTGTTCCTTTCAGGCTATAACAACAATGACCTCATCAGGTTATCATGTGATCCCTGAGCTCAGGGTCCTAGGCACAGACTTGTTACTTAATCAAGCCCTGCCTTTAGTGTATGCAGGCCAAAATTGCATTGCAAGCTCCTATCTAATTTGCTGTTTGTTCATTGTCACTTCTAGGTCTCTTAGCATTACTGCTTGCTAGGTTTCTTCATCCCACTTGAGATTTCTGGGGGAAAAGAATTCAGTTTGCTTTGTACCATGAAGAATCTAATTTTGATATTTTCTGCTCACATGTCTAATCTCTCTCTTCATGGGTACTTGCAACTCCTTAGGATTTAGTCTCTTCCATGAGTTTCACCACCATACTGCTTATTACTACTATATCATTAATGATGATTACGCATCCTTTCCTTTCAGTGACAGTTTATACAAGAAGTATAGGTTAGAGTTATGCCTAAACACCCTACATTAGAGCAACATTACATTTGAGATTTTAAAAATCTACAGAGGTGGACAATGATAGTCCACCCAGAAAATAATCTATATTTAACTAAACAAAACCAATGTTAAACAATTTCTGACACACCAATCACCACTAGTTAAAAGAAGAGGTAGGCAGCCAAAGGCAGTTCAAATGCATTTGTTAAAGTGTAGCTCTCTTTACTACTACATGCATTCAGGCTTATTACAAAGGGCATTCAGGGGCACTGCATAACTCATGTATGGACTGTGGATAAACCATTTTAGTGATGGTTCTCTCTCCCACTTGCTACTATTTAATCTAATTAAGGTGTTTATACCACACAGCATGGTAGCTTTTTAAAAACCTTTTCATGCTTTTCTACATGTATGTTTCTCTATGTTCTTGTCTTACTCCAACACTAAAGTGCCTATTGGGCCTTGCTGTTTTGGTGCACATGTTGATGTTTTAACAGTACATTAGCTTTCAAGCAGCAAGTTGTTTAGTACAAAAATCTCAGTCTCAGACTGATACCTATCAGGAGATTATGTGTAAAAGTTTCATTATCATCAACTATTCCATTAACTTCAGAGTGTAATGATTTGTAAGACAGATGTCTCTGGGTTACATTTTATGGCATTAAAATTACTTTGCTTTATGTTAAAACCCTAAAATGAAAGGAAACGCAACTTTGTTGCCAACTCATGCTTTTAGTGTGAGTTTCACTATTTGGTGTTTTTCTTCATGTCACTGCTCCTGGATTCTTATAAGTAGGTAAAAGTCTCAGCTTTCATATTTAAAAAAATGTATGTAGAAAACAAAGCTTAAATAGAACCCTGAAAGTTCAAAAACCAAAAGACAAATTAAAAGAATCCAAAATATATTAAAGTCTCATGATTTTTTGAGCTTACACATGATTTTATAATGCTTGAGGTCAGCAATATTCTATTTTTGACTGTACTGGGGTAGGACTACAGAAGTGCCATTTTATTTGTATATTTTTTTCAAGTAGAAACATTTCCTTTTGCTATGCATTTGTAAATATTGGCACGCATGAGAATGGAGGTGAAGTTCTACTAGACATTTACCCCTCAGACTACATGCCTTTGCTTTGGCAGGTGGTTATTACCTGAGTTTGCTATATCAAACTAGATTAACTTCATTGAAAAAATAAAAGAGGCCCAACCCCTGAGAACACCTTGTTATCGCAATCAAGTTTATAACTAAGTGCAATAAGAATCTGCCAGGCAGGTTAGGAAGAACCTGGTTGTCCAGCAGCCCAGGATAACCAAACATCTGATTCGATCAAGTGAAAATTATCTGCTTACTGCCTGCTGGAAACAACACTGTTGACATTTCAGAAATCCTGGGTGCATTTGTACTGAGTGGGAAGGGAAAAGCAGCACCCTTTTGCCCCAGAGCCAGTCTTCGAGGTGTGTGACCATAAACAACAGGTTCCCTCAAATCTGAGGGGGAAAGAAACCAAGCAACTGGTTGGATAATGTACTGCATGATACACAATGGAAATTAACAACTATACTGGAAAATATTACAGCTTGATTTATTGTAATAAACATTTTCATTGGACAATAAAGGCTTTATGGATCTGACTGCAATATAGATGCAGTGTTTTAGACTACTACTGATGGGATGTCCGATACTGCAACGAATATTAAAATAGCGTGTTCTCACTCAAAAATTAAAAGATGATTGAGCAGCAGACAGAAAAAAGGAAAGAAAATGCCATTTGAGTGATATACACGTCACAATGTTGGCAATTATAGCCAGACAGACATGCAGATTTGCTCAGGAAGCAAGAATATGAAAATCTCTCTCACTTGTTAGGTGTGGTCCTTAGGCTCCTAGCAAGTTACTGGTGCAGCCAACGCAGGCGCCTCTGTTATGAACTCATGTTGATCACCCCTTAGCCTGCCACTCTCCTAAGAATATTATGTAAGGGTTGAATTTCTAACAAACATTCTCCCTTACTCAGCCTAACAAGTCCACATTTACTGATGTCCTCTTTAGAAAGGTGAGCATCAAATAAAAAACTGAAATGGAATTAAGCACAGTTTTATGATGCCTGTCCCACTAGCCTGTTTGGGACATTCAGCACAGAAGTAAGTTTCAACTCACCTTTTGAAAAATTCTCCCCCCTCCCCCCCCAAAATCTTTGAATTATCGTGGTACTTCCTAGTTCACCACATGTATCCCAGAATGCTTCATTTGGTGACATCACAGATATAATGGGGGTTGCAATGACAGTTCTGGAATTTGTGAATTCACATTGAGATTCCCTCAGTGAAGAAACAGTAAGATTTTAGGGGAACTTTTTTTTTAAAAAGTTAGTTAAATTGTATTTAGGGGTCCTGTCAGCAAGGCTCTGTACATTTGTCCAGTGGTGAGCTGGAGCCAGTTCCCAAGAACCGGTTGCTAAAATTAGACCTCCGTGGAGAACCGGTTGTTAAAGGGCCAGGGTGTGGGCAAAGAACTCTGGTCCGCAGGCCAGATCATCCTGTTGCTCCCAAGATTCCCAGCTGGGAAGGCTGAGGTTCCCCCAGCCCCTCCCCTGTTTCCCCCCAGCTGCAGCATGGCCAGCCACCAGCACCAGCTGGGCAGCTCAGCTGAGCTCCTGAGTCCTCCTGCTGCTTTGAGCTGCAGGCAAGGTAAGGGGGTGGGGCTGCGAGCCCCAGGGCCACTGGGAGGGGGGCAATTCCCCCAGGCCCTGCAGGGGCCCCCAGCCTCATGAGTATGTCTCCCCCTGCCCCTCCCCCGCTTCCCTCCCCCCTTAAATCAGAACTTTTTATAGGGAACCGGTTGTTAAGATTTTGGCAGCTCATCACTGCATTTGTCCCAAAGGAAAATGTCATACAAATATTTGATACAATCCATGTAATGTATTTAACTATATCTTTGCCATAACAAGATGATAGATAATGGATAAACCAAGAATTGCTTAGGATGAAATTCTGATGCTCCCGCAGAACAGGGCATAATACTTTAGAAAGTTGCATTGTCTGCCCAAAGGTGCCACACGACATCCTGACAGAGATTACTCAGAGCAACAGAGAGGGTGCTTATAGATTACAAGCTGGTTAGACATTTTTATAAACACACTGACTTTATCTTTTACCTCTAGGCCCTGACCTGCTCTCCAATACCACCATTCCCCTCCTGCTTATGACATTGAAGGCCTGCATCCGGGTGCAGGCCAAGCTAGGTCTTGGCTTCTCAATTTTCCAACACATACAGGGATATTCTGCAATGCAGCTAAAATAGCTTTAAAGCCATGAAAATGAGTCTAATTTTGAGCTAATGAGGGAAATTCTTTTCAAGACTGTGAACTGTACATACCTTTATCTATGCTCATTATGAACATTAGGAAAGTTTTGTACTATAACAGTTTGTGACCACATGCTCTTCCATGTCCCAGGCAAACACTAGGCTTGAGTAGGACACAAAAATGTCTAGTTATTGAGGCAGCTTCCCACACCCGACCTGTGAAAGGATTCCCTGCAGCAGTCGTAGAAGGCCCCTCAGGCCTCTCCCAAGTAGCCCTGTCTGAGCCAAAGTCCTTTTATAATCAAGCAAAGAGACACTCAATAGCTTTGGCCAAATCTACCTTCCTCCGCACGGCTCTGGCAGTCAGCAGTGTTTGTAGAGATCCTGGACTGGTTCTTTCTCTCAAAGAGCAACACATAACAGATCTGTTCTTCTCCTTAGTCAGCCAGCTAGTGAGCTGTCTTCCTCCCCATTTAACTTCCCCTTCATTACCTGATTGCAAGGCCAGGTGTAGCTGCTTGGGGCTGAGTGGGCCCAGAGCAGCTCTTTAGCCCTTGCTGGCTCAAGGTGGCCTTGGTATACCCCATCACACAGTTCTATTTAAAATTCTCATACATTGTATATGCACAACTCATCCTTTAAAAAACATCTGCCCAACATCTGTAATGTGAAATTTTACAGATACAGCAAGAAGGGACTGTCCATTTAATGTTAATCACAACTTTACTATGACAAAATCTGTAATAAAACTGAGCAACCAATGCACTTTTAAAAAAGAGCTTGACAGGAGCTGGGCGGGGGGAGAGCTGCAAGAAGTTAGCATAATTGGAATATTAGGCAGTGTTCATCTACCTTGAGGACAGGAATAAACTTTAGCCAAAACTATAGATTTTGCTGTGAAAAGCTGTTTTTGATATTCTGTGTTTTGATTTGTTACCAAGTGGGCATCACCCCCAAGCAATTAAGTCTCCATAGGAAACAAGTCTTTAAGGACAGGGTGTGGTGGGGAAATGCTACACTAGTACTCAGCACTTTTTACTCCATGCCTTGTCTACACTTGCAAAAATCCACAGTGGATAACAGGCATCTACTGGTGGTGTTGAGTTTAGAGACATGCCCAAAGATTAGCCATGTTGTTCTGCACTATTTCAGGAACAACAGTTAAAAGCACATGTTGCAAACACATCAGCAATGTAGTTTTCCTAGTGTAGTGTAGACAAGGCTTCACTTAGTGCCAAGTCACTCAGAAAAGAAAGTAAGTGTAGACAATACTTTGTTATTCCTTAGCTACCAGCTTAGTGGCTGCTCTTACCTTTACTTTCCACAGTATATGTATGCTTGATTTGACTTCTCTGTTGCTCTAAAAACATATTTAATGTAAGCCAAGCTAATTTGGATGTCTGACTTATCTGGTGCAGTAGTTGGCATCTGGAGAAAACTGACCACAGAAGAGACTGATGAAGGTAAATGCCTGCATAATGGATCACAGGAACAGAAAAGGCAGGACTCAGACTAAACTTCCTATTTCCTCTAAAGCAGTAGCAGAGAACAGCTAGCGAAGACTATTGTGGGCACATAGAAATCTGAATGCTCTACAGGGAATAAGGCAACAATTACTTCTAAATAACTTCTGTCAGGAACATAAGTCTTTGAAGTGGTAGAGGAGCAATGTTCAGAATAATGGTAAAATGTGATATGCTGCTAAAAAGTATATTCCACTAATCTTGTGCTAGGAAGAATAAAATTCTCAATTATATCAGGTTTGATAAAAATAATAGGCAAGTCATTTTGCCAGCATATACGCTTTTATTTCAGATTAAAACAAACACCAAATATTCCACACATTTCATTAATGGCAAAGGTCAGTTTTCTATTTATGCACTTAACATGAACAGTTGATGATGTAACAATTGCTGAAATGGAATGCACTTTTTTAATCTGTAAAAATATAAATAGCTGTACAAATAAAAACAAGATATGATAAAAATTAAAAATGCATTATGAAACTATAAAGTGATCAAGGAATAAAGATTTATTTTTCAAATACAATTCCTGTTCCAGTATATTATTTTTTAAAAAATCAATATCTATTTTTATGAACTTAATTTATAATGCAATTATATCATGAAAAGTGACTATGTGTGCATTGGGCTGTTTCATGTTCAGTGTCTTTCAAATAGAATTTGCTTAGTTTAGAAGCAAAAAAGATCCCTTTATTTTAGCCTTGAAAACTTACATTGGGATGTGAAAATCAGTCTTGCCCATGTATTGTGACCAGTAATAACAAATTGGCAACTGGAATTCAGCTAACATTTATGCTGATAGAAAAAAATAAAACTGTGCTGTGTCGACTCTGCAGGTGGTAGCAGGAGTGAAAAAAAAAATCCCTTTTTTTCCCATGGAGGTAAATCAGACATGATTTGCAATACATGTAGAGTGAAATCCTGGCTCCACGGAAGTCAGTAAGAAATTTTGCTATTGACTTCAGTGGGGCCAGGATTTCACTCAGTGAGTACATATAAAATGTCATTTTATATAGTCATTTACTGACCATAAACACACTTTAAAGCTTTTAGTATATTTTTAGTATTGTCAAACTTTTGGCTTGAAATATGATCCTGATTTTAGATGGTTTTAATGATCTTTCTAATATTTTGGTCAAGTTGCAAGATCCAAGGCAGTTAAAATAGAAGCAAACAGTTTAAAAGTGAGATAAACAGATGAAGTGTTAGTGACAAGACCTTGAGTGGCTAGACTGTTTGCTGGCATAGACACAGACAGGCAGAAGAATAGGAAAAAGGATGCAGATTACCTATGCCAGGGAATATAAAAATGGATAAAGAAAGAAGAATAACATTCAGCAATTACATCAGAGGAATCAGGTATATGTAGTTAAAAGCAATAGACTGCTTCTGGCGCTGTGAAGGCAAATACACAGTACATTAACATTAAGGCAGATCATGTGTGTAGAAGAATCAAGGAACATTTCCAGTTAATGCAAAGAAAATATCTAGTTTGAAACAACACTTCTTTCTCTACTCATGGTTTTAGCACATAAGCCCTTAACACCACACTTGAAAAAGGACACAATCAACATTTTTAATATCGATAGGGGTAGGGTAATTTAACTGTAAAGAAACAGGTTAGAACTTACTAGGGAAAGAGGCCTTTCTTGGTTACAGATTTTAACTAAACAAAAATGTAAGCAAAATAAAACTGTAAGAACTCCCATCTCAGTTTCTTCTTCCTACTAGTATATTTAGTATACTAGTAGTATATTCCTACTAGTATAAATATGTAAAGTTTGTTTTGTGGGAGATCCTCCTTAATTCACATTTGCTCCCCAGAGCCCCAAGGCTTATTATAGAACCAACCTGTATTTCTGGCAGAGGAAGACTGCAATCCCCAACCCCCAAAGAAAACATCCTCTACCCTCCCCATAAAATCCCCTCTGCAGAACTTTCTATTCATGCCGGCCTAAAGGTACTCAGAACCTGAACTCCCATTCTCTGCCCAGCAGCATACTGTACTATTGACAGAAAAGTAGGCTGCCTTGAAACTTTCAGAATTGCAGTGGTTTTATAGAAAGACAAAACCCACCCAGCTTGCAGCTATGCCAGACAACCACACCTTCTGAATTGAGGTCTGCCAGTACAAAGCCAAAATTTTGAAATCTGATACGGAAATACATTTCAGATCCTGATGAGAAATATGCTATAATACTGAAGACATTATGTAGCATGTGTGCAGAAAAAAGCTTTTAGCGAAATTAAGGAATGGAGAATTAATGGCAGTGGAGTTGGGTTTCCCAGTTGCTGCTTGTAGATATTTGTTCTTTGGATCAAATCTTAACATTCCAAAAACTAGTTCATGGGCGCTGATGTGCTTGCTCATCTGAATCAGTAAACTGGATTTTGATTTTAAAGATCAGATTGGAAGGGATTTATTTGAGCTTTTCAAATGTAGAAAGGGCTTTTGCACTTTTTTTTTAATGCCAGTGCAGGTAAAGATATTACAGCTTGTGTGAATATGTCAGAAACTATCATAACTGATCTGCAATGGCTTTTAAATGCATAGCAAACTGTACCATGTTCCCTGGCCAATGAAGGTTTTGCATCTAACAACATATCTAATTTAGAAATTTCATGGCCTCGAGCACCATACCTGGAGACTTTACAGGCTTGGAATACTGAATGTTTCCTATTTTTTATGTTGCCCCTTTTTGTGAACTTTATTAATTCCAGTCTACAGCAAACATTAAAAGTGCTGGTTTTCCTTTAAGATCCATTTCTGGAGCAAAACAAAACAAAAACTTATAATCTTGCAGCTTTATTTCACTGCAAAAGTCTCAGATCCTCTTGTACAACAATCTCACTTTTCAGCAGAATTCACTTGACATCTGAAATTAAATATGCAGATTAAATTATTTACAATTCACTAATATTTTAGTCATATGACAATTCATTAACTGCTTAGGCATCCAGGTGACCAGAGATATATTCTTGTTACCCTGGAATATATAGTTCCAACTAAGTGCTTTTATATATATAAAAAACTGAAGTAGATCACACATGATGTTTACCTAAATTATAATGCTTGACACTTTAAAAGTGACATTTTAAATAAATATAAAAATCTAGCTTTACCACAACCCTTAAGAGTTGCATAATTATTATAGCTTTTCCACACACACAAAACCGATTCAAAAGATGCTGGTAATTTGGAGCATGTTGTTTTGTAATACTTGCTTCCTTTACACTGACTCTTGAATGTTCTCTCCTTTTCAGTGTTTTATAGAAGTCTTTTTATTTATGTTGTTTCTTAACTCTTAGCAGCTGGGGTAAGGTTTACTAAATTAAGAATCACTACTAATAGGAAAAACCAAATGGTTATTTTTATTAAGAGTGATTAAACTCAGATTATTATTATTAGAGTTACATTTTTAATGATTATCCATTAGCCATTAGGTCCAGGGTAGTCCTAGATTTTGTAAGATACTTCTACCTCCATCTGGCTTCCTCTCTGCCTTCATATAACAAATGATAGCCTCAACAGCCAAGGAAGTTCAATGGCTACTGGGATATATATACACACAAGTTAGCCAGCCTGCCAGGACTTCAATAAACAAAGCAGGGAGCAAAACTGGTATGGTACCCTCCCAGCCTTTATCATCAGCCCAAAGAGAGGGAAAAAAACAAAAAGAGAAGCTAAGCAGAGAGACAGGACCCTAGGTTAATGCGAGTGATTGGACCTGGCAGCTCTATTTGGTGGTTGACCCGGGACACATTAGCCCCATTTCCCTATAATTTCCCCTCATTGCTACCATTAGTGGAAGCATTAATGTAGAGAAGGCATTGATATTATAACTACCATTCCATATGGCCTTGCTTTGTGCAGGATTAAACAGTGGATAGTCTACATTAAGTGCTCCTACCATTGCTACCAGTAGAGGAGCTGTACCATTTGTAGAACCAGTGGGAAACTTTTGGGAAAATGGCTAGTGTAGACATTCCCTTAGTGATCACAGCCCTAAGGCTGTCACTCTAGTAAGTGATAGCCAATTGCTCTTTCCTCCCTAGAAGAGAGCTAATCAGCTTTAATTCTCACCTCAAGAGTAAAAGAAGCAGTTCTCTTCTATCAATCAAGCAGTGACAGAGAGCAGTTTGTATCTCTATATAGACTTGCAGAAGAGATTAATATCAGCTATTAGATCTTACTGTTCTTCAAACATCTATTCCAGCTTTAGTACAAAATTTACAATTAGCACGTGCAATGAGTTTCAGAACCTTGTGTGTCCTAAATGTGAGTTCTTAAAATGCTACGTAAAAAACCAAAAAGGTCTTAGAGACACTGTTTCGTTACACAACACTTTTTCATGAAACATAATTGTTTGTTTGGACGGCAACTTGGAAAACAAACCATGATGCAAACAACACTGTAAAAATTAGTATAACAGATAGAAAAAATATTTCTTTACAATATATGACTACATTTTATTAACAAAGAGGAAGTGTGTGGGCTGTGCATTAATCCAGTAGTGTTTCACTCCAAAGGCTAGGTCCAAAATTGCCATAAGGTCACTAATTAAATACATTTGGAGATTTTAAATGTATGACCAAATTCTGTTCTGATACATACAACTGCTATTGCACATGCATATCTTGGCAGAGTCTGGCATATAATTCCTAGTGGATTCTTTGACACATCACACAGTCACTACACCATTTGGTATAACGTGCAGTCTGCTTAACCTAGGCTCTAAAATTACAATAGGAAAAGGATGTTTCTGGTCAAGATTGAGGGGACTTGGCAGAGCTGTGTCGACTATGCCTGGTTTGTGCCAGAGGTAATCTTCTCTCTATATTTATTCCCAGGCACATTTTGGTTACATTTTCAATATAGATTATTTTAAAAAATAAATATAAATAAAATAGTATCGACTCGCTTTAAAGTGAAGACTGAATTCTTGAAGCTTGATTTTCATAAGGCAAGAGAGGCACAAGTCCTTTTAAACAGATGCTTTATTATATCCACAGACGATAAAATCCCAGTGCTACAGTAAGACATGTAAATACTGAACCTGAAAGAAAACACAAGAGTTAGTGTGAAAATGAGAAAAGGTGAGAATACATTGCTAGTTCTTGTATCACTCCCTCAGGAAGCAGTATTCCAACAGTTAGTTGCAAATACAATGAATTTCTACAAGTTATGGCTATATTCTTTTTTTTTAATTTAAGAAAACAAGCTATTCATCTCCAGAGTACAAACACAACTTCAATAGGGATGTGACCACAAAATGACAAAAAAGAGAAGAAAGGAAGGAAAGAGGGAGTGAAGGAAAAATGGGCTGGAAAGCTATCAGTAATATTGAAAAATCCTACTGCTTACCATTCCAAATAAGTAAGATCAACATGGCAAGTTATGGTTACGAAATGAGGAAATAAAGATAATATGAACATTAGTAGCAAAGTCCAATATCTTGCAAATGCTATAGTTTTTTAAACCTCACTTATAAAGAATAGATATGATCAATTTAATTTGTTGAAAAGTTTATCCTTTAACAAGTTTGCCATTCTGTCTTTGTGAGCACTCATCTCCTTCTCACAGTCACCCTCCAAAAAGTAAAGAGTGTTTTACCTTTGTCTTTAATAAGAGTAGTTACGCAATGCTAAGTGATCACACAAACATAAGAACGGCCATACTGGGTCAGACCAATGGTTCATCTAGTCCAGTATCCTGTCTTCAGACAGTGGCCAATGCCAGATGCTTCAAAGGGAATTAACAGAACAGGGCAAATATCAAGTGATCCATCCCCTGTGGTCCAGTTTCAGCTTCCGGCTGTCAGAGGCTTAGTAACATCCAGAGCATGAGGATGCATGCCTGACCATCTTGGTTAATAGCCACTGATGGACCTATCTTCAATGAACTTATCTAATTCTTTTTTGAACCCAGTTACAGTTTTGGCAATGTGTGTTGTGTGAAGTAGTAATTCCTTTTCTTTGTTTTAACTGTGCTGCCTATTAATTTCATTGGGTAACCCCCTTGTTCTGTTATGTGAAGGGATAAATAATATTTCCTTATTTATTTTCTCCACACCATTCATGATTTTATAGACGTCTACCATATCCCCCTTTCCCCTCTTAGTTGTTTATTTTCCAACCTGAACAGTCCCAGTCTTTTTAATCTCTCCTCATATGGAAGCTGTTCTATTCCTTTAATCAGGTTGCAATCACTTTGGAGGACTGGACTAGAATTCAAAATAACCCTGACAAATTAGAGAATTGTTCTGAAATCTGATGAAATTCAATAAAGACAAATATAAAGTACTTCACTTAGGAAGTGCAATCAAATGCACAACTACAGAATTGACTAGATGGTAGCACTGTTGAAAAGGATCTGGAGGTAACAGAGGTTCACAAATTGAATACGAGTCAACAATGTAATGCAATTGTAAAAAAAAGGCTAACATCATCCTGGGGTATATTAACAGGAATATTGTATGTAAGATGTGGGAAGTAAATGTCCACTCTGGTCAACACTGGTGAGGCCTCAACTGGAGTCCTGTGTCCAATTTGGGTGCTAGGCTTTAGGAATAGGTGTATAAATTGGAGTGTCAAAAGGAGAGCAACAAAAATGATAAAAGGTTTAGAAAACCTGACCTATGAGGAAAGGTTAAAAAAACTAGGCATGTTTAGTTTTGAGAAAAGAAGACTGAAGGGTGAATTGATAACAGTCTTCAAATATGTTAAGGGCTATTGTAAAGAGGACAGTGATCAATTGTTCTCCATGTCCACTGAAGATAGGAAAAGAAGTCATGGGCTTAAGCTGCAGCAAGGGAGATTTAGGTTAGCTATCAGGAAAATTTTGCTAACTATAAGGGGAGTTAAGCTCTGGAATAGGCTTCCAAAGGAGGTTGTGGAATCCCCATCACTGGAAGTTTTCAAGAATAGGTTGGACAAACATCTTCAGGGATGGTTTATGTTATTTGGTCCTATATCTGCGCAGGGGGCTGGATCTGATGACCTCTCAAGGTCCCTTCCAGCCTTACATGTCTATGAAAGTGTTCTTTACATACAAATGCCCCAAAGCTGAAAAACAGTACTTCAGCACAGGACATTAATTGTACAAGCTGAACTGTTCCAATTAATGGACAGGTTTCCGTTACATCACTAACCACTCTTGACAGGCAATCAGACCATTTCTCTTTTAATGTAAATAAATTTAAGCACGATTCAACGAGTAAGGATGTGCCTAACTTTAAGCACACAAATAATCCCACTGAAGTCAAAGAATCTACTCAATGTGCTTACGTCCCTTGCTGAATCAGGGCCTTTAATAAGAGAGCTGAACACAACTCTAACATGAGTGCATATATTTGTCAGAATTCCTTACCTGCTAAGTATTTAATATTATCAAGTTTGTGCGATTCCAACATTGTTTTCAGTCCTGCAACTTCTGTGTCTATTTTCCTATCTGTTTGAGTTAGAGCTCGGTCTTGTTGTGCATGCTAGAAACAAAGCAGAGTATTAAGTTATTTGAACACAATTGAACTTAAACTAAAACTAAATAAAACTAAATCTGTTTCCTTTCTGAATTACTTTTTTTTTGGCTCTCCCTTCACTCTTGCAGATTCAGTACTTTAACAATGTATTAAAAACTAAAAATAAGCCTCTCTCAGGAGGCTTCTGTAGTTATACTCCTCCCTTTAAGAAGTATTACATAATGTTATATTTCTTAAGAAGCCAGAGGTTTCCCTTACAGTACTGAAAATTCATACCACGACATTTAGGTGAACACAAATATAAAACTTATTGCTCTGCTGTAGTGTTTTTTAAAAAAGCCTATAAAACATATTTCCTGATGGATTTATTACAATGGTGACTTCATATCAAATTTACAATTAGCTGTAGAGTCCATCATAAAACCCTGTTCACAGGGTTTACTTTAAGAATTCATGCTGACTATACTTGACCTACAGCTTTTGTGCCTGATCCTACAATCCTTAAACAAATTTCCAACAAAGTAAAATGGGAGTTTTGCCAGAATAAATATATAATCTGGCCCCATTTTTATCTCACTCATCTGTCCATTTTCTTCCCAGCACTAGATTATAGTTAAGGATGCAACATCAGCATTCCCTTCTTTGCTGTTGGTGATTTGTATCACAACTTGAAGAGGTGCAGATAAACAAGGTGCTGAGAAACTGGCAATATACATGAATGGTGGACATACTGAATATGTACCAGTCTGGGAAAACAAACGTGCCTGGACTAGTAAGGGATGATCTGGCTTTACTGAGGCTTGATCCTAGCTGATCTTTCTGATCAGCTTGTTTCTGAGGAGAAAAGGCATGCTCTTGGAAGCTTAATCAGGGAAATTAGATGGTGTCCATTCTCCAGGCCTGTGGGAGATAATGCTAGGAGCAGAATCTCACTATTCTTGTTGGTTTGGTTTGTAAACATCTCCACCATGGAAAGAACCACCTTGATATAATCTGATCAAGTTTTTGTTTGGTTAGCTCCCACTGTTCTACCATTCGCTTAAGACAACTAAGCAAATCAACATGACTGTTGGGCTTGCCACAGATGTACATAGCTTTGTTGGGCAGACCCAGGTGCTCCAATTATGGAAGAATTTTCTGGCCTCTCTTTTTAGACTTTCACTTTCTGGTCCATCTTGGCAGTTGATATGAGTCCAATAGTTCTGTTGTCACCTTCCAAGCGAATAGTTGCAGTTCACAGAAGGCCTCTTGGGAGGAAGCTGACTACTGAATTTCCTGCTTCCCACAGCTCCAGGAAGTTGATGCTGAGCTGGGATTCCTGGGAAGATCACTTGCCATGACTCATGTCCAATCTAAGCTCTCCTTCCCAAAAGTTGGTGTTGGTTGCCATGAACACTACTGGTGCATCTGCCAAAGCTGTGTCCTTGTTATCACTACTGAAGGGACTGGACATCTGAAGGGACTATCAACACATGGTACATATCCTGAACCAGGTACCTCCACACCTGATTGGGAAGTTCTGAAGGAGATGAAAGTTAGAGTACTCAAGGTACTTTTCCCTTCCTCACAGGCCTTTTATCATATGGATCAGCTGAATGCATTAATGTGCTGAGAAATTGCAGCTTGTGTTATGTCAAATTTCTCCTCTGACAGTACCAAAAGACCCAGGTTGGTTTGGAATACATAAGGTGAGGTAAGGGAGCTCTTCTGAGGATTCACTATGCATCTATTATGTTCCAGGAACTGGATGATTTGGTGAACATGGCAAGCTCATATGATTGCACCTTTGCTAGCAGCTTATCCAGAAAGTGGTAGAACTGGATGTCCTCTTATCTCAGAATAGCCGAAAAATCATTAACTTTGTGAACACTCCAGGGCTGGGCATCAGATTAAAGTACACTGCTTGAATATGATAATTGTTATTCCTGAATGTAAAATATAGGAACCATTAGTGGTAGGAATGTTTTGGAATGTGATTATTCTTGAGATCTATGAAATATAAGAAATAATTCCCAAGATTTCTTATGTCAGATCTTTAAATCTCCATCCTGAAATGAGTTCTGTACACAGGGAGGCTGAAGATTGACAAGAGCGGGCTGACAGTGCAAAGAAGTGACCATCTGAACAAGAGCCATTTGATATAGCTAGCTGGGTACCACTCTACAGCTGAGGATCTACTGTTAGGCTTGGAGTCCCCTACCTTCCTCAAGGGGCTCTCCCAAAGAGTCTCTCTGCCAACACAAACCACACTGGGAAAAGATAGCAAAAAAACTCCTGAGGAAAGGAATGATCAGAGAGCTGAGGAAATCTCTGCTTCTGAGTACAGAAGCAGAAGACTGGGGAGTCACATTAATGCAGTTGACTAGTTATACCGGTTGAGGATGCCAACAGACAAATTGCATGTGGAGGGGGTAGCAAAGAGGCTAGAGAGGATCCTTTTGTTGGGCTCAGATTTAGAAAGGGTAGAAAAACCTAGCAGTTTCAAGCAGTTTCCATGATAGAGGCAATATCACACACAAAAGTTCTCAAAATAACTCAAACCATATAAAAGATAATTGAATTGAATATTTATATATGTTCAGGGTTTTGAGAACATAAAACTCCATGTGAGTTTTGCTTTCATGTGCATCATGTATTCCTGGGGAAATACTGCTCCACTGCGTGATGCAAAATTCACACAGTAATTAATGTTATGCGCAGAATTTCCTTTTCCTCCCACAGAAATGGGCTGCAGAGCTGCTGGCTGCCACTAGGGGGTACTGGACCCAGCAGAGCCCAGTTCACAAATAGAAGACACTACCAGGGGAAGGGGAGGGAGCTGGAGGGTACCCAGCAGCTCCTGTTCTCAGCATGCCCTGAAGGAAGGAGGCGGTATGCAGGAAATTCCATGCAAGCTTGGGACCCAGCACTGGGCTGTTTCTCCCTCTGGATCTCTGGGGGGTAAGGGGTATGGGCATCTGGGCTGGGGGGTGCCCTGTGCCTGGGCTCTGGGGGGGGGTAGGGAGTGTGTGTGAGTGTCTGCGCTTGGAGGGGAGGCGCACACAGGTGGGCTCTGGGGAAAAGGGGCAGAGAAACAGGAACTGAGTTGTCATAGGGGTTTCTTTAATTCTCTACTCCTGGGGGAATTTTTTTGTGCCTGTATTGTTACAGACATAGTTGCTGACAGGTATTTTGAAATAAATTACAAAATAATTGAAACTGGAATGATTATGTAGTGCTATTTTGACAAATAAAATACGCAGAATTTTACAATATTGTGTGCAGAATTTTTAATTTTTTGGCACAGAATTCCCCCAGGAGTATTCATGTATGTACAGCATTATATTTCAGTTACCTGTGTAGTAATGTCATAGTACTATATACAAGTACACAACTATTTAAAACTAGCTAAAAACTGAGTTTTGTACATTTAGGATACCTGATATACAGACATTTAAATACTACTCATGTTAAAGATGTTTGTGCCGGCTTACAGTACACAAATACAATAAGCCTTATTATATCATTCAACAATCCATTCTTAAATTCTAAATTCTTACCATTGCCACTATTTCTGTCCTTATTTCCAGCAGTTTTTTTTCATTAATTGAATACTGAAGGAAAAAAGGAAACAAAAAAAGCATTATTCTCTCTTCTGAATTTCTTCCCAGCTTCACATTAGTACTTTTGCTTAGTTTCCAACATCATTGTTATAATTCGTAAGCTGGAATTCTTCTGTGTTTGCCAACAATATTTAGAGTTACCGTTGTAGAACAGATGTTGCTCTTTGGAAGAAAACAGAGTTTAAGCCAAATGTTTCAGTAAATCTCAGAGTTATAAGGGCAGCAGATCTTCTACCAGAAACCGCCCTTTAATTATGGCAATATGTTTGCTGATTGGCAATGGGAAAGGATTGCAGATCTGCATTTAAACACACACACGCCCCATAACTGAGGCTAGATTTAAATATTCTGCTGTGTTCACTTATGCATGGCTTAAAGAGGACAAGGTTAGATTTTAGCCACTTTTCTCTCACCCTCCTCCCTCCCCCGCCCAGTACGAAGTTTAAAAAAATAAAAGCAGATTTAACTGTCATATATAGTTGTTTAATCAAGATTAGATTTGTTCCCCTCTTGAAATTTTGGAGTGACAGTGAAAGAAAAGCTGGGTAGCCCTTCTTTTAATTTGTAATTAACACTATTAAAAATGATTATATTTGTCAAATATACTATGTTTATGTCTGGTGGTAATCCATTAATTGGTTTATGAAACCAGAAAGATGCATCACAAATCCACATAATGTTCTTGAGTTCTATCTTTGATTGAACTAACAGATCATATAAAATGAGGGATGGGGGGGGGGGGGAATATCACATGTTGCAAAGAAAAAGATTACTGCATGCTTGCAATACCTGAAACACATCAGTATCATTCAAGTTAGGAGAGACTCCGGTGAACGGAGAGGGGGACAAAAATACCACAAACATCTTCACTCAATATTTCTTTTTAAACAAGTGATAAAAAGGCAGATTATCTACACCAGAACCTAATTTAAAAGCGCAATGTTTTTCAACCAAAGTTACAAACTATCATGACAAGAGATTGAACATTACAATAGTAAGTAATAGCTGATCACCACTACCTGGTGCCATGCTCAAAAGAACAATTACATTTAAAATGATTCCATAATTTAAGAGTGAAATTATGCACAATACATATTTTAGTAATGTTAGCTATATTTAAGGTTGCTAGAACTTCTATTCTAATGGCCCCTTTTTAGTAGTTTATATTTTTCAACTTTTTTGGATGGAATTTTCCAGGTCTGGCCTCTGTTCAAAGTTTTGTTGTTGTTTGTTTGAAATTATTCAGATATTTTAAAAAAGAATAAAGACAGGGAAATGCACACTTTCAGCAGTAAAGAAGTCAACAACTTGTAACAGTTCTAGCGCCTAAGTAGATGGGGGACAGAAAACTAAGTTGGCAGGGAGGTGGCCCTTAGATTTGATATGTGTTTTCAGTGGTTGAGTAACAATCCATAAAAGTGAAAAGTACAGGTCCAATAACAATGATATTCTTTTAACGTTTTTATGGCATTTCCTAGAATTTTAAAAAGTAATAGAAAAAAATCCATAATGTGGACTAATTTGCTAAGCAGCAAGTGCTGGGCTAATGGAGTAACTGGTAGCAGAAGTTAACAGCCTACTACTATGTTGATCAGCACTAGAGGCAGGTGGTGCACAAACTTTATCCAGGAGTTTTACAGATATTTGCTGACAAGAGAATTCTTGGTTCCGGAAGGGAGTCTGCTGCAGTGGTTCTTCCCCTGTCCCCCCTCAAACCTATGTCTATCCTCCAGCCCTTGTCCCTTACAAGCCCTGCTCCTCCTAATGCCTCCACCACCCATACTCATTCTCTTCTTGGCTCTTGACCTCCTCATTCTCTGCTCCTTCACATTCCTCAGCTTCTTCCCACCATCCTCTTATTGTCTCTCCCCACCCCATCTTCTATCCACCCTCTGCCTCTGCCTCCTATACATCCCGCCCCCGCCTGTCCCATCCAATTCCCCCCTCTGGTTCCTGCCTCTCCCGCTCCATCTACACCCCACATTTCCCAGCTTATGCTCCCCACGTGCCTCCCCTAATACTCCCTCTGCTCCTATTCAACTCCGACTCCTGGCTCTTATCTCTCACTCTTTCCTCCACGGATACTGTCCTCCTAGCCATCCTCCTAGCCGTCTGCTTCTCCCCACCCTCTGGCTCCTGCAACCCCTCTTTTCCTTTATCTCTTCCCCATTCTTTAGCCCTCTGCAGTCTAAATCAGGCTGCTCCTCCTCCTCACTGCCTGGGTACCAGCAGGGGGTACACAGAGCACAGGGGAGAGAGTCTCCCTGCTCTCAGTTCTGCTACCACAGTATCCTGGAGCAACATTTGCAAGGAAAGTTCTCAGTCTCTGCAGCACTGGACTAGAGCATTCCCCATTTTTTTTTTCATGGGACCAGCATGCTTGACACAAAGACCACCCCTTTGCCAAATTTCAAGTCCCTGCTTCAAAACACGGAGGCACTACAACATCTTAAAAAGTCTTATAAGCATTTGTTAACAGGCAAAACATTGCATTTTTCCCTAATTTTGTCCTCAGAAACCGCTGATCCTATTTTTTAAAAGGAGGGCTATGGGAGGGGGAGGAGGTTCACCCTGAGGCAGACACCCAGTATGGAAAAATTCAGCCCAAATGGTTAGTTTGGCAGGGTTACCATCGAAACAGAGTCTTACAATGTGTTGGGCAATCTTAACTAAAGACATCACTCCTGTGATGTCTATAAATATGTTGAATACTATAGTAGATTTAAGCAAGCTGTAAGATTCATTTGAACAAGTTTTATATAAATTGCCAGGATCTCCAATTCAATTACATGAAAGAGAAAAGATCATTCTATTCTATAATACTCATGGCTCCACCTCTTTCATTATGCAGACTCGAGATATTTTCTTGTGTGGTAAGAGCAGGTAAAGCAAACTGACAGAATGTTCCTGGCAGATGCCCTAGTACCAGCAGTTTCCAAACTGTGGGTTGTGGCCCCAAATGGAACACACCATCAGCAGGTGAGATTCCGGTGATCCCTACTACATGGAGGGTGCTGTTTTGCTCTGCACAGCATGACCTTGCATGCACCATACATACGAGGTCACGCTGTGCGGAGAATGCTTTTTTGTAGAGAAAAATGGTGTTGTCCATGCAGGGTGATCTCGAACATACTGTGCCTATGAGGTCATGCTGTGCAGAGGACACACTTTTTCTCTACAAAATGGCATCCTCCATGCTATCTGGGGTCCTGGCAGGAAATACTTCATTAAAATGGGATCATGCCAGCAAAAAATTGGGGAACCTCTGCCCTAGTCCTAGGCTCAGAGCAATGAAAAGCTCCCCCTCTTTGCTCATTTCTCAGCAGCCTTAGTTTGCCCATTCAACTCTGAGTCTTTCTGGTTATATTTGTGACTGTCCCTCCAAACTTCTTTGTGTGGGCTTATGCCCCACATTTCAGTCAGCGTCTCCTCTTCCCAAACTGGATTCTTGGATGCAGCAGCAGGAAACATTTTGACTAGCTATTGCAATGTCATAACCTCAGTAATGCCTTTCTGCTTCCTACCTTATCACTAGAGAAACTTTCCTACCTTACCTTTAAATGCAGAAGTTGAAACCGGATAAATAACTGTAATACAAGTACTGTGTATATATTTATATTTTTAAACCACACACTGATAGAATATTAACTTACCATGCTTTGAAAATATTTTATGAGTAAAGCCACTGGCTAAGCCTTTACTAATTTAAGTTACCTCAGGTATCTTCCTAGGTAAGTGTGCTTTATTTTTTCCTACAGCTTTTATAGGACTCTGGGCATTCAAGTATAGGTCTCACCTGTGTCCAAGTGCATATGCCAATAATGCTTTCACTAATGCAGAAGAAACAACATCTAGACATAAGCACAGGTTGAAGAGAGGCCACAGAACTTTCACCCAGCCCTTTATTTTGGGTTCTCCTCTTTCTTATTATGTACAAATAAACCTTATTTTATATGTAGCATCATGTTCTCCATTCACCTGCCTCTTTCCCCATTCTATGCCAGAATTCTGCCCATGCATGATGTCTGCTGACAACAATTAGCTAGCTAGCAAGCAGTCTCCTTGAAAGATACAATGCCCTGTATAACAGACTGCAGTGGAGTACATGACTGTAGTTTACAGTTGTCTACTTCTTCACATAAAGGTTGGGGGTTTCATCTAGAAAAGCAATGTAGTCTAGTGCTTTGTGCAAGAGACAGAGTCCAGATTGCTGGGCTCTATTCCGGTCAGCTTGGACACATCATGAACACTTTGTGCCTAAGTTAACTGATCTGTAAAATGCATATAATAATGCTTACCTACTCAGAGATATTGTGAGGTTTGCTATTTAAGTAGTTAAGAGCTTCAGAGGAAAGGTGCTACATTAGTGCAAAGCATTATTTTTGCAACATCTGAAAACTCTACAAGTTCAAAAGTCTGAAGGCTTCAATTTGTTCTTCAATCCAATCCTCTCATGGGGCAGCACAGAGGGCTACCGACAGTATTAAGTCATTGACCCAACCCAGGATAGCTCATTTGACAACCATTATGAGTAATCACTTTCAAGGGCACATCTACCAGTTTTGAAAGAATAAAGATTAGCAGTATCTAAAGAAAACAAAGCTAACTGCCCAGAGTAATGGTCAATATTATTCCCTCACTACACATCTATGAAATATAAATGTTAAATGTGATGACTAGGGACTAGGGAAAATAAAATCTGTAGAAAAATATCATTCAAAAAAGACTATTCAAGTTAGGCAATATAATTTCCTTTGATTTGCTGAAATACATTTTGGTAATGGCATTTACAGGAGCTTAAAACAGAGTTACATATAATACTCTAAAAGAGGGAAAAAAACCCTGCCAATTTATTATAACCTTTATTACTCCAGTTTAAGATCATAAAGATTTTCAGTTCTACCAATCACTTGAAAGTCAGAAGTGACTGGATCCATACCATTTAGGACTAGACAGTGTGAAGATCACTTCAATCAAACTGTTGGCTGACATACTGGCTACAATGTAATTGGTCCCCTACTGGGGCAAGGATAAGCTTTCAATTTAAGTAATTTAACAAAGCATTTAAACTTAATTTGACTAGATAATTTAGGAAAAAACCCATTGTTTTTAATATCCAGATTAATGAGGAAATAATGTCAAAATATGATAAAATATTAAAAGCGAATGGTGTCGCATTATACTACAGCACTATTAAGATGAATAATCATGGTTCACACTAGCTTCTGGCCACAAGACTTCATTGACAATCATGAAAATTACATTCTTGACCAAACAATTTCAAATGGTATTCATGTTTTACATACTTCTAGAAGAAATCCATAAAACATACCAGTTCTTTTACTCTGCTCTTCTCCAGATTGAAGCCTAATTTGTTATCTGCACGAACTTTGGTAACTTCATCCTAGAGAAAAAATATGCAAAATATATCAGGAAATTAAAAAACAAACAAACAAAAAACATTTTCCTTGTTCAATTCATAAGCTAAGTAATGGAACAAATTTATTGTGCCTTCCTACTGCAAACCTCAATAAAAGGACTTTTTTCCTGATAGGCTGCATCAGTTTCACAGTATGTGGGGACCTATTTTGCCCCTTCAATCAATGGAAGATACTCATGACCTCTGGGGTGAACAGGATTCCTGAAAGCTAGGACAACTAGCAGCTGCTTTTGAGACTAAAACACTGACATAGCAGATCCAGGACAATGTAACATGTCCATCCAATGAAGCTGAGAACATTTCTTGTGTCCCAGGTATGACAAACGTAGACGTTTGGAGGCCAGGTCTGGGTATGTGTAAAGTTTTGATGTCCCATAGAGACATACTACAGCTCTAATCCATTCAAGGCAGCATATAAAAATATGCTTGCAAAGAGAACTCTAGTAATGGTCATCTCTCTAATAACTGTTGAGCTTAAAAGAAAACTACAGATAACTTAAGACAGCTCATGGAATATTTACTGGAAGTTATATAACAGACATATTATATTTCTAAAACTTTATAGAGCTACTTGTCAATGTTTTACTCGCACAATAGCAGTAAATGGTTCTGCTGCTTCTCAATGACAGCTACCATTTTACTGCTACTTCCCAGAGGAATTCCAGTCTCCAGACTGTGGGCCATAGAGCAAGCTGCTAACCAGACTAGTGCATAGGATAAATGTGAAGACTGATTAATATTTCAAGAAATTCTATGTATTAGAGACATGCAAGCATTTTTTTTCCACAAGTCACTATATTAAGCTAATAAAAAAAACCGTTTAATTATCTTAGCATGAACAACACTTACACTGATTTCTGTTTTAGTAATTTTTAATTCTGCTAAATAACTTTAAAATTAGTGACAGATATTTTACAATTATCAATTCTTAATTATGAAATTTTAAGTTACGATTTTCTTTTAACAAACCTATCTCACATACTGTGTAAATTTCTATGTGTTTTATATAAGAACAAATAAATTATTTTAACCTTGACTGTTACCCAGAGTAAATTTTCATTACATGACTAAGGAAAAATGTAACTGAATAATTGAATTTTATGTAAAAACAAACAGTGTTGACCTCAAACCTCTATAAAACCTACTAATGAAAAGTACCAGTTTTAGGAAGAATTATTTTGGATAGAGATATTAACATCTATGTAAAAGGAAATAAATATCAAATGCAATTAATTATAATAGATCTAATTAATCCCTATTTTTTAGACTAGAAGTATTTAAAACTATATTTTAGAGTGTTCAAAAGTGCACAATACAAATATACAATATGAGCCTTATTTTAGTCATGATGTAATATTATGGAAATCAAGTCAACAGGAAGGGGATGGGATGATGAAGGCAATAATTACAAGATCACACAGTTACTAAGGCCTTGGCTACACTGGCGCTTTACAGCGCTGCAACTTTCTCGCTCAGGGGTGTGAAAAAACACCCCCGAGTGCAGCAAGTTACAGCGCTGTAAAGCGCCAGTGTAAACAGTGCCCCAGCGCTGGGAGCCCAGCTCCCAGCGCTGTAAGCTAATCCCCACGGGGAGGTGGAGTACCTGCAGCGCTGGGAGAGCTCTCTCCCAGCACTGGCACCGCGACCACACTTACACTTCAAAGCACTGCCGTGGGAGCGCTTCCGCGGCAGCGCTGTACAGCTACAAGTGTAGCCATACCCTAAGCCTAGATATGTCAACAGCTTGATGGTTTAGTGGAGAAGCATTAGATCAGCAACCTGGGAGTGGAAGGGTGTGTCCTCTCTCCAGCTGAGAGGAGCAAAGTAGGGCAGAGTGGTGAATAGGAACCCTGAGACTGTCCTCAGGTGGCAACCATTTTTCCTAAGGGCAGTCTGGCTTCATTAACACTGGGAACAATGGGAAGTGGTGTCCATTTTGAAAGAGGACTTTTTTTTTCTTTCTTTTTTTTTTTTATTAAGGGCATTCCATAGCTTCACACCCATTGAAAATTGGAGACAGCAATCATTTTAAAAGAGGCCAGTTAGTAATGAAATTCTCTGAAGGAGAAAAATTTTCATAGCATCTTCTGAAGCAGCAGCAGCTGTCAGTTAAGAAGAACAGAACTAAAATGACCATTAACTCTTAAAAAACAAACCAAAAAAACCCTTTTCATGTAGTCTGTATACTCAACTTCAGTAAAATTTAATTATATGGGAAGTTTGGAGAGAGTATTCATTTTTCTGTTATTACAATTATTTGGATAAAAACATGGTCTGGCACATGGGGTTAAACTTCATAAAGAACCAATTTTTAAATTAAAATTAACTCAAATAAACGAATTTACTTGCAGATTCTCAGAAAATCAATTCTGTGCCCAAAGAGTAAATGCTGTAAATTTGGGGATGATGCCATGCATTTTCATAGGTAACAAAGTGGCCTTAAGAACAGAACTCAATTCAGTCTTAACCATGGAACTGAAACTGACATTTGCTTAATTCAATCAATGAAATGCAAATAAAGGAAAACAGCTAAGAAAGTGAAAAATAAATCCGATTTAAAACATATTTTTAGGTTTTAATAGTTTCAGGTACCACTAAGAATACATACATGAAGCTGCCTTTGGAGATTTCAGTCCCCCATACAGGGTACCTGCAGCACAACAACTAAGCACTTTAATAGTAAAAACCTTTTAAAAGTGAACAAGACAGATATTTAAAATGGCTCTCTAAATTCTTCATGTTCATTATAGTCATATTGCATCTAAGTAATAATATAAACAATGTATCTTACCATTACTTGCTTCTTTAGCAGATAGAGTTCAAGTTTTATTTTCTTAAAAAAAACAAAACAAAAACAAAACATATAAATAAAAGTCCTAAGAGTACTGGTGAATCTGCATTACAGCTACTAGCACTGTACTAATGATCAATAAACTATGAATATTTCTAATTTCCTTTTCATTTTATAGATTGTCTAGTCCCAGCAAAATGTGAGAGTTTATAGTATCAATTAGTTATTTCTGCAACAACACTTTTTTAGAAGCAGGTGTATCTACAGCTTCTTTCTGCTATTAACACTCCAGAATTGTTTTTTAAGGGTTCCATTTTAATAAATGGTAAGGGCTGTCAAGCAATTAAAAAACTTAATTGTGATTAACTGCACTGTTAAACAATAATAGAATACCATTTATTTAAATAGTTTTGGCTGCTTTCTACATTTTCAAATAGATTGATTTCAATTACAACACAGAATACAAAGTATACAGTGCTCACTTTATTTTTGATTACAAGTATTTGCACTGTAAAAAAGAAATAGTATTTCAATTCACCTAATACAAGTACTGTACTGCAATCTCTATCATGAAAGTTGAATTTACAAATGTAGAATTATGTACAAAAAAAACTGCATTCAAAAATAAAACAATGTAAAATTTTAGAGCCTGCAAGTCCACTCAGTCCTACTTTTTGTTCAGACAATCGCTCAGACAAACAAGTTTGTTTACATTTGCAGGAGATAATGGTGCCCACTTGTTTCCAATGTCACCTGAAAGTGAGAATAGGCATTCTCATGGCACTGTTGTAGCGAGAATTCCAAGGTATTTACTACTACTAATGCGAAACATTCATATGCCCCTTTATGCTTCAGCCAGCATTCCAGAGGACATGCTTCCATGCTGATGACACTCGTAAAAAAAATAATGCGTTAATTAAATTTGTGACTCAACTCCTTGGGGGGAGAATTGTATATCCCCTGCTCTGTTTTACCCGCATTCTGCCATATATTTCATGTTATAGCAGTCTTGCATGATGACCCAGCACACGTCGTTCATTTTAAGAACACTTTCACTGCAGATGTCACAAAATGGAAAGAAGGTACCAATGTGAGATTTCTAAAGATAACTACAGCACTCGAACCAAGGTTTAAGAATCTGAGTGCCTTCCAAAATCTGAGAGGGACGAGGTGCAGAGCATGCTTTCAGAAGTCTTAAAAGGAGCAACACTGATGCAAAAACTACAGAACTCAAATCACCAAAACAGAAAATCAACCTTCTGCTGGTGGCACCTGGCTCAGATAATAAAAATAAACATGCATCAGTCCGCACCGCTTTGGATTGTTATCGAGCAGAACTTGTCATCAGCATGGTCAAATGCCCCCTGGAATGGTAGTTGAAGCATGAAGGGATATATGAATCTTTAGTGCATCTGGCACATAAATATCTTGCGATGCTGGCTACAACAGTGCCATGAGAATGCCTGTTCTCACTTTCAGGTGATATTGTAAACAAAAAGAGGGCAGCATTATCTCCTGTAAATGTAAACAAACTTGTTTGGCTTAGCGATTGGTTGAACAAAAGTAGGACTGAGTGGACTCGTAGGCTCTGATGTTTTACATTGTTTTGTTTTTGAGTGCAGTTATATAACAAAAAAGTTAACAGTTCCATTATTTTTTCCTTACTCATTCACTTCTAAATATATGAGATTAAGGATAAACAAGTCTTCCCTTCTCAACAGCCAACAGAACATCTTCTATTTTGTTTCCTTTAATTGTGACCTTTGGCAGAATTGTTAACCTACCATGCTCTACAAGGTTTCTTTCAACATCGTTTTGCTCGCTGTAAATTTGTTAAACCGCATCTGCCAACCAGATGGTAAAGATTCCTCCTCTTCAGCAGACTAATTTCACTCCTTTGGGCTGACTGACAGGGTCCCTATACAGCAAAAGTATATGCTCAGCTTCTAGGAAGAGGAGCAATGGATATCTGACATATGCCAGGAGTGTTTTAATTCTGTCCCCAAAGGAGCCTAAAAATCTTATAAGACATGGATTCAACTACGGATTGTATAACTACTACTGGATCAAATTTTTTAATGCTGTAAATGATTAATTATATTATATTACTACTTCTTCAGGTTACTAGGAGCTCTGCAAGCAACTCTCCACACTTGATACTATGATTCCTCTACTCTTGGCTTTCCCTCCCCTCCTCCCAACACAGAGAAGTTTTAAAACACAACAACAAAGTTTGATGCATGGCTTTCCTCTAAGATATGTGTTCTCAACCTGGGCTCATGACCACCTTCCCTTACTTTATGGCAAATTGGGAGGGGCATCTCAAAGCTTTTTTCTGTTGTAACATGAAGTCATTGTATGGAAAAAATTGAGAACCACTTCTCTATGTGTGTGGTATACAAAAAACAGTGCTACTGTAGTTTGCATATGTGTTTTTTACCTCATTTTCAGCTCGGAGTGCTGAAAATTCACTCTTTTCTAAAATAATCATATCCTTTTTCACACCACCAATATGAGACATTATTTGCTGAAGAGTGATTTCCTTTGAAAGAAGAAAGAAAAATTCAGCTCATACCATAATAATTGCAACATCCTAAAAAAGTTCTCACTTCTGTACAAACGTAATATTTAAAACGCTATTATTTTAGTGTCTGTGTCACTTAATTGAGACTTGCGATCCAGCCATCTTATACTGACCAATTTTCATCCTGGATATGGAACACACATTTTTTTAAATGAATGTGGTAACATAAGATGGCTAATTTAAGCTCAGAAGCTAGCTAAATTTTAGAGCTAGTACAAAACACTAGCTATTTTCTGAAACATCTACAGGTTGGTGGAATTGTAATATCACTGGTAGTTCCTCTCTTCACATTTTCAGCTTTTCTTTCTCTTCCTGCTGCACTTGTATGTGTAGTGTTGTAACATTAAAGCAACTAGTGGCGCCAGTGATGCAAAGAGCTGGAGAGGATATGGGGAAAGAAGTGCATTCAGACCATATCAGTCATATTGCACCTGCCAGCCGTAATGTCTGCTGACTAATGAATACATGTAATACTACATACTGTACCAAGTCAAATAAGAGGGCATTTTATTGTAGGCATGTACTTAACCTAGAATACGAATAAGAACTTGTGACAAACTGCTCTTTTCCTCTTACAATAAAATAAAAAAAGATGCACAGAACAGCACATAAAGACAGCACTTCAGTAAAATGTTCTTTCCTAGTTCAGCCAAATTCAAGATATCCGTTTCGAGAATGCTTACTTCAACACTCCAGAGAATGCAATTTAGGTGCCATAACTACTCAGGAGTGCTCAACAGGTCCATTAGTCACACCAATACAAAGCAATGATATCTTGTGTTTTTCTTTTTTTTAATTGTTACAGCTAATGATGACCATCAACTGGCTCTGGTTATGAAGACATGTCAATAGCAGTATTACTCCAAAGTTTAATCTAAGTGAAATATTAAACAATGCCTAAATCCTGATGTCTTCCCTGTGTTTATTTTAAATAAGCAGTATTATCTCATACATATTTTCAATTTCACTGAGGACAGCAAACAGGACAGAGTACACAAAAAGTGGAGAAAGGTGGCCTGCTCCTACTTGTTTTACCCTATCTTTCATCCTCGCCAGTTCTCTCTGTAATTGTAGGCATTTTTCTATAACTGTACTAACATTAGTCTTTACACCATCCAGGTAGTAATGGAGGTAAATATTTTTCCCCATGCTATATATGAGGATGCTAAGGAAGAGAGGCTATATGACATGAACAAGGCCACAGAGAAAGTCAGCATCAGAGCCATAATTAGAACACAAAAATTCCTTGCTCTCAGACATTCATATAATTTACTAGAAGAAACTTTCTTATGCTATTGAGTCACCCTTGTGACCAAAGGCTAGCTTCTATAAGCCATTCAGGCTCCAGGGTTCTGTACTTGAATAAACAGTCTGTCCAAACCCTTTAAAAATCTTATAGTCATCGGGTTGGAAAAAAGGGAGTGGTTATCCACACGATGGTGGAATTTTGATCCAGCCACTAGATGTAATGTGATTGAGCTAACTGCCAATCCTTGATATTTCAGCTACAAACAATCTATTCAGCATAGGCTGGACTAAGCAAGAATAGGGGAGACCTCTTTCAGCTTCAACCAGATGGAAAACCTCTCCCATTTAGCAAGATAAATTGTCCTAGTTGATGGTTTTCTACTACTATTCAGCAGTACCTCCTGCATCTCTCTAGAGTAGGACTCCTCTACTGAAGTTAACCACAAAGTCTCCAAGCTTCCAGGTGAAGGGCCTGAAGATTGGGGTGGAGGAGGCAGCCATACTTCTGAGAAATCTGGTCTGTGTGAAGTGGGAGTAATAGTGAGGGACTGATTGGACTTCTCAAGAGATGTGAAAACCAGTGTTGATGGGGCCACTCCAGGGCAATCACTATAAGACAGGCCTTGTCCTGGTTGGCCTTGTACAGAACTTTGGAACAAGACAGAGAGGGGAAAAAAGGCGTACAGCAGACCCTCTGACCACAGCAGTAGAAAAGCATCTGTTAATGAACCCAGGCTCAGTTCTGCTCTGAAGCAGAATGGGTGAAATTTTGTGTTGTTCTTTGTTGCAAAGGGATCCATTTGGAGAGTTCCCCAGAGCTGGAAAATGGACCTTGTTACATCTGGGCAAAGGGGCTACATGTGATTATTAAAAAAAACTGCTCATGTGATCTGCTAGCATATTCCAAATGCTCAGGAGGTGGGCTGTTTTCAGAAGCATAGAGGTGTCGTTGCAGAAGTCCCAGAGGAGTATTGCTTCCCAACAAAGTAGTGGAGATGGGGCTAGGGTGACCAGATGTCCCGACTTTATAGGGACAGTCCCAATTTTTGGGTCTTTTTCTTATATAGGCTCCTATTACCCCCTACCCCCGTCCCGATTTTTCACATTTGCTGTCTGGTCACCCTAGATGGGGCTCCCCCCGGTTTGTTTCCATAAAACATGGCGGTCATATTGTTGGTTGGCACCAATATTCCCCTTCCCCTAATAAGAGAAAGGAATGTCATACAAGGTAAGCAAAACTCCTTGATGTTTACATGTAGGCCGAGATCTTGGAGAGACCAGAAACTTGCATCTGCAGGCGTCCCACATGAGCCCCAGCCCAGGTCTGAGGCATTAGTGACTAAAGAGAGAGATTGTTGAGGCAGGATGAAAGGAACCCCCTTGCAGATGTTGATTGGGTCTAACTAACAATCTAGGGAAGATAAGATGTGACTTGGTATGTGCATTAACATATCTATGTGGTGCTTTTTTAGAGAATACACCTCTGCCAACCAGCCTTGAAGGAGTCAGACAGTCTGAAGTACTGGACCACATAAGTGCACTCTGCCTTGTGCCTAAACGTCCACCCCAGGGTGAGAGGATAAGCCCTTAAGTCCAGAATGAGTCTGATGAAGGAGAAGCCTCTTCTTGTGACCATGGCAGTGCCATACTCATTGGTACTAGTGAAGAAGGTTCAGAGTCTGAAGAAAGGGGAGCAGAGAAGATCATCTGTAGCTTTCCCCTAGATAGTACCCCTTTAATTAATACTCTGATGGTTGAACCCAATGGAATTGCCTGATGCAGAGGTTAAGGCACTGGTGCCAGGTGAGTCTCTTGAACTGCTGATGATGATAGCACTGAGAGATTTAGCAACTCTCTTGCAGCCTCAAATGCCTCAGAATAGGTGGCACACTCTGCGGTACTGTGGTGCGAGGAGATGCCAATGAAGGTACTTTGGGAGCTGGACTTAGCAGGCCAATACTAGGCTCTGGAGTCAGTAAATTCCCGTTTAAAGGCATTCTCTGGGGAGTGGTTCCTCCTTGAACACACTCCTGTGTCTTTAGAAGAACTCAACCTCTTCACATCTTCCAGTGAACCTGGCACACAGTCTGATTTCCAATGCCTCTTCCTCAGTATTAGCAACACCAAGCTGCCTCTTGGTACTGGTAGTGCCAGAGGTGTGCTACTGGCCAATACTAAGGTGCTTGGTACTTGGACCAAGATAGACAGCTCAGATGGAGGACCTAGTGCCAATTCGAGCAGCAAATGTTTTAGTTTGGTTACCCTGCCTTTTTTAGAATGGGGCTTAAAGCCCTTGCAAATGGCACACTGGTCACTCATGTGAGCCTCCCCCAAGCACTTAAGGGAGTTGGGATGAGGGTTACTATTAGGCACTGCCTCATGATAAGAATGGTAGGGCTTGAAACCCAGAGAGCATGGTATAGTCCGGTACCAAGGCCGGTACTGAGACAGGGTGCCAGAACCACACAAAACAACATTTTTTTTTTAAGCTGACTACCTATTAAACTACACTACCTATACAGTAGTTACTATAGTACATCCTCGCTATAACACCCTTCATAATAATGAACCTTCAGCTATAATGAAGCTGGACCCTGGATTCCACTTCGAGGCCTGCTGCAGCTGCAGGGCTGGAGGAGCTGTCAGCCTCCCCACCCTCACGAGCACTCTTTTGCTATAACAAACCCCTGGCTATAATGAACAAATGGCTTGGATCCCAATGTGTTTATTATAGCAAGGGTGTACTGTATTTACAGGATTTGACTAAAAATTGAAGAAGCAAGGGGAGAATCAGGCCTCAAAACTAAATATAAATCAAGTATCCAGTTTGAAAACACCCAGAATATATATAGGGATGCTTACATTGTATATTTAACCCCAAATTTCTTTGCTGTTGAAAATGTAAGGTACAATTTGAAGCACAGTCATTCCTTAAACACCAAGTTATGTTTTACTAGTAGAAACATTAAATTTTGGTTTTCTTTAAATCCAACGCCTTCTTGTATCTCACCTGCTGTACTTTGGTGACCATGTCCTTGTAAATCACATCCATGTTGGTGTTCATAATTTTCACTAATGCGGATACAATGATCTCTGATTGCTGAGTAGTGAACCCTAAGCAAAACAAAATACAGCAAAACATAGAAAAATTATGCCAGAATCATTTTTTCAGAGATGTCTCTTTCAAATACTATTCACAAAGATTTTTAATAAATTATGGCCATGGCAGAGGCTACAAACATTCCTCCCTCCATTCAGAACTAATAACAGAACACAGTGTTACTGTTCAATTAATTAAATTTAAAACACATGAACATCCAAGGTTTCTCCACCATAAAATGACAACTGCAGTATAGCTACATGGCAACTTCTACTGTTCACCACTATCCCTCAACAACAATATAGGATGCTGGTATTTTATTTATTAAAACAGATGTGGATATAGATAGGAATGTCATATTCTCTCTCTCATGCCTGCTTAGTTTTTTGTGAACAATCATGTTATTGGAAGTTATAACCTTGCTCTTCAGGAACCTGATTTTAGTACCTTACTTGTTCAGAAAAATGTAAAAGGTATTCACAATCCAATAAATCAGAACAAAGCTAGCTGGTCTGTTTTAGGTCTACCAGTCTTTGAGACTCTGTAAAATGTAACAATATGTAAAGTGAAGTGTATTATGATTTAACTCAGTACTGCTGGTTTTTGTAACAGTTGCAACATTCTAAGATATTTTGCAAAGCAATAATCCCCCAAGAAGTACTTTCAACATTTGCAGGTTCACAATAAAGGCAGTGATACAATATTATGGATGAGAATTAAAAAAAAATACAAAAGGAGGGCAATTACAAGGTTAATTAAGTGTTATATAGCAGGCCTGGCCAGTTTCTGACCTCAGTTACACAGATGTAAATCCAAAATAACAAAGGTCAAAATTTGATCTTAATAATGTCCTTTTAAAGCAGAATAAATATCTCAGTAGGTTTTAAGCAATCTTTATAAAAGCTATCTCACTAAGAATGACACTTTTAAATTAAGTGAGACAGAGAAATAATTGCACAAGTTTAGTACTCTGAAATGATACAGCAGAAATAAGTTATAGATCACTCTACATATTTGAATAATTTGTAACAGAAAAGTTACCATTTTCTTCCAACAGGCACACTAGAGCATGGGTGTCAAAGAATAGCTTTCTACTCCCCGATAAGGAAAATTTCCCCTTGACACTGTGAGTTTGTAAAGATGATGCCGCAGAGATGCTTAAGTCTACAAAAAACACATACAAGTTACTGTGTCAATATGAAAGTACATTCACTAAGACATTTTTATTCCTGTAAGTAGTTCACTACTTCCTTCCAATAACTAAAAACTGGCATTACTTTAATCTACTATAAAATTCAATAATCTCCCCCAACATACATTACTGCAACATGCTCAGGATTCTGGAGTTAGAGTGTAAAGCACTTTGCAGTCAGCTATTCTGTTCACTTTTTTAATACAGTTGTATGCCATCACCATGGGATCTGAGCACTTTCTAGTAGCGTATTACTCTTGTGAGTAATCTTGCTGAACTCAGTGGGACTCCTCATGCATAAAGCCACATTACAAGTGGTACAGCAGCGTAACTGTTCTGCCACTGCAGTGTAGACATTTACTACAGCAATAGAGAGCACACCCCCTTAAGATGCAGTAGCTGACAGAATTCCTCCATTAACCTAGCGGTGTCTACACTGGGGCTTCAGTCAGTTAAACTACATCTCTCACACAGTGTGAATTTCTGACACTCCTAAATGACGTAGCTAAATTAACCTAAATTTTAGGTGTAAATGAGGTCTTACTCTCACACACAGATATTTGTTGGATTAGGGCTTAAATAATGCCATCAGCACCTACTCAAGTCAGTGGGAGCGGAGGGCACTTGGTATCTTTGTGGCCTAGGTTCACAATCTTAGGTCAGATCTACACTATAAGTTTACATTGGTGTAACTATGTCACTCAAGAGTGTGAAAAACCCACATTCCCTGAGCAACGCAGTTATTCCCACCTAACCCCAGGTGTAGACATGCTATGTTTATGAGGGTTTGTCCTGTTATCATAACTATCGCCTCTTGCAGAGGTGAATTACTACGCTCATGTGAGAAGTTCTCCCCTCACTGAAGTAGTGTCTTCACTGAAGTAATACAGTGGCACCGTTGTACTAGTAGTTACATCGCTGCAGCATTTTAAGCAGAGATCTGCCCTTACTTCATTAGCAGTTACTTCCCATTGCAGTATTTATTGAAGTACAGTAGGACTTCAGAGTTACAAACTGACTGGTCAACCACGCGCCTCATTTGGAACTGAACTATGCAATCAGGCAGTGGGGAGGAGGGGGAGCAAATACTGTACAATACTGTGTTAAATGAACTACTAACTCTGAGGTTCTGCTGTACTTGATGACCCTTCAAACTGAAAAATATTTATGCACAATCAGATATTTACCATTGTAAACAAAACTTAAAAACACACACAGCAAATATTGTTGCAGTTTGTTTTTTTCAAACGGGGTGTGAGGAGATGGGATTGTTGTAGGGAACGGGCGATAGGCTGGAGTGCTGTGGCTTCTGAAGAGTTATGATGTTGACTTGTTACATATAATAAAATGGGTGTCATCTTTATCACAACTCCCACCAAACTGTAGAGAATATATAGTTATGTTCAATTCAAATCTCCTGTAGAAGTGTTTAAAGTGTAATAGGGTTAGTTTTCTGGATTAAGAATAACTGGAAAAAAAGTAAACGTTTATTCCTACAACTGGCAGAAAACAGCATTTCCGCAGGAGGGTGCATTGTCTGGGGTGAAGCATTGGGGGACCAAATAGCAACGATAAAAAAATCGGGAAGGGGTGGGGAGTAATTGGCACCAATATAAGGCAATGCCCAAAATATCAGGACCAGCCCCATAAAATCGGAAGAGCTGGTCACCCTAGTGAAGCAACAGCTGAGACCCTCCAGCTCCCTTTTCCAGTTGCTCTGGCTTTGGACACGAGCTGGCCTAGCCCAGGAGAGCTCGGGCCCCGGGCCTGGGCCGCCTTCGCTGAGCAGACCGGAAGCCCCCGCTGCTGTCGGGGTGGGGAGAGGGCAGCCGGCGCGGAGAGCGCCCCAGCCGGGGGCAGAGACCTCCAGCCCGCAGCGCTGCCGGGCCTGGGGAGCAGCGCGCACCCGGGCTCCCGGCTCCCAGGCCAGGCCCAGCCCGCCGCTCCCGTCAGGCGCACGGGGGTAACTGGCAGAGCCAGGCGGGGGCAGGGAGCGACACGGGGTGACCCCCGGCCCGGGGAAGTCCCGCTCCCGCACCCCCTCCCGCAGCCGGGCTGCGGCGCCCGCGGGACCCCCGAGCTCACCCCGCTCCCCGCGCGGGCCGCAGTGGCGCAGGCGGCCGGTCCCCGCGGCGGCGGCAGCGCCGAGCCCGCTGATGCCTTTACTCCAGAGCATGGCGCCGGGGGCCGCATCCCCTGGCGGCGCGAGGCGGCGGTTACTAGCGGGCGCGCGTGGGCCCGGAGCGTGCGAAGGCAGCGCGGCTGCTTCCAGTCTCCAAGGCGACGGCGCGAGCGCGAGGCTGTCACGTGAGGTGACGGAGCGGCCGTCTCCCCGCCCTGGCGGCTGGAGCAGGAGGACCAAGCACAGCGGAAGCCTGGCCCCGGTCGCGTCACCCTCCGCCTGAGGGCGGTGCTAGGGCTGTCGCCTCAAATCCCTGCGCCCCGGCTTCCTAATTCCGGCACCAACCCATTTGGGCAGCCAATGCGCGTGTCAGCCACGAGGGGGCGTTTCCATATGACGCCCGGTGATGTCATGGTCTTCGTTCCCTTGATTGACGTAGAGGCGTAGGCGCGGCTGAGTGCTGGGTAGTCCCTGGGAGCTGGCCAAGGGGGCGGGCTGCGGGCCTGCTGAGGGCTAGCAGAAGAGCCAGGCACGGGGCTGTATGTTAACAGGTGCCCACCTGGACGTTGTCTGCTGCTTTATGAATTATTGCTGGGGTGGCCAAATTGAACCTGAGAAGGAGCCAGACTTTATCAATGTGCGTTGCCAAAGAGCCACAGTAATATGTCAGCAGCTCCCCAGCAGCTCCCAGTGCCTCCCACCCACAGGCAGCCCCTGCCTATTAGTGCTTCCCCTCCCTCCCCACCTACACTGCCCAGTCAGCTGTTTTGTGGCATGCAGGAGGCTCTGGGGACACAGGGGGGAAGGAGTGAGGGCACAGCAGGCTTGGGAGAGGGCTGGAAGGGGTGGAGTGAGGACAGGGCCTGTGGCAGAGCCAGGGGTTGAGCAGGAAAGTTGAGCCTGTAGCTCCATCCCTGGAGTTGGTGCCTATACAAGGAGCCGCATATTAACTTCTGAAGAGCCTCATGTGGCTCCAGAGCCACAGGTTGGCCACCCCTGAACTAATGTATGGAGGAGTTTTGGCACCCACTATGAATGCTGCCTTGCCTGGTGCAAACCACTAAGGATACTCTGAATTAGACCTTTGTTGTGGGCAAAAAAGCCAGCAACAAAAGGAAGGTGTAACACCCCCCCCACACACACACAAAAAGCAGGTTAGTGGCACTGTAACAAAGTACTCAGGGAAGGCTAACTGAACTGACTACATTGCAGTGAGTTGCATTGGATCCTGTGGCTTTCATAAGTCTGTCTGCGTGTAGCTGTGGTTCTCCTAGTACACCCTACTGCCACCTGTTACTTACATTGGAAGGTATAGGGAGCAGTGACCATGGAGTTCTTCTAACATTGGAAAGGCTCCTGAGCCCGAGACCTTTGGTCACATAGGTTAATAATGCTTTGCAACATATAAGCTTGTTGCCTGAATAAACCTGGGATGTCTTGGTGCATTTCCCAATGCACTTCCTGATCCTTTTCTTTCCTGCAGCAACCAATCCCTCCATTCTCAGGCCTTCTCCATGGTCATATGGCCGCTCCAAGCCCTGTGTTCACTGTCAGCAGCCATAGAGGATTGGAGTATGTTGCCTAACATATCCACCCTAGTCCACTTTCTCCTCCTGATCTGGGTCAGACATTCAGCGGGAGCAGAAAGGGGTCATCTGAAGGCCAACATGCCAGTCTACAGATTACAACATACAGATATACCATTAGATTTATAGTCACAATGGAAAAGGAAAAATAAGTCTTAAAAAATCCCTTATATTATTCCCATAAAGACCTTTAATAAGAAATGTGGGGTGACGGTTCCCATCAAGTATAGCATAGTTTATTGTAAAAGCAGCAGGTGTGTTGGGGGCAGCACCAGATTTCTTGTTGTCCCCCCTCACCTTTTGGTATCCCTGGCGAAGTTTGTTTGCTTTCATGCAGTACCGCTGCTGATCTCCATCATGCCCCAGTTTCAGCATCCCCTCTGCTATCGACTTGCAGATGTCAATATTTTTATGGTTATTCGTGAACTGTGTTTGCACAGGCTCATTCCAATGCTGGGTGAAGATAGGCTTGTAAAAGAGAAATTTATATTCTAGAGCTGCAGAATTGTCTGATCCGTGCTGAGACTGGTGCAGACTTAGTTACTAAAGTAGACAGAGAGCCATAATTATTCTAATCTGTAAGCAGTATTTCACTTGCAAGCTTTGGATGGGAATGTATGTCTCATTTTGTTTTTAAATGTTCAATTTTAAACACAAATGTGTTAAATATCCAGAAAGAGCGAGAATTACAATCTGAAGGAACCTGGTAAATCCAGTGTCATTTCATTTCCGCTGGCATTCCGCATTTTATAGTAGCTTTGTCTTTTTCAGTTGTGCATAGTTACACACAAAATATTTTAAAGTCTTTAATTAGATATATAGTCTTCTTATTGAGGTGCTGTTCATCATGCAAAGCATCCCCACAACACTACTAAAGCTGGACAGCCTGTCAATGTAACTGGAATCCTCTAAACATCTTTGTTTCCTTCTATGGAGAAGGAGAAAAACTGGAGTGTCTAGGGGAATACAATGAATGATGCCCTTTAAATGTCATTTTGCTAAAGCAATGCTGCACAAGCAGTCACTATATCAATAGTTTACTTTGTAATTACTTTAGCTTACTTTTACAGAATATAATAGTCCACAAAAATGATGTTAAAGAGAACAAACAATTGTATTAATACATCATATGTGTTTTCATTTTTAAAGGGATGCAAACGGGATTAAAACACTCGTTTCACTGGATGCATGGCATTGCACTTGTCTGTGCAATTAAAAAAAAGGAACTTTTAATTGAAAAGAGCTTATCCATCACTTAGGGCAGTGGGTCTCAACCAGGGGTCCCTGAGGGGCTGCGAGCAGGTTTCAGGGTGTCCGCCAAGCAGGCTAATATTAGAGTCGCTGGGGTCCAGGGCAGAAAGCCAAAGCCCCACCACATGGGGCTGAAGCCTGGGACCCTGAGCCCCACCACCCAGGGTTGAAGCTGAAGCCTGAGCAATGTAGTTTGCAGGGTCTGCATGCAATTGCCCTGCTTGCTACCCCCAAATGCTGGCCCTGGCTTTTATATGCAAAAAAACAGTTATTATGGCACAGGTGGGCCATTGAGTTTTTATAGCATATTAGGGGGAGGGCCTCAGAAAGAAAAAGGTTGAGAACCCCTAAGGGCAAACATATAAAACATTTATTTTAAAGGGCTATACCCATGGTCCGTATCAAGAATACTCTTCAGAATACATTTCCTTTCTTGAACCTAAAAATATCCCAGAGGTAGCTACATTTCAGTGCTGAATGAAGGGATCCCTGTAGTTATAGGGCCTCATTTTGGCTTCACTTGCATCTGCACAAGTTCAGTGACATCAATGGGCTTACACAGAAAAATGTGTTTGCAGGGCTATAAATGAGGTGAGAATTCAGCTAATTGTATGTACAGCACGTTTGAATCATTTGGGTTTAAAAGGTATTGTATGAATGCCACAGTATTAGCAGCGGTAGTAACTTTTGATATTTATGAGTCTGCAGACAGTTGTCTTTTCATCCTGAAGTGTTCAGTAGCTGCAGCATGATATTTTCTTTGATATTTATTCTTCAAAGATCTCTTTCAAAACCCTTACAGTGATTAAAAAGCAAATGTGCAATTATTGAAGCATCTCCTTTCATGTCATCTGCCTGTTTGTAGTGTGTTTCAGAACTTGTATTTGTCAGCAGAAAATGTATGCAAGAACCACTACACAGATGGAGATTGATTCTGAGTGGGTTGGGTTGTGGCTGCAAATACACAAGCATCTGCTGTCTGTCTCAGCAGTGTCCATTTTTGTCCTCTTCTAGGACAAGCAAAGTCTTAGATGATGTTTCATTGCTTACTGCCTCATCTTACATTACTTCTAGCCTTCACAGATTACCTGAGACTACTGACTTTCATCTCCATGTAAGAGATCATCTTCTTCACCTCTTCCCCCACTTTGTTCTTCCAGGTCCACTTTTTCCATCATATGATGAAATAACCTTCAGCATAGATAATTGGCATTTTAGGTGTTCAGATCTCTGAAGGCTGTTTCAGAAATTGTACCTGTAGATCCAGATATTTCAGACCTATTTGTTCTACTAGCTGGAGACTAAGGGCTAGGTTCTCTGTTGGACTACCTCAGAGGTGTAGCACAACAAGAGGTGTAGATAGAGGGAAGGAGGCAAAGGTAGCTTTATGCCAACCTTGTGCCCTCTAGATTCTGCATGGCAGTAGTGCTGAAATGGCTTCCAGCATAAATTAGAGCAGCCCTGCAGCTGTTGCTTGGCTGTAGAGTAGCCCAGAATTATTGTAGTTCTCATTGCTATGGGCTCATTCCCTTCACTAATGTCCACTGTACACTATTCCTGCACTGGGAGAATTCACCTCAACTTCTTGAAGCTCATATGTGGCATATAGGAATTGGATTTGGGTCCAGAATCAGCCCCCAAAAGAGACTTCAGAGCAGGTTGCCCTAATATAGTCCACTTGATAGCGGGTATCCAGGCGAACAATTGGAAGGTACCATACATCACACAATCTATAAAACAGATATTTCTATTATACATCGCCAACCATGACAGCCAGTGAATAGTTTCATCAGTAACTCAGCTGATCTTAATCATGGCCATATTGTCTCTTCCTGGGACAATCCTCTCTCCAGCCTGGTCTCTCTCTCACAATGCCTTGCTAGTGACCAGCAGAAAACCTCTCCAGGTGCTGTTATCACTCAGCACAACCACATGTGGAGACCCCACACTCAGCTAGATTGCATGAATGCTCCCAGAGCCACTCATGAATCACACAGAGAAAGGCACCAGAGCCAAATCCCCCAGTTCCCAGGAATATACCATCTTGCACTTTTCAAGATGAGCAATGTAGATTTATTAATTGGTACACCACTTCATCAATAGAAAGTGGATATACACCAGCCTTTGTACCCTGAGCAGATTTGCCACATGCTTCATACAAACTCGCTGGTAAAGATAAACAGTAAAACAAATTGATTGACTATAAAAGACAGATTTTAAGTGATATTAAGTAATAGGCAAAAAGTCAGAGTGAGTTATCAACAGAAATAAAATATAAGCACACAGTCGAAACTCTCAACCCTGTTAGACTGAGCAACAACTAGACTAAGCAGTTTCTCACCCCACTGGCTATTGGAGTTCATAGTACACAGATATCCCCCTTGAAATCTGGGCCAGTCCCCTCAGTTGGAGTCTTCAGTGTCTCCTTGTTGCTTGCGGTGTAGATGAGCGAAGGAGAAAGGCCCAGCATGTGGCCACTGTGTCCGTTTTATACCCTTAGTCCATGTTCTTGGAAAACATAAGTCCAGGCATGTCTGGGTGCATTGCTGAGTCTCCAGACAAGGTTGAACAATTCCCCTGGTGTGGCCTCATGCAGGTGAGTCATTGCATTGTAGGTCTCTTGCTGGACAATGGTTGTTGATGGGTTGATTGACATCCCGCCCGTGTATTGGCTACTTTCCTTGCTGTTGCCTTTGGGAGCTAATATCTGACTGATTCCCCAACTTACTGCATGTTTTAGTGACCAGCATTCAATGCAATTCTCATAACTTCATATGCACTAATGATATGCATAAATGGATAGAGAAATGGCTTTCATGAGATTATAACCTGTCCCCTGATACCTTACAAAGCATGCTTTATATGTAAGATCACAATTATATAAAAATGAGGAATATGGGGGTTCCAGGATGCTCCCCAAGGTAAAAATGTCACAACATGCACCTGTACGGGGCCCCACTGAAGTCAATGGAGACCACCTGCATGGTTCTTAGTACAAGGTCAAGATATAAACTGTTTAGACAGGCTGTAAAGAAAACAAGACCCATCTTTCTGTTCCTCTTCCAGTCTGTTAAGTGTCACTTTCATAGCTGTTGCACTGAAAGCCTTGAGATTTTGAGACAGGCCTGTGATATTCGACAAAAGCCTGATTCTTAGGTCAAAAAGCCTGATGTTAGTGAGGTATGGCTATGAGACTGCAAGATCAGGGAATTATTTTATTTCACCATCCCTTTTTAGGTCATCCTTTCTTAGCAATCTAAAAAGTTTATTGTCCATATCCTGCTATCACTATTAAAGCAAAATAAATATATAATAAGCTTTGATTTTGGTGTGAGCAGAATTATCTTCTAAGAGTAAATGATAAGTGGCCTGGTCCTACTCCCATTGAAGTCATGGAATCAGGATTGGGCCACATGCATTTGCTCTTCACTACACTCAAGGGTGAGCTGGAGCTGGTTCGCACCGGTTCGCACAAACCGGTTGTTAAATTTAGAAGCGGTTTTAGAACCGCTTGTAAACTGGCTTCCCTGCGAGGGAAGCTTTGATGGGCTCCGGTCGGGAAGCCTGTAATTCCTCCTCCCGGCCACCAGGGGATGCTGCGGGAGCCATGTGGGCTGTCTCTTGGCCCTGTTGCTGCTGCTGCTCCTTGGACCTCTGGCCGTGGGGCTCCTGCTGCTACGTGGTGGGTTCCCAGCTGCTCTGCTGGACCTGGGCTGCGTCCTGCTGCTCGGGCTGCTCCCAGCCTCTCTTCCCACCCCCTGCCCACAGCCAGCCCCTGTCTGCACCCCCTGCCCACAGCCAGCTCCTGTTGCAGCCAGCCTGTGTCACACCCCCTGCCTCCAGCTAGCCCTGCCCCCCGCCCCTGTCTGCAGCCAGCCCCATGTCCACTGGTGCCCTGCAGTTCTCAGGGCAGTAACCCTGCACACCTGCTTCAATGAGGGGTGGGGGGCAGGGAGCAGCTGGCACCCACACATGTGCACACCCTAGGGTGACCAGACAGCAAGTGTGAAAAATCGGGACAGGAGGTGGGAGGTAATGGGAGCCTATATAAGAAAAAGACCCAAAAATCAAGACTGTCCCTATAAAATTGGGACATCTGGTCACCCTAGCACACCCCAAGGGAGTGGCGGGGACCCACACGTGAAACTGAGCTCATTTCTAGTTCCGGCCCATCTTTTTAAAAAAGAACTTTAGGTAGGGTTAACATACATCCGTATTTTCCTGGAGATGTCAGGCTTTTTGGTTCTTAAATCGCTGCTCCCGGGAAAATACTGACATATGGTAACCCTATTGGTACAAAAAATACATACTGTGGCACATCCCTTAAATCAGAACTTTTTATAGGGAACCGGTTGTTAAGATTTTAGCAGCTCATCACTGACTACACTTGTCAGCAAAATGGAAGAAAGCTACAACATAATTATCAAATTATGTAATTAGGGATGTGATTTTAGTTTGCAAATTTATTTTTAGGAAAAATTATTGATGATCATTGTGAAAAGGGCAAAAAGAAAGGAAATAAAATTTAAAAAAATCAAAAACAATTTGCATTATTTAGCCCTCCAATAACTTTTTTCTATTTTAGTTCTAATGCCAAGAAAAGTGCCTATGGCATGGTTAACAGTTATGAACACAACAGTTTCCATACCAGAGAATTCCCTTTTGTAAACCCAACTTGATTCTCCAAATTGAATAAAAAGTTGTAAAGTTTATTAACAATTGACTTGATTAAGGAACAGTATTCAATAACAGATCAGTTCATGTCAACACAGAAACCACTGAAAGAGAAAACAATAAGTTACAACCAGATTAAGAATTTGCTGAAGTCCAATTTCAAGTGTGTGTGTAGGATATTACAAAGACCATTAAAAATACAAGTTTTCCCGAAGTGGATCACAAAGAGTGAAAAAGGCACACTTTCTTACATTAAAGACATTTTAAAAGTATAGTGGTAGGCCAAATCAATTACAGGGTTTTAACTTTGGGTTCAGTTCTGCCATCCTTTCTTGCATTGGGTAATGGGACTAATCGTAGAATAAGATGCTACACAAGCTAGTGGTGGAATCAGCTCCCTGGTTACTGGAAGGAGCTCAGACTGTGTTTTTGGGAGATAACCTCATGACCATTTAGAAAATTAATGCTCCTAGCTTCAGTACATTATTTGCTATAGTATTGTCATAATACCTACTAGCACTTCCTGAAAGTTGCTGAGTGTCTCCACCTCCCGTTGAGATGAATGGGAACTGTGAGTGCTCCACACCTCTCAGAATCAGGCCCTAACTTTGATGTACTGAGTGAAATTTGTTCTATTACTACCATGTCAACTATGCACATACAAAACCCCAAACCTCTCACACATCAAATGTCCTGTGCAATTAAATAATTACTGCTTTTTGAATGTTTGAGAATTGAATGTATTTGGCTAAAAAAGCAGTGCATTCTGCATGCATTTGCATTTTATTTATTTATTGGCGGCGGGGAGGGGGCTGTCTAAAAAAGCCTTCCATTTTACATCAAATAGCATTCGGAGTGTAAAGACTTTATCTGAGCAGATGTGCCTTTTTAATATCAGCTGTTAGAAAAGATAAATGCACTACATTTCTTATTTTAAAATGCTTTATTGATTTTATGCAACCTCTAAATGTTTCATAACAGAGGAAAATATACAGTACAACTTATTAAACCAATGTATATTTGCATACTACTAGGCAGGCTACAACTTTCAAGATGTATAAACCCTGAATGCTTAACTTTAAGCTTATGAGTAGTCTCATGGTAGTCAATAGAACTACTGTTAGGCTGTGTCTACACTTACAGCAGTATGTAGAGTACAGACACTGTGTACCCTCCACCCTCCATCCTGCATATAAATAGCAGTGTAGACAATGAGACACTGCTTAGGGGAGTAAAGACACACCAGAACCTTAGAGTATGCATCCTACACAGTTATGTACATGCCCAATCAGTGCCTCCCCTCCCATGTCTACAATGCTATTTTTAGCTGCATAGTAGCCCCTTGCTGGAGCCTTTTCCTGCTGCAATGAAAGGCTCTAGCAGCAGGGAAAGGCTCGGGATCCTGCTGCCTGAACCTTTTGCTGCTGCGTGTAGCTACACACTGGAGCAAAGATGTACTCTGCTTGTTTTCACTGTTGCATGTTGCTCCATGTACCCTACACACTGCCACAAGTGTAGACAAGGCCAAAGGCTTTAAGTTATGCACATGCTTAAGTGCTTTGCTGTATTAGGGCTAGAGTGTTCAGCACCTTGCAATATCATGCCCAAGAGGCATAAGGCAACCATTGACACCTGGGGTTAGGAGGGAACTTCCTCCATAGGCAGGTTATTACATAACTGCACATTGCAGGAGTCTCATGCTTTCCTCTGAAGCTGCTGGTACTAGCCGCGGTCAGAGACAAGATGCTGGACTAGATGGACCAGTGGTGATCTGATATGGATTCTTATATTCCAAGATATTAAAGAAAAAGTAAATCCTTGTGAGTTTAGTCCTAGCACGTAGCCAGACAGAGATTTGAATTGTTCAAAGTCTTTCCCCCACTGTGACACACAGGGCCCTTGGCAAAGATTCCCGTTCTTTGCAAACAACTCTTGTCTCAGACCTGACAAATTCACTACATCAGATACATGGCTTACAGGGTATTTATCTATAAAGGTAACAAGGTCTCTATTGAAAGCTTGCAACTTATTGATGTTCATAATCATGGTGTGATATATGTATTGGTAATATTTAAGGAATAATGTAACTATATTGAATATATATGGTCTTAAGTTTAAAAGGAGTCACTAGGGAGTAATATTACTTGGTGACAGCCTGTTCAGGCAAGAAGGAGCTGCCACCCCTCCTTGGTTAGGTAGTGATGTAATGCAAGGCAAAGACACAGCTGGCATAGCCCACAGGAGAGTGCTTGAGTGGCTGAAAGGACAGTGGAGTGAAGGAGCTAACACCAAGTTACCACAAACAAGACTATCTCATGCCTGAGGCAGAGGGAACAAGGTTACAGATAGTCCTGGGCACCCAGAGAACCATCACACCTCACCCTCCTCAAAAGAGCTGTTTAGATAAAAATGTTGCCATGGACCATGGAGGGGAAACTCAGGTGCAGTTACCCTGAAAGTGAGACACTTTGCACTGTTTTTTTCCCTCTCCCTTTTTCATTGGAGAAATAGAGGTCAATGCCTCCAATGCCCTTTTCCCGAACATATTCATTTATGTATGATGAGGGTGTTATTTTGAATGAACAAATGCTGGGACAGTTCCTAACAACATAAGATACAGTTTTCTTACGGAGGCAAGGTGGGTGAAGTAATATCTTTTACTGGACCAACTTCTGCTAAGGAGAGAATCACAAGCTTTCAACCCACACAGAGCTCTTCTTCAGGTCTCGGAAAGGTACTCTAAGAGTCACAGCTAAATGCAAGGTGGAACAGATTGTTTATCATAAGTAGTTAGCACATACCGTAAGGGACCAGTCCAGGTAGAATGGCCAGTTAACACCTTCTGCAGTCATAGGACAAAAAGGGGGAGGGAGCTAGTGGGTTACAGATTGTTGTAAGCCATAAATGCAGTGTCACTGTTCAGTCCATGATTTTTAGTGTCTAGCAGAGGAATGAATTTAAAGCTCTCAGGCTCCTCCTCTGAAAGCATTGTGTGCAGGTTTCCTTTGAGGATGAGGACTGATAGGCCCATTCAAGGTAGAGTGGCCCCTTAGAATATGTGTTTAGCATAAGTAGTTAGAAACCTGTTCCGCCTTGCATTTAGCTTTGATGCTTGGAGTATCTTTCCCAGACCTGAAGAAGAAAGAGCTCACCCATCTTGTCTCTAATATCCTGGGGCCAACACCGTTACTATACTGCATGCAGTTTTATGTAATTCTACCCATAGATGGCAGTAACTGCTAATAGTGCTAAATACTCTACTTACGCCATTTCAGTTCAAAAACAGTCTCACATAGTCCATAAGGCTTTCAAAATAATAAGCCTGATTCTTCAAGAGGCTAAAAGCCCTCTATTGGGCATCTAATGTGAGCTGAGGTGCTCAGAACCTTTCAGGAGCCAGCCCACTGCTAGAGGGGAAAAAAATACCGGTAATGCTAAACACAATAGACTGAATCAGTGGATGTTGCTTCAATCAAGCATTACCCTTGCTATTTTCCATCTCCATGTATGTTTTTAAATTATAATGTGTAATGTTCATTCAAGAGCACCAGTTAGATTAATAAGCAATAGTAGTTAACGAGAATTCATATTCTCCTTTAGGTTCTGATTGATGACTGGAATTTTTTACCTATACAACGAATGGGTAAAAATCATTTTAAGTTTAAATTTATTGAAATTGAGTTACACCAGAGATTAATTTGGCCCCATCAATCCCCCCCACAAGCTAAGATAGAAAGAAAATCATCATCATACCATTCAGAAAGGGCAATACACAGAGAGAAAAGGGGTAAATGGTTTGTGAAGTTACAAGGCAATGAGGAAAATCTATGCAATTCTACTGTTTGAGTATGAAGTATCGTTACCACTTTTTAGCCTGAGTTAGTGAGGCCTTGTGGATTGTTTCCATTCGGAGGAGAAATTGATTATATGAAACAGGATTGCACCAAAGAAATACCTGACTATTTCCAAAGAATCTACACAGAGTCCTATTTCCCTGAACACAGTAGGAATCAAAAACAGAAGGAAGTTTTTTTTACTCACAATTCCAAACTTCTACCCAGTCAGCACTCTGCCCCCTCTCACCTTTCTCCAAAGGGGCCATGTTACGAGTTGCTTCACTTGTTGTCTCCTGGCTTTCCCGCTGCCTTCTGACTCAAAGACACACAGTTCCACCAAATACTACCCAGCTCCTTTTTTTGCATTCAGACTCCAGGAAAAATCCCTCAGGTCAGGTCTACGCTACAGACTTCTGCCAGCGTCGGTCAGGGGTGTGAAGAGGTGTGACTCCTGACTGACACAGCTATGCTGGCAGAAGTTCCTAGTGCACACACAGCTAAATCAGCAAAGCATGTTTTAGACATGGCAGTGGTTTTACTATACTGGTAAAAAGTGCAGCTTTTCTGGTATAGCTGTATCCACTCTAGAAGTGCTATGCTGGTATGGTACACTGGCATTCCTATACTGGCAAAGCCCTCCTAGTGTGGACATGGTCTCAGATCTCATGGCTCGATCCCTACTACAGCCTTGCTATGATGGTCTGATTTGGACAGTGGCTTTTATTGTTTCAGCTATTACCTATGGGTACGTCTATACTACCCACTGGATCGATGTATCGGGGATCGATTTATCGCGTCTCGTCTGGACGTGATAAATTGATCAGCGAATCGACGCCCATATTCCACCTCAGCAGGAGGAGTAAGTGGAGTTGACGGGGGTGCTGCAGCAGTCGACTCGCCGCCGTGAGGACGGCCAGGTAAGTCGAACTAAGATACTTCCACTTCAGCTACGCGAATAGTGTAGCTGAAGTTGCGTATCTTAGTTCAACCCCCACCCCCGCGCTAGTGTAGTCCAGGCCTGAGCAAAGGGGCATTTAATTGCTCCCTTCTTTAACCTGAATGGAAGGCAGCTATTGTGTCCACCAGCACTGCCCATAGATCAAAGAGACATTCCCTGGGAGATACCCAACCTCCAGAATAATAAGGGAGCAGAAAGCCATCTTTTCTTCTGGTCTTCTGATAAGCTTTACTTTCCCATGGCCGTGGTACGTGCACTTTAGCCAGATTCACTATTGCCTTTCACCTTGTGGAGTCATGTAAACCTATGTAAACTGGGTGCAACATCATCATGGGTGTAAAATGCTAACATCAGTGTAGGTGAGTGGAGAATTTGGATTTGGTAGCATTTGCATACTTATTAGTGACTACACAAGCTGCAAAGCAGTGAGGAATTAGTAACAAGGTGTATAATGGCAGCAGTAACTTTCATAGGCTACAGCAATGCTATAAGCTAGGGATGTCTGAGGTAGACATACTCACACAAGCTCTCATCTGAGCTAGCACACTACACATGGCAGTGTAGCTGCCCTAGCATAGGCAAGAGTGAGTGGTGGTAGCCACCTCAAATACCATCTGCTTGGACCCTGTGATACAAACTAGAGGCAGCTAGCCAGTGCCGCTGCTCCCCGTGCTAAAGTGGCTATGCTACTATTCAAGATAGCACACATATGTCTGCTTGAGCTGGGAATCACACCTCCTAGTTCTAAGTGAAGACATGGCCACAGAGTGAATACGAGGCAGCAGAAGGGGTTGTGTGTGGGAGTTCCCCCTTTGTAACACTTAAGTCTAACAGTATTCCTGGGGACTACTGCCAGGCTGGCTTTATAGAAATCCTGCCTGTTCCCACACAGGTGAGCTTCCTCCTTGATTAAGGCTTTCCTCTAAGCCTTCAGCCTAATAGGTTAATTGGCCCATCTGGACACCCTATCACACCAAGTAGTGGAAGAGGAGTGATTCCCTTAAATCTATTGACTGGTATAAAAAAGGTGTGGGAAATTGTGGTACTAGAAAAGTTAATCAATCAAGTCAGATGTTTACAGAGAGAAAGAAAAAAAAGATCACTATTTAGAAATCTGATGGAACTTTCTGGAGTTTGCTGGAAAAGGATCATCTCTCTCCACCAAAACTGCCAGTTTGAGAACTCTTTGAATAGTAAAGAAGGGAAAAACACTTCAATAACAGTCAACATTAAACTCAAACTGAAGATATTAAAATAAGAACAAACAGATGGGAGGAAGAAGGAGAAAAGCTTAATACTGTGTAAAGTTTTGATAGGACAACTAATAGACAGGATACACATCTAAACGTAAGAACAAAACAAAACAGACATTTGAACCTAAACATGAGAAGAAAGACTAACTGATACTGTCAACTGAAAAGACAGGAGAGGAAGAGTAAAAAAGCATCAAACTGCAGTATGTGATCAGTATCAGAAGACTGAAGAAAGTGACTGGTAGCAGGTCTTGTCACTACAGATTTAGGTACTTCTACAGGTCAGTTTACAATTGTGTACAATAAGTTTATATCTATTTAAGTTGTAAACAGAGTTTTATAAGATTTCTATTATAAAATAATTGATCTGTTAATAAAAATATAATGGTAAAATGATACACCAACAATATGATGTGACCTAGCACCATTCTTAGGCACTGATTCAGTATTAATTCAAGTTCCATCCAATCCTGTGAATTTCTGCATGCCATCTGTATGTTGCTAAGTGCTCAACTTCCAATGCAAACTGAAGGCATACTCAACACCTACCTGTCAGGATCTGGCTTTAGAGATTGCAACAGCACCCAATACATCACTAACACCACTTTGTGTATTTTCCTTTTGAGTGCATTTTCCAAATATTGATTGGACCCATCCTTGTTTAACTCAAGAGTTCTGATGAGAGCACATTGTGAAATCATACATACGTATGTGGGGTTTTTTTATACCAAGATAGAAAGGTCACTCCAGAGTTAAAATAAAACAAAAACACACCTAAGAAAGATGACTAATTTTGTCAGGCATTACAACAGGAGTAACTATGGGGCCTGCATAACTGAACCAATATATCTTTTCAAAATGCAGTATTGTGTTCATGAACCGAAAATTACCCTGAAAATAATTTAATCTTTCAGCAGCACCAATTCCATAAACTATTTAAATTTATTTTTAAAATTATAATCTGTGAAATACTTCAGGATGCAACAAGGATGGGTGGCACATTATTTCCATCTCAGTAGAGAGCACAATCTATGACCAAATACAAAAGACACACAGATAGGATTTATAGCAACAATTTTAAATGTTGCATCTTTACTTTCATACAGTCATTAATGGGAGCATGATATAATTATTTTATTTATGCCTTGATTCTAGTCTATTACAGTATAATATCTCTATTATTATATATAAATAGACACAGAATGAAAGGTAGGTAAAGTCTATTGGAGACCCAGAAAATCCTGCCTTGTAACCCCAGCTCTGACACAGATTCCCTCTGTAGCCTCAAGAAAGTCACTTGAGATCCTGCAAAGAGAACCACACAGATGGACTCCCGCCCTCATACAGAACCCTAGTTAAGTTTGCAGATGGCCCCAACGCTCTGAAATCCGCCCTCTTGGTCTGAGATAGCCAGAAGCTGATGACCTTCAGGGCCAGCTGCAAAGTACATCTTTTTTTCCAGTCATCTGAAAACAGGGGAGAATTATGAGGGGCAGGGCCGCTTAGGGAAGTGGGGGGCGTCGAACAGTTTTCATGGGGGGGCCAGCAGGGGGATGAAAAAAAAAACGGTGGCTTATCTCACACTGAGTGGTGGAGTCTGGCGGTGGTCCACTTCACCGGCGGTCTTTCAAGCACTGAAGGACCCTGCCACGTGATGCCAAGACTCAGACGAGAGAAGAAGAAGGACCCCCCAACCCTGAGCACCCTGGGTGGTAAAAAAAAAAAAAAAAAAAGAGCCTCCCCTAGGGAAGAGAGCCACTTGCCCCCCCCCCCCCCCCGTGGCTCCTGTGGGCGCGGGCCCTCTTAGCGGCGCGCCCGAATCAGAGGGGGTGGTAATTCAAATTGGCCTAAAGCCGGCCCTGATGAGGGTGGTAAATTGTTGGCCAGGAAGGGAAGCTTTAGCTTTTAGTTTGCCTAGTGTGTTTGTTATGGGGTACATTGAATGTTCTCTGCAGCACTTTAGTTATGTTGGAGAGTTACATAATTTAAAAATACCCACATAAAAAGTAAGAGGTGCCTAGAGTACATTGTATACACCCTTTTGTGTGTCTAAATCCAATAAATAAACAGTGTTCCTTCCACATGAGACAGTCGTAAGCAAAATCAAGAGAAAAAAGTCAGCTTAGCAGGATTTTTATAATCGGCTCTTGAACTGTAAGCATTTATGAGTTAAAGAAAAGCAACACATTCTTAGACATTCTGTACCTTGAAGAGGCCATTTAAAACCAAATGCTGATTAGCCAGATATGCAGAGCTAAACCTAATCTTGAGCCGAGCCAATCAGTTCAGGTCTTTAATTTTGAACTCCCTGACAATTCTGCTTGTGTAAATATTTGTGATCATGCTTTGCATGTGTAGGACCATTTGAAATTGTGCATAGCTGCAGACTGAACATCTGCATACATCCAAATGAAATATTTAGAGAACAATACTAAGCTTGCAGCAAAATTGTATCTATTGCAGTGTTCGAGATCTCAGAAAAATAAAAAAAAAATTACATGAAGCAAACAATATCAGATTGTGTCTTCAATGGATACCATCAATTTGGACATCAGCTGTTATAAAGTGTTGCTTATTACTGAAGACTTAGAGTCTTAGTATTGGCTCATAGTAGCACACGGATGGAATAAAGGAATAACATTATGCACTACGAGCAGTGGAACAGCTACATATCTGCTATTGCTGCTTTTGGGCTTCAGTAGCCTTTGAGGTTGCTGTGCCCCTCATTGAGGGAGAAGTATTTGGCCAGTGAAGCCACATAGTCATGTAATTGCTGACCATACCACACACTCCAAAACCCACCAAGTGCAGGGCAAAGGGAGACTCCATGAGCACAGCTTTGTGCTAAGCAAAGAAGTATAATCCCCTAGGTTTGCATGTCCTCTCCAACCTATAGTTTCACTGTGGTCAGTGTCTTTTGAAGAGGAGAGGATTTGCATCATATGAATGTCTTTTTTGCAACTGTAGCCCCTTCCTGACATCCATAAGCTCCATATAAAATCACCATGTTTCACCTTGTGATGAATGCTGGGCTCACCAGTGGTGCCACCTAGTGGTTAATTCACTGGGTCCTAGTTCTTCCCCAGTCTCTGGCATCCCTCAGCTGTAATCTAATCATGATTCAACATTGTGGCAGTCTATCTTTGGGTAGACAGCAACTCAGGCCTCCACCCCTCCCCTTCCAGTCACTAATTAGGTTTGCCATCTTCTGGGGTAATAGAGGACATGATAGCAAGCACCCTGGAGTGCTTTGGGTTGGCCCTGGCCTCAGCTTCACAGTGGGGCAAGTTCCTGGGTTGCACAACCCTCCCCCAAACCTGGAGGGTATTAGACTCTCCCTCTATCCAGGGTTAAAGGAAGGCTGCAGTCCTGGATCAGCCCCCACCTCCAATCAGGTTCCCAGCTCAGCCCTCAGTCAAAGAGAAAAAGCTCCTAGTTGCCCCTTGCTTGGGTCTCCTCCCTGGACCCTCTTTTAGGGCAGCTGCTTCTTGCAGGCCCCTCCCTTGCAGTAAGGACTTCTGCTGTGCTCTTACTCAGAGTCTCTCAAGGATCGGTCAGTTCCCACATCCTGTCTGTCCCTCTTCTGAGCTGCCCCGCTCCCTTTTAAGCTCCTCCTCTGGAGGGTGCAGGCTCTCCAGGTGCAATGGAGCAAGGTCACCTGGCCCCAGAACTTCTCCATAATCTCTTCTGTTCCAAAGTGGGGTTTATACATCCTATCACACATCTACACAAGCGATGCAAGCTCATTCTGAAATGGATGAACCTTCACTTCTGTAAACTGTTTTGTTTTTCCAAATATGATCAAAAATATATTTGATCAGTGCCCTGTATTTTCTGCTCTGCCACAACTGAAATCTTTGAAGTGTAACTGCAAAGCCAAAATGAAAAGTGACTAAATCTCAGATCAATGTGCTGGACGTTTCCACTGAGCAGCACAGAAATTAGACTCAGCTAAGCTTTGCTAATATTCTCTCTCTTTTGTCAAATTCTCTGACACTTTCTGGTTTGTGAACTCAAACACCCAGAAGGCATCATTATAGGCCATTAATGATAACAGAAGTTTCACTTAACCCATGAGGATTCTGGTATATGTAACATCACAGAAAGATGCACTTGGGGACATCTTTACCAATAGAGAAAGTGCCTGGGAATTTCAAAGAAGATACAATTTATTTTATTTTATTTATTTATTTTTAGCAAAGTGTAGCTAAATCTTGTTTCTGTGCTGACTGCTCCCCATAGCTTAGTGATGAAACTCAACTACCTGGATATAATTCGATGTCCATCTGAAATATATCCAAGGTAGTGCTGGATTCATTACTTGACAAATGACTGAGTGCTTCCCATAAAAAACAATTGCACAAAACTATTTTTCATATACATGCAAAATATCCAGTAATTGTATCCTGCTGCTATGTGCACATTATAGATTTTTAAGGCCAGAAGGCACCATGAGATCAACCAGTCTGACCTCCTGTATATCACAGGCCATTCAGTTGCATCTGACTATCCCTATATTGAGCCCACTAACTTGTGTTTGACTGAATCATATATTTCAGGAAGGCATGTAGTCTTGATTTTAAGTCACCACTTCCCTTGACAGTTTAACCACTGGAACAATCACTCTCACCGTTCAAAATTTGTAATGTATTTCTAATTTGAATTTGTTTGGCTTCAGCTTCCAGCCATTGATTCTTGTTTTGTCTTTCTTTACTAGATTAGAAAGCCTCTTAGTACCTGGTATTTTCTCCCTGCGAAGGTACTAACCAAGTCACTTATCAAACAAAAACAGACTGAGCTCTCTGAGTTTCTCATTATACAGTATTTGTTTTAGTGCTCAAATCATTTTTTGTGGCACTTTTCTGCATCCTCTCCAATTTTTCAAAATCCTTTGACAAATGTGTACACAAGTACTATACACAGTATTCCAATATTGATCTCACTATTGCGGTATACTGAAGTAATCACCTGCCTATTCCTACTTGCTGCTTCCTTGTTTATACATCCAAGGACCAAGCATGAGTCTTTTTTGCCACAGCACTGGGACCTCATGATGAGTTGCTTGTTCACTGTGGCCTCGAAATCCTTTTCAGAGTCACTGCTTTCCCTCATCCTGTAAGTCTGGTTCATTGATCCTAGATATATGACCTTACATATGACTGTATTAAAACACACTGTTTGAATGGGCCCACCTTATCAAGCAATCCAAACCGCGCTATATGACTGCTCTTTCCTCATTATTTACCACTTTGCCAATCTTTGTGTAATCCACAAATTTTATCAGCAGTGATTTGTTATTTATTTCCAGCTGACTGATAAAAATATCAAATATTATCAGGTCCAGACCAGTCCCCGTGGAACTCCCCCATTCGATGATGATTCCCTATTGACAACTACTTTTTGAGATCTGTCAGTTAACTATTCTTAATCCATTTAATTTATGCTTTATTAATAAAATATAATGCTAATCTTTAAATCAAAATGTTGTGTTGTGCTATGTCAAAAGTCTTACAAAAGTCTAAGTATATTACATATATACACTTATCTTTATCAACCAAATATGTAATCTCATCAAAGAATGAAATCAGAGTCATTTGACAAGACCTGTTTTCCATAAAAGCATGTCGACTGGCCTTAATTATCTTCACTCTTTAATTCTTTATTGATTGAATCTATTATCAGCTTTTCCATTATTTCGTCCAGCACTGATTCAGGCTAACCGGCCTATCGTTACCCAGGCCATCCCACTTGTCCTTTTTGCATATTGGCACAACATTAGCAATCTTCCATTCTCCTGGAATTTCACTGGATTTAGTCAAAGGTTTGTTAAAAGTTAATGTCAGCGGAACTCTGGGGTGCAAGTTCTCTGGGCCTGCTGATTTAAAAACTTTTATCCATTGTTGATACCGTTTAACATCCTCCTTAGTTACTAATGGGCTGGAAAGAATTTCACCATCCTTCCTCTTTTCAAATGCAGAACCGAAATATTTACTGAACACTTCTGCCTTTTCTGCATCTCTATTAACAGTTTTACTATCTCCAGCTAGTAATGGGCCTATAACATTGGTAGTATTTCTTTTGTTACTAATATACTTAAAAATCTGTTTAGTATTGTCCTGAGTCTTGCTAGCCATATTATTTTTAACTTTTTATTCATGTGAATGTGCATTACTCGTTGAATCTTACTTTACAGAGAACGAAAAAAGGTTTACTTGCACAGCTTAGAAGGGAGAACAGAGACTTTGGTTATAATACATAACATTAGACAAATGCACTAGAAACTGTATAGATTTGCAAAGAAGAAGAAATGCCCAAAGATCCTATACACAGTAGCCTTTCCATTCCATGGAAAACCCCATGATCACTGCTCCCTACACCTCTCTACATAACCGGCAGCAGCATGGTGTACATCCTCACCACCTACTCCTCCATGCAGGGGGCAAACCATAGCTACACATACACCAGCCTGTGAAAACCACAAGATCAGGCACAACTGACTAGATTGTAGTAAGTTAATGTTCACTGTTTACTTTGTAACAGTGTTGCTAAACTGCTTTTACCTTGTGCGTTTGTTTGCTCCTTATTTTTGCTGCCTTTTTTTGCACACCATAAAGTTCTATTTTTGGAAACTCAGAATAATCTTTATTGATTTACACCAACCATTATAGAATTCATAATGGGAGGCAATAATCCACCCACAGACACTCTGTCATGAAAGCACCAGACAACAACAGTGTGTCTGACTGTTACAATGGTCTTTTGAGGCCTCCCTCAGCCACATGCTTGGTTCTTCTAATAGATTCATACCCTTAAAGGTCAGAAGGGAACATCGTGATCATCTAGTCTGACCTTCTGCATATTGCAGGCCACAGAACCTCACCCGCCCACCTCTAACCTCTGGCTGAGTTACTGAAGTCCTCAAATAATGGTTTAAAGACTTCACGTTACAGAGACTTCATCATTTACACTAGTTTAAATCTGCAAGTGACCTGTGCCCCATGCTGCAGAGGAAGGCGAAAAGCCTGAAGGGTCTCTGCCAATCTGGCCCAGAGGAAAATTCCTACCTGACTCCAAGTTTGGCTCTTGAATACCTCTTCTGTCTGACTATTCAAATTTAGCAAAAAGCTGGTCCACTTTGCCCCTCCGCCCTGGTGGTAGCTTTTCCATTTTGCCTCACAGATATTATTTAGTACACAACAGGGGCAGCAGGTTTGTATAATTTTTGGTGGTGTCCAGAATGGGTCCAAGTCCCGCCGCCCCCACACCTGCCTAAGGCTCTGGGAGGGAGTCTGGGTGCTGGGTGTGGGCTCTGGGCTGGGGCAGGGGTTGGGGTGTGGGAGAGGGGGTGTGGTGTTTACTGCGAGCGGCTCCCAAAGCGACCTGCACACCCCTCTGGCAGCGGCTCCTAGGTGGGGGGGGCAGGGGTCTCCACATGCCACTGCCCACAGGCATCGCCCCCACAGCTCCCATTGGCCGCAGTTCCAATGGCAGAGTCAGCTTTTGTGGCGGGGGCAGCGTGCGGCGACACCCCTCCCCAGGGGCTGCAGGGATGTGTTGGTCGCTTCCGGGAGTGATGCGTTGTACAGGGTGAGGGTGGGCAGGAAGCCACTTTAGCCCCGTTGTGCTGCTGGTGGTGGTGGCAGGGGTGGGCCCTTTTAAATTGCCCGAGGGCAGCAGGTGGGGCTGGGGAGAGACACAGCCCCAAACATTGGTGGAGCCAGGCCCCCGTGATCTGAATATTCCTGGAGCATGGGCATCACGGGCCCATAGAACTCGCTGCCTCTGGTACACAACATGCAGCTACAATCATGCAAAGGTTTGTCTTGCTGAGATCCAATCTTAGGTGTAAACAGTGAGTGCAACCCTTTAATCTACCAAAAGCTCATTCAACAGTCACTCTGCACCTGCTGCGCAGTAGTCAAATCTTTCTGTGATGCTGTCAAGGTGGCTGGTGTTCGGCTTCATGAGCCAGGGGTCCCCCAGAATCATTACTGGCACTTCAACATTGCCAATGGGAATGCAACTGGTTGGGGAAGAATGTCCCTGCTTGCAGCTTTGGAAAAGTCCTGCATTCTTAAAGATGTGAGAATCATACACCTTCCCTGACTAGCCCACACTGATGTCCCCGAAGTGTCCCCAGTGATCCACCAGCACTTGAATCACCATGGGAAAATACCCCTTTTGGTTTATGTACTCGCTGGCAAGATGTGCTGGTGCCAGAATAGGAATATGTGTCTCATCTATCACCCAGCCACAGTTCAGGAACCCCATTGCTTCAAATCCATCCATTATTTCCTGCACATTGCTGAGAGTCACAGTCCTGTTCAGAAGTATATACTTAATGGCCTTGTACTATTGGATCACAATGGCCCCTACTGTGGATTTTCCAAATCCAAACTGATTGTCCACTGCCCAATAGCAATCCGGCAAGCTTCCAGAGCAAGATGCCACTTGCTTTTGAACTGTCACTGCTGCTCCCATTCTGGTGTCCCTGCACTGGAAGTTTGGGGCGAGCTTGGCACCCAGATCCAGGAACAGGGCCGTCCTTAGGATTTATGGGGCCCTACGCAGTATTATTAAACTGGTGCCCCTATGCCCGACGGCAGCCCGGGCTCGCAGCCGGGGGCAGGGTGTGTGTGTGTGGGGGAGGGATGAGGCAGCAAAGGATACCGAGCCACCTGGCCCACCTCACTGAGATGGAAAATCACAGTTCCCTGCAGAGACCCCTGTACCCTCTCCCTCACGCAGAACGCACAGCGCCGGCACATTCGGCTTTGTGAATATGGCCCCTGCCTAAGGAGACTGCATTGCGTGCTGGGTGTGCAGGAGCCGACCCACTCTTACCTGCTGTCATGAGCAGTGGGTGAAGCTGCAGCTGGGGAAGGTTAGTGCCCCAGCCCAGCTGCGGCCCCGCCCATACTCCACCCCTGCGCTGCCCCAGGCCCCGCCCCCTTCTGTCCAGGCCCTGCCCCTCCCCACTGTCTCCCTCCTCTCTTCCCTCCCTGATCACCCCTTTCCAGCCAAATCCCTGAACCTAAATGAAGCAAATGACATTTGAAAAAAACCACTCTTCTGCAATTTCTTTCTAAAGAAAATGGAGCATGTTTTCCACTTGCATACCAGAAGGTGAAGACTGGACAGGCAGAAGGTAACTAATTAAAAGCACTAAATTTGGGAATAAAAATGTCACTCACAGGTTTTTTGATATACCCTTAAGTTTGTCAGAGATTTATTTGCAAAAACTTTGTAGTAAGGGTGAATCAGCTGTCCTGCTGAATACAACATTAAATATTATGGAATACATGATGCAGCTCTTCTCTGCTTTACATTTTCTTAATCAGTATTTCTAAGCTGATTTTATATTTTAAATGTACTCTTAAGCCTTCATAAAGTAATCATTCCAGATTACTACATATTTAAAAGACATTATTTTAAATTAATCAGTCACAGAGGTTTAGTGTGTTCATAACAATGTTCATTGCTTTTAGAGAAAGGGAAAACTAATTTGCTTTGTGTGATCTCCATAACAATAGACATATTTATAAAATTTCACCAACTTTAAAAAATATGTTTCCAAAGATTTTAGGCAAAACAAGGGATTTTATATCTTACTAAGGTACTGATTTTGCTAGAGGGTTCTCAAACTAGTTCATCAGATAGTCAAAGGAAAGAAAGGGAAACTTGTTTGTCCAGCTATCTGGCAGGAAAGGGCTGTTGTCCCTTTAAGGGTTCTCCTCAATGAGGGGTGAAGGGAGAAAGGGATGGACAGAAAGGACAGGAAGACTTTGGAAGCAAGTTTTTTGTACTCTAGTAATTAAAATTAAAATGTGTATTTTAGATAAGGGTGGTCCTTTGAAGGATTTATTTAAAAAACTATATGTCTGAAGATTCAAGCATTTAAGGTTAAAGATGAATACTCAGATTGTGCATCTAAAATCTATGCAAGGATTTTTTAGAGATGTGATTTTATCATCTTCAGCAACACACTAATGAGTAATTTAAAGCAAATTTTAAACTAAGGTCCTGTAGATTAACATGTTCTGAGTAGACTTTAGATAATGTTTTCACCCCTCAGCCAGAAGGCCGAGAAAGGATTTAAAGTTTATTAGAGAATATTTGAAAATAAACGATACAAAGTGTTTGAAGCGTCAGTTATTGTTTTGTCAGTAAATTCAGAAACTGACAGTATATATCTGGGGACTGGCAAACACCTGTTAAATGGCTTCATTACCCCTTGAATGGCTCTTTAACAGTTTCAATGTTGTGCTAATAGGTCTGGCAGGCTTTTTCACTTTTAAGTTACTAGATCCCCTGTGGGGTAAGAGTCACCAGGCTGCAGCAGCTAGCTGTGGGAGCCTGCAGGAAGGGTCAGAACAGGGATAGGAAGAGGTGGGAGGGTGGACACTAAAACCCAGGGGTGCCCCAAATTTCTAGGTGCCCTACGCAGCTGTGAATGCTGTGTATGCCTAAGGATGGCCCTGTCCAGGAACGTGGCCTTTCACAGCTGAAAGGTCTGCAGCCACTGCTCATCATCCCTAACCTGCATTACAATGCTATCCCACCACTTAGTGTTCATTTGTCAGACCCAGAAGCTCTGATGTACCTTGTGATATTGCTCTGTAAATACCAGAAGCAACCTGACATTTTTATTCCCTGTCTCAATTATCCGTCCATTGACCTCATGCATCTCACCTTGATCTGCACACCACTAGGTGTAGTAGTAGTCGCTGAAGTTCCACAGATAAAGGAGAAACAACAATCCTGTATTAGCAATGATAGAATTGCGCTGAGCAGTGCGGAGTCCATGCTTCTGCCAGAGAGATGGTAGAGACTGAAAAGCAGTGCACAGGACTTCGGGAATTTAAAAAATAGCATGACAATTATGGGATGAAGTAAACCTTATGGGATGGAGAAAGCGGGATTGTGGGAAATTGACCCCTAGTTCCCAGAAATCACTGAGTGAATTGGCGGTATCCCACAAGTGCCGGGAAAAAGTCCCACAAGGCATTGTACCAGACAGCAGCATTGGGCATATTGGGATACCTATCCATGGCGCATTGCATTTTCAAATACACTGAAGGGCATATGATATTTATTAAAAAATAGATATTTTCCAGTTCGCCACAACTCTCATACAGAGAAAACTGGATTCTTATATGCTGGGAGGAATTCTAGATGTGTTGTGACTATAGTTAATGGAGAGAGAGACAGCTTTAACAGCAAGTTCTCTCTCTCTCTTTCTCAACAGCAACGCTACGTTTTTTAATCCGTGCAGTAAAAAGGGAGTTACTTTTTTATCTTGCGGAATCTTTTATAGATAAAGACACTTAATCCTGTAATAAGGAAGCTGCAGACCACTCAGAGTCCAGTTCTGCTCCTGTTTGCTCCAGTGGTGCAGGATCAACACAATGTGGGAAAACCTGGCCCCACTGAAGTCAATGGGAGTTTGGCCATTGATTTAAATGGGGTCAAAATTTCCCCCAATGTCTGAGTGGATGCACAGAAAAACCTTCTGGGAGTGTTGGAAGAACAGGGCATTATTTCTAAACAATACTCAGGTTGACATGATGTGTAAAATGTTAAAAATGTTAATCACATTGGCTTTTGTCAAAGACTTAAACTGAGGCCTTGCAAAGAAAGAATGGGATAATACTGAGAAAAAAAATAAAGCATACCTTAATTCCTTAGAGCAATTCAAGGCTATCTTCTGTATAGGTCTTTGTAATAGGTGGCTCAGAGGGCCAAGCTGCCTAGTGGTTGGAGCACCTGACTTCCAGCCCCTTGCTTCTTAGTCAGGGTGGTAGAGGTGCCTGTTCCTGACCTTAAGCCAGGGATCTTCAGCTTTTCACCCACATCTGGGTCTATGTCCCTAAGAGGGTGTGGTAGGGGGAACCAGGCTTCCTCGATGGGATCCAAGCCCAAGGCCTGTTGGAAGCAACACTGGCAAGGTCCTCCCTCCAGTGAGTTTAAGTTGCTTCCCTGGGCTACTTCCTACCTATAGATCCCTTCAGTTTAGAGCATGGCTCTTCTAGTCCAACAGTCAGTCACCTCACACCCCAAATAGTCCAAAGGAGCAGGACACTTCTTGACCTGCACATTCTCAAAGGAGAGGAGGTGGTTAAAGAAGGTGCTGCCTGAGGGCCTTACCTACTCTGTGTTCCCCTCTCAGGCTCCCTCTTCTTGGAGAAGGGCTCCTCTCTCCTGCAGCCTGACCATGACCCTTTGCCTGGGCTTCTGAGCATCTTTTAACCTGCTCCTCCAGTCACAGCATGATTGGCAGGTCTGGAGGGGTGGGGCTACCTGGGCCCAGTATTGCCTTTTAACCAGGGCCGGCTCCAGACCCCAGCGCGGCAAGCACGCGCGTGGGGCGGCCCTTTCCCGGGGGGGCGGCAGATTGGGCCGGCGGACCTGCCGCAGTCATGCCTGCGGGAGGTCCACTGGAGCCCCGGGAGGACTGGACCTGCCACAGGCATGACTGCGGAGAGGGTGCTCGTCCCGCGGCTCCAGTGGACCTCCCGCAGGCATCACTGCGGACGGTTCGCTGGTCCCGCGGCTCGGCTGGACCTCCCGCAGGCACGCCTGCGGCAGCTCAAGTGGAGCCGCCGGACCTGCGAACCGTCCGCAGCCGCGGGAGGTCCAGCCGAGCCACGCGGGACCAGCGGTCCCTCTGCAGTCATGCCCGCGGGAGGTCCGCTGCTCCCGCGGCTCCGGGGCGCTTCCCACGCATGACTGCTTGGGGCGGCCAAAAAGGTAGAGCCGCCCCTGCTTTTAACCCCTGGGTTTAGGGTAGGGTTTCTATAATCCATGATAGAAGTGAGCTGTAGCTCACGAAAGCTCATGCTTAAATAAATTTGTTAGTCTTTAAGGTGCCACAAGTACTCCTGTTTTTTTTTACAAATTTAACAGCAATACATAACAGCTCAATGTGGAAGAATAGGGGATTGGACCACCAGGGGGAGATGCCCCCAAATTAATTTATCCTGAAAATCTCCCAGAGGAGTGATTCATAACATTACTAAGGAAGTCTTCTCTGAGGCTGCGTCTCTGTGTTATCAAATTGGTGAGGTTTGCCTTTTTAAGTAGGTAGAAGAGTAGAAAAACATGTATGCTGTTCTTTGTTGGCAATGAGAATCATTTTAGCTCTTTGGGAAAATGTTGAGACTTATCACTGTGCCACTGGTAATGGAACATTTTAGCAGAAAAGATTGATGATGCACAATTAAACTGACTATTAGCAACTGGTGGTACAGCTTAAGAGATGCCAAAATCTGGTTTGGGTTATACTGATGTAGCCCCAAAGATGTCCACTGGTGTAATCTGAGATGGAAATTTGGCTGACGATGTTTACAGCCTCCAAATTGGCATCTTGTAATTCCTTCCTTCATTTATAAAAAAACTATACTTTAGGCAAAATTTTCATTTCAATGGTATACTTAGCTTTGAATCCCATATGGCAGCATCCAAACCAATCCTACTTGCCATTGTCTGGAAATGTTTAGAAGTTCTGGAATACTACACGCAACCCTGTTAGAGGAGAATTTAGCACAATGTGCTTATGTTATCTTGCTTGCGATTTTATCTTATATGTTTTACTGATTTGTTTATTCTTTTAATCACATTAGAATACAAAGTTTACTCTTTTTTCTTTTCTTACTCTATTTTAGTTTGAAAGAAACACCACTGAACCTCACACTGTCCTTATACAAATAACTAGTGAATCCCATAATGTGGCCAGGCCAAAACGTTTTTTTAAAATAAACTCCACTCAGAGTTATTGAGACAAAGAAACTAGAATGATTCAAGAAACATTTCAAAAAGCCAATTGAAAAAAGCAAACTAACAAAATGGAGGAACACTGATCAGCTAAATAGCCTTTTAGCATTCCCATGTTCCTTCAGATACTCTCTTCCCCTTGCTTTTCATTTCTTAATGATCTATAATTTTTCATCTCGAAGAGTACGAGATAAGTTTTTTAAAAAGTTTAGATCAAAAAGATTCCCTGTCCTTTAAGCACTATAATAACAATCAGTCTACAATCCATCTTTCTGAACCGAGGAGAAGCTAGGTAACCATCTTTTGTTCTGCTCCTCATGCGCCATTATTTTCAATCCATGTACCCAAGACATATAACAATTGATAGCACTGAAATCTATCTGAGCTGAATTAGACAATGCTAAGTGCTTTAGAAGTGCCTGTATCTATATTTAAAGGTCTTTACAGTGAGCACTAGTATATCAATGAGTTACACCTCCTCCCTTTGTCATCATCTGCATTAATAATGGACTGTGAGCATGTCTCCAGCTCTTGTCCAAAGCTTTTTGTTTTTACACATTCCACATAAGATTTGATGATGAAAAGTAAAAGTTAAATGAACTACGGCCAAAGTAGTCTGATTTGTTTTATTAGAACATTATGACAACTTATTTTATTCATTTACTTGTTGATTTGTTGGGATTATATTGCTTTCTTACAAGGCTGCTGCATGACAGCATTTAACACCTGTGGAAAGTAGCTGTGCTTTGTACTGCTGGTGTAGTGTTAAAAAAAAAAAAAGAGAGAAGATGATCTAAGAAAACCCCCTAAAGACTCATTAAGAAGCTTACTGTCTGCACATTAGTGTACTGTGCTAAATATATTTGCTGATTTTGATGTCAACAGCAACTAACACGTATGAAAAGCTTATGCAACATCAATGAGGGTAGTAAAATAAAATAAAAACATTCAATTTAAGGGGCTAGATTAAACTAACCTGTGATTAACAGTTTACCATTATAAACAGTATCAAAAGGCAACGAGGAAATGACTGCATTATGTACAGCCACCACTACTATACAGGTTCGAAAATAAAGTTCTGGGGTGCAACCCAGATCAGTGAGGGGTTGTGTCACTCTCTGTCCTGTAGCTCTAGGTGCCTTAAATGCTCTGCTGCTGTGACTCATAGCCTGGGCACTAGAAGCCAGCAGATAAGCGTGCAGGTCACACCCTGAGTGTCTGCATGCTGTGCATCTCTGGATAAGCAACTCTGCCTCCTGCAGCCTGCCTATAGCCCCACCCTGGCTTCCACCAACCTTGGCTACTACTTGCACCGTGAACCCAGCAACCCCCCCGCCCCCGCCCCTGCCTGAATTTTCCTATGACTATGTGCCCTGAAGTTAGGGTTGCCAATTTTCTAATTGCACAAAACCGAAAACCCTTGCCCCATCCCTGTCCCACCTCTGCTCCTGCCTCGCCCCTGAGACCCTGCTCTATTGGCCGCCGGTGCCTTTGGCGGCACATCGCTGGAGGGTCCTTAGGGACATTGCGGGGGCCTCTTAGGGGCAGGGGGCCCTCTTAGAGGTGTGGGGCCCAATTCGGGGGAATCGGGAGAATCGCCCTAAAGCTGGCCCTGCTGCCTGCCTTGGCTCTGCACTGCTCCTGGAAGCAGCTGGCATGTCCGGCTCCTAGGTGGGGGTGCAGCCAGGTGGCTTTGCACTGTACGTGCTGCCCGTGCCCACAGGTGCCACCCCAACAGCTCTCATTGGCCGTGGTTCCCGGCCAATGGGAGCTGCGGGGCCAGCACTGGGGGCGAGGGCAGCACACGGAGCTTCCCTGATCACCCCTGGGCCTAAGGGCCGGACATGCCGTCTGCTTCTGGGGAGCTGCGTAGAGCCAGGGCAGGCAGGGAGCCTGCCTTACCGGAGCCGCCAGCATCCAAATCGGGATGCCTGGCAACTCTACCTGAAGTATCCAGCCCTCTCCTGGACTACTCAGAGAAATAATAAGGTTCAGTTGTTCCTTTAAAGAGACAAAAGCACATTATAACATTAACGTAAATGGGATAAATACACCCTGCCCTTCAGACACAGTATTGAGCTGGTTTATAGTAAAAATAAAACAAAATTTATTAACAGTGGGACTCAGGTTAAGTGATGCCAAGTAAAAGGAACAGTAGAAAGGGTTACAAGTAAATAGAAGTGAAAATGCGTCTACAAGTCTAAAACTACAGATTTTTTTCAAGATGGTTTCTCTCACTAATCATTCTTCTTCCCAGCCATGGTTGACTTTCCCTCAGAATTTTTCCACAGAATTACAGGGTGCTGGCTTCCCTTGCCTTCCCAGTTGAAAGATCTTTGCCTAGGCAAGTTTTTCACCTATATTCATTTGCCAGAGATTTCAAACCCTCCTTTGTTTAAGGACCGACCCGTCTTTCTCAGCTTGCAAGTGCTCTGGTCTCTTGTGTCTGCCGAGGGATGGATGTCCAGATGGCTTCTCCTTTCTCTTTATATCTTCCCAAACTCCCTGTTTTGTCCCCAGACTCAGGCTGACCTCGTGCTGTTCTTCCCTTACTGTTGATGTCCCATCCCCAGCTGATTTTTATGTAAATGGGGCTTCCATTGTTTTTGGCCACACCTTGCTTAATTTAATTGAAAACAGGTAGATAGCAGTGACAGTCCGGCCTGTCTGTGAGGGAACATGTTTCTCTCTGAGTTTGGCCACAGACATTAAAGCCTAAAATCATTGTTTCCATATTTGCTCATATAGCGTTAATACATACATGTCCCAACGATATTAATCACCAGTGTGTCATCAGTTTTCAGAGAAGACCTTACTTGATACACTTGTGTAATACAGTAATATTGTGTACAATCAGTTGTTTCAATTACTTATCATTTGGGGATCAGACCCCCTGTCTCTATAGCCCAGAGAAAGTTTCTCTCTCCCACTGAGGCGTAGATGCCATGCTGTCTTCTCCCCTGCTTGATGACTTTGTTTACCTAATACGTAAACAGACCTTCATTGTCTTTGCCTGATGACCAGCCTTGACAGAGAAGCAAATATACATTCTTTTGTCTAGGGCAGAATGGGTTTATGGATTTCTTACCAAACACCTTTTAAGAACATAATTCTTGCCCCTACCCATAACTGTTTGTACACACCCTGTATATACATCATGCAAGGATATTAATAATCAGTGAGTCACTGGTTTTTCAATGGTATCTTACATGCCACCTTTTAGATACAGATTACGACAACAGTGCAGTAGGTGTGGTGAGCATGTCACATCTGACAAGAGCTGCTGGCACAGAACAGTGAAACACAAATGGGCCTCTCTGTCACAATAAGAACTATTGATGTGTATATTTTTTCTATGGGTTGTTAAAAATATTTAAATAAGCCTGTATGTCATGGGGAAAACAGGCCAAATTAATGTTATCCACAAAGGCTCTGATCCAGGAAGGCGCTTAAGCATGTACTTGCATCCATTCCTGCTCAGGAAAGCATGTAAACATATCCTTTGCTTTAGCATATGCGTCAGTCCCATTGACTTCAATGGGTTGTGAGTAGAGCTGGGTGAAATTTTTCAACTGACATTTTTTGGGGGGAAGGGGGGCACTACAAAATGCAGATTTCCATTGATGAACATTTTGTGAATTTGTAACAAATTCACCACCTCCTCCCTATCCTGGCTGCTCCAGTTTGGCTTGCAAAATCCAGCAAAAAGCAGAGGCAGAGAGTCAGCTTGGCTGCCTGTTATTTCTCCACCATAGTAGCCCTCGTGCTTAGGTGGAAAAACTGCAGGGAATTCCAGCAGCCCTGAAAAATGTGTGCTATTCCAGCTGGGCTGCCAGGAGGTGTGATGGGGTTGCCAACTGCGTGAGTGACGTGCATTTTGGTGAGTAACGAGGACCTTGTTGAGGAAATAGTTGTAGGACAACAACCTTGCCTGATGATCATGAGCTAATTTCATTCAAAATAAATGGAAGGATAAAACAAAATTGCATCTGAGACTAGGTTTACGATTTTCAAAGGGCTAACTCTACTTAAATTATAAATTACTAGTTAGAAGTGGATTGGACTTTATGGATCTAGAGGGAGATAAAGAGGGATGGGGGGGGTGTTACTTCAGGTTGGTTGGAGGAGCTGTCAGAGGCCTGTACCTGAGAAAAAAAGGAAAAAACAGTTTAGCAGTTAGTTTTGGATGAGCTGGCTGAGCAGCTGGGAGAGGTGAGAAAAAACAGAAAGCGTACAAAAAGGGGAAATGGGAGGGATGGATCAAGAAACCTTACTCAGGTTGAAGAGAGAGGGTGGAGGGGCAGTAAGAAGGCAGAGCCGGAGGGAGTGAGATGGATAGGAAGCGAAGGGGATTAAACCAATAGCAAAAAGTTTTTAGCCATATAAATAAAAAAGAAAAAGAAAGAAGAAAGAAGAAAACTTAACTAAAACTTTGAGCGGAGATAAATTTGGCATGGCACAATATCTATCTAAATATTTTGCCTTTATTTTTTGTCTTTATGGGCTAATGAGCTAGGCTAAGGAATAGTGGTAGAGTAGAGGGGAAAGATGGAATGAAGATATGGGGGGTAGATATCTAGTAGGAAAGAGCAAACTTGAACTTAACAAAAGTAAATCAGGGAACGGAGATAATCTAGAATATCAATAAATGTGAAATTGGCGAGTTGGCGAATTGGAGCGTAATTATTATATTTAACTCTTAATAAAAATCTAACTGGTTGAGGAGTTATTTAGCTGTTATAGTTTAGCTAAGATAGTAAGGGATAAGGAAGAAAAGGGAAAGTGACCTATAAACTAAACAGTATAGTTTAGTTTAACATATGCAAAAAAAGAAAAAAAAAAAAAAAAGAGAAAGTGTGTTACGACCTTGGAGGCCGATGGTAACTGGGACAAATTTTACATGGTTTTTCAAAATTATATCGCATCTGCAACTTGTTGATCTTCTTTTTTGAGAAAAGTAAGATTTTTTTTAGACAGAAAATCGGTGGATCTAATATCTTGATGATTTCAAGGCGTTTGATGAATGAGAACCGAGGAATTAATTTAAAAATAAATTGGAAAAGAAAAATGGAAATGAAAAGAGGAGGGAGAGGAGGGAGGAGGAGACTGGGGAGGGTCGGAGGTCGGTGATGAGGGTGATCTGGGGGTTTTGGAGTGGAGTTCAGGTTTGAGTTTTGTGTTGGTTTTTATTTTTTATTTTATTTTTATTATTTACCCCCAAAAAATGAGTAAAAGACCAAAAGTTGGGATGGATGACACCAAGTTGGGAGATATTGCCAATGGAGATAAGGATAGATATCCTCCAGGGATATTTGGATGACCTTGTAATTTAGTAGTAAGATAACAGATATTTATTAAATGATGAATAAGATTATGCATTTAGGGGTTATGGTAGATATTTTAGTTTTAGTTAGTTATAAGTAAGTTGAAGTAACGGAGGAGGAGAAGGAGGGAGGAGTAGGTCCTGATGAGGATGAGTCTGTGATGATGATAGGGAATGTGCAATTAAAAGCTAATGGTATGGGTCTTGGGATGCATTAGGAGTTTATTTAAGGAAGGGGGTAGAGATGCTAGTCCATAATAGTCCCGGTTAGACAAGTTTTATTGTGTCATTTTGTTGGTCTTTTTGGTAGTAGAAGTTTCAAAAGTCAAGAATGATTAAAAGAAAGAAGGAAGGCACAAAGAAGAGGAAAGAGAATGATCCGAAAGATGAGAAAGAGAAAGAAGACTTGAGAGACTTGAGTAGCACTTTGAGGAGAAGAAGAAGGATAATTGTATCAGAGGATGAATACCAGGGAAGGAGAGGAATTTTTTCAGCTCAGCTAATGTGTGACACGGACACAAACGGATATAAATTGTCAGTCAGGAAATTTAGGCTGAAAAATTAGAGTTTCTTACCATCAGATCAGGGCAATTCTGAGCCTACCGAGGGAAACAGTGGGAAAGGGAAGACCGACCTCCATGAAGATTAAGCTGGATAAGTTTATGGAGGGATGGTATGATGGATGGATAGTTTTAGTCAATAGGTCAATAGGTCAATACACTGGTAACTGGTAATTAGTACAAATGTTGGATATTGTTGGCCTTTTCCAGAGAGTCTGAGAGTGAGAGTGGAGAGTCTTGCTCGGGGGTTCAGCTGCTGGCTTATTTGGGTGGGGGGATTTGGGGGAATTTTCCCCCCAGGGGGCAGGGGGGTTTTCTTTTTCTTTTCCTCCTCAAGCATGGGGCAGGGGGTGGGTTGCTGGTTATCTATCTGCTCTCTGTCTTTTGATTCTTGAAATCATATTCAAGAGCAGAGGAGCAGAGAGAGTTCAGGAGGGAGTGGTGGGTGGGAGTGGGCCATAGGCTTGCAGGAGGTCAGCAGAGATGATCTCAATGGTCCCTTGGATTCTTTTTCTCTATGATCTATGATTCTAAGATGCCTGATACTCTGAATAGTGTGTGCATTATAATGCATCCATTACAGATGGATGAAAAAATGCATTTATTTTCCCCCATGAATATTCATTCACATTTTAAAATTAATTTACTTTGACCATGCACACACCCTTTTGTGTTTACTTTCCATGAACATTGAGCAGTTGTTTTACTAGCACAAATGTTTACACAAAGAAACTTTCCAAGTCACATGCACAAATATTTGCAGAAACAAAATTTTCTGTTTGCACATGTGAGTAATTGTGTCAGTAGTGTTTGCATGCTCAACTAATCAAGGAACATAAACAAAACTACATTATTTATCTCGGTAGTTACAACCAGCAGCATAACTCAAAGTTTACATATTTGTGGACAATCAATTGAGGAAAAAATTCCAAACGATATTGGTAGAAAATACAAGCCCAATTATAATTCAGATCTAATTTTAATATTCAGTCTAGCAATTTCCATAGGATTTTGTCCTTTTCCTTGTGCTGGATGCAGGAAACTATTGAGAATAGACAAGCCAAGAAGTTAAAGGGTAGGAGCGAAGCTCTGGACATGGGTGAAAAATTCTTTAACGTATGTGTAGTAAAGACAGTAAATGGAGGTTGGGGCACTTCCATTCTAAAGTGATTTAGCAGAAGGTAGGAAGGAGAGCTGCAGTTGGGAAGAATGAGATTGGACTGATCTATGGGAATAGACCAAAGTGCACTAAGAAACTTTTAGCACCTTGCAGCAGGGTCCATTCAGTTAATGCGCAGCAGGCTAGTGTGAGGTAGATTTACATCCCAGCTTGCCACGCACTAACTGTTCCTCTAGACAACCCTTCAGGAAAGATAGCAAAGCTGGGTTGGAGCAGGAGATGGGGGCGAGAAAGAGAGAGAGAGATTCCAGGGTCAGGAATCTCTGATGAGTGTAAGCAGCTGGTTGGAAGGGGTTGATGCTGAGTGCAGTTCTGTGCTGAGCTGAAGTATCCTTGATTCATTGTGATAGCTGTAACTATTGGGGAGAAGGAATACCTGCACTAGTGGCTGTTGGAAACAGGAGAGAACCTCTGAACTTGACCATTGTAAGATTGTGCTCAGATTTGGTTTTGCAGTTTCAAATATGCCAATTAATTTCCTTGTTCTCTCAGCTCAAATTTCTGGACAGTAACAGCTGTGTCCTATGTGCTGGTAACAGTTTAATCTTGAATTTACTTCCTGTCATTTTGTGTGTGTGTTAGATACCTAGCATTCTTCGGAGGGACCAGGTGCTGGGTGGAATGGCAGAGAATTCTCCTCAGGCCACAAAGTGCATGTGCTTCTTTACAGGTGCTAAAGCAGATCAGTGAATGGACATGCATCTCTGGCCCCTTATGTACCAACCTTATGGGGTGGAGGATGGTACACGCTGCATAGCAGCAGTATGTTAGACCCCAGCCCACTTTAGTACTACCTAATGGGATAAAACACATCTCCAGTCATACTCCATCATGTACTAGTGGAATAATGACGCTTCCAGGAATACTGTCAAATAACACCGCAGCACAAAGAAGAGTATAAGAGAAAGGCCTAAGAAAAGTTTTGTATTTAATGGGACAAATTATCTGCTGGCACAACTCCATAGTTTTCAATGGAGATGCACTTGCAGAACATTTGGCCCACTATCAGTAAGTGTTTCACCATGGAGAATGCATAATGAAATATAAAGTTACTGAAGTTAGGGTAAATGTTCAGTGCAGTATGCCGGGAACTAAGCACTATTCTCCCATTAACATTAATTAAATGGGAACACAGGGTTAATTCCCTGAGCACTGTGCTGAAATCAGACTCCATAATATCCACACTGCTGTTTTACTTAAGTCACTAGAAGCTGCTTCACACTCCTAGACAGAGCTCGTAAAAGAAAGTATTTTCTCAGGTAGGAAGATTACATGCTAGTGTTTGTAGTAAGTAGGGGCCCTGAGATATAAACTTTGGTATCAAAGGCCCGGTATGAGGCCTGAGGCCTGAACTAAAGTAATGGTCAAGACTTTGCTAACATAAAGCAAAGTTAAGCTGTGAGCCAGAGGCAGGCCCTGCTCACAGAAGCTGGCAAGGAAAGGGCTGATGCTGCAAGAAGATACGTACCTAAAAGGTACTGAACACTAGTTCAATCCTTGAGGAGGCCACTTAAGGATCTGGGGCAAAAATTGGTCCTGCTAGTGAAGGCAGGGGGCTGGACTCGATAACCTTTCAAGGTCCCTTCCAGTTCTAGGAGATTGGTATATCTCCAATTATTACCTTACCTTATTACCTTTAGATAGCAGAACATTCACATACTTGCACATTCCACACAGATAACAAGGAACAGGCAGACCCATCCCAATGACAGGGCCAAAAGGGTAATATGATGGATAGAGTTGTTTTGTTCGAACCAACATGTACAAGGTGAGAGGCGGCACCTTACTACGTAGAGGGGTTGTACCTCGCTAAGTAGAGGGGTTGCACCTCAATACGTCAGGTGTGATGTGTAACTTGTTTGTACCTGTGTACAAGAATGCATCCCTGGGGCGGTGTCTTTGTCCAGCTGAGGGGGCAGTGGAAAGTCCCGCCACTGACTGAGCTGAGTCCATTGCCAGGGGGCACATACTCGTAGTATGTCCTGTAGAGTAAAATCTAGAGGGAACTATCATTGTGCTTCGTTTGACAATAAACCTGGCCGAAGTGCCTTCGTACCTTACTAGACTCTGTGGTCATTGGGGGTTGTCTCGGGATCTGCTGTGTCAGCTATCTTCGAAGAGCTGGGACAGCACACAGAGGGAACACACGCACGCAGCCGAGTGATATCAACACTGAACAGAGCAGAGCACCACACCGGTAGCATCTGACAACAGTGTTCTGCACTAAATGATTCAAATACAACCCATTTTTTGGGAAACAGCAATGTTTTACACTTGGTAAAAACACCTACAGCTGGCAGGTAGCATCTCTCTCAAAGTATTTCTAAATGTGATCATTATCCAAACACCTGGGAGACCCAGCTATCCCAGGCCTCCCTATTTTGTTGCTATAGAGATTTACAAACCCTTGAAGCAGAGTGTTTTCCTTCCTCCAAAATAGGCTGCTCAAGTCAAAATCCCAATCTGTAGTAAAACTAAACCACTAAATAATTTGCACTGAGGTTAATGGCAAGAAGAATGATTTGTATCCCTTTGCAGCAAAGAGTCCTGTGGCACCTTACAGATTAATAGATGTTTTGGAGCATGAGCTTTCATGGGTGAATACCACTTTGTCGGATGCATGCATCCGACGAAGTGGGTATTCACCCACGAAAGCTCATGCTCCAAAATGTCTGTTAGTCTATAAGGTGCCACAGGACTCTTTCCTGCTTTTACAGATCCAGACTAACACGGCTACCTCTCTGATACTTATATCCCTTTATGATTTATAAATAAGTTCTGATGTTTTCTGGTTGTTGTTGCTCCCTTCCACCCCTATGACTTTTTTACCTTAGAAATAGCAGGAAAGTCCAGTCTGGTCTTTCCAAATTTTGTGAGAGGACTCACTGAAGGTCTTAGATATGTGGACTGTGAACCCTAAATTGAAGGGCCGGTGTGTTGAATTTAACAAAGTTGTTTTTTCTCCCAAAGTTGTATATGGTGTTGGTATTAAGTAGGTGTTAACAAATAAGCAAACAACTTTGAACAGTCAGAGTTCAAATTACCTCTCAATTAATAATCAGGTTCATTTGCAAGATCCTTCTTTGGCAGTAATTGATTAGATGTATCTTGCTTTTAGTAAGCTTTTGACGTAGTCCCACATGACATTCTCAGAAACACACTAGGGACCTATAGTCTAGCTGAAATTATTATAAGGTGGGTGCACAATTGGTTGAAAGACTAGACTAAAAATAGTTATCAATATTCACTGTCAAACTTGGGAGGGTCTATCTAGGGGGGGTCAGTCCTGAGCCTGATACTATGCAATATTTTCATTATTGGCTTGGTAATGGTGTGATGAATATGCTTATAAAATGACATCAAGCTGGGAGGGGACACGAGCACTTTGGAGGACAGGATTAGAATTCAAAACAACCTTGACAAACTAGAGAGTTGGTCTGAAATCAACAATATGAAATTCAATAAAGGCAAGTGCGAAAGTACAATACTTAGGAAGGAAAAAAATCAAATGCACAACTAAAAATTTGGGAATAACTGGTTAGGTGGTAGTACTGCTGAAAAGGATCTGGAGGCTATAGGGGACTACAAATTGAATGTAAGTCAATAATGCCATTATGAAAAAGACTAACACACAAGATGATATATTAACAGGATGGTTGTATGTAAGAGTAAAACACAAGAAGTTATTTTCCCACTCTACTCAGCACTGGTGAGGCCTCAGCTGGCATTCCATTCTGGGCATCACACTGTAGGAAAGATATGAATAAATTGGAGAGAGTCCAGAGGAGAGCAACACAAATGATACAAGGTTTAGAAAACCTGACCTATGCGGAAAGGTTAAAAGAACTGGGCATGGTTAGTCTTGAGGAAAGAAGACTGTGGGGGACCAGATATGTTAAGAGCTGTTATAAAGAGGACAGTGAGCAATTGTTTTCCAAGTCCATTGAAGGTAGAAAAAGATGTAACATACCTAAGCTGCAGCAACGGAGATTTAGGTCAGATATAAGGAAAAACTTTCTAAGTATAAGGGGAGTTAAGCTCTGAAATAGGCTTCCCAAGGAGGTTGTAGAATCCACATAATTAGAGATTTTAAGAGGAGGTTGGATTTGGACAAACACCTGTCAGGTTTAGGTTTACTTGGTCCTGCCTCAGTGCAGGGGGCTGGACTTGATGACTTCTCAAGGTCCCTTCCAGCCCTACATTTCTATAATTCATGGTATCTCTGATGTCATAATCCTACCTTTCTCCATTGATCCATACAGTCTGCCAGGTTTTACTTACATACCAGAAAGAAGAAAAGAGGGCACAGATCCAAGCCAGCCCTTTTTCAGGTGCAGGTCACTTTTAAGTAGAGAAGGGCCCAAACCAAAACCCTGGATCAAACACCCCTAACCTTATGGGGTATTTGGGATCTTGCTGTGAATTAGAAAAAAATAGGACTGGGGATTTTTGCTTTAAAAATAAGGACACCACTATACAAATTACGTACATGCATTTTGTTATATGACAGATAGCATTTACTGTTTTAAGATGGAAACTGCATCAGTACCCCAATTCTGGCTAATGCTGGAAAAGTCATGTAATCTCACCTGTTACCAAAGGGACACATATGTCAACTGCAAAAGCTGAGTTCATACATACCTATATTCTGTCTGAAGCCAGCATACACATACAGTATACACAACACTCTCACCCATTGTATTCCTGCTAAGAGATGGAATGATATATGCAGAGGGACTGTACATTGCCTCATTCAGGCAGCTGCATTTGCCTATATGCACGTGTGTGTGGATCACATCCATTTCCCCTGTGACCATGCACCATCACCGCCCTTTGTCCCAGAGGACCTGCAGATTCTCTGCAAACTGTTCTCTGCAGCTTTCCAAAGGAGGTAAAAATCAGTGGTATTATCAGCTTTCACCATGTGCTCCTGTTGTTGCCTGTACAGAAGGTTTTTCTGGCAGGAACATATTTCACCACTAGCCTGTTTTTAGTCCCATGTTTTTAACACTGTCATAAAAGATCAAAGCCAGAAAATGAAGTGCTGCACTCAAAATACACATCAATAGGCTTACCCTGACATTTCACTCTTATGCGCATCTCCAGTATCTTGAGTGTATCTCATATGCTCTGCCCAGTATTTTGCTTTTCATATGGTTAAAATGTGAGGCTGTGTAGCACTTCAGTTTGTGTACACTTCAGTTATGTGGCCATGTAAATGCACATAACATACTATACATTCTCATGTACTAAGAGCAGCTATTTGGTGGCTTTTTTGATTAAGAAGCCACAGCAATACTAAAATGTATTGGACTTGATCTGTTCCCTAAATTAATACAATGAACAACAGGCTAATCTGTTTAGGTCATCAGAAACACATTTATCTTTTATGATTCTTTGCTGGAAAATTAAATTGTTATTGAGCAAACAATTACTTTTACAAAAGTGCTAGATTATTTCAAATAGGAAAACGTCATTATTGTATCATTTACTACTATACTATAGTTTGGGTGGCTGAAAGACCAATTAATATTTCATGGATTCACATTAGAAATAAAAACAAACAAAAAATAACCCCAAAGCTCTACGTGATTTTTTTCATAAGACTAGCTAGGAAAAAACACATGAGGCAAGCTTCTGGGAATCACACTCCTACAGGCAGGCACCTGTTTTGCATTGAATCGGATAAACCTTAGGGTGATCGTTCATACTGATTGCACTTACCATCAAGGAAAAATCACAGCTATTACTTGCCAAGGTGAAGAGGAGTGGAAAATGGTTCTGAAGGGTTCAAATACTCAGAATTGAAGTTAAAACTGTCTAGGGTCTGGTCCTCTATGTTTCCAATTTGTTCACTTTATTCAAGAGTAAAATACAGTGAAATTAGCTTGTCTTTATTTCACTGATCACAGCTTGCGCATTTATTTGTAATGCTTTACCAGGCCTCCCATGCTGTTTTCCTTAAAGCCTCTCCTTCTGTCAAGTTACATTCCATCTACCTGACTTTGTTACATGCTGCCCTTGTCACTGTGACTTCCTCTCTTTTAGCTTCCTTCTGACTCTTAGACCTTGTCATGCAGAGGATAACTGCCTGCCTGTATGTTTTATAAAGCATAGCTGACACAGCTGTATTTAACCATTATTTTATTTAACAATTGTCAAGACCGATGATCAGGAATTTGTTGCTGGCCCACGGAAATTTGTTGCTGTTCCATTGGCCTCCTGGGACAGGGCCACAGAGGCTACTCCTTGTTCAATGGAGAAAGGGCCTGCTCCAGTTGCTGGGGAATGTTGAATTAGGCACATCCTTGAAAAAAAGGAGTGGCTGCAGAAAGCCTATCTTCAGGAACAAAGGCTGCAGCCTCACTGCACTCATTACCACCTATGACAGCTAAACTCCTAGAAGGGCGTCTGGAGATTCCATTGAGCCTGGAGAAGGAGCCCCCTAGGAGTACCTAGGCCCGGTGTACGGTTGACTTCACTGGGAGCTGCAGGTGCTCAACCCCTCTGAAACTGAGGCCCCTAAATGGTAAAGTAGGGGGCTAGTTTTCCTTCAGCTTGATTAAATGCCAGTCAGCAGGGGAAACAAATGTAAAAGCAGTCACAACCTGAATGGTGCTAACAGCTCCATCCCTAAGTTTGCCAGGGCGAACAAGAAAAGGACCATGAGGCTTGAAGAAATAAGAGATGAAATAAAGTGGGGTTGGGGGTGGTGGTGGTGAGGGGGAAAGCTTGCTGTCAAGGGAGATTCTCTCCTTCATCTGGAATTCTAGGATGGGATGATAGGGGTAAGGGGGAGGTCGGGGCATGACAATGGTAAATGGAGGAGTCATATAGCACTTAGAGATTGTCCCCTCCCCACCCCAGTCAGATTATTAAAAATCAACCTCAGAGGATTGTCCTAAACCTTGTCTGACCCCACAGCCATAAAAGAGGGTAACTTCAGCACTAGAGCTGACCTAATGGTAAGTAAGGCCATAGCCATGGGTTGCAGGGAAAGGTTACAGGCCCCAAGGAGCATTAGTGGGGAGTGGGAAGCTGATTTTAATCTCAAAATGTGTAGGCTGATGTTGTTTTCATTTTGGCTTTAATAAGCAGCCTCTCAGTCCAGCAATGTTTTGGTTTTACTACATTATGAGACCACCAGGCCACAGATTTTATAGAGCTAATTTCCATATCCTCTATATGATAATTAAATATTCCCATGGAATCCACTCTCCCTTTGATGGGTACACCTATTAGAAGAGGCCTATTTAGATAGACACACAGAAAATACATACTGTATAAATGTATTAGTAAAGTTATCAAGTTGCAGCTATCATATCTTGCAGTCTGTACTGCATTTCCTTGCACCATGTATTTTATTAAGTAAATAGTAGCCCATAACAAGAAGTATAGTTATGCTGGACAATCAGATGCATTGTAGGTATTGATACCAAAGGCCAAAAGCTTTCAGTGACCTCAGAAGTGTGCACTATGACTACATTAGTTATTGCTTATAGAATGTGTATTATCATACTTTTAAAATAACTGGCTAATGAGAAGAGATCAGTAGAGTTATATCAAATACCTGTACAGTCTGAACTTTCCTCAGCTACCTTCCTGGTTCTTGTCATTTGAAATAAACAAAGGATTGTCTAGTGAATTATGATTACATTGACAATGTAATATGTCCATTGAATCAGAGTTTTTACACATGGATCGGATTTCGCAGATATAGCTGCAAAGACTTCTTTTGAAATTGGCCTCTTTAAAATTGAACCAGATTCACATCTGGGTTGTAATGTCAGCATAAGCCATTCTATCATGAAAGGTAATTAATCTGAGTTTCATTTTGTGTAGAGGCAAGAGTTTTGGCATGTGTGGTCCAGGTATATACAGCTTTACTTATCAAAAGGATTTGATTTTTATGATGCGTATTTCTATTAAAGTGACCCATTTTTTAATTCTATCTAGGCAGTGCGCTCAACATCTAGAGGATCAAGAATATTGCCATGTAGGCCCTCGGGATGGCATAACCTTTCAGTATCACTTGACATTTTTCACTCTTAAATCAGGACATAAGTGTCAGCAGTGTCTTGCCAGGAAAAGCATATCCATTGATACATAGCATCACTTCTCAATGAAATATTAGCCTTGTACCAACTGTTTGCTTATTTATTATACTATTTGAACAACACAAATATATGAACTATTCAACCACAGTATGAAAAAGATAAATATGACACACAAGCACAGATTTCACATAAGTTAAAATGTTGTTCCAAGGGGATATAAACAGAGTATAGGGATTACATTAAGCAAAGGAAAATATAGGGCTGGATATCAAGAAAACATTTCCTAACAGTGTTGTCTGTTAGATAGTGGAGCAATCCCACAAGAGAAGGGGTGGAGGCCACATTGCTTATCTAAAACTAGACTAGATAAAGCACTCTTCTGTATTGCGGAAGAAACAATGCTGCAGTGGCACAGGAAAGGGACAAGCTAGCCAAATAGGCTTTTTCCATATCTAATTTCTCTGATTCAATGGATTTTTTTTTATACAGGCCAATTTGTATAATTTATGGAAGATGTGTAAATAGAGTAAGTGGATTTCAGCTGTAGTTTTGCAAAACACAATATACCATCATTTGAATTTGATACCAAATTAAATTTGTGCTAGCAATTCAGACTGTGACATGATTTCCCTTTGTTTAAGGAATAATATCTAATGCTTTGTAGTACAGGATACATCAATGCAGGAATGACTGCTAAGATTGATTAGTGGATGAAATCATTGTGGTGCAATTGCTGTTGAAATATAAAAATTCAGCCATTAGAAAAATCCAACAGCTTATTCATAAAACTAAACAGCTGTACTTTCATGTATTGGCTAACATTTGACAAAAACCCACAGTAGGTGTATTTTCTGTGCCAGTGTTTCTTAAACTGTGAGGCTCCAATTTTTTATTGGAAAGCTGATGCAAAACCCTGAGGAAAATGGTTTCAGGTGGAGAAGAAAAGGAATATATATAGTTTTGCTTACTGCTTGATAGAATGGAATCTCCAATAGTCACGGCCGGCTCCAGCTTTTTTGCTGCCCCAAGCGGTGAAGGGAAAAAAAAAAAAGGCCGATTGGTGGCACTTTGACTGCAACCCAAGTGTGCCGCTTCATTCTTCGGCGGCAATTTGGTGGTGGGTCCTTCACTCCCTCTCCTCCTCTTCAGCGGCACTTTGGTGGCAGCTCAAAGAGGAAGAGAAGGACTGAGGGACCCACCGCCGAATTGCCGCTGAAGACCTGGATGTGCCACCCCTTTCCATTGGCCGCCCCAAGCATCTGCTTCCTTCGCTGGTGCCAGGAGCCGGCCCTGCCAATAGTGAATACTTACTGGTAGTACTTGAAAGGTAACGCTTAATTTGCTCATCTGAAAGTGGAAATGAACAAGAAAAAAATACAACAGGCTGCCTTATCCACTTTAAATGTTTTAAAAATATAATTCCAAAATGCCCAGTTCCTCCTCCATTTCGCTAGTTAATGCTACAGTCTCCCCTCCACCACATTTAAAATAAATTACGTGGAGGGCACCTAAGTATATTTTGGTAATAGGAGGAAGAATGCCTGTGACAAAGTCTGAGAAACTCTGAATATACGCCAATCTAAATGTATCTGTTAAATGGTACAGGGTATACCTGTCATTCACCTGTACCAACTCCATCCAAACGGAATGATTAAACCTTCCCCTCTCAGTTTCTATAACAGAAATCAAGACATGGTATTAGACCAGAATTGCCACACAGCTGCTGTTTGATTCATATCTTACCAAAGAGCGGTGGGTTATGTGTTCTGGGGTGAGTACCTTCCCACAACCCCTGCAAAAATCTCTCTCATAAGAAAGTTAAAGACTTACCTGCTTTGAGTGCCTTTGGGCTGTTGGAAAAGGCTCTTCTCCACTTGAAGAAGGTGAATATTAGGAGTCTTTGGAACCACTATAAACAATGGCTCGGTGCCCTGAAAGCAAGTGAGACAGAGACCCCCTTCCTAAGAGCAGGGTTGCCCAGAGGATTCAGGGGGCCTGGGGCAAAGTGGGGGAGCGGACATAAAAAAATGCACCACCCACTGTGGCGCTTGTACTCACCGGGCGGCGCTCCAAGTCTGTGGCGGCGGAGGGTCCTTCACTCGCTCCGAGTCTTTGGCAGCACTGAAGGACGCACCGCTGAAGTGCCGCCGAAGACCCGGAGCAAGTGAAGGGCCACCGCCGAAGTGCTGCCAAAGACTCGGACCACCACTGGATGAGTAGACAGGGAAGGGATTCTCGGCCAGGGCTCGCGGGGCCCCTGTGTGGCCTGGGATCTGGGGCAAATTGCCCCACTTGCCCCCCCCCCGGGAGGCCCTGCCTAAGAGACCACCAACTTTCCTTTCTCATGTCCCTTCTCAAATCACCCTTCTTTGATTAGTCCTGTATGACACTTGTCCATTATGTTTAACACTGTTTTGGACTCATTTGTGCCTTCAGATGATTATAATCTCTTGGCACAAGGACTCTGCTCTTTGTTGGACACACTGTGAAATCCTGACTCTCTTGAAATCAGTGGCAAAACTCCCATTGTCTTCAATGGGGCCTAGATTTCACCCATCATATCTATTTTACAGTAGAACACACACTCTTACTCAGCTGTATAAATAACTGCTAAGACAAAACTTGAACAGCCGCTATGTCAAAGACATCAGTTTTCATTTTGGTCAGTCCTGTGAAAAGGGCTCTATCATGCAGCTGAAGCCACAAATATAATACATGTCTTTAAATTATTAAAAATTGGATAGGAAATCACTCTGATCCTAAATGTTTCTTTTAATTCTACAATCAGCTGCTTTGTCACTGAGAAAGTAAAAATACAAAATAGTAGTGACAAGGTCTGATCCTCCACTGCATCACTACATCATGTAGTTATTTACATCAGTGCAAAGTGGGTGTAAAGAACTATTAAATCAGATTTTGCTACACATCTACTAGTAGCATCTTATAATCACTTTGCATAAGTGCAAAAACTACATAACGTTAAAGGCCTCAGAGAATAAAGTCCACAATATTTGGGGCAGAAGTTCTCAAACTGTGGGTTGGGACCCCAAAGTATGGTGTGACCCCATTTTAATGGGGTTGCCAGGGCTGGCATTAGACTTGCGGTGCCCGGGGCAGCCTGAAGCTGAAGCCTGAGCCCCACCGCAGAGCTCGGGCTTCAGCCCTGAGTGGCGGGGCTCAGGTTACAGGCCTCCTGCCTTGGACTGAAGCCCTTGGGCCCCCTACCTTGGGCAGCAGGGCTTGGGCTTTGGCCCCCCTGCCAGGGCCGCCAGGCTCAGGTGGGCTCAGGCTTCTGTCTCCCCTCCTGGGATCATGTAGCAATTTTTGTTGTCAGAAGGGGGTCGCGGTGCAATGAAGTTTGAGAACCTCTGATTTGGGGGATCTAAAAGGAGAGAGCAATATGGTAAACTCTGTTGTTGGATATGCTTTGACAATTAAGTATGTTTAATAACAGAACTGTATCAACAAATACACAAACAAGAACCATGTTAACTTCAGCTCCAGCAGAAATGACTGTTCATGGAAAGTTTAATATTGGTGAAGTGAGATAAAATTGGGAGCTAAGCAAGTAGGGCTTGATTCTGTTCTCATTGACATTGATTTCACACCAGTGACTTCAATAGGGTTACTCTCGATTTACTCCAGTATAAGTGAGCTCAGAATCACAGGGAATGAGTCCACAATGTTTTCCGTGTTTATAGTTCTCAGCCATTAAGATAATGTTTTAAACAATGGAGAATGAAAGTAAATTAAACAGATGGTATTGTTCTTTTAACTTTGATAACAGAGCAAATAACTTCTCTCATCTTCTCCAAAAATAACTGAGAGTTAGAATCTCCTGACAATTCTGATTGGATACATTACAAGTCATATAAGAATTTTATGAGACCTCAAGTACAATAATGTGCTCCAGCTGAGTGGCAGGATAGCTATTTAATCAATTTCTGCATATTCCCACTTTTTTGAGTGACCTAATATTAAAGTGTGATCTAGAATAATAGTGTACCTTTAACTAGATGTCAGAGAAATCAAACTTATAGATTCTGCAGAAATACAATTTAATGGCCGAGCCATACTCTTTGGCACTGTTTACAGTATTACAGTCAGTGTACTTTTTTTACTTGTAGAGCAGTAGGCAAAAGATTGTCGTCATCCACTTGATATTAAGTTATGTTTTAAACCCAAATAGTAAAATATGGGGCTGGAGCTAAGATAACTCAAGGGTAACATTAGAAATAAAAGACAGGGAAAGACACCAGATAGCACTGCAGACACGTTGTACAGTTGTAATACATACATACATGGCACACATTTGCAGAAATTTCTTCCTGTGTCAGCCACCTATTTATTAGAGATATTACATTCAGACAAATTGAACAGGAAAACCCTACAGATATGTAAATCCCTGCCACAAATACACACATTTCCCAAACATTATGTATACTCTAAAAACCATATCTTTTTTTTTTCTGGGGTGGCGGTGGTGTTGCACATTTCTCACATTTGCCTGTGTTTGGATACTGAAGTTTATGGATTAGTTACACCATGTGATTTACCTATGCTGTAGATGCCTGCTCATCTGACTACATATGCTTTACCGCAAGCATTAAAAGTAGTAATTTAGTAATACCCCTTTCTAAGAAATATGAAAATATTTTAATGCTAATTATTAGCAGTGGATTATTGAAAAGACTAAAACATTTCCTTTAACCATTGAGTACATAGCCCTGTAATCTCATATACTTGAAAAACTATACTCTGCTACATGTTTTCTTCTTGTACATATGTATTATTATACACTTCCTTAGTGTGAAGAAAAGTGGTACATTTTAATTGTCACCTTTTTTCTGTCTTTAATAGGAATGAAACTGTAGAAGTGATTTGAATTGTCTTCACAAACTGGGCTAATCCGATTTCAAATCACCTAGGGTGGCCACAAATCCATGTTATGCTTTCCTTGTCCTATCTCCATCTTGCAATACACGGATTTGCTTTAAGACCCTTGTTAGGCAGTGCATTTGGTCTTTGCATTACTTGCGCCTTTCCCCTTCATGCTGCACTAACCTTGCATGTAGTCCCAAAACTATGCTTGCACTGATATGCATCTCCTTTTCCTTTTTGGCTCTGCTGTGCCTAGGAGAACAGAGCCTTAGTTATGTTCTCAACAAGCATTATTTATTCACTTGAACGTTAACCACTCCTTTTCATTTTTGTGGTATTCCATGAGTTCAAAAAACTGACTAAAAACCAACCCAATTTTGTAGGGTCTGATTCTGTTTGCAACTATGCTGGTAAATCATTAGTAATGACCAAAGTCAATGGCGTTCTACCCAGTGTAAGAGCCTGAGCCTTTGAGTTGCAGATTGCCATCAACTCTAAGTGAAGTCAGCGGGAGCTCAGCATCTTGCAGGGCTGAGCTCTAAATGAAATAATTTATTAGGCCCACAACATTTCCTGACAGTATTCCCACTGTGAATTTGGGAACCAGAAAGCAGATACACATATCTATCATTTTTCTTAAATTGGCATCATTTATAAATGAGACAGCCAGTCACCCAATGGAAGAGGAAGGTCTGTCTTGCAGCTAAAGGAACTAAGGAAGGTTCTCTTGTGTATCTACTAGAAGGTGAGAATCCATAAGGTTGGTCAAGTGTCTTACTAGGGGAACTCATGGGGTTAATGTGTTTTATGGAGGTGGAAATGCACACGGTGAGTGAAGGTTTAATGGGGGATGGTTAGAGCAATTCATAGGAGAACTTTGAATCGGTGAAGGGAAGTCCAAAGGAGTTGGGCATTTCAGTAAGGAGTGCACATGGAAATAAGCTGCTCATGAGCGAGTGAGCATGTGTGGTTGTGTCTTGGGGTGGAGTCTCAAGGGGAGCTGCAAGCATAAGGAGAAGTGCATGCATGGTAGGTGTATGGGGGGAAATGTACACAAGAGATTTTTCTACTAAGACAAGAAGACATCTGGGCTCTCCCTACCCCAGGATGCGACTGTCTTTTAAGTGGAGAAAGGGAAGTCAGTAACCAATTACCTCCAACAAAGATTTGTGCTACAGCAAAGGCTGGTGGAACCTATGGTATCTTGTCTTGTTCTTATAATAAACAACAAAGAGACTTAATTCACTAACAGACATAACACATGACAAAACAGAACATAATACGGGCTTTGCCTGGGTGGATGCCTAATGTTCCAATGTCTTCCAAGGGCCTGGTCCTGCTGCTCTGACTCATGTGACTAATCCAGTTGAAGACAAGTGCTACTTATTTGAATAAGGGCAGCAGCATCAGGTTAGGTAATTTTGTTTTTTTTCCTATAGCTTAACCTTAAAAAAATGATATATAAAGTCTATTTCCATTGGTTAGTATAATGAACAAGTAGAACAAAGCACAATAAATATCAAAGCAAAATTAAAAAACAAAATAAATAGACCACAAAATTGTGGCTACTGCTTCTGTTTAGTGTGATGAATAATAATAATAAATAAGAATACAATAGGGAAGATAAATTATGCTACAAACATGGCAGTATCTTATTTGACTATATTTGTTATCAAGAAGACATGCAGTCCAGAAACTCATGGCATACACATTGGCAAAAGCCATAAACCATGAGAATAACAAGGCTCGAAGGAACAAGGCTGACGAAGACAACCCCCAGGGTGACTTTCTTAGATACCAGTAAGTAGATCCCTAAAGGCAAGGAACTAAAGTATAGCAAACCTAACAACCAAATGAGCACTCGAATTGAGGTCTGGAAGAGCAAGGATGTACAGTTCCACACTGTCCAGTTGTGGGATACAGTTGCAACAGAGTCAAAACTCGTGGGCCTGTAGAATTCCACCACCGGGGTGGAGTTCAGAGTCTGTGGGCTTTCTCTCTGCACTTCCATGATGGTTATAACCAGGCAGTTGGAGGAAGCGTGAGAAGGGCTAACAAGAGACGCCAACCTTTTGGGAGTTAGCAACAGTTCTGTAGGATTATCTGGTAGGCACTTTTTCCCCTTTCCCCCACAAGCCAAATTCACAAGGATGTTGTTGTCATCAGGAAGACTACTAACCTCATCATCAGGCAGGCATGTCTCAAACCTACAGAATGGGCACACTATGACTCCCTGAGGAGAGTCCCCAAAGTCTATGATCTTGCAAAGGCATTTGGCACATACTCTGTGACAACACTCCAGCACTTTTGGTTTCCTCTGTCTCTGATTATAGCGGTTGTAACAGATCTTGCACTCAAGCTCATCTGAGCCCTGGGACTCCACAGTATCCTCTGGTAGTTGACCGATCATTTCTTCTAATGGTTTGTAGACGTGTGATGATGGGAGTCAAAAATAAATGCTTCACTAAGGATGCTATTAGGGTGCCCCTCAGATTATCACATCACCCATATCAGTCAGGAAAACAAGAGAGGAAGACGTCACACGTACCAGTAATCTTCATTCATTTTCAGCTTCTGTCAATGACTTTGTACTGTGTGGCCTTCACTCTGTGCCATGTATCCATGTAAACAAGACAATGTGGAGTTTCTGTAGAGGAAAGAGAGTCTAGCATTGTTAGCACTGAATTGACAACAAGTCTTTTACAGCTTTATCTTCTCAACAATATTTAAAAAGCTCTCTAAAAGCATTTATTGAAATAGTTTTTGTGTGTCAGACAGGGCATATACCGCATCCTTGCTGATTATAAAATTTTATACCACTCCGGACATTTATATATCTTTAGTCTCGCGTGTACCCCATTGCCTCTCTAACCCCGTTAAACTCTTATTGGAGCCTCATTCTGTTAGATTTGTTCACTTATCTAGGATTCTGTTTTTTATTTTTCTCTCTTTACATAGCTGTAAGCGCCCCTCTTTTCCATTATGCCTCAAAGCCAAACTCACAGGGCAATGAGGGGTGGGCTTTTACTATCCAATCAACAGTCCCCCTTAAAAATATATTTTGAGCCCAACCAGTACATCTCCCAAGTGCCCTGTCCCTTTTTTCCTGGTGCTTCTGACTTTCTATGCTGTGATGACTGGTTGTAGACCCCTAACTAGAGAGAAGGTTGTAGGAAGCTTGCATTGCTGCACCCCCTGTACTGGGTGGGGTTTCTGCCATCAGGACCTGCAGCTTGGGTTGTGCTGACAAAAATAAGTAAGTCCTGCTATGTAACAGACATTGTGTGTATCATCCTGGCACATTACAGATATTAAATACAAAACATTAACCAGTGCTGCCTGCATTGGGTAATAATAATTGTCAACCTCTTTAAACCAGTGCAATGTGCCAGAGGGCCAAAAATGTTCCATAATATTACCCCAAATTCATTCACATTCTTGGCCAAAAAACTAAGTTTCACAACATGTTTTGAAGACCACAGCAAATTCATGCTCTGGCAGAGTACCAGAGACAGTGTGTACACAGCTAGCTACTTGCCACTCAGAACACCCTGTCCTAATACTCTGATCCAGTTGAGCTGTGCTGTGCTTGCAGAGGCAGATTAAAATTTCTCAGGGCCCTTGGCCAGAACAAATGTGGGGGGCTCTCCCACTTCTGCCTATGGCCCCGCCCACGGCCCCACCCCTTTCTGCCCCTTCCCTCGGATCCGCCCCTGTTCCACCCAGGGTCCCCCCATTCTGCCCGCCCCACAACCTGTTTGCTCCTTTCTGCATCCCCACCCTGTGGTCCCAAGACCAGAGAAGTTCTGTCCCCATGCCATGACCCTGGGGCTGTAGCAGGGAGTGAGAACTTCTGCGGGAGACCAGGATCGGGACTCTGGGGCTTCTCCTGCTCTGCCTCCCAGGCACTTCTGCCAGAGAGCAGGATCGGGCATAGGGGCTGCCCCTGCCACCCTGTGGCTTTTGCCAGGGACAGGGTCGGGGCAATCGGGACTTCCTCTGCCAGGGATGGGGTTGGGGGCCACTGTGGGGGCTTCCCCCACCCAGGAGCTTTTACCAGGGAGAGGGTTGGGGGGTGCAGGGGGCCCCCCTTCCTGCAGTTTTTGCCAGGGTTGGGGGCCACTGGGGGGTTCCCCTGTTCCACGGCTTCTGACGGGGCCACAAGGGGAGCTTCCTCTGTCCCATGGCTTCTGCCAGGGTCAGGGGGTTACCGGCTGTAGAGAGAAGTCTTTTGGGTATTACTGTGTAGTCCTAATCAAAACTTAGCTCTCTACATATTTTTGTTTTCTGGCCCTGATGAGCATTTCCAGGCTTCACCACAGCCTAAGTCCCTGTATTTGTATTTGTCTATCAATCTTCAAACTTTAATTTCTTGACCATTAGTTTTGTCAAGGTCTTGATTTTTTCCTCTCGGGAAATTTATATCTTCATCTTACACTGAGGCAGAATATTCTCTCTTTTTTAGATTCCTCCACATCTTATTGATAAAATTATTATTATTATTTGTATTGTGTTAGCAATTGGCGGCATTATACTAGGCACTGTAAACAGTGGTCCCTGCTGCACAGAACTTGAAATCTAAGTATACCGGGAGACACAAGAGATGGATATTTTAAATTTCACATGACCCCTGGTTACTTTTTGCTCTTCTCTATTCATTCACACTAGTCTTTTTATTTTACTCCTAGTATCATCTCTAGATGACCTTTAGTCACACATAAATGCCATGAGATACTAATCCATTAGGAATTTGGGAAACCTACAAAATGGGCACAGTAAGATGAAATGCGGGCCTTCAGGGATCCTAAGTCCCCCAGAAAAGGCTTAAAAAAACCTAAAAAAATTCTGGGCCCTGGAATCCCCTGTCTGGGGATTCGTCCTGCTTTGAGCAGGGGGTGGACTATATGACCTCCTGAGGTTCCTTCCAACCCTGATATTCTATGATTCTGTGATTTATAAAACCTGAGTCTCATCTAGTTCTTTTGTACTGGGTGTGATATAGGGTAGTGAATTCATCAATTCACAATTAGGGTTGGTCAAAAATTCTGTCAAAACTGTTTTTTGACAGAAAATTGGGAGTTTCATAGAATCATAGAACTTAAGATCAGAAGGGACCATTATGATCATCTAGTCTGTCCTCCCGCAAGATGCAGGCCACAAAAGCTGACCCACCCACTCCTGAAATAATTCTCTCCCTTGACTCAGATGTTGAAGTCCCCAAATCCTGATTTAAAGACTTCAAGTAGCAGATAATCCTCCAGCAAGCGACCCCTGCCCCATGCTGCGGAGGAAGGCGAAAAACCTCCAAATTTTTTTTCACAAAGAGTCTGCTTGCCACAGAAAATTTCAACTTCTTGTTAAAAACCCTCAACCCCCAAATTTTTAGATTTGAACCAAAATGTTTGGTTTTTCAAAGAAAACACAAACATTTCTGCAGAATACAAACCCATTTTCCAACCAACTCTATTCATAATTTTATCACATTTGCTTGCATACCATAAACATGTATTGTATGCTAAAAAAAAGTGTTTATATGTAGCAAAAAATACAGTATTTTGTTCAATTCTATTCTCTTTATTTGGCCAGATTCAGCACTACTCTAAGACATCAAAATTCCATTGAAGTTCCACTTATAAAAGTAGCAGATTTGGCTCATCATTTCAGATTTCCTGAACCCCTTCTTCTGGCCTTCAAGTAACTCCCCAACCTCTCCAGGCTCATCATCACAAGCAAGCGCCACACAGACCAGGACACACCAACTCAAAGCGGCACCATGCCCTGCCAGAACAACAGATACAAAACCTGCAGCTGTATCTCCACTGCTATGGTGATCAGTACCCCCACAACACACCTTTCAAGATTCCTGGGTCCAACAACTGCCTATCACAACATGTGGTGTACCTCATCCAGTGCACTCAATGCCCCAGTGACAAAGGACAGTTACCTGTTCCGTAACTGGTGTTCTTCGAGATGTGTTGCTCAGGTGTATTCCATAGTAGGTGTGCGTGTTCGCCACGTGCACCGGTGCCGGATGTTTTTCCCTTAGCAGTACCCATACTGGGGGAGCGATGCCTCTATATCTCACTATAAGGGGAGCTGTGCACTCCCCCCACCCTTGGTTCCTTCTTGCCAGACAACTCCGACAGAGGGGAAGGAGGGCAGGATGTGGAATACACCTGAGCAACTCATCTCGAAGAACGCCAGTTGCAGAACAGGTAACTGTCCTTTCTTCTTCGAGTGATTGCTCATGTATATTCCACAATAGGTGACTCCAAGCTATATCTGATGGAGGTGGGTAGGAGTTTGAGGGTTTCTGGGACGCAGTACCGCCCTACCAAACCCGGCGTCATCCCTTGCTTGGGAGACGATCACATAGTGCGAGGAAAAGGTGTGGACAGAGGACCACGTGGCAGCTCTACGTATGTCCTGGATAGGTACGTGAGCTACTTAGGCGGCCGATAAGGCCTGAGCTCTTGTAGAACGCGCCTTAACGATAGGTGGTGAGGGAACCCCTGCCAGGTCATAACACGTGCGTATGCACAAGGTGATCCAGCGCGAAAGGCACTGGGTGGAAATCGGTTGTCCCCTCATCCGCTCGGCCGTCGCAACGAACAGCTGTGAAGATTTCCAGAATGGCCTGGTTCGGTCCAGGTAAAAAGCCAGCACCCTATGCACAGCTAGCGTGTGTAGGCGGTGCTCCTTGTTGGAGGAGTGGGGCTTAGGACAGAGTACCGGTAGGAAAATGTCCTGATCCATATAGAAGGCAGAGACCACCTTCAGGAGAAAAGCGGGGTGTGGGCGAAGCTGGACCTTATCCTTGTGGCAGACCGTATACAGGGGATCCGAGGTCAAGGCCCTAAGCTCCGAGACACGTCGGGCTGATGTGATAGTAACAAGGAATGCTACCTTCCATGACAGATGAGACCAGGAACACGTGGCCAAGGGCTCAAAGTGAGGACCTGTTAGGCGCGATAACACAAGGTTTAGATCCCATTGCAGCACGGGGGGGCCTAGCATATGGGAATGAACGATCCAGGCCCTTTTGAAAGTCGGAGGTCATATTGTGGAAAAAGACCGAGTGTCCCTGTACCAGCAGGTGGAAGGCCGATATGGCCGCCAAATGCACCCTGAAGGAGGCAGGAGCTAGCTCTTGGGTCCTAAGGGACAGGAGGTAATTGAGAATAAGTTGGAGTGATGTGGACAATGGGGAGGTTCCCCGCTCCCTCGCCCACCTAGAGAACGTGGACCATTTGGCCAGGTACGTCCGTTGTGTGGATGGCTTTCTACTTTCCAACAGAACTCGTTTGATGTTCTCCAAACACCTCCCCTCCTCCTCATCTAACCACGGAGCAACCACGCTGTTAGGTGAAGTGTTGCCAGGTTGGGGTGGAGGAGGCATCCCCCTTCCTGGGAGAGGCAATCTGGGGGAAGCGGCAGCCTCCACGGGGGAGCCGCTAAGAGTTGCAGGAGGGTCCCGTACTAGTGTTGATGGGCCCAATCCGGAGCTATGAGGATGACCTGCGTTCTGTCTGCTTTTACTTTTTGCAGGACTTTGCTTATTGGGGGAAATGTGAGAAGGCATAGAAAAGTTGGCCTGACCACTGGAGGAGGAAAGCGTCCGAGATCACCCCCCTTTCCACCCCTCCCCTGGAGTAGAACTGGGGGCAGCATCAGTTCTGGTCGGTTGCAAAGAGGTCGACCTGGGGAACTCCCCACTCCCGGAAGAGCTGTAGGATGACCTCCCAGTGGAGTGACCTCTCATACTGGTGGGAAAGAACCCTGCTGAGGTGATCAGCTCGCACATTGTGAACGCCAGGTAGGTGGAAGGCTCGCAGGGTGATATCGTGGGCTATACAAAACTCCCACAGGCTCAGGGCTTCAGGCATAGGGCCAAGGAGCACATTCCAGGCATAGGGCCAAGGAGTGCATAGGGAGGCACCCAAGAGAAGCCAATCGTCCAGGTATGGGAAGATCTGCATCCTCTCCTCTGGAGGTAGGCTGCTACCACTGCCACGCATTTGGTGAAAACCCTGGGAGCCGTGGAAAGGCCAAACGGGAAGACTGTAAACTGGTAATGGTCCCCCCATATCAGAAATTGGAGGAAATGCCTGTGTCCCTCGAATATATGGATATGGAAATATGCGTCCTGGAGGTCCAGGGCCATGAACCAATCCCCCGGGTCCAGGGAGGGAGCGATAGAGGCCAGGGATACCATCCGGAACCTGTAGTGAACCATAAAACTGTTGAGATCCCATAGGTCTAGGATGGGTCTCAGCCCCCCTTTCGCCTTTGGGATCAGGAAATACCAGGAGTAGAAACCCTTGCCCTGGAATTCTACTGGTACCCTTTCCACCGCCGCCAGGCGGAGGAGGTGTGCCACCTCCTGGTCTAGGAGACGGGCGTGCTCCGGGTCCCCAAGGCTCACCCGGGGCAGGGTGTGGGGCGTGTGTGTGGGAGGTGAACTGCAACATGTAGCCCTTGGAGATAGGACCCACTGATCTGACGTTATACGGTATCACTCCACATGGTAGGCAGATAACGGTTGCAGAGCACAAACTTTATTAACTGGGGGGCTTCCCTGGCAACAGGCCCCCTGCAGAGTCAAAACTGCCTCTTTCCCTGCCTTTTGCCCTTCGAGGGGTCTGGCTGTGGGGCCGAGCGGGACTGACGTTGGGACCTACACCTCTGTTCCCTCGGTCTTTTGGGTGGGGGCTCGTATTTGCTCCTAGCAGGGGGAGCCGAAGCCTGCGGCCTGGGCTTGTCCTTCGCTGGAGGGATGTACAGGCCCAAGGTTTGCAGGGTGGGGTGGGAGTCTTTCATCCCATGCAGGTGGACATCAGTTTGGTCCGCGAACAATGCTTTCCCATCAAAGGAAAGGTCCTGCATCAAGGACTGGGACTCTGCAGACAGTTCGGACAGGAGAAGCCACGATGCCCTGCGTATGGATATGGCAGAGGCCATCGAGTGGGCTTCTGTGTCAGCCACGTCTGATGCCGCCTACAGGGCTGCTTTAGCCACTGCCGCTCCTTCCTCTACCAGAGCCCTGAACTCCTTTTAGTCCCGCTCCGGGAGGAAAGGTTCAAACTTTGGTAGGGACCCCCATAGATTGAGGTCATACCGGCTCAGTAGGGCTTGATTGTTGGCCACCCTGAGCTGGAAACTCGCCAAGGAATAAAACTTCCTGCCAAACATATCCAGTCTCCTGGCATCCTTGTCTTTGAGGGTGGGCGCAGGATGACCATGATGTTCCCAGTGGTTCACTGATTCCACCACCGGGTGCCGGGTGGGAATACAGGTACTCGTGGTCCTTAGCCAGCATGAAGTATTTCCTCTCTGCTTACTTGGAGATGGGGGCCAAGGAAGCTGGGGTTTGCCACAGGGTAGTCGAGATATTGGCTACCCCCTGGTGGAGAGGCAGGGCCACCCGGCCCGGTGCCGAGGACGAGATCACATTAAAAAGAGAGTCAGACGGCTCCTCCATCTCCTCAGCCCGGAGCTGGAGATTGGACGCCACCCGCTTAAGGAGCTCCTGGTGAGCCTTGAAGTCCTCCTGTGGAAGGGTGACAGTGCTGTTATGGCCTCCTCTGGTGCTGGCGAGGGGACTGGCATGGTGCCTAGGGCATCAGGGGGTACTGGTGGGTCAATGCCCAGGTCAGAGTCTGGGTGTGATGCCATCGGCTCGAGACCCGTTGACTTTTCCCTCTGCCGAGGAGGGGAGGCCGAAGGAGCCTGGGACGCTCTGGCCACTGAGCAAGATCTCGCCTGGGCGGGCATCTGAGGCCACGGTGCCCATTGACACCACTGCCCCTGCCACGGTGTGCCATGCCACTGACCGACTTGGGGCCGGGCAGCGCAGTTTGTTCTTGCTGAGCCGCACGACTTGGAGATGGGCGGCTGGGTACCAATGCTGAGGTTACCGTTGACTGCATGGTACCGTAGGAGCGGCGAGAGTGACGGTGCCTGCGACGGTGCCGTCCACGTGACCGGGACCTTGACGACGAGGACTGGCACCCGTCAGAGGTGCTGCTCCTGTACTCACCCCGGTGGCCGGAGCTACGATGTGCTAGTGCCGGTGGACCGTGAGAGGAGTCCCATGTGTGATGTCTAGTAGAGTGGGAACTCGAGTCAGAGTGTCGACGTTGGTGGCATCGGGATCGGCTATGGTAGCTGTGACGCAAGGAAGAGCATCTGTGGCGCCTGTCCCAGTGCCTCTGTCCCCGGTCATGAGGTGTGAAGAAGCCCAAAGGTTCCTGTGCTGGCGGCAAGCCGGTCAGCCTGAGTGGAGTAGAGGGCTGGCGCGAGCTGCGGGAAGACCTCGTCGAGCGAGGCAGCGAGCGGTCCTCGGAGTGGGGACTGTGCCACATCAGGGAGGTCTGTTGTGCTCCCCATGGCGGCTTCCCTTGAGATCGGGGGCCCATCTCGGGTGGCGCTCCGGGCACCGGGAGGGTTAGGATGTCATGCACGGCCTGTGCAGCCTCCAATGTCAACGGCAGCCTCTCTGCAGGGGAGGCACGTGCGGACGGGACTGAGCTGCTCCACTCAATGCAAGTTGGAGGCCTGGGTCCTGAAGGGGATCGCGGGCTGCCCAGCTTGGGTCCGGCCTCACCCCTTTCCTTCTCTCAGCGCTGCTGTCTTCCCTTGTTTCTTGGAGGGGGAGCGGTGCCGGCTACTGGAGGGGACTTTGCTCCGCACCGAGGACGCGGTGCTGGGCACCGAGTCTGTTTGGTGTGCCGGTGCTGGGGCCAGCACTGATTTCATTAGGAGAGCACAAAGCCTAATGTCCCTCTCCTTAGTTTGCAGCTTAAATGATCTATAGATCCTGCAGCGCTCACTTACCTGAGTTTCGCCCAAGCAGCGGAGACACTGATTATGCGGGTCACTTCTTGGTATAGAACTGCGACAGGAGTCGCACGACTTGAAGTCTATGGCACGGGGCATGCCCCGAGCCTAGTCAACTGACTTGAGAAACTATTCAACTATTGGAACAACTGTACTACTAAGGCTAACTAGAGAAGCTGCAGCAAGGCTGGAGCATGAAGTTCCGACTACCTTCACTGACAGCAAGAAGGAACTGAGGGTGGGGGGAGTGTGTGGCTCCCCTTACAGTGCAATACAGAGGCGCCACTCCAGGGGTCACAGCGGTGCTCCCCCCGTACAGGTACTGCTAAGGGAAAAACTTCCGGCACCGGTGCAGGTGGTGTGCACTCACACCTACTGTGGAATACACATGAGCAATCACTCAAAGAAGAACAGTGGGTGAAACCAGACAGACAATCACTATGCTCTCGAATGAGCTCACACAGAAAAATGATAAAAACAAAGACAAAAACAGGCTATCACCTGTATGTGAACACTTTCCACAAAATGATAACTCTGTATTTGACCTCTCAGTCCTCATCATCAACAGAAGCAGGCACAACACTTTCAAAAGATGAGCCTGGGAACTTAAATTCATAACTTTGCTAGACACTAAATATCATGGTCTTAGAGACATTGGATTTATGGCTTTTTACAACAATCTGTAACCAACTAACCTCCCTTTTTGTACTATGACTACAGGGGTGTTAACAGGCCACCTCACCCTGATCGGTCCCTTTGCATATGTACAAACTACTCATGCTAAACTATCTGTTCGACCTTGTATTTAGCTGTGATGCTGGAAGTACTTTTCCCAGAAGAGTGCTGTGTAGCTCAAAAAACTTGTCTCTCGTGCCAACAGAAGTTGGGCCAATAAAAGGTATTACCTCACCCACCTTATCTCTCTAATATCCTGGGACTGACCTGGCTACAACACTGCATACAAAAAAGAACAGAGGCAGCCAGGAAGCTGGAGGTTGGGTATGTATAGCAGCACAGATTCCTGTGCCTTTGGGAACTAGAGTCCAGGGCCACACACAAGCACAGCTAAAGAGAGGTTAGAAATCAGTGTTAGTCATGCAAGAAGTTCCCTCTGTATCACAGTTCAAGCATGGTGACAGGGCAGTGTTTGTGGGATGCTTGCCCCCACTGCTGCTGTGTAGATAAACACAGGACTCCATTCGTCAGGGCTATCCAGCCAGTGCTTTTTACTAGCACTAAATTCACACAAATTTGTGTGTGCATGGAAGTTTATGGTTATAGGTACACTATATTCAGATATTCATATTAGCTCAGTCATTAATTTGCATAAAACGTCACCTGAAGTTGTGCAAAACGTAGTCGTTATGAAAAAAGTACTGAGATAATAACTGGCCAAGGAGCAGGGGAAATGGGTGTTAGTTGTCTGTTGGGGCCCATTGGGGAGTTTTATTCCCCTTACTTGAGCTTGCTTTCTTAACGTAGACTCTTGTAGGGGGTTGCAGACTGGCAGTGTTCATTTGAAAACTGCTCTGCTGCTGCACCCATTTGCTTGGGGGAGAGGGGGGGAAGGAGGGGGAGGTGTTTTGCCAGCTTGCAAGGGAGGCATGATGGTGATCCTGAAGGGGAAGCAGGGTGATGCCAGGTGCTTAAACTATCTGGTTGGATCTCTTTCTGTATCTCCAAGCTGTTATGCAACAAAGTGGGAGTCAGCCAAGTTGCTAGCTGCATGAGCAGGTGCCCTGATGTTTCCCTGTGGGCTGGTAACCACCAGAGAAACCTCTGGTGCTTGGGAATATGCCACAAATGCTGCTGCACTCCACTGAACATGGAACAAATCATGTTTTGGGCCTAGAAGTGGGAACAGGAGCCCTTTCATATTCCTCATGGGTCTGGTCCACCTCAGCAAGTACTGATAAGGTTAGGGATCTATTGCTATGTTAGCAGAGATTCCCCCAGCCTTTCCCAAAGAGCTTCCTTGAAGATCCACTTTCTTCCAACTGGAAGTCAAACTGGAGGGAGCAGGAGAAAATTTACAGGGGAAATAAAAATAAATGTAATTCCCAAGGGAAATAATCCCTTACAAAAGCTCACTGACAAGGAGCAGAGGAAACATCTGCTCTCTTCCATGGGGTCAGGGCAAAGTGTTTCAGCAAATATGCCAGCAGGAGGAGCTTTGAGTTAAAAAAAAAAAAGGAACTGGCATCATCTCACTAGTTCGGATGGAAATACCCTGATATAACTATAGTCCAGAGCAGGGCATCCATATCAGAGGAATCCTATTTACAAGAAGTATTTAGACTTCACTACAAAGGCCACACTATGTTTTTAAAGCTCTGTAGCTGATTTTTTACCTATATACCATCCACACCTATATTATAAATCAACAGCTCCTCCAACAAAAGCTCTTTACAAATGACAACAACCCAGTCCAAAATGACAGAGATGAAACAGCCAGAGTCACACTGCCCTTCAAATGAAGAGACTTTTTAAAGCTATCAAAATACTTTCCTTCAGAAATCTCACAGAAGCTTTGATCACGTCTAGCTTTCCCAACAAATTGCAATCTCTTCTTCGGTATTGATTGAAAACCATATCTCCTGTAGACCAGTGCATTCATAGTCAACCACTTCCAACTATATACTGTCTCAGCAGCAAGTGCCCAGATCACTGGATTTTTCCAGCTTGTGCTATGCAGTCTGCTAAAATAAAAAAACTGCTTTACTAATGCTGACATTTGTATACACTACATTCAAAGCTCTGGCAGCTATAGTGTGTTCAACCTGTTTCATGCCACATTTCTGCTAGCATTGGACAGTTTTTAACAATGAGCATTTGCCTGTCAGCTCTAATCAATGTGTCACTTTGCATTAGTTACAGGATGTGGGATATCGATCTGTTCTTGGTTTATAGTCAACCGTGTAACTACATTGAAAAGTGCCTTAGTGCATTCTTTGCATGATGAAATGATTCTTACTGAGCGAGGGAGAGAAAGTGTGGTTTGTTTTTTTTTAATAAGGCTTTCAAAGAAAACCCAAGAAATACCATTCATGGAAGAGAAAATTTGCAACATGTGCAGCTTAAAGGTTTTATTAATATTTTAGAAATAGCTAATAACACATACAATAAATCTGAGTCAGGGACTGCTTTTTACCAGAGATTAGAAGAGCACTTAGCACAGTGGGAGCTCTAAGTACTGCTGTGATACAAATAACACTAGAATACAAAATATAGAAAATTGACATTTGGGTACAGGTGCATGAAGCAGGTGAATAGCATATACAACTGTTATAGTTACAAAGAGTATAAATACGTGTGTTAAACTGTCACAAACCATATGTAATTCTTCCTTGTACCAATAGTCTAGGTGAGATTTTTAGGATCGTCTTCTCCTTACTAATGCACATGTAACTTAGAGTATATTTATTTTTCTGAATAGGTGAGTGAGTACCTTGGCCTTTGAAAGTTTATAATATGCAGTAACAAAGGGTTTAAGGCATTGTGTGGTTTAAGGGATAACAGTGTAATCAATGGGTAACACCGTTTTTCTGATTCCGTTGGTAAAGGTTCCTTGTGTAGGCAGGGCAGACATTACTTACCTTGTTTTGTATCTAATAAAGAGTGAACATTACCTACTACAGTTCTGTACTTTGCCTCGGCATGTACTTTCCACCACATTTTTGCCTATACATGTGCAGAGATCACCAGACTCCACTACATGTAATCTAGTGTAATTTGCATTACTTCTTAATTATTCTAATAGTAAAACTATGTGCCGGGTAGCAAGTGAAAGTGACAGGAATATCTGAGGATATTGAAAACACAATACCCTGCATAACTTCCCTTTAGCTCTAGACAGAGGCTAAGACAATGCAGATACCAATCTTGCAACTGACTATGACGTAGACTGCTCCGTGAATGAGGCACACAGAAACCAGCTTTTCCAGAGAAAGATTTTATTTCTCATATATAATTATTAAATCATTTACACAGCAATATGCTAGTGGAATATTTGTATCCAAAATAAAGCTGTGCTTTATTTTATTTTTAGAATAAAACCAATAAAACACTAAGGGCCAGATCCCGCAGAAGGTGTATATTGAATTCAGTGGATTAATGCTAATTTACACAATTTAAAGATCTGGCCCCAAATTTGTATTTAAAATGGTAACAAAATGAGTTTTGTTTAAAAAAAATTATTCAACTATTATTTCTTTTTTTAAAAAAACACTTTTAATTAATTCATTTCCTGTTTTCCTTCCACTTTCTGTATTGGACAAACTGTTTGGTTACTTTTTCCTGCAATACTTTTTCACTGCAGCTGGATTTCCCTTTATGACCCTGAAATCAAAAGAAATGATCCATTATAATATGAATAAATACTGCTCAATAGAAATCATATCTTTAAAAACACAATCATTATGCTATACAAAGAGATAAGACAATTACTTCATAGAGCAGGCTCAAAGATTTACCACTCTCTGGTAATATTTTTTTCACTGGCTTGCTCAATTAGGTAGATAATCTGGGGACCTGTTTTCCTTCTCCAGATTTTTTGCCCTTCAGAAGCTCTGAGAATTACTGTGCGGTCTGTAAGACACTGATTCTAGATGATGAATTGAAAAGATATACAATGATAAATAAAAAAGCTTTCCAACATTTTATTATCTTCATTAATGTTTAATAATGTGATCTGCAGATATGTAAACCATTTATCTTTATGCTCAGCATTAATAAAAAGCCATGTTATTATACTGGGTTTCAGAATGCCTGCCAATTAAAGATGATAACATTGTGGAAGTTTGCTTGACACAATACATTGGAATGTAACAGATTAAAGTGAGTTAAGAAGCATGGTCATAGAAGCTTTTTGGGTTTGAGTTGGGTTTTTTTTCCTCAAGATTTATTGTTGTACTGGAAAGTGTTGGTTAATGCATACAAAATTACACATCACTAAAATACTACAGAATTGTTTCCCTTAGGACATATTTTGTACTTTCTATCATTTGGGAGGGACCTTTGAGTGTGGGAACAGATGAGAACAAATTACAGTTACTCAGTCATGATTTCTTCAGTCAGGTGAAATTACCATCTGCGCCAAGGGAACAAAAAAGGCCTATGTACTGTAAATCCCACTTAAACCTTCAAAATAGAGTTTAAATAGAAATTAAGCAGTGCATAGGCCTTGCACAGGTCTTCTGGTCTGGGGCTATAAATACTTCCAGCACGGAGTGCAAGAGAAGGTGTAATTCTTCCTTCTACTATTGCTATTACAACAGCTTCCCTAACACTGCAATGTTTTACTTGGTACACCTTGCTAATTAGCCACTGAACATTTATATGTGGAAAATAGATGGTTCTGAAGCAACCCCCTAGATCCGGAAACCCTGAAATTTCAGGAAATTCAGATCTGGTTCTAGATTTGAACTCTATAGTCTGTGCCTGTCTCTAATATGTAAATCAGTGATGGGTGCAAATCAGAAAGTATGGACATTTGGATGTTTATCTCTAGCTCTCTGAATTGTGATTCAGTCTGTGCACATGAAGTGAAATCTTGATCCCAATAAAGTCAATGAGAGTTCCGCCACTGACTTCAATTGACCCAGGATTTCACCCAAGAAATTTCCAATCCTCTTGTAAAACTTCCAGTACTCCCTGGTAGCCAGGCTGGCAAGTCCATAAAAACAGCCTGGGTGTGTCCTGGGTGAAACCAGGAAGTCCAGAGCCCTATGAAAATTAAATACAAAACCAATGAACTATGATTGTATTGATCTCAGAAAATATTCCATTTTAATTGGTTCAAATTTTAAGCAAAGATCTGTGTAAAAATTCTCTCATATTTTTATTTTATCTGAACAAGCTAGCAAAGCCACAATATAAAAAGAAAAAAAAAGGAATTATATTTGATGCAGTGTTGATACTGAAGCTTATGTATATTTTGCTATGTAGGTTTGTAACAGGTCAGACTCACCCCTGCGGCGCCTCCTGCTGGTGACTCTGGGGAATTAGCTCTTTCCAGCCCTGGAGCACCCTCTGCAGGCCAGTGATCCACCTGTTTAGTACTGGCCCCCGAGTCCCTCCCAGGACCCCGGTGCCCTTTCACATGGGGTGCTGCCCCTTGGCAGTAACTCCTTTTTCTCTGGGTCTCCCCTCCTCAGGGAACCCTCACCCTACTATCCCCACTTTGCCTCAGTAGTGGCTACTGCCCAGTCTCTATCTAGCCCCCGTTCACTGGGGCAGACTGCAGTATCCAGTACTCATCATCGGCAAAGGGGGTTTGGACCTGCTGCCTTGGCCTACCCCTAGGTTGCCCCCTGCAACCTCCAGTACCTTTTGCCCTATACTAGGTCGCAGCCTGGGGTTTTCTAGGCTGGAGCTTCCCCAGCTCCTCAGCCTTTCCCCAGCCCTGCTTCACCCTAGGTACCTTGTCTCAATTCCCTGCAGCCAGGCCCTTCTCTCTCTGAAGGCAGAGAGAGACTGTCTGGGCTCCTGGCTCATAGCCTTTTATAGGGGCCAGCTGTGGCCTGATTGGGGTGTGGCCCAGCTGCAGCTACTTCCCCAATCAGCCCAGCTTTGAGAGCAGCAGCTCAAGCCCTGCCAAGCCGCTTTTAAACCCCTTAAAACCCGGAGCAGGGATCCACCCTGCTACAAGGTTTTATGTTTTATTCAGAATTGGTATGATTTTTCTTTGCCAAATAGAAAAGAAAATGTGAAAGACAACTGTTTTTACTTTAGTTACAGAATGCTTACAATTCATAAGTGGCAGAACAACCTACTTTAGATACGAACTTTAACACATGAAGCAACCCTCTCAGTCCTTACCCTCTCAGTCCTTACCTTACCTCCATTTTCTGGAGAAAATGTGAACCAAACTCTGTCCTGATTGATGTGCTATGCAATCTCCATAGCTTCAGGGGTCACCTGAGGAACATATCATCAAACTCTCTACGTATATTAACGTGTAAGACCCAAACTTAGGTTTACTTGGAAAGCATATTTAAAATAAGTGTTGGGATAAAATAAATACATTTTTTGCAATATGCCAATATTTGGTTTGCCAAAAATTTGACATTCCCCTCTCAGTTAACATTACTACAAATGGAATTGTATTGATGGAACCGAGAAGGGGATCTGGTTTATAACTCTCAAATATGCTAAAAAGAACCCTAATAAATTAAAAATCCAGATGTTGAGAGAAAATAAAATATCATTAAATTCTGCTACTTACTGATCATAGGATAAAGCTAAGATGCATGCCTCCATTGTGGTCTTCTTGGTGTTTCAGTGATCACGCAAATGAAAAAATAGTGAAGAGGCACTAAGTTGGCCCTTGACTACATTAGTCACCATACAGATGTTTGTATTCATATGGGAATGATCCATTGGACATGATTTGTACACAAGGGGAAAAAAAGCAAATATAACAACAATCCAGTAAATTTGCTTTATGCTTCAAATTTTCTTGATGGTCACTTAATTTGTGAGAGCCCTTGCTGGCAATTATGCAGCACCAGCACGCGTCATTTTCATCTGATTTTCAAAGGCATATTTCCTTTGCCTTGACAGTTTTCACGAATAATTAAATGGAAAAATTCTGGCTGTATTTTTACATAAAGGATGAGCTAATTAGAACCTGAGTCCTCTCTTGAACAAGGTGAATACTGCAAAAAAGTATCTGTGAACATTCATTTGAATGTTTATTTGAGCCGTTCATGATTGAAAATAGTCTACAAGGAGTATCATAGCAATTCCTGCTCTGTACAGCAGAATTTCAGTTTCATAAACAGAGGCCCAGATTGTTTCCCCAGTATCTGCACATAGAAGGGCCCTCCACATGCAGAACTCTCTTCCTCTGCATGGAAGGGGCACTATAGCCCTTCAGGAGCACAGTTTCCTACACTCGCCTTCCCCCACCTCATCCCAGACCTTGCAGGACTCTCTGCACAGTCGGGGATCCACACAAGAAAAGCAGGAGGGGGGTGGTGAGCTGGGAAAATAAAGGGTTTGGGGTAGGATGCTCCTGTAGCCCTATAGAACTTATATAGCAAAATTAATAAAGCTCTAGGCTGGGTTAATATTTCCACAGTCTCCAACAGGGAGCTTGGAGGGAACCATTGCCAGAGGGAATCCCTGTCCGTGCAGTTCCAATAGGAGCTGGGCTGGGGGCAGTGGCTGTTAGGAACCAGAGTAACTGCATGAACACTGGGCTTTCACATGAATGGGATCGGCTTTTCCAAAATAGGAGGACCCACCCGCTTCCCCACAGCAGGGCAATAGGGGATAATTTCTGTGGAGGATTTTCACATAAAAAAGTCCCCTCCCATGGCTTTCCAAACAGGCCCAAAGGAAGTACAATGCAGGGACATTTTGCTCTGTGTTTGTACAGCACCTAGCGCAATGGGGGTCTTGGTCCATAACTAGGGCTCCTAGGCATTACTGCAACACAAACAAAAATACCATTAAAGCTAGCCAAGGATTCTACACAAAGTTGTGTGATCATTTCTCAATCTATAAGCTATCTTTTCCACTGGTGAAACTTCTGAAGTCCACTCCTGTCCTGTAGAGACCTATTCCGATTTCCATTGCTGTGCAATATAGAAATTAAATTTTTTAAATGAATTTACTTCAGTGGAGCTCATGCCCCTTTATTTGTTTTATGTGAATGCTCTAGTGTATGAGTTTATTGGCAGGAATGATCACAAAAATGGCAGATTTTAGGTGAACATTGCAGGGTATTCACAGAAAGGGAAATGCCAACATTCATACTAGAAACCTGTTTCTAAGGCCTGGTCTACACTAGGACTTTAATTCGAATTTATCAGCGGCTTGGTGTGGATGCTAATCGAACTTAGCAGCTCGGGAGCCTCCCACAGTGCACCACTCTGTTGGCGCTCTGGACAGCAGTCCGAGCTTGGATTCTCTGGCCAGCCACACAGGAAATGAATTTGAATTCATTTTCCTGTCTGGGCGGTTTGAATCTGACGTTCTGTTGCACATCATCGCGAGCCCTGCCAGCACACCGATGCAGAGCTCTCCAGCAGAGGAGTCCGGGCAATCCCAGAATAGAAAGAGGTCCCCAGCATGGAGTGACCGGGAAGTCCAGGATCTGATCGCTGTGTGGGGCGAGAGGAGCTGCGCTCCAACAAGCAAGGTTTCTAAAGCCATGAAAGACAAAGGATACAGCCGGGATGCGATACAGTGCCGCGTGAAAGTGAAGGACCTAAGACAAGGGTATCAAAAGTCAGAGCGGCAAACGGACCGGAGCCCAGCCCCAGACATGCCGCTTCACGCGGCACTGCATGCCATTCTAGGTGGCTCTGCCACCAGTGCCCCACCAGTGACGGTGGACTATGGGAAGATGAGGAAGGGTCTTTAGAGGCCTGACAGCCAGGATCTCTTCATCACCCTCACAGAGATCCCTACCCAACCGTCCCTGCGTTCCCCTACAACCAGGACTCGGAATCAGGGAAGGATCAGGCGGTAAGTGCAACACACGTATAAACATTTATTTTTATAACATTGTTATAGAAAAATAGAAACAGTATTTACAAAATTCTAAATATTAAACTATAATATATATTAAATTATATGAAGAGAAGGTCCACACAAATGGACTTTAAAAATTCTAAATATTTACAATTTAAAACATTCTAAATATTAAACTATAATATATATTAAACTATATAAAGAGAAGGTCCACACAAATGGGGATAGAAAAATAGTCCTCTAGCGACATTTCTGTGTCATTCAGTTCCTCGCAAAGCCTCGGAACCATCGCCTCTACTAGCATTGCTGCATATGGTCCTGGTCTGTGCAGTGCGTCCGTAACATGCGGTCTTTTCTGGGCACGACACCGCGCCTCAGGGTGATCTCGGTCTGCAAATACTGCATCTAAGTAGGGCAATTAGTGTAGTGTTACTATTGTTAATGGTTTACAATTAGGTTGCATAACAATGACCTCGCCTAAACAGCACGTGTCGAGGCCACAGAGAACAAGCATGCATTGATCGTTATCCTTTCTGCTTTGCACATTGCCTTTAGCAGGAGATCACAGCTAACCAGTAACTGATAAGCAGTATGTACTGTAAGGCTTACAGGACTTTGTGCAAGAGGATGCAGCTATCTTTGCGTATTCAAATCTCGGACTAGTTCTGAGATCTCCTGAGACTTGGTTCCCTCTTTGGTCTTGTTCACTGAAACTGACTAGACTGTGTTTACTGTTGGCAAACATGTATGTGTTCAAGGAAATCACCTACAAAGACAAGGGACGACATGTTCCAGGAACTGATGGCCAGCTCCAGAGCGGAGGCGGCAGAGCAGAGACAGTCGAGGAGAGCCTGTGTCCAGCAGCATCGCACACACCTGGCGGGAGGATAGGTGGCGGCAGGAAGACCAGCAGGCGACTCAAACGCTGCTTGGTCTTGTAGATGTTCTGCAAGACCGCAGTCAGGAGGAGAGAGCCCTGCAGTGCATCTGCCCCTCACCCAAAGTGACAAGACGGAGGGGCGGTAGGGCCGTGAGAACTGTGCTCTTTCTTTACAGCATCAACCAGTCCCAACTCCAAGTTCAAACCCCACTGTGTATTACATTATTAAAAGCGGTTTGGTGTTACTGACTGTTTCCGTCACGTTCTGGTGTCAGAAGACTTTCTGTTGTTCTGTGGGGAATTGTAATGTCACTGCATAGCCCACAGTGCCATGCTACAGACTTGGCTGCAGGGTCAACTGCAGGGCACACACAGACTGCAGTCACTAGGCACCAGGGACAGTCTGTGTGGTGTATGATGTGTATGCTTGTGCAGGGTCCTGGTGCCTGACATCCCCAAATGTAAAGGCAGGCTTCCTTCACATGCATTTGGACCGTGAGTCACGATCCTCCCGGTGCCCCCGCCCCAAAAATAGACCTCATCCATTATTAATTACTAAAACATGTCCTTAGTTTTAAAACGTCCTGGGGAGTGGGGAAAACTTGGTTTATGATCAGCGATTTGCCTCAACCTCCCAAGCGGCCAAAGGTCTCGCCTTGCTCTCAGAGATTGTGGAGACACACAGCAAAGCAGCAAGCGGGATATCAGCCGGTAGTTGAAGAGTTCCTTTTCAGTGTCCAAGGCGCTGTATAGGGCTTCATGAGCCAGGCATTAGCGGGGTAGGCGGGTCCCCGAGGATCCCAACCGTTATTTTGTGGTCCGGGAAGAAAGTGCTGCCTGGAGGCGTCCTAAACAGACCAGAGTTCCTGAACACACGCGCATGAACCTTGCCCTGCGCCCCCCCCGTTGATGGTCCACCAAAGCTTGCAGCCATTGAAAAAGTAGCCTTTTCGGTTAATGTACTCGCTGGCCTGGTGGGCTGGTGCCATGATAGGGATGTGAGTCCCTATAGCCCCACCGCGTTATCTATGATGGCCTGGACATTTCCGACAGTCACTACCTTTGAGAGCAGTTGCTCACGATTGCGTGGCTACTTGATGACAGCAATCCCCCCACGGTAGTTGCCCACGCCAAAGTGGTTCGCTACTGACCGTAGCTGTCTGGCATAGCAAGAAGGCTGAGGGCTATGGCCACTCCGCTTCTGCACAGTCAGGGCTGCCTTCATCCTTGTGTCTGGGGCTTCAGACAGGGGGGAGCAAGAGTCACAGTCAAGGAAGTGAGCCACTCTGTGTCATCCCAGACCTGCAGCACTATGCGGTCCCACCAGTCTGTGCTTGTTTCCGGCCCAGAATCGCCCACACACACATGAACTTTGACATTGCCACCATGATGATCACTGCCCGGCGCGCTGCTTGCTTTTGAGGTCATCTGACTGTGGAAGAGGTGGGCGATAATGTGCGAGAGTTGACATGGCCAGCCATAAGCGATGATGCTGTAACCGACCAGAGAAGGGCGCGAATAGATTTCAGCGCTTTCAAGGAAGACAGGAGGGCGCGCGGTTCAAGGCTGGCCCTGTGAATGTGGACTAAGAAGTCGAATTTGTGTTTAGTATGGACACACAATTAGACAAGCTAAGAGTCCCGGAGCAGAAATATGTCATATGCTCTATGTTTTCAATCAAAACCACTTGTATTTCAGATACCAAATAAACCACTCGCAAACAAGCTACAAAAGAAAAAATATTTGCAGAAATTATTCTATGAATAATTTGGAACAACAGATAAATGAGACAAAATTTCAATCTGTTTGCAGAAATTTAAACAGAAAAAGATGTGAAACCGGTTGAATAAATCACTTGGTACAAATGATTTTCCCAGCTGCAGTTGTGCTTACCTCAAATGTGCAATAGAATCTATTGCAATGGACTTTTATGCTATAATGTAATTGGGAACTGAATGCAGATTCCTTTTAAACAATAGGAATGCAAGTGTTAGAAAGGCAGTTTTGGGACTTCCTTGTAACTGCTATAAATTAGTATGAAGCTGTCCAAGTGCTATAAAGTGCTGCCTCACCAGCCCCACGGCTGCTGGAGCGTTGCTGTGACTTGCTTAAATCAAATTAATGACGGAATAAGACTTCTCAGTCTTCAAGAGGACTGAAATTGCATTATTGAGACTTAATATGGTACTTAGCAGTGAAATGTGCTGGTCTTGTCCCAGTCATGGGTTGTCAATGAAAGCGAATATTGTACTGACAGCAACTGGAGACAATCCTTTAACTTAAGCAGTAAAGTTATTGCTATTGGATACAATGTTCTCTAGTTCAAGTGAAGGGCAGAATCTTCACAGACGGAACTTGTATATATAATGGTAATACATGGACCACGAATGTTCAGCAACAAAACTGATGGTGGGCTGTTAAGAGACTTTCATGCCAGGCCAGAACATGCAGATATGCAGTCCCCTTGCACTTTATTACAACTGGAACCAACACTTTAGTGCTGCTGTTGTTGTTTAGATTAGGACTGATGATGTGATATTCCTGTTGGAGTATTTAATTCTAGGGCTTCCCTGGAACTGGATGAGGGACAGTCATATTATGGCTAGATCCTGCAAACCCTTACTCACCTGGATAGGTCCTAGAGACATGAGCAGTTCCAGTACACTGAGGAGGCTGGCCAGACAGTTGACTGTGGAAGAGACAGGGGAACACTCACTAGATGGAGTGAGCTCAGAATGTCTCCCCAAAGTGCTTGTGAATGGGAAGGGATTGGGTTCTTGGGGGCAACTTTGCTGCTCTCCACTTTACTGATTGCAGTCATAGATGGGAGAGTAGGTATTTCAGAGTGCTGGCTGACTCTGGTGGAAAGTGGGAAGAAGGAAGGAATTGTCTCCCCTTCTGTCAGCCAATGAAACTCTTCTCTTCACTGTGAGAGACAATACCTCCCCCAAAGTAATTTCTAATGAAGCCATGGCTAATATGGCAGTAGAGAGGCATCTGAGATTACATTTACAGCCCTTAAGGATTCCATGCATTGCCTCTGTGGATGCTGTCAAACATCCCTCCCATGCCCTGGATGCCAGTACTACTCCTTGGGCACTGAGCATGGTGAGCTGCAGAGCTCCCTCTGCACTGCATCTGCTGAGTGGTTGCATCACAATTTGGCCATCTGTGATTTCTCAACTGTGTCCATCAGACAATCTGAAAACACGTGCGCAACTGAAAAAATAAAATGCATCTGACAAGCATCAGCCTCAAGTAGAATCCACCTGGAAAACAGCTAAGCACACTTCTCACTCTTACCCCATCAGGAAAAAACTGAAAAAGTTAGTCTTCCAGAATCTATATCATACAAGAGGAAGGGACTTCAAGAGGCAAATGCCCACCATTGGAAGTTGTCTGACCCCAGTTTCCAGACTTGCAAATCTATTACCAAAGGTATGGTTAACAAAAGTGCTCCAATGACAGAGCATATATAGAGCAAAATCCAGACCTTTATTGCACTCCAAAGGGAATTGATACCCAGACTTCAGAAAACAGGTGCCATATATTCCCAGTTAAACTGCACTGACATCACTGACCAAGCAGGAACCCACCACACTCTGTACTAGCCGTAGCTTCCAACAGGTCTTCAAACGGTAACCCCAAGAAGTGCATATTGCAACAAAAGAATATAGAGGTCTTAAAAGCCTGGATAATTATGGCCACGACTGCAATACAGAGAAGTGGTTGAAATTATTTAGCCAATGCAAATGAAAAAGGGTACTTCTAACTATTGATACTACATAGGAATTTGTTAAAAATTAGGGGTCCAGAAGCAAACACAAACTGAGACTTTTTTACAAAAGGCATGCATACCCCTTTGACAATGGGTGCAGATACCCCCCTCACTACACTCTCAGGATGCTTCCAACTACTCATCAGCTCCATTTTAATTTGGTCTGACAGTGTTCTAACAAGTTTAGTCTTGTCCATACTCCTGTTTTGGCAGGCAACGGGACACTGCATGAGAGAAGTGAAAAAGTGACGAAGAACTGCATATCATCATATACTCATGGTGTTGGAGACCTACTGCGTCTCACATATGTTGAGCAGGAAGGGTGACAAAAAGGAACTTTGCAGAATCTCTCATAAGAGCATTGTCAGGGCAGAAAAAACAATTGCCTAGCACAAGCTTCAGGATCCTCTAGTCTGAGAGGAAAGAGTGGACCCACTTGGTGGTAATCAAGTCCACTACTGCCAAGTTCAGCAAAACCTAATGGTCAATGGTACTGAAGGTTGCTTAGTGATCTAAAATAGCTAAGAGGAGACAATCAAATGGTTAAACTAGTGCAGTCTACGTGTTAGATTGAGATTAAAAATAGTTTAAAAGGTATCAAAATTGTTCCACTACAATCTTCTCAGTAACCTGGCTCAAATGAGGAAGATTAGAAATATGGCAGTAGTTGGCAAAATTGATATAAAGTGACGACTTCTTAAACATGAACCTAACACTCATTTGTGAAAAAGTGGATCCTTGGCAATGATTTCTTTCAGGAAATCTTAACCAGTAGTATACTCAATAACTCCTTCAGAGGAAGCCATAAGGAGCCTGAGTCTACTAGCTCATAGGTTTCAGGCCAAAGCTCTGCCAGCACACCTAGCACCAAGAATCAGATTTTCAGCCTTTCCCTGCTCCTAAGTGGGCAGCTGAGGAGGCTGGATATGCTAGCTCTATGTCATTCCAAAGACCCCCTAGCATAAGGAGTATATTGGGGATATGCAGGGGGTTTGTGGTTGGGATATGCTGTGCTCTAGCAGTCTTTGAGGGCATAATGGCCTCTAGGGAACCTTTTACTAGCCAGAACATGGAGCAGCCCTGAGGCTACTCTTAGGCCTGGTCAACACTTAAACCGTAGGCTGACAGCTATGGTGCTCAGAAGGGTGAAAAATCCACATCCCTGAGCACTATAACTACCTAAATCCTGGTGTAGGTGCAGGGTAGGTCGACAGAAGAACGATTCCATTGACCTAGTTACTGTTGCTTGGAGAAGTGATGTTCCTACAGTGACAGAAAAACCCCTTCTATCACTGTAGGCTGTGCTGCATCTACCATATAGGATTATGCCAGCATAATGTCCTTGTAGAGTAGACATGGCCTTAGTAATGCTGGGAGCATATTCAGGCCTGAATATCCTCCTAGGATTAGGTAAGAGGAGCAGAAAGGTGGCAAGTGCTCCAGTGTATCTGAAGATTTATCCCTCAGCATGTGTAACCTATCAAAACTCAGAAATGATGTACTTCCTGCCCACCCTCCCATAAAAGGATTTGCTACCACAGAGACAGCCAATCCAATAAAATCTGATCATTCTTGTCTGCAAAGTAGATAGAAAATATCTTGCAGTGAGAATCACCTTGTTCTGTTTTGGGGCAAGGATAACCTGGATTCCCTATTTTGTCCTCCACCCAGAATAGTTCTACTAGTCAGGACTTTGTGGACTCTATGGAGTAGGTATGAAAGCTTTCTTTGCCTTCACCACAGTCATGGCCTTTTTCCAGGGCCGCCCAGAGGATTCAGGGGACCTGGGGTCTTTGGCGATGGGGGGCCCCCGCTTCGGCGGTAATTTGGTGGTGGGGGGTCCTTCCACTCTGGGACCCGCCGCCGAAGTGCCCCGAAGACCCACGGCGGGGGCCCCCCGCCGCCGAATTACCGCCGAAGACCTGACACTTCGGCGGTGGGTCCTGCTTCGGGGTAATTTGTAGGCGGGGGGGGGTCCTTCTGCCCTGGGGTGGAAGGACCTCCGCTGCCGAAGACCCGGAGCGGAAGAAGTTCCAGGAGCCCGGGCCCTGCGAGAGTTTTCCGGGGCCCCCGGAGCGAGTGAAGGACCCTGCTCCAGGGCCCCCGAAAAACTCTTGTGGGGGCCCCTGCGGGGTCCGGGGCCTGGGGGAAATTGCCCCACTTGCCCCCCCCCGGGCGGCCCTGCCTTTTTCTGTCATTTGCATACCACTACACTTGAAATGGTGAGCTATTTTCAAATATTTAAAGTGTGTTTTACCACTTAAACATACTTGAAACACAAAAATCACTAAGGCATATCACTATCTCAGAAATTTCTCCATATGGCCTTTCCAGCAGTCTAACTAGAAAGTTTAGATAAAGGGAACATAAAAAGTAATATAAAGTTTAGAAAGCAGGATCATATAAGAGTTCTTATACTTGCTTACTTAGCTGTTCTACCAGGTATTGTTTGAGACCCGATATATTATTTGTCACACAGTACACTGTGTTTTAGTTAAGTGCCTGGTTAATTGCATTGATGGTTAGATGCTGTACAATGCAAGAAGAATATGAATTAGAACCATCAGAAATTCTAGATTTCACTCTAATATGGACATAAATCTCCTTAGCAACGTATTATTTTCTTAATAAGTACTCCCAGCAATGTCACTTTTCCTTTTAGAGTGTCACAAAAGAACAGTTTGGTGGAGAAGAAAAGAATGAAGCAGGATAATGAAGGATAATTCTTGCCTAGTCCAAATTAAGAATGAGAAGACACTTTGACACGGAAAGAAACATTAAGCTTAAGATTACATTAAAAAGTAGAATTAATGTTTCTTTAAAATAATTAAAGAATACAATGGCTTTAATAAAACAAAACCACCTCTACCCTCACTGCTCTGAGCTGTTAATGGAATGGTCTGCTGAACACTCCACTGCGTATGATATCTTTTCCAAAAAGTGATGTGCGAATGATCAGCCAGCTAAGTGACTTGACTGACCAAACATTCCAGGATGATTTATATATTTAATAATGCACTCTCTTTCAATGTGCTGAATGCTTGCAATTTGCATACATTTATAAGGTAAAATTTACCTCTCTGCAGAGTGCCAGGGGGTTAATACATAGGGGTGCATTTCATCCATTGTAAATCCATGGTTTCATCCATTGTGAATCCATGCATTTCATCCATTGTGAGTCCATCTCCAAACACTGTGCACACAAGTTGCAGTGTATTAAAATATATCCTTTTCCTGGGGTTTGGTTTTATTGACAAAATGAGCTCACAGTGAAACAACATAAAATCTAGCCCAAGCTATCTCTCTAGATGTGACTGCTTACAACAAGACTAATGCAGGATTTCTCAGCACCCATTACTCCCCTATTCTCTCCTTTAGTAGAGCCACTCCCACCTCTCTTCTATTTGGGTGGAATTATGAGTCACTTGCAACAGAGATAGATTCAACAAAAGTTATTTAACGTTTTCCATCAGATCATCACTTGCTAACAAGTTGAGGTTTTGCTACAACCGCTGCCAATGAGTTGCACTTGTATTTTGCCTGTTTAGCCCCAGATCTGTAAGCAGTCTACGGTGTTACATGAGCCATGAAGAGCTACAAAAGAGTGCTTTTTGAAAGGCGATAGAAGGTATCGGAGAAGACAGCAGAAGTTTTATCTTTCACTCTACAAGTTTCCATAGCCATGCAGGTCAGTTTGAGACATGTCTGGGTAAGAGGACGAGTAAAGACATAAAATTGAGACTCATCTCCATGGTACATATATTTCCCCCCCATGTAGATTTGTGAACTGTGCTGCTCAGCCATATTCTTCCCTTAAAAAGGGGAGGCAGTGACACCACACAGTAGATATGGCTTCACAACACAAGATACTGCAGCTCTTTCCCCAAATGTTTTTGTAATTCTCTTAGACCCATACCTCCAGCCATGCAACAGTGTGCCCCTCTATATTGACCCCTCTAATAGAGGTAATAAACTTTGTGGAAACTTTCAGTAATATTAACTTCTATGAGTTTCTAACAGAACCCAATTCTGCAGGATCTCTTGCACACTGCTGCATAAATGGGAGGGGGATGGGACACAGGTGAGCCAGGGAGAAGAGCAAGCAAATGCAGTGCTAGTGGATCTTATGCTATATAGATCTACCAGCCATTGCCCCCTCCAGAGAGGCATTCAGAGAGCAGTGGCCACAGTTTCTACACACTAAACCAAAATACCTATGATCAGACTAGGGTGACCAGATGTCCCAATTTTATAGGGACAGTCCCAATATTTGGAGCTTTTTCTTATATAGGCACCTATTACCCCCCACCTCCTGTCCCAATTTTTCACACTTGCTGTCTGGTCACCCTAGATCAGACAGGTTACTTTTATGACACCTGCTAAAGGGAATGACTGTTTTAAAAAGATAACTTTATTGAAGAAAAGATTTCCATTGTAAGGGGGAAATTGAACAGATTTTTCTGAAGAAAAGACTCTTGTTGCAAATGCTAATAGTGCTATCTTTATGTAAAAACTATCCTATTGACACATTTCTGAGATTGAACTATGCACCAAATAGAACCTTAGCTCATGTATCCAGATGTGCAATGGCTAATCCTGTAGTCCTCACTCAGGCAAAAGTCCCACTGAATTGCATAGAAAGTGGTCTGCGCAAGGTCTACAAGATAATCCCACCTGGTGAAATTCCTTCCCCACAATGATACAGATTGAATTTTCTGATTTATTTCAGCCTGTCCAAGAGGAAGGTTCACCCTGTTAATGAGGCATTCCTTCTCTATATCAAGAAGTGATTATGTTTTAGCCAGAGGGTATCATGCCACCTGTGACCAAACCTCTAGCTTCCAATTATCCCTGCCAAACTGCACAAAATAGAAACAGTACTGAACACCACTTTTAGTGATGCAACTTATGGTATAATACATCTGTAAATAATTCTTATGTCACAGAGTAAAAAGGTGAAGTGGTTAAAAGCACTTAGATTACAAAAATGGAACTGGGGTATAATGCTATGTCAACAGAACCTCTAGATATTGCAAGCCAGACCCCGATCTCAGTTAGACCAGTGTAAATCTAGAGTAATTCAGTTGAAACCAACATAACTTTAGCAAATGTCATGTTAGCAAATCTTGCCTATTTTTGCCTTTAAAAAATGGAACACCAATAGTGCTGTTAAAGTAAATACGTTATAACTATGGTGGAATATCACGTTAATGGTTTTTTTTTTTGCCAGTCTCATAGATAGGTTGCATTGAAACAAGGTCTACTGTTTCATTCTGTTGCTTTCATTACATTATTATATATTTCTAAAGGTATGTTAACAAATCTTATTTTTAGCGATTCATAACTTAGTTAATTTCTTGTACATTTGCTTTGAATGTGGCATGAGAAATTTAATGTATGTACATTTTTTCAAAGGGACCTAGCTGCAAACCATAGGGAGGCAAAACTCCACGTTCACTTCCTGGGTGAGAGGGGTCAGTGCCTGTAAAAAGCCTGCAGGCTCAAACCCTAAGAAATACTTTGGTTTGTAGTTTTAAAACTCTTTTTGGCTCATGTCTTCAAAAATGCAGTCGCCAATCCTGTAGTTCTCACTCAGGCAAAAGTCCTACTGGATTAAATGGGAGGAAATAAGAAAAACAAACTCCCCCCCCCCCCAATTTTAAACACTTGACATTTTTGCAATCTGTAGGGAATGATGCTGTTATTGAAAACTATTTTTAAATCAAGTTATTAAAGCTTGGCAGCAGGTGTGCTTGTATCTATATCTACTATGTGAACATCATCATTAAGAAATGGCATCTTAGTCATTACACTATCATCATACAACTCTGCATGTATTTGCATGCCCAAAATGATACACTTGTTTTAATACCAGAGGGTGAGCAAAAGGGGCAGACAGGATCTCTGTGAAAGTGTTTATGAATGCATGAATTGTGGCAGCTCTATTGGCAAAGTATCCAAATCTAAAGGACTTACTGATCCAACAGGTGAATGAAGCATTTGATACTCTTGCATTGACATTGTATCCTGTCCAAAAGAGCCATTATGGTATCAGCAGAAGTGTCTCATATATTCTGTTAATGTACCATGTGAAATCCACAATAATATAATTGCTCTGTTGGGTCTGACAGAGACCTAAGTACAATTCACTGGCAATAGCAATAAGCATAGTATTTGGTAATCTTTTAATTCAGCTATTCAGAAAATGAAATTTAATACAAAACTGACTAAAACAATATCAATAAGAATTGTATTTTTACTGGAAAAAAGCAAGGGAATTCAAAGTAAAGGTTTTCAATCCATTCTCAATGTCCTGACTCCTGGGGCAAATTCTACCCTCAGTGGCACCCATTCAAGCCGACTGAACTCAGCCCCATTGAGTTAAATGGGCTGCATGGGTGTAACTGAAGACCTTTTGTACGGTTTCCTTCTGAGACCCCCTATAATGCCTGAGCTAGTAGCGGTATCTCAAACTAAAATATAAAAGCCTTAAATATAAGTTTCTTGGTGTTTGTCAGCTTTAGTTAGCACACTAGTATTATTTTAGCATATTTTTGTATTTCTTACTGTTTTTTGGGTCAGCATAAAAATACTGGATAACTCTACCTCAGTTTGGATCAGAATAACTTCAACAGACTTGGTAAACAATATCAGTGTGGCCACAGACCACAGCTATATATTTGTACACAATTATTATTAATTCTTATGATGATTTGCTTTATAGTGCCCAAAATATACTTAGAGATTTACAGAAATATGTAAAAAGACAAGGCCCCTGCAACAAAGGTCTTACAGTCTAATATTAGAGATGATGTGATGAAAAGAGGACAAACAGTAGAGGATGTGGAGGAAGGAGGACAAGGGTTACAATTATGTGGTGGTTCAGTTTGGGCATATGCACATTTTGGGATTGTTTAATGAATATTGAGAACTTGTTTTTTTAATGAACTCACTCACTTCTTGAAGGTGCTCTCACAAAAGTGAATTTGAAGGAATGAGACAAAGGATGAGAGTTTGGTGGATGAGATGAGGTTACAAACACGTATAGGGTGGGGAGTAGTATGGAAGAAGGTATAGATGAGAGTGTGGGAAAAGGAAATTAAGGGAAGGCAGTTTCAAGGCTGGCATTATTTGCAGAGTGGAGGGAGGCAGGATGAATTCAGTAGGACAGTGTCAGAGATATACACAGGGCCAGATGTAGGGCCTGAATATGATGAAAACTAGTTTGACCTTGATATGCAAGCCAGTCCATTGAGTGAGTCAAAGATGGGGGAGGTAATAACATGGTTTGTAAGATGGCTAAGGAAGATGTCAGGGTTTTGGACAGGCTGGAGGAAAGCAATGTGGATATCAAGTCAGCTGGTGAGAAGCGGGTTACAGGAGACAAGGTGGAAGAGAATATGAAGGCATAGACAAGAGATTGAAACATTGGACAAATAGGAAGGTGGGGGAATTTTAAATATGTTGTGGAGTGAGCAATGGCAGGATTTTATCCTAGCCTGGATGTAAAGAAAAAAAGGAGAAGGAAGCATTGAAATTTATCTTTGCGTTGCAAACCTGGGAATGGCCTTTTTGTTGACAGTAATGGAGAATGGTTGAGCAGAAAAGGATTTAGGAGGGAAAATTACAAGACGGCTTTGGTAATCCTGAGTTGGAGCTGTCTGCAAACCATCCTAGATGAAATGTTAGTGAATACAGGAGAAAGCAGGCAAATCTATTTCCTCTGTCACTAGCCTCACAAGACTCTCTCACTAGCAAGAAGGTTCAATTTCCAACCATACTTAATGACATCTATGGAAACAAATGAGATGTTTTAGGCAGGTGAGGTCACTCCCTTAGGTTTTAGGCCACCAAGCTGACAAATGGTTTGGTTCCTCTCATAGAAAATACCTTAAATAAAAACGGATAGCCATGGAGGGGCAGAAGTGATTTATGGCAACTCCTTTAACATTTGTGAGGAAATCATATTTCCTCACACAAAACTCATTGGGTTTGTAGTGGAATTGACAAACATGCATGATTCTGAGACATGATTTGATTCTATGTACAACTGGATTACTACACTCCTGAATGAAATATATTGTTTGTGACTCCAAGCCCACAGGGTTAGTCTAATACAGCTGGGCTTCCAACAAGACAGGATTGTGAATCCAGGATAAGGGAGTATGGTGCTGCCAACATTTTATAAAAGTGTATGGTACATGTGCCCTGTACCATTTATGGCTCTAAGTTAGCAATGCTCTGGCTATGGCTGCAGAAGCATTAACATTCTAAGCACTTGATTTCAAATACTTATAAACTGAATAAAGTGTACCCTTGGACTGAAATTTCTCATGTTTCTTTTCAGCCTTAAGATTATTTAGGTAGAAAATTTAGTAAATCAAAAATTGCCAAATGGCATTTTAAGTGTTAAACACATCAGGTTCTTTTTTGTACTCAGATAACTCAAAACCAATAAACTTTTAAAACTCTGAACTTCTTATTCTTAGTTCTCAATGAGGACATGTGTATTTGAGACGAGAAGGAACCATTGTGACTATCTAATATTATGTAAGACAGGCCATAGAATGTCACCCAGTGATTCCTGCATCAAGCAAGATCCTGACTAGGCCTTTCAGAAGTGCACTGTCTGGGGAGGGTGCAAGGAACTTTTCCCACTCTCTTTGTGTGACCCTCATAACACAGGAACTGCTTTCTGACAGGGGGCAGGAAGAATCGTGATGAAAAGGAGCAGAGCTGGCCCTTAAGCTGCTGCACAAGGGGCTGTAAGTTGCATCTCATCATGGGGCATAGCTTCTGAGAACCCTAGGATGCATTTTGGACCACATCCTGTGGTCAGCTAATGCTAGTTTGTGCAGCTCTGGTGAAGCAATGTATGTAGCATCATGAAAGGCCAACAATCCCTCACTACTAGGAGCTCCTTGGAGCCAAAGACAGCTGGCTTAAGAGAAAGCTGCTCTGATTTACACTGTGGACTCGGGGGAAGCAAAGATGGCTTTATGCCACCTCCTCAGCTGTACTGAGAACAAATTGGTCACAGCTCAGAATCCAGACCCTTGGATCTGAGGCAAAATGTCTCCTGATGCTCCCTCAGGAATGGCACAGCTCTGCAGTATCCCCAACATGGGACTGTACTTACAAGACACAATCGAGCTTTTGCAAGACAATCGAGTTTTGCAAGACAAACCCAAGAAAGAAACCAACAGGACTCCACTGGCCATCACATACAGTCCCCAGCTAAAACCCCTCCAGCGCATCATCAGGGATCTACAACCCATCCTGGACAATGATCCCACACTTTCACAGGCCTTGGGTGGCAGGCCAGTCCTCGCCCACAGACAACCTGCCAACCTGAAGCATATTCTCACCAGTAACTGCACCCTGCACCATAGTAACTCTAGCTCAGGAACCAATCCATGCAACAAACCTCGATGCCAACTCTGCCCACATATCTACACCAGCGACACCATCACAGGACCTAACCAGATCAGCCACACCATCACCGGTTCATTCACCTGCACGTCCACCAATGTAATATATGCCATCATATGCCAGCAATGCCCCTCTGCTATGTACATCGGCCAAACTGGACAGTCTCTAAGGAAAAGGATAAATGGACACAAATCAGATATTAGGAATGGCAATATACAAAAACCTGTAGGAGAACACTTCAACCTCCCTGGCCACACAATAGCAGATCTTAAGGTGGCTGTCCTGCAGCAAAAAAACTTCAGGACCAGACTTCAAAGAGAAACTGCTGAGCTCCAGTTCATCTGCAAATTTGACACCATCAGCTCAGGATTAAACAAAGACTGTGAATGGCTTGCCAACTACAGAACCAGTTTCTCCTCTCTTGGTTTTCACTCAACTGCTAGAACTGGGCCTCATCCTCCCTGATTGAACTAACCTCGTTATCTCTAGCTTGCTTCTTGCTTGCATATATAAACCCGCCCCTGGAAATTTCCACCACTTGCATCTGAAGAAGTGGGTATTCACCCACGAAAGCTCATGCTGCAAAACGTCTGTTAGTCTATAAGGTGCCACAGGATTCTTTGCTGCTTTTAATCGAGCTCTACATTTTTTAACAAGCCACTGTGCTGTGTTTGTATATACCAGTGGTTCTCACCCTGCAGGCTGGGTGCAGCCCAGTTAGCACACAGCTGCAGCCCAGCTGTGTGCTAAAGCCCACACAGCCCCATGCAGTAGGGTCTGGTGTCCATTGAAAGAGGGCACTGGGAAAGAAGGATTTTCCTCATTAGGTAAATCCCATAAAGGAAAGGGAAAAAAAAATCTTGGCCTCAGTTACTGTTGTCCAACCAAGATGGAGCATATAATATACTTGGTGCTGCTCTCCTGAAAGCATACTAGAGAAGCTGGAGAGAGCTATGATGTATTTTTCTGAATAACACATTGATAAGTGTAGCTAGGTTTTGGTCTATGAGTAGAGTGTGAATACCATATTAGCTATTGAATTTCACCTGGTACTTTGGGAACCATTCTTTCTTATCTCCATTCCACAATTAATATCCAAAAGGAGAGAGATTCCCCACGCCCCCTGCAACGAAAACCATTGCATTCAGAGGAGACTGGATGTCTTCACATCAATGTTGATTTAAGACTTCAAACAAGACGGATGGGAAGAATTCCCATGGATTTATTTAAATAAAAGAGAAGTTATGTTTAAACATTAAGGCTAGGACACATGATGCTAAAAGCCAGAAAAAAGTCTCATTTAATGTAATGTCTTCTCCTTAAAACCTGTCACAATAATAAATGGTGATGACACAGGGTTAGATCTCCCACAGTTTGGTCATGTTGTGCTTGGTGCAGAGGGAGAGCAAAGGTGGCTTTAAATTGTCTTTATGGTCCCCTAATCTTTGAGGAATTCAGTTGGGCATGAGTCTGGTCCCCGTGTAAGTTAGAGCAGCCCTAACCTAGACCAGCCTGCTCAAAGAGTCCAGCAGCCAGGCATCAGAATGCCCCAGCAACACCCTTTCACTCTTGGAAACTCGCCCTCTACTGGAGGCCAGGAATGGGGTGGCATAAGAGCTGTAACGGTGGCTCTATACCACCTGAGGATTCCTCCACTGCAGAAATCAGCCATGCCAACAGGATTCCAAACCTGTTGCTTATGTGAAAGCAGGGTTGGCAAAAACCATTAATACAGACACCTGGAATAGTATCCAGGAAGCAACACAGGATATAGCGGAACAGGTCACTGATCCCTGCTCATTTCCTTATAAATTCAGTTACTGGAGAAATGTTTACCACATTGCAAGGCAATGATGGTATGATGGTTACTGTTTGCTACCTGGCTCATCCTGTTTCCTTTTACATATGGGCGTATAGCCAGACATGTTTCTAACTATTCATATTCATATTGTTGGAGAGGTGTGTCAGGAATGTTATAGGGCAGTTGCTTAATGTTTGTGTCCCTGTCTACATGGCCTAACATGTCAGCATGGATGAGTGATGTGATATCTGATGAGAATTGTACAGTGGTGGGGCTGTGACATTGCCTACTGCTATGAATGCTACAGAAATTGCTTTTCTAAGACTTGTAATTCCTCTGCCTCGAAACAATGTGATCCTGGGGTGTGTGGATTCACTTTGGGTTTATATGCATGTCTTCCAGGCCAAGGCTACTACCTAGATAGTATGTATTTTCACACCCCTGAGCGGGAAAGTTGCAGCGCTGTAAAGTGCCAGTGTAGACAAGCCCTCATATCACAATTATATACAGATGAAGAATATGGGGGGTTACAGGGTGCTCCTCCAAGGTACAGAACGTCACAATATATACTATCTGTGTGGCCCCGAGGATGTCACATGGGCCACAGTTGTGTGCTGCTTGGGTCACAGGTTGAGAGCCACTGACCTATTTTAAATCTAAATACACCTACTATGTTATATTGTCTGAAGTTACCTGTCAGCCTGAGTGCTTATAGGCATATAATGGGTGAAAAGAGTTAGTAGTTATGTGTACACATTTCAGATTGTAAACTATATCTCTAATCTATCTGGTAAATAGGTATATTTTGATTCAAAATACCATAACTGTCTTGAGAAAGTCTTGTAGGCTTTCTGCAAGTTAAAATCTCTCACTTTATATAATGTAATGATTCACAGCATCATTATATTAATATGGTTATTTGTATTTAACAGGTTATAGGGCATGTACTATTGTCAATTCCCATTATGAATAATTTAAATATATTGCAATTGAAAAGAAAAATGCACACAAAGGCCCAATTTGCAACACGGTCTGAAGATTTAAAGACCCCCCCTCAAGCACATGCACCAGCTTTTTAACAACAAGAATGCAAAAAGCAAATCAGCAAGTCTTTTTATGTGCACTACTGTAACACAAAAAAAGTTGAATAGAATTTTAAATTTTAAAGGAGTACAATATTAATTCATGTTAATGGAAACCACAATTTTAATTCTGACAAATTACCCTCAGTTCCCAAACACACATTTCAGCTTGAAGCAAGTGTGTTTGGTTGTATTACTATAATCCGCCTAAAAAGAAACTTTAGATAGAAATGTGGTCAGATCCTTAACCACAGCAAAACACAGTGGGATAAATTCTGTTTGCAGTTTACATACCCACAACACTACTGGTGGACTTCCATACAATTGCTCATAACATGCTTTAATTTGCCAGCAGAACCTAGGAAGGGTGGACAGTCACATTAAGGTGGGTTCACTCATTCTTTTTGGAGAGATCTCAGAGGATTCAACAGGCAATTGTTTTTCCTATCTGAGAATTCTCACTTATGGAGTCTCACAGGGGTTAATCTTGTCAGCTCTCTTTTTCCATGTGTACATTTTGTAAAGCCACAGGGAGAAGATTGTGAGATATTATAGGCTACTGTGTCATCAATATGCTGACGATTCTCAGTTATGTCTCTCTCTTACAGTCTGGAGAGAGTTGTTTCCATGATCCCCTTCCAGACATCAAATAAGCACATTCTTAACTTTAAGCACATGCTTAAGTCCCACTGAAATTAAGCATATGCTTAACTACTGTTATGTTGTCTGAAGATAGGTACTGTATATAAACTATTTGGTTTACATTTAGTCCAGAAAACATGGATTTGATGCTTGGAAAAGCATTCCTGAGAACTTCCAGGGACCATAACTGCATCCTTAGTTTTGCACACCTATCTGCCAGTTGTCAAATTGGCTTAAAGTGTTGGGCTCTATCCATCCATCCATCCCAATAGCATCTGAGTGACGGATATGAAAATAAACAGATGATTCATTGCTGGTATAGGCAGCAAAGAATCCTGTGGCACCTTATAGACTAACAGACGTTTTGCAGCATGAGCTTTCGTGGGTGAATGCCCACTTCGTCAGATGCAAGAGTGGAAATTTCCAGGGGCAGGTAAATATAAGCAAGCAAGAAGCAAGCTAGAGATAACGAGGTTAGATCAATCAGGGAGGATGAGTCCCTGTTCTAGCAGTTGAGGTGTGGAAACCAAGAGAGGAGAAACTGGTTCTGTAGTTGGCAAGCCATTCACAGTCTTTGTTTAATCCTAAACTGATGGTGTCAAATTTGCAAATGAACTGAAGCTCAGCAGTTTCTCTTAAAAGTCTGGTCCTAAAGTTTTTTTGCTGGAGGATGGCCACCTTAAGATCTGCTATTGTGTGGCCAGGGAGGTTGAAGTGTTCTCCTACAGGTTTTTGTATATTGCCATTCCTAATATCTGATTTGTGTCCATTTATCCTTTTCCTTAGAGACTGTCCAGTTTGGCCGATGTACATAGCAGAAGGGCATTGCTGGCATATGATGGCATATATTACATTGGTGGATGTGCAGGTGAATGAACCGGTGATGGTTTGGCTGATCTGGTTAGGTCCTGTGATGGTGTTGCTGGTGTAGATATGTGGGCAGAGTTGGCATCGAGGTTTGTTGCATGGATTGGTTCCTGAGCTAGAGTTACTATGGTGCGGTGTGCAGTTACTGGTGAGAATATGCTTCAGGTTGGCAGGTTGTCTGTGGGCGAGGACTGGCCTGCCACTCAAGGCCTGTGAAAGTGTGGGATCATTGTCCAGGATGGGTTGTAGATCCCTGATGATGCGTTGGAGGGGCTTTAGCTGGGGACTGTATGTGATGGCCAGTGGAGTCCTGTTGGTTTCTTTCTTGGGTTTGTCTTGCAGTAGGAGGCTTCTGGGTACACGTCTGGCTCTGTTGATCTGTTTCCTTATTTCCTCGTGCGGGTACTGTAGTTTTGAGAATGCTTGGTGGAGATTTTCTAGGTGTTGGTCTCTGTCTGTGGAGTTAGAGCAGATACGGTTGTACCTCAGTGCTTGGCTGTAGACAATGGATCTTGTGGTGTGTCCGGGATGGAAGCTGGAGGCATGAAGGTAGGCATAGCGGTTGGTAGGTTTTCGGTATAGGGTGGTGTTAATGTGACCATCACTTATTAGCACCGTGGTGTCTAGGAAGTGGACCTCCCGTGTAGATTGATCCAGGCTGAGGTTGATGGAGGGGTGGAAGCTGTTGAAATCGTGGTGGAATTTTTCCAGAGTCTCCTTCCCATGGGTCCAGATGATGAAGATGTCATCAATGTAGCGTAGGTAGAGAAGGGGTGTGAGTGGACGGGAGCTGAGGAAGCGTTGTTCCAGGTCGACCATAAAAATATTGGCATATTGTGGGGCCATGCGGGTGCCCATAGCAGTGCCACTGATCTGGAGATATATATTGTCATCAAATTTGAAATAGTTGTGTGTGAGGATAAAGGCACAGAGCTCAGCAACCAGTTGTGCTGTGGCATCATCAGGGATACTGTTCCTGACAGCTTGTATTCCATCAGTGTGTGGGATGTTTGTGTAGAGAGCCTCTACATCCATGGTGGCTAGGATGGTGTTTTCTGGAAGGTCACTCATGCTGCAAAACATCTGTTAGTCTATAAGGTGCCACAGGATTCTTTGCTGCTTTTACAGAGCCAGACTAACACGGCTACCTCTCTGATTGCTGGTATAGTCTCTCTCCCTCTCTTTGTCCTGTGGTAGTGAGGATAATTTGTACCAGCAATTAGTGTGTTTATGTTTTATACTGAGGGAAATCTAGGGCATCAAGATGGGTTATTTGATCTTATTGGAGTCATACAAACTCCTAGACAGAAGTGATGGTTGGAAATAATAAAAAATAATAATACCTAGCTCTTATAGAGCACTTTTCATTAGTAGTCTCAAAGTGCATTACAAAGGGAAGTTAGTATCATAATCCCCATGTTGCCTAGTCAATCTTAATTTTGGCAATTCCTATCTTTTGAGAGCTTGACTTTTCAACCTAAACATTTTTAATGCAGTTTTTTTGTGTGTAGGTAATTTCCTAGGTTTTTAAAACAGGAAACTAGGAAAAAAACCCAGACATTCCACCATGTGGAACCATACTGACTCCCACTTGGTTGGTTTATCAGCAAGATTGGGGCATTTAATTATATCTACAACACAGACCTCTGCCACTTGAACTAACAGAGTAATTAACGTGGGCCAACCAGTAAAGGGAGACAAAGCGCACACTTTCCATATGAGTTTCATAGATATCTGCTGAGCAACAGCACAAATGTTAAGTATCAGAAGGGTAGCCTTGTTAGTCTGGATCTGTAAAAGCAGCAAAGAGTCCTATGGCACCTTATAGACTAACAGACATATTGGAGCATGAGCTTTCGTGGGTGAATACCCACTTTGTCAGATGCATGTTGAAACTCAGGAACCCTGGGTTCTGTTCTAGATTCTTGGAGGAGTGTATCTAGTGGTTACAGACCCTTCTGTCTCTGGCTCCTCCAGCCTGTTCTTGTCCCAGTCTCCCCTCCACCACCCCTTTGTCTCCTTGTCCCAGTCCCTTCTCTCTTCAGCTCCCCACCTCAATGTCTTCTCCCTGCTTGTCCCAGTCTTCTTTCTCTCTACCCTCTAGGACCAGCTCCTCACCGCTGCATTTCACTCCTCTGCCTCCTCCTTCTCCTGACTGCCTGGGCACCAGTGGGGCGTGAGGGGACTGAGAAAATGGAGATACAGTCTCCCTGATCTTGGTTCCTGTGCATGGCACCACAGCTGCCCCTGACTGTCATAAGGACCAATTGCAGGGAAAGTCATGCTCAGCCTTGCAGCCCTGAGATGGAGCATGTTCAGCAGAGATGGAATCTTCAGAGAATTTAGCTTCAAAACTAATAAGTCTCTACTGAGCTTGAATGTGAACTGAGATTTTCAGAGGCTCATAACCTGGCCAAAATTGGGCAGAATTTCACGAGACTGGCAAAACGCACATCCCTGATACAGCTGGCCACCTGCTAAATTTCAAGTCCCTGCATAGAAGCACCAGAGCATGTCAACAAAATGGCTGTAAGCAATTTTTAGCATGGAAAAAACCCCAATCTATTTCCCCCCAACCTTGTTCTGAGAAATGGCTGTATTGTTTTTGTTGAAAATTTCAACAAAAGTCAGCCTGAGGCAGACATCTGGTATGGAAAATTGCAGCCCAAATGGTTAGAATTTGGCAAAGATATAAGCAACTGAAAACAGGATCTTATAATGGAAAATGTTGAGCAACCTTAATTTTAGGGATTGCTTCAAAATTACTCTAAACCAGGGGTAGGCAATCTAAGGCATGTGTGCCGAAGATGTCACGCGAGCTGATTCAGTGGCACTCACACTGCCTGGGTCCTGGCCACCAGTGTGGGGGGCTTTGTATTTTAATTTAATTTTAAATGAAGCTTCTTAAACATTTTAAAAACCTTATTTACTTTACAACAATAATTTAGTTATATATTATAGACTTATAGAAAGAGGCCTTCTAAAAACGTTAACATGTATTACTGGCATGTGAAACCTTAAATTAGAGTGAATAAATGAAGACTTGGCACACCACTTCTGAAAGGTTGACGACCCCTGCTCTAAACTATTGATATGTACTCCCAAACTTTAACTCCATTTTAGCATAGTTTTTGTCTGGGAATTAACAGAAGGTAGAAAACTGACCCAGTCTCCCTATAATAAATAAGAGCTACATGTTCCTTTTTTTGGCCAGAAAAAAAAATAGTGGAAAGGTACATATGCATATCATCACATTTTTATTGTGCCTAAGTTGCTGTGTATCATGCCATCCAATCTGCAAGAAAAACAAGTTATAACGAACCATACAGGATATGTTTCTGAAAATCCAATGTAGTAGTTTAAAAGTCACAGTTCATATGCAGGGGAAGATGCATAGCATTATACATCTTTATATGTGCCTGCAAATGGAGCTGAAACACAAGGCATATGTACACATGGACCATTTGACTTCTTTGCAGTAGTCTAATATGTAGCCTACCATTTGCAGGTTGCTTTCCTGCGCTTGGAAATCCACTGTCATGATTACTGTATGTATATTATGCCACACTAAACTGCAGATATCTGCCAATAGCATGTTACTGCTGGAACATTAATTTACAATGGGTAGGTACAGCAACACTTCAGAAAGTGTGTAAAGGCCACATGAGAATTTCCTGAACCCTGTACAGTTAGGTCCCACAGCACTCCATAGCAACGATACTGGAAGGGCTGAAGTCACAGTCTCCAGGGTGCTGGTGCTATGTATCTCTCTGTATGTACGAAATTGTTGCTGGTGTGTACCAATGCCTATGGTGACCCTGTATCACAACTAGCAGCTCCTTGTAATGGCTTCCCATATGACTTCTTAGGCCCTGTCCCCCCTGCTTCCTGAGATAGTATGTGGAATGAGGGACCTCAGGAAGGTATGAAATGGTTTACTCTGCACGGTCCTGATGTGGTCAAAACTTCTACTTCTGCACCTATTTAGATAGCAGGTTATGATATAGCTATATTCTCTGTGGTAAATTACCTTGTTCTTTCAAGGTACCAGAGTAGTACTTTGGCTTTTCTCTTTTGTCTCCTCTCACATTTCATCTATCACTCCCATTTTTGGAGTTTGCAGATATTCTACATGGAACCATTTCTGTAATGTAATTTGATATGCAACATAGCCAGTAAGAGATTTTGGGCTTTCACTTGGGGGTTTACAATTGGAACTTAACACAAATCCTATGTTTTTCTCACCTGGTGCCATGCAAGCAAAGGGAGCAGAAGTCCCCTTGTCTTTAATGTACACAACTGACCTTTTTCTACTTGATAAAGGTCATTCAATTTCACATAGCCTGGAGGAAGGTCTAGAAATGCCATTTCCCATTGTGCTAACTAACCTCAGGTTGCTATTCCTATGCATTTAATACATTCAGATTTGCTCCTTGGTGTTACATGCAAACAGAGGGCATTTAGAAGGATATGACTTTTTCAACAAAGCAACTGTTTTGACACTTTGGCAAGAAAGGCAAACCCTTTTTTTTTTTTTTTAAGATATTGAGTAAACCTTTGCACACAGAATATATAAACCAGCCTACTGGGACTTTTGGGTTTTTTTACTCAATACTTCTGAGGTCTTTTCATGAAAGGTTTAAATGAGGGATACTACAGTGATATACATCTTAGAATTACTTAAGAGAGATTAATATGTATTCATTTTAAATAACAGGTAATTTGTTTCTTATAAAAAAGACAATTTCAGCTTTATACAAAGCATCTGCTGCTTTTGCTCACAGCTGCTAAAGAAAGTTGTGCTTTCATGTCACCATTTCTTCTTTATATTTCTTAGCTCAATATTCTCAAGTCTCTCTCAGTGAAGCAAAATTGGTAGGTTAATTATTTCATTTAAGAGTAACAATTTCTATATTCATCTCATAGACTCATCAGTGCCTAGACTACAATTAGCTAATGAGGGTATTGAAATCCTGAAAGATGAATATTACATTATTTCCTGTGTCTTAAATCTTGATACTGTGATTGTACTCAGAATACCTCGTACCACTTCAAGTTCCAATCCTTAATTGCCAGTCAGCATCTCTACTGCCACATTTTCCCCTGTACATGGTTCTTTCATATACAATCTCTCATCTCTTCCTGTTTACATCAAAGACCACACATGTTTCAAGTACCTGACAGGCTGCACACATGTACTGCTATAATTTCACTCCACTTCCCACAATAGAACACTGCTAGCTAGTTACTTAGGACCTGATCCTGCAAGGTCAGTCTATTTGTCATCATTGGGAGTTGTTTTCATTCAGAGAGCTCTTTAAATGTTTATTAAACACATTTACTTGCAAAGCAATTAAGTAGCAGTGATGAAAACATAATGCTATTTATGAGCCCAGTACAAAAACAATACAGGCATCTAACTGTATTGCAAACTTCTACAGACTGCCTTGTCAATGGCCTTCCTATTGATCCTGTTTGACACTAAGAACAAATTCACCTTCCTACTATTCCAACCTTCCTAGCAACTCAGTCCAGACTATCCTTGGTTGCCACAGTTAACCACATTTCTGATAGAGGTTAAAAAAAAATCACTTTCTAGTGAAGGTTGAATTTGAGAGCAACAAACACATTTCACATAAAACCAAGCTGTAACTTATTGTATGTTTACTTCCAAGAGTGTATAGCAATTTCTTGATTAATTAATCCTAAACCCAATGCTTTAGCATTTCTTGTTTTTCTCAGGCAATACATTTCAAAATCAGACCCAGTCTTTTCCTAAAAACAAGAATCAAAATATAATGAGATATAACACAGAACTCCCAAGGGAAAACTTTCTTTTCATTTGCAACAAAATATGAACTTAATTGATGAACATGCATGTTATTTTAAATATATAAATATCATCCCCACTGGAAATGAAAAGCCAAGCTCACCAGTTGCAGATCAGGGAACTAAAATGGAATGAAACCTGAAAGTATCATTTTTCTGTAAGCTTATCTTTCAAGTTGTTGCCAGGACAGTAAGTCAACCTGTCAGACTAACAGAAGAAAGTGACCTCAATGAGCACTGTGAACCCTGGAGCTGCACAATTAAATTGAACCATTTTTATTCCTCCCACACTTGAGGCAAAGTCATAAAACTGTCCATTTCTCTCTAAGCCTTTTGTCCCTCTTCCTTTCAGACGAGTCTTCATCACTGGCTCTGAGTGTCTAGTGCACTTCAGAAAAACAAAGACACAAAAATAAGAGATTTGACAAAAATCTCAACTTTCCTTCTTTTGCCACAATATTTATGTATCTGCTTGTCCTCTTCTCTAACTACATTGATATTTGTGTGTATTAATCTTCCCTTTCCCTTCTTCCTTTTATTCTTTCATGTGTTTTGCTCCACAGTGGCAAAGCCAGGCAGAGTTTAGCCCCCTCACTCCCTCCATCACACCCATTTCCTCACCTCCGCCCAAAATAATCCTGAGAGCAGGCAGGGATGTGCAGGGGGCTTTGCATCAGGCTCTTTGGTGAATGAGCTGTTTCAGGCGGGGCTGCCGCCCGCTCCTTCAAGGGGAGACACTGGTGCAGTAATAAACTGTCAGCAAGTCATTAAATCCCATTGATGCTTTGGGAGCCCCAGCCCCACAATGCCACCCAGAGACATAGTCGGCCCCCTGTGCAGGGGATGGGGATGTGGTGAAAGGTGAGGTGGCTGCAGCCAGAACCAGGTGCCTCTCTGTACCTGTTTTGAGTGCTGCAGACAAGGTTTCTTCAGGAGACGGTGCCCGCGTCCTCCCTCAGCCTCAGCGGCAGCGAGTGTATGAGAGCAGGGAACAGGCTTTGTTACTACTCTGGAGCCCTGGATCAGTGCCGTCGCTATAGAAACTGGCTGCAGTCTGAGGTGACACTGACAAGTGGCAGGGGGCCTGAGCTGTTCATTCAGGAATATCCTGGCCTCCTCCTATTGCAGCCAACCCCACAAGTAGCCCAGCCCAAAGAGGGAAAGGGTCTGACCCCCTTTGTCCTGGTTATACTCTGCCTTTAGGGGGCCCAACCCAAGGATGTTTCTCCCCATTCTCCCTCCTCTTCTAGGGGGCAATCAAGCGCAGAGCATTACTTCCCTCCCAGATCCCTTCCTTCAGTATGATATGCTGGAGGGCACAGTTTGAGGGGACAGCCCCTTGTTCACATTTTGCCATCAAACTGAAGGGAACGCTGGGATGCTCTCCCTGCTGCAGATGGCTCACTCCTTTCTGCGTGCTGCCAGAGACAGCTTATCCCTGGGGCTCACAAAAGAGAAAATGTTGGACTTGTAGAAGGACCAGGCTGCACCAAATGGTGGGTATTTACAAAGACTTCCCAGGGGAGAAATGCCCTTAAAATCCAGCTACATATTTTAAACCCCTACTACTTCACATTATTCATGGTGAACAAGGGGCCATACTATTCATTGGTTACGGAGAATTTTCAGAACCACAGTATGAACATTTCCAGCAGAGGCTCTGCTAGCTCATTGGGGGCCCCCAAGTAGAAATATGATGGGCCCCTCCCACACAACACAATAAAAAGCAAATAGGGAACCCCCTTGAGCTGCTCAGGGCCCTAAGCAATTGCTTAATCTGTGTATGCCTAGAACTGGCTCTGATTTCCAGCAGCAGCACTTAATAGAAGTGATGTTTCTCACAAGAGAAAAAGTGGGTATATTTTTGTTTAAATGGGTATCCTAATGAATCAGCCCCCCCCACCCCCCAGTGCTTCACCCGTCCTGGAGGCAAGTGTGAGCAGATAAGGATGGACAAACACAATACATGGGGTTTATGACACATTGTGCGGAATTTTTTTGTGGGAGTAGCTCATTATTCTCTAAGGGGAGCCCAATGGAAGGTATCACTCAGTTGTTATTCTTAATAATAATCATGTTTATTAGGATAATGCAGGGGTCGGCAACCTTTCAGAAGTGCTGTGCTGAGTCTTCATTTATTCACTCTAATTTAAGGTTTCGCGTGCCAGTAATACATTTTAATGTTTTTAGAAGGTCTCTTTCTATAAGTCTACAATATATAATTAAGCTATTGTTGTATGTAAAGTAAATAGGTTTTTAAAATGTTTAAGAAGCTTCCATTAAATTAAAATGCAGAGTTCCCCAGACCAGTGGCCAGGACCTGGGCAGTGTGAGTGCCACTGAAAATCAGCTCGCGTGCTGCCTTCAGCATGCGTGCCATAGGTTGCCTACCCCAGGATAATGGCTAAGGACCAAGAACTGGGCCCCATTGTGCTGGGTGCTGAACAAACACAGATTAGTAGATGCTCCCTGCCTCAAAGTGCTTTCAATTTAAATAGCTCAGGCAGACACCATGTAGGGAAAGGACAGACCACATGCAGAGTGAACTGTGTGATGGTAGCAAATGCAGGGCCGCCCAGAGAATTCCGGGGGCCCGGGTTCGCGGCGGGGGGGCCCCAGGGGCGGGGCCTAGACCGACCGCGCGCGCCTGCCTGGGGGCTGCATTTGGCCGGTTGAGCCAAATGCCTGGGGCGGCAGGTCGCGGAGAGCGGGCGAGTGACTGCGGGGCGTGGTCGCCGCTCCGGCTCCGCTTGCCTGCGCCCGTCCCTGCGGGGGAGGAGAGGTCGCCCGGGCCGCGCGCCCCCCGCCGCAGCGCCTGGGCCCAGGCGTCCCGCTCCGGCGGGCCGCGGGGCCGCTGGGCCCGGGAGCTCCGGCGCGCTCAGGGGCCCCAGAAAACGGCCGGGGGGGCCCTGGGGGGGCGGGGGGGCGGCGGCCTCTGGGCCCTTGTCTCCCCCCTGGGCTGCCCCCCTGAGCAAATGTCATGTTAGCTCCACTATTTTTAAATTTGGGATGTGTGGGGGGCTAGTTAGGAGAGGATACGCTAAATAGAAAAGAAGGGAAAGGGGGTGAGGCGGATAGGACAGGACAGGGAGGCAAGGGTAAGGGGGCAGGTGTGGAGTGAAGCTAGGGCAGTGATTCCCAAACTGGGGTTCGTGAACCCCTGGGAGTTCGCAAAATGTTACAGGGGTTCTCTGGAAAAAAATCCCTAATGGCAGACAGAGTTGGGATCCTGGGCAGCATGGGCCAGCAGACTTGGTCTGGTGTATGCACAGGTGTGTGCTGGGGGTGGGGGCGGTACTTTTCCATGGGAGCCTACTGCCCATGTAGGGTGTCACTCATCACCACCACAGAGCAGTGCAATGAGAGCCAAAGGCAATTCCTATTTTTCCTCTTGTGCATCCTTCTCCTCTTCCTCCACAGGCTGTTCCAGTCCAACCCAACCCCGACTCCAATTTATGCAGCATGCTCTCATTTTATTTTCCCTTTTGAAAAGATCTTTTCTTCTCTCTCAAGCAAATGAAAGTTGATAATTATCCTTCTTGAATGAAAGATGGACTTCTCTCTCTTTTCTCCTTCCTTAGTTGATATTGATTAACTGCTCTCCTAAATTTGCCAAGTATAAGAAACCCAACACACAAGATACAACTCTCAAGCTACATTATCAATCTTAGCTGCTGCCAGTGCTAAACTACTGGTGATGACTATTAAGTATCAGCATTGCAATTCACTGTAAGTTGATGAATCTGTGCCAAGAGCTGCCTACACATTTCAGACGATACTCCTCAGGAATTGTTCGGCAAAGACAAGAAAGCCCTTCCTCTCCCCCATGGCTTCCTCACAAAACATGGGTTAAAGCAGAACTTTTGACAGATTATAAAACAGTGAACAGCAGCAGGAGGAAAGGGGGAGAAGGGAGAACAGGGCAGAGTTGCTATGAAGGACTGGGGTCACCATCTATCTACCAAACTACCTACCTAGGATGCCTGCTGAGTGCCAAACCTAGAGTGAGACAAATTCATCTGATCAGAGGCTGAATGGAATCGCTTTTTTACATGAAAGAAATACTCTGATCCAAAGTACAAAGTGTACGTTTAGAGAATGGGACAAGTTGACCCTCACAGCATAGGTGATATTTTGTTTATTAATTCCCTATTTGCAGCAGTATTTTTACATACGCTTTGGTCATCTGGAATTTAACTATACTCAATTAAAAAAATTGTTTAAAAATTAGAAAGTTAAAATGCAATTCATTTGAGATTTTACAGTGAAGAGGCCTTTCAAATTAAGTCTGTACAAATTTAAGAATGTGAACATTAGTTTGTAATAAACTGGTCAGTTAGTCTAAAGGAAGAAGCACAATGTCAACAATATAATACCTATTCATTTCAGTTATAAAAGAACTTGCCAGACAGTCTATCAGGAAGATGATTCTATCCGATGATTTTAACCTATATGGTTTTCTCCACATGCCCACAGGAATTAGAATTTGCAAACCATTGCCACATTTCCCTCCTTTACATGTGCAAAGGAAGGGCTAGAAAAATGATAGAAAAGAGGATACCCTTGAATGCAGTGCAGTATCTGGGCACTGATAATACTAAACTCAAAAGTAGCATTTGCAATCTTCAATTAAATTTACTTTAAAAAGACTGAGACTATTCAGCTTGGAAAAGAGACGACTAAGGGGCGATATGATAGAGGTCTATAACTATAACAGTGGTTTTCAAACTGCGGGTCATGACCCAGTACTGGGTCGCAGAATGTAAAGTACTGGTTCTGGCAGCTCTGGTCAGCACTGCTGACCGGGCCGTTAAAAGTCTCACTGGCGGTGCTGCCCGGCTAAGGCAGTCTAGATCTTACCTGTTCTGACACCATGCTACAGCCTGGAAGCGGCCATCAGCAGGTCTGGCTCCTAGGCAGGGGGGCCACGGGGCTGTACGTGCTGCCCCCGCCCCAAGCACCAGCTTTACACTCCCATTGGCTGGAAACAAGCCAATGGGAGCTGGGGGCAGTGCCTACAGGTGAGAGCTGTGCAGAGCCACTTGTGTGTCTCTGCCTAGGAGCTGGACCTGCCGTTGGCCACTTCTGGGGTACAGTGCATTCTGTGGTACCAGGACAGGCAGGAAGCCTGCCTTAGCACTCCCCCTGCACCCCTGACCAGGAGCTGCCCGACGTAAGCCCGTGCACCAATCCCCTGCCCCAGCCCTGAGATGACTTGTCAAGCAGCACAGGAGTCATCAGAATCAGGATTAAAATGCAAGTGCTTCTCATTCCCAGTACTTTGCACAGTTCCCTCAAAGTTAGAATGTTGTTTTATCAGAAATGGGGTTCAACCCATGTGGATATACATCACCTGGATCTTAGCCTTAGCCATTTGGCTCTTTTGGTTCCTATACATGTTTTCCATTTTTTAAGCTTTTATTTTAAATTTAATTTTAAAGCTAGCTAAGAGTCTTTTGGATCCTATCATCTGTAACAGTGTTAGGAGGCAGCTCACCTTAATCCAAAATATGTTAAGCCAAGTTGATGCAAACTGTTTGAAGTTGCCATAGTTGAAATGCTGCCAATTCAGTGATGTCATTTTTAACATCAGCATCAAATTTTGCTGCATTTTAAGGCCTTGGTTATTTTACGCTTTTGCTCTACAACATTCTCCTCTTCTCCTAACTCTGCAGAAGCCTTTCCAGGGTAATGTGACCATACTTTTAAAATCAAAAGCTGGCTCACTTATAGCAGCATTTTATTAGGGTCACAAAATACTCAGACAAAAAATAAACAGTTACAAAATAAAATAAAAGTGTGCTGGGATTACCATTGCCAGCTTCTGACTCAGCATCAACATGTGTTTATTTCTCGGTGTGAAGGATTTTTTCCAGTAACTCAGTGTTCTGAGTGACTTCATTATAAAACACTGAACAAGTCTTGTTAACATTCACTTTGCGCAAAAGAACAGCTTTGAAAGGTGTCCACACTCTTCTGACTTTTGTCCTTGCTCCAAATACTATTAATCACACCAAACACTTATTCAACTGGATTGTTTGTTCCTGGTAAACAAAGAACAAATCCTACTCAGTACAGCAATACATTAAAAAACATAACCAAACCAAAAAACATTTCGACTGAGGAAATGAAAAATGATGCCTGAAAGAAGTTCTCAGGACACCATATAAAAATCTGGTACTGCCCTAATAAAATGATTCGTTATTATTATTATTATTATTATTATTATCGTGCCCCCCCGCCCCAGCTCTACTCTGCCTCCTCACCTGAGTGGGCTTTTAGGCGCCCTCAACCACTAGGCACCCTAGGGGGCTGCCTAGTTTGCCTAAATGGTTGCACTGGCCCTGACCAGATCCAAACCCTCCTCCCTCTTCCCAGGGAGTGACAGCTCTTTCCCTGCAGTCTCTGTCTGTTGCCAGCTTCCTGGCTTTATGGGCCCCACCTATTCTTGCACAGCTGAACCTGCTTGCAATCAATTCCCTGCTCTCTGGCTCTCCCTCCAGGTGGAGTTAGAAGGCCTACCTGGCCACCTTACCCCCTTCTAGTCCTTCCATCACAGCAGGTTATTCCATTGAAGCATTTAGTACTGATCACTCTTATAGAAAAGATATAGGACTGGATGGCCACTGGTCTGATCTGGTATGGAAATTTCTATCTTCCCCAGAGATGTGAATACCCACATGGATATCGGTGACTGATGTCTGAAGCAGCATTAACTCACACTCCTCACCTGTAACCCCTTGGAGAACATTTTTTGTGCACGACAGGGTGCTTGACCCATGGTTTAGGGGTGGGGGACAAGGGCAACAGAACAAAGGTGCCAACTCTTCACCAGACTGTTTCCCATAGAGCCCCAAGAACAGCAGGCCCACCCTTCATTCCCTTCTATGGATCCCCAATGCACTTCCCTATGATGCAGAGAAATCCCTCAAAGCCCCCCAACCCTTTGGAGTTTTCTGGACCCCTATCCTCCCCTCATGTAAATACTTGAGGTGAATTACAACTTGGCTGTAAAACCTGGCTGTAAGTGTGATGAACATTTCAGAATGTGACATGGCTGACAGACCGACTTTTTCTGGGTAATTGTAGCACTCAGTCTTTGGCCTCATGTCTGACAACAACCAAAGGTGCCAACTCAGGTATCTGAGCATAAGCATATCCCATCAGGAGTTATTGCTGTTCCAAATGCCACTTTAAAAACCCCAGATATAGACTGAATTTTAATATACTACTGGGAAAACACGCATGAAAATACAAAGTAGGACATATAAACTTTCTTTAACACCATAGATCCCAAAGATTACACTTAATATTGATTTAAATAAAAACAAAACCAAAAATATTGGCCCAAGAGTTGAATATTCAGAAGTGCCTAAGGAACCTAATGATCCTAAGTCACCTAGGCTATGTTTACACCTGACCCACCACAGCGGCACAGCTACAGCACTGCAGCTGCACTGCTGTAGCACTTAGTATAGCCACTCCCTTCAGCGATGGGAGGGGTTTTCTCGTCACTGTAGTCAATCCACCTCTCCTAGAGGTGATAGCTAGAGCTGTCTACACTGGGGGTTAGGTCGGTGTAACTACGTCACCCAGAGATGTGGACTTTTTGCACCTCCTGAGCGACATAGCTGGATCAACTTAACTTGTTAGTGTAGACCTGGCCTAAGGTCCAGACCAGGGATCAGCAACCTTTGGCATGGGCCAAATCTTAATTATTATGCAAAACACCTGCTGGCTTCAGTGAGGATTTTGCCTGAGTAAGGATTACAGAATTTTGAGGTGAAATTTTAATGGGAGTTAGGCATAGGGTGACGAGATGTCCCGTTTTTAAAGGGACAGTCCCAGTTTTTTGGACTTTTTCTTATATAGGCGCCTATTACCCCTTGTCCCGTTTTTTCACAGTTGCTATCTGGTAACCCTAGTTAGGCATCTAACCCTAGTTATGCATCTAAATACCTTTGAGGGTCTGGACCAGGGATCGGCAACCTTTGGCAACCAAAAAACTGGGACTGTCCCTTTAAAAATGGGACATCTCGTCACCCTATGCCTAACTCTCATTGAAATTTCACCTCAAAATTCTGTAATCCTTACTCAGGCAAAATCCTCACTGAAGCCAGCAGGTGTTTTGCATAATAATTAAAATTTGGCCCGTGTTATTTATACATTTTTCATATGATGGGATTCAGCAGAAGACAAGTAACTGTAGGTTGCACAAGAAAGCAGGAGCTCAATACAGCTTGGGAAACAGATGATAATATAGCAAGGCTACACATATCTGACAGTTGAAAAATTACCCTCCCACAGTCATTACTATATATAAACTTGTGTTATACTTTACATTTAATGTCAAATAACAGTACTTTCACTTTAGAGTATTGCACATATCACTTCCGCAATATAGTACAGGCTACATGATCCAAACTAGTCCTGGTACCATTAGCTCTGTTCAGTGCAGCGGGTGACAATTTTTCCATGTTATTTGTACTTTTTTTTTTTAAACTGAGATTTTAGAGCAGATTGAACCAATCTGTCCTGCCCTTTGAGAGATGCAAACGTGCCCGTCTTTTCTTTACTGATATAAAAACCAATTACTGGCTCACAGCTGGGGTCCGTGCAGTAATTCAGTACCAGCAGTCACTGTTTCCCTTTGTGTTCCCCTCCCACAGCAAAAAAAGATGATGGCACAGCAACAACAGTAATGACAAAAAAAAGTGTAACAAACCCACTCTGGGAGTCTTCTTGTCACCACTGCCCACCATCTGGTATAATGTTTGGTTCAGTTTTTTCCTTAAAAACACAAACCCAGATTGATTTCAGTAAAAATGTGCGTGAATCATTTAAAAACAGGGAAAAATTATAAAAATAGAGAAAGAGCTAATAGTAGCCCAGCATCTCAGGATCTGATTCTATATTTATCAGTGATGTAAAAATTGGTAGAATTCACATTACAGTTTATATTATTGCTTTTCTTTGGGTACTCTGGTTCCCAGTGGGGTATGTGTGCCACGTGATGCAGAGGTGTTGCTAGGGTAATATTAATTACTCATTGTTCAAGAATAACAAGAAACTGTAATGGCCATAAACTGCCTGATCACACTTTCTTTCTTTAAACAAGTACTGTTGTTGTTGTTATTATTCATTATTATTATTTTCTTTTTTGCATTTAAACAGAGGTTTCCTCTTTTATTGTTCAGCTTCCTCTTATTTCTTTTCCATTGCTTAGGTACACGAGGCATTAGCTCATTGCGTACAGGAAGACAGCCTTTGTCAACAGAACAGTGCAGAGTGTGGGTCTCTGCTTTGGAGTGATCAGTGTATGCTGGACAGTAATTTCCCTAGCTGAACTATGGCACTCCATGACTCCAGTAGTTAATAATTACGGTTCTAAGAACAGCGTTGCAATATAATACACTGAATTGTTATATGGTGTTTGTCTTACAAAACTATCACAGAATGCCTTACAGTAAGAGTCTGTCAGAGGGCTAAAATGAAAAGGAGGGGGACCAAGACAAGATTTAAAGAAAGGAAATGATTTAGTGGCTTGAGGGGAAGCTGAGAGAGTGGAGAGAGAGTTTCAGATAGCTGGAGCAGAAAAATGAAAAGGCTACTCTGAAAGAGAGTTTTAGATGTCTGTACATTTTAGATTTAATTTTGGCTGATGTCTGTACATTTTAGATTTCATTTTGATCTTTGATTTATTTTTTGTATTAAGCATATGATGATTTACGAGATAAGCACAGAACATAAAGTCACACCTTTCCACATGACTAATAAACAGCCATTAAAAGTTTCAGGTGGGTGTTTCCTCCTCTTCCCACAACTAATTGGTAGTGTATGTAGATAGACCAATGACTAGACTTTTACTTTTCAGCTCATCTTTAAGGGCCAGAATTGGGTTTAGGATAGTTAATCAAATTGACAACCTGTGTGTACTCACTCTCAGTTTTTGTTTAAGTTGCTGGCATCAGAAGATGAAGAATTTTTTTTGTTACTAGTTCCAGAATTCCTGTGAATCCTTAGATACTGAACCAAAAGGGTGTGTTATAGAAGTCAGTTGTTTGTAACAGATGATAGCTGTGTCATAGGAATTTTGCAAACTTCATTTTGAAAAGAATAAGATTTTGGCTATTGAATGACTGATACCCAATAGTCCATGAAGGATTTTCTTTCTTTGTTCTCTCCTCTGAGGAAGACACAGCCTATTCATCTGCAGTTAGTGGAAGTCAGAGTTTTTATAAAGCTTGGAGATTACTTAAAAAACAATTGAGTTCTTTCTAGGCCATGTCTACACTATGGGTGCTACAGCGGCATTAGCTGCAGCACCTTAGCTATGCTGCCGTAACCCCATAGTGCAGACATAGACCACAGCGATGACTGGGGTGTTCCCACATCAACAGAAAAACATCTCCCCAAGAGCTGATAGCTAGGCGGAAGGAAGAATGCTTCCATTGACCTAGCTACATCTACACCCCTGAACTCCACGGCTATGTCAACCTAACTTTTAAGTGTAGACCAGGCCTTAGTAAAAGAAATTGATGGGGTGTTAACTTATTTAGATAAAAGTAGGAAGTGACTGGTATCCAGATAAGGCACCAGGAGCACAGGGATAGGGAGATAATTAGCACTTCGCTTTTGTGAGATCATGGGCTCCATGATTTTCATGTCTCAATAACTGGTCAAGTTAAATGCAACTTGATGGCATTCCTCTGTTTGCCTGTAACAAGATAACTTCTGAATGACGCATCTGATCAATTCCAAAATTTCAGGGAATGTTCGAGACATCAATGGGCAGAGTCTTATCAATTTTGATGTAAACTAGGAAAAAAATGAGGGACACACAGAGCCAGGAGCAGCAAAAGCTCCCGAAAAGTGGCTGGGGCCACTGGCACCCAAACTGTGCCTTCCCCTCTGTGCCACTCCTTCCCCCAAGGCCCTGCCTTTGGGCAGCCCTTCTACCCAAGCCCTGCCCTTTTGCTGCCCCTTCTACCTGAGGCCCCACCCTCACATTGACCCTTCTTCCCGAGCCTCTGTCCTCACACTGCCTCTTCCCTCAAGGCCCCACTCCTGCACTGCCTCTTCACCTCCAAAACCCCATCCCCCGCTTGCTCCTGTCTGCCCCCTCACTCCTGTTGCTGGCCCTTATGACTGGGAAAAAGTGATGGGACCATGGACCTCTGACCCCTCCATTATGGCGCCCCGTACGAGCCAACAGTTTCAACTACATCTGTAGCTCTCTTTAGATCAAAGAACTGATTGATAGAAGAAATTAACACATTCCAGCATAACAGTACTCTTCATCATAACCCTGTCCATGTCCCAATTGAGTTTAAAATATCAATAGACTGAATAAAAAGAAAGGAACCAATAATAAAAATTGTGCTGGGAAAGGAGGTATGGGAGGAAGGAGGGATTCAGGAATGGAGAACTGTAGCATGGGAGGAAAGGGGAACTCACACAGAACCCTTGGCAGAAGTAGGATGGGTGGCACTGGTATAGGGGAAGCATCCAAATTAACTTTAAACAAAATAGCTTTTATTTTGGCCCTTTTGGAACCTTATGGGTTACTGAATTCTGTTACCTGTCCTTAAACCATGCTCAGCCTCAGGGGTGTTACTGCAAGCTATTTTTCAAGGACACTGTTGGATTCCCCAAAAGCTTTTGGATACCTACATACAGGGGCGGCTCTACAAATCACGCTGCCCCAAGCAGCGCGGAGCGCTGCGCCGCCCTTCCCCGGTCCCGCGGCGGGTCCCCTCTTCCCGCGGCTCCGGTTGAGCTCCTGCCGGCATGTCTGCGGCAGGTCCACCGGAGCCCGGGACCAGCGGACCTGCCGCAGTCATGCCTGCGGGAGCTCAACCGGAGCCGCGGGAAGACGGGACCCGCCGCAGTCATGCCTGTGGCAGGTCCGCTCGTTCCGGGCTCCGGTGGACCTGCCGCAGGCATGACGGCGGGAGCTCAACCGGAGCCAAATGCCGCCCCCCCGGGAAACGGCCGCCCCAAGCGCCTGCTTGGCGCGCTGGGGTCTAGAGCTGCCCCTGCCTACATAGCCAGTCTCAGATGACCAGCACAGCACCTTATTCTCTTGGACATACAGTTGGCCAGTGATCCACATATTTGTGACTTGCAGGCTTGATTACTACAACAAATTTTATCTACAAAATAGTCCACACAGCCTCAAAAAGAGCCAACTGGTGCAATATGTAGCAGCTCATCTACTTAGCAACCTAGATAGCAGCAAACACATGAGCCAGGTATACCATTCTCTGCCCTGGCTCCCTATTAAATGCAGAAGCTGGAACCCAGTGTAGAGGATGGGCCTGGGTTCCCCTACCAACCACCAGGAAGTGGCAAGGGTGTTGGCGATGCCAGCCAGCCAGCAGGTCTGGAAGGACTTAGAATTCCTCGGAAGGGGAGGACATTAGTGAGCTGCTTGGAGGACCAAGCCATGAAGCGGAAAGTGAGCGTGGCCGCAGAGCAAGACAATCTGGGGGAAGACACCACCAGAGGAAGAGTGCAAGCGAGGGGGAGCTAATTCCCAGGACAGCCAACAAGAGGCTCTGTTAGTGGTGAGTGAACCCTGCAACAATGGATTATAAATATATGCTATCATCAGGCTTGCACACACAGAAAAAAAACCCAACCTCTTTGTCACTGTTTATGTCCTATAACTGGAGTATGAGGGCTTCTTTACTGCAAGGAAAAGTCAAAAGGGACATTTTTTTCCTTTTAATCTCCCAGGGCTTTGTTTTGAACGCATCAATGAAGATTCAAATATTTTATTGAAAGTTAGTACAACTGATTTATGAAAAAATGTCACAATCCCTATGTAAAGTGACTTTTGTATGCCTTGTGAGTGTTCAGCTATCTACTTCCAAACCCAATGAGCTGGATAGAAAAGAATGCACTAGAGAGGGAACATATCACCTTAGACAACTCTTTGCAAATCAAACACCGTATTATATATTACCAGATTGCCATTTATTCCAACCCTTTATTTTCTGTCTGTTTCCAGTTACAGATCCATGAAAGGTCCGTCCCTCTTATGCCTCCAACACTGCCTACTTCGCTTAAGAGCTTTTGGTGAGGGAACCTTGTCAAAGGCTTTCTGAAAGTCCAAGTACACTATATCCACTGGATCACTCTTATCCACATGTTCGTTGACCCCCTCAAAGAATTCTAATAGATTGGTGAGGCCTGATTTCCCTTGACAAAAATCCGTGTTGACTCTTCAACAAATCATGTTCATCTATGTGTCTGATAATTATGTTCTTTACCAGACTTTCAATCAGTTTGCTCAGTACTGAAGTTAGGCTTACTAGCAGAATTGCTTCTGGAGCCTTTTTTAAAAATTGGTGTCACATTAACTATCCTCCAGTCATCTGGTACAAAAGCTGATTTAAAGACTAAGTTATATACCAGTTAGTAGTTCTGCAAGTTCATATTTGAGTTCCTTCAGAACTCTTGGTTGTATTAACTGTCTTTTTGGTTGGCTAAATTCTGCAATGGCTTAAACATTGAGAAAATGATTCAGAAACACTGCAGGCATGGAACTGCACACATTCACAGGCTTAATTTGAACACACAATTACCATTATTCATGCAGTTACCATGATTGCACCTTAGGTAATCATGTGTGCAAATCATCAATACAGCGTTTAACTGGTTTTTGTATGCACAGCTTCCGTGTTGTGCATGCAAATGAAACACACAAAGGTGTGTCTAAACTGTTTGACAATTAGGCGCTTTATGGATTATCTTTTCAATGTAGGGTATCAGAGGAAGCCAACAATCTAGGAGTGAATCTGACCTTGAATGCTCTTGACAGCTTGTTGCTGGTTAGATCACCTGGAAAATTTGCTTGGAACATTACCCAAAATGCTATTTCCTTTTGCCTATGTATATGCAACGTTAAACAGCATTTTTCTGTGCTCTACCCAGACTATAGTCAGACAGTGTGCTGTTGCCACCTAGAGTTGGTTTGCCGAAACCGATTTTATTTTTAAAATGCAAATGACTCTACTAACCCTTCAACTTCCTTATCCCAAAACAAAACTCTTGTTACTTAGGGTCCAGTCCTGATGGACAAAGCAGACAGTAATGTGAGGAGAAAGTAAGGTCTTCTCAGTGTGTAGAAGAAAGTTAAATCAGCATTTGTAAAATATTGTGCAATAGAAGATAGCAGGAGAGATGTAATAGAAAACCAAATCCCTGCCAAAAATATGAGTGCGTGTATGGAAAGGCAACTTGTGATGCTATGAATTTCCTGTAGCTAATTATATCTTCCATATTAGATTTAGGATTCTGCTAAAGAATTTCCTACCATATCATTGCTTCTTGACATCTGTTGATTTACCATTCAAATAATGTAGCATCATTGATAGTAGGTATACCAACCTCAGTATTAAAACAAACATTCTGCTTTAAAAGTCAGCAATTAAAAGCTCCTGCAAAATCTGAAAGTATGTATGTGAGGCGTATGTAGCTCGGTACTGCAATGGTTATACAATAGTTTTGTTTTCTGTGTTATGCACTTTTAAATGTCTAGGACTCTGCTGTCTGTGGGGGCAAGTGCCATTTAGCGAGGCAGAGTTGGTGCAGCATGTTACAGAGGGAAGACACACACTATAGTGTCTCATGGAGATTTGACTTTGATTCCCCCTTGATTTGTTGTTTTCCTTCGCCTAAAACAAGTAATTCACACTGACAGCATATGGAAAATAACATGATGAACCTGTAAAAAGCGACAAAGAGTCCTTTGGCACCTTATAGACCAGGGGTCGGCAACCTTTCAGAAGTGCTGTGCCGAGTCTTCATTTATTCACTCTAATTTAATTTAAGGTTTCGCGTGGCGGTAATACATTTTAATGTTTTTAGAAGTCTCTTTCTATAAGTCTATAGTATATAACTAAACTATTGTTGTATGTAATGTAAATAAGGTTTTTAAAATGTTTAAGATGCTTGATTTAAATTTAAATTAAAATGCAGAGCTCCTCGGACCGGTGGCCAGGATCCAGGCAGTGTGAGTGCCACTGAAAATCAGCTTGTGTGCCGCCTTCGGCACACATGCCATAGGTTGTCTACCCCTGTTATAGACTAACAGAGGTATTGGAGCATAAGCTTTCGTGGGTGAATACCCACTTCGTCAGATGCATGCGTCTCATGCGTCTGACGAAGTGGGTATTCACCCATGAAAGCTCATGCTCCAATACCTCTGTTAGTCTATAAGGTGCCACAGGACTCTCTGTTGCTTTTTACAGATCCAGACTAACACGGCTACCCCTCTGACACATGATGAACCTGGTATTCCTGGAAGAATATTACCTTTCTCCCTTCATCCCTGAAATATATCTTAGTCCTTTTCCCAAGATGAGCAAAAAATAGATTTTAGACTCTGAGATGTAGCTAGCTCCCTGAAAAGCCATAGGATAATCCTTAGACCTGAAAGCATCACACCAAAGCACAAGAAACAAATGTCATGTTCTACCTCATTTTGGGTGGTTTTGACATTTGAAAAGTCTTGCTCAGATTCATGTGACTCTAGTTTCTCTTCTGCTTTAGTTATATGTGGGCTAAATGACATGGCTAATAATACCATATTCAGGGAGATTTCTACAGGGGATTTCTCATCCAACAAAAACCACTGAGGATCCCACAGCTTTGCTTACTAGCCACAAATGGAAAGGAAAGGTCACAGCTTTTTCCTGCCCACCATGATCTCGCCAGTGTGCATAGGGCCAGACTGAGGATATGGGGGGAAATTAGGGAGAAGATTCTTTGGGATATACCCCCAACTTAACTAACCTAAGTTTAGATACCATATGTGCGTGAGGTCACCCAGCCAAAGAAGTGGAGTGCTTGTACCAGGGTCTGTGCCTAAGTGCCATCATTCTTAGATCAGTGGGACTACTACTTGTGAAGTAAGGTACTGTGCCGTGTGAAGAAGAGAAGCAGATAAGTTCAGCCATTTCAGGATTTAATTTAGAAAAAGTTTAAAATCACATAAGAAATACAATTTTCAGAAAAGGCAACGTTTGTGTTATTGGAGACCACTCAAATATTAACTGTTTGGTGAAGATTGCTGAACAATTTATTGGAAAGACTTGGCTATTTTCCAAATTAAATTTTCAATTACTACTGTATCTAGGAATCCAGAGGTTATCCTCTGCACACTGTTGAAGCAAAACATTCCAAAATGGCTATTTAAATGTTTTGTAAAAGTTTAATCAGAAACCAAAAACAGTTTCCCAACCATCAGGCTCTTTGACCTTTATTACGATGTTAGAAGAGATAGTTATAAATTGCTTTATTGTTTCTCTAACTGGTCTGACTGTGACAATGTGGTTCTGGCGGGACCCAACTGAGAGTGCCAATTCAGGACAAATCGCTTAAACAGGGCAGTTACAGCCCAAGGCTGGGTTAAACAGGGCAGTTACAGCCCAAGGCTGGGGTTTTTTCACCTCTAAGGCAAACCAAACCAGCCAGACAAAGAGGACTTCGGTCTCACCCCATTGGCTAACCACAAGTCACACAAGCAATTCCCTTAGACACTCCAGTTTTCCAGTATCACCACCAGTGCCACTCGTCCTGGGAATGAACGGTTATGACAACCAACACCCTAATAAAAGAAAAAAGGTTCTCTCGATCCCAAAGAATCAAGCCCCAGACCCAGGTCAATATACAAATCAGATCTTACCCACAAATCACGCTGTTGTCAATCCTTTAGAATCTAAAATCTAAAGGTTTATTCATAAAAGGAAAAAGATATAGATGAGAGCTAGAATTGGTTAAATGGAATCAATTACATACATTAATGGCAAAGTTCTTAGTAGCAGTGATGGAGTAAACTGCAGGTTCAAATCAAGTCTCTAGAGTACATCCCCCGCTGGGATGGGTCATCAGTCCTTTATTCAGAGCTTCAGTTTGTAGCAAAGTCCCTCCAGAGGTAAGAAGCAGGATTGAAGACAAGATGGAGATGAGGTATCAGCCTTTTATAGGCTTTTCCCAGGTGTAAGAACACTTCTTTGTTCTTACTGTGGAAAATTACAGCAAAATGGAGTCTGGAGTCACATGGGCAAGTTCCTGCATACTTTGCTGAGTTACAAGGCATATCTGCCTTCTCTCAATGGGTCAATTGTGTAGCTGATGGTCCTTAATGGGCCATCAAGCAGGCTAGGCAGAGCCAACACCAACTTGTCTGGAATGTCTCCCAGAAGCACAGCACAAGTTTGAAATACAGGCAGTATAGAGCCAATACTCATAACTTCAACTACAAAATGATACATACATATAGACAGCATAATTATAACCAGCAACACATAACCTGGTCTTAGACACCTTATATGACCCCCCTTTTACATAAGATTTGGTGCCACTACAGGACCTTGGTGGCAACCATGTTCTATATGGTCCCAGATTATATCAATGATGTCACACTGACCAGAGAGGATGATCTTTGGATCAAGATACTCTCCAGAGTACACTTAACCCATGTCATATGAAATGTGCAAGAAGCATCTGTTCTTTTTCAAAAAGAGACAAACACCCAGTGCTCCACCGCCTCAGTGGTCCTTCGTCTGGCGCCCACCAGAAGAAAAGGTTGGGGACCACTGGGTTAGGGGTTTGTTATAGAAGTGGATGGGTGAGATTCTGTGGCCTGCATTGTGCAGGAGGTCAGACTAGATTATCATAATGGTCCCTTCTGACCTTAAAGTCTATGAGTCTATAAATAAAACCCAAATCAGTATCAAATGTAGATCCTATTGTATTTTAAATAGGATCAGCTGAAGAGAGAGTAATGTGGGATCTATTACATGTCACATAAACTTCAGTATTTATCATGGAGTCTAATGCCTTAAAAGATTAATAAAACCAGGGCAAAACAATATAGCCAATCAAAAGCCCAGAATCATTAACAAAGCACAGACTCACAGAAACCCCAGCCCTTTCCAATCTCACAATAACAGTATAAGAAGCAAGAGTAGGAGGGAAGCAGTGACAGTGACAGCTGGGAATGGAAGGGGACGGTGTCAGTGAGGTTTTACTTTTTAGAAAGCGGGCAATAGCGGTGGTTTTGAGAGATTTGGAATGAGATCCAGCAAAGAAAGATCTTCATCCTGTCTGCCTGAGGTATTTATATACCACCAGTCACTACTGTATATGACTCCTCTGGTTACTTCTCCACCCCTGTGGCAACCCTCTCCCAGAGAAAAATATCAAGGAGTGAGACATAATACCTGCTTTCCCAAGCACTGGCCACTTCTTTTCCTGGCTCTGGCTATTGAGCCACGAGGACTGACCAGACCCACCCAGGACAGATCAGTGGGTGTCAGCAATAAAATCTGCAGTTCACACCTTCAGCCATGCAGCTCTTAGCTCCTCTAGCTGCTTCTCCATCCCTGTAGCTGACCCCACCCAAAAGCTATCTGCCAGGGTGAGTTTTTAAATTTGCTTCTTCTCCCCAGCACTGATGTATCATTCCAAACTTTAATGGTCTTTTATTTATTATAAATTCCACTCAGCACCAGCTGGAATATCTGTTACAGGAGCATATTGCAAAACAAGAGTTTCTGAGGGAGGCACCCACCTGCACCTTGTGCTTGTTGAATGGCTCCTGATGGTGAGTTTGTGATAACTTACTCTAAGGTTATCTAAGGATGCAGCCAAGGTGGTGGTGATGAACTGTGAAGATACTGGCTTCAGCTAAGTTGTGCCACTCTGGGGAAAATTTTACCCCATAATCCATCAGAAAGAGCAGGTATGTGATCACTCTTGATCCACAGCATGCAACAATTTCCCTGCCTTTCACTGAAACATGGCATGAGCATGATTACATACTGTCTATGTTATTGGATCCGTGGCTCAAAAATGCTAGGTCTGTTTTCTTCTTCAGGGAATAGAAGGACCTTCGGTCAATATGCCCAATGGCCTTTGATGGGACACTAGACAGGGTGGGATCTGAGTTACTACAGAGAATTTTCCTGGGTGTCTGGCTGGTGAGTCTTGCCAACATGCTCAGGGTTTAGCTGATTGCCATATTTGGGATCGAGAAGGAATTTTCCTCCAGGGCAGATTGGCAAATACCCCGGGTGTTTTTTGCCTTCCTCTGAAGCGTGGGGCATGGGTCACTTGCTGGAGGATTCTCTGCACCTTGAAGTCTTTAAACCACAAGTTAAGGACTTCAGTAGCTCAGACATAGGTCAGGGTTTGTTACAGGAATGAGTGGGTGAGATTATGTGGCCTGCATTGTGCAGGAGGTCAGACTAGAAGATCATAATGGTCCCTTCTGACCTTAAAGTCTATGAGTCTAATACAATCAGAAGGGGACAGCAGATGATACAACCCTGCCCCAAAGTGCTTACAATTTAAAGGGGCTAACAAAGCAGAGGGAAAAATACAACATCCAAGCAAAGTAGCCAGAACACTAAGCACCTCAACTTATTACCATTACTTATTTATTGTCAATGTTACTTTCTCTTTTTAAAAAAAAATGTACTGTAGCCCCGCCTATGATACAGTCTAGAAACATTATGCTTAGATTAACAGTGCATCAGCAACCCTAGCCAAAGCTTTCCATTTTTCATTTCTCCATTTTTTACTGCTGAGCTGCGCACCACTGATTTCCGTCACCTCCCACTCAAAAATCAGTGCTTCCCCTTTCCAGCTGTCATTTGCATCACAGAATTTTTCGGATGCTACCACAGAGTGAGCACTCTCATTCTGTGGTCCCAGGCAGGGAGGAGGCTGTGGGGGTGTGTGTGCCCCTTAGTCTTGGGATAATCATTCCAGAGAGTCGAGAGGCCCAGCTGGATGCTCTCTTTCCTGTCCAGTTGCTCCTGATGGTGCTGCCTCCTCAGTGAAGTTAGGGCCTTTTTATAAGCAGCCCTTGGGGAGGGAAAGCCCAATGTGATCTGGAGAAATCCACTGTGGGACTAGGGACCCCATAGTCTTGGGCCAGAGGGTCTTGAGTCATTAGAGGAGCTGGGTGCTTTCTCCCTCTACCTTTGGATACTCCAGCTGTTGCTGTCTCCCCAGGGAAGTTTAGTGCCATTATAGGATACCTATGGGGCGGTGGGGATTGCAGCCCCATGTGGTCTGGGGAAGGTCACTGATGGGTCAGGTGTCTCATAGTCCTTGGAAGTCCTTGCTGCTCTCTGTGCTGCCATTGTGTCCTCATGGTAGCTTGAACCTTGTTCCATTCCCAATCTGGGGAGCAGGCTGCAGGGCTTTGTCTCATTTGATTTGAGAGGCAGTGAGAAGGGGGGAAAGTTATCAGTATATTAAAATAATATAAAAGTAAAACAAAAAAATTTAAGCCTTTGAAATGAGATCCTTCTGTTCTTTAGCTTCCATGGAAGTGATGGGTATCCAGAGTACTAGAAAGGCAAATTTCCTTAAAATATTATTCTGCCTTGATAAGAATTATCCAAAACAACCATGAAAAGGAATCAACACTTTCTCGTTCTTTCTTGGCAGAATGTAGACTCCAGATTACAATTTCCATTAGTATTATTCATGCTGTGGTTTTCTTTTTGAATTTGACTAAGCCTCTCAACAGAGATGGAAAAAGAAAAACAAAGTATTACTGGGATGAAAGCAGAAGGTGCAAATGGCCAAAAACATGGACCAGTGTAGCTAAGCAGGGTGATGTAAATACAGGGCCTGCTTGTGCTCCTGCTCCAGTTGAAGTCATTGGCTAAACTCTTAGGGCAACATTTTCAAAAGTGGTCTTCAATTTTGGGTACCCCAATTTTGGAATTACACCTTGAGTCAAATTTTTAGAGTTGCTGTACAAGTACAGCTGAAGTCAATCAACACTGTTGAAAATCAGGCCCAACGTGTCTCAAGATGGGCACCCAAAAATTTGGGCATCATAAATCAGTGGTCGTTTAAAAAATAAACTTTGCTATCATTGACTTCATTGTTAGTAGATGCTCATCATTATGGCAAAATTCTCTCCAAGCCACACATCAGATTTCAATTCTTTCAACATGCATGGATTCCTACTGATTTAATAGGCTATCCATGCATGTGGAAAAGCAGAATATAAATCAGCATCTGCCATACAGGCATAAAGAGAAGTTTGCCCTTACACTTGTGCAGACTGCAGGTTATTACTAGGCTTGGCAGATTTCAATTTTCATTGTTTTATCGTTTCAATGGATAATGTTAACATTTATTTTTAACAATTTTGAGGGAAAAAAACAATTTAAATGTTTGCAGATGTGCAAAATTATGGGTTAAGAGCTTTTTTTCAATTTTTATATATTTAAATTTTCAGTTGTGTCAGACAAAGGGGATCAGACAATTATTTAATGACAGTAGAAGAGATACAAAAAAGTTAAAGCTTTATAACAATTAAAAGTCAACATGACATGTCAAAATGTACAGTGTTAATATCCTTAAATCAAATCTAAGGCATTTTTCTTACTTTCCCTATCTGTACATTTTGATGATAATTGATGGAAATATTAATCAGTTTGGGTATGAATGGTAAAATCGACATTTACCGATATTACCCCATAAACATTTAATTCTTTCAAGACTAATTATGAGTAATCTACATGCACTGCATTAGTTATAGCCCTGCAACCTTCACTAACCTATAACTAATTGGTATGGCTAGCCTCAAGGGCCTTCTGTAATTAAGTGGAAGCCCAGTGACTCCACCCCTGGAAAGCCCCAGAAAATACAGCAACACTGTTCAGTTTAGCTGTTGTGGATTCTATAGCTTCTTAGGAACATTCATTTGACTGACAGTCTTGAGAGTGCCTGTGTGTTCTAACATTTAACATAATAGATTTTTAAGAATCAGTCACCTATTGCAACTGTTTTTATCAGTGGAAGGGGTACAACACTGAGCAATTTCTCTTTCCTGCTCAAGGGTTTTATAATTCTGCAGACTCTCATTTGGCACACAAAGAGACTACGGACAAAACTATTGTCTAAACTGCCTTCTTTCTAACCCCAGCAAAGAGTAAACATGAGCCCTCTTCCAGCAACATGGTGTCTCAATCCATTGCCAAGACTTATTTACTCAGGACAGAAACTGGAGCTTCTGCAGGGGTCCTAAAATATGAATAAAAAGCACTCAGATACTATGTGAAGGGTGCTAACAGAAGAACAAAAATATTGTAGACAGATTGGTCACCACCACTCTGTACAAGAAAATCGTTGCCTGGCCAGATATTTCACATAACCTGTGCTGTCATACCCCTCTGATGGAACCCTTGTTTCATCCCAGTGTGCACTGTTTCTTTGAAGTGATGAAAGTGAAGATTCTCTGACTTCTAAGGCTATGTCTACACTACACAGCTTTTAGCGACATGGTTGTGTAGCCATTGTTTGTTGGCTCTCCTGCTGACAAAGAACTTCCACCTCAACAAGTGGTGTTTGCGTGCCACGCTATTCACACTGGCACTTGTAGTCAGCAAAACTTTTGTCTCTTGCGGGCGGAGGGGGGAATTAACATCTTTGAAAGACAAAAGTTTTGTCGTTCAATTGCCAGTGTAGACATAGCCATAGCCTAAGAAGTGCTATGCTTCTGGGTGGTCATTGTCTTGCAGGGGACCATATGGAGTTGAAAAGGAATTTGAGATGTCTCTATCAGGCAGCCGTAGGGATGAAATCTAATTTACATACCACATTATCAGGCATATGCATCATACTACTATCTTAGCAAGCCAGTATCTGATTAGGAGGGAAAGGACTGATACTAATATTTATTGAACACTGACAGTGTTCAATAAATCCCAGCCTTTTCAGCATTCTCTAGGACACCCTGGATTTTCACACTTTGTTTCTATTTTAATTAGTAGTCATTTCCACCCTTGGATATGACCATGCAGCTCCTGCAATTAGTTATAGCCCTGCAAAGAGGTGGATTTATTTATCTCAGACTGATAAAAGTAATATTCTCAGTAGTCTCCCACCTAAACTAGTCCTACTAAGCTTTGATTGCTTCCTATGTACATAAGTGGAAATGAAACTCAAGAGCCACCAGAATGCTTAAGATAAGGGGTAGGTTATGTACATATAAGAGAGTGCTCAGGATCGGAAAGTACAGTCAGTCTCAAAGTTTCCACAAGGGAAAATCCCTGCAAGGGAAATTTTAGAAGCAGAATGCTCTCCCACAGTCAAAGCAAATCATTTCACTTTCTTTTTCTATATCTTGCTTGGTTGCTGTCATGGCCCCTGCAGGCTGTCTGTATATTTTGTTGTGAGGATGACAGACAATCGAGTTTACAAATATTTGTGGGGGGAAATGAGAGAAGGATTTGTCTGAGGCCATAACTACCCCGGGGGGGGGGGGGGAATCATATGTTGAAATGCGTTCACTAACTTGATATTAAACACAAATTAACACGCTAGTCTAGACAAGACCAAGTCATGTTTTAAAACATTTTAGCTAATATGTTTTAAGTACTAAGGGAGAAGTCTTGTTTAACGTCGTTAGTTAAAATGTGTTAATTTAAAACTTGTTTTAAAACTCAATGCCTTTTCCTCACGTAGACATGAGCTAAGTGGGGAAATGTTTTTTCCAGCAGTAGCAACAAGGAAGGCTTTCATTCCTGATTCCATCTCTTCTCCCTTTAGCAAGGACGTTATGATTGTTTACAGAAACATCTCAAAGAAAGGGTATAAATAAATTCCCAGATGAAAATTGATTTTGTTAAGAAAGGATAACATATTCCCCTGTCAAACACTGTTAATAGAAATTATAATTTAAATTAAATAACACCTATTGCTTTTCATCCATGTATCTCCCTGTACAATATGAATGTGGTTAGGCATCATATCCCCATTATTCATTTAAAAATAAAAGCTCAGATTAGGTAAAGAAAAGCTTGTAATATTTACTAAATGTCTCGCAGAAGCAATAACGCACAGAGATGAAATATATATATATATATATCATATTCAACTAAGTAAAAACATGGTAAATAGCACTAGCAGGGCTAGCTTCCACGGGGGAAGCGAGCCTGGATTTCTAGAGGTGCTAAACATGCAAAATCACTAGCTGCTTTTGAAAATCAGCACATAAAACAATTTTGAAGATTTCATGGTAAATCCCTTGAGTTCTAAGTGGACAAAAAGAACCTGAACCATTTTCAAAAATGTCAGCATCTTTTAAAGCATTATGATTCATAAATGCTTTGTGATTAATCTCAAACTTCCCCAAAAAGTCTGCCCTGAGAAGGGGTTATACAATTTGTAAGGAAATAACTTGGTCAGAAACTTAGAGCGGAGTGTCCGAATTGGGCTTCTGATAGAAACCATCTTAGCTTCTCTGTGTGGGGAAATTTATCTGTATAATTATCTTGCTGTAGTTGTACTGGTGTAATTCCCCATATGAATACCCATTTTCTGGAACAGGAGTGCCATATTCTGGTTTATGTTGCTTTCAGCGTGACATAAATTAAACCAGAAAAACTGGAATATGAGTGTCCACATGGTGAATTTTACCAATATAACTACAGCTGCTTGCATCCGAAGAAGTGGATATTCACCCACGAAAGCTCATGCTGCAAAACATCTGTTAGTCTATAAGGTGCCACAGGATTCTTTGCTGCTTCTACAGAACCAGACTAACACGACTACCCCTCTGATACTTTACAGCAACATAATTATACCAGTCTCATTATGACAGTAAATTTCCACATGTAGACATTTCCTTAAAGCCTGAGCTATGGAGTTACTCTGGTGGTGTAACCTGAGGGTTTAACTATGGTTTCTGAAAAGGCAGTGAACGTGGCTTGTCCCTGGCTGCACTTTCAATTACACCATATTCAGCACTCGTTGCTGACACCTATTGTCATCAGTGAGTAATTTTACTTTTCTGCTTCAGTCCTGTTATGGAGAGTGGCAGGAAAGGAGACGTCATCAGCAAAAACAGTAAGGGGAAGTGGGGGAGCCCTAGCAGGGTTAAGGGGAGGAGCCTTTACACGCCCTCTCAGGGATTTTCCCTATGTGTGGGGACTTCAGACTCAAACTGTTTGGCTGGGACATACCCCTGCTGACGTTCTCTAGAGCTGTTTGCCTAGGGCTGGAAACAGCAGCTGCTTCACCTCTGTTCACACAGCTCCTCCTGCAAAGAACAAATCACTCTCCTCAGCAATCCAAGACAGCAGCAAGCCATGCTTTCGGCATACTACACCCAGCTTGTCATCCTGAGCAATGGTAAACATGACGCCTTCATTTTTAATTTTACTTCTCATTGATTTCTGCGGGTGTATCTTGACAGTAATTCTTCTGCAGACTAGAACATTTAGACCTCTCTTTTTAAAGATGATTTGTGTGTACCTGTGCCTTGCAGTATGGTGTTTCATTCGTGGGACTGCTGTGGCCATTCCAGAGGTTGCAGTGACATGTACAGAAGAAGCGCTGCTGCCCTGTGAAGCTCCTCGGGACTCACAAGTCACCTATGAGGCAGTGTCCTGGCATAAAGTAAGGAAATGTTACTGTGATTCATGCAGACTGTGCATTTTGTTTTGCTTTCCCACCGGCTTCTGACTTTCCTCATAGGAAATGCTTGGCTGTTTTATGGAGAAGAATCTTTCTGTCAGAGCAGTGGAGGTAGCACAGGCATTGCCTGCCATGACTTGAGTCACATGCCATAGGATATTTACACACAGATGCTTGAGCATGACTCTTTAGGTGTCCCTTGCCTGCTCTCAGATGTCACCAGCCCGCACTGTGCCAGAGTTCTGAGGATGCCCACGCTGCTATTCTAGACATTCTGCCCTTCACAAGGCTGCTTCTGTAATGTTGCTCCAGCCCTGGTCTAACCAGTGTGCCCCTATTTCAGCCCCTCTCCTCTCCCCTGGAAAAAAATAACCCCCCAAACTGAGTGGTACAGCAACCCCCAGCACCAGTTCGCAACCCCACTCGTTCACATTTGGCTCAGCTGCTTCTTCCATGACGGAGGAGTGGCTGGGCCAAACCTGAGGGGTGCGCGGCCACGTGAGTGCAGGGTGGACGATGGGAGTGAGCAGAGTTGAGTGACCAGGACTGGGAGGAGCCACCCTAGCCTGGGATGGAAGCAGAGCAGTGAGTGGGTGGCACTGGTGAATGGCCAGGAAGAGGTCCCGGGGCAATGGGTGAGGGACTGGGGACAAGTTGTTGGTGAGCTATGGGGTGAGTGGGGAGTGTTTAGGAGCTGAGGGGTGAAGGGCTGGGATATTGGGGGCTGTGGCCAGTGACGTTGAGCAGGAGGTATTTCAGGCTGGTTGTGAGATTAGTAGAGGCTGGTGGAGGGTTGTTGGGATATATGTGGGGTGGGAGGGGCATTCCAGGGTCTTGGGGAGATGGGGGTGCTTTAAGGAATGCAGGGGCCCCTATTGCCCCATTTGCTGTACTCTTTTGTAGGATGAAACATGATGTTGTGACTTCAGAATGGCTGATTCCAAAAAAAGGGGTTGACATTTTTTTCTTTAAAATCTAAATTAGCTATTGCTGTTCTTTTAAATATTTTTGTTCTGAAAGAGGGTAGAGTACAGAGTGTGGTGCTGTAAATCTTGTAAAAAGGAGATATTAGCCTCCCTGCTTCTGTGTTTCCACCTGTAAAAAGGACTACTGCTTACCAACCAAAGTGCTATGAGGAATGATTAGCTAATGTACATAAAGCACTTTGAAGGTGAAATTGTTACACAAAGTGAGGCAACATTGTCCAGTGGCTTCTCATGCGGCTGTGTGATGTTTCTTTCGGTCCAGTTTCCTTATCACGTAAACAGGGAATACTACCAATTTCTCAGTTCTGCTAAGCACGTGGTGATGATCCTCTCATGAAAAACGTAGTGCTATATAAATTCTGTTATGTAAGTGCTATTATTATATTGGGTTCTCTGGTTATAATACATGTTCTGCCTCTAATTTAGATCCCAAGTACATAACAAAGAGATATCTAAGTTCATCAGAATTGTTCAGAATTTCTCTGCTTGTCCATCAATAAATCTAAAGTCTTTCTACTTTCAGTTTTTTTCCTGAGGAGTTGGGCTGAGTGGCAGGGAGTGCTTAGCAAGGAGGGCCCTCAACTTGCTGGGTTTGGAGAGTTTCAGTGTGGAAATAGGGGCAACCTGATCCTTTTTTGCTATCTGCTTTTAAAGATTGAATAAGAAAATATTTTATATATATTTATTAATCAATTAATACCCCATGTTTTCATCTCTGTGCACTGGGAGCCTGTAAAATGGGGGAATTCCAACTATGTGGCATGCTTCCCTTGATTCCCACCCTGGGGAAACATCTCTGCAGGGCTCGGTCTGGTTTAGGTCTGTGGACTTGAAGAAAATGGACAGAGGCAGGCTAAGGGTGGAAGAGAATGGGTGGACAAACTGGCTCCCAAATCTGCACAGGAAAATCAGAAGTTAGAACAGCCTGAGGCTCTATTAACTTGTGCTGCTTCCCATGCTGCGGGCAGGCACCCCCTTACATAGGGGTGATAATCAGGGGGTTAGTTGTGATCAGTGGAGCACCTGGAAGCACAACTCATGCAGGAACTGTGCTTTCCAGAGCAGGAGCTGGTGGGGCCAGACAGCAAAACAGAATTGAGAGCCATCATTGTGAGAGAAGAATTCTGAGGAAACACTGTAGGACTGATTCACTGTACCCCTCTGGTGGCACAAAGAAAGAGAATCCGGCCCTTGATGAATACCACTGTATGCTCTCTCCTTTAGTTAACTGAGTGTTGCTCTCACCATCCACACCACTTTAAGGAGAACAAACAAATGACAGAGTGCAGCTAGGCAACCACATGTAGAATTAATCAGTTATTTAAAAAACAGCTACCAAAGGATTAATCAATGAACAACACATACGGCCCCCAAAGGGCTAATTAAAAAGTCATTCCAACAAATGATATGAAATTTCAGACTGTAGAGTTCAAACAGCTGTTAGGCTAAATCTTTTGTACAAGGTCACTTTGAACTGTGCTGTAAATGCAAGCAATTAATCTTTGGCTTCTGCTGCTTTTTAAAAATGATGATGATGATGTGCCTCTGCAGTTTATGTGGAATTAATGTTTAGACAACACACCTCGCAGGACATTATTGCCTTTTCTTAACAATTATTGGAGCACTTTTAGGTTTTTTCTATAATCTGCTTTAAAGAAGATATTTCAGAATATCAGGGTTTTCAAGTTTTATCTTAAAAAACTCTGATTAAGGTAATAATTGGAGATATACCAATCTCCTAGAACTGGAAGGGACCTTGAAAGGTCATTGAGTTCAGCCCCCTGCCGTCACTAGCAGGACCAATTTTTGCCCCAGATCCCTAAATGGCCCCCTCAAGGATTGAACTCACAACCTTAGGTTTAGCTGGCCAATGCTCAAACCACTGAGCTATCCCTCCCCCTTAAAAAAGTGGTGTGTGCCAATCTAATAATATTCTAGTGCAAAAATCCAAATAAATATAATATGGGAGTACTAAGTACTACAACTAAGTCCAATGTGCTAAAGTCTCAATCCTGCACATGAGTATACATACGTTTAACTTGGCATGCATGAATAGGCAGCTGAAATCAATCGAGCTACTCATGTGTAAAGTTAGACATGTATCTAAGTGTTCATAGGCTCAGGGCCTAAGCCAGTTAGCTCAAGTGCAAGGGTTTTTATTCAAAAATACGTACAGTAGTGGGGACGGGTGGATCAAGTACTAGGCAGAGTGCCACAAGCTCCTTGATGTTATTCCTGGCTCTGTCACAGATTTGCTGGGTGGTGTTGGGTAAGTTACTGAAACTCCACTTTTCATAACTGGGACCTGCATAAGAGTGATCTGACTTCCTGGGATGCTCAGCCACCCACAAGTACAGACAAATCCTCCAGAGAACTCAGCATCTGTACAATCAGGATATTTTTATTTAAGTGCCTAAAACTTTAGGGAGCAAAATATGGAAATTGTGGCTTTGATCTCTTCATGTCTCATCTATAAAACAAAAGTGTGGATAATAAAACTTTATTCACCTACCTCCTAGGGCGCTTGTTTGTATAGAAATTTGAACATGTGAAGCATTTTGTAAGAGCTAAGAGCCATTCTTTTACTTTCAGTTAATTTTAAACAGAACATGAAGATATACAAATTAAATTCTAGTGGACATTTGGCAGTTTTATTTGTGCTTTAGCTAGGAAAAACCTGATCTAAAAATAAGTTTTGGTAAGAGGGGAAAAGCTTTTTTTAGCTGGGGGAAAAAAATCTTAACACTCTAGCTCTTTCTTGTAAAATGTAAAAATGAGGCAAAGTATTTTGGATAAGTACCCAAAATACATATCTGATAACATATTTAAATTCGTTTTTGTCTGAGGCCTTTACATAAACACAGAGGGTCAGTTTCTAACCCCATTTATACCCAATTAGAGCTGAGCAAAAAATTTCCATCAAAATCTTGGAAAAATGCCTTTTTGACTACAAGAAACTTTTATTTTTGCTTGAAAAACAATTTTTTCCCCTGAAAAATTCTAAATTTAATTGCAGTAGAAAAGAAACCACTTTCACTTGATTTTTAAAAATATTTTACACTGGGTAAAGGAGAAAAAAGATAAGAGAAAATGGATTTTTTCTTCCCAATAAAAGGAAATCTTTTAAAACACCAAGAAATTTTAAAAAGAACTGAGGGGGGTTAACTTTCACAAAATATACTTAACTTTTCTAGATGAGTTTAGGACTCAGTTGTGCCATCTGGGCACAACACTGGGTTGTTGTTGTTGGGCCTGACGGGAAGGGTACACTCTAGGGAGAGCAGCTGGGCACATGTGCAAAGAGTACCTGACCTTCTCCACATCTGGACAATGTGGGATGGGTGGGGCAGAACAATGGCCCCTCCTCATCCCAGCGCCCTTTGTGTGCTGCATACCCTCGGGACATAGGGATGGAGAAGTCCCTGTGTTTCACAAGGGTGTGGAGGATGAATCCAATCCTTTCACCTTTCCTCCCCATATACACTATGCACCATCGTAAGGCCCAGGGCAGAGTGAGTTTGCCTGGGTGTAACTGAGAGCAGAATGCACTGTCACACGTAACTCTTCTCCTGAAGCGAATTTACTGTTGTGCTAGGGAAGAGTAATACATTCAGAGCCCTAAATAATAGTTCTCTTCAGCAAGAGCTAGATTCTGCCAGGGGTAGAGTTCTCCAATGGGTTTTTAAGAACTTTGCTAGATTGGGACCAGACTACACATGAGCCAGACTACACATGGGCTAGAATCTGTGACCAATACATTGAGTAATACTCTGAAATCAGTGGGACTACTCATCATCAATAAGCTTGGGGGTTGGGGGGAAGACTCTGGCTCAAATTAGGTAAAGCATAGTAGCAGTAGAACAATCTTATTTCATATGCTGCTCCTCCACTAATAAGCCAAAGCACTGAATGGGAAAAACCATTCCTTCCTCATTCTGTCCTTGATCTTTGTGGAAAAAGTTCATAAGAAACCCAGTTAGTGCCAACTGACCACAAAGGTGTTTTTGTCACACCAACATTTATCCATTAGGTAGTCTCAGTTCAGTTCCAGCTTGTTCTGCGGTGGCCACTGGACACTACACACTTGACATTTGAAACTAAATTCCTCCTCATAATTTTTTTTATATTAAGATCAACAGTTTAACAGCAAAAAAATTCAAGTTTATTATTCATAATTAATTTTTAAATGAAACCATTTCCCCAAATGATCCTACACTCAGAAAAACAATACGTTAATAGTAATACACCCACCTTCATTATGACATCAGCCTTGGAGCAATGCCATTTTGCATGTAATAAAAAGCTGTTTTTATGATAAAGAGAAATGATATTGTCAATTTAATGTAGCCAGGAGCCAAGGTACCATCTTGCTTAAGGAGAGTACTACTAAAGAAAGCCATTTGATGATACTGGAGGGTGTATGTTAACTGAATAGCCATTTTCTTTCAAACATATTTGATAAAATTAAGTTTAGTTGATTGTTTTTGCCAAAGCGCAGGGAGTTGTGTGTAGGCCCTCTGCACGGGGTGAATTTCACTCATGGTTAATGTCCGCTAAGTTAGATGACGTTATAGTTTGTTTTCTAAAGAACAGCTAAAAAACCCATTTTCTATCTGTGATCTAGAGAACAATTCTTGTCCCATACCGCACCTTGTTTGGTTTGCTGAAAGAGAGTCTATTACAGAATATTTGCTGAAAGTGAATTTTACATTTAGAATCACAATTATTCTCCCTGATTCTAAGAATTACATTAATCCAGCCAGAGAACAGAAACACATTATGTAACCTATATGTTCAATCAAGACTGACAAATTTTGGATATCAAATATTCACAAACACCACCTTGTAAACAAACTACAGATCAAGAGCTATTTGTACAAATTATTCATCAAATAAATTTGAATAGTGTATACACTTGAGAATATGGCAATCTGTATGGATAATTCATAGACAGAAAAAATACATTTATTTAGTAAATTATTCATTACAAATTACTTACCCAGCTCTATGAACTACAAATTACTGTAAGGAACTAATTTTTTGGAGCAAAATACCCCTTACATTGTGGTTTCTTTTCTCGCCTATTTCCAGAGAAGACAAGAGGCCTCAAATTTTGCTATCAGTTAAACTGGTATAACTCCTGAATAATTCCATCAAAATAATGGAATTAGTAAGGATTTACATCAGTGTAAGAGTAAAAATTTGCCCTAGAGAATTATTTTATTTTAAAGTGGTAAGAAGTCTTGCAGCTCTTAGGCCCTGTCTACACTGGCTCCCCAGTCAAGTTTATGAACAGTGTTTAAGTATAGTTCTTACTGAATAGTGCTTAAACATGGTATAAATGGGGCCAAGCTACATGAAAAACCATTTGGAAAAAAAATGGATCTAGTCTAGAACATCTAAAGATGGTTTTAAGAGAGTAGGTAGAGCCTAAGAAACCCAGTACAGAAATCAGGCCCAGATCCAATGTATTGGGGAACCAATGATTTAGAATGATTTGCAGAAACAAAACTAGAGTCAATCAAGTTTGATATGGAGAAAAAGACCACCTTTCCTTTTCATGAGCCACTGATTTATATTCATGTTTTGATTCAAGTTGTAATTGGGTTGATTCAGCAGTTTTTGTCTTCCATACTATTTCCCCACTTGTAAAAAAGGAAAGCGGGCACTAAATTATATTTTGTTAGGACTAGAATTTGGAAAAAATGCACACAGCTTCATGGGTGAATCCCCATGTGCTGACTGCCTCTTACCCCAGCATTTAAAGTAGTGTGTTTTTCCTCATTGCCATCAAGGTGATGAACAACAACAAAGAGCAAGCTGCCTGAGTGGGTCTCAAAAGTCGGAAGCCTGTCAGAAATGTTGCCCCCAGGCGAAAATAAATATGACAATAAAAATAAACTTAAAATTATCTTGTTGTTTAATTTTTTAATGGATTATTTTAAGCAGACAGGCAGAACATTGCCTGCAGGTCCCTGTTCCCCAGCAAAATTCTTGCTTCAGTAATTCTCAGCAGCCAGCATGCTAATGAGTCAATTTTTATGTAAATAAGTTCAACATTATATATTTCTACGGGTTCCAGCATCATTCATAATGTGCCTTTTGGTTCTGAAACCTGGTAAAGGAATTACAAGAAAAAGTGGTATAGGTAAAGCCCAACTCTCTTTTATGATCCTAAGTGCTTATCAAGAACATTCAACACTATATAGCTCTATCAACAATGGTAGCTCTACAACATGGGGTTGAACTGAAACATAAATCTAGGCAAAAAACATTTTGTGCTGATTAAAGAAGAAGGGACAGGATGGTTTGTACATGTGTGGATTGCAGCCACTGACAGTGTCCCGAATCAACATCCACTGACCGGGTGTAGAATTAATTAGATATACCATATGTCATACACCTTATGCTGTGCAGTTGTGGCATCACCTGGATAAAATTTGGCATGAATTGCATTGGATTATCATGGGAACCTGATCTGTTAAAAGTTCCGTCTAGCAAAAGTTTGCTAAGTATCATGGGAGGAGGCAAAATGAAGTAGTAGCATTTTGGTGACTTTAATTAGGTTTGGGAAAAATAAGTTAGTGGTAACATGTAGACATGTTTAAGAGACAACATGAGTGTTGCCTGACTGAATATTTTGTTGACTTTATTTTTAATGACTATGGGCTTTGCAGAGAGACTATTCAAATCCTTAAATTCCTTCAGATGTTTTTTACAATTAAAGAGGATTTTACCATATATATAAAATAAAACTGCAAAGAGAAATTATTTAGTTAAAGCAGCTGAAGAAAAAAAAGAATCGCTGATGAAATCCACTGACGAATGTGATGTCTTTTTATGCAAAGGCTCTAAAACTACCACCAGATGTCCCTGTAGCCTAAAACACGTCGTGGGGCTGGTATGCTGTACCCTCAGGTTTGAGTGACACTGAGAACTGTATTTTCCTATGTTGAAAAGGAGACGTCATGGAAATAAAGGAAGTACAAAAATAATAATTATAAAGTAGAGGTGGGCCAAGACCGGAGTCATTTACGTGAATATTCCTTTCTCCCAACATTTCGAGGTTTGGATAAAACAGGACCTGGATCCAAATCACTATCAGAGTTTCAATAAATGAGGGAGGACCTGTAGGTGATGAAGCTACCTGTTTGTTTTTTTAAAGTATATTATGTATGTACAGACCATACAGAGGGTATATTTACACTTCACACTAAACCTGGGTCCGTGAGACCAGGTTTGTAGACTCAGTATTTCCAAACCTGCGCTTGACCATCCACATGGCATAAATCTGAGCTTACAGTTGCTGGACCAGGTTTCACATACTGCATTATGCAGACCTTCTGACACGGGTTTGCGGCTTGACCTGCATCCATGCTGCAAAATAATGAGGCTTGGATGCAAGTCTCAGCAGGACGTGGACACTGACCCGCCCCGCTAGGCCATGGGTCCTAGAACTCTGCTGAATGTTTGCTGACCCAAGTCAGTCTGATTTGTGTGTGGACAGAAGGGAGGTTTGGGCTCAAATCTAAGTCAGGGCCTGGGTTTAGTGTGTGCAGTGTAGACATACTCAGGGTGCTTTGGTGAATGTAAACTGAAATCATCTTACTCCTTTGTCTCTCTAGAGTGATATTTCTACTATTTTGGAGTTTTATAGTCATGCTTTACACCAGACCATCTCAAAAGAACTTTAGAGCTAAAAGTGAATCCCACCTCACAACACCCCTGTGAAGTAGGGAAACATGATTATCTCCATTTTACAGATGGAAGAAATGAGACATGGAATGACAAAGTCATTTGCCTACGGTCATACAGGAAGTTAGTGTCAGGCCAAGACTAGAACTCATGAGCCTTGTTTAGTTCTCATTTGCATCAGCTTTCAGTTAGCATAATTCCATTGACTTCAGTGGCGGTACTCCTAATTTACAACAGCATGAGAAAAGAATAAAGCATCCTATCGCCTGATTCCCAGTCCTGTGCCTTAATTACAAGACCATCCAACCTTTTCACTCACTATTTGTTGTCAGGGAAATCAGAAATTGTACAATATGACATACAAGAACCTAGATAATTATCTGAAACGTATATGTAAAATTTTGAAAGGAGTGTTCTGATTGAGTAGCCAAGATACTATAAGAGCAGGACCTGTATTTTAGGGCAAAGGGATTGACAGCCAGAGTGGCTTTCTGTATTGCATTATGGGCAATTTTGCATTTCATTAGCGAGCTAGGACTAAATGCACACTTGATGGAAGCATGTCAATTCCATTCATTTCACGGAAGTTGATCCAGTCCCACAGATCTGCATTTATTCCTGTACTAGAAGTATAGATCCCGATTTCCAGATACATCACTCTAGCGGTAATAAAAAGCCTTAAAATGCTTAAGCCCATGTGACAAGGTCAAGGCCCTGCAACCTGTAAAAGGTTAACAGGCCCTCCTTGCTGCATAGCTGCTTGGGTGGAGTGTAACAGGATGGGGAAGATGAGTCGAAGGTGAATTAAGGGAAGGGAGTGCCTTCTTCCCTTCTGCTGGTTCAAATCAGGAAGGCCCCTGGGAATTATTGCACGGTGTTTTTCAGTTGATTTGCTCTTTCTTTTGTGGATAATAAGCCCTGAAGAAGGGGACTTAAAAGGACTGAGATTTGGAGTTTTATGCACTGGCCATGCCTCCTTCCTGGTCAGCGCCATACCCCTATTATGGAGCTCTTACAACTCTCTAGCACAAGGAAGGCTGGCTGCAACAGCCCTCTCCTCCTCCTCTATGGAACTCTACTAGGGTCTCTGTTAGCTTCCTAGAGGGTGAATTTATCCCACAGCCTTCTATTGTACTGTAGTTCCACTGGATATATATTCAGATTAGGTAGATTAAGAAACCATGTTGCATGTTTGTGTGTATGCACGCACACATATTCTTAACCACTGGAAATGCAGATAAAAACTCATGATGGGCAGGATCACTTCATTTGCAGGCAGAAAATATTACATCATCATCCTGGATTTTTTTCCCTTCAAATATATTGTGCATTTTCTTTTTTAAACAAAGCTTGTGTTTGTATAAAATATCATTCCCCTAAAATTGAGGAAAGCCAGCAGACTATGCTCACTGTAGCTTTATCAACAAAATATGTTGGTGTTTTCCAGATTGTTGGAAATGGTGAAGAACTGGCAGAGATGGTACGGAAGAACCTTGAGAATGGTGTGGAATATTACTATCCAAAAGAACTTAATGGATCCTTGCAGCTCTCCAGTGACACCTCATATTCCTTGAGAATCACAAACACTACTAGCCACAACAGTGGGACGTATGGGTGCATCTTGTGGGCACCAGCTGGAAAACACAACCAAAGTGGCACAATCATATTAAAAGTAACAGGTATGGTAGAGTCACTTGACTTCTTCATGTTTGATATGGCAAATTAGTGAACTGATTAAAGACTATTTCAAGATATGCTTTACTTCAAGGTGAACAGAGGTACCAACACATCTCTAAAACACCTCATTTATTTTATATTTCAGGTTGTACTGAACGATTAGATGAAAAAATTAAAAAATACAGAGCGGAACTTTTATTGCTGTCCTGCCTTGGGATTTTTTACTTGCTGCTCATCTTTTTTACCTGTGTAAGTAATGTTTCCTACATGTTTGCCTTTGCCGTCTCCAAATATTTCGTTTACCAATAGAAGCTGGTTTCCATATCTAGTTTGTGGCCAAATTCTGAATTCCTTGTATGCCCAAAACTTCTATGAAAGTCACTGAGAGAGTTGGGTGCACAAAGAATGGATGATTGAGTCCTCAATACTTAAAGTATTTATTCACTCCATACACCCATTTGACTCACTACATACTGTCCTTCTGGAGCACCAATGCACGCATTTCTGCTCCCAGTTATGCCAAGTATACATTCAGAGAAAGGCCGTTAACTTCAATGGATGTTCTCACAAAACACAATGTGGCAACTGGAAATAGAATTTGTCCAAGAATGAGGTGCAGACCTACAGGATATCTGCTCCATTTATTATGTTCCCCAGTCTGATGGACTGCATATTGTCCAACCTGCACACTGAGATCCTGATACTTCCTCACTGAAATCCCTGAGATTTTGGCCTCAGTTTCCTTATCTGTAAAATGGGGATGATTAGTTCAGAGGGATGCTGTGAATCTTAGTATTTGCCATTATATGTCTGTAAAACATTTTGAGATCACTGGATGTGAAACAATATAGAAGAAAGTAATATTATATACCAAAGGTAATGAAATCAGTAGTTTGCAATTGACCCTGAATTACAGCTCTTTGAAAGCAAAATAGAAAACCCACTTCTTGACCGGGCTGCACACAGCACCACCACATGTAGTACCACCCCAGACAAAAAACAAAAACATCACACCAAAAAAAACCCAAATCTGAAAAGCACAAGAGTACTATGCACTGTAAACTTTGGTCCTTACTATCAGGAGGGAAGAGTGAGAGTGAAATATATTTTTCTCTGCACACTTAAGTTTCAGGTGGCTATGGGGATGTGGAGAGAGTAGGCATGTTAGAAGCTAGCTAGACAGGAATGGGATGAAACATTATTTATGGTATTAGTGAAACCATTCCCTATGGCAGAAAAAAACAGGAAGTCTATAGTTCATCATGCTGAGGTGGCAAGTCCCTCAAGTTTTAAGCGCTAATTAGATTTTTCAATAATGGTTCTATTTCCCCCACCCCTTTGGGAATCTTACATGAGAGTTTTGGTGTGTTTTACTAAAAACCCCAAGCCCTCCACCATTCACTTTTAAAGTTTTCTTGGCTACATTTTATTGGTATTGTCGTCATGTTCGGTGACACAAATCATAAATGTTATCTGATTGGAGAATTAGCTGCAGTTAAAAGTAGCTTTTCATATATCTTCAGGGAGCAATTAAACTCACGTCTGCCTGTTTTTTAGATTGACAATTTCTGCCAGTAATTTGTGCCATTCAGAATAAAGTTTGACAAGCTAAATCTTGTAGAAATTTGCTAAGATGAAAGTATGAAAGCAAGTATATCACTCATTAAAAAAAGATGCTCCCATTTTGTTCAATGTCTCTAATGTGGCTCATGCTGGTTGTAAAGAATCTCTCCTTCCACATATAACAACTGTAAATTTTATTTGCAGTTGAAGTTTTGTGATTTAAAAAAAATGAACCTTATGCTGGAGGTGACCATCCTGATGAAAAATTACTTGCAACACTCTACTAGTATGGGAGCCCAACCTCAGTGACACTAAATCAGCTTTCATCAATGTTTAATATTGCCTTAACCTCAGCAAAGAACTTTACTATTTAATATGTCTGTTAAATTCTTATAAGCCTCATTATTCCTGAGCGCTTAACAGCCATTGAACTCAATGGCAATTTTGAGTGTGGATAGATGGCAGGATTGGGACTTTAATAAGATTTACACTTCACAATTTGATGAAGATATTTCAGACTTTAATGGGCATACAAGTCAGGTGAAAACAGATTTGTGATCCAACACTTGATTGTCACTTTTCAAAAAGATTACCAAACTGAGGCCCATTTTAACCAAAGCCTGTAAATTTAAAATAAGGTTCTCAGTTTCCCTGTGGTACCTACATCTTCTTACTATGTGATACTTCAGATGAATGGGTAAGCAAGACAATTGAAAATTTTCCTTTTATTGGAGAGCAACAGTTTGGTGAGAAATCAATGGAAAAGGTGTTCCAATTAATCATGGTTAGCACTGAGCAAACTCTTAACAGTAATTAATGTATAATCCTTACTTTAAAAATGTATTTAAAAAAGAACAAATTAACATCTAATGATCCTTTTCTTTGCTTTTTTAGACATGCCTAAAAAAAGAGAACATGCTTCCAGGTTATCATAAACACAGAAGAGAACAGAAACACACACTTATCCTTGTCAGTGCACAAGAAAAGAAGATTATCCAGTGTTTAGGCAGCAACAGCACTTGCAAAAATGGACCTAATTTGAGTTCTGGCCAACCTGATGTAGTTTAAGAAACTGTGGGCTCATTAATAAACACGTCATGAAGATGGATGGTTGGGCAACATAGAGAGGAAATAAAAGCTAACATACTGCCTCTTCAGGGTAGCCCGATAGCTTGGGTAATCTGTCAAATACCTGCTTCTGCTGGACAAGTCTTCAAAGAGTATCTTCATACAGTACAATAACTGTTGAATTTAAGGTGACTAACAAATACCAATGCCGCACTACAGCTTTGTTACAAGGCTACAATAATGTTGGCATGTGCTCCATTTCAATCCATTATACCCATCTTGTTCTGAGAGAGGCTATTTCTACCATCTGAAAAGTAGGTTACAGAGAGGATTTGATGGTGCTGATTTAGGGGATTAAGTTATCGACTGAACTAATATCTCAGCTCTTTTAACAGTCATGCACTACTGCTGCTGCAGTACAGTTTTTCAGAAAGCTAAGCATATAGGCTTCACTCTCCTCTGGACGGTGAGCTCTTGTTTTTGACGGCATTCACTACCATGATTGAGAAGTATGGATACATAACAGCCTGGAGATTCACTAAATCCAACCAGATTTATTTTTATTTTATTGGTTAATCTCAGAGTGATTGATGGACAGAGATGTAAGAGAGACAGACAACATCCTGGAAATCTTTCCCTAGTATGCAGACCCTTCCATTAGTGCAAGGAGTGCAGATAAATAAGAGGCCGTCAATGATTTCCCAAGAGCACCCTTACTTCAGGGAACATTTATATATATACACTGCTACAAATTTATTATGCTTTTTAAACCTACCACATCACTGAAGAAGCATGTGCTATTCAAAAGACTTATAAACAGATGGATTCTTCTATGGTTTTATAAAATACATGAGACTGAATTTATCTCTGGTTTAAATCAGTGGAATTACACTAGGGCAAATAGGGCCTGTGGCTTGCAAAATCAGTCATTTGTGGGGGGGATTAACCTGCCCTTGGAATATACTGAGAAAGCCAAGAGATAGGAGAGGAGGTGGAATAACTGAGCAGCTACTTTTGGCTGCTCATGGTGTATACTGAGTATATAAAATGAGGATGTGAGGAAAGCTAAGTTCAGGTATCTCTAGGGAAAGGAGACCTGTCACCTTGAACCAAAGAGAGCAAGGGACGTTCCAGACCTAAATTGATGGAATCTGAGAGGTCAGAACTTCCCTCATTAGCTTGCCTGCATGCAAGTTCAGGTAAGAATACAGTTTAGAGGGATTCTAGAAGTTTGTGCTTGAGGTTCGAATCTGTGAAATGAGGAGCATGACAGGGTAGATTTGCAATCATTTAACAATACCATTAAAATAATTGTATAAAAATTGGATTAAATAATTCTAAAAGCTAATTGATGTAGTATAATTTAAAAAAGGGATTGTAATTCTAAATTGTGTAAAGACTTTCCTTTGACTGTATTGAAGGTTTGATAGGAGGAAAGCACATTGCATCACTCAACAATGCCCCTTTTGGCCAATTAAAGTTCTGCACCAATTGAGTTTCAAGGGAATTCTGCCCAGTTTTGGCCGGAAGGACTGTGGGGGTGCAGGACTGACTATGTTATTTATTTGGTGCATGCTAGATTACCACCACGCATTTGCTTTTATGTAATCAATTTTACATATAAATACATGTCCTGTAAGTGAAATTAAATTCAGAGGTAACCTACCTACCTGTATTCGTGTGTGCCATGTATTGTAAATAAATTGCTCCATAGAAATTGTGGTTTATTTTACATCTGATACAGTCAACAGATTAAGATGCCTGACCGTGTGCGTGTGTGTGTGTGTAACTGATTATTTTGTGTATTTCCAAGTGGTTACAATTATTTATTTACTCCTCAGAGTTCAATTTTAGGTAAATTAAACCTGTTCTGTTGCTAATAGAGAAATGTATCACCCCTAATTTTATTCCATCAATGCCCACTTTTAAACACAGGGCACCAGTAAAAGTGATGTGAATGTTTAGTAGGTGATAGAGTGGATTGGACATAAATACATACAGATAAAAGCAAGTATTTAAAATTTCACTCTGTTACCATTCTAATTAGGTTAGTTGCATGCACACCGTGATATCGAATAACACCAAGCCTCTTTATTGACCCTCCTAATGGCCTCAGGTTCCATACATGTTGAACAAGAAAGGTGACAAGAAGAGACCCAATGAGATAGACCTTAGGGTGGACCAGCAATTGACCCGCTGGACCTCTGAGAAAGAAAGGAAAAGCTACTCTATCTCTCCCTGTGAGGGCCAGCATACATGTCAACAAAACTCCACATATCAAAGGCATATGGTAGATCTAAAAGAATCAATACGGACAACTGATCACCATCCCTCCTCAAGAATCAATAATAAACCAACCAAGCAGATCATGCTCTTCTTCCTGAAATCTTGTCCACCTTTGGCTTCCGTGACTCTGTCCCCTCTTGGTTCTCCTCCTACCTGTCTAATTGTTCCTTCAGTATGTCTTTAGGAGGATCCTCCTCATTCACCCTCCAACTTTCTGTAGGAGTTCAACAAGGCTCTATATGCTTGGTCTCCTCCTTTTCTCCCTCTACACTTTATTTCTGGGTAATCTCATCCACAAACACAAGTTCAGCAGTAATTTAAGCACTAATAATACCTACCACCTCCATGCTGATGGCTCACAGATTTACCTCTCTGCCTCTGCCTCCATCAGTTCAAGCTAAACATGGCTAAAACAGACCTCCTAATCTTTCCCCCAACAAGTCCTCTCTGCTACTTTCTTTCTTGAGCACTGTTGACTATACTGCCATCCTGTCTGCCACTCAGCTTGTAACCTGGACATCATCTTCCACCCAGACCTCTCTCTAGATCCTCACATCCAGGCTATAGCTAATCATGCTGATTCTTTGTACATAACATTGCTAAGAAACAGCCATTCCTAGTTATACACAGAGCTAAAACTCGCAGGCTCTCAACATCTCACCTTTCGATACTGCCACATCCTCTCTGTCCTCGACAAATGCTATCTTGTCCTGCTCATATCCATTCAGAATGCCGCTGCAAAGCTCATTTTCTGAGTCTGTTGCTTTTGCCATGTCACCTGTCTCTTTGAACCCTCCACTAGCTTTGAATTCCTCCACTGTAACAAAATAAGCTGCTTGTGTTCTCTTCAAAAGTTCTTCACAGTCAGTCCCCACCTGACCTTCATCTCTCCTTCACTATCGACTCCTGCCACCAATCAGCCCATGATGCCAGCCTGCATTGCCCACTTGTTACATTTTCAAACAAGCATCTTTGTACTTTGTCTCATGCTACTCCTGACACTTGGGAGGTGTGCCCCATAAACATCTGCAAAGCTACTTCATACTCCACCTTCAAATCCCTCCTCAAAACTCTCCTTTCCAATAATGCCTACAAAGACTTGACAGCAGTTAGGCTGCTGGTGTGCAAAGACCACTGCCCATCATGGTGACCAACTGTTTCCTTGTTGTCTCTTGTCGTATATTTAGATTGAAAACTCATTGGGGCAGGGACTGTCTTTGTGTTCTGTGTTTGTACAGTGCCAAGCGTGATGGAGTTCTGGTCCATGACTGCGGCTTCTACCCCAAAATGATTTGTAAAAACAACTTAGCCCAGTTTCTTCATTTTCTGGAGCAGCTTGTTTGGAATAGAAAAGTTTGGGTCTGAGACAGTATTTGATATGAATCAGATTTCAAACAAGTTCAAGTCAGGTTGATTCTGGAGTTTTGGTTCAGGCCCTGCTAGAGTTTAGAAGACATTATTTTCCAAAAGCACTCTCATGTGTTGCAGAGTTTAGAAGAGGCAAGAGGTGAGAAAGCCTTATGCTAAGATATTTGGTTGTCTGATTGACCCACAAAACTAGTAACACATTGGTAACAATTTGAAACTGAATGAATGTACCTGTGCATCTGAGATGTTCATACATGGGCACATGTATCCGAAAGAATAACAATAAAGCAGAAGATCAGTCTAGGTGCCTAAAACTCGCTAAGCTATTAAAACTGAGGGCCAGGCAGAATCACAACCAAAATGTATGCCCAAAGATGGTAATAAGACTCAGAAAAGAAAGAGATTTTAAGGTCTGATCTGAAAGTCTCTCTCACAGTAATCTGCATAGTATCGGTGTATGAATTTCAGAAGGTTAAAGGACTGAGATCACTCTGTGCAATTTGCATCTATGGTTTGAGGGGGGGCAATTATTTCAAACCCAGTGACTAGATCATTATATCAAACCGTCCAGTGTGTGTGTGTGTGTAAGATTAATATTTACAGTCTTGAAGGTAGTGTGTTTGTGATTGCATAATCGCAAGGCTGTTCAGGTTTTGTTGGAATAATTACGCTGTTGGGCATATTTTTTTAACTTCTTGCCCACCAGGCTTCCTGGTATGGATGACTTTAGTCCTGTGAGGTAACACTGGAGGTAGAGTACTGTATGCATATAGCTACACTGTACTTATTATGCCTTTCACCAGAAGATCTCAAAGTGTTTTACAAACATTAATACATTTAATCTCAACACCCATGTGAAGTACGGAAATTATATAATCCTCACTCTACAGATAGGAAACTGAAGCACATGGAGATTAAGTAACTTGCCCATGGTTACTTAAGGAATCTGTGTCAGAACCAGGAAGAGAACCCATATTTTCTGACTCTCCAATGTCTGCCTTAACCACAAGCACATCCTTGTTAATATTTTTTCTGTAAACGGTGGTCTGCATTTTGCCACTGGGTTATCTGAGGGTGAACGGAATGCATCCAAAGATGGCAGTTTTAATTTTTTTTCCATTTCACATACAGAGTGATCAAAACCGGTGTACAGGGAAACACTGTACCACACACAGAAATGGCTCCAGCAAGAGATTACAATAGTCATACACTCACTGAAACGAAATGAATATGCAAAATGGCAAGTAGAAGAAACTACAAGAAATAATTTCTGAAATGCTGAGTGCATGAATTACAGCCCTTAGCTAAGCCTGATTTGTGTGACCAGCACTTACACAGCAGATAACCCAGGCTGACAATGACCCTTGGCAGTATTGCAACATTAATATTTTCAGTAAAGGCTGAACTATTTTTGACCAATTTCTCCTGAGTAATAGCCAAAAGCGTGCTTGTATTCAACATCATGAGCCAGATTCAGCCCTGGTGTAACTACGGCTGATACTGGGGAAGAATTTGGCTTGCTATACGTACATGGGCTGTCTTCCTTCCCCTATCTTTTACAATATATGAGCACTATGGACAGTGTGAGAAATGTCATTCTTTCACTTGTGTACAAATTCTCTTATATCCCCTCCTACAGAAGAGCAGTGGTGCAGTAGAGACAGGATTTTGTTCCAAGCCCATCACGAACATGTAGTGACCTTCTGCACCAATAAGTCTGTCCTTTGGGGGGTTGAAATTGATTTTCCTTACCTCTGAACGTGAGGACTACACCTTTACACTATGTTAGATGCTGTGAGCTGCTACGTATTTCAATATGCATTGAAGTACATTTTTTTAAAGTAAATGCAATAAGCTGTGCAAGATCCCTAGTCGTTAACAGAGTATGTGTGCAGGTTTAAAGAGCTACGAACAAATACATTATAAAACAAAATATTTGACAATCAGTTCCTCCTTTACTTAGCTGCCAAGTAGTGTTCATGCTTCTCCTTTCTTGCTGACTACAGTTGGTATTACTTGCATGTAAAGCAGTGTGTACAGTGCAGCTGATTCTCTAGGGTTATTATGGAAATCCTGAGAGAATCATCAAGAGAATGAGTGTGGTGGGGTTTGCGTGGATCCATGTAAGTAGTGGCACTTTTAGTGGTATTTAAGATCTAGGTATTAGTAGTAGTAGTATGTCTACACCTCATTTGTGTGGACATGAAGTCTTTCCACCCTTTACTGGAAAAGATTAATATTTTGCAATGGATGAATTATCCATGCATTTATTATATTGAAAATCTTGACTAATCAGTAATGGTTATATTTAATTATGATTATTTCAAATTGTCTGGCTTCTATCCATAGCTCCAGCCAACTCCAAAAACGTAGATGCCTGGGGTGTGTGTGTTTGTGTGAATTTAGAATTTACCAATACAAAGTTTTCATTCAGATTTCCAATTACACAAATACTTTCTCATAGAAGAAAATTTCAAGACTATCTACCCAGCCTTGGGGGGTAATAGGAGCCTACATAAGAAAAAGACCCCAAAATCAGGACTGTCCCGATAAAATTGGGACATCTGGTCACTCTAACCCTGCCTGCCTGCGCTGCTCAGTCTCTGGTGGGGGCCGGGCCAGGGCCAGGGCCAGGACAGGAGAAGCGAAACTTCCAGAGTCAGCTGGGGTGTGTGTGTGTGGAGCCAGGCCGAGTGAGGGAGGGAATGGGGGGGATTTAAAGTGACAGTGTGCTCACTGTCTCTCACACTTCCCTAACACACACAGACACACACACTCTCTCTCTCACACACAGAGACTGGCTCTCATACCCACATACACTCTGCCTCTCACAAGTCACATTCCCTCAGTACAGATTGTCACACACACACACAGTTTCACACTCCCCAACACATATTCTGTCACACAGTCTCCCAACACACAATCACACACACACTGGCTCTCTCTCTGTCTCTCTCTCTCTCTCTCTCTCACACACACACACACTTGTATTATTGTTGTTATTACTGCTTGGTACCTCCTGTCAAAATGCTTGTGGTGAGCCAAGAATGGCTAGGGGCTGCAGGAGGGCTGTGGGCTCTGGCAAGATGCAGCCCCCCCATGTGACAGCGCGAAGCCTGCCTTGAGCCACTGCCGCAGTGTCTGCTGTGTACGAAGCTCGGTGTGTGTCAGCAATGGGGAGGTACTGGGGCTCCCCGAGCGGGGGTGGTGGCTGTGCCCCCTCAACACACTGGAGTCAGCAGCGCCGGCTGAGGACCGCCTTCAGTGGATCATAGGTGCACCAGTTTAATAATACTGTGTAGGGCCCCATAAATCCTAAGGATGACCCTAAACATGGGGAGAGAGAGAGTCTTTCAGGTAAGCCCCATTTAGAGCTTCAAAGGTTCGGACCAGCACCTTTGACTCAGCCAAGAAACTTGCTGGAAGCCAACATCTGCCTGAGCATTAGTGTTAGTTACTTTCTGCAGGACACACCACTCAGCAAGTAGGGAGCTGCATTAGTTTGTTTCCCAAGCCGTCAGGACAGCGCCCCTGCCCAGTCCGATGTAGAGCACATGACAGTAGCCTAGTTTCTACGTGACAAATGTATGGATTTCAGTCGCAAGGTCCACATAGGAGAGAAAAGGTGACACTCTTCTAGCCAGACGTAAATTCAGAAATTGCCCTTGTCAATTCTTCTGGTTGGTTCTGCCCACTCCCCTTCACTACTTTAGTCTTCTCTGATTATGACTCAGTGAGTTCACACTCATTTAGTCTCCATAATGACACCGTGTTACTCATATTCATTCTACTGCACCACATGAATCTGTATGTCATCAGCCTGCTGAATACGCTGTTGCTCACTAACTCTCCTGATGGCTTTAGATGTATATTGAATATAAGAGTGGCATAACTGACTTCATGATGGAAGAACAATTGCTCAAAACCACCCTTTGAGACTTCCCACCTAAGAATGAATAGAGCCACTCGAGAGCCATCCGCCCTCAGCCAGTAATGAACAAATGTGTCGCGACAAAAATCTTGTGGTCAATGGCATCAAAGACAGATCTAATGAAATCAACCTGGACACTTAATCCTTGTCCATTGCTAAGAGAAGATCATTAACTAGCTCAATAAATACAGTCTAATTTAGAGCAAACCTGACTATTCCCTGCCTATTGGACTGACCTCTTAGCCAGATGATTCATACAGCAGTGACAACATCACAGCTACCTCTCCTAGCTTTTCCTGATCTATAGCATTTCTGTTCGTTGCCAAATATGTCTTTGAAGTAGGAGCCCATGGACTAAAACACTCGTTTTCATGTTTCCGAAATACTTTTATCACACAGTTTAATAAAGGAAATGTTTTGCACGTATGTAGCTCCTTCCATCCATAGATCTGAAAGCACTTTAATACTGAAGTGCCTGGGGACAAAGGTCCAGAGCCTCAAATGTATTTAGGCCATTGATTTCAATGAGAGTTAAGCACCTAACCCCCTTTGAGGATCTGCCCCAAAATGACTTGCCCAAGGTCACCCAGGGTAAGCCCATTGCGCCCGTACACTCTTGTTTTGTACTGCCATCTTGCACTCAGAGTGAGAAACTGGTCTTTAAGTGGTTATTTTTAAAAAATACTTGAAGTGCAACAATGCAAAAAGAGCCATCACACTGTATATAAGTCAGTGATCGTTGTCCCACACTGGGAGAAACGACTTGGCCTTATAGCTCCTATGCTCGGGAACTGGATTGTTGCCTTACAAAACATTTCAATGGCAATGTTATTGTTTATCTACTTTTCTAGGCTTCTACGTAGCAATGGTGTCTCTATGCGTCAATAGGTATCACTCGCCTCTGGAGTAGAAAGTAATGGGCTTAACTTCCAGGGACTGAGCATGTACACATTGCTGATACTGTAATGTAAGGAACCACGGTGTCTAAGGAAGCATTGCTCTGATACATGGGCTGTTTCTTTGATATAAAACTAAATGTCCTTTTTGCCCTCGTCTATTGGTGGTCCAGGTAGAAGGTAAACATCCAATGGCATCTTTAAAGGAATTGGGACACAATGCTAGTATCCTGGCCAAAGGATTGGAGTTGCACAGATATCTAAGGTGGTATGAACAATTTCAGAATACAAAAATGTCTGTTCCATTTGTCTGCAACAACCCTTTGGCCTGTTCATGCAACATCACCATCAACGCTACTCTGGTTTGGCACACCTTTGAGGATTTGTCTTGAACACACAGCTCTATGGGCTAGATTCACAAGGGAATGTAGGCATGACAAGACCGAGCATCACCATGCCTAACTTTTAGACACCTAGAAAATCACTGCGATTCACAAAGCCTGCGTTAGGCAGCTAAGCTCCCTATATAATGACTGGGGAGAGATAGGAACCTGAGAACGGGATTCAAAAAAGACAGCACGCTAGGCAGTTTCCCCATCTAAGCTAGCTAATGGGAGATGCCAAGGCAAAGGAAATGTCCTACGCTCTACCTCTGTCAGGGAGCTCAGCAGCAAGATGTGGGCTGCAGGGAGGACCCTCCCTCTGTTTGGGATTCTCAGCTGCAAACCCTCTCTTGATGTGAGGCACCAGTTGTAGCAAGGTGTGCGGAGAGGAGAAGCGGGTGCTCCCTCGTAACTGTTAGCCAGAGGCTAGAGTACTCACCTGGGATGTGGGTGAACTCTGGACCAAGCACCCCCACTGCCTGAGGGGGAGAAGGGATTTGAAGAGTGATCTGACTACTGAGCTATGGGATATTCTAATGTGGGGCTTCCACAGTCTCTTCTATGAAGCTGTTCCATTGTGTCTAAATAATGAGAGAGTCACTGGGCCAGAGAGAGGGAGTGGAAGCCTGAGAATGACTCTATAGCCTGGTGGTTAGAGAACTCAGGTGGGAGACCCAGGATCCAGTCTCCCAGCTACAATGAATTTTTAAATTATTTTTCCACAGTGGAACTGCTTCAGCAGAGAAGACTGAGGAGAGCCCCACTTCAGAATATCCTATAGCACAGTGGTTATATTCTCCACCCCCAGGCTGGTTAGTGTGGGTTTGCAGACAGGGCTGGATCTAGTAAGCAAGCTCTGAGCCCACTTACTGGACTGGGCCCTGCTGGTGAATTAGTCAGAGGAACGCCTGTTTCCTGATGGTTCGTGCATTGTTCTGGGGCTTACGCATCCAGACATCTAATGTGGGGTGCAGCACATATGCACAGAGGTAGAAACATAGGCACTGAGGGAACTTTTACTGAAGGATTGTAGGTGCTGAGTAAGTGTAAGTGCTTACAGGTTTGGAGGCAGCTGAGCTGGGGTTTTGTGAATCCCTGTGGGACCTGATTCTGGGATTTAGGAGCCTAAAGTGGCAGGTAGGTGCCTAAGTGCTTTTTTAATCTAGCCCTGTGTGACTTGTTTCCTCCTCTCCTCACTCTATTTCCCTCCCCTTATGGAGAAGTCTGAAAGACTGAATAGGAATGATACCAACTGAGTGCTATAAACATTTAACAGGGTTCTACAGAACATCATGTAACGACCCTAGAGAAATTAAAACAGAATGAAACCCTTTCTATAAATTTTGTACTAGTCTATAAAATTCTATAACAACAATATAGTTTTCTGTTAAATTCTATAGGATGATTAGAAAAGTCTGCAGAAAGGACATCATCGCCTATTAAATTCTACACAAGTGCCTCTTACTGGTTGCTAGGGTGACCAGGTGTCCGTTTTTGACCGGACACCGGGTCGAAAAGGGACCCTGCTGGCTCCAGTCAGCACTACCGACTGGGCTGTTAAATGTCCAGTTGGCAGTGCTGTGGTGCTAAGGCAGGCTACTCCCTACCTGTCCTGGCTGGCACCGTGCTGAGCTCCGGAAGTGGCCAGCAGGTCTGGCTCCTAGGCGGGGAGGCCACGGGGCTCCGCACGCTGTCCCCACCCCAAGCACTGGCTCCACACTCCCATTGGCCGGAAACTGACCAATAGGGGGTGGGGAGGGCAATGCCTGTGGGTGAGACTGGTGCGTGGAGCATCCTGGCCTCCCGCCTAGGAGCTGGACCTGCTGGCTGTTTCTGGGGTGCATACAATGCGGTGCCAAGACAGGCAGGCAGCCTGCCTTAGCCCCCGCCTGCTGCTCCACTAACAGGGAGCTGCCCAAGGTAAGCCTGTGCCCCAACCCTGAGCCCTAACCCCCTACCCCAGCACTGAGCCCCCCCACAACCCAGAGCCCCCTTCTGCACCCCAACCCCCTCATCCCTGGCCCCACCTCAGAGCCTGGACCCCCCGCCCAGAGCCCGCACCCTCCCTGCACTCCAACCCCCTGGCCCACTCTGAACCCCTCATCTCCAGCCTCATCCCAAAGCTCTCACTCCCTCCTGCAACCCACCCTCCTGCCTCAACCCACAGCCCCCTCCTGCACTCCAACTCCCTTGGCTCCACCCCCCAGCCTGGTGCCCCCTCCTGCACCCCAAACCACTCATCCCCAGCCCCACTCCAGAGCCCACACCCCCTGCCGGAGCTCTCATCCCCTCCTGCACCCCAACTCCCTGTCCCAGCCCAGAGACCCCTCCTGCACCCTGAACTCCTCATTTCTGGCCCCACTCCAGAGCTCACATCCCCAGTTAGAGCCCTCACCCCCTCCTGCACCCCAACCCCCTACCTCAGCCCAGTGAAAGTGAGTGAGCGTGGGGGAGAGCGAGCCACCGAGGGAGGGGGAATGTAGCGAGCGGGGATGGGGCCTCTGGGAAGGGGTGGGGCTAGAGTGTTCAGTTTTGTGCGACTAGAAAGTTGGCAACCCTACTGGTTGCTCCCATTCCACCTTACTTCATCTCAGGTTCTTCTTCTATTCCCATGCTCTTAGTCCCTTCTTGCCCCTTCACACATACTCCTCCTGTGATGCCAAGACACAGTCGGTCATCTGCTCACTGGGACAACCTTTTTATCCCCTCTCCCTTGGCCTGTGATCTCATCATATCGGAGCTGTCCTTACACAGCTTCCTCACAGCTAGTCCACGTGATTTAAAATGGAAACAAAGTGTATCAAGTACTGTATTGCATAAGCTGCTAACTACTGGCTCCTCTTCCATTGATATCCAAAACCAAACAGGGGCCACATGATGGTTTAGTAGGCCCTGATATACCAATGAGCTCCACACCGATTGGCCCCTGCATGGGCCCCATTGGTTTCAATGGCTTCACAGAGGAACAGGTGTCCTGCTCATTGCACAATCCAGTTAGCATATGTGTTACAGGTTTTCCATTAGGGGCCAACACTGTCACTGCACCACCAGTATTTAAAGGGATAGCATAGATTTAAATTTTAAAACTCAGATTTAAATTAAAACTATATAACTATGTTAATAACACCACCAAAATTATGTAATATAATTTACTTTTCATCATTTTAAGAACTTATATTACTTGTGAATTTCCCTAGGCTTGGACAGTGAAATTAGACTCGTCAATTTTATTTCCTGGTTCTGCAGCACTAGCAAAATGGTATAGTGTTTGCTTTTCCAGCAGTGCAGAAGAATGTTTCATAATTCCTTAAAACCATAACTTTTTCAGTTAATTTCTGTATACATTTTATAACACATTTGTATCCATATTTAGTGTCATAAATTAAACCTAAATTTGTTACAAAACCTATGGTTTGGGCCTCAGGTACATGACAATATAATTTGAGATACTTTTAGTATGGAAGGTGCCGCATAAAATCAAATTCTATTATATTGTAATTTGGTTTAAAATGAATTTTGCTGCCTTTACCCACAGAACGTGTGAGTGATTGCATAAATACAAAGCTTTATTTGACATTAGAGGAGTTATTACTACTCACCAATTTCAATGGCATTACACCACAGATGTATTTGACAACCAAGATGTTTAACACAACATACTATGATAAGCCACAGAGTATATCTTAGAACAATTTGGGGCCAAGCACTGGCTGGCTGATGCACCTACCAGGATGCACACACTGAAAGCTGCAAGCCAAAGAGAAGCAGGGGCCAGAATTTTCCCCCTGATTCTGGTTTGCCACCAAACCCTCAGAGGGATAGGAACTTGAAGGGCATAGAATCACAGGATGGTAGGACTGGCAGGGACCTCGAGAGGACATCTAGTCCAGTCCCCTGCATTCATGGCAGGACTAAGTATTATCTAGACCAGGGGTCAGCAACTGTCGGCACGTGACCCATCAGCTTCCCGCAGAGCCCCCATTGGCCAGGAACAGCGAACCGTGGCCACTGGGAGCTGGGGGGGAGGGGAGGAGATGCCAGCGGGCAGTCAATGTAAACAAAACGTCTCACGGCCCACCAGCGGATTACCCTGATGGACTGTGTGCTGAAGTTGCCGACCCCTGATCCAGACCATCCCCGACAGGTATGTGTCTAACTTGCTCTTAAAAAATCTCCATCATCCACAGCCTCCCTGGGCAATTTATTCCAGTGCTTAACCACCCTGAGAGTTAGGAAGTTTTTCCTAATGTCCAGCCTAAACCATTCTTGCTGCCATTTAAGCCCATTGCTTCTTGTCCTATCCTCAGAGGTTAAGGAGAACAAGTTTTCTCGCTCCTCCTTCTAGCAACCTTTTATGTTATCAAGTCCCCTCTCAGTCTTCTCTTCTCCAGACTAAACAAACCCAATTTTTTCAATCTTCCCTCATAGGTCAAGTTTTCTAGGCCTTTAATAATTTTTGTTGGTCTTCTTTGGACTTTCTCCAATTTGTCCGCATCTTTCCTGAAATGCGGTGCCCAGAACTGATACAGTACTCCAGCTGAGGCCTAATCAGCACAGAGTAGAGCAGAAGAATTACTTCTTGTGTCTTGCTTACAACACTCCTGCTAATACATCACAGAATGATGTTTGCTTCTTTTGCAACAGTATTACACTGGTCACTCATATTTAGCTTGTGATCCACTAAGACCCCCAGATCTCTTTCCACAGTACTCCTTCCCAGGCATTCTAGTGCAGGGACCAGGGATTGTAATCTGTGTGTTTCATGGTAAGTGACACCACATGACCAGATAATGGTTCCTTTCAGGAATAATCTGCATGTGTTCTGGCCAGTCATGCTACAGGTGCAAGAAAGAATGGCTCAGCAGTTATGATGCTTGCCTAGGGCTCAGGAGAACAGGGTTCAGTTCTCTGCTCTATCACAGACTTCCTGTCTGACGTTTGGCAAATCACATAGGCTATTTCTAATCTACAAGGCAGGGGTGCCATTCCCAACTCATGTAGACATAGTTGCGCTAGCTAGCGTGCTAAAAACAGTAGAGTGGCTGCAGCGGCAGGGGCTAGCCACCACAACTACAAACTTGCCTGAAACCTGTGGCTATGTATGCAGGGCTGCTAGCACAAACTTGTGCTGGTGTGCTGTGGCTACACTACTATTATCATCATGCTAGCTCAGATGAGAGCTTGTAAGAACATGTGAGCTGGGAATTACACCCCTAGCTCATAGTGCAGACAGACTTTTAGTCTCTCTGGGCCTCAGTTTCCCCATTTGTAAAATGGGGGTAATAGCACTTTCCTACCCCACAGGGTTGTTGTGAGGATAAATACATTAGTCATATAAGTACGATAGATGGAGGCATCTTGGTGCCATGGCAGAATTGAAAGCTTTGAAAACTATATTATTCTTAAAACACTTATCTTGGAGCAGCACCTAAAGGCAACTAGGTTGGGGCCCCATTGTGCTGGGCATTGTGCAAACATACAGAATATGATAAAGTCCAGTGAAGCCTAAGACTGGATCTCAACTATCCAGTGGAAAAAGGGAGCAGTTAAAAAGCATCTTCTTTAAAACGTTCTCGCAACATTTGCTCTACTTTCTAAATAAAAGAATTTGGCAAAACCTCAACAGGCCCAGAATAAGAAACTCCACACTTTAAAAATATATTTCCTGTCACCTGCACAGATATCAAACCTCCTGGGTTTGTCTTCTCATAATTTCTTTCCATTTTACTTCCTCTTAACAACTGTAAATGGCTTTGGTAAATTGTGCTAGTACATTTCCATTAACATTAGCCAAAATTATGTCAATTGCACAGACAATAATTGTTGGCATTTAAAGACCCTAATCTTTATACATCATAAAGAACACAAGTCTGCACTACCTCTTCAGTGTGTATTATACTAGTATTTCCACAACACCCCTCCTCTGTTCTCAACAGCTCCTTCTCCAATCAATCAGCTTAATGCAAAATAATTCTATTCTTACATTAATATGTGCACATCACTATTTTCTCTGTCTTCCCAATTTGCATTGGAGTCAGTGAACCGTTTCCCTTCCTACAAGCCCCTTAGCAAACAAATGTAGCTTGGTTTGCTGCCCTATTATTTTGCATACTGCCGTATTTATGAGTTGCTGGGGGGTGCTTGACCCCTGCTCCACCCCAGGCCCTGCCCCCACTCCGCCCCTTCCCCTAAGCCCCCACCCCTGCCCCGCTTTTCCTACCCCCACCCCGTTCTGCCCCCTCCCCTGAGTGTGCCCCGCCTTCACTCCTGCCCAGCGCCTCTTGCATGCTGTTGAACACCTGATCTGCGTCGGGCAGGAGGCAGGGCGAGGGCTGCGGGTGGATGCTGAGCAACTATTTTTTTTGTTGTTGTTGTTTTGGGTGCTCCAGCTCCTTTGCTATACTGAAACTCTTAAGTAACACAAAGTATTGTTTTATTCCAGTTGCAGAAATACTAACCTACATGTGAACACAGACAAGCTGTCTTGCCTGAAAGTATACTTGGGTATGTCCCATGGCACTGAAACTTAATCAATTTTAAACACTAACACATTTGAACACACAAGGTGCCTCGCTCGAAGTACACTTTTCAGTATATCTAATGGCACTGCAAGTGTTAAATCTTTGTATATATTAAATAAGCCCATTTAAAATCATTTCAGTTGGGAGACATTTTTAAAAATGTGTTATAAAACTCCCCTAGTAAAGCAGTCTTTTAAGATCAGTCACAATGAAAACAAAAATGCATCAACACTTGGCATAATCACTCCATCCATAAATGTAAACATGCCTGCACTGCAGCTGGATTTTTCTTTTACAAAAGAGCATATGGAGGCAATTGCCTGAATGTAAATGTGATAAGGAATGGATGAAATGTGAACCACTGATGCCTTGTTACTTAATATAAAGAGACTGGTCTGTGAGATCAAAGTTCTGGGACACGGAACATAATGGACTTAGCTGGAGAGAAATGTTGCCTAGCTTTTGGTTTAAAACATGGCTATATTTTGATGAAATAGTATGTAGATAAAATTGGGACGTATTTAAGAGCTAGCCAGAAATAAACCTAATGTGCATTAGCATCTACCCCCCACCACCCACAAGAGCAATTCCCAGGTGCTGTGGGGTAGTAACAAGAAACCTCTCTCTGCAGCAGAGATCCAGAAATCATGGCTGCAGTATGGGAACACACTTTTTACTCTCACCCTTAAGAGAATGCCACAAGTAATGTCTCCTTTTCTGTGAAACTCCATTTGCTTTATTGTTAATTCATCCTCCCATTTATCTGTACTGTCCAACTTTTGCATCCTATCATGCAGACTGTGAGCATTCTGGGGTAGGGCCTGACTGTCATCTTTGTTACATGTCTGTACAGAACCTAGCACTTGATTGATGTATCTGGGTGTTATCATAATACAAATCAACAAACAATAATAACTATTCAAATCTCTATGAAAGAGCGTGCCCCAATGTCAGGGTAGTAAGCACTAGTTTAAAAAAAGTGTATTAAGGAAAGAAAATTGGGTCTTGAGTTGCTGAAAGCATTTTAAATAGTCTGATTTTAAAAGATCACAGAGAATTAAAACTGCCTACCTTCCCCAGCAGTATCTTCTTGACGGGAATTTAAATATGCTAAACTCCTCAAGAAATTCATTTCAGTTCTCGTTTTTTCCCCCCAGTCTTTTGTTTTTCAATTACACTTGATAATGTGGAACATTTGGTAAATTAGTATGAATCTGATGTCTCTGGCAGAACACTTGCATGAATAAGGTACAGCATCCAATGTAACATACCTGTCATTAAAACAAAAAGGGAGGGGGAGAAGAAAACAATAAAATTGAACCAGACGGGATACCCTCATCACCGGCAAATGAGTAAGTATTGTTTCTTGAAATTACATTATTTCTTTATTATTTATGCAATGTTCAAAGTGTTCTTTTTTGTGGCTTATTGAACACATATAAAACATAGTCCCAACCCTGATTGTTTAGGAAGATTCTGATCCTGCAAACACTTACTGTTTGGTTTCAAGGGGAATATTGCCCCTTCTGACACCTTGCAAGTCACCTTGCAGAATCTGATCCTTCACGTGTAAGCCATGCCACATCTACTCCTGGTTAAAAATGTGTCTCATTTACCTGTTGACCACTCATGGTGCCCCGTTTGGACAACTCCTTTAAAGAATCATGATGTCACCTCCAGTTGCAAACTATGTGGGCAAGAACAAGGTTTAAACATAGCCAATACCTATCTTGTGACAAATACAATTATCCATTCCCCTAGTTTTGACTTTCCACGCCATCTGTGGGCACTGCTCCATTTCTTCAGATGTAGAGTGACCAGATATGCTGCAAATGCCTATAGGTGAGGCCTTCATGACTCTCCGCTTTGCCGCTGTGGCCAGTTAGAAGATGTAGATTATATCCTTGCCAGCTGCATCCATCTGCAAGGGCTGCCTGGTTCCCTCATGGCCACGCACAATTCCCTTCCCTCGGCTATTGAGTGGTTAAGACATTTAGATTAACACGCTTGACTTGAATGTCTATGCAAATACAATAACAAATAAAATGGGATTATTCCTAGAAGCAGCTGCTGGCACGACATTAAGTGTCTGCAGGATCAGACCACAACCTGAGACATAAACATTACAAGTTATAAGGCAAAAAGCGGGGGGTGGGGGGAAGAGATGGAAGGATAAGGGTAGTAAACAAGAGGGTGAGGTTTGCTTAGGTTAGTTACACACTCGTTCAGCATGCTGGTTTCCCCAGCTCTGATTTCCTTTCCTCTCCCCTCCATCTTCCCTCCTCCCCACAGCTTGCCTGGTAAAGTTAAAGGAGGCAAAGAGAAAGAGGATGAAGACCAGTGGCATGGGTAAATTGTTCCATCTCTGGTGCCAATCAGTGGTAATGGCAATGCAGGAGGCACAACTGCCAACAGAAACATCCCTTTGTACAGACGTAACTCAGAGTTTTAAATGTGTGACCTTTATATTTCTGCAAGATCATTATTAATGTGCTATATCAAATTCAGTTCAAAGACTGGACAAGTGAAGGGTTAGAGCCTTCTCCTGTTGAAGTCAATAGGCATTTTGCCATTCACTTTAATGGGAGCTGGTTCAGGCCTTAAGCTTCCTACTGACAATAACTCTCATCATCTTCCTTTGCTCACATACCATGGCTAATGGCCAGGTCAAAATAACTCGCTCTCATGGGGGGTCAGATCATTTGGAGCTCATTTTGTGCACTCCAGTGGATTGCCAGTTTAACACTTCATCAAGCGCTATTTCTTTAGAATCTTTAAATAATCGCGGCCACACTCAAGCTAACTTTAAAAAGAGATGTCACGTTCACAATGTATTATGAGATCTGGAGCCAATCTATTTCTACATTATGGATCTATTCAGAGAGAGTGTTTTCAGTGAGGAGTCTGACTGGGGCTTTCATGAGGTGTTGGTCTCTCAGACAGGGCCGCCCAGAGGATTGAGGGGGCCTGGGGCAAGGCAATTTTGGGGGCCCCTTCCATAAAATAAAGTTGCAATACTATGGAATACTATATTCTCATGGTGGCCCTGAGGGGCCTGGGGCAAATTGCCCCACTTGCCCCCTTTCCCGCCCCCTCCCCGGGCAGCCCAGCTCTCAGAACCTGAAGCTGTAAAGCTGGTTTGCTTTGCACAGTTTATCTATTCTTTCAGGGTTTTTCTGGGGAAGGGCTACAATGGAGGCATTAGTGGATGGGAGGAAGGGTTTGAGACTATTTTGTGGGGAAAGGTTTTGAACCTTGGCTGATACTTTCACATTATGGATTTTTATTAACATATCTTGTATGTGCACACAGAGTCTGGGGCCAGTCTTGCAGGCAAAACTTCCACTGGCTTCACAGTGGTACCAGTGTCTCTTTTTACAGGATTAACTCACAGCTTTAAACTCCGAGAGCCAGTTTCTGCTCTGTTACACATGTGTAAATCCGAGTAACTAGTCTGACTTCCCACAAGTGTAACTGTGAGCAGAATCTCACTCTCACCTTTGAAATTCTGCCAGATTGTTAGTAATAGTCAATATCAGACTGGACAAAAATGGAATAAAGCAAACTCATCTGCTACATATGTGTTTTAGATCATATTTTAATCAATCAACTCAAAGATTTAGGCCTAAATTACAAACACGTGCAATGATCTCAGTTGCCTCAATTTTTGTTGCCTAACTTCAGACACCTTCAGGATATCTGATGTTTAGACAGTGGATATTCAGCATTTCCAGGAAAACTAGATCCCTAATTGATTATTTTACATTTCAGTGGTGCTTAGAAGCACTAAGAGGATGGGGCCCCATTGGGCTAGGCACCACACACACACACACACACACGATGATCCCTTCCCCAAATAACTCATGATCTAAGTAAAATTTAAGAGGTCTTAATTTGGAGACTCAAAAATGTAGGCATCCAAAATTATTAGTCACTTTTGCAAATCTGTACAATGAAAAATGATTTGGTAAATGTAGCACAGCGGGGATGTCATGTTCATAGTATCTCAGTGGAAAGCTGATCTGGAGTCAATCTTAAGGGAGGATACATATTCCTCCTTGCTCTGGAACCAGTACTTTCCTCTTCTCCCAGTCCATTCTCTACACAGCTGCAGATGTCCAGCCCTGGGGAGCACTATCGATGGGGTACAAAGAAAGGGGGAACAGTGCTGCAGAGATAGACACTCAATTTTTTGTAGGATGGGTAAAATTCCCATGGGGCAGCCCCGCCCCTCTAAGTTGGCAGCAACAAGGGCCGGGTTCAGTATCCAGGGGTTCCGTTTCAATAATACAATGCAAAACCGGCTCGAGCCCCCACCCAGTGACCTGGGACAATTACCTACCACCCCCCCCGGGCACCTTTAGGAGGCAATACTTCCCCACTCGCAAGCACAGAGTCCGAGTGTAGCAAAATCCTTTTAATAAAGGAGGGAACCAATGCGGCATCACGTTGGGGAGACACCACAAACAGGACTATACACAAACCATAAGCAAAAAAACCCACCTCCAAGTACATTTGGCAATGTCCTTTCCCCCTTAGGGTCTTAAGTCCAATCACCCCAAAGTCCAACAACCCAAAAGTCACTGTCTCTGGTCAGTGCCATCCCAGAGTTCAAAAGTTTATCTGCAGAGTTTTACCCCTCCCCCCCCCCAGCCTGGGTGGAAAAGGGCGGGGGCGCACACAGGGTGTTAAGCGGCACCTTACGTGGGCCAGGGCCGACTGCCCTGCTTCTCCGTGGAGTTCTGCTGCAGCCTTCACCACGACTGGCTCCACTCCACCAGCTGTGCTGTTCCTCCAGCAGACCCGTGAACCACGTCAGCCGTCCCAACAAACCGCTCCACGCTGCTTACTGTTCTATGGGCTGCTCCAACATGCTGCAGACTGCTCCGCTCTGCCAGCCACTTAGCGATCGATTTTCAGGCTCCCCCACTCAGTGATCTCAGCTCAGTAAGCTTAGCTCTTTCGGGGAGCCCCAGTGCCACATTGGCCCAATGTGAATTCAGGTCAGCAGCCTCTAGATGGACTCCTAAAGGATTCAAAATTAGCTCTGCTCTTTAACAGTGGAGAGAGAAGGATGTGCAATTGGTGTTCCAGGCCCTCAAAAGGGGCCCATACCATCAGGTACACACACCAGTCCCCAACCTCTTTTCCTTTCACTGGGTTTTGGAACCCATGTTCCCTGTCTAGCAAGTACTATTTAATGTAGGTTAAGTCATTTCTGTCATAAAGCAGTCTCATAGTTCCTCATTCACATAATTAGGGTGACAGCACTTTTTTTCCTTCCTGCCCCAATAACAAAGAAATTGGGGATCCCACAGCTATGAAAATAACCATTCCAGGCTGCTGTGTGTTATGCTAAGTGGAGTGGGTTTACCAATGCAAATGCACATTCTTGAAATTCCTTTGCCCACTCCTCATAATTTACCACTGGATGTCAGGGTAGAGCTCATCCTGACTCTGCTTACACCAGTAAAATCAACAGCTAGGACTCTCAATGCACACAGGGAACAGAGCAGCCAAGTTAGAAGGTGCCCAATATAGAGAGAGACGTTTTCAGAGCAGAATCACACTTCAGAATGCCTGTGTGTATTACACGAGTTAATTAGCACACCAGGTGCCTGCGGTGTTCATACTGGATAGAAGTTCCTGGGAACAGCTGAGAGAGGATACTAATGGACTAGTCAACACCCATGTTTAATTAGTTTGTCTAGATCAGAGCCGTGCTGACTGAAATGTGTGCTGGATTCTAAACTGGTTAGATCAGGGATGGGCAAACGTTTTGGCCTGAGGGCCACATCGGGGTTCCAAAACTGTATGGAGGGCCAGGCAAGGAAGGCTGTGCCTCCCCAAACAGTCTGGCCCCTGCCCCCTATCTGCTATCCCCCTATCCCTCTCCCCCTGACTGCCCTCCTCAGAATCCCTGACCCATCCAACCCCTCCTGCTCCCTGTTCCCTGACTGCCCCGACCCCTATCCACACCCTCGCCCCCTGACAGGTCCCCCAGGACTCCCATGCCTATCCAACCCCCCCAGTTTCCCATCCCCTGACAACCCCTCCCCCCCAGAACCTCCGCCCCATCCAACCATCCCTTGCTCCCTGTCCCAACAGGCCCCCCGGGACTCCCACGGCTATCAAACCAACCCCCGTTCCCCATCCCCTTACCATGCTGCTTAGAACAGCAGAACTGGCAGCCGTGCTGCCCGGACGGAGCCAGTCGTGATGCCGTGCAGTCTAGAGCACCAGGGCAGGCCGGCAGCTCTTGCAGCTGCACTGCCTGGCAGGAGCTCACAGCCCTGCCACCCAGAGCACTGGCAGCACGGTGAGCTGAGGCTGTGGGGAAGGGAGGACAGCAGGGGAGGGGCCGGGGGCTAGCCTCCCCATCCAGGAGCTCAAGGGCCAGGCAGGAGGGTCCCATGGGCCACAGTTTGCCCACCTCTGGGTTAGCTTGTCGTATTGCTCTGTAGAAAATCTTTGGCTCTTCCTTTCTTTCTGTTCTGTGTTAAATAAAAGTGAAGCAGCATTCTCCTAAGGCTATCAGAGAATGCCCTGCGAGCCTTTGTTACATAACACTTACTTTCAGTTACTCTTATCTTCATCATGAAAAGGGCCCACATATTAGAGCCAATGGTCGAGACAAAATAATGATACGTTGGGCCCAGTCCTGCAACCCTTACTTGCTAGAGTATATCCCATGTTGATATTTATCCTTTCACATAACACAAGACCATGGGGTTACCCAATGAAATTAATAAGCAGCAGGTTTAAAACAAACAGAAGAAAGTACTTCTTCACACAACACAGAGTCAACCTGTGGAACTCATTGCCAAGGGATGTTGTGAAGGCCAAAGTATAACTAGGATCAAAAAAGAATTAGGTAAGTTCATGGAGGATAGGTCTATCAGCAGCTATTAGCCAAGATGGTGAGGGATGCAACCCCATGCTCTGGATTTGCCTAAACCTCTGACTGCCAGATGTTGGGACTGGATGACAGGGAATGGATCACTTCATATGTGCCCTGTTCTGTTCATTCTGGCACCCGGCCATTGTCGGAAGACAGAATACAGAACTAGATGGACCATTAGTCTAATAGTATGGCCATTCTTATGTTCTTATTGTAATATCATTCCTCTCTGGTATTAGAAGTGAAATTAGAAACAAACACATTTCCTCCTGCTTTTCAAACATTGCTTTGTGGAGAGTTAATTCTTATTTTCCTTGAAAATCACAATTTAATCTCTTTCTAAATCAGTTCTTTAAACCACAAGTTGAGGACTTAAGTAGCTCAGGCATAGGTGAGGGGTTTGCTACAGGAGTGGGTGGGTGAGATTCTGTGGCCTGCGTTGTGCAGGAGGTCAGACTAGAAGATCATAGTGATCCCTTCTGAGCTTGAAGTCTATGAGTCTATAAATGTTCGGGTTTTTTCAGAAAATAAATGAGCAAATATTTGCTTTTGAGAGGAAAACAAATACCCCAGAGCAGTGGTCTCCAACCTTTTTATGCACAAGATCATTTTTTGAATTTAAGGGCAACCTAGGATTTTCCCTGTCCCTTCCCCGAGGCCCAGCCCCATTCACTCCATCCCCCCTTCCTCCATCGCTCGCTCTCCCCCGCCCTCACTCACTTTCACCGGGCTGGCGCAGGGGTTGGGAAGCGGGAGGGGCTGCGGGCTGGGGCCAAGGGGTTTGGAGTGCGGGGGAGAGGGGCTCCAGGATGAGCCTGGGGCAAAAAGTTGGGGTGCAGGAATGGATGAGAGGAGTAAGCTCTGGGAGGGAATTTGGGTGCAGGAGAGGGGTCTGGGCTGGGGCAGCATATTGGGGTGCAGGAGAGGGTATGGGGTGTTGGCTCCAGGAGGGGGCTCAGGGTTGGGGAAGGGATTTGGGGTGCAGGAGGGGGCTCAGGGCTGGGGGGCGAGGTCCTATCGAGTGGCACTTACCACAGGCAGCTCCCGGTTGGCAGTGCAGCAGGGCTAAGGCCCCAGCCCCACGTCGCTCCCGGATGCAGCCAGCATGCCCTGCAGCCCCTGGGGGGGGCTATGTGGCTTTGTGCACTGCCCTTCCTTGCAGGCACCACCCCCGCAGCTCCCATTGGCCGCAGTTCCCCATTCCCCACCAATGGGACCTGCGGGGGTGGTGCTTGTAGGCAGGAGAAGTGCATGAAGACCCCTGCCCCCCACCCTCCCCAGGGGCTGCAGAAGCATGCTGGCCACTTCCGGGAACAGCGCAGGGCCAGGGCAGGCAGGGAGTCTGCTTTAGCCCCACTGCGCTGCTGGACTTTTAGTGGCCGGAGATCACGATTGACTGTCAGAGGTTCCAGGATCAACCAGCCGATCGCAATCTACATGTTGGTGACCACTGCTCCAGAGAAATGCGAGCTCGTAGTCTGAGTGCAAGCCAGGGAGCCAGGAACTCACACACCCCTTCTTTGGCTCTAATGCTGGCTCCTTCTGTGGCTTACACAAAGAAAAAATGGTCATCTACATTTTCCATATGTTCTTAATTCTTTTTTAATACTAATGATTTATATATAAGCACTTTTCATCTTGAAGGATCTCTCAGTGCTTGACAAAACAGTATAAATACTAAAACAGAGTAAAAAAAATCTACATTGTAAAACATAGACATGACAATTACATGCAAAACATACTACTAATCTACTGAATTGCTCGGAGAGTCCTATTATCCTGATTCACTTTTATTGCTCCATTTTATGACCAAGTTATTTGTGTGTAAGTAGGGGCTTTCCCCTTTTTAAGCAGCCCCCACCTGCCTAATTCATTCAGTGATGACATAATCTAGTGTTTGTGATGTTGTGGTCATTTCCATGATGAATTGCATTTGTCAGACTCTGGACTGTGGTCTCATAATGTGCCATATCATTACATTTGTTTGCATTAAGGCTCCAGTTAACTGAATAACCTCCTTGTCTTTTGTTGGAAAGAGTCCACAGCTTTATTAAGTTACATAATTTACAACCAATAGTATAATCAATAAAACTTTAACAAACACGTAACCTTAGACAAACCTCATATATTGATTTATTTAAATATTCTTACAAGGTCTGCCTCTAGCTTGAAATATAGTCCCAGCAACAGCAGCCAAAGTTGCTAACCTTAAAGTCACACAGTGTAGGATAGAAAGAATTATCTACTTGGAGACACCTCATCCATCCTTTAAATTCCTCAGCTCTATGCCAGAATTGTCATCTCCCAGAGTCTCTTATGGCAGTAAAGCTTTCTGCTCTCCCAAAACCTAATTTCAGTTTACAAATGGAACCCTCCTAGCTTCATCTCTCGCACAGGTTTCAGAGACTCTCCCTGACTTTCTTTTTCTGTCTTTGAGGCTAGGGATATCTGGGATCCCAAGGACATATAAGGAGATTCTCTTTAGCTCATGTGTAGCCTTTGACTTTGGAGACGGCCTGATGCTCTCGTCTTGGCCTTTTCTCTACTGGGAAAATGCATCCTATTAGAAAATGTATTAATTAACATGAAATTAAATATGAATTTACTCTTAGCATGCACAAGGACAGTCGTTTTAAAAAATGTGTTAGCGGATCATGATCATGCACAAGGACAGTCGTTTTAAAAAATGTGTTAGCGGATCATGATTAACCCTGAGGGCAAAGGGTGGGATCTTAGACTTAACTACAATCAGCTAACGCATTTTAAAACATGACTTGTCCCTGTCTGTACTAAGTCGTGTTTAACATCAGGTAGGTGTGACATGCCGGGGTGCAATCCAGACCAGTCAGGGTCTGTGTCACCCCACCCTGCAACCTTGTGTGCCTTACAATGCCTTGCTGCAGGAGCTTCCACCTGGGCCACTCACAAATAGACTTCCAGCATGCAAGCCACACCTAGAGTGTGTGTGTGTAACTGCAACTTGCCAGCCACACATGGGTTACACTCTGGCTTTTACCAGCCTGGGTTACTTCTGCAGGGTAACCCCAACATACTCCCAGTCCTGGATTATCCCCCCAAAATGTATGTCTTATACTACCCACCCCTTTCTTGAACTGTCCAAATATATTGTCTGTTGTTCCTTTAAGGGAATAATATATACCAATTTATTACCTTAAATAGAATTACCCAGAGAGACAATGTGGGTGAGGTAATGTTTTATTGGATCAACTTCTGTTGGTGAGAGAGACATGCTTTCGAGTAGAGCTTTTCTTCAGGTGTGGGAAGGTACCCTCAGCATCACAGCAAAATGCTACAACAACATTGCATACATAGAGTTACCCAGACATTTTAACTCAAATACCCTGGATTAGATAAAACAAATGTATTAACTATAAAGAGATAGATTATAAGGGAGTACAAGCAATGAGGCATAAGAGTGAGAAATGGATACAAGAAAAAAAAAGATGAAATGCTTTCTAGTGTCTAGTGGTGGGCAACCTGCGGCCCGTGGGTAATCTCACTGCAGGCTGCAAGACATTTTGCTGATGTTGACTGTCCACAGGCATGGCCCCCCACAGCTCCCAGTGACCGCAGTTTGCCGTTCCTGGCCAATGGTAGCTGTGGGAAATGGCGGGCCACAGAGATGTGATGGCCGCCGCTTCCCACACCTCCCATTGGCCACCAACAAAGAACCGTGGCCACTGGGAGCTGTGGGGGGCCATGCCTGAGGATGGTCGATGTGAGCAAAATGTCTCGCGGCCTGCAATCAGATTACCCTGATGGGCCGCATGCGGCCTGCAGGCTGCCCACCATTGGTCTAACTTAAACAATATTAGATTTGAAGTAAAGTTTCTCGCCCCATGTTTTCAATAGCATTGCTGACAAACCTCTAGGTCAAGACCCCTCCCTCCAGAGTCCAACAGCTGCTTCTTTTGTCTTCTCAGGTGCAAAGGTTCAGAAGGACAGGCAGAAAGAGAGAGGAGGAGTGTCTTGGGGTGTTTGCCCTTCCTCTTTTTTATAGCTTCAGTACCCCTCTCAAATAAACCTTTCTAGCAGAGAACCAGGAGACAAAGAGTCTGTGTGGAAGAAAGTTCCCTTCTGAGTTTTTTCATCTGTGTATGCTAACATGCAGGTTTTCTTTTGTTTCCTCTCTTCCCCCTTCCTGCTTGATGATGACTCTGTTTACTGATTAAATGCAAATTAAGGCAAACACACACTCCTTTGTTCAAGCCAGGTATGTTTGACCAGTTTGGTGCTATGTGAGTCTGAACATGCATTTTTAACACCATATGGGGGAAATGTAATAAATAATTCTGCTACACACATTTTATCATGATATTACTGATCAGCAAATTATGTCATATCTTGTACACAGATTATTACAATAGTGCGTAGGGGGTGAATACAGGGGTGCATTCTGTCACAGTAGGTAAGACTTTTCTAATGTGATGCATCATGTTAAATTTATTTTCCCATTATACAAAGGGCCTCTAATGTCTCATGAGTGCAGTTTAGTGGATGATATCTGTATAAATGCAGTTATGGAATTGATACAATCTAGGAAGCTAGTATTTTATTATCCCTACTTCTCTAGTTTCAAGTCTATGAAAAAAAAAACCAATAGACAGTGTCTGCTAGGGAATCTACATATATTATAGCAAGACAGTTTTGTGTCAATGGGAATTTCACAGGTAATTTAAATCTGGATAAGACAGAGCACTAGAAAAAGCAATCTACACTCCTGCACTAGCATTATGCAGAGTAGATGATTTTAAAAGTCTTTTCCAGCTTCAGTTTCAGTGGTTCTGTGAATATTACCGAGGTTATATATATTATTAGGAATAATTAAGATGGTTAATGTTTTTCTAACCTATATAATATTTTTGTAACCTAGAGCAGGCCATTTATTTAGAAAACTTATATAGACTTTTCTTACAGAATAACACATTCATTGCCAAATGCTCTGAAAGGCTTCATTTTCAAAAGGGATGCGTGAGAGATGCTGCAATACAGCTTCCCAGGAAATGTTGGGGGTTGGTGTTCAAAGTTCCCATGGACCCTTTGTAGACTATTGTTCAACAGCCAAAACTGCTCCTTATTAGATCACTGTAAGACAAGTGCCTGGAGGGAGTCAGAAATGAATTGAATTCTTTAGATGTAAATGATTGTGTGGGACCATTTTGGTTTAATAGATACCCCGGAGAGGTATCCTAGTGGAACATGGGAACTTTATTATAAAAATAATTGTTTAGCTAGAGATTTTTATCTTGTTAAATTAATGATTCACTGGGGGCTTATGATGGAAAATGAAGGGAAAATTTTAGACAGATATTAGATAAAATGGTTTAATGGAGCCATGTACTGAGATGGTCAGCAAAGATTTGTAGGCTAGGGAGGTTAAATTGTTTAATATGAAAATTGCCATTGCGCTGCCAGCAAGCTCAGAATCAGGCCTTCTGGGTATCGCTACACTGCAGCTGGGAGTGAGCCTACCAGCCCGGGTAGACAGGCTCACACTAGCTCAAGCTGAGCTAAAAATAGCAGTGTGGACATTGCAACTTGGGCAGCAGCTCAGGTTCTCAAGCCAGCTGACCCGCTACTTTTGAGCTCAGGTGACTAGCCCGAGTCTTTGCTGCAGCCACAATGTCCACACAGCTACTTTTAGTCTGGTAGTTCGAGTGAAGCTAGCTAACATCTGTCTACCTGGGTTGGGAGGCATGTTCCCAGCTGCAATGCACTGCTACACGTACTGCTGCTCAGGGCTGTCTGAAAATTATGGTACCAAAATGCAAATCACAATGTAACTCTGAGACCTTGGAGGCTGCACCCAGCTTGACACTGAAAAATATCCCTAGAGTTAGGTAATTCATATAATGGTGAATTGAAAAGAAAATATGAAAGTTACATTAAATTCTGCTAAAAAAAAATTCCCCGAATGCATCATTTTTTGACTTTATAGATACCAGGGACTCTGCTAGAGCATGGAGCCAGCCCAGTGAGGGTCAGGTACATCATGGATTTCTTTCAAAGTGTTTCCACATTTTTGCCATTTATTCAGTTACCATATGCCAAAAAATCCTGCCACTTACCTGAGTATGTGAACATCTCAATTGCAGGCCAAAAATTTTAATGATCAGAACAGAGTCTAGCAGAATAAAATACAGCACATTAGGTGAATGCAAAAATAAGGATGAAATCATTTTACAAGCATCTAGATTAACATTTCTGGGCATTAGGGAGGTGATTTTCAAAGGAGCTAATGAGAGCCAGGTGCTCAAAGCCCACTAAAAGTCAACAGCCATTGGGTGCCTCATGCCTCTCTGTGCCGTTGAAAATCTCCCCCCCTAGCAGTATAAACCAAGTAAAAGGTGGGATACAAACACATACTTTTGTACGTAGCTAGCAAGGTGGTACGTCTCTTATCAAGATTTGAAGATAACTTATTGGCAGAATGTGGCAGGACAAAGAAAAAATATTTAGAGTCATATTAAGGGTCCTAGTGTTTAAGCTACACTGTAGGGTTGGGAGAGCTCCTCTGCTTGCCTGGTTGTGGCTACAGAAGTTAGGAACAGTCAAAAAGGCATCCAGGCACTCTGTGCTGACTTGTTTGCTAACAACTTGTTCACTGCTCCTCTTTTTGTGAAGGTGCAGGATGTGTTCCCCCATTCTTCTCCCCTACTCCCCAGTGGTGGCCTCCCAGCACTGTCCAGTGTGCCAAGGGAAGGCCAAGCCTTCACCTTGCCCAGACATGCTTCTTTTGGTCTCTCCAATGCTGCCAGCAGAACTAGAGTCCTTCAACCCCTTGCATTCAGGGGCTTACAGATAGTCAAATAATGGAAGCTTCATTGGAAAAAAAGGGGACCTCCTGCATCTTCTTCCTCCCTTCCTCCACCTGCGCTGTGGCAGACATAATTTGGCACTAGGCTATAAGGGAATCTAGTTTGATTTGTTGTGAATGAGATGATCAGGCTAAATACCATAAACTACTACTACACCAATGGGAGAGCTTCTCCCATCAGCATAATTAATCCACCTCCACAAGATAGTGGAACAAAGCCTCTGGTCAACATAGTGCTGTCTACACCGGGGGTTAGGTCGGTATAACTGCATCGCTCCAGGGTGTGGATTTTTCAATACCAATATTCCTCTGTAGTATAGACCTGGCCTAAGCAACGCCCATTTTGGTCTCAATGGGAGTTGAGGTTGCTCAGTGTCTCTTGGGATCAGGCCCATTGTGAGTGACAGATAAACTGGATCAAACTCCTGCTCAGAGCCTATGAAGATGTAAAAAGTTCATTATGAGGAGTGTATACACACTTCACTTACTATAGCTTTGGAAATAATGTCAGAAGTGAATTTAAATCTCTCTAAATGCAATTAGAGTTGACAAGATTTCTCACGGTGAGAGACTGGGTTAAAACAAGAGCTAAAAGTTCCCATCCAGTTCATAAAGCCTTAGGTAGCTATTGGTAATATGAATTAAATTAATCAAAATGGGTAAAAGCTAATGATCCACTTGGGAACAAAATTAGCTCCTTAATGAAAGAAATGGAGTTAAGAAATTATAATAGAATATTAACAGATGTGCCCCTTGGAAATTATAAATTTGCAAAATCTCTTTAGGTATATATTAGTGTGAGTCAAATTATCACTAAATCTGACCCTGGAGATGTGATGTGAATTTATGCATTAGAATCTGTTCAGAGGGATGTGAAAACCTCCCTCAGGTGTTTTTACTGAAATAGGAAGGGTGTCAAAGAACATTTTCCTGAGTGAGAGACTGGATATGGTTAAAAAAAAACCCTCTAACTTTTCATAGTATTTTGCCAAACTCTTTTAAATCATCCTTGTTCTCTTTTGTGGAGGTTGGATCCTTGGGAGTAATATTCCTACAGGAAGTTCACATTTGAGTAAACCATAGAGAGCCCAATCCTGGTCAGCTCCAAGTTTATGGAGTCTTGCTGTTGACTTCAATGGGAACAGGATCTGGCCTATCCCAAGAAACTGAAGTGTAAAGAATTTATCTCTATGGATCAGTTTAGTGAGGAACCACAGATTCTTCACGTATTAGAGAAATGTCAGTGTTAATTACGATGACAAATGCAATAAGATTGCTCTTGTTGTGACTACAAAGAATTTATTTAAAAATTGTATTACTGTCTCCAGCCAAGAACTTTTCTTAACCATTTATGGAAAACATAAAAGCCACTGGGAATTACATGGGATAAGAACTAGATTCAAGTCATTCGTACACATGCTGCTCACATCAGTGTACAGCTGTTTTTTTGGCATTTTGAGTCTGTGAAACTGTTAAGCCATTTATAACAGCATGTGATTTGTATGAAAAATAGCAAAGAATTTCTTTTTATGAAAAAAAAAATCAGTCTAGGATGCTGGATACAGGCATCCAGAGGCCAAGCAGGATGTCTAAGTGCTTATTAGAGAAATAAGATGGGTGAGGTAATATCTTTTATTAGACCAGCTTTGGTTGGTGAGAAAGACAAGCTTTTGAGCATACACAGAACTCTTCTTCAGGTCTGGGAAATGTACTCGGGGGGTATGTCTATGTTGCAATTAGACCCCCACAGCTGGCCTGTGCCAGTTGACTCAGGCTGCAGCGCTGATTAACTGAAATATAGACATTTGGGCTTGGGCTGCAGCCCGAGCTCTGGGACCCTCCCATCTCGCAGGATACTACAGCCTGGCTAGAGCCTGAGCCCAAACATCTACACTGCAATTAAACAGCCCCTTAGCCTGAGTCAGTGGCACAGGCCAGCTGTGGATTTTTAATTGTAGTGTAGACACAGGCCAGGTCTACAGTTATGTTGGTATAACCACATCTATGTCGGTATAACTACATTGCTCAGAGGTATGAAAAATCCACACCCCTGAATGACAGTTATACCAACCTAATCCCTGGGATAGACAGTGCTGTGTTGCAGGAGAGCTTCTCCCTTTCACATAGCTACCACCTCTCGGGAAGGTGGATTAACTATGCCGGCGGGAGAAGCTTTCCTGTCAGCGTAGTAGTGTCATCACTAAAGTGCTACGGCAGCACAGCTGCATCAGTGTAGCTGCGCCACTGTAGCTCCGTACATGTAGACAAGCCCACACCCATAGTGTCACAGCTAAATATAAATTGCAACAGATTGTTTAGCATAAGTAGTTAACACATATTTCAAGGGACCATTCAAGTTGAAGTCATATTTTTTAATTGAGTCCAGCCCCCGCCTTCACTAGCAGGACCAATTTTTGCCCCAGATCCCTAAGTGGCCTCCTCAAGGACTGAACACACAACCCTGGGTTTAGCAGGCCAATGCTCAAGGAAAGGAAGGGACGGGGCAGGATCAGCAGCTGCAGGAGAGGGTGTTGTTAGTGGGTTACTGATTGTTGTAATAAGTCATAAATCCAGTGTCTCTAATCAGTCCATGATTTTTAGTGTCTAGTAAAGTTATAATTCAACCTCCAGGCTTGTCTTTTGAAAGAGTTGTGCAGGTTTCCTTTGAAGATGAGGACTGAGCGATCAGAAATAGAGTAACTGCTTTGTGAAAAGTGTTCACTCACAGGTGATATGGTATTTTTGGCTTTTATCATTTTCCTGTATTAGTTCATTTGAGAGCGCAGTGATTGTTTGGTTTCACCCACATAGTTGTTACTGGGGCATTTGGTGCACTGAACGAAGTACACCACATGTTGTTATAGACATGTGTAGGACCCATGGATTTTGAAAGGTGTGTTGTGGTGTGTGTTGATCACTGTAGCAGTGGAGATATGTCTGCTGGTTTTGCACCAGCTGTTCTAGCGGGGCCTGGGGCTGCTTTGAGTTGGTGTGTTGTGGTATGTGGGGAGCTAGCATCTGATGATGAGCTTGGAGAGGTTGGGGGGGGGTGTTCAAAGGCCAAAAGAGAGGGTTCAGGAAAGGTTTATTTCAGGATGTGGCCCTCCTTTGAGTATAGGTTGTAGGTGCTTGAAGATACCCCATATAGGCTCCACTGTAGGGTGGTAGGTGATGACTAGGGGTGTGTAGTCGGAGGGGATTTTATCTTTGTATTGAAGCAGAATCTCTGGAGGTATTTGGGTGATGTGATCTACTTCTCTGGTGGAGTGTCCTTGTTTGGTGAAGGTGGTTTTGAGTGTGTTAAGGTGTATATCCCAGACTTTCTCCTCAGAACATATTCTGTGGTATTGGAGTGCCTGGCTGTAGATAACAGATTTATTGGTGTGTTTGGGGTGGTTATTGGCATATCAATACTTCATGCTATTTCATAGCAGTCCTGATGCCTAGGAACAAGCTAAGAGAGAAATTCACTCCAGTATAACATAAGAACATAAGAACATAAGAAAGGCCGTACCGGGTCAGACCAAAGGTCCATCTAGCCCAGTATCTGTCTACCGACAGTGGCCAATGCCAGGTGCCCCTGAGGGAGTGAATCTAACAGGCAATGATCAAGTGATCTCTCTCCTGCCATCCATCTCCATCCTCTGACGAACAGAGGCTAGGGACACCATTCTTACCCATCCTGGCTAATAGCCATTTATGGACTTAGCCACCATGAATTTATCCAGTCCCCTTTTAAACATTGTTATAGTCCTAGCCTTCACAACCTCCTCAGGTAAGGAGTTCCACAAGTTGACTGTGCGCTGCGTGAAGAAGAACTTCCTTTTATTTGTTTTAAACCTGCTGCCTATTAATTTCATTTGGTGACCCCTAGTTCTTGTATTATGGGAATAAGTAAATAACTTTTCCTTATCCACTTTCTCAACATCACTCATGATTTTATATACCTCTATCATGTCCCCCCTTAGTCTTCTCTTTTCCAAACTGAAGAGTCCTAGCCTCTTTAATCTTTCCTCATATGGGACCCTCTCTAAACCCCTAATCATTTTAGTTGCTCTTTTCTGAACCTTTTCTAGTGCTAGAATATCTTTTTTGAGGTGAGGATTATACAGAACACAAGACACCCGTAAGCCTCATTTTGAGGCTTAAATGTTACATAGCCCCGTGAAATAGGTCTTCCTTCTATTTATGAGCAATAAAAGACACAGCACAGGCAACAGCACCACAAGCTTCCCCACACTGCCTTGCCAATGTACTTCAACCCTGTTAGACCTGAGAGGTGTCTCCATGCATCATTCAATAGACTGCTAACCATTATACAAGGATTTGGCACAAGGAAAATTTGCCCTCAGGGCAAATGACTCCACTTCATCTCAATTTGCATGAATCAAAAACAATCCGAAGCTGGACAAATATAAACAGGAGGGGACAAAACATGTCAAAGATAAATCTACCAAAATAAAAAGGCCTCCAGTTGTGCCTTAAAAACAGTGGCACTTCTCTGGGAAAGAGAGATGATATCAAAAGCTGTTGGGCTTGGCCCAGGGACTGAGATACTGTAATTATGGGCGGTGTGTGAACCCACCCATTCAGGGAGGCTAGACCTTGTCTCCACCCCAGGCTCTATAATGCGTCCGAAGGAGTGCCACCCCCAGCCCTTGGCATACCCAGCACCCCCAGCCCTGGAGTGCCGGGTGGCCCGAGTGCTAGTTGACCTCAGCCCTGGAATGCTGGGCGACTCCAGCTGCTCTGAGGCCTGGGCTGCCAACTGGCTTGCCCTAGCGCCAGCCCCCACATGCTTCAGAGAGGAGCAGCCTGGGTTTGGGCCACAGGGGAAGAGCAGGAGGTGGGGAGGGCCTTGGGGTGGAGCCTGGGCAGGGCCACACCTGGCTTTTTGGGGAGGCTTAGCCTCCCCTGGCCTATGATATGATGACCATAATGTTAGAACAAATATACTGTACAGTAATAATTAGTGCTTTTTGTAGCTAGATCTCACCGTTCTTTACAAAGGTGAGTCAATATTATAATCCTCCTCATGTTATAGACGGGAAGACTCAGGCACAGAGTGGTAGAGAGACTAGCCCAAAGTCAAAGAACAGTTCAGCGATAAAGCCAGGAATTAGAGGTGTTTGGGGTCTGGAAATTCTGTTTTGCAAAGGATTTTTGAAATTTGGATTAATTCTGAACCAAAATGAACATTGAACATGTAGAAATTCTTCAAAAAAGATAATTCTGGAAAGATTTAGCTTCAGGTTGATTGAAACATTGTTTTGACATATACACACAATATTTCATTTAATTTTCACTTTTTTTAAATGTGTATTATAATTCATATATAACATGAAATAAAAAAAAATCAGAAACAAAAAGTTCTTTCAAAACAAAACAAAAAATCAGAATGCTACTTTTCAACATTGTTAGAACTTTTCCCCCTTCTTTTCTTCCAAAATGAAATTCCAGTAAAGTTGACTTGATTTCACAAAACATTTTTTATTTTCATGAAACCATATATTCCAATGGAATATGGTTCCACCAAAATTTCTCTGACCAGCTTTACCAGGAATAAATCTCAGTGAATGTGGATTACTCAGAAATATCTTACCATACTTTGTAACAGCTGTCTTAGATATATGGAAATAAACTTACAGTAATTAAAAGAAGTTCACTTTCATTCCACCACTAAAGTATGACTTGCCCAATTCATGGCTAGCTACAATATTAAACTGTATGAATGATAAATACAGGATCTTATTATTTAGATTTAATACCTGGATTATCTCAGGCTAATTTTGTAACAAGTACATCTTTGAGAAACCATAGAGTTAATAATTGCAGTTAAATTTTTCTGTCAGTTGCTGGGATCTCTATTATGCCTGCATGAGTTGAAAGGATACATGCACCATAACCTTGTTAATTCACACTTTATTCTCCTGACTCAATATGGGCCTAGTTCCCTATATGTAAAATAAGAAAGATGGTGCTTCCCTACTTCATAGGTGTGCTGTAACAACACATACATTAATATTTGGGAGGCATTCAGATACTAAGGTGATGTGCACCATATAAGTAAGTACCTACAGTAGAGAAAGAAGTTTTTGAACTTGACTGCGGTGTGGTACGTTTTCTCCGTGACATTCTCCTTATCACAAATTCCTCATTATTTGTTTATTCAATATGGAGCCTACTCGCTCAGATATAATATATATATCACTATTACTACAGTGTTTCCATCTATTTGTGCACAGGGCAATAGCAAGGCAATACCTTAACTGAAACAGCATCCAAGGCAAGTTCATGCATAATAACAGGGAAGAATGAATCTTACGGAATACAATGTTTTATGATTCATACAAACTGCCTTTAGTAAATTTTAGAGTTTACAAAACTAGATTGCGTTTGTGACCCATATCCTTCCTGCCATTTAAACACACGGGGCTGTGACTGAGGAGCACACACTGTGTATCAGAAGAGCCAGCTACACATACAGTTTAAGGCAGCAGTCCTCAAACTTTTGAGGGTGATCCCCCCTTACCCCTGTCCACACACCCCTGCTCCCCCTGGAGCTGGGGCTGGGAGCAGGGCCACGGCTCAGGGGGTGGGGGGTACACAGATGGGGTAATGGGGCTGAGGCTGGGGCCACAGCTGGGGGTAGGTCTGGGGCCAGGAGCAGGACCACGGTCATGGGATGGGGGTGGGAGTGGATCCGCAGCCAGACCCGCAGCAGGGGCCGGCAGCCAGACCTGCAGCCAGGTGTGGCTCCACTCCTGGCCCTGCTCCCAGCCTTGGAACAGAGCCACAGCCAGTGGCTGAGGTTGGGGACAGGGCGGGGCCGGTAGCAGAGTCACACCAAGGTTGGGGATAGGGCCGGCCATGGGACAGGGAGCCAGGGATGTGGCTGGGGGCAGGACCAGAGCAGAGCTGGGGGTGTGGATAGGCTGGGTGCTCCTCCTCCTGCCTCCTGTGGGGGCTGGCCTGGGTCCCAATGTGCCCCCCCCAACGTTCCTCCGTGCCCTTATAGGGGGTGTGCCCCACAGTTTGGGGACCTCTGGTTTAAGGACTACTCTAATTTATGGCCAGCTGCCGATGCCCCAAGCTGCCATTATGGCAGCTAGGAATTACCGGGTTAAACATTCTACCCCACCTGCTTCTGCCCCCTGCTCTGTGGCAAAGTGGGTGTTACGAGGGGGTGAAGTGGGTGTAATAGTGTGGCAAAAGAACACTGCAGACTGGTGATCCTGGGCTGGTGGAAAGTTCCCATGGGGACAGTTCCACACACAGCAAGCTAGAGCAACTCTGAAGCTGCTCTAAGTACTGCTGGGAGCCAACCCTGCCTTGGGCCACCCCCAGGCAGAGTGGGAGTGAAGGACAGAAAGTTACCTATGCCCCCACTTTAAGTGCAGCGATTGGTCTCAGGCATCCCTGAAGGGGTGGCCCAATGTGCCCTTCTCTGAGGTTGAACTTTAGTCTTCCCAAGCATATAATGAAACATTTAAAAGTTTCATGCTCACCATAACTGCAGTACTTAAAGTGTCACTTCTAAGGAGCACTAGCTGTCTGTTATAAGTATGGAGTTCATTAGAACTTATGCAGGTCTGACACTGAGTTGCAGGGCCATGTGGGGTTTGTTTGTCCCAGCACCCTGTTTGAGGTGACCCTCAAACCTAATGGCATTGCAACCTTACCTCCCTTCAGTGTTTCTGTACCCCTAGTTTCATGATTGTGGTGGGTATTCTTCTTAAACTTTTTGTCTTCAATTTTTGTTAGAAAGGGCAGGCTCCATTTCAGATTTTGCCCCAGGCCACCAAAGACCTCTGTCCCACCCTACATGGTAGGAGAGAGACAGTTAGAAAGAGTCATTTGAATTGGAAAACATTTTGTTGTCTGTTCACATTAAAACAAGACTTTTTTTTTTGTGAAAATTTTAAAAGGGCAGATAACTTACAGATTCACAAAAGATAATCCACTAATGCCAGGCTGTTCATTTGGATGCCCTGTGGGCAAAAAGGATCAAAGATAACAAGAACATTAAATAGAAATAGACACAATCATAAAAAAAATTACATGCATGATTAAAATATCTTTTTCAAAAGCACTTTTTACATTTGCTAATAAAATTCTCCATATGAATATCAAATGACTATTTTCCCATATAAAAAGGCAAAAATTAACAACATCTTGGCCTTATTTCTGGTGACCATGGGAGATTTCTAAGAGCTGACCTCTAGCTTTTAAATGCACAGAATTGTTGGTAACATATTTCAGTAATTTTGATGAGACTATCAGATGTAAGATATCAACCTTAGTTGATGGTACCAGAATTGGAGAGAGACAGAACAATGAGTAACAGTGTAACTGGATTTAGAGTGATGTGGATCTTTCAAGCAACTGGGCCAGTACGTAGAAAACATAATTTAAATATGGCAAATGTTACATCATAAATCTAGAGGCAATGAACCAAGACAGAGAGAGTACATTTTAAGTGGAACAGTAATTCAGAGTGAACTGACCAGAAAAAGAATTTACTCTAGGGGTTATTTTAGTAAAAACCCTTCAAGTTATTAGGCCAGTGAATGGCTCAAGCACAAAAGGCAAATGGGATATTGCGGTGAATCAGGGAATAGACTATAAATGAAAAGAAGTGATAATATTATTGCACAAGGCACTGCACTTCTTCATTTGGAACACTGTGTTCAGTCACCTTTTCAAATGAAAAGGGCATTATTGCCCTGGAGTGGGTGTAACCTAGGACAGCCAGAATGGTTGCAGATTTTAGGAAGATTTCTGGCTGGAAAAAGCTAGAAAAGTGGAACTTACTCTCTGGAAGAGAAGAGAGCACTTTAAAGTGACCAAATACATGTGTTCCATTGACAAGAGTTGGGCCTGCCTGGTGGCCCTTTGGTGAATATCTTCCCCACTATACAAGAGACGGAGATCCGATTACTGTCTAGTTTCTTTCTTCCTAGGACATTAGAAGCAGACATTCTGGGTGAAATTCAGGCCCCATTGAAGTCAATGGTAAAACATTCCCACTGAATTCAAGAGGGGCAGGATTTCACCCAATGCCTTTAGGGAAGAGGCGGGGAAGCACACTCATTGGTGTCCCCTGTTATACCCCTGGCCAGTGCATGGGAATGTGGGGCCATGGCCAGATGCACAGACCTGACTACCTGCATTCTTCTCCAGACCCGGCAGCATATGTGTATTACAGCAGCCATAATTTGGCTTTAAGAGTGTGACTAGACACTACTGTCCTATAGAGGACTCCACGCCAGAGATGCTAGCAGGTGTGTGATCACTGCATGTTTTAGTAGTGGCAGCTTACAGAAACTATAAACCCTGTTATTGTTATGGTGATTCACCCGTAGCTCAGGCAACAGGGATTTGTGTTGCGATGCCAGAAGTCCATCCAAGTTCTACTGTCTAGCATATGTGATTCTCCTGATATCTAGCTCACAGACTAGTTAAAACTACAACACCCTCAGAATAGAATTTCTGCTATTGGTGCCCTGTACCTTCTACCAGCAGAAGACAGGACAGAATACATCTCTTGATTACAATTGTATCTTAAACTTCGGAACCTTTATGTAATTTCCATATAACTAACTTCTACTGGTGGTTTTGGGGCAGACAGCTTACAAATATTTGCATAGCTGACGTGCCCTGACATATATTGCCAGCTGTTTATTGGGAGTTAGGGGGAAAACAAAGGACCATCTTGAAAATATTATTGAAGGATCATTTTGGACTAATGGCTCTGCAAGCAGGAGTGTAAGGGGACAGCCAAAGGGGCTGTTGCTTATATTGTCCATATCTGCTGAGCAATGAGCCAGAGGATGCCCTAAGCATGTTTCAGCCCTACACTGAAGGATCCACGTCCAAGTTTGAGAAGGTAGGTCAGTCCCCAGATTTATTTATTCTTTCCTGGTTATACTGCCAACAAGGGTGTCAGTTACAATATTGGGGATGGGGAGGAAGGGTTGTGTTATGGTCACCTTTCACCTACTCCAGGAAATGGACATAAGAACAGTGGTACCGGGTCAGACCAAAGGTACATCTAGCCCAGTATCTGTCTACTGACAGTGGCCAATGCCAGGTGCCCCAGAGGAATGAACCTAACAGGCAATGATCAAGTGATCTCTCTCCTGCCATCCATCTCCACCGTCTGACAAACAGAGGCTAGGGACACCATTCCTTACCCATCCTGGCTAATAGCTAAAGCAACAACTCATTTCACACTGATCACCACCAAACTGCCAACTATTTTAGGTCACTATAGACTGGGGTGAAATCCTGGCCCCATTGAATCCAATAGGAGATTTGCCATTGACTTCAGTGCAGCCAGGATTTCACCCTTGGTCTGGATTTGAATGAATAAATCTAAGACTAAAGGCTCCAGATCCCTTAATTAATTCCTTATAGTCTCCAGCAATCTGTATAATATGTACAAGAAAGTAAGCAAATGCTGTTTCTTAATTTGTATGACTAACTGAATGGGGATTGAGGGGAGGAGGTCCATTTAATTATATCACTGAGTGATACTCACTTACACTACAGATACAAGCTTGAAAATTGTGCTTTCTATGCTTGATTACATATATTTCTTGACAGATATCTTAACTATATGGGAGCAAATATTTCATTATAAGGATACTTAATTATAAGAAGCTCACTTTAATGCCATCATGAACGTATGAAGTGTTCAATTCATGGATAGCTCCAATACCAAACAGTATTTAATTATAAATACTGAATCTTATTATTTAGATTTGACACATGGATTATCTCAGGCTAATTTTGTAAATAGTACCTTGCTGAGATGCCAAAAAGTTAATAATTACAAGTTTAGTAAAGTTTCTCAAAGTTTTTCCTGTCACTTATTGAAATCTCTATTATGTCTGCATAATTTGAGACAGCAAATGCAACACCTTGTTAATTCACACTTTGGTTGTTCAGAAACCAAGTCATTAATGCCTTTGATTCAAGAAAGCTGTCACTTTATCAGTTGTGAGGATTGGCGTGGCTTTGTCTAGTCTTTTACTGAAATTGCAGTTTCTATCTTCTATCCCCTTCAGAAGGAGTGGTTCCAAGATAGCCACTGGCTATGTGAGGCCTGGTCTACACTAGGCGTTTAAATCGGTTTTTTCGTAAAAAAACCGATTTAACGCAACAACCCCACACACTAGCACCTTATTATATTTTTTTAATGCTTAAATAAATTTCTTCTGTCACTCCTGCCCGGAGAGGAGTAGTAGTAGCTAATATCATTAAACATAGGGAATAGGGTTAGTTGTGTGCGCATTGGGTATTGGCCTCGCCTCCTCACGTACACCACACCACTGACACTGCTGACTCAGCATTCTCTATGCCTCTGCCAGGTAGAGAGGAAAGAAAAAGAACTTTGAAATTCATTTCATTTTTTTCAGCGTGGAGCAGCGCTGAGCATCACATCACAGTGACCACGCACGCACAGCCAGCACAGTTAACAATGCCTGAGAATCGAGAATGAAAAAAGAGCCCCAGCCCAGCATGGACCGCTCGGGGATGATGGATGATGATCGTGATGATGGATGAACTGCTAACAGAAGAAATGAAAAAAAAAAAAAAAGAAAAAAGTATTTGAAGAAATTCTGCCACTATGACTGAAGGCTACAGAGCAGTGCAGAGTGAAGTGCAAGGTGAAGAGTGAAGAGAAAGACAAGCAAGCAAAAGCAACCAGAAAAAGCAAAAAGAAGGGGGGGTCAGGGGCTGTCGAAAAACTTGCTTGCTGAGCTGCAGCTGGCGCATTGCATGCCCCACCCCTGGCCCTGACCCCCCCCCTGACTGTGGGTTGTCCGTGGGGGTTGTGTTCTGGACTCTGGAAGAGGAGAGGAGAAGAGAAGAAAAGAAGAGAGAAAGAGAAGAAGACACAGCATGACCCCAGCCAGCACACAGCATTTACCCCCCCCAGCTACCACCCTGCTTTTATCACCCGGCATCTATTGCCCTACAGAGCCACTAATGAAGCCCTGGAGGAGTGGAAGGGAGATGTACCTTTTAGTTGTTTTGCAACTTTTTTTTTTGCAAGATTTTTTTTAATTATTTGATTTGCATGATTGATTGCGATTATTTGGAAGAAGTACTGTTACATAGAAAAGTTTGTAGAAAAAAAGTTTGTTCCTGAGAGGAAATCACTCCAGGGTATCAGGGACATCTCGATGAAGCTTCTCTGAGGGTCCTTTGCAGAAGGTTTCTGGGCAAGGCATTGCAAGGCTGCATGCCGTTCATGGTACATACATAGTATGTATGCAGGTAATGCAGCAGCATGCAAGTAATGGCGTATCATTGCGTGGCACAGCATGGACAGAAGCTTGTTCTCTTATCTTTATCCTGTTATCCGTTTCTTCTTCTTCTGTCAGTGGATATAAATCAAAATCATAAATTTAAGGAATTTAATTTCATTTTTATTGGGGTTTTCAGCTTAAAAAAAGGTTAAAAAACTGGCTTTCCAGCACAAAAAGGGGAGGAAAGGTGTGGGTGAAGGGGGAGGAGGGGGGGAGGAGCGAGCGATGCCGAGCTTTTTTGGTGGCCGTGGGGGGGGGGGAGGGGAAGGTGTGGAAGGAGCAGGGGGCGTGGGGGATTAGGGATGCGTTGGGGAGGGGGTAAATTGGGGGTTAGCCATGGGGTTGGGAGTGGCATGCGAGCTGAATTGAGATGCCTGCCTGTGTGTCTGTGAATGTCTGTGAGATCTGATGCAAGTCTGTCTGTAGAGATGAGAGATGTGAATCACATGTGCTATGTAAAATGTAAAAATGTGTGTGGAATTTCATGCTGAAAAAGATGAACTGTGAAATTTCTGTAAAATAAATTCTATCTGTTCTAGTATTTGTATCTTTCTAAAAATTTATCTCCCTTCTCCAGCCCTCCCCTCATGCTAAGGCTAGCAGAGATAGAGCGAGAGGCAAGAGAAGCAGCGATAGGGAAGGAAGAAGAAGATGAGAGAAGAGAAGCGATGGAAGTTCTCAGGAAGAGAATGAGAGGAAGGGCGTGAATGAGAAGGGAAGAACGGGTGGACGGAAGGAGGAGAGAGGAGGAACGTGGAGACAGGAGGGACAACCGAGATGAGGAGGGGTGAGGACAGGAGGGATGCAGCAGTGGCGGCAGGGGCGGGGCGGGAAGGAATCAATCATGGCGGGCGGCTGCGTCAGCGCTGATGATCGGTGGATCTGGGGCAGCTGCACGTCTCAGGCAGCTTCAGCAGCAGCGTGGCGGGTGTGGAGCTTCAGGCTCCCTCAGCACCTCCCCTCTCACCCCCTGAGGACTCCTCCTCACCCCCACCCCCCCCTCTGGTGCCTCCTCCACCTCACCCAGCCTCACCCCCTCCGTTTTGGAGCCAGAGATGCCCTTTACCTCTCACCCCTTGGACCTCCCCTTCTCCTTCCTTTTTTTTTCTTTATTTTTTTTATAACTTCTCTTTTCTCCCTTTTTTCCTCCTCTTAAAGATTTTTTTTTTTAATGAAAAAATTAAGAAAAAATGCTTTTAACAAAGGCTGAGTGTGAGAAGGGTAAGCTGGACTGGGCAGAAGGAAGGGGTACTCGAAGGGGAATCAAGTGGGAAGCTCTGTCAAAGCTTCTCAAACTTGCTGGCCAATCACAGCTGCTTCTTCTGTTTGTCTCTGTCTGGCTGCCGCTTCCTGGTGTGCTCTTCCTCTGCCTGCCTCATTGTCACTGCTCTCCTAATCCCTCGTGTCTCAGCTCTCGGGTGATTTGGCTGAGCTTACCTCACACCTAACCCTCTCACCATAAGAAGCCCCCAGCAAGCACAGACATTACATAGCCATCAGCAGGCAGGCAGCAAATGCCTGAGGTCTGACACCATTGAGGTCTGTGCAGCCAGCTGTGTATGGCATTCACCCCCATGAGGCTGCCTGTGCATGCTGACCATGATCCAGACTGCATTCAGGCTGCCTGCCCCCCAGGGAATGATGTGGGCATCCCTGGGTCCCAGCTGGGTTTCTGGGCCATTCAGTAATCCCACTGCTGCAGGTCCCCCATCCCCAACTGTCTGCATTTCAACATCCCCAACTGTAGTTTCTGGTCTGAATGTGAAGTTGCTTGCTGCGTTTAAACCAGCCAGTGCTTCTGAACTGAACGGAAAGTGTGATCCTCCATTGCTCCCTTGTGTCCTGTGGCGGGGAAATTGACCCCTTGCCTGCTGCAGGGCTGGTGCCTGCCCAAAACCATCCCCCCCGGCCTATGGGGGTGCCATGATGGCCCCCACGTTTGCCAGGCAGCCATTTATCGCCCCCACAGCTTAGCCACAGCTAGCCTTCAAGCCACAACAACATCACTGCACGCAGCAGATGGCTTTGGCTCTTGCAGCAGTGCAGACTCAGCTGATTTGGCTTGCCCCACAGCAGCCCATCCTGACCTCATGCTCAAATTGATTCTGATTCCCCACAGCCGTTAGCTGTCTGGTGTTGCAGTCTTCAGGGCTCCATATCCACAGTTCACGCAGCTTGGTGAGGGCTGCTCTCCACTTAAAAGTGCGTTCAGGGCCAGGGCAAAGTGCCCACCAGTCAGCCCATGCAGGCCAGGACGCCATCGCCAGCCCCAATAGCACAGCCATGCCCAAACACCACAGGCCCAATCGCGGCCCACCAGTCAGTGCTTGTTTCCCAGGCCCAAAATCGCGCCCAAATGGATCAATCTTCCCCCAGGATCTCCAGATCTCCCAGCGCCCGCCTGGCCGGCGTTGCGTATCTCATCGCCGTCCCCTCATCATCCTCATCGCGCCGCGCGCTATGTATCCGAGCCTCTGCCATGTGTGTTGTGCCTGGGCTGGATGCAATAGATGCTGCGAGTGGTGCGGTAAAACATGCACGAGGCCGGTGCAAGCTGAGGGCAAAACATGGCGCGAGCTGTGCTAGCTGCTGCGGGAGGGGGAGGCCGGAGAGGAAGCGGCAGGGCGAAATGTCCTGCCAAGGGGAGGGGGGAGGAGGGAGGCTGCTGTACCCAGAACCACCAGGCCAAAGGCGCTTTTTGCCCCAATAGGATCGATGAGCCACCTAGCCACAACCACTGGGATACGAACTCGGACGGGGCCACGCTATTGGGCGCACACCACCACACAAATTTTATCGTGTTTAAGCCGGCGCCTCGGACCCAACTGTTTATAAAATCTTTTAATGTGTTTAATTTATACAAATTCGAATAGTCCGTTGACTCTCTGGTGCCTAAGTAACCAAGAACTCTTTTGTAACATAGCTTGAGAAACCTCAGCTTGCTCCCATTGCCAAAAGCTTTTTCTTCACTGGGTGACAGAGGGCTAGCAGGTGGACTGCCTTCACCCTACTCTCAAGGCAGATTCAATATGGGGGAGAGTTACTCATTTTTTCTCCCCATTGGACTGCCTCCTGTACGGTAGTTCAAAACGCTAGGGTTTTGTAGGATTTTGTTAATACATTTAATACAAACAACTGAGAAACACTTGGGAGAAAAGATGTCTTTGTTAAAGAGCCAATATACCCAGTTAAGAGCAGAGATTGCTCACAACCCACATCTGAGACCTCCAAGGAGTCCAAGCAAGGAAAAAAATTCTTAAAGAGAAATCAACATCAAACCTCAAAAACTTGCAGGCCTTCTTTATACTTGATAAAGAGGAACAAATCAATGTTTTCCTTTACAGGTCACCTTTAAGTTTGTGTGCTGTACATTGTGTTGGCACTGAACAACAATACAAATGTTATGCATGCCACTAGCCTACTTTCAGTGAAACAGCAATGGATTTACTGTTAGAGAGCTAAAAGTGGGTTAAGATTTTAGGACACATCCACCAGTTTCTCTGTCTCCTCTTCCCTGAAGTACAGTAGTGTGGCACTCAGAAAGACCAAGGATGTGTGTTAGGCCTGGTCCACACTAGGAAATTAGGTCAGTATAATTACACTGCTCAGGGTGTGAAAAATCCACCCCCCTGAACAATGCAGTTAAACCAACCTAACCCCACATGGTGTAGGTAGTGCTAGGGAGAATTCTTGGGGAGGTGGATTACCTACACTGACAGGAGAAACCCTCCTTTCAGCGTAGGTAGTGTCTACACTGACATGCTACAGCAGCACATTTGCCATGGTGCAGATGCATCGCTGTAGCGTTTTAAGTGTAGACAAGCCCTTAGATAAATACACAATTGATCTAACAGCCCAAATATCTATTTGGAATAGAAGATCATTTCAATGGGTTTTTTAATTGAGAATTCTATCTCTGTTGAAAAATTCTGTAGGATGTTTCAAGTAACATATAGAAAAGTTCTAATATCTATTAATCTCTATAGGTTTTAAAAGTAATGTCTACAGAACTCTGTTGATTTTATTCTCTGAGGCTTTCCAAGAAGGGCCAATTTATTCTGAAGGAGCACACAGCTGGGTCACTATCCTTTCACCATGACTTTTTCCTGAAAAATAATACTGGCCAATCTGGACTCAAAAATAACTTTATTATTAATTAATTATTATTATTATTATTATTATTTCCTTTCTTCCTCTCCACCAAAGTGACAGCCCTCATCTCAGGACTCTGGCACAAAAAAGATAAAGCAGCATGATGATGCTGTTATGGGCTAGAAGCCAAAACATTTTGTGCAGGTTAACGCTCCTCCTAGGCAGAGGACATATGCAATTCAGACATATGCTTTAACAGCCAGCCAACTTCTCTTTCCCTCCCCAGTTTCCCTCCCCAGTGATTCCTCCCACTCAAACCTTCATGTTCAGTCCAACTTGATTAACATGTTTCTGTCATTTTAAAAGTCTCTTTCCTCACAGCGGCTTCTTCTGTCAGATGGCCAGTTGCTTTTAAACCGTTCCTGACAGAAAGCAGCAGTACTTTCTGGCTTTTCTTTAGTCTCTTCTATTAAGAGCTCCTACACAGAGATGTTTCCACTCCAAAGCTCTTCAGGAAAAATGTCCTCAAGCATGCTCTGTGCGAGCCCGACAGCATCTTTTCTAACTGGCTGCTGCCTGTTGCTAACCCACGTGACCCATTTTCAGAGCACATGATCCTACTGAGTGAAGACTTGCTCCTGCTGTTACTACTCATCAAGTTTCTAGGCACTTACGCAGACTCAAATATAGGAAAGTCAGACATTCTTCTTAATTATAATTCAGATTTGGCTCATCCCTACAAAATTACACTGCCATAAAGTAGCTATACTCCAGGCAGACACACGATGGCAGTGTAGTTCTGTTTGTTTATTACAAAGGCAAAGCATGCCTTGATTCTTTTAGACTCTAATCTCTCTCATACTTGTCTGAAGAGCTCTGGGTAGCTTGAAAGCTTTCACCAACAGAAGTTGGTCCAATAACAGATATTACTTCACCCACCTTGTTTCTAATATCCTGTGACCAACCTGGCTACAACAACATTAAAAACACACTTTTTTGATTGATTTAGAAATGGGCATGAATTAAGTCTGTAAGTCAGAACATCCATGAACTTTTTGGGTCTGTTTGAAATTTGAACATGAATTCAGATGTAAAATACATCTATCCCTATAACAAGCCAAATCATAATCCTTGATCCACACACCTCAGAACTTTGGGAGGGTCTTCAAAGCTGGATCTAAGGGCTGCTCTACACTAGCAACGCTAAAGTGCTGCTGTAGCAGCGCTTTAACGTGGCTTGTGGTGCAGTGATATACCAATCTCCTAGAACTAGAAGGGACCTTGAAAGGTTATTGAGTCCAGGCCCCTGCCTTCACCAGCAGGACCAATTTTTGCCCCAGATCCCTAAGTGGCCTACCTCAAGGATTGAATTCACAACCCTGGGTTTAGCAGGCCAATGCTCAAACCACTGAGCTATCCCTCCCACTGGGTTAGAGTTCTCCCAGTGCTCTAAAAAAACCCACCTCCACAAGGGGCATAGCTACCAGTGCCAGGAGCACGGCTCCTGGTGCTGGTGCACTGTCTACACTGGCGGGGTACAGCGCTGAAACTTGCTGCGCTCAGAGGGATGTTTTTTCACACCCCCTGAGCGAGAAAGTTGCAGCGCTATAAATTGCAAGTGTAGACAAGCCCTAAATCCTACAACTTAGGTCATCTCTATTTAAATTATATTAACCCAAGAAAGTGATTCAATTCATTGTCTTTCAGGTTGACAACTCATTATTTGATAACAACTTTGGGAACTCATCCCTATCTCAACCATCCAAACACTTAATGGGTGACCTCCAAAATGAGCAGCAAAGGAAATAAGCTCAGAGATGGACTTTTATTTGTTTAAGGTATGCAATATACTGCATATTTATAATAGATAGCAATATTTCCAACCAAAAAGGAAATGAAAAATAGAGAGATTCCGGCTGCCTTTTCCAGTAAGCAGACATTGATTCCGGTTGCCTCAGAGACAATGACACTGACCTCTTTTGAAAGTGTGTGGTGTTGCTGCCCAACACCTTGTCTATACTGGCAAAAGAACTAAATTTAACAACAATACTGACTCACAGCTTAAATTTCACTGTGGCCAAAACAGCTTCTAACCTGGGTACAGGTCTAGGCCAGAGCACGTTTTTTAAACACAATTTGGCCGAGTCAGGCAGGAGGTCACAAGTGTCCCATATGCTACTCTCTTCTCACTCGTTGCCTTTTGACCCTTTTACACTAGGCCTCATGACCATGTTCAAAGCAGTTTTCAAACAGGGTTACAGCTGAATGCAGTTGTAAGATGGCTTACATCCACTGTCAACATGGTTACAAACTGCTTCATTAGCAATAAGTGCTATGGGCAGGCAGGCAGAGTCGGAAAGGGATCTTTGCTAAGCAGGCACAGGGGTCTGTGGCTGTCTGGTAGAAGCCTGGGCCAGCTTGCATTCCTAAGCCCCGGATGTCACAAATGAGGTCCCTTCTGAAACATGATACTCGCTCTCCAGTTCCACTCATGTATTACACAAATACATTTAGAAACTCTGCTAAGAGGAGGGCCTGTGGAATAGTTTCTACTAGCATTGAAGTTTTATTAAAATTTCTGTTCAGTTTCTGCCAGAACTATATTTTGTCAGCCTATAAGCACTTGATATGACTGGTGTGTCTCAGACACAATCTCTGGTTAAAAGGGCAACAACTTTATCCCAATTAGAAGTTTACACAGATAGTTTCAGCACTACAAATTTGGAGTGGGGCAAATTTAGGCCCTGCTTGCACTTCAACAATAACTGAATGAAGGGATCAGGTGACTTCTAAGGCCATGTCTACACTACAAAATTATGTTGACCTAACTTACATCAGTGTACAGCCACCACAGTTACTAAATCGTTTGTGTGCGCACGCACTTGACTGCTTGTGTTGGCAGCATGCGTCCTCAGCAGAAGCGCTTGTATTGATTGTATTGTCAGTGTGGGGCATTGTGGGATGGCTCCTGAAAGCCAGTAAGGGTTGACATAAGCAACGCTGTGTCTACACTGACACTGTGTTGACCTAATTACATTGACAATGACCCTACGTCCCTTGGGCAGATGGTGTTACTTCATTGACAGAGAGGCACTTACATCAGTGGGAGCCACATTTAAGCGAAGACAGTTCCACAGCTAGGTAGACTGAAGGCAGCTTACGTCGATCAAACCATGTAGTTTAGACCAGGCCTAAGTAATTAAATTCTCCTGCCGTTGTAGTATAAATGGGATCTTATATAGCCACATCGGGCTCTCCGAACACAAATCTCTCCTTTAACTATATGCACAGTAACAATATAATCTCTATTTCCTACTAGCGGATGATCACATTTTTGAATGCAGTTGTAGCATAGTTCTGAGCCATGCATAGACAGGACCCATGCACACACTCACTCTTTCTCACCATCCCTTTATTCTTTGTCTCTCACTAGTCCTTACTTCCTTTTATCCCTCTCAACTTCAAGGACCTGGTCTCCCTCACTGAATTGCACAGAGTTACTTAGGATTTAGTTTTGTAAGATAGAGAAGCCCAGTTAAAACCAATCCATGTTTAACAACAAGTTTAAGAGCAATTAATGCAGTATGGCTAGTATTACCATTGTACCTACAAACCCTAGATATGGACCAACACTGCATTAGAGCACAGTTCATTAGTATTGCTATGGCACAATTTGGTCACACAGACCAACCAAATCATGTTACAGCAAAACATTTAGGCCATCACTGTGTTCAAGGCTGACCCTTAAACAAATTGGCCTGAATTTTCAAAAATGACTAGCCTTTTTGAGAGACCCTAAATGGGGCCTGATTTTCAGAGACTGGGTGCTTGGTACTTTTTGAAAATCCAGCCCCATGTAAGGTTTGGGCTACCAAAAAATGGAGTCACTTAAAATAACTAGCCACATTTGAAAATTTAAGCTAGCAAATTTTGTAGACTGGAAAGGGCAGATAACAAAAGAATTGAGTCATGAAGCCATCATAACCAAAACAAAACCTTCTATTTTACTTTATTAATCTACTTAACTAAACATCAGTTCTAATGGCATTCAAATCATACGTAGAGCTGGTCAAAACTTGGAATGTGTCTATTCCTTTGGCAAAGGGCAATATTAAAAAAAATTGGTTTTGTTCAAAATTAAAATAAAGCAAAAAACAAACTAAAAATTGAATACTCTCATGAAACAATTTTTAAAAATATTTAATTTTGGGTCCATTGGAATGTTTCATCTTGAAAGCAAAATATTTCAGTCCAATTTTGACTTAAAAAATTGAATTAAACTTTTAAACATTTCAAAACAAAAAATATCAAAACATTCAGTTGTATTTATTTGAAATGGAGCATTTCAACATCATTTAAGTGCTTTTCCCCCATTTTTTTCCAAAATGAAATTTAGTCAAACACCACACACTCAAAAAACATTTTGATTTTGAAGAAATGGCATTTTCCAATGTAAAAATAATAATAATCTGAAAGTTTGTGACCAGTTCTAATTACTGTACAATGCACTTGGGTAGGGAAAGAGCACATGAATCCAAGCTGACAGATAGCTGACCAAACTTCATCCTAGCAGGATCTAAAATGCTTGATACATGACCTCCTGGAAAAGGGCTAATGGAAATACCAACTGACCCATTTCAATAACAAACACAGTGATTCTAGAATTACAGAAATTAATGCCAATTAGAGGATGCAGTTGTTCAAAGAGCATTTGCATTGCACACTAATCTCTGGATATCCTGTGGGGAAATATTTTGAATTCAATGCCTGATAAATAAATCTGGCAAATGAACAAACACTCCACAAGCCTATTACTGAAATGTTATGCACCTGTTAAGAGAATACTGCTGTGCATTAGCCTGTGTAGTGCCATATCCCTTTTCAACTGATATTTGATCATGAAGTGAGCAAAGAAAAATATGCTGCCTCCTTTACATTACTTTGAATGTGGTGTGACAATCAGTGACCTCCTGTGAACCTTGACTCTTAACAGAGTCTAAAAGTGTTGGGCCTGATTCATCACCGCAAAACTCCAGCTGCTTTGAACTGCTCTGTACTTGGGGACAATGTGGTTTCACCCCCTGCCTCCTGGCTACACAAACATTCAGCGACGTATAGGGCCCAATTCTTTTACTTATACCAGTTTTCCGGGAAAAACTTTTCCCTGGTGTAACTCCATTGACTTCAGTGAAGTACATTCTATTCACCAAGTAACAAATGAATAAAGAAAACCATAAACTGCTCATGGACAATTCTAAAAAGAAAGGCCAAATTCTTTGAATAAATTATTCGCAATAAATCATTCACTTTGCTCTAATTAACAAGTGTTGTGCACTCAGCTTCTTCTGCAGCATTTTAACAATCTGCCCCTGAGGGTCAGAGTCCCTAAGAAATCCATCATTTTACTTTTAAATATGTTTTCATTACATGATCGTCAAAAATAACGGCAAAGACAATTTGAGAGAGAAGTTACCACAGGGAACTAGTGATGCTTGAACTGTAGTTAGATTTGGAGGAACTGGAAAGTTTAGATGTTTACGTTTAGATGAACAGAACATTTTGAGGAGCCTCTCAGCAAGTTATCCTCCCGTGCTAGATGCCATAATTTCCCTAAGCAGTCATCAAACCCTGCAATCCTAACCCTTCCCTCTCCCCCACCTTGCAATATTCTCTCCCTGAATTGTCACAGACACAATTAGCCTTTCATTGCATAATTCCTACGAGATTAGAGGTTCTTGTGGGAACGGACATAGGCCTCTCAGAGGTTCTGGCAGGAAGGCATGGAGGGCTCCATGAAATTAGAGATGTTAGCTATGCACTTTGGAGTGTAACTTCCAGATGACTTTTTACATTTTATAGGCGGAACTCAGGCAAACCACGCAGAGGAGTTACTGGCGCTCACTGCACCAGGGCAATGGAAGAGTCCAGAACATTACATTTCTGGATTGGAGAAATGGGCTGCACAATTCACTTACTGAAGATGAGACTCTAGCACTGCAAGCTACTGAACGTTTCCTGCAGGAAGATCTGGTAACAAGGGAGGAAAAGAGTGATGGGACAGCATAGGGGCTTGTCAGGACTGACGTTATTTGGTTCTGAGAGAAAAGTGACCAGAATGAGCTCTTCGCCCAATATTTCAGAACATTAAGAAAGTTCAGGGCTGTGGCTGAGTTAACATGCCGGAATTCTGATTTTTCTAAATCTGTTCATCTATCCCTACTGGAATCTCCAACATATTTTCTCAATGTATTGTTATTAATGATTTGTATTACAGCAGTGCCTACAGGCCTTAACCAATCTCAAAGCCCCATTGTGCTGGGCATATGGTGAGAGACTGAATGACTTACAAACTAATTAGACAAGACAAAAAAAGTGGGAGGGGAAACAGAGGCACAGAGTTTGGCCAAGGTTACACAAGGCAGATCAGTGGTAGAGCCAGGAACAAAAAACTGGTCTCCTTACTCCCTGTCCAGTGCTCTATTCACTAGATCACTGTCCCTATTTTCAGTAGTGTTTAGATGAATATGCACTAGAATGTTAAATAGCTACATATGTAGCTACCAACAATGATTTAATTCTCTGTACAACAGGGTGCTGTGATCATATATACATTTCTCTCCCCCCCACTCCTTTCCCCCCCACCTCTTCCCAGTGAAGCTAGATAGTTGTTCTTTGACCTCTCTTCCTGCAGCTTGATAATACCCTCACAGGCTCTCTTTCTTGTGCCATTTTTCAACATGGTAGAATTTCTTTCATTCTCATTGACCAAAGAAAATGAGAAGGTCTGGCTGAGATTAAATAAAAGTTCATATAGCTAGATCATTTTCTCCTATACAATTACTCCAGAAACTAAATAAATGTCACAGTATTGGACAGACCAAAAAAAAATTTTTTTTTTGAAAGAATCATTCCCCTAGAAAAAGGCACCCTTCCATACAGCAGTCAAGCTGAGGTCAAAATTATTTGTGTTAAAGTGACCATGTTATAGGATGTGTCGTATCCAGTTATAGATCCAGATTGCATTATACAAATATCTTCAGATGAAGGACATAAAATTATGGTGCTGTGATTCTGCACTTGTGTTCCTGATAATCTATATGATTAAATCTCATCTGGAGAAGTATAAAGAATAAGTACAAATCTCAGACCTTTTTGTTCTCTCACACTGGTGTAATTCCATTTACTCCAGTGGCGTTACTCCTCATTCAGACCAGTATGAGAGGAGAATCAGGCCATACACTATGTAATTTACAAATATACAGAAACATTTTATAAGTAATTATTATTATTTAGTGTTTGTTATTGCAATAGCACCCAAAGGCCCCTGTCAGGACCATTGTGCTGAGGGCTATACAGCACACATAAATACACACTATACATACACATAAAATGACATGCTGTCCATCCAAAGAACCTTATAATTTAATTTGAATATGTTCTCATAAATAAATTGATAGAGGAAGTTAGTGGGGCATGCAAAATTTCCTCATCTCCTCATGAAAGGCTGATTTTTTCTGTTACAGATGTGAAAGGTAATCTGGGGAGAAAGATTCAGTCTGGGCCAAAATTATCCCCGGTTCAAACCTGCTGAAGGTATAAATCTATGACAACAATGAGTTTAGCCCTATCATTTGTAAATGTGATCTTAACCCAACCAAGACAGCTCACTCTAGTCAGTTTTTCAATTTCCTCCAGACCAGCTAAAACTGATACTGCAGCTCATATTCACTTGAGTAATCCCAACCTTGGGGAAGAGCCTGCTCAGTCATTGACTGACTCACACAAGGTGGCGTGATTAGGCCCTGCACCTGTCAATGATATTTCCTAAAATTTTGAATATTTTCTTCTGAAACTAAAAGGGAGGTGCTGCCAAGATTAAAATCATATACTATTTGGAGATATCCTAGCTCGTGTTACAAATAACACTTTGAGAGATTATTTAGCATGGAGAATTGTTCAAAGAGGAGGGGATTTGAGTTTTTAAGTTGCCAAGTTTATTGGTGGTGGGTTATCTTTAGTTGTAGCGCCATGCTTACAATATATTTTTAAGTGATGAAAAGGGTGCCTAGAGCAGAGGTTCTCAAACTGTGGTCTGTGGACCACCAGTGGTCCACGAGCTCCATTCAGGTGGTCTGCGGATAGTTCCCTCTAAAATGTGTGCCTGGGTGGCTACACACCAGAGAATGAAGGGCCACCCACCTAATTAGTGGAGCCGCGCAGGCATGGCTCCACTTTAGGTGCCTGGACCCTGGAGAAGATGCACATGTAAGGTGAGGTGGTGGCCTTATGGGGAAGAGGAGGTAGGTGGGAGGGGGCAGTGGGGTGAAAAGAGGGGGTGGGGGAATTTGGGACGTGCAGGGCTGTGGTGGCCAGAGAAAGAGGTGACTTTCCCCACCCAGTGCTGCAGCTGCCAGGGAGAGACGGCACTCCTTCCCAGTCTCAGCTCTGTGGTTGCTGTGGTGGGGGACAGAGGGAGAGACCCCCCTCCTTCCCAGCCCCAGCTCAGGGGCTGCTGTGGCAGGGGAGAGAGGGCACATCCATCGCTTTAGAAAGGTAAGACTATGGATATTAAAATATCAGTTGTGTGCTTTTATTTGTAGGACCAAAAAAACGCTAATTATTAATTTTTTTTGTATAGCGCTTTTATCCAAAATGTTTTACAATAGTTAGCTAACAGTACAAACAACATTTGGAAAGATCATTAAGTGGTCCGCCGAGACTCTCAGCAATATTCAAGTGGTCTGTGGAAAAAAGACCACTTGAAGAGTATAGGGACAGATGTCCCCCCCTTCCTTATTTTTTCAGCATTTCTAAAAAATGAACTAGCTAACTAAATAAAAATGACTAACACAAAGAATTTTTTAACTTTTCAGTATTTTTGGTTACTTTTGCATTTCACCTCTTGTGGTACTCATGTGCCAATAACAATGCTACAGGGGATATCCACCACCCTCTACCCTCTGAGTTAACACTCGGTTAAATATAAAATTAATGTAAACATTTCTAATTCACTTTAGGCTTTGGAAAATTCACATTGGCTCTTTAATAAGATTTACAAGTACGTACTGTACTGAGGTCTTAGTTCAGAAAAGCATCCCTATTTAGGAAAGTATTTAACCTGGTGCTTAAAGTTAAGCAACATGCTCAAGTGCTTTCCTGAATAGGAATGGACTTATGTGCTTAAGTGCTTTCTTGAATTAGGGCCTGTGTATGTTAAAATGATAATGATGACGACATCCTTCCTCTGTTTTTAAAAATCATCTCACTACTTTTGTGAAGAACAGTCTGAAAACTGTGGACTGACAATTCTCCCCTGAAGAAAAATTCTATTTCTTTCAGGTCCAGAATGTCTCTTCTTCAGTTTGGTTGTCAACAGTTCTCCGGTCCTAAAAGGAGGAGTGCCAGAATGCATTTCTGGTTAGCAATAATACCAGGAGTACTGGAATGCCATTTTGGCTTCCAAAAAAGTTTCCAGAGTGTTCTGGCATGACTTGAACCATAGTTGTCAAATCCCAATTGGAAGGCTTCAATGCTTGTCCATACAATTTGATGATTACTCTTGACATTCTAAAGCAAGAACTTCAAGATATTAGATGTAGATAATTTGGGGAATTTAAATCAAGACTACTGAATATGTATTAATATGCATCTCCTTACCTTTTATTTCATCAGCTTGTTGAATATATGGCTTTCGTTATTGTGTGATTTTGCATTCAGGCACATACGTTTTTAATGGTCACATTAAAAAAACCACAATGTTAATAAAAGAGTCTGGAAATAACTTTTAGACTCTAATCATAAAATTTTCATCTCAAATTCATAGGTTGAGGCAAATCTGCCCCTCCCACTAGGGAATATTATCTAAAGTTAACACAGCTCCATGATTGTTCAACAATTTCTGTGCCCTCCTTCATATCGCGATACTTGCCACATGTAAAAATCCATTTATTGTTAGGTATCCCAGGACTCTTACCTGGGATGCACTATTGACTCTGAAAACAGTAGCATGTGATAAAAAAAATTGTCATCTGTGAACAGATTTTTTTAGCTTCTACTTGACAAGATGGTCCATTTGGATAAGAAAATGAAATGACAGCGCTATATCATCTAGTTGTGTATATTTTGGCCCAGAGTCAATCCTGTGTTGAGATCTGCTCTGTGTAGCGGTAGGAAAGGAGCCATCGGGGAGCCAGTTTAGCCTCCCCTGGTGCTCTGAATCAATCTGCTCCTGCCCTGGCATAGGCTAGAACAGTCACGGGGCTGTTCTAATTTAGGGCTAGTCTATACTAGAAGTGCTACAGTGGTGCAGCTGCACCAATAAAGCTGTGCCACTGTAGCGCATCTGGTGAAGATGCTGTATGCCAATGGAGAGAGCTCTCTCACAGAGGCAGTAGCTATGTTGGAGGGAGAAACACACCAGTGCTTTGGTCGCTGTAAACTGTTACTCAGTGGGGTGGCTTATTCACACACCTGAGCGACAAAAGTGGTAGTGTAGACAAACCCTTTGTTTACCTTGCTTCACTCCCACAAGGGACTGCATGCCACATGGGGATTGCCAGAATGCACCACATCCCCATTCTATTCCTGCATGCCTTTTATACTAGGGATGGCCTTTGTAGCCACAAAGGAGCAGAGTTAGGCTATGTCTATACTAACATTTTTGTTGATATCATTTATGTCGCTGAGGAGTGTGAAAAAAACACCCTCTGAGCAACAAAAGTTACACAGAGAAGCGCTGGGGTGGACAACAATGTCGGTGGGAGACGCTCTCCCACCGACATAGCTATCACCGCTCATTGGTGTGGTTTAATTATGTTAATGGGAGAGCTCTCATAGGCCTGATCTACACTATCGCAATAAGTTGAAGGACATGAATAACGTAGCTGGAGTCGATTTAGCTTAGGTCAACTTACCGCAGTGTCTACACTGAGCTACGTCCATGGGAGATGCTGTCTGGTCAACTTACCTACTCTTCTCGTTTCAGTGGAGTATCACAGTCGACCAGAGAGTGCTCTGCCACTGATTTAGCGGGTTTTCACTAGACCCGCTAAACCGATTGCAGCAGCACTGATCTAGTGGTAGCGTTGATATGACCATAGAGTGGCTACGCAGGAGAGCTTACAGCAGCGCAGCTGCATTGGTACAGCTGTGCTGCTGTAAGGTCTCTAGCATAGACATGGCCCTAGGCCATAGAATCTGGCCCTCTGTGTCCTTAGTTTTATAGAACCAATCCAGCCTTCCTAGTTTCATGAAAAATGCAAAGAAAATCCTGGGCTAAAGACTCCAAATTAGATGCCTTAAAATATTATTAATTTGGCATTTTGAAAAATTTGCCCAACAAAAAAAGTTGCCAGAAAGACTGCAGACAATGATTTGGAATTATGTAAACGGTTACATAGATTTACAGATTATTTTTTTCCATGCACTGTTATTTTTTTTACAAGAAATTCACAAGTTTTTGCACTACTCTCAGTCATATACTGCAGTGGACAATTACAAAATGTTGACAACAAATATGATGAAGCCATCCACTTGTTTCTGCTTTGTTTTTAATAGAACAATAAAACCCACATTAGTATTGTATCTGTGTATATACAACCAAATACTTTTAATGGAATGCTGAATTAACTCAAAACTGGAAGAGGAAATTATGGGACCCTGCAATGGTAGTGACAAGCACCCAGAACATAGCAAACCTGGTAAACTGGAGAGTAGTGACCTCTGGTGGAAATCTCACTGCTTGTAAAGAAAACATCTGTAATCTCTATCTGTAGCCTATATTTATAAAACAGATCCACCCTTAATGTGTAACGCATTCTAGTTCAGAAGAAAAGCTGATATTCAGAGTATGACTAAAATGAAAAGTGGATAGATTGCTGTTTGTTTAAAACTACAGTTTATATATAAACTTAATAAGAAGTGGATATAGTGAGGTGGAATGGATCATAGCTGACATTCTTCACTGTGAAATTCACCCATCCGTGCACCAAGCCTGAACAAAAGGGCTTTTTTATGGAAACCTACAGGGTGGAATAGCAATCACAGCCCCTCCGCACTCCTACATTGCAATTTCTGGCTTTTAGAACCTCAGAAATTACCACCCTATGGGTCTACTCTGAGTCAAGTTATTCAGAACCAGCAGCTCCGCTTTGGAGCTTAAGTGGCCCCAAGGGCCTTAAAATGGACCCTCCACGTTGAAGTGAGTTTCAACCCTTGCGAATAAGTAGGCTTTTTACAGTGACAGACGTTTAGGCAACCCAGCTGCTGTAAATTCTTGTGATGGAACCCTGATTTTTCCCACCCAGAAAAGCAAGCTGTAATGTACAATTGCCAATTCATTTTTTTCCTCCTTGTATGGAACTTTTACATTGAAACTAAAGCAGAATAATTATTATTCCTTTATATTGTTGCACATTGCTCAGCTCTGGTGCAAAAAGAAAACCATAAGATCATCTTCCATCAATCACCAACAGAGAGTTGACACATTGGCATTGTGCTGCTGTCTTTCCCCACCTTCCCCTTCACACTCCTTTTCTCCACCTTTCTGTTTAATCTTTCCCCTATTCATGCAATTTATGTGAAATCATGAAAGATGATTTAATCACAAATCTTACCTGCTAAACTCTTCCAGATCTGAAACAAGAACTGATCCTTGTTTGGTTGCTGAATGTTCTGACAAGCAGCAAATACTGGAAAAGGGAACCATGGTTGCAAAATGTGAAACAGTGGATCTAATACATGTTGGCACTAAGGAAAACTAAAAGGCGGAAATACCACTGACAAAAAGAAAATTGAGACTGCACAGAGCTGGCCAACAAGCCAAGAGGCTCACAAATGTGCAGAGTTTTCTAGGACTCTGACGCTATTACAGAAGGTTTTTTAATATTGCAAAACCACTGCATAGCTTGGGTGAGAAAGGGAAAATATTTCAGTGGTCAGCAGAGTGTAATTTAGCATTTTCAGAGCTGAAAAAGGCTCTTGTGACTGCTCCTGTCTTGGCCTATGCGTTTCAAACCCCTTCCATATTGGACACAGGTGCTAGTGTTTACAGTCTGGGGGACAGAAGTTCAGCTTAGTTATCCTGAGAATGTAGCTGTAAAGTTGAGGTGTTATACAGGTGAATTCCCCATTTGAACACAATAGGCAGGGTCTGCCTCACTCAAAAGATATCGGGAGAAACAATAGGCATTACTTAAGGGCTGATTGAAAGAAAGTCCATCAAGGACCAGAAAATCCCACAGAAGTTTCGGTGGGACTAAAAAAATCAATTCAGGTTGGCTGTGTGAAAACATCTTGACAGAAGGACACAGTACATTTGCAGATAGTTGACCTTGTATCTTTTTAATTTATTACTTTTTTCCTGTTTGGGATGGGTTATTGGGTGTCACTATTTTAGGCCCCATCAGAATGATGAGCGAAGCTAAGGTGGGGGATGTGCTGGGTTAAACCTTGTTATGGGTTAAGTTCAAAGGTCTTTAAGATTGATGGGTGGGGGTACGGGCAGAAGCGGCTGAGCCAGGGGCTAGCCTCCTCTAAAGGGGGCTTCACCTGCCACCCATGGGCAACAGGATGTTTGGCTTCCTAAATCACATACAAGATCCAGTCCAGTAGGTGACCGCTGAGCACACCTACTGGATTACACCTGTAAAGGATTATGTCTATTTATAGTGACCTCCTCCTCTCTGACCAAGTTCTGTTCTGTTGGGTCTGCTCACTCCCTGGACTAATTTTGTCGGAGATCTCTCAAGGAATCCAGGAAGCCACTTTCAACTAGGATGTTTCCTTTTAACTGAACCTTCTTAACCACATTATCAAAGCCTTAATACAGAACCTTACTTCAAAGTCTGTGTAAGTACAAGACTGCCTCACCTGAATCTCTTTCACTCTTCATCAGTAACTTCAGTATCAAGATTTCCAGGCTTTTACCCTTGAGCAATAAATGGCACCCAAAGAGTCTCCCATCTTGGCTGTTTGGTTTTCTGCAGCAGTTCCTCACTCTGAGGCCTCGGCTACACTTGCAAATTTGCAGCGCTGCAGCAGGGTGTGAAAACACACCCTCTCCAGCACTGCAAATTGCAGCGCTGCAAAGCGCCAGTGTGGTCAAAGCCCCAGCTGGGGCGCGCCAGCGCTGCCTGTTGTCCCCCGGAGGTGGAGGTGGAGTGCAGAGGGAGAGCACTCTCCTCAGCTCTCCTGGCGCTGGCCCTTTAGCGGCGGCGCTGCGCAGCTGCGCGCTGCCAAAGCCTCAGTAGTAATAGTCCATCAGGAGGACCACTCCAGGCCCTTCAGCTTCCTGAAGGTGTTGTAGCCCTTGTCCCTCCCTCAGCTCTTGCTGCCCTCATTTTTATAGAGGTCAGCTAACTAAGTCCCACCTTTTTTCTCAGGTGCAGCAGGCAGGCTCCTCAGACAGGCAAGTCATCTGCCCCATGGAAATGGCATCCCCTACCCTTTCACAGGTTCCCTCAGGCAAGCTCACACAAAACAACCAGGGTAGGGAGGGAGAAGAGGATGAGGATTTCCCTCATGACTTTTATCCCAGAGGCTAGGGATGGGGGAGACCGCTGGTTCAAGTCCCCCCTCCACCTGAGTGGGAGAAGAGATTTGAACAGATGTTGCCAACTTTCATGATTTTGTCATGAGTCTCATGATAATTATTGTTTTCCTTAAAGCCCCAGCTCCTGGAGTCAAGAGGATATGTGATGATTACAGCCTTCATTCTTTAAAAAAAAAAAAAAGGGTAAGTTTCTAGCCCTCATGGCTGTGGAGAAAGCTACAAAATGTGACCCTAGTGCACCCTAAAGGCTCAAAAAGGAGAAGGCAAATAAAAAGACCACCACATCTATTATTTTTACATAATCTCATGATTTTAAAGCCAAACTCATGATTGTCAGTGAGCCTGACTCGTGATTTTTGAGCATTTGGGGGTGGCAAATCCGCACCTCTCAAGAGAGTGTGTGCTAACTACTGAACTGTGGGACATTCTGATGTGGACCTAGTTGAGGTGGCTCCCTGCATAGCATACTGGCTGTTGTGAATCAGAGTCTAAGACACTCATCTCTCCCATTCATGGTATAGGGAGCCAAAGTACCTAACACAGGCTTTGTGAATTGCAGTGATTTTCTAGGTGCCTAAAAGTTTAGGTGCAGTGACGCTCAGCATCATAATGCCTAACTCCTTTTGTGAGTCCAGGCCTTTGATGCCATAGTAGTTGGGGCCATACAAGTACCTAAGATAGATAGAATTCATTCCTTTTACACAAACATATGGATTTATTAGCCACTCTGATAGCCCTGCCAGCCTACTGTTAGCTAAAAGACAACATAGATATTACCCAGTTCAGGTCCAATAGCAGCTGGGTGTTAGCAGTGCACTGCAGGGCTGGGTGGCTGATGGTAACAAGGTGATCCCTCAAAGTTATTAGTCAATGATTAAAGCAACCAGACAGGAAAGACAGATAATGAAACAGAGATTTGAAATATGCAGTTGCTGGCTGCAGGCACGTTGCCTCATAATGCTGTCAATTGATGTCGGAAACATCCTAAATTAACAGCGTGAACTTGTGTCCTTTGGAAGAATTCTATTTTGGGCTGCTTACTGGGGTGGTGGGAATTGTCTTTGAAGCTCAAATAATCAAGTCACTCTTAGTACAGTCTTGTCAGTGCCCACCAGCCAAGCCAAAGTAAGAGCAAACCTTTGATGCCTGGGGAACTTCCAAAAGCAGCACACTATTACTTGTGGCAGAGGTAAAAGCAAGTGGCATCATCTGCCTTGAGTTCCAACCACGTACATCGGTTGTATGTATGTGAGTCAAGGCGACAGTCACTTCAGCCTGCATAAGTTACATTGTACACAGTTCTGTGTGTCGTTTTGTACTGGTTTGTGTAAGAAAGCAAGAGGGAGAAGGTGTTATATAGCAAATTGTACCTGTCAGATATGTTTTCCTGTAATGTTTAAGAAAAGTAGAGTGGCCAGTTGGTTGCCTGCTGTTCTTCCCTGGACGGTACAGAAAAATGTCATAAATTAAAAAAAATGAAGTTGATTCAAAACAAAACAAACAACACTCAAAAACAACAATCCCCAAGCCCAACACAAACTTTCCCACATCAGCTCTGAAACAAGACATCTCCCCATCATGTAATGTCATCATCACACATAGGCATAATCATTCAGCTTACTGTATGATCTATGATGTAAACCAGAGGTCCCCAAGTGTGGGGCATGCACCAATAGGGGGCATGAAGGACCATCCAAGGGGGCATGGCGAGGCCCAGGCCAGCCGTCACGGGGGTAGAGAGGGAGTGCCACCCAGCCCCTTCCCAGCTCTGCTCCTGTCCAGCCCCCAGCCATGTACCTGGCCCCACAAGCGCCTGGCCCCATCTCCAGCCTTGGCTGTTAGCGGCAGCTCCATTCTTATCCCGGGGTGGAGGCTGGGGGCAAGGCCTGGAATGGAGCCACACCTGGCCACAGGCCTGGCTGCCAGCCCAGCCTGGCTGTGGCTCCACTCCCTCCCCTCCCCCACAGCCCCTGCCTCCATTCCTGGCTCAGGGGTAGGGGAGGCACGACCCTCAAAATTTTGGGCACCACTGATGTAAACTCTCAAGCATTGTCTGCAGAGGAATCCATCCCACTATAGCAATAATGCAGCCATTTCATTCTACTTTCAATATTGACAAAACTATTGAAACTTCAGCATGGAAATAGGCGGGTGGAGATGCTTTCTGGCATATAGTTTATTTAAAGTATTTAAGTTATAATAAATGAAGCCCAAGGCATTTTGGAAGATTAATGACCAGCTGAGAGAGTTCATGCTCCCAGGTAACCCCAAGCAGTCACTAATGAGGGGGAACTTTGAAAGTACCTTTTCTCTGGCTTTCTGATCATGTGCTGTATTTTGCTAGATGTGCATGACTTGTGTGGTTTGGCTTTCCCATTTCTGGAGAATTAATGCACAGTCCACTTGCCAATCAGGTCTGGAAGGGGCATTTCTAAACATTCCATTTAACTTGTAATCTTATTTATTGCAGTTTGGATCCAGTAAAAGCTCCTGCAAACCTATTTTCAGCAAGGTAAATGCTATTTTGTGAAAAGCCAAGTTATAAAATTTTTGGACAAGTTGTTTATAGAGTTAGAAATCAGTGCAGTTTTCTTCTAACAAATAGTTTAAGAAGTATTTATAGAGGCAGTATGGTCAAGTAGATAGGATACAGGTCTGGCAGTCAGGACGCCTGAACTATATTCCCAGCTCTGCCAGTAACCTACATTATGACCTTGGGCAAGTCACTTTAAATGTCTCAGTTTCCCCATCTGTAAAATAGGGATAATGAAATATATGCACCTTTGCAAACCCCTATGATTTATAAATGAAAGGCACTAAATATGTGCAAGGTATTATAATTTAAATAAAAATATAGATTAAAATATTTTTTTTTGTCAGAACAGCGTTTAGAGATATATATCACAAGAGGTGTATAGCTATTTGCGGCAAAGTTATAGTGACAAAGTGTCAGTGTAGACACTGTGCTTGGTTATGTCACTGTAAATGGCCTCCAGGAGGTGCACCATAATGCCCATCCTGATCTCTCTGGTCAGCAGTTCGAACTCCACTGCCCTGTACCCAGGTACACAGGCTTCTGCCCCTCCCACTTTAAAGCCCTGGGAATTTTTGAAATTCTACTTCCTGTTTGCTTGGTGTGGACTGCTTACATAGCATTTTCCCGTCTGACCATGGTGGCTCCTCTCAGCAAACACTCTCCCACTTGGAGCACACCTCAGTTGTTGGATCCGCTGACTCTGTAAGAAGAGGAGGCTGTGCAGTCCCAGCTCTGGTGCAACTGTAGGAACTTCAGTACCTACAGTCAGATTTCTCATGGCATGTTGGACAAGGGCTACAAACGGGACATGCATCAGTGCTGTGTGAAGATAAAGGAGCTGAGGCAGGCATATCAGAAGGCAAGAGAGTCAAACCGTCGCTCTGATGCTGCGCTGAAGACCTGCTGCTTCTATAAGGAACTGGATGCCATCCTTGGTGGCGACCCCCACCTCCACTGCCAAGAGCCCTGTGGATACTGTGTGGGGGACTGGAGAGGATTAAGTCGTGGACAGGAAGGTTGAGTTGGAGGACGAAGTGGAGCACACGGTAGGGTCATCCAGTGGCACTTTTCCACTCCAGAGGGGTCTAGCCAGTCCTAGCAGTACATCTCTGGCCCGCATGATGCAGGAGAGGAGAGCTCTGGTAAGCAATCTTTTTGAGTTGATGCTGCTCAGTTATCTGAGGTAGAGCTGTCCTTCTAGAAGTGGGTGATGGGACAGAAATGTACAAGACCAGCTGTGTTTGCATGTTCTTCACATTCCCCTGTGTAGTTAAGCAGTGCAGCGGAAGTGTATTAATGCACACTGAGATTTCATGGGAATCCTCCAGCAAGATCACTAGGAAACTTTCCTGGAATACTTGCCAATCCTCTGCTGAAGGTTCCTTGGCACAGCTGCTTTGTTCCTTCCCCCATTGTAGGAAACTTTCCCATGCCAATTGACAATCACTTGTGCAGGGACCAAAGTGGCAGGCAGGCGAGCAGCATAGGGACCCAGTCTAAAGCTTCACACATGCAGGAGATGCATCCTTGCTTACCCTCAGAAGTGAGAGATTGGCTTCAGCGTCCCTCACCTGTGGAAAATGGTAGCAGAATTTACAATATTTCCCTAGTTGCCTGCAGTGATCCCCCTAAAAAACCACCAAGACCCTTTGTCCCATCTTGAGCATGTCCCCTCTCTCCCTGGGATGAACTCACCATGTTTAGGGTGTTAGAGCTGTGTACTTGCCAAGGGATAGTGGGAAACCGATTCGTATTTTTAAAAGGTGTATTTTACTATTATGATTAAATGCTGTGTGCAGGGCTGGATTTATACCTTATGCACCCCTAGGCACAGCATCTTCAGTGCCCCCCCCCACCCGCCTACAGCTAACCTTTGTGTTGCACAGTTTTAGAGAGGTAAAGTGCCCCTAGAACACTGGTGCCTCTAGGCTTGTGCCTACTGTGCCTAATTGGAAATCCAGCCCTGGCTGTATGTGCACTAACAATCATGCTTCTGTTTATTATTTCTTGTGCTTTTGCAGATGTGGCCTTCAGGGGAACCCACTACACACTGGCGGAGTGCCTCCTCCAGATAAGGAAGCGACCAAGGAGGACATGTTTTGAGAGGTGCTCTAACCCTCAGAGGCTGAAAAACAAGAACAGAGGACGTGGAGAGATACTTTAAAAGAAAATTATAAAGTAGACAAGCAGGACAGAAAAGGAGAGCCAGGAGCCAATTTTAATGGTCCAGGAATGGATGATAAAACTGATGGAGGAGCAAAAAGAGATGTTGAAGTCCCTAATCATGCTGCAAGTAGAATTCATGTGTGCTTAGCCCCAGCTGCTGTGGACACATAACTGCTTTCCATACCCTCCCGAAACTCCTCCCACACATTCCTTGCAACTTCCTGGCCTGTCTCGGTACCCCGTTCACTCCACCTGTTTGGACAGCTTCCAAAATGATACCTGAACAAACACACAGCTGTGAAAGCCTACACCACCCTGTACTCTTATCTCTCTTTCCACCAAGCCTATTGTGTGTATTGTTAAGAGGTATTTAATAAAAACACTCTCTGAAAGATAACAAATCTTTGTTTGGTTGCTGCTGGAATTAATACCCAGTGGTAATTCCATCATTTGCTGAGTACAAATCAGTCAGGAATCATCAAAATTTTCATGCAAGGTGGCAAGGTAACAAAGCATGATAGAGTGCTGTATAGAAAGACACATTACTGGAGCTCATTCTCAAAATGGTGCCTCAAAGCCTCCCTGATTCAAATAGCCCCCACATTGTGCCCCTCTAATAGCCCTGGTATCTGGCTGCTCAAAATCAGCCACCAGATGATCTGCCTCCGTGTTCCACGCCAGGGGAAAATTTCATCCTTAGCCTCACAAATATTATGGAGTGCACAGCAGGCTGCTATGACCATGGGAATATTTTCCTCATTTAGGTCTAACCTGCCACAAAGGCAGCACCAGCATGCTTTTAATCTGCCAAAGGCACATTCTATGGTCATTCTGCACCTGCTTAGCCTATCGTTGATGCACTCCTTGCTGCTGTCAAGGTTTCCCACGTAAGGTTTCATGAGCCATGGGAGTAAGGGGTATGCCGGGTCTCCCAGGATCACTGTGGGCATTTCAATATTCCCCCACTGGAATCTTCTGGTCTGGAAAGAAAGTCCCTTCTTGCAGATTTCTGTGCAGGCCAATGTTCCTGAAGATGCATGCATCATGCACCTTCCTGGACCACCTCATGTTGATGTCAGTTAAATGACCCTGGTGATCCACAAGTGCCTGCAAAACCATAGAGAAATAGCCCTTTCTATTAATGTACTCCATCGCAAGATGGTCTGGGGCCAAAATCGGGATATGCGTGCCATTTATTGCCCCACCACAGGAAGGAAAAGCCGCCAAGCCATTCACTATTTCATACACATTGTCAAGAGTCACAGTCCTTTATAGCAGGATGTGATTGATGACTTGCACACTCATAGGCACCGACTCCATGGGTTGGAGCACCCATGGGGAAAAATTGATGGGTGCTCTGCACCCACCAGCAGCTCCCCACCCTGTTCTGCCCCCTCTCACCTCAGCGCCGCCAGGTCCTGCTTCTCCCCCCTCCCTCCCAGCGCTTGCACCATGAAACAGCTGTTTCGCATGGCAAACGCTGGGAGGGAGGGAGGGCGGAGGAGGAGGAGGAATGAGAAGCACTCAGGGAAGAGGCAGGGCCGGGGTGAGGATTTGGGGAGGGGTCCAATAGGGGCAGGGAGGGGGCAGAGTTGGGGCAGAGCCGAAGGCAGGGGGGGGGCATGAGCACCCACCAGAGCCAAGGAAAGTTGGCGCCTGTGTGAACACTTGCATTAATGCAGCCCCAATGGTGGACTTCCCGACTTGAAACTGATTTGTGACCGAACAGTGGCAGCTTCCACATAGTGATCACCACGCGCTTCTCCACCAAGAGGGCAGCTCTCCTTTTGATGTTCTTGTGCTGCAGTGCTGGGGCGAGCTCAGCGCATAGTTCCAGGAAGGTGGCTTTCTGCATCCGAAAGTTCTGCAGCCACTGCTTGTCATCCCAGACCTGCCTAATGATGTGATCCCTCCACTCAGTGCTTGTTTCCCAAGCCCAAAAGTAACAGTCCATTGTGTGCAGCTGCTTCCTGAATGCCAAAAGTAATCCTGTGTTGTTTCTTTTCCCAGCACGCAGCAGGTCAGGCACCTCTGATTCCTGTTCATATTGGGAGCTCATGATATACTGCATCACCAGCCACAATGTGTTCATAACAGTGATCACAACAGTAGAGAGCAGTGCAGGATCCATTCTTTCAGACAGAGATTGCGGGTGCACAGTAAACAGAGGCCATTGAAAAATGCTGTGAAATGCAGTCAGAAGTCCATGGAATGATGGGATGGAAAAAACTGCATCATGGGATGTTGAGCCCACACCATGATGCACTGTGATCCATTTCACCTTCCCACAACTCCTAGCTGCAGAAGGTGGAGAGTAGCACAGTGGAATAGCTACCCACAGGGCACCCATCTCTCTGTTGATGCTAGAGCACCAACTATAGACATGCTCTGCCAAAAGAAGGAGAGTTTGGTTAACATGCATAAGCAATATAATTATAGCAGTTTTTGATCATTGGCGTAACTTGCGTCGATAAAACTCTGTAGTGTAGAGATGGCCCAAGTGACAACTACCTTTTTAATGATGCCTGCCAGCAGGAAGTCCAGTCTGTGATATCTCAAAACAGGAAATGCAGGTAAGCATGGAGGTGAGAAAGGCAGGCTAAAAGATTTTCAAAGTTGTTGTAAAACTATATATATATATATATATATTTAATTTGAGGGGTATTATTCCAGGGGTTTGAGCTAAATAATACATCCATTTTCTACACAAATACACAAATCAATAATAAAATAATAGAACTCATAATACAGCAACTTGGAAAGTGTTGTACCTCTCTCATATGCTGAGCTGCACTTCTTAGGTTTCAACTGCCTCATCAGTCTGCCACATTGGCATTTGCTGCCTTATTGATGATTACTCAATTGTTATAATAGATATGTGCATGGTTTTTGCATCTACAAGCGTTTTGGCTGAAGAATTGTAATGAATCAAACCTCTCAAGGCCCTTCTGACATACTATTTTCTTCATTTTACAGATGGTAACACTGAGACACGAAGAGGTGAAATGACTTACCCAAAGACAAACAGCAAGTTAGTAGCAGAGCCTGGAATAGATCCAACCTAGACCTTCTGACTCTCAGCCTCCTGCTCTAATCCTTATGCATATTTCCTTTTCAGACTTTAGAAACATGTATTTTCTTCTTCTTTATAATTAAATGTAGTGGCTAGAAAATCTTACATGTTATAGGGTCATTTTTCTTTCAGGCGGCAGCAAGAGGAAAATACACAAATACTGTCCTGCCGCCATGCAATGAAAAACAGCCAGAGAGAGTTTAGAAAAGACAGAGAGAAATAAAAAGACCATACCAAAACATGTGAAATAAGCACAACAACGATCATGGCTTTTTTTGTTTTATTGCCAGATGTAGCTACTCTGTTATTCTCCTTTGTAGTACTACATTTTTTGCCCCCAAACTTTCAAAATAATTTACATTTTAAGAAAGAGGTTTGGCCCAGGAATATTTAAAAAACAAATTACCACAAGTAAACTCAGGTCAAACAGTTATTCATCATTTGCTCTTTCTGCTTTCCACAAAAGGTTCACTGAGGACCAAGGGCTGGCAACGCATAAAGCTGCAACTTGCAAAGCTTTTTGTTTGCAGTATCATTATTTATGATTGTGAGAAAGTTTATTTTTATTATTTTTATAAAATGCATTCATCACAATCTCTGGATGCATGTACAGAAATGTCAACCCACTGACACCACAGACTTTATTTGACTCTCTTCCTGGAAGAAGAATCCTTACATTGCTCACAATTGCTGCTCTCTAAGTCAAAAGACTGAATAAACAGATAGGTCTTATATCATGCCCTAGTGTTCCTTGGACCAATGAAGGAAGCAAATCCCAACACTGAAGGCCATTCCCCAATAATGTCCTGCTTCTAAGTGAGTTATAAAAATCTAGTCTGTAGAACAGATAATTTCATCTCTCGTGATGTCACATAAAGAGAGAGTCAGAACACAACTCATATAGGGGCATACTGACCTCGAGATCTACTGATGAAAAATACTACAAAAGAGGTAGGTATTCTTATTAATACACTGGGTTACATCCATAACTGAAGGGGCCAGTGCAGTCACTGGGATACTGATTTAACATGCTGCTCATAATCAGACACCATTAAGCAAGCAGGCTACTACACTCTGCATGCACTGTAAATTCTGAGTGTGCTTCCAGGTTAGTGCCATATAGCGTATATTGCTATAATTTACTCTGGAGGTTGCAATGGTATGGATAATGGTAGCAGAGTCAAACATTGATGGTGAAAAAATGCACTTCTGGCCACCAATGCTACCTGAAAACCCAGAAGCATCCCCCCCATAGACTATAAATGTCTGACCAAAAGGGATTCACCCATTCAATAATGTGAGCAGACACAATCCCCAACACAAATCCCAGAAGCTTCCTTCAGCCTACCAGAATCACTTCTATTTTGCCTGGATTTTGCTTTCATGACCCATCTCTGTGTCTTGGCCATGTAATAGGAAAGCAGAATGACTGCACCATCCACGTTTGACACAAAGGATCAGAGGAGTACATATTTGCATATATATGGCACCATATGATCACACTCTTTAAATATATCAGAGGATATAAATTGTCAGTCAGAAAATTCAGATTAAGCTAGATAAGTTTATGGAGGAGATGGTATGATAGGATAACGGGCTTAGTCAATACCACACTGGTAAATAGTACAATGGGTCAATGGTATGATATAATCTTTTCCAGATCTTGCAGGAGGTCAGACTAGATGATCATAATGGTCCCTTCTGATCTTGAATTCTATGATTCTATGATAGAAAAATTTGTCTCACTCATATGTAAGCCTCACATGTAGTACATGTTGAATAGGAAGAATGGCTGAACTGTGTCTTGCATGAGACATCCCTTATAGTAAATGAACCTAAATGACTCAACAGCACCCTCTGCTATCTCTGTGATAGCCAGTGCTGTCCTGCCCACCCAAGCCAGAGTCTTCTGACAAGCCAGGAAAAACTCATATTCAATCATTTCAAATACAGCTCAATAAAGGAATCAGCATCTAACCAGCAAATTTAGTGTAGTCTTCTCCGAGTACCCAAGATAAATGCCAGATTAAAAAGAGTCAGGGCTGATGCCAAAGTTGCTTCATTACAACCTTCTCAATGGCCTTTCCCCAAAAAGGTCAGTGAAAGGACAACTATTGGTGACATTGTTGACAGAGGGAGATGATTTCTTGAGCCTGGGCTTTGCTCTTGTGTATAGGGGTGATGTGTAATTTCAACCATTCTGGGACCCAAATGCCTTTCCCACAGCTTGGTTTTACCAGCCATGAAAAGCAAGAGTCTAAAGATACAACAGTCTTAGCACCATAATGAGAGAGGCTGGCCAAAATTCATTACGGGAAGATGTTGCATTTGTCTCCTTTGATGTTCTTCTTTGCCATCAATCTGGCTAATCTGGTCTGACTATCATTGGTACCATCAGTTTAGTATAGCATTATAAATATGGGTCACACTTTATATTAAGCTTTTACATTTATACAGAGTTAATTATTAGTTCATCAATTGTTATAGATGACCATGGCTTATAACCATCCAAGATACCTTTGATTGATGACCTTTTAATAATCTATAACAAATTCTACTCAGGTCGGCAACATGCTTGTAAACAGCTATTAATCATTTATTAACCCTTTCTAAACGTAACCTCAGTATAAAGTGTGCCCCATATAAGAATATAGTAACAGTAAGATGGAGGGAGACAGACTATGAGAAGAGACTTCATCTCACATAGATGTGTTGATAACATAACCAGAAATTTCATATGGTGGAGAAGGGTTTCAAATGCTGGGCACAAGTTGAAGTTCTCTGATTAGCTAATGGTGGTGTCATATGCTAATTTATAACTCCCTGAGGAAAAAGGATTATGATCTTTCCTTAGTATTTCTTACAATGCCTATTTTACAGGAACACCATGACATTGTAGGGGGGTATTATTGTGTTGTTTGGGTATTGAAGTCACTCTGATTTCAGACTTGTTCCTTATAACATTCTCTAGGCTAGAACTATTGTCCTTTGGAGGGCTTGAGCCCCACAACACTGTAAAATACAGGTGTGGCTTTGTGTTTTAAGACTGACATGAGTTAATATGAAGTTTATTTTAACTTTACCTTCAAAACCAACAACCTTCACAGACCCCTCACTGTAACATCTTAATTTTAAAATACTGCTACAGCAAGTACCCCAAATGCTGCAGTTATATTATTGTATTGCTGAAATCGAAGATACTTCTGGCTGAAGACAAAACTACTCCTCCTTAATCAGCCAGAGAGGATGCTATTGGGTGATAAAAGGTGCCCTATTCCTGCCAAGAAACACAAGAGCAGGAGACCCCACATCAAACTCAGATCTCCCATTTTGGAGCACCGGCCATTACTAATAGGCTGACTCCAAAAGTTCACATTTTAAAATTAATTTTCTTCTTCCCAGGAGGAGCTACAAGCCTTAATGAGCTGCTATTTTTGTGTCTTTAATTCAGACCATGGTAACTATAAGACATGCGCAGGGCATACCTAAGTACCTGTGTAAATGTATATTTGTAACCCCTGTGGCTCCCTTCCGTCTAGCCTCCTCATTAGTTGTTTCTCTCAGTTGGTGTTTCCAGTCTTACATTTAGATCAAAAGTTCTTATGGGCAGAGAACATGTTTATCTTGTTTGTCTGTGAAGCACCTAACTCAACTTGGGGGGGGGGGGGGTGGCGGGGGTCAAACCAATAAATAATACAGTACTATTTCTGCTACATCATAATAATGGAGATGACTCCTCCACTGGCCAAGCAGAACAGGACATGGCTGTCTTTGGAGCCACACAATGCTGCGTCTGAATAGTTAAAAGGAGGGAAGGGGAAATAGAGAGATCAATGTGAGATACTCCTGCCTCCTAGGTCTAGTAGTTGTACTTAGTGACTACAGTCCCAGGACCTTGACACCTCAATTTGGTTCCCCATCTGGGAACATCAAATAGCCTGGTGAGTTCATGGATCTTTCAAGGGCAGAGTTTCAGGCAAAATTCAGAAATTCATCCATTTCATATTAAATTTTCATTCTGAGTTTGGGGTTCATTAGAACATGCTGTGTCATTCTGAATCACCCCTCCTGCACTCTTGTCCATCAGTGACAGAAAGCTTGGTCCCCAGGTGTGCCGACTCAGTGCTGTACAGTAGCTGACAGCTAACCTACCAGTGACCTCTCCTATCTTTGATGGTATCTCTTTGGTATCTTTGAGAAAACAATCAGTCTGGAGGAAGCTGGAACGAAATACACGCTGGGATTTTAAACCCTCTCAGTCATAAATCTGGATTAAGTGCTGTTCAGGGCAGTTGTTAATCTGACGGATATTAATACTATCATTATTTATAAAACTGTAACTTGACTATATAACTACAAGTATATATAAATTAAACTTGACTGTATGTAAAATAAAATTCTCCAGTCAAAATATATTTTAAAAGTCCCAATTCCTATTATAGGAATATCTGCAAAGGCGAAATCTCAAAATGATTTTTTTAGTGGTGGATATAACCCTACAATGAGGAATATCTTTTTGGTCCAATGAATTTGCGGAAAGAGAAGATGACTCTACCAGGTATGGGGAAATCTTTCAAAGACCCCACAATTTTTTTCTTCAATGAGCTGTTGAGTTCTTGTTTTAAAAAAAAAATACTGTAGCTGTAGGGCCTGGAAATATACATGAAAGGTCAAGAAAGTTTTCTTGTCTCACAACTGCATGATCAGAGTCCAACTTTCCAGTACCATGATCAGAGTCCAACCTCCCTAGGGACCCTGTTCCTCTTGATCTGCTGCTTACAAACAGGAAAGAATTGGTAGGGGAAGTAGAAGTGGGTGGCAACCTAGGCAGCAGTGACCGTGAGATGGTTGAGTTCAGGATCCTCAGAAAAGGAAGAAAGGAGAGTAGCAAAATACGGACCCGAGAAAAGCAGACTTTGACTCCTTTAGGGAACTGATGGGCAGGATCCCCTGGGAGGCTAATATGAGGGGGAAAGGAGTCCAGGGGAGCTGGCTGTATTTTAAAAAAGCCTTATTGAGGGTGCAGGAACAAATCATCCCAATGTGCAGAAAGAATAGCTAATATGGCAGGTGACCAGCTTGGCTTAACAGTGAAATCTTCTGTGAGCTTAAACTAAAAAAAGAAGCTTACAAGAAGTGGAAATTTGGACAGATGACTAGGAAGGAGTATAAAAATATTGCTAGAGCATGCAGGGGTGTAATCAGGAAGGCCAAGGCACAATTGGAGTTGCAGCTAGAAAGGGATGTGAAGGGTACCAAGAAGGGTTTCTACAGGTATGTTAGCAACAAGAAGGTGGTGGGACCCTTACTGAATGAGGGAGGCAACATAGTGACAGATGATGTGGAAAAAGCTGAAGTACTCAATGCTTTTTTTGCCTCGGTCTTCACAGATAAGGTCAGCTCCCAGACTGCTGCACTGGGCAACACAGTTTGGGGAAGAGGTGAGCAGCCTTCAGTGGTGAAAGAACAGGTTAAGGACTATTTAGAAAAGCTGGCATGCACAAGTCCCTGGGTCCAGATCTAATGCATCCAAGGGTGCTGAGGGAGTTGGCTGATGTGATTGTAGAGCCATTGACCATTATCTTTGAAAATTTATGGCAATCGGGGGATGTCCCGGATGATTGGAAAAAGGCAAATATAGTGCCCATATTTAAAAAAGGGAAGAAAGAGAACTGGGGGAACTACAGACCGGTCAGCCTCACTTCAGTCCCCAGCAAAATCATGGAGCAGGTCCTCAAGGAATCCATTTTGAAGCACTTGGAGGAGAGGAAAGTAATCAAGAACAGTCAACATGGATTCACCAAGGGAAAGTCATGCCTCACCAATCTGATTGCCTTCTATGATGAGATATCTGGCTCTGTGGATATGGGGAAAGCAGTGGATGAGATTTATCTTGACTTTAGCAAAGCTTTTGATACTATTTCCCACAGTATTCTTGCCAGCAAGTTAAAGAAGTATGGATTGGATTAATGGACTATAAGGTGGATAGAAAGCTGGCTAGATTGTCAGGCTCAATGGATAGTGATCAATGGCTCAGTGTCTAGCTGGCAGCCAGTATCAAGTGGAGTGCCCCAGGGGCTGGTTTTATTCAACATCTTTCTTAATTATCTGGAGGATGGTGTGGATTGCACCCTCAGCAAGTTTGCAGATGACACTAAGTTGGGGGGGGAGAGGTAGATAAACTGGAGGGATAGGGATAGGGTCCAGAGTGACCTAGACAAATTGGAGGATTGGGCCAAAAGAAATCTGATGAGGTTCAACAAGGACAAGTGCAGAATCCTGGACTTAGGAAGGAAGAATCCCGTGCACCATTAGAGGCGGGGACTGACTGGCTAAGCAGCAGTTCTGCAGAAAAGGACCTGGGGATTACAGTGGACGAGAAGCTGGATATGAATCAGCAGTGTGCCCTTGTTGCCAAGAAGGCCAACCACATATTGGGCTGTCTTAGTGGGAGCATTGCCAGCGGATCGAGGAAAGTGATTATTCCCTTCTATTCGGCACTAGTGAGGCCACACCTGGAGTACTGCGTCCAGTTTTGGTCCCCCCACTACAAAAGGGATGTGGACAAATTGAAGAAAGTCCAGTGGAGGGCAAACAAAATGATTAGGGGGCTGGCATAGGCGGCGGGTTATATTCTTTTGTGGTGCCTGAGCTCCAGCAATAGTCAGGGCTGGGGGCTCTACTCCACCAATATTTGGAGCTGGGTCTTTCCCCCGGCCCTGCCTGGAGCAGGCCCCAGCCCCTGTGGGTCTCCCCCATGCCCCACCACTTCCCTGCCTCGCAGAAATCGGCACACGCCTCTCCCGTGCCTGCTTGTGCTGCCCGTGTAGCACATTCCTATGAGGAGCCCCGCTCCCGGCAGCAACTGCTGTCTGCTGCCCCTGGGTCCTAGTGCCCCCCATTCGCTACTGGCAGGGCAGGCTGCCCTTACCCTGCCCTTCCACCCTAGCCCTGAGCCTCTCCAACACCACAAACCCCTCATCCCCAGCTCTCATCCCCCCACACCCTGATCCTCTGCCCCAGCCCTGAGCCCCCTTCTGCATCATGAACCCCTCATCCTCAGCCCCAGCCAGAGCCCTCATCCCCCGCACCCTAATCTTCTGCCCCAGCCCTGAGCCCCCTCCCACACTCCAAACCCCTCATCCTCAGCCCCACAGCCCTCACCCCTGCTCCCCCTCCTATCCCCAAACTCCATCCCAGAGCGTGCACCCCCTTCCCACACACCCCCTCCTGCTCCCAAACTCTCTCCCAAAGTCTGCACCCCCTTCCTTTGCACCCTCTCCCTTTGCACCCCGCACCCCCAAACTCCATCCCAGAGCCTGCACCCCTCACCCCCTCCTGCACACCTACTCCCTTCCCCAGCCCGGAGCCTGCACCCAGCACCCAAACTCTATCCCAGAGCCTGCACCCTGCACCCCTCCTGCACCCTAATCCCCAGCCCAGGATCTGCACCCCAGACCTCCTCCCCCCACCCAACCCCCCTCCCAGAGCCTTAGGCAGGTAGGGGGCAGAGTTTGGGGGGGCGGGTTCTGGGCACCACCAAAATTTCTACAAACCTGCCACCCATGGGGGCTGGGGCACATGACTTACAAGGAGAGGCTGAGGGAACTGCGGTTATTTAGTCTGCAGAAGAGAAGAGTGAGGGGGGATTTGATAGCAGCCTTCAACTACCTGAAGGGGGGTTCCAAAGAGGATGGAGCTAGGCTGTTCTCAGTGGTGGCAGATGACAGAAGAAGCAGTAATGGTCTCAAGTTGCAGTGAGGGAGGTCTAGGTTGGATATTAGGAAACACTATTTCACTAGGAGGGTGGTGAAGCACTGGAATGGGTTGCCTAGGGAGGTGGTGGAATCTCCATCCTTAGAGGTTTTAAAGGCCCGACTTGACAAAGCCCTGGATGGGATGATTTAGTTAGTGTTGGTCCTGCTTTGAGCACAGGATTGGACTAGATGACCTCCTGAGGTCTCTTCCAACCCTAACAGTCTATGATTCTACAATTCTATTAAACTGATAGAAAACTACAATATAGCCAGGAAAATGACAAAATGATTTGCATACCCATATTTGAGAACGGCTGTTTTTTTAGTGCACTGCCAGTTGAACCTTAAGCATTTGTTGATTTTTCTACTAGTGACAATCCAGATAAAACCAATTGTTTTTAATAAACTTACTCAACACTCTCCACTCTCTCCTCAAATAATCTAGTTTAATTTTATCTCATGCTTTTTTTTTTTTTTAATTGCTACTGATAAGAATATTTTTGGCAACTGCAGCGTCTTTCTAAGCCTTCTCAGAATGATGAGAATAAATAGATTCTCGGAAGTTCCCAAGTTTTCAACAAATACTGTGTTGTCAGGCCTCATGGTAGGACTTCAAATTAGTGATGGATGCTGCAGCTTGACAAAATGAGGCACAGGCCAGTTTTAACTAGGCCTTCCAAATGAAGGATCACAGAGCATTTTTTAAAGCTCAGTGAAAGAATGATGAAAACACAAATGATGGCCTGTTTTGAATCACATGTCACTCAGCAGACTTAACTATATAACAACTGCCAGAGAAGTTCTTAAAGATGGTCTCCGTTCCCTGCAAGCCTGTTCCAGCTCCCCTCACAACCCTTTTCTTCTGCCAAAGAGGCTCCTATATGTACACAGACAAATATTTGAAGCCTTCTCCATCTCACATCATCATTTAGTTCTCAGCTTTATGACAAAAGATTTCCTCAACTTTTAACTGTCAGCAAACCATTTCTCAGAGTACATCAGTAGCGGGGGGCTCCGGGGCTATTTAAAGGGCCGGGGCTCCAGCTGCCTCTGCCACCCCAGTCCTTTAAATAGCTGCCGGAGCCCCACCGCCCCCATGCATTCCCCAGGGCTCCCGCGGCTATTTAAAAGATCCGGGGCAGGGTAGAAGCAGGGGAGCCCGGGGCCCTTTAAATAGCCCCCAGAGCCCTGGAATAGTGGGGGGCTTGGGGGCTATTTAAAGGGCTGGGGCTCCAGCTGCCTTTGCTGCACCCCTTGACCTGCCCGCACCAGCCCCGTCCCCCCCGCCTGCAGCCAGCTCTGCACCCCGTGCCCACAGCCAGCCCCTGCCAAACCCCCTGCCCTGTCTCCAGTCAACCCCTGCTGCACCCCCCTGCCTGAAGCCAGCCAGTCCCGCACTCCTCTGTCTCCAGCCCTGCCAACCCCTGCTGCACCCCCCTGTGGCCCTGCCTGAAGCCAGCCCGCCCCATACTCCCCTGTCTCCAGCCAGCCCCCCACCCCTTGCCCTGCCTGCAGCCAGACCCTACCTCCAGTCAGCCTGCCTTCAACCAGCCCCATGTCCACTGCTGCTCTGCAGTTCCCAGGGCAGTAACCCTGCACACCTGCTTCAATGAGGGGTGCAGGGAGCAGCTGGGACCCACACGTGTGCACACCCCCAGGGAGTGGCGGGGACCCACACATGTGAAACAGCAGTCATTAATAACCAATCAACAGCATATATGATGCAATGTACATAATATATAATTTTATTATTTATATAGTTATGGAAAGTAAATAATACATGGAAGAAATGAAAGGCTTTTTTTTACACTTTTTTTTTTTTAAGTCATCCCTGCCAGGGCCCCGCCGAAAATGTTCGAATTGGGCCCCACACTTCCTAAAGCCGGCCCTGCATCAGTGCATTTATTTAGCTACCAAAATTAGGACCAGAGAAAGGGACAACATTGCTTAAACTCTATTTAAACCTATAATGTATAGCAGTGGTTCTCAACCAGGTGTACGCATATTCCAGGGAGTATGCAGGGGTCTTCTAGCAAGTATATCAACTCATCTACATATTTGCCTAGTTTTACCACAGGCTACATAAAAAGCACTAGCCAAGTAAGTACAAACTAAAATTTTATACAATGACTTGTTTATACTGATCTATACACTGAAATATAGTCCAATTTATTTATTGTATAATTATATGGGGAAAAGGAGAAAGTAAGCAATTTTTCAGTAACAGTGTGCTGCGACACCTTTATATTTTTATGTCTGATTCTGTAAGTAAGTAGTTTTTAAGTTAGATGAAACTTGGAGGGTACTCAAGACAAATCAGACTCCTGAAAAGGGTACAGTAGTCTGGAAAGGTTGAGAGCCACTGTTGTATAGTAATGAGAAATTCTACTCACCAGTCCTGTATTTTTATTGTTTTGAAAGCTTATTTTGCTGCTCATTGTTCTTCAAGCTGCTCCTACTTCAAGGTTTCTTAACCTTAAATGAAATTCAAGCAAACATTCTCTATCAATAGCTTTATCAATATCTATATCAATATAGATATATATCCAACTTTCCTGATGCACAAAGTATTGGTTTTTCACTTGGAAGAAAATACGCAAGCAATATTCTGATGATGATGATGATGATCTAGCAAAGAAGAATTTATAACAATTTTCCTAAAAGGAGCTTTGAAAGATATTAGGGAGATGGTTTAGTTGTAAGAATTTGGGTTAGGGTTGCCAATTGTCTAATCACACAAACCCAAATACCCTTGCCCTGCCCCCGTCCTCATCCCACCTGTTCTCTGAGGCCTGCCCCACTCACTCCATCCCCCGTCCCTCCATTGCTTGCTCTCCCCCACCCTCACTCACTTTCACCAGACTGGGGCAAGGGGTTGGGTTGCGGGAAGGGGTGCTGGCTCTGGGCTGGGGCCGAGGGGTTTGGAGTGTGGAAAGGGGGTGCAGGGTGGAAGCTCTGGGAGGGAGTTTGGGTGCTAGAGGGGGCTCAGGGATAGGGTAGCAGTGCAGGCTCTGGGAGGGAGTTTGAGTGCAGGAGGGGGCTCTAGGCTGGGCCAGGGGGGTGGGGTGCAGGTTCTGGCCAGGAGGGGCTTACCTCAGGCAGCTCCCGGTTGGCAGTGCAGTGGGGCTAAGGCAGGCTCCCTGCCTGCCCTGGCCCTGCGCTGCTCCCGGAAGCGGCTGTCAGATCCCTGTGGCCCCAGGGGCATCATGTGCTGCCCACATCTCCCATTGGCTGCAGCTCCTGGCCAATGGGAGCTGTGGAGTCAGCACTGGGGGCAGGGGCAGCATGCAACGCCTCCAGCCCCGCCACAGGGGCCACAGGTACATGCCAGCTGCTTCTGGGAGCAGCACAAAGCCATGGCAGGCAGGGAACTTGCCTTAGCCCCACTGCACCGCCAGACTTTCAGTGCCTAAAATCTCCCCATTTGGCTTCAGTAGCCTCTGGAAAATATGGCCTGATTCCGGGAGACTCCCAGTGAAATTGGGAGGGTTGGCAACCATAATTTGGGTACTTTTTGTGTGGTTTCACTTACCATTAGACAGCCACCTACTCAGAACCTCCACTGAGAATCCTCTATAAGTTGGTACGTGCTCTGCCTTTTTTTTGTGCACTATACTTAATGTTGGGGTTGGGACATTTCTGATTATTGAATAAGAGGGAGAGGTGACTACTTTATAGTTCATTATATTGGGTTGGGCCAAGATACTGCAACAAACTGGGTCAACCCTGAGACTCAAGAGATCATTGCAATCTGAAGTAAGACACTCAGCAGTGATTATCAGGAAAGAGCTGAGTCTGTGTCCTGTAGTTTTAAAGGAAACAAAGCTAACTCATTAGCTGTCCAGACCAAGTTCATACTGTACCACCACTTTGTTCTCATTCATCTAGCACATTGATGTGTTCAGTCATTTTAATGCTCACCAGAAGAACCCAATGCAATGAAATCTTCATGTGTCGGTGAAAATCATGGACTAGCAAGTTGGTGATAAAGCACTTATTTTGTACTTACTGTGGTGATAGCAGACCGGGTGCCAGCTCATGCCAAGGCTGCTAGGCCTTACTAAACACTGACAAATGCATAGCTGGAAACCAGTCTGGGTCACCTGTCTGTTAGTATTGTTAAAATAGATATTAGAGTTGTAAGAATGTTTCATGTTTAGACTTTATGAAATGCTTGTAGGACACTGCATGTATTAATCTTACTTATAACATCTGTATCCCATCTTATAAGGCAATATTTAAGTGTTTTCTCTGCTCTAAATCTGTAAACTCCCACACCCAGGAGAGAAGCATTACCAAGTGTGAAGTACTAGTTTACCATAAAAGGTGTCATCTCCTCGCCAACAAAATAACACCCATAGATACCAGACAAGCCATTGTGGAACATTAGTGGACAAAAGTCTTTGTTGACTGTTTTCCCCACACCCATGAAGAGGGGAGGTCAAGAAGAAATTGTCATTGCTATGCTACTTGGAATTTGGAGAGGGCTATAGTTCTAAGCATAAGCAAGGGATCCCCAAGCTGCTAATCTTGGATTTAGCTCTAAAGAACGTAGAGAACTTGCACATTACAGCAGCATCTATTACTTTTTGGAATTTAAGACTATAACTCCTTTGTATGTGTATATGTTTACTTGCTTTAACCTTGTAAATAACTCTCATTTATTTTCTCAGGCTTTGGCTACACTTGCACTTCAAAGCGCTGCCGCGGCAGCGCTTTGAAGCGCTAAGTGTAGTCAAAGCGCCAGCGCTGGGAGAGAGCTCTCTCAGCGCTGTCCGTACTCCACCTCCCTGTGGGGAATAACGTACAGCTCTGGGAGCCGCGCTTCCAGCGCTGGGGCTTTGACCACACTGGCGCTTTGCAGCGCCGCAATTTGCAGCGCTGGAGAGGGTGTGTTTTCACACCCTGCTGCAGTGCTGCAAATTTGCAAGTGTAGCCAATTTAGTTAGTTTACCATAGGATTAGCTACAAGTGTTGTCTTTGGTTTGAGATCTGAGGTACAATTGTCCTGGGGTAAGAGACTGGTCCTCTGGAACTGGAGTAACCTAGATATTGTTGCACCTTAGGGTACGTCTACACTATCCGCAGGATCGGCGGGTAGTAATCGATCTATCAGGGATCGATGTATCGCGTCTTGTCTAGACGCGATACATTGATCCCCGAACGCACTCCCCGTCGACTCCGGAACTCCACCGGGGCGAAAGGCAGAAGCGGAGTCAATGGGGGAGTGGCGGCCATCAATCCCACGCTGCGAGGACACGAAGTAAGTGATTCTAAGTTGATCTAAGATACATCGACTTCAGCTACGCTATTCTCGTAGCTGAAGTTGCATATCTGAGATTGATTCCCTCCCTCCCCCCCCCAAGTGTAAACCAGGCCTTAGAGACTAACACATTTATTTGGGCATAAGCTTTTGTGGGCTAAAACCCACTTCATCAGATGCATGGAGTGGAAAATACAGTAGGCAGGCATATATACACAGTACATGAAAAGATGGGAGTTGCCTTACCAAGTGGGGGATCAGTGCTAATGAGACAATTCAATTAAAGTGGAAGTGGCTATTCCCAACAGTAGAATACCAAGAGAGGAAAAATCACTTTTGTAGTGGTAATGAGGCCAACGTAATAAGGGGTGGCTCATTTCAAACAGTTGACAAGAAGATGAGTAACAGTAGGGGGAAATTCCTATGGGGAAATTAGTTTTTGTAGTGACCCATCTACTCCCAGTCTTTATTCAGGCCTAATTTGATGGTGTCCAGTTTGCAAATTAATTCCAGTTCTGCAGTTTTTTGCTGGAGTCTGTTTTTGAAGTTTTTTGTTGAAGAATTGCCACTTTTAAGTCTGTTATTGAGCGTCCAGGCAGATTGAAGTGTTCTCCAACTGTTTTTTGTATGTTATAATTCTTGACGTCTAATTTGTGTCCATTTATTCTTTTGCGTAGAGACTGTCTGGTTTGGCCAATGTACATGGCAGAGGGGCATTGCTGGCACATGATGGCATATATCACATTGGTAGATGTGCAGGTGAACGAGCCCCTGATGGTGTGGCTGACGTGGTTAGGTCCTATGATGGTGTCCCTTGAATAGATATGCAGACAGAGTTGGCAACGGGGTTTGTTGCAGGGATAGGTTCCTGGATTAGTGTTTTTGTTGTGTGGTGTGTAGTTGCTGGTGAGTATTTGCTGCAGGTTAGGAGGCTGCCTGTATGCAAGGACTGGCCTGTCTCCCAAGGTCTGTGAGAGTGAGGGATTGTCCTTAAGGATAGGTTGTAGATCCTGGAGAGGTTTTAGTTGGGGGCTGAAGGTGACGACTAGTGGCGTTCTGTTACTTTCTTTGTTGGGCCTGTCCTGGAGTAGGTGACTTCTGGGTACCCTTCTGGCTCTGTCAGTCTGTTTCTTCACTTCACCAGGTAGGTATTGTAGTTTTAAGAATGCTTGATAGAGATCCTGTGGGTGTTTGTCTCTGTTTGAGGGATTGGAGCAAATGCGGTTGTATCTTAGAGCTTGGCTGTAGACAATGGATCATGTGATGTGGTCTGGATGAAAGCTGGAGAGATGTAGGTAAGTATAGTGGTCAGTAGATTTCCGGTATAGGGTAGTGTTTATGTGAGCATCACTTATTTGCACTGTAGTGTCCAGGAAGTGGATCTCTTGTGTGGACTGGTTCAGGCTGAGGTTGATGGTGGGGTGGAAATTGTTGAAATTCTGGTGGAATTCCTCAAGGGCCTCTTTCCCATGGGTCCAGATGATGAAGATGTCATCAATGTAGTGCAAGTAGAGTAAGGGCGTCAGGGGATGGTTGTTCTAAGTCAGCCATAAAAATGATGGCATATTTTGGGGCCATGCGGGTACCCATAGCAGTGCTGCTGACTTGAAGATATAAATTGTCCCCAAATCTGAAATAGTTGTGGGTGAGGACAAAGTCACAAAGTTCAGCCACCAGGCTGAATGTGGTTTCAGGGAGTTGCCTAGCAGCCTCTTGTTCATATTCCAAACTATTCATGACGACGACAGCACCTTGGCTGGTCAAATTAATTATAGCACACACAACCAATTTGGGGTTTGTGCCTTGGTTTGTAACAGTCTGCCCTGAGGTTGGCACCCATGTTTGTGAGCCACTACAGACAGCTTGATATTTACTTCAAATTTTTAACCAAAAAATGAAAAACAAAACAAAACAAAAGGAAGATCTTGTAAACGGAAGATAAGGGTTGACAAGTTGGTTTCCATAAGGTAAGAGACTTGGAATGTTTTACCAAATATCTGTCAAGAGGTTCTGAAATGCTGAGATAAGTATATTTTCACTTCCCCTTTCTATAAATCTCTGAATTAATTTTTTTGGAAAATAGAAGGCACAAAATTGCCATAAGCCAATAGAACAATAAGAAAGCCCAATCTTGAGGTTATCTACACACAGTTTTGGACTTCTATAATGATATCACTTTAGAAACCAGTTAAAGTTGTACAGCCCCTTAGTGTGGATACAGATACACTGGTATAAAGGGATTAATAGAGATATAGCTGGTTTCTATAAGTTTATTCTTATTTATTAACTAATTCCTGTAAGTTTAAGTTACAGAGGTACAAAAGCCATGTGGAAACCAGTCCTACGTAGTCTATTGCTGGATGCCTAGAATAGGTGTGACTTCATGAAATAAGAGATATAGCTCATACTTGACCACATCTGAAAGCTAAAATAGGAGACATTTGGGGAGATAAATAGTAGAGATGGGACCAAGCCACAATGTTTGGATCCAGAACTGAGTTTCCTCAAATTTTGCAAGTTCTGAAAGACAAAACAATTCCATTGAAATACACTGGACTGGGAAAGCTTTCCAGAAAGAGAAACTGGAAAACCAAAGATTTTTGCTCAAAATAATCAGTGCACATCTCTGAACACCAAAAATCAGGGGACCCATAAAGTCAAAAAAGCTATGCTGAAACAAGAAATGAAGTCAGTGGAGCTCTGTTGATTTAAACCAGTTAAGGATCTTGTCCATACAGCTTCTGAAGATCTAAAAGGTCTCTGTTTCTCCAGCCTTTTTATTTTCTAGAGGGTCCCATCAAACAAAATTAAGTATCACAGGCCAAGTCTTCTTTCTTACCGTTCCTATTCTGCCCTACTCTAAAGATCCATTTTCAGAGTAAGACACCGCCCCACTGGCAGGATTCAGTCTCATAATCGCTTTTAGTGCTAAAAAACTAATATCAAATTAGTCCATGAACATAGTGAAGTCCCTGGTGTGCTAACTGCAAACCAGACCATGCCCTAAATCACAAAACAGGAAACCGTTGTTAATTGATGTAAATAATGTGGGTGATTTAGGAAGAATTCAGATCCCTCCTATGTGTTTTACATAACACAGTTGCCAACCTTTCTGAGCTTGGAAAGAGTTAATTTTGTTTAACAAGAAGGAAGTGGGGAGAAGCGAAAGAGAGATCACAGAGTGAAGCTGAACTCTATGCACTTAAGCGGTTAAGGTCAATAATACAGTTTACATTCAGCTGATAAAAAAACCCAGATCTTCCAAGTATTTTCCATGGCCTTGTCTAATCCGAGCAAGGTGCTCTTGTACTTGGTCACACTTTCATAGAAAGAGAGAGCTAGCGAGCAAGCAGGAGCCTCACCCTGAAAAGGATTACAGCACGTGTAGCTTTATTTCATGGTCTGCCAAATGCCCCTTGCTGTGTCTCTGAATGGAAAATAGGAGAGAAGAATGAACTGGAATTTACAGCGCCTTTGAAAAGCAACTGGTGTCAGCATGTGCTCCAAATATGCCAAGCACTTTTTTCAATAGGGAGAAGGCCTCTTCTGGCTTTTATGGGCCACATGACATTAGGGAGAAGACAACATATATTACGCTGCTGTGACCCCAGCAGAGAGACAAATCTTCCCACATTCCACCTTCTGTTCAAACAGTGTTAAAAATCATAATGGGTATGTTTGTACAATATGTGTGCATATGTCACAACAATGTTTTGGCATCTCTTTAATACTTTCTATGTCTTCTATGAAATTAAAAAAATAATAATGCAGTTTGGGTTCTTTCCCTTTGCCTCCTGTTTTCTTAGGGTGCACTTGGGTCATGTTTTCAAGCTTTTCTTTGCAACCATAAGGGCTTGACACTGACTGTTTTAAAATGGAAGCTGAGATTCTCCCATACACATCATCTGTCTCTAGAAGATGGGTCTTTTAGTCCCATCAACTCTGGCAAGAGCTGGCAACATTGCTATCATTTACAACATGGTCGGGTTATGAGATATATGAAGACTGACTTCAGTTGGATTGCACAGATGGAACAGAGGTCAGAATTTGCCTGAGTGACTCTAAAGCAGGGAACAGTCAAATATAAACAACATACAGTTCCCAGTGGAATACAAAAATTAATTCAATCAAAATGTCAAACTGAGAGAGCAGGGCTCTTGTGTGGCTGATGAACAGCAATGGAATTTAGACTGAATTACATCCCACGAATTCATGGTGGATCTATATATTGTTACTCCTCTGTATAATCTTTTTATAGTTATTGAATTAAGATAACAAGAAAAAAAATTGGATTTAAAAACAGCTTGCATGTCTGATGTAGAAAGATAATGTGATAACCTATGATAATGAAAGATATGTGATAATATGAAACAGATAATTGGAAAACACAAATATCTATTTAATTGTCTATAACTGAGGGCCTGATCCTGCAAGCACATATGTAACTTTACTCATATGACTAGTTCCATTGACTTTAACAAAAAAGAAAATTACATATGCATAGGCTTGGAATGATTAGATATTTATCAGTAAACATTGATATCACCATATACACAAACCAACAAAAAATATTTCCATCAATATTTACAGATCAGCAAAGTAAGAAAAATGAAGCTTGAGAAGTTAGTTTGATTTAAGGATATTTACTGTTTATGTTTTGACATGTGATGTTTACAATTTGAGTAATAACGGTTGTGATGTTCCCCTGGTGTTATCTGGACCAGTGATCTGCTAGGTCACTCCAGTCCTCAACTCTGGGAGCCAGCCTTACCCTGCTCTGCTGTGAGAATCCCCATCCCTGGGCTGTTCACACACAGCCTCTGGCATGTAAACTGCTCCTTGGATTGTGCAATCGAATGACACTAGCCAATATGTCTGCTCCCAGACACAACCCTAGGAACCTCTGTCTTGCAGTGTCCAGTTATGCCCACTGGACACTGCAAGCTTATATGAGTTCATCAATTTAACAAAAAAATTGATATGTGCCGGGCATGTTATCCCAAGGGGAGTCTCTGACACGCTTCAAACCAAACGCACTGCTTCAGGTAGAATAAACATACAAATTTATTAACTACAAAAATAGATTTTAAGGGATTATAAATCAAAGCACAAGTTGGATTTGGTCAAATGAAATAAAAGCAAAAGGGCACTTTCAGTGCCCTTACAAACTTAGATGCTTCTTACCACAGGCTGGCTGGTTGCCCTGGAGCCAGGCTTTCCCCTTTGATCAGCACCTCAGTCGCTTGGTGGTGGTGTCTGTAGATGGAGGTGGAAGAGAGAGGAAGAGCATGGCAAAGATCTCTCCCTTTTATCCGGTTCTTTCTTCCCTCTTGGCTCTCCACTCCCCCTTCAAAGTCAGGTGAAGTGGGGAGGGATAGCTCAGTGGTTTGAGCATTGGCCTGCTAAACCCAGGGGGTTGTGAGTTCAATCCTTGAGGGGGCCATTTGGGGGACTAGGGTAAAAATCTGGGGATTGGTCCTGCTCTGAGCAGGGGGCTGGACTAAATGACCTTCTGATTCTATGATTACCTCATCATAGTCCCAAACTGTCCAAAGGAAGGGGGATGACTCACTCAAGAGTCTAACAGGTCCTTTGTTCCTGCCTAGGCTAGTGTCCTTTGTTCCTGTGAGGCTGGGCTGAGTTTGTCCCATACATGCTCTGATGAGGTGTGAACTGCCCCTCTGTTCCAAGAGAGTTTTGCTTGGGCTTGTTTTAAGCCATAAGGACACATTTTCAGCCTCATAACTATATACATGAAATTACAGCCTATAACATTACTGTAACAACAATGCTCAGTGTATCATGAGCCTTCCAAAGACACCCGACATGACAAACTTTGCATTGGATACCACACAATCATATTATAAGGATGAACATGGGGGTGCAGGGTGTTCCCCTGAGATACAGAGTGTCCCAACGGTTATAAAGCTTTAACTTTTTGAATCTCAACATCTACGGCCATTAAATAATTATTGGCTGAACTCCCTTATTGTCTGACCCCCCTGCATATAATAACCCACATTTGTGAACATTTAAATTGATAATAATAAAAAGAAAATGCTTAAACTCTGTAATTTAACTTGTGAAAATTTAAATAGATAAAAATTGAAAAAATGCTTAAAACAAACATTGATGATATCTGTCAAAACTACAAAAAAAAATCAAATTCTATCAAACCTACTTATGTGCTTAAGGGCCCCAATCCTTTGTACTAGTGTGGCTGCATCCACACTACCATGTGTTGTATTGCTATAACTATGCTGGTGCACTGATACCATTGCTTGTCATGCTGACCAATATTGTCTCATTGTTTCCTTGTACTTGCCTGTTTGTCTATCCATCTTGTCCTATACTTAGATTGTAAACTCCGTGGGGCAGGGACAATCGTTTGATGATTCAGGAAAGTACTAGGTAAGTTAATGGAGGATAGGCCCATCAATGGCTATTAGCTAGGATGGGCAGGGATAGTGTCTCTAGTTTCTGTTTCCCAGAAGCTGGGAATGGGCGACAGGGGATGGATCACTTGATGATTACCTGTTCTGTTCATTCCCTCTGGGGCCCCTGGCATTGGCCACTGTTGAAAGACAGGATACTGGGCAAGATGAACCACTGATCTGACCCAGTATGGCCGTTCTCATGTACTTAAGCACCATGCACCTGCTTAAGTCCATCCCAGTTCAGAAAAGCAGTTAAGCACATGCTTAAATCCTATTTATTTTAATGGGACTCAAGCATGTGCTCAAGTGCTTTGTTGAACTGAGGCCTAAATACTTCCAGGATTGGGCCCTGAACAAGGAGAATGCTTTTCCATAGAGAAGTGAAATATATCCAGACTTGGAAACACTCTTCTTTATAGCTATTTCTAATTTCTATGGCAGACTGCTGAGCTGTCAAGGTCTTTATGAGTTGTCAGTTCAGAGGATTCACATTCAGTCATAGTAGGGTCCAATGCAGCAGCAGTCAAAAAAGCCAACAGAATGTTGAGAATCATTAAGAAAGGGATAGAAAATAAGACAGAAAATATCATATTGCCTCTATATAAATCCCTGGTATGCCCATATCTTGAATACTGCATGCAGATGTGGTCGCCCCATCTCAAAAAAAAAAAAAAAAAAAAGATATATTGGAATTGGAAAGGTTCAGAAAGGGAAACAAAAATGCTTAGGGGTATGGAACGGCTTCCGTATGAGGAGAGAATAATAAGACTGGGACTTTTCAGCTTGGAAGAGAGACGACTAAGGGGGATATGATAGAGGTCTATAAAATCATGCCTGGTGTGGAGAAAGTAAATAAGGAAGTGTTATTTACTCCTCATAACACAAGAACTAGAGGGTCACCAAATGAAATTAATAGGCAGCAGGTTTAAAACAAAAAAAGGAAGTATTTCTTCACACAACGCACAACCTGTGGAACTCTTTGCCAGAGGATGTTGTGAAGGCCAAGACTAACAGGGTTCAATAAAGAATTAGATAAGTTCATGGAGCATAGGTCGACCAATGGCTATTCGCCAGGATGGGCAGGGATGGTGTCCCTAGCCTCTGTTTGCCAGAAGCTGGGAATGGGTGACAGGGGATGGATCACTTGATGATTACCTGTTCTGTTCATTCCCTCTGGGGCACCTGGCATTGGCCACTGTCGGAAGACAGGATACTGGGCTAGATGGACCTTTGGTCTGACCCAGTATGCCCATTCTTATGTGACCGAAGGGGAAAAGGTATGTTAGCATAGCCCATGGAATTCTTGGGGGACATGCTTTGGTTTACAGAACAAGTGAGTCACTGTTCCGTTCCCAAACAAATGTATTAAATGAGCAAAGACACTAATGGGATGTTCAAATAAATGTAAATTTCAAATGTTATTTCAAAAATAATTCAGGATATGGAAAAGCTAAGGTTCTCCCAGACATGTTAACAGCCCTATGTTGCTCCTCATAAAGTAAATATTAAAACCTCTATTTCAGAATTTCGTTACTGTAGCTATAAATAAATTGTGTACGTACAATTTCTTTAATTTTTGGTATTGACACTTACAACATCCTAGCTTTAACCATATGAAGTGTTACAATTGTGTTTTTACACAACTGCATAAGATATATAATTATGCATTTTCCATGGTTCTTCGGTCAGTTATAAATAGGCTTGGCAGAATTCAATTTTTTTTTTTAAATAATTTTGACGGTTAATGTTGATATTTGGTTTTAAGCATTTTTTCTATTTGTATAGATTTAAATTTTCACAGTTTCAGGAAAATAGGGGATTCAGACAACAATTATTTAAAGACAAGTGGTGTTGAAATTCAAACTATTAAAACAAAAATTGTCAGCATCACATGTCAAAATATAACAAGTAAATATCCTTAAATCAAACTTTAATTAGTTCTTAAGCAGCATCTTTCTTACTTTACCTATGTCAGGCCCCACAGGTTCAAGATCAGGGTTTGTGGGGGATTGTGGGGGTCATCACACTCCAATCCTTCACCCGGCAGCTCACAGACAACAGCTGGGATCCAGAATCATGAAGCCCAACTGGGGCACAAATCCCTCCCCTCCACTCTGATTGGGAGAGCTCCAAGGCTCCTGATTGGGCCGAATCCACTATGTAAGCCAGAAGACCAAGCAGGAACTTGTCTGAACAACTGGGCTCCACCCTGCTGTGGACTGGTTGCACTTCCCTGGTGTTTACCTTTTCCTGCCTTCTGATCCTGACCTCCTGGTAACCTGCCTCTGCCTGCTTCCTGACACTTGCTTCTTGGTTCTACCCCTACAGTTTGTCACTCGATTCTGATCTCCTGGAGTTCCAGCCCAGCCTGGTTTTTGGTAATTGGCTCCTGGCCCCTGGAGTCTCTGCCTGCACCAAGTGCTAACCCTTAGGCCTGGCCACCTACGGTCTGGCCCTGACAGCTTGTTTGGACCATTGCAGCCTGCAGGAGTGGGCTCAGTATGAGAAGAATGGACCCACGGCTCAGCCACTGCCACCAGAAGCACCGGACTCACCCGAATGGGCCACCCACCTTCAGGCAGCTAATCAAGCCGTGCAGGATCGGGTCTCACAGCCAGGGGCGGCTCTAGGCACCAGCGGGCCAAGCGCCCGCTTGGGGCGGCATCCTGGGGAGGGCGTCATTTGGCTCCGGTGGAGCTCCCGCCGGCATGCCTGCGGCAGGTCCACCGGAGCCCGGGACGAGCGGACCTGCCGCAGTCATGCCTGCGGCGGGTCCCGTCTTCCCGCGGCTCCGGTTGAGCTCCCGCAGGCATGACTGCGGCAGGTCCGCTCATCCCGGGCTCCGGTGGACCTGCCGCAGGCATGCCAGCGGGAGCTCCACCGGAGCCAAATGCCGCCCTCCCCAGGAGGCCGGAGCCGCGGGAAGAGGGGACCCGCCGTGGGACTGGGGAAGGGCGGCGCAGCGCTCCGCGCTGCTTGGGGCAGCCTACTTTGTAGAGCCGCCCCTGCTCACAGCTCACCACAGAGAACCAGCTGCTCCAGAAACAAGTAAACCAGCTGCATGCAGAGAATGCCACACTTCAGGCATGACTTGCAGTGCCCTGTCCTAATCAGGGGCATCCGGTTCCTCTGACAGAACATTTTGATGAGTCCTGCCAGTGGTTCTGGGGCTTTATGAACCAATATCGCCACCTGTTCCTGACATGCTCCAGATCAAAGCCTCTGGTCAGTCCAAGGTGAGCATCGTAGTCAGACTAATAGGAGATGCCCTAGACTGGGCCTCCCCCTGTGCTGGAAAACAATAGCCCAGTATTGTTAGACTGGGGAAAAGCGTTCCAATTCATTTCAGTAATATTTGATGACCCGCACCTGGCTTGAACAGCAGAGGGTGCTTTGAGAAGACTCCAGAGTGGGCTGAATAAAGCCGCTACCTACATCCTAGTATTTAGACTTCTAGCATTTGTATACACGCACTTATAAAATTTGTCACTTTTTAGCTGTCTGCCCTTATGTGATGTAATTGAATGGGTCTCTTTTTCATTTGACAGTTTCTCTTCAGTTTTTACCTGTACTTTATCAACTTCTATCCTCTCATATTTACTAGGATATAGAGAATCCCTGTTAATAGAGCCTCCCTCTACGGGTGTGTCTGTCCAAATCGTGGGCTGTTCTCCACCTCTCGGCTTTCCCTCAACCCTTAGTTTAAAAATCTATGCTAAACTAGAGATGTGTGCACTTGGCCTGTCTTCCACAGAATTTCTGGGCTTTATCCTGACCCCACAAGGAATCCAGATGGACCCCAGGCTGCCCATGACTGGCCAATCCCTACATGATCCATGACCAGCAATGCTTTATAGACTTTAAGGCCAGAAGGGACCATTGTGATCATCTAGTCTGACCTGCACATTGCAGGCCACAGAACCTCGCCCACCTACTCCTGTAATAGACCCCTAACCTCAGGCTGAGTCACTGAAGACCTCAAATCATGATTTAAAGACTTCAAGTTACAAAGAATCCACCATTTACATGACCTGTGCCCCATGCTGCAGAGGAAGGTGAAAAACCCCAGGGTCTCTGTCAATCTGATACAGGGGGAAATTCCTTCCCAACCCCAAATATGGTGATCAGTTAGACCTGAGCATGTGGGCAGGACCCAACAGTCAGACACTTGGGAAAGAATTGCTGGCATTCCCTGAAATCACAGGTGTGTGAATACATGTGCGCTTTTTCCTGCTTCTGCTCTCTTCTTATATGCACCCAGAGTAGTGACATTTACAGAGCAGAACATGATGCTTGGCTATTGTGTTGAAGAATGGGGCAGACAGGCTGAGAGGATGGGGAAAACGGGGCTGGGGCGCATGTGCACACCCACTAACCATAGCAAAGCCATTTGGTTTACTTTTTGGCCTACCAAGCTTGACAGAGTCCCTTCAAGAGCTTTAGCGCTCTAATCCCATTAGTGTTTAGCAGCTCTTACCTACATACAAAGTCAGAGTTATCGATTTCAGCTCCACAGCTGGAATTTTTAGGGTTTGCCAATTTTTTATCAGCAATTCCTCCTGCATTTCTTAAAACAAGTTGGAATCCTCACCACCCTGCTCTTAAAAAATGCCAAGTGGTTCCCTGAAACCCAGCACTCATTTGATTAGCTGAAATTCACCTTTACCATGGCACCCATATTGGCCTACCCAGATGCTATGCAAGTCTTTCTTGTAGAAGCCAGTGCTTCCAGTACAGAAATTGGAGGCATACTCTCCCAGCAACATGGTCCTGAACAAAGACTATGCTTGTGAGCTTATTATTCATGAAAGCTTACCCCCACTGAAGAGTGGCAACATTATTTGGGAGGGGCTCACCATTTAGTACAAGTACACACTGATCACAAAAATCTGGAGAACCTGCACAGGGCAAAGACATTAAACTTACAGCAGCTCCAGTGGGCTCTATTTTTCTGGTGATTCAACATCACCATCACCTATTCACCCATCACCCATCTCGGGCTCAACAGGTAGTGATCAATGGTTCCATGTCTAGTTGGCAGCCGGTATCAAGTGGAGTGCCCCAAGGATCGGTGCTGGGGCCGGTTTTGTTCAATATCTTCATTAACGGTCTGGAGGATGGTGTGGACTGCACCGTTAGCAAGTTTGCAGATGACACTAAACTGGGAGGAGTGGTTGATACGCTGGAGGGTAGGGATAGGATACAGAGGGACCTAGACAACTTAGAGGATTGGGCCAAAAGAAATATGATGAGGTTCAACAAGGACAAGTGCAGAGTCCTGCACTTAGGACGGAAGAATCCCATGCACTGCTACAGACTAGGGACCGAATGGCTGGGCAGCAGTTCTGCAGAAAAGGACCTAGGGGTTACAGTGGACGAAAAGCTGAATATGAGTCAACAGTGTGCCCTTGTTGCCAAGAAGGCTAATGGCATTTTGGGTTGTATAAGTAGGGGCATTTCCAGCAGATCGAGGGATGTGATCATTCCTCTCTATTCAGCACTGGTGAGGCCTCATTTGGAGTACTGTGTCCAGTTTTGGGCCCCACACTACAAGAAGGATGTGGATAAATTGGAGAGAGTCCAGCGGAGGGCAACAAAAATGATTAGGGGGCTGGAGCACATGACTTATGAGGAGAGGCTGAGGGAACTGGGATTGTTTAGTCTGCAGAAGAGAAGAATGAGGGGGGATTTGATAGCTGCTTTCAACTACCTGAAAGGGGGTTCCAAAGAGGATGGATCTAGACTGTTCTCAGTGGTAGAAGATGACAGAACAAGGAGTAATGGTCTCAAGTTGCAGAGGGGGAGGTTTAGGCTGGACATTAGGAAAACCTTTTTCACTAGTAGGGTGGTGAAGAACTGGAATGGGTTACCTAGGGAGGTGGTGGAATCTCCTTCCTTAGAGGTTTTTAAGGTCAGGCTTGACAAAGCCCTGGCTGGGATGATTTAGTTGGGTTTGGTCCTGCTTTGAGCAGGGGGTTGGATTAGATGACCTCTTGAGGTCCCTTCCAACCCTGAGATTCTATGATTCTATTACCCTGGGATGAGAAATGGCAATGCTGACACCTTGTCCTATAGCCTTGATATTGAACCTCATGGGCCTAGCCAGCAACCAGCCCACATCCTCAAGCCCTGCAACTTCCTGAATGCTTGTCTTCACCAAGATCTATTGGTACTCATCTATTCTGTCTCTGCCTCAGAAATTCTGCCTGATGAACTAGCTGCCGTTGACAAGGAACCACAGAATACTCAGGAGGAAGTCATGTTCCTGAATAGCCTCATTTGCTTTTCCCCAGATCAGGTGAGTGTGGCAACCTTACAGCTATGCCATGACTCACTGCTGGCAGGACACTTGAAGACTCAGCAAATGACATCCTGTCTTGACTGGTGGCCCCAAATGCTCCCCCCAGTACATGCCTTCATAGCATCTTGTGATGTACAAGCTCAAACCCAGGCACCATGCTACAAACACTGTGGTCTACTTCAACCTCTAGACACACTGTCCTGGGCTATTATTGCATTAGATTTTATCATGGATCTCCCAGCATCAAAGGGATTTATGAAGATCTTGACAGTGAGGTAGACAAAATGGCCCACTTTGTGCCCAACACTGGTCTGCCCTCTTCTGAAGAGACAGCCCACCTCTGGATAAGTTCCCAATATAGACCAGCGCTAACTCTCCTTTGTCCTGTGACAGCAGAGGTGTTAATTGTCCACTTTTTCATCTTGGTTTCTTGCAGCATGTGCTAATTCCTTATGCTTAACAATCTGTTCCACCTTGTATTTCGCTGTGCCACTCTGGTTACCTTTCCCAGACCAAAAAAAAAAAAAGCTCTGTGGAGCTTGAAAGCTTGTCTCTTTCACCAACAGAAGTTGGTCCAATAAAAGATATCACATTACCCATCTACTCTCTTTTCTAACTTTCCATATTTTAAGATATATTATTAAAATTACATTGTAAGTTCTCAATAAATAACCCTTTTTTCTGTCAGACTCACATCTTGTCTTAAAAGCTTTGCCTTACTGAGAGGCTGTGTTGGAGTATGAAGTTGATGCTGTAGCCACGTTGTTATAATTGGAAATAAATAAGACTGAAAACGGAGCTAAAGAGGATCACGTTTCACTTGGCAAACCTTTAAGTGTAAAGAAATGTGATAGTGTACTACTGTGCAAGGGTTATAACTTAAGGGACAGTGTGAAAGTGCAGAAAAGATAGATTATTCTAAAAAAAAGTAAAGCAAATCTTTGAAAATAACTAACATGTCCTAACTACAATGATTCTTATTCCTGAAGTCTCTATATGCCTGAACATATTACATATCAAAATTTATTTAATATATCTATCACTCTATATAAAACACGTTTTTGAAAACAGCAGATCCATTCATATGTATATAATTGCTATGACAAAATATCAATATTAATAAAGCACTTCTTTGAAATATGGAATGTAAACAGACAACATTTCAAATAAACACAAATGAGAGAGAGTGGGGAATGGGGGATATTCAAATCTAGACTTCTGGAGGCAAATGCTGCCAGAACCCGTAGAATTTTAAATCTCTTATATTCCATGGTTGCTATATAAAGTTTACATAAATACACCCGCATTTATATCTAGCTTGAGTAGCACATATTATAGTGTGTATATTATATTTGTCTATCTATTCCTCCATATGCTTCAGAGATATATCTAGACACCCTCTCACATATATTCTATTACATGTTAACTGTACATATAATTTCCATAATTTGCTATTCTATAAAGTAAAACTCAAGGAAATTCCAATAACATGATGGTACAAAGAGAAATAAGTTTCTCTTGCAGACAAACTTTTGCTCTTTGCTTAATTAATCCCTAAAACTTTCAGGCCTTAAAGAGAATAATTAGATCTGACAGTTCTGAGCTTAGCGTATGGCTGCAAACAACAAAAACTGTGTTCAGTTTATATGCTTCCTAGAGCCTGTTGAAAGACAGCTCTAATGTTATTTACAACAGTTTCTGTTAGGGGCCGGAAGCAAGGCTTGGACTTTAAATGTGTCTGAAGTTCCCCAAGGGCTGCACTTCCATGCAGTGTGTTACTATAGTCCCCCCTTTGTGACTTTCACTCCATAACAAACCATGGTCTAGACAGGACCAGGCTAGAAATTCCCATATTACCACTCCAGCCAGACTACATTTATTATCACCTTGAATGTAATGCTACCTTGAAACCTCCAGGCCTCTCAGTTTCAAACAATGAATTGAGGCAGCTAAACCTGCTACGCTCCTGTCAGTGTCTGTCAGCTTCTGGAAAGGCCTCATTTTATAGAAAAGAATTCACTGTTCAACAGAGAAATAAAGTTTAAACCTTTAGCTACATCAGGCAGGGCTATTGAGGGGGATGCTGATAGGGTGACCAGATAGCAAGTGTGAAAAATCGGGACGGGGTGGGGGGTAATAGGAGCCTATATAAGAAAAAGTCCCAAATATCGGGACTGTCCCTATAAAATTGGGACATCTGGTCACCCTAGTCATGCTGAGCACAGTGCAAGAGCATAGGCTGCACATGAACCACCCCTTTGGGGAGGCTAGCCCTTGTCCTGCCCCTTCAGCCCAAGAGCCCCCCTTCCCCTGCAGCCAAGGAGCCCCGGCCAAAGCGCCCCAAACACTGGTTGGTAGGGTTGCCAACTTTGGTTGGATGAATTCCCAGAGGTTTCATCACATGACATTCTCTTTAATTAAAGATTAATCTTTAATCCCTGGAGGCTCCAGGACAATCCTGGAGGGTTGGCAACTGTAATGGCAGGGCCACTGGCAGGCCCATCCTAGCTGCACCAGCTGGCCTGACCCCCAGGCCAAAGGACCAGCTCTTCTTCGGAAAACAGGTTATGTGTAAATTTCCTTTCCCTCTATAGGATTGTGTTTCTTGTATTCATTAGCAAAGTGCTTGCCAGCTCAGTCACTTCATCCATAAGAAGCATATGCAGGTACTCCAGGCCAGGAATCATATTTTGCTATCCCAAGGAGACTATTCTAGCTGGAAAACCTGAGCTGGAAGACAAAATTTTGACCAGCTTGATGTAACAAGTGGGAGTCCAAACTATGGGCTTTTTCTTCTCTCCCCTTTTCTTTTTGGAGATTATTGTAATATAATTTTGTGAGGCTCATGATAGGCAATAATTTTTATAATGCTAGCCTGGATTAAGCATGGACACCTCCTCAGTAACCAGGCCACACAGATGCTGCAGAATAAAAGCAAAACAGTAAATCCAATAAATAGTTTGGCATTTATCAGCTTCACAACTATTCCCCATAAACCTAAAGTCTCTCTTGGCATTAAAATAAGGCCTGATTGTGTAAAGTCTGGAAGTCAATGGGAGCTGAGGGTATTCAACAACTAGCTGCATTGGACTCCTCTGGTAAAATCCTGACCCTACTGTAGTCAGTTGGGGCTTTGCTATTAACTTCAGTGGTGTTAGGATTTCATCTCTAATGTCCATCATGGTCAGAGGCAGAGCACAGCAAAGCACGGTGATGTTAGATTGTATTTGGAAATAAACCAAAACTCAGGGTTCATTATCCTTCACAAATCAAAGGGAGAGAGAGGAAAAACAAAATAAAACACAACAAAAAAACAGGAACTGTGGCCACTTTAACAGCTGCAGAACACAGCATTTTTGTTTTAAATTTTCAATCAAGTAACTAAAATAGACTTCAAAGGGCATTTAAGATGACAGTTTTATTTTCTCAGTGAGCAGGACGAAAGATGAATAGCGTAAATCCAGATCATTCTCAAAATAATTGCATCCTTGACATATCTAAATTTGTTTGAAAAAAAAATTACAGTGGCAGTTGATCTTATTAATTAGAGATATACAAGGATTGTAATACTCTGTTATTCACACACTGCCTGCAGCTACTAAAATAAAATTAACCACTTCTCTAGGGAAACCAGAATTTACTTCCCTGACCCTTCCTTTCAAAAAAAAAAAATCATTGGCTCTCTGCTTTTTGGGAGGCTGGAAGGTGGGGACAGGTAAAAGCTCTGTTTTAAAAAATGTCTTTAGTTCTTTTCCCTTCTCTATGTTTCATTGGGTTTCTGACAGATTGCACGGCCTCATATGGAACAGGTTCATGTTACGAATGAATAAACAAGTATCTTGACCAAAAATATGTTTTGTAACACTATTTGTTAGTCCTTATGATTTTATTAGTGACGGGAAAAGGGAAATGGCACTAGGTACTGGTTAGAGTTTCAATGCTCACCTTCCCTTGCCCCTTCAGATCACATTTCCATTATTATTGTTGTTAGTAGTAGTAGTATTACAAGTCCTCACTGTGCTAAGCACTCTACAAACTCATAGTGATAGAAGGAACTTACAATCCAAATAGACAAGACAGAGAAAGAGTGGGAGAGGAAACAGTGGCACAGAGAGTTGACTTGCCCTAGGTCATGCAGCAAATCAGTGGCAGTGTCACTGACTGCCAGGGCAGTGCTCTATCCACTGATCTGTGCCAGTGATTAATCTTTAAATGGAAGATAGTGATTGTTTACAAGTGCAGCTCTGCCCAAGATGAGCTGAGGCAACATATTGGGTTGGCTGAATTTAAGCTTTATGTTCATCTTCTTAGGGATGTAATGTAGCCCATTATCTTGTCACATCTTGGGCTTTCCCAAGAGGCCAAGTGAAAGTAAAACAAAGTAAAAAACAAAGTGGCCATTAGTTTTGGGTGGACAACTTGAGACTCTTTGGGCCTGATTTTCAGAGGTGCTGAGCACTCACAACTAGGGTGGCCAGGTGCCTGGTTTTTTACTGGAAAGTGTCAGGTCCCCTTTTTGACTAGAGTGTCCAGTCATATCTACTGACCAGACACCCAATGTCAGGTTACTGCAGGCAGGGAGGCACCGGGTCATCACCTGCTCCAGCTCCTACTCAGCCGAGGCTGCCTCCTACCTGTGTTGGCTGCTTGCCACTCCCAGCGCTGGCTCCACAGGTAAGTCACTCCCGACACAGGCGGAGCGGGGGGAGGGGGGAGAGGGGAGGAGGGAAAAAGCAGCAAGAGATGGGGGGGAAGGGGAAGAGGAGTGGATGGGGAGGTTCCGACACTCCTGCTGGAGTGTCCAGCTTTTAATATTACCAAGTTGGCAACCCTATACAACCAGTGGTGCTGGAACTATTTGTATAATGGGGGTGCTGAGAGCCACTGATCCAGACTGTAAACCCTGTACATGATGAAAACTACTTCAAGCCAGAGGGTGTGCCAGCACCCCCCAGCACCTCTAGTTCCAGCACCTCTGCCCACAGCTCCTCTTGACCTTAGTTGGAGCTGTTGTGGCAGCACAGCTTCTGAAAAACCAGACCTAGATGTCTTGAGTAGAGCTGGCCTACCCTCTTGTTTGAAAGTTTTATTTGATGAAAAATGGCCTTTTAAAAAATTAAAAAATTTGCAGAAAAGAACAGAAGAATCTACCACAAAGAAATAAGTTTGTGCTCTTAAATTATGACTTAATTGGCATCACAGACATTTGGTGGGATAAGTCTCATGACTGCAATATTGGTATAGAGAGGTATTATTTGTTTAGGAAGGGAAGGCAAGATAAAAAGTGAGGTGTTGTATTATACATCAAGAATATATACACTTGTTCTCATGTCCAGAAGAAAGTGAGAGGGAGACCAGTTAAAAGTCTCTGGGTATAGATAAAAGGGGTAAAAATAGGAATGATGTCATGGTAGGAGTCTACTGTAGATCATCAAATCCAGAAGAGGATGTGGATAAGACATTTCTAGAACAAACAACAGAAATATCTAAAACACAAGACATGGTAGTAATAGAGGACTTTAACTACCCAGACACTTGTTGGAAAAGTAATATGGTAAAACACAAAATTTCCAGTAAGTTCTTGGAATGTACCGGGGACAACAACTTTTTTCAGAATGTGGAAGAAGTAACATGGGGGCAGCCATTTTAGACTTGATTCTGACCAACAGAGAGGAATTGGTAGCAAATCTGAAGGTGGAAGGCAATTTGGATTAATGTGATCCCAAAATGACAGATTTCATGATTCTAAAGAAAGGAAGGTGAGATAGCATCAGAAGAAAGACAACAGACTTCAAAAAAGCAGACTTTAACAAACTCCGAGAACTGGTAGGTAAGGTCCCATGGGAAGAAAAGTCTTAAGGAAAAAGAGTTCAGGTGAGCTGGCAGATTCTCAAGGAGACAATATTAAGGCACAAGTGCAAACTATCCTGATGCAATGGAAAGATAGAATGAATAGTAAGAGACCAATATGGCTCCATCAGGAGCTCTTTAATGACCTGAAAATCAAAAACAAAGCCTCCAAAAAGTAGAAACATGGACAAATTCCTAAGGAGGAGTACAAAAGAATAGAGCAAGTAAGTAGGGACATAATTAGAAAGGCACAAAATCAGTTACACTTTGCAAGGAACAAGAAGAACCTCTACTTATTGTCTTTTAAATACCTTAGGAGCAAGAGAAAGACAAGCTTAGCTCCTCTACTTAGTGGGGAAGGAAAGTCAATAACTGATGGCATTAAGAAGGCTAAGATGTTCAATGCCTATTTTGCATCTGTTACTCACACAATCTAGGGTCACAGTTGTGCAGAGGGGAGAGAATTCTAGCAGCTTGATGTTGAACTGCAATCCTGAGATTGTTCCCAAACAGCTTTGTTTTCGATTTACATTATATAGGTAAAACTAACTACCTCCTTCAAATTTACTGAACCTATCACATTATCCCACACTCCTAAGTAACAAAAATTTTAACCAATTACACACCAACGCCTATGTGTCCTCCTTTCTGTCCAAGTTTTTTATATCTTATCTCTAATGCCCAAATTCTAATTATTTGTGACCTTCTCTGTGTATATGGTCAGCATAAATTCACTGGTCAGAGCTTATCTTATCATTTGTTGAGTCTCTCTGTATCCTCCCTAAAATTTCCCAGCACATGGGTGTCTCTACTTTACAACGTTGGCTGTTATAACTCCCGGTAGGGACATTTCTGAGGTGGGGGTGCTTTATCAGCAGCAGAACAGTCTCTCCACCACCATCCCCGTTCAATTTTAGCGATGAGTTTCACCGAAGGCTGGTTTAATATGGGAAGGAGGGGTGATCAAGTCCCAGGCCTACACATCATTCTTCACTAAAAAGGTTAATGGTGACCAGACACTCAACACACTTAATATTAATAAGGTGGAAGGAACACAAGCCAAAAGAGGGAAAGACTAGGTTAATGAATATTTAGCTATTAGATGTATTCAAGTCAGCAGGGCCTGATGAAATTCATCCTATCGTACTTAAAGAACTAACTAAAACAATCTTGGAACCATTAAGAATTATTTACAAGAACCCATAGAGGAGAGGAGAGGTCTCAGAGGCAACCTTGGCATCTAGCTTTAAAAAGGGGAACAATGAAGACTCTGGGAATTATAGACCAGTCAGCCTAACTTCAATACCTGGAAAGATAGTGGAATAAATTCTTAATCAATCAATTAATAAGCACCTAAAGAATGAGAGAGTTATAAGGAATAGCCAGCATAGATTTTTCAAGAACAAATTATGCCAAACCAATCTCATTTTCTTCTTTGACAGGGTTCCTGGCCTAGTGGGTGGGGGGGAAGCAGTTGACATGATATAGCTTGATTTTAGTAATGCTATTGACACAATGCCCCATGAAATTCAAATACACAAACTAAAAAAAATGCAGTCTAGTTGAAATTACTATAAGGTGCGTGCATAACTGGTTGAAAGACTGTACTCAAAAAGTAGTTATCAATGGAAAGTAAAATGTCAAACTAGGAGGGAGTATCTAGTGGGGTCCCTCAGACGTCAGTCCTGGGTCTGGTATTAGTAAATATTTTTCATTAATGATTCGGATAATGGAGTGGAGGGTATGTATATAAAATTTGTGATGCAAGCATTTTGGAAGACAGGATTAGAATTCAAAACAACCTTGAGATATTGGCTAAATGGCTGAATTCATCAAGAAGAAATTCAGTAATAATAAGTGCAAAGTACTTCATTTAGGAAGGAAAAGTCAAATGTACTACAAAATGGGGAATAACTGGCTAGGTGGTAGTACTGTTGAAAAAGATCAGAAATGTTATAGTGGATCACAAATTGAATATGGGTAAACAATGTGATGCAGTTGTAAAAAGACTAATATTCTGAGATGTGTTAATAGCAGTGCTGCATGTAAGACACAGGAGGTAATTGCCCCACTCTACTCATCACTGGTGAGGCCTCAGCTGCAGCACTGTGCCCAGTTCTGGGTGTCACACTTTAGGAAAGATGTGGACAAATTGGAGAGAGTCCAGAGGAGAGGAACAAAAATGAAAGAAGATTTAGAAAACTTGATCTATAAGGAAAGGTTAAAAAAACTGGATGTGTTTAATCTTGAGAAAAGAAGACTAAGAGGTGAATTGATAAGTCTTCAAGTACATTAAGGGCTGTTATAAAGAGGACAGTGGTCAATTGTTCCCCGTAACCACTTAATGTAGGACAAGAACTAATGGGCTTAATCTGCAGCAAAGGAAATGTAATTTAGATATTAGAAAAACTTTCTAACTATAAGGGTAGTTAACCTCTTGGAATAGGCCTCCAAAGGAGGTTGTGGAATCCCATCATTGGTAGTTTTTAAGAAGAGGTTGGACAAACATCTGTTCGGGATGGTTTAGATTTACTTGGTCTTGCCTCAGCGTAGGGGGCTGAACTCAATGACTTCTCAAGGTCCCTTCCAGCCTCACATTTCTATGATTCTCAGTCCTTCGCTCATGATTAATGTCTAGTAATGGATGGACCAAAGAAATGGTATGTAGGGTTGTTTTGGTTTTGATAAGCATGCAATCATTCTTTCCTTTGGAGCGCAGACAGAAAATACTAGAGTACAGACTTCACACTGTTAGTAACTGAGGAAAGAATCCAGGTTTCCTTCTTTTTCTAGAAGTCAAGCAGCAGAAGGCTAAAGATTCCACCCACCAGACAACCCATGTCAGTAAGACAGAGAATAAACAGATAGGCTAAGTGCAGATCCTTTGAGAGAGAAGGTGCACATTTAAGAGTGAGGTTCTTCTATTTGCAAACAAACAAACAAACAAACAAGAATAGGAAATAGCTAATCATGTGTGTACTGGGGTTGGGGTTACTTTTCCTTTATTGAAATATTTGGGATTACAGCTTTTGCAAAAATTAACATTCCTAATGAACAAAATCACCTTGTTTTCTATTTTAATTTTTTTTAATGAGAAAGGTAACTCTTAGCTGAAACACTATCAACCACCAGCCCTCATGGGTTTTGCAGTAGCCTTGTACTGTTGGCCGTACCTATCAGGAATTTAGTGTGGGCCTTTTAAAGGAAAAGACAAAACAGAAAAACCATCACCCCTCTCTTTAAGAGCACAGTAGGCTTTTTCCTATTTCTGTTGAATTGGGTCCAAAAAGGCTCACAAAACATGAGGCTAGAGACTTATATTTCCTTTTATAGTAAAAGGCACCACAAACATTCAGAGGATGTTGTAGCTGAAGAAGCTCTTTTGGAGAGAAAGTCCAGCCAGTTTTCTCTAAGGGGTGGAGTGGAGTGGGCTCCAGCAGATATGCCAGTGCTGTTTTTTGCTGCAAGCAATAGTATAGTATCTTCTCCTGATGCTTTACCAGTTATTGTTTCTGTGATTAAAATAAGGGTAGGTCTATACTTACCTGCCGGGTCGACGCGTAGAGTTCGACTTCTCGGAGTTCGAACTATCGCGTCTAATCTAGACGCGATAGTTCGAACTCCGAACGTGCTCCCGTCGACTCCGGAACTCCACCACCGCAAACGGCGGTGGTAGAGTCGATGGGGGAGCCGCGGACTTCGATCCCGCGGCGTCTGGATGGGTGAGTAGTTCGAACTAAGGTAGTTCGAGTTCAGCTACGCTATTCGCGTAGCTGAACTTGCGTACCTTAGTTCGAAACCCCCCACTAGTGTAGACCAGGCCTAAGAGAGATCATTTGACAAGTGTCATTTTCCCACCAACACCAGGAAAATCCAGACAAGGCTCATGGAGGTAACAAGACAAGAGGTCAACTTCATTGCACAATCCCTCTTCTTTCTGTTGCATTCCCTCCCTCAGCTTTATTTGCACATTGTGACTATAAGCCCTAATTCAGGAAAACACTGAAGCATGTACGTAAATCCATCCCTTTAAGAATGCTTTTGTGAATCCAGGCCTTAGATTGTAAGCTCTTTGAGGTTAGGTACTTCTTTTTCTGGTCTGTAAAAGTGCCTAGCAGAATTTTACCACTCTGTAAACACTGGATTTCAGCTAATGCCATTGAGCTATGTAATGCAATTCCACATTATGACAATTTGTCTCTTTTTTGATGTTGTTAAAAAATGCAATAAAATGTCCATATAAACAGAACAGCAGAACCATCTTCCAAATCAGTCAGTGCTAACATGGCTTCATTTCAAGTTTGTAAAGGTACATTTTATTTCCAAAGCCACGCTCACTGACAGCTTTATATGTTGTATTTACATTTGGAAAAAAAAACAAACCTAAAATTTAAACTAAAGAAAATTGTTTCCCCATGTGACAAAAGAATTGAGAAGCTCTTCCTCCCTGCAGAATTTGTCTTCCACAAAAATTCTGCTCATAGTGGTGCATGGGGCTTTAAAAATAGTGTGGATTGTGTGTGGCTACTGCACCTTTAAAGTCTAGAATGTTCTGTGGGGCAGAGTTCAAAAGGACTGAAGTCAAGAATGAAGTGATGATGAATATAGCCTGTAAACAGGGACTCACTAGTGCTTCCCTCCTGATAACATAGCAAGGTGCAGTTTTGCTATGGTATAGAATCTCCAAGTCAATATTAAAAGTAGATAAAACCATTATGGGTCTGATTTTGCAAATGCTGAGCACCTCGCACAATGACCTGAGTACATTCTCAGTGTTCACTGAGATCAGTGGGAGTGGAGGTCACACAACATTTCACAGGAAGTGCTTGACGTCTTGCAGAATCAGGTCCAATATGGCCCATTTGCACAGTCCTGTTGTCTCGTGCAAGAGCAAGAACAGATGTTATGGGGCAGTCTATACTCATTGGTGATTTACATTCAGAAATATCTTGTTATCTCATGAGTGAACCAAGATTCAAGCTCATATGCTATCACTGTTGACGTGAGTGATGGTAATGTCAGTCTGAAACTACTCAGATAAAAGGTCAATAGTGAAATAGGATCTGTGGGTATTAGCATACTTGTCAAGTCTCCCTCATCCGTCACAATGAAGAGCTTCAGAATCAAGATTGTTTCCCCTCCTTCTCTTCTCCTTTACTGACAAAACCGAGCTACATCCCACTAAGGAAAGCTGGCTTACATCAGAAATTAAAAATTAAAAACATTAAACTTGAATGATGTGCTCATCTTAAAGGAACCTCCAAGCCTTTCTGGAGCTGAACCTGTTCAGTGAGGATATCACAAGACCAATGTCTCCTTGGCAATGGAATCAGTCGCCATGGTAACTTCAAGATTGCATACATCAACAGATTTTAAAATGTTGACAGTTTAAAAAGTGACTATTTAGAAATTTAAATTAGGGACGATATTTACACATTTAAAGATACCAAGCAGTTTTTAAAAAAATCTATCACAGTGACTTTAAGCAATGCCAAAGTAGAAACTGAGTCATAAATGTATTCCTCAAGTAGAGGCCCATTTGAAAAGTGGCATCAAAACGTCAGAGAAAAGAGCAAACAATGAAACTGAAACCCTAATTGTAAAAAAGCAAAAAATTCCAACACCACCATCCAATAAATTATACAAGTTTTCAATGGAACCATGCAGGGGATTCAGGTCATGGCAGATGCACAGAGCAGAAAACCATAAGCAAGGCCCCATGTACTACACACCAAGCTGGACCTGAATCCTATGGATTCTGTGGTACAGAGATGATTCTGTAGTTTAAGGTAGCTTAAGGTGTATTAAAAATGTAGGTTGTTAATTAAATATGAAATTAAATATAATCATTTCAGTGTCCTCTCTGTTAATTATTTTGGTATTAAATACAATATGCCACAGATTTTCAATAAGCCACAGATATTGGCAGTGACAATGCATTACTGCATTAGAAATTGCCAGGGGAAAGATGCAGAATTTTGACAGCTAAGTACGAGTAGCTGGGGCTTTTATTACCTGGGGTGACATGGGAAGCAGTCTGGGAGTATGGAACAAGCATACTAGCTGGAGTATTCTGCAAATGGAATAGATAACAAAGCTGACATTTAAATGTTATCTCTAGGTTTTTAGATTTAACAATCCATTGAGGTGACTGAGGCAGTTTATACCTCTCCGAGCTATAGTTTCAGGCTGTCTGAAGGTCTCAGGAAGATACTGTCTGTTTACAGAAGCAGCAAAGAATCCTGTGGCACCTTATAGACTAACAGACGTTTTGCAGCATGAGCTTTCGTGGGTGAATACCCACTTCTTCGGATGCAAGCAGTGGAAATTTCCATAAGGAGGAAAATGAATATGCACATGCACACTTGTTGCCAACAGTATAAAAAAATTAAAATAAATACAAATGTAAAAAAATCATATCAACAAGCTCCTAAACACTTTATCTGTGTGGTGTTGTTCACCTGGCTTGACTAAAGTGAAAAGGTTAATGGCTGTGGTTAAATCGGAGGCTTTGTCTTCTCTAGAAGTCCGTGGTCTAGAGAAGTTTCAGCATAGAACCAAGAGCCAATAGATCTTCTCTAATTCTCTGACACCAAGGGCTTGCGAACACTGTGGGGAAGGGTGGCTTTTTAGCTAGCACATGGCGACTTACATGGTAAAATTAACATGTACAAGGAAGTTGTAGTTTTCACATGTGTTAGTAGATTGAGGGTTCCCTTGTGTTTACCTCAACTGCTGCCTCATGTGAAATTTACAAACTGTTTTGTCCACACTAAAGTTTTGCCAGGTTAGTTACCATGTGTTAACTAACGTGATAAAGAATACCTTTTCCATTCAGCAAATCCCAGTCTCTCTGTCTCAGTTCTACATCCCCAGCTCTTGTAACTATCTGTCTGATGAAAGTATTTCTAAGGTACCTATCACCTAGATAACTAAGACTACATCTTTACTGCAATTAAAAAAAAGGTTGTTTGGGCTGAACTTGATTAGTTACATCAAGGTTAAACACTACCTGTACTTGTTTCACTGGGATTTTACATGGAAAGAGACATATTGGTGTTAAACATACCTTTGACATAGCCTAAGTATCTAATTGTTATGAAGATTAATTCATTAGGCAATTGTCCCACTCTACTTAGCACTGTTGAGGCCTCAGCAGAAATATTGTGTCCAGTTCTGGGCTCAATACTTTAAGAAAGATGGGGACAAAGTGAAGAATGTCCAGATGAGAGCAACAATAATGATAAAAGGTTGAGGAAAACCTGATCTATGAGGAATGGTTAAAAACACTGGGTATGTTTAGTCCTGAGGAAAAAAAAGACTGAGGAAGAAACCTGATAACAATCTCCAAATATGGTAAAGGATGTTACAGGGAAGATGGTGAGCAATTGTTCTACATGTCTACTGAAGGTAGGACAAGGAGTAAGGGGGCTTAATCTGCAGCAAGGGAGATTTACGCCAGCTATTGGGGGGAAAAAATAACTATAAAGATAGTTTAAGACTAAAATAAGCTTCCAAGGGAAGTTGTGGAATCCTCATAAATGGAGGTTTTTAAGAACATGTTAAACAACTGCCAGGGATAGTTTACGTAAATTTGAGTCCTGCTTTAGTGCTGGGCTCTGGACTAGATGTTCTCTCAAGGTTCCTTCCACACCTACATTTCTATCATTCTATAATTTGGAAATAACTTTGAAGCTAGAAAACAATATAAAAATGCTAAATGTTTTTATTAAAACTCTATGAAACAGAATAAACTACAGGAACAAAAAGGGTGCATGGAGACGAAATATTCCTTCCTCAGAACCTTTCCTATTTAATTAATCAGTGTATCACATGGGTCAGTGGCACTGATGCATTCATTATCTATAAGAGTGTTTGAGTTTGCGATTCTTGAATGCATAAAGAGGGGAATCTTGAGCAGAAGAGAGCTTATTTTACCTCTGTATTTGGCACTGTTGCGACCACTGCTGGAATACAGTGTCTAGTCTGGTCTTCACAATTCAAGAAAGAGGTTGATAAATTGGAAAGGGGTCAGAGAAGAGCCAGGAACAGTGTCAGTGCTAGCCCATTGGAGAGCCCTAAGCAAGAATATTTCTCTCCCCCCACCATACTAAAACAGGCAAGTTCTTATAATAAAAAGTGAATAGGGGTCTGCTTTGAGCTGCTCAGGGGCCTAAGCAATTGCTTAGTCTGCTTATGCCTAGCACCGGCTTTGGCAATGAGAATGATTGAAGGATTGAAAAACATGCCTTATAGCAGTAGTCACCAACCCGTCAATCACGATTGACTGGTCGATCCTGGAGACTCTCCCAGTCATTCACGATCTCTGGCCATGGCAGGCAGCTCCCTGCCTGCCATGGCCCCATGCTGCTTCCGGAAGTGGCCAGCACTCACTGCGGCCCCGTTGGAGGAAGGGGAGGGAGGGATCTCCGCGTGCTCCTCCTGCCTGCAAGCACCACCCCTGTAGCTCCCATTGGCCAGGAATGGGAAGCTTTGGCCAATGGGAGCTGCGGGGATGGTTCCTGCAGGTAGGAGGAACAACGCTGAGCCACATTCCCCCCCCACCCTGAGGGGCCTCAGGGAAGTGTTGGCCCCTTCCGGGAGTGGCATGGCCACATGGTGTGCTACTGGCTCACCTCGTGATAGGGAGGAGGTGTTGAGGTGCCTTAGTGGGGCCAGGGCAGGCAGATAGCCTGCCTTAGCCCTGCTGCACCGCCGATCAGGAGCCGCCCTAGGTAAGTGTCGCCCGGTGGGAGCCTGCACCCCAACCCCCAGGCCTGATCCCCCTCCCAGAGCCAGCATCCCATACTCCCTCCTGTAAGCCAAACCCCCTCCTGCACTCCAAGCCTCTGCCCCAGCCCTGACCCCTCTCCCAGAGCCAGCACCCTGTATCCCTTCCTGAACCCCAACCCCCTGCCCCAGCCAGGTGAAAGTGCGTGAGGGTGGGGGAAAGCAAGCGATGGGGGGGGGTGGAGTGAGTGGGACAGGGCCTCAGGGAAGGGGTGGGGCTGATCCTGGGCTGCCCTTAAATCACAGTCTATAAGTACATATATGGGTCACATATTTGATAATAAAGGGTTCTTTAATCTAGTGGACAAAGGTGTAACAAGATCCAATGGCTGGAAGGTGAAGCTAGACAAATTCAGACTGGAAATAAGGTGTGTATTTTTAACAGTGAAGGTAATTAATCATAGGAACAATTTACCAAGGGTTGTGGTTGATTCTCTATCACTGGCAATTTTAAAAATGAAGACTGGATTTTTTTAAATTTTATTTTTCAATACTAGTGCAAAAGGAATTATTTTGGGCAGTTCTATTGCCCTGTGTTACACGGGAGATCAGACTCGATTATCACAGTGGTCCCTTCTGGCCCTGGAATCATAGGTGACTCTGGTAAGCTTGGAAATGAGATAATCCCAATGCAAAATTCACTCTACTATGCTTAATAACTGTCATACTACAGTGGCACATCCTGTGTCTGATTTATTCAAGATATTAGTCTTTACCCCTAAACCCAAGCACAGTCTATTCAACGCTTGCCATTGTCAATGCAATGAAACAGAGTAAATCATAAACTGAAAGCTAGCCATGTGCTAAGGACAAGTCAGTCAGCAAGACTGGAAGACACATTTACAGCAGAGTGGACCTAGTATTTACACTACACATACAACAGCTTGAACTCATTAGAAATACTTCAAATCTATGCTTTTTAATCATAGACATATTGCTCCCTCCTTTATTCAGCTAAATTCAGTCAGATACAAGCAAATCAGGGAGGCAAAATAGAGAAACCTCTCTGAAAACCTGCAAAAAGAAAAAAGTAATCTCTAATAACAATTACAGATCATTTAGAACACAAGGCTACTCTGTGTTCCAAGAAAAAGAAACACAATGAAAAGTGGATGCCTTTAACTGCATACAATACTCCATTCTATATTGGTCAGGAGAGCTTGCTACAAAAGTAACCTCGGTCAATAAACTACTTATTAGTCAATTAAATAAATCTTACCAGTGAATCCTGACACATGAAAATTTGTAGAGGGCTCCTTAAGCACTAATCTCTCTTATTTATTACACATTATTTTATTAAACATCTCTTTAAACATCCCTGAAAAGAATATCTGGTTTCTGTGCATATATATGCAGACCTTCATATTTCCCCTATGGACAGATCATGAAAATACCATTAGTGTCTTGTGCAGTAAGACCATGTTAACAGAATATTTTACAAACATCCCATGCAATTTCCAAAACCTTGAGGACCTTAAGTCTGCTGGCAAAGTTGGAGATCTGTCATTTGAAAAGTGTCTCAAATACTGGCTACTATATTTAATGCTTAGACTAGGATAAAATATTTTAAAAAAAGTTAGGTAATGTTTTAAAACTGTAGTGCAGACATGGTAAATTGTATTTTAACACGTTAGCTAATTGAAGGGAATCCTAGGAGCTATGATGTACGTGTATACATACACACACACACACACACACACACACACACACACACACACCTCAAACTTTCCAGCATGCTATCACAGTGGTTTGACTCAGGAAAAAGCTGATGCTCCAGGGATCAATCTCTCTTGATATCATAGAAGCTACTATAATTATTCCAGTCTCCACACACTCCTCTCAGTCCCAAGCCAGCACAGTCTCTATTTCCCATTTTTTCAAAGTTCTTGGTTTATTGTCATCTTTATTTGCCTATTCATACACTGCCTGACCTGCCCACACAACTCCATATAGCCCACACAGTATGTTTCTTCCTAAAATTAATTCAATGATCCAGTAACTGAAATAATAGGAAAGAGATTCATCTTACATTAGAAATTTCAGTTTCTTATTTCAAGCATAGATACATAGAAATTGCCATACTGGATCAAACCCCTGGACCCTCTAATGCAGGATCCTATCTCTGACAATAGCCAGCACGAGATACTTTAAAGAAACATTCAAGGTCCACCCACAATAGGATCAACTGGCATGCTTAGGTGTCCACTTAATCCCCCACAGTTAGAGATTAGTTTAAAACTTTAGAATAAGGTTTTATATTCCTTCCAACATTTTTGTTCATATTAATTATAAATACCCAGCATATTTTTCTTATCCATACAGATGTCCAATCCCACTCTGAATCTTGCTACATTCTTGGCTTTAGCAAGCTCCTATGGCAATGAGTTCCGCCATCTAACTACAAATTTTCACAAAAGCAGGGCTGCCCAGAGGAGGGGGCAAGTGGGGCGATTTGCCCCAGGCCCCGGGCCCCACAGCTGCCCCGCGAGCCGCTCCGGGTTTTCAGTGGCACTTCTGTGGTGGGCCCTTCACTCGCTCCGGGTCTTTGGCGGCGGGTTCTTCAGTGCAGCGGAAGACTCGGAGCGAGGTGAAGGACCCGCCGCGGAAGTGCTGCCAAAACCCCGGAGCACCGCCCAGTGAGTACAAGCGCTGCAAGCGGCGGGGGGGGGAGGGGGGGAACGAAAAAAAAAGCAGCGATCGGCAGCACTTCATTCTTTGGCGGCAATGCGGGACCCACCGCTGAATTGCCGCCAAAGACCCGGCCCTGCCCCAGGCCCCGAGTCCTCTGGGTGGCCCTGCACAAAAGTATTTCTTTTTGTCCTTTTTTGATTTGCTGCCTTTCGATTTCATTGAACATTGTATTATGAGACAGGGAGAACAGAAGCTACCAATCTACCTTCCCTACACCATTCATTATTTTACATACTTGTATCAAGTGCTCTCTATTCATCTCCTTTCTAAGGTACACAATCCCAATCTTTTCAATTTCAACCACTTATTGTTGTGGTATACAGCATAATAAAACTAGCATCCAGGTACGTGAGAGATAATGGGGATGAGATAATATCTTTTCTTGGATCAACTTCTGTCGGTGAGAGAGAGAAGCTTTCAAGACTACACGGAATAATATCCTGGGACCAACAGAGCTACAACAACACTGCATCCAGATACTTAGCAGACAAAAAATATGAAAAAGAACCCTGAATTTGAGCTCCCAGCTTGCATTATCTGCCATAAATTGTAAGAAGACAATTAAAAAGTTCTTTAGCCAGTATCAGTAATGTGTAATGGGAGCATTTACTTGATTGCTAATGGCTGGGTTTACATGATGTCTCAAAGCATCAGTTGTAAGGTTTGGCAGCAGCACAACATGAGGACTGTGATTATCACTATAAATTAAATTTATGTTGATATAATTAGCAGTTACAAGCTAACATAATATTTATATTGATTCTAGTAAAATCAATGCCATACCAATGAAAACATACTCCAAAAGTTATACAATGGCTGTAATGGGATTCCAGATGTTTTGTTGTCCCAAAACAGTCCTCCTCTTTACTGTAAAAACAAACAAACAAAATTCCAAAACACCCAGTAGTTTGGACTAGACTAAGTGTTTCTAGAGGAATAAAATCTGCTCTCTTGTCTAAAGTACCTTTCTGTGTTTCTGACAAATATTTTGGGAATAAATGAAGACGAGAAATCCCCATGAAGAATCATCCTGGTTTTACCCAACAAAAGTGTAAGTGTTGGAACATGATATTTGTGTTTGTGCAGTTCTTTTCTGATGTGTGCTTTTAGTCCTAAGTAATTATCTGAGTCTATTGTACATGGATTAATTAGAACACCAGGAGTCTGTTGTGTTCCTATTGGCTAGAAGGGCTTGGGAAGAGGCAAAATATGATACACTGTTGTAGCTAGCTTGCATCTGTGTTTAATTAATTTGCTCAACAGAGAGCTGTTTATGGAAACAGGATAGTTTGCTGGTTTTATTTCTGTAACTTCTGGTAAACATTTTCTTTAACAAAGATTAAGCATTTTTAAGGAAATCCAAATGCATGCTTTGTGATTCTCCAAAACACAGTGATTCTTGTTAGACATTCACTTCCTTTGGAGGCATTTACTAATGTTGGCAGGGTTTTACACTAAGTCTTGGTTTAATTGCAGGATGAATATTATTAATTAACATTTATATTGTGGGAATACCTACAGGCCCCAGCCAAGTCAGTGCCCCATTGTTCCAGGCACTGTAGAAACATAGGGCAAATGATAATCCCTGCATCAAAGAGCTTACCATCTAAAATGCTAGATACCCGGGATACAAAACTTTACGTGCCTGCACTAGTGATCTTAGAAGTCTCAATTACATTTTTATCAGGCTCTGCCCACTGCAAGTCTGGTGCCTGATGAGTAGCTGCTGTGCTCATAGATCTTCCAACCAAGAGTACGGGGGGTTTCTTGCAAGAAGCAGCTATAGAGTTATGCTCTTGTCCCACCTCCTCAAAGGTATTCAGGTGCCCAGCTCCCACTGAAATCCCTTTAAGGATCTGGGTCCTAGTACCTCAAATAGGTGGAGCACACCCATGGCTGCATTAAAATATGCCTGAGCACAGATCATTCAAATCACCTGAGTACGAGCACTAGTTCCATCATTTGTAGCTGAAAACAAACATCATAATTCACAGCTGCCTAACCTACGTGAGATTTTTGCAGCAATATAAGGTTTGTTGTTTCCTTGCTATAAAGCTTATGACATCATAACCTCCCCCCACAAATCCTCCACACACACATACTATATTTTACATTAAAATATAATACAATATTAATACATTTATATTAAAGTAATCACAACAGGGGAAAAAGGCCTGAGCAACACCCAAAAAACAGGGCGTTAAATTCTCTGAGGGCGTAACTCCATAGAAGTCAATGTTATTTCAACAGAGGATTTGGCACAGGATCTCCAAACAGCAAAAACAATAATTTATTACTAAGTGAAAGAGCAGACACTGCACTTAGGCACACCAATATTCCAGCTCCAGACCCTTTGTCTAGGTGAGCCAAGCACTCCCAAGAATTCATAGTAACACTAAAAAACTGGTACTAATCACCGATTCCTTAATCAACAATCAAATTAACAAGGCCAGCAGAGTATATGGCAAGTAACCAGAAAATAACTCAGTGAACAAGTGCGTAATCCCAGCATTATCTATATGAGAACACTGACATCAGAGGGCCATATAACCTTTCCATCTATCACTATTATATGCGTAACTGAAAAGGGAATGGTATGGATTAATGGAAATCCTCCACATTTAGTTACATCCAAAATAATCATATTTTCCATTAGAACACAATCCTTGACAAAAAGTGTAATAAAAATAGAACATCATTTCCATGTTGCAAATTGCATTACGCAGTCTATATGATGAAGGATTTTTGCATGCATCTGCTCTTTCTCGGGTAATAAATCTATTGTTTTTCTGTTATATTGCTTTCTGGAGAGTTCTGGTATTGTTCAGGTGTTTGGGGAGGAGGGGGGTGAGCATAACATAACTGTTTTATGGGTTGGATTTGTTGCAGTTAATGGATGTGACCATTAAAAACATGCCTGCTCTGTTCAGCACCCTTTAGACCAGGGGTGGGCAAACTTTTTGACCCAAGGGCCACATCTGGATGGGGAAATTGCATGCAGGGCCGGGGCAGGGGATTAGGGTGCAGGAGGGAGTGTGGGGTGTGGGAGGGGGTGCGGTGTGCAGGAAGGGGCTTGGGCAAGGGATTGGGGCGAGGAGGGGTGCGAGATGTATGAGGGGGCTCAGGGACTGGGTTTGGGGTGCAGGAGGGGTGCCGGCGGGGTGAGGCAGGGGGCGCACGGCAGGGAGTTGGGGTGCTGGAGGAGTGTGGGGTGCAGCAGGGGGCTCAGGGCAGGGAGTTGGGATGCAGGAGTGGTGCAGCAGGGGGCTCAGGGCAGGGGTGTGGCAGGGGTTTAGGGCAAGGAGTTAGGATGCAGGAGGGGTACAGGTGCAGGAGGGGTGAGGCAGGGGGCTCAGGGCAGGGAGTTGGGGTGCAGGAGGGGTACAGGGTGCGGCAGGGAGCTCAGGGCAGGGGGTTGGGGTGCAGAAGTGCAGCAGGGGGCTCAGGGAATGAAGTTGGGGTGCAGGAGGGATGTGGGGTACGGCAGGAGGCTCAGATCAGGGAGTTGGGGTGCTAGGTGCAGAAGGGGTTCGGGCTCTGGCCCAGTGCCACTTACCGGGAGCGGCTCTGGGGTAGCAGTGGCACGCAGCGGAGCCAGGGTAGGCTCCCTGCATGCCTGCCTGCCCTGTCCTCGTGCCGCTCTGGGAAGCGTCCGGCACCACATCCCTGCGGCCCCTGGGGCAGGGGGGGCAGAGGGCTCCATGGGCTGCCCTTGCCTGTGGGTACCTCCCATTCCCATTCCCCATTCCCGGCCAATGGAAGCTGCGGGGGGAGGTACCCACAGGCGAGGGCAGCGCACAGAGCCCTCTGCCCCCCCACACCAGGGGCTGCAGGGACGTGGTGCCAGCTGCTTCTGGGAGCGGCATGGGACCTGCGGCACCACAGGGGTGGCAATCCTGCGGGCCAGATCCAAAGCCCTGAGAGGCCGGATACAGCCCACGGGCCATAGTTTGCCCATCCTGCTTTAGACTGTGTTTTGCTAATTTATGATGACAAAAAGCAGTAAGGTCTAGTAGTCAAAGCATGGAACTATGAGCCAGGAGACCTGGGTTCTATTCCCCACTCTGCCAACATGGACAATGTGCGTCCTGGCCTAGTGTTCCAGGCGGGCTTGTGCAGCAGGGGGCTCAGGGCAGGGAGTTGTGCAGCCCATGCTGGGGTCCATGCCACCACATCTTCACTGCTATTTTTAGCTGCACTAGCTAGATTAAAGCTAGCCTGGGTATGCCAACCCAAACTGCATTCACATGTCTGATTGCAGTACAACATGTACTGAGGTTATGGCTACACTAGAAAGCTTACAGCGGCACAACGAGCAGCGGTAGCTATGTCAAAGGGAGAAGCTCTCCCGCCAACATAGCGCTGTCCACCCCGGTGTTTAGGTCAGTGTAACTTACTTAATGAAAAAAATCCCCACCCCAGTTCTGTTGGGCTTGTTCTGCATCTTGGATTGCGGGGGGGGGGGGAGGGGGTCTCCTGTATCTCTGGCACTGTCTCTGTCTCAGGACCTGCCTCAAGGTTTTGCGAGTCAAAGAGGTTCTGGTTATCTACATCAATCGCCTCCTGCGTAGCAGCCTGGACTCCTGGTTGGCGTCTGTGGGGTGTTTTCACTGGTGTCCACAACATGCCAGGGCTAGGCGGTGCCCCCCTTGCAAAAATCTGGCCCATCTCCCTTCAGAGATGCAAATCTTGCAACTTCTGTAGAAGTCTTATTGTTCCTCGTGTTTTATAACCTTGTCAGAGCTCCTTTCCTTTGCTTGGGCTCTGGATCAGCCCCGCCCTTTCATTTGGTTTGATATCCTCTTGTATATGTTAGCATTTTGGGGACCGCTGTTAAGTTGGGACTGGAGCTGATCTCTGCAGAAAGCAAGGAAGCCTAGGATCTCAGCATGGAGAAGCTATGGAGAAGCACAGGGCATGGCTGCTGGATAACTGGTATGGGAGCTGGATGTTTGAATTTGGGCTAACCTGGCTATATACCAGCATTTAAACAGAAGGGACATCCAGTCAAGATGATCCTGGAGCAGGAAATGGCACACAGGTAAACAGACAGGCCTACCCTGGTGCGCAGCAATGCAGTGGGAGATAGTAGGACTGCCAGAAGCAGAATAGTTAATTTGAAATGGGAATGTGTCCACACCTACTTTACTGTGGAATAACTTACTCCAAATTTGAGTAACTTTGCTTCCAAATTGGATTAATTAATGCAGATTGAAATGCCAGATAATAGAAAAGAAAAACAAACCCGTGTGTATGTAGATGTTTATCCCCCAAAAATGCAAGTTAATCCAAAAAAGTTTCAAGCGCAGACAAGCCCTTAAAGACTTTCACGAGAGGTATTTGCACAGTGCTACGCACTGCTGCTGATTCAGGGAATCAACCGCCACGTGACTCAGCAGGTGATCAGTTTTTGCTGTGTGCTGTAGTCAGCAGCACTCACTGCTCCCCATGTTTAAATGACAACTTAAACAGCGTTTTTCCCAACCCCTATTTACAGCCATGTTTACTCCCATATTTGGAAGGAGAGAATGCAAAGTTTGGATCTAGAACTGAACTTTCTGCAAGTTAGAGCTGTTTGGATCAGTGATTTTACTTTGGCCCAACACACAGAAATAGGAACCAGCTGCAAAGATGAAATAAAAATCAAATTGTCCCCAAAACCTGGGGATGATCATGTATAGGGGTCAGCCCTCTGGAGGTGGTCTCATTGCAATCCTATACATTTGCTGTCCTCTCACTTTTATTGTTGAAAATGATATACATCAGACAGAGAGGATCATGAGACTGAGAAAGTAAACACAGAAACAGCTATGACCCCTGAATCATTTCATGTTTCCTCCTTAAGTAATTTGAGTGTCTCCCCCTCATTTTGGGTTTTTGTCACACACTGCACTCCACATTTGGGCCTTGGCATTTTGAGAGTGATGGAGAGGATAAACGGCCCTGCCTGTCTATGAAAGACCTTCCTCTTCAACTGTTTCTTAAATTAAAACTCCTTTTTGTGTCGTGTCTCGTTGAAAGTGGTTTCTCTTGTTTTTTTTAGTACCTTATTATAATGCTTTGATCATTTATTTTTTGTGCATTAAACAATTGACCAAGCAAAGCACAGGCTAACACCCAACACTTCTCTGATTGTCTGTCATGCAATACATCTGGAAGGCTGCATCCAATCAATACCTTATTTGAGGTGAGGAGGGGAATGAGGGGCACACAGAGACCTTGTATTGTTTCCCCAAATGTCAAGACTCTGGTACAGGAGGAGGGTGGAAGGAGAGGCACACAGACCCCACCCCCACCCCTAGCCTGGGGAGAATGGTGGGAAAGGGAACCACACAGAGCCCCTGGCATTGGAGGGGGGTGAGATAGGGGGACAATGGTACAGCAAGAGGGGAATATGAGAGACACACAAAGCCTCTGGCATGTAGCAAAGAGATAATTGGGAATGCAAAGAGCCCCTGGCATGAGACAGGAGGTGGGAGAAACTGCAGGCAGTCCCTAAAATAGAGAGGCATCAGGGGGCAAGGCACATAAGGAGCTTGGGAGTGGAAGGTGATGGAGGAATTCAAGGAGTCCTTGTGCAGTGAGCTCGGCCTATACCAGCTATGAAGTGTTCATCCTCTAGGTACACAACACCCTGAGTGCCTAAGTGGGTGAAAGGGCATTTTGTAAATAAAATGATTATATATTGCAAAATTGTTAGGTTCTGTACTCGCAGGCAGATCAGCACTGGCTCAACAGAAATAGATAGATTGGGTAGCTAGCAGATAAAATAGATGGGTCAAATGGATCACAGATTCATCATGGGATAAAAAATCTTATGCAATACACTTTGACAATATTCTGAAGGGATGATTTTATGACCCCCAGCATCATTCTAGCACTTTCACATTTCTTCTCCCTTTGTCTGTCTTCATGCTACGTTGAACCAGGAGAACAAAAAAGTAGCGCAATAAACGCCGATAGCCAACTCAAAGCTTTCCCCCATTCTCAGTTTCAGAGCACTGGCTTTCAGCTTGGAGCCTTTCTTGTCAGATTCAAAGTCCTAGTCACAACTTTAACACAGACAAGAGGAACAATGAAGGAGGCAGTAGCTGCAACTTTGAAACTGTCAAAAAAAAAAAGATGCCTGCCTCTGGAATGTTCTGATGAAATAAATGGAATATATATATTGCCTTTTAAAATGATTTATACGCTATATGTAAGTAAACAATCATATTAACCCTACTTTCAATGGGGCAAATGAGTAACTCTTACATAACACTGAGACTGTGTGTTATATACAGATTTAGTTGCCTTTAGAACTGCCATGTACATTTACCATCCCAGGCACATCCTTATACCATGATTGTTAAGAGTGAAAAATCGAACAATATCTTACTTGCCCATCCAAAAAACCAAATTTTGGTCACACTGGAAAGCAGGACTAGAAAATAAGAGAAAATATTCCACATGTCATGGCCAAGTTAGCATTGCAGAAGAAATCTTAACTTTTGGAATTTCTTGACTTTTGAATTTCTTGACAGTTTCATAATCTTAATGGTTTTCTATTTCTATTTCCCTGAGGTGTCTTTTTTATTTGTTTGTTTCAAGGAGAACGAGGGGGAAATGAGAAATCCAGTTTATATAACCTCCGGTTCCATCAGCTTGTAAACATCTTGAACTTTGGCTATTTGTCTTGGACAGTTTACAGACTCCACACAGTTCACTTGAGATGAGAACAAAAATGGTACTTTCCAGTCCAGCACTATCTCCTGCATGCATCTAGTGCAGTGGTCACCAACCCGTCGATCCTGGAGCCTCTGCCAGTTGATCGAGATCTCTGGGCCACTAAAAGTCCGGTGGCGCAGTGGGACTCAGGCAGGCTGCCTGCCTGCCGCTCCTAGAAGTAGCTGGCTGATGGCACGTCTCTGCACCCCAGGGGGTGTAGAGGCAGCTCTGCACACTGCTCCCACCCCCAGCACCATCCCCGCAGCTCCCACTGCTCCCCTTTCCCCCTAGGTTGATTTAATGTTAGCCTTAGTTTGCACTTTGTCATCACCCTTTTAAAAAATAAATGTATTTTTAACCCATTATCTATCCATTGTATGTTTCCCCACAGTCCTCCCACTTTCAGTCACCGTTTCCTCACTCACAAACAGAAAAAAAAATTAACCTAGGCCCTGTGCTTGTAGTGTAGCATTTTGCCCTCAGATTCAGCTGGAGCACCTACGGCATATGTAACTTGTGAGCTGTGTAATTAATAGAGCACTCCCTATATATATATACAGAGAGAGAGAGAGAGTGTTACAGGGGAAAAATCCCACGGAAATGTCTTTAAGGCAAGGCTGAGCCTGAGGCACTCACAGTCCGATGGACATATTTTACGTACTACACCTCTCTGACCATATGTGGAGCACTACCTATAATAGGGATGGGTGAATGTCTTCAGCTAGAAGCAGCTCACTCATTAGCCCTGCATAGGTGGAGATGAAGAGATAAGAGGGAGAGGCAGAGGGAGAGAAAATATTACAGTTAGTGTAAATGGCAGTGATAAGCTCAGACTGCGCACACACTTCAGGAAGGTTCCATGACATCATAGATCATCTTTCAGAACATTTGGTTATGTCACAAATTCTAGCTATTTAATTTTTTTCTTAAACAAATCGAGTGTTATCTAACCCGGAACAGTTAACACACAGGAAAAGCTAAATGGGGGGAGAAGGGAGAAAGACTAGTCAGCAGTTTACAGGTGTGATATGTACAACAAGAGCCAAGTCAGAAAAGTGTTAACCATTAAAACGGCCAATTTAAACAAGCCACAATTAAAGCAACGGCTTCCCCATAATCTCCTCGGGAGTTCCAAGATATCTTAGGGGACCAAGTTAGTCCTAACTGTATCTTGTTTTACTTGGCCAATTAAACAACAGACTCTTCTCTCAGCTGGCTCATTTTGTAGATATCACACCTTGCTTGCTGCAGACTCTTCTATTGCCCTTTTGGCACACATACAGCATATATTTTTATTAGACATAAGGAATTTTTTTAAAGAATCCCATTGGTCAATATTGATCACCCTCACATGAATACTTTTTTAATCGATGCTTCCCCCCTGCAACAGCAGTAACTAGCACTTGGAGTTGTGATACCCTCATGCACAGACCATTTGAAGAGACGGCATTGACTGTTTTGGCAAGAGGAGAGAGACACCTCTGAAAGGAGCCAGCATCTGCAACAGTGGCTAGAATTGGCTCCGGCAGAGGGGAGATACGGGAAAGAGAGATGAAGCAGGCGAAAGAACTAGCACCAAGGGAGGAAGAGGCTGGAGCTTCCCTAAACACAGCTAGCAAAATAAAGACAGAAGGATCTTCAAGAATAAAAAGTGTTCCCCCCCCCAAAGAAAAAAAAATAGGAATTTTTTTGTTCTGATTTACTTGAAGGGGAATGGCACTTTTCTCATTGATTGTGGGGTGCTGTTCTCAGACTTCCACCTTGGATGATGTACTAAAATCTCAGAAACTAGCTTTTCCTTTCATGCAAAACTTCACTACTGTTTCCCTCCAACTAATCAATATTTAGATAATACTCTGCACACATATGTATAGGCTCAGCTCCTCAGCTGTACCAGAAAGCTATTTGGCACAGCGCGGCAGGGGGGAAAAGATGGCATTAAGACACATTTGTGCTCCCCCAATCCCTGGGGCAGTTGGAGGCACATTCACCCCAGGGATCCTCTGATCTCAAGGAGGTTAGAATAGGGAGGGGTAGAGCTGTTCATCCTAGCTCTGTGCTAGCTAGGGAAATCCTTAGCTGCCTACTTAATACAACAATAATACCTCTCTCCTACAAAGGAGTTAAGTATCATTATCCCCATTTTACAGATGGGGAATTTGAGGCACACGAAGCAACGGACTTGCCTAAATCACCCAGCAGGTTAGTGGCAGAGCCAGGAATAGAATGCAGCTCTTCTGAGTCCCACTCCATTGCCCTAACCACTGGACAATATTTCCATTTCATGGCCCCTTTGTGCCACCAGAGCAATAGTAACATATATACACATGCAGTGCTGTCTGATGGAATGAGCATAGAAATGGGAATCAGGGCAGCTTGAGTTCTAATCCCACACTCCTGAGTGACACAGTTGTACCAACTTAATTCCCAGTGTAGACAACCCTATGTCGATGGGAGAGTTCTCCTGTCGACTTCACTACACCAACAGAAGAAGCTCTCCCGTTGGCATAGTATTGCCTTCACTAATGCACTACAGCATCACTGCTGCAGCTTTCTAAGTGTAGATCTGCCGTTACTGACAAGACACTTCACTTCTTTGTGTCAGTTCTCCATCAGTAAACGGGGATAATATTTCCTTAGCTCACAGGGGAATATTCAGATTAACGTTTGTGTAGTACTTTGTACAAGTCAGGTGTTATGCAAGTTTTTTGAGTTATTACTGGACAATACAAGCAGACTAGTTAGTTTGACTTTCAGTTCTCATGCACAGATGAGTGACCTCAACCCAGTGCACAGCACTGATAGGATCAGGCCCATAATGAATTATGATGGATTGAGAAGCTCTGTTAGTAATGGTTTGTTCTGTATTTCCTAAAAATCAGATAGAGTGATAGATTGTGAGAATATTTAGAAAATGCTTTGATTGCTACTTGTTAAAGTCTCCCTTTGCATTAAAGTGCTAAAGAGTTCAAATGCCAAACACAAGATAATTAAAGTAAATAGTTTAAGTCACCTTGATTGAGCAATCCTTCAGCCCTCATATAGATTGCACCGATCACAACACATCTTCCATTCTTCTCTTATCCTGGCCTTCCTTCTCCATGTGTACGGCCATGCCTTTTCACAATAAAATCTTCCCATTTCTTTGGAGGTCAGCTGAGTGGTCATTTCAGTTCCCGTGGATATCACTCAGTGACAGCTACAGTCCATCGATTGTCAGTGAATCTCACTTTATGCCCTGTCCATCGCATTTTACAGTACCTGCTTTCAATGACGACGTCCTGCACTGTACTCTGCTATCTGATCACTTCATTGGGGAGTCGGTCGTGTATTGAAATCCCCAGAATTCTTCTTTCCATCGCCCTCTCCGTGAAAGATTTGTTGCTCCTCTATCTTCATCAGCGCCCACGTTTCGTTGTCTTACAACACTGGTAGCTGTACTGTTGAGTTGAAGAGGTTGGCACGTGTTGCCTTGTTGATTTTTCCTTGGAGGACATCCTTGATAGAATTGAATGCACGCCAACCAGCTCTGCAAAATCCTACCTCAATGCCTCAAAGTGGCGCAGCAGTGACTCTGGCTTGTTTCACAGTGATGATAGCAGAGTCTATTCTTCAGTAGGTCCAACCATGCTATTAAGGAGTCAGACTGCTAAACTTTGGAGGGGACAGCTGTCCTCTCTTTTTAAGGTTGAGTGCTAGCTAAGCTGAGGAGGTCAAGATGATACTGACAGCATAGCCAGTGGGTGGCTGAAGAAATGGCTAAAACAACATGAATAAATATGCCCCAGTTCCTTGCATGTCCCTCGATCCATTCGACGGATGCAGAGTTTGATTGACAAGAGGCTGCTAAGAATCTCAGGGACCAGAAAAAGGACTGCCCTCTCAGTGTTTACCTACAACTGCAGGACACTGATGAGGGATGACTTGATTAATGATCTAATAGAGGAAAAGGCAAGGACAGCCTACAATGTCCTTGGTCTCTGCAAAACACAACAAAGGAAATGGAAGTGAAGTGGAAAGACAGAAGGTGCAAAAGAGAAGACGCAAGAACTGTTGGAGAAATCAGTTTTATCATCATCAAGAAATGGTCTTCAAAAATCATCTCCTGCAAGTTCAAGTCATCACGCATCGGAATGCTGTACCTTCAACTGAACAAGAATAGCACCCTCAAGATTATCCAGATCTACACTCCCACAAGAACAAGTGAAGATGATGATGTGGAAGAATTCTATCAGGAGCTTGAGGAAACCCTCACTCAAAAATCCACATATACAATTGCGATGGGAGACTTCAAAGCCAAGGCCAGATGACGGAAGGAAGGCGAAAAGTTCATTAGAAGGTATGGCATCAGCAAACGGAATTCACGAGAATGACTGACAACTCTGGCAGAGACAAACGAAAAGTTCATTGGGAACAACTGGTTTAAGAAAAAGACCAAGAGAAGGTGGACATGGATCATGCCCAATGCGAAGAACAAGAACGAGATCGACTATATTCTGATTGATAAGTGGCGCATCATACAAGACATCTCAGTTTTGCCATCAAATAGTTTGAGTAATCAAAAGTTAAAAGCAGTATAACACAATGCTTAAGTAGAAATAATAATGTGTACTTCTATCATTTCTGAAGAAATATTTATAAATTTTCTAGGGGGACTCACCAGATAGTGCTATTAGACATAGTTTTTAATTTTTTTCTTAGCATGCAAGCACTGTTCAGCCTTTGAAGAAATGCAGCATTGTTATTTTTGTGAGACAGTTGCTTTTTGCAGGAGCTGTTGCAAGCAGCTGGAAAGTTTTCTCTCTGCCTTAATCTAACTAGAGTCAATCCTTGGGGATGAATTGTTCCCTAGAAACGAGGCACTGGTTTTCTGGCAGAAGGTGTTTTGAATGAGGAAACTGCCTGCATGTTGTATGACTACCTCTGTACAAACTGCATTAAATAAGTACTCAGACTCCATGTCACTGATTTCTCCTCCAACACAAAACTGACTTGCAAGTCCTCAATATCTGCTACTTAGGGTTGCCAACTCTGTTTGGATCTATTTCCAGGAGGTTTCATCTCATGACATAATGGCATTAATAACTGACCTACTGTACTCTAAAACTCATTCACTACAGAGCCATCATTTTGCCTTCAGTGGAAATAATGAGAGTCATATGGATTATCATTTCCCATTTTAAGCATATTGCATAAGTAAATAATATTGCAAAATCTCCACTTGTAATGTGAATCTTATTTTTAAATAGTGAGATTGGGTTTAGGTTACTTTGCTTGTTAACGCATGTTTAAATATTTGTGTGTATGCTTGTATGTTTGTAGTTAATTCCATTATTTAAAAATACAGAAAATAAAATAGCATACCATTAGAAAAGGACAAAAACAGCAAAAACTCAATTAGGCTTATTTAACAGAAAATGCTTGACAACACAAAATGCAGTCTGCTGTAAATTCATCGACTTTGCAAAGCCATTTTTTATAGTCAAGGATCTTTACAGTATTCATCCTTGCAACAACAATAGTACTTTTTCTTTTATACGATACCTTTAGAGCTGCTATGTTTTGCCATTTCTGTTCTCTTTTTTTGGAAAGTGCAAGGCAATTGCAGTATAGCATAGACCAGAGAAAAGACGAACATGCCTGTTCACCAGTTACGGTGCACAGACACCAGTTACGGTGAACAGGCATGTTCAGACAGTTCACCAGTTACGGTGCACAGACTTTACATTGTGACAAAGTTGCAGCCATACAAGGTAAAGAAATGCACTCATAGTGCAACTGTTGGACAAGCAAATGCACATTGCCATGGCATTTTAAACACCGGCTGGACTACTGTATAAATTGGACTCAACATTCAATATTCATTTTCAGAATGCCCTGTGATTTATCTTCCAAGTTGGTCTCAGCACTCTCCTGGAGATTTATATTTAATTCCTGGAGACTCAAGGGCAATCCTGGAGGCTTGGCAACCCAGCTGCTATTGCTTTCAGAGGGGTGACATATCTATTAATCTATCTATAATAAAAATGGGATGGATTGAGGCACAAAGGCTTGCCCAAAGTCACAGAATGAATCAGTTGCAGAGCAAAGGCAGAGTAAGGAATAGAAACCAGGAGATTTTCTAACAAACAGCTATAACAGAAGTATCTTATTCATGTCTGAGCCGCTAACACATACATCTTCTGATAAATCATTTTTTGGGAGAGAGATACAACTATGATTTATAATCACAGTTCCAGTAAATATGAAAGAGCTGCCAAATCTGCCTATCTAAATGGCAATGATCTCATTTTTAATCAGATGTTTTAAAAAAAAATTAGATAGAAGTCTCCTTCTTTTTGCCTTGCTAATATGGCATAATAGCAAAATGTTCTATTTTGAACTCTGCTGGAAGAGCAAGCATTTCAGCATCATATGTCTGACAGAATATAATTAATATCAGTGAGGAATTAAAGGAGATTTAGAGAAAAAATATTGGACACATCTGGAGTTAAATAACAATTTAGCCTCATTAAAATGGGCTATCACTTACTACTAATTTTATTCTTGGTTGCAAAGGCCAGCATTTGTTTGAATAAAGATGAAAAAGTAGCTGTTAACATAGTGCAAATGAGAGTGCAAATTGGAAGGAACAATTATGTTAATGAGCATTTGAATGTTGTATAGTACCCAACTGCAAGGAAAAAAAAATCCCCTTGATATTATTAAAGAGCTAATGATTATTTGGCAAGGAATTTAAGGTCCTTATTCTGCAAGCTGCCTTGCATGGGTGCAGGGTTGTTTGCAGGGTTGGGGCCTACCTAAGAACACTTTTAAAATAGAATGTCATGCCCCCCTCTTCCTGCCCTGACAAAACCAGGGCACTTCTACAAATCAGTGTGACCTCTGAAAATCCTTTTCAAATCCCTGATATTAAACCAAAGAAGCTTGAGTCCCCAACTTTCCCACTACCCAAGTGCTTGGTCTTAAGAGAGAAGTTTTGTCCCCATGACAGTGAGTTAAACAGCAAAAGAAATTATTTCTTCTGGGACCTATCCCTTTAGAATGAAATACACATAAATGGGACAGGCAGCATTCAGATGAGCTATAAAGGGCTATACAAGGAACCCTTTTGCCGTGCACAGCAGCAAACATTATTGGTCCTACAAGAACCAGGAACTATGCCATATGTTCTTGAGTGCCGTCTACTGACACCTTCTCTATTAACTGTTTTCATCTATACAGATATAAAGCAGTCTCATAACCGGGAGCAGCTCAGTCATCTAGATTTCAGTGGTGCAAGACAAGGAAAGTGGCCATCAATAAAAGAAGTCTGAAAGATCAGTTTGCAGATAATGGACTAAAAAATTCACAAAGCTGGTGAAGGAAAAAAAATGTATACAAATATTAAAAATTGCCTACGGCGATTTTTTTAATTATGTAACAGAGGAGCCCTAGGCACCTCTGTTACATAATAAAATTAAAACCAAATAAAACAGAAAAAAAAACCCAACAACAAGCCACCCCGTATCAGTCTCCATAAAACAAAGAAGGGGGAAATAAGGAGAGAAGGGCACAAGGAAAAATCAGTGATGAAATGTATATGAAACAAATGAGGGAGAATGGGAGCGCCCATCAGTCAAAGTAGAGAAACAAGTCTGAAATACCTGATCTGTCTGGCTGTAACGAAGGGTGGCCAAAATACTTATTTGATACAGAGTGGGAAACTCAAACCCAATACAGGTCAGTTTACATACACACCTCAGATACAGGTTTTGCTAAACTAGGAGTTTTTACACTGCTGGTCTATCAAAGGTACAGCTCTGTGGGTGGAATGCTGTAACGTACGCTGGTGGGGAACCTGTAGTGTAAACAAAGGCCAAAATCTGGAAAGGTCCCTCAGATTTGGGGTGTCTCAATTTGGGCAGCCAAAAAATGAGGCACTGATGAAAATGTGGGTCATGATGTCTTGGAAGCCATTTAAGTTCATGTAGGGCACGTCTACAGTTGGAGCTGGATGTGTAAAATTCCATCTTAAGGAGATATTCTCATGCTAGCTCTCACTGAACTAGCACACTAAAAACAGGGTGTACCGTGGTGGTGTGAGCCACAGCAGGGGCTAGCCGTCCTCAGCACGTCACCATTTGAAATGCTATATGTGTAATCAGGGTGGCTAGCCCCTCTCACTGCTCACTCCATTGCAACTACACTCTATTTTTAGGGCACTAACTTGATCAGAGCTAGCACAGGTATGTCTCCATGAGCTGGAATTTACAGCTCCGGCTCAAAATGTAGACGTACCCTCAGATCCTGACCAAAGTGGGATCAGAATCATACTAGCTACAGCCACATTGAAACACAGTTGTTGCAAATGTTGCCCTAGCATGGTATCCTGACCCTGTGGATGTGGAATTTTGTATGCGAACTATATTATAACACTGGTTAAAAGACACATGTTTATGAACAGTAATCCCCAGACATAGGGTATAGCTACACTGCCATCATGGGATGCATAGGAAGCTTATGTAGGCATACCTGAGCTAACTTTAATCTAAATTAGCTTAGGTCCCAGGGCAGCAATGCTGTGGCAGAACAAGCCTGCTTGGATCCCTGGGAAATTATTTGCATGGCTGAAACAAACATTGCTATAGCTTCAGTGCACTGGCACCCAAGCTAGCTAAATTAAAGCTGGCTTAGGTATGTCTACAGAAGCCATAATCACTCTCTGTGATTGCAGTCAGGGGCGGCTCTAGCAATTTCAACGCCCCAAGCACGGCGGCACGCTGCGGGGGGCGCTCTGCCGGTCGCCGGTCCCGCAGCTCCGGTGGACCTCCTGCAGACGAAGCCGCGGGACCAGCGGACCCTCCGCAGGCACACCTGTGGGAGGTCCACCGGAGCCGCCTGCCGCCCTCCCGGCGACCGGCAGAGCGCCCCCTGCGGCATGCCGCCCCAAGCACGCGCTTGGCGTGCTGGGGCCTGGAGCTGCCCCTGATTGCAGTGTAGACATATCTGGGTTCTATCTTCCAGTGTAGATGAACTGAACTGTATTTTACCCCTGTTTCAAGGTGTAGCAAAATTTGGATTAAAGTCTTGAAGAGAGAATAGGACAAAGCTAACAATGCCATGAGGAGTTAAGTCACACTGGGATATAAATCAGAAATCTAATTCAATACTCTAAGCCAGTGGTCCCCAACGTGGTGCCTGTGGGCACCATGGCGCCCGCCGGGGCATTTATGTGCGCCCGCCTAGTGCCCCACAGGGGAGAGAAGCCACGGCCCCGCGCCTGCCGGGGACAGAGAACTCAGGCTGCGAGCGCGGTGTTCTCTGTTCCCAGCAGGCGCAGGGCCTGCCTAGTGCCCAGCAGGGGAGACAAGCCGCGGCCCCGTGCCTGATGTGGACAGAGAACTCCAGGGCTCCAGGCTGCGGGCGCTGGTGTTCTCTGTCCCTGGCAGGCGCGGGGCCGCGGCTTAAGCCAGAGAGAAGCCAAGGCCCCACGCCTGCTGGGGACAGAGAACTCCGGGGCTGCGGGCGCCGGTGTTCTCTGTCCTCACGGCTTCTCTCTTCTCTCTGGATTCATATATTATGTAATATTAAATATGATGTTTTTCATATTATTTAACGTACAAATACAAAATAAGCCTTGAAAAACTGTTGGCGCCCACCACACTCTTCTGAAAACATGAATGTGCTACTGGCCACAAAAAGGTTGGGGACCACTGCTCTAAGCTTTGTGCCCACCTTCCCAGGCATTCTTTAGCATTGCTATCGAGTTCATTTTTATATGTGTAAGCAGAGTCAGGATGAGCCCTGCCCTGACATCTGGTGGTACATTATGAGGAGTGGGCAAAGGAATTTTAGGAATGTGCATTTGCATTGGTAAACCCACTTCACTTAGCATAACACACAGCAGCATGGGAAGGTTATTTTCACACTGTGGAATCCCCAATTTCTTTGTTATTGGGGCAGGAAGGAAAAAAAGGGGCTGTTACCTTAATTATGTGAATGAGGAACTATGAGACTGCTTTATGACAGAAATGACTCAACCTACATTAAATAGTACTTGCCAGACAAGGGACAGGGGTTCCAAAACCCAGTGAAGGGAGAGAGGCTGGGGACTGGTGTGTGTACCTGATGGTATGGGCCCCTTTTGAGGGCCTGGAACACCAATTGCACTTCCTCCTCTCTCCACTGTTAAAGAGCAGAGCTAATTTTGAATCCTTTAGGAGTCCATCTAGAGGCTGCTGACCTGAATTCACGTTGGGCCATGTGGCAGTGGGGCTCTCCTACTACAAGTGGAAATCACTAGGAGCTGAAATCACTAAAGAGCTAAGCTTACTAAGCTAAGATCACTGAGTGCTGTGTTAAGTAGTGGGAGAGCCTGAAGATCTATCACCAAGCAGCTGGCAGAGCGGAGCGGTCTGCAGCACGTTGGAGCAGCCCAATGAACAGTGAGCAGTGTGGAGCGGTTTGCGGGGGGCGCTGGCGTGGTTCACGGGTCTGCTGGAGGAGCGGCACAGCTGGTGGAGGGAGCCAGTCGTGGTGAAGGCTGCAGCAGAACTCCACGGAGAAGCGGGGCAGTCGGCCCTGGCCCACGTAAGGTGTCCCATTTCCACCCAGGCTGGGGTAAAACTCTGCAGATAAACTTTTGACCTCTGGGGGGGCACTGCCCGGAGCCTGAGACTGGTGGGTTGTTGGACTTTGGGGTGATTGGACTTAAGACCCTAAGGACAGTGCCAAATGTACTTGGAGGTGGGTTTTTGCTTATGGTTTGTGTATAGTCCTGTTTGTGGTGTCTCTCCAACGTGATGCCACATTGTTTCCCTCCTTTATTAAAAGGATTTTGCTACACTCAGACTTGTGGTAGATAATTGTCCCAGGTCACTGGGGGGGGGCTCGAGCAGTTTTGCATTGTGTTATTGAAACGGAACCCCTGGATACTGAACCCGGCCCTTGTTGCTGCCAACTCAGAGGGGCAGAAGGGTTACATTTTTGGGGGCTCATCCGGGATCCCTGGGTCAGTAGCACCTGTTGAGTGTTTCACTGTATTGGGAAACAATTGTCTTTATATTTTGAGGAATTACTGTTTGTATAATGGCTAATATGTCGGATTTGTTGGGTCCTGCAGCCCCTAGCTCAGGGCGGCAGCCTCAGCCAATGATTGGGCACAAGCACTGGGGCATATATTGGAAAAGATTGTGTTGGCCTATGCTCGTCAAACTCTTGTCGTAAGTTAAGGTTATTTGCTGGGGAAGAGGAGTTTGAACCCTGGTTGGAGCATACCACTGAAATGCTGCGGGGTACGGACTGATGTAAGATGTCTAATAGAGAGCCTTAGTGGCCCAGCATTAGATGTATTGACCCTAAGGTCAGTGTGAAGGACTGCCTAGAGGCCCTTGATAATACCTTTGGGAGCGTAGAGAGCCCTGAAGACAGTTACTGTAAATTCCTTGATTCCCGACAGGAAAGGGGTGAGAAAATTTCAGCCTATATACAGAGGCTGGAGAGACTGCTTCAGAGAGCTGTTATGAGGGGAGCAGTGACTGCTGAGCAGATGGATCAGACCAGACTGGCTCAAGTTGTAAGAGGACTCGGTATCAGAACCCGATCCTACTTCATCTCCGACTAAGAGAACGGCAGGATCATCCCCCAAGTTACTCCCAGCTGATAAAGGAGGTCAGGGAAGAGGAAGAAAGGCAGGCTGCCAGCGAGTGTTGGGAAGCCCAAACATTGGAACCAGCCAGCACAACGCCACTGCAAATGGCCAGTGTACTGATGGTGAGCACTACAGAGGAACTTGCCCAACAAATGCAGGTCCTGACAGAGCGGATAGCTGAGCTGCAAAGCACCGTTGACCGAGCTAAGATTTCCAGGAATAAGGAGCCTCAGACTGTGACAATGGAGAAGTCAGTATCTAGAGCCACTGTCCCACCCGGCGAAGGGGAAAGGGCAATTCTTTTGCTATCGGTGTGGTCAGGATGGGCACAATGCTACTAACTGCCATAAGGAAGAGAACCCTCCTTAGTGTGCTGAGGAGCAGTTGGGAGAGACCCAGTAGCGGCCAGAAGGTCTGGGGACAGAGACCACCTAGACCTACAGGATTTGAAGATTCCCCAAAAGAGACCGTCCAGCTGGGATCCCTGCAGGACTGATAGGGCCGCGAGCAGAGGTCATGGTGAGGATTGAAGGGGTGGAGTGTAAAGCCGTGCTTGACACTGGATCTCAAGTGACTATTATATTTCAGTCATTCTACCAACAGATGCTTAGGCACCTGCCTATACAGCCACTGACTGGCATTGGTCTGTGTGGCCTCAGCATGGATGAATACCCCTACCAAGGGTATGTCATAGTGCACCTGGAATTCCCAGAGGAGGTTGCTGGGGTAACGGAAGAGGTAGACACAGCTGCCTTAATATGCCCTGACCCTAAAGGGACCTCTGATGTGTCTGTGCTGATAGGGACCAACTCCAGTCTCTTCAAGGTGCTCGCGGATTACTGCAGACGACGGGCTGGGGACCAGTACCTGAGTACCCTGATGATCCATACGCTTTGTGCTGAAGCCTATAGGAAGATTGAGAGTGCTAAAACGGAGACCTCTGAGCTACCGATTGGGGCACTGAAGTACATGGGCACAACCCCCTTAGTAGTGCCCGCAAGGACAGAGCAAGAGGTGCTTGTCATGAGTACCAGGCTGAAAGGCAGTAAAGGGACATTAGCAATGATAGAGCAGCCAGTTGAAGGAGAGCTCCCGGAAGGAGTGCTGGTCCCCAGTGGAGTCATAACCCTACCTGCTGAAGCCCAGGAAAAGGTGACTATACTGATTGCTAATGAAACAAGTCGAGATGTTGTTGTGAAGCAAGGACAAAAGATAGCAGACCTCTTCGAGCCTGAATCAATTGTGAAACCTCAGTGCGAGACTCAAGTTCCGACAATAGACCCAGCAAAGTTTGACTTTGGAGATTCACCATTGTCGGAGGAGTGGAAAGATCGTCTGAGGAGGAAACTTTGTGAAAGACCCAAGGTGTTCTGACTGCATGAGTGGGATGTGGGATGTGCAAAAGGAGTAGAGCACAACATCAGACTACATGACTCCCGACCTTTCCGAGAGAGATCTAGGAGGCTTGCTCTCTCCGAGATGGAAGATGTGCGACAACATCTTCAAGAGCTGGCTGCAAATGGCATCATTACAGAGTCCGCAGCTCATACGCCTCACCCATTGTGGTGGTCCGTAAAAGAATGGGAAAATCCGGATGTGTATTGACTACCGCACCCTGAACCGCCGTACAGTGGTTGATCAGTACACAATGCCTCGAGTCCAAGATGCTTTAGACTGTTTACTGGGAAGCCAGTGGTTCTCTGTGTTGGATCTTGGATACTACCAGATCCCTCTGGGTGAAGAAGATAAGGAGAAGACAGCCTTCATCTGCCCATTAGGGTTTTATCAGTTCGAACGCATGCCCCAAGGGATTTCTGGAGCACCTGCCACATTTCAACGTCTTATGGAGAAAGTTGTGGGAGACATGAATTTACTGCAAGTGTTAGTTTATTTGGATGACCTGATTGTGTTTGGAAGAACTTTGGAAGAGCATGAAGAAAGACTTCTTAAAGTGCTTGATAGGTTGGAGGATTATGGTTTGAAGCTTTCAATTGACAAATGCCAGTTCTGCAGGACCTCAGTGAAGTATGTGGGCCACATCGTGTCCCAAGAGGGTGTGAGTACTGATCCTGATAAAATAGAAGCCCTCACTACATGGCCACGTCCAAGCAACTACAGAGAACTCAAGACTTTCCTTGGGTTTAGTGGCTACTAATTTGTAAAACTATGCTACAATTGTAAAACCCTCAATGATCTTACCAGGGATATCAGTCCAGCAAGAACAAATCTAAGACCAGGAATAAAAGGCCTTCCGTGCAGAGACACTATGGCCCCTTCAACCCTTTGGGCCACGGTGGAATGAGAGATGTGAAAAGGCTTTTCGAGAAATCATTACTTGCCTAACTCATGCCCCTGTCCTAGTCTTTGCTGACCCAAGCAAACCATTTATCCTGCATACAGATGCCAGTTTGGAGGGTCTGGGAGCAGTACTGTACCAGGAGGCGGAAGGCACGCGTAAACCTGTAGCCTTTGCCAGCCGAGGACTGTCTGATAGTGAAACACGCTATCCCACCCACAAGCTGGAGTTCTTGGCCTTGAAATGGGCCATCACTGAGAAATTTCGAGACTACTTGTATGGTGCTCAGTTCCAGGTGTGGACAGACAACAACCCACTGACTTATGTGTTAACAAGTGCTAAACTGGATGCTACAGGGCAAAGATGGGTGGCCGCTTTGGCTATGACTTCAGCATTCAATACCGATCAGGAGAAGCAATGTAGATGCAGATGCATTGTCCAGGCGTCCACAAGCACCAGGAGTTGCTGTGATACCCACGGATGGAGTGAGAGCTATTTGCAGTGTGAGTCGCCGGCCAGAGGCCCATGAGAGCCTTCATGGATGCGTTGCTGAAGCTTTGGGACTGCCCCTGAATGCGTGCCTTCTGCTTCAGTGAACTATATTGCTTTGGACCAATCTCCTTGCCCGTGCTCAATGCGGCTGACTGGCAGGAAGCCCAGCTGCAAGATATTGACATTCGTGATCGCTACTTGCCAAAGGGAGGCGAGGCCCAGCTGCGGTTGTCCCACCTACCCCAGAGGGCAAACTACTGTTGAGAGAATGGACCAAGCTAAAACTGATTCAGGGAGTGCTACACCGTGTGACCACAGACCCTCTACAAAGGCAACGGAACCAACTAGTGCTGCCAAAGAGTACAGAGGCCTGGCCATGAGGGCCCTGCATGATGACTTTGGACATTTAGGGATGGAGAGGACCCTGGAACTTATCCAGTAGGTTCTATTGGCCCCGGATGGCTGAAGATGTTGAAATGTGAGACCTGCGCTCGATGTGTTCAAAGGAAAACTCTGCCCACGAGGGCTGCATATCTGAAGAACATTACCAGCAACAAACCTCTGGAGCTGGTTTGCATTGATTTCTTGTCTTTAGAAGTGGACAAGAGGAATATTGGGAACATTCTGGTCGTGACCGACCATTATCCATATCCCACACGTGATCAGAGGGCCACCACTGTCGCTCGGGTACTTTGGGAAAAATATTTCTCAGTTTATGGATTCCCAGCCCGGATACACTCGGATCAGGGAGTAACCTTCTGAAGGAGGTGCTGAGGATAGCAGGAATTAAAAAGTCGAGGACAACGCCTTATCACCCGCAGGGTGACCCTCAGCCAGAGAGGTTCAACCGAACCCTGTTAGATATGTTAGGGACTTTGCGGCCAGAGCAGAAGGCAACCTGGAGCCAACATGTTGCATTTCTGGTGCACGCCTACAACGCCACCAAGAATGATGCTAGTCACCCCATATCTCTTGATGTTTGGGCGAGAACCAAGATTACCCATAGACCTGTGCTTTGGTGTATCAGAGGATGGCGATAGCTATGAAACCCATCAGCAATATGTATCCCGACTACGAGAAAAGCTGCGGGATGCTTACCACTTAGCTGCATCTGCAGCTCAGAAGAATGCAGATCGTAACAAACATCGATATGATGCTAGAGCTCCAGCCAGGGACAGAGTCCTGCTGCGAAATTTGGGTATTGCTGGCAAACACAAGATAGCTGACAGATGGAAGGCAATACCTTACTTGGTGATGGAAAAGCTAGGAGACCTGCCGGTCTACAAGATCAAACCTGAAGAGGGTCCAGGGCAGACAAAGACCGTGCATAGAAACCTTTTGCTCCCGGTGGGGGAATTGGTAGGCAGCCCTTATGAGATGGGCCACAACAGGGCAATTGGGCAGAACGAAGGTGCTGTACCAAAGCCACTTCCCAACGTGGACAGCCAGCCTCCTGCAGCTAACCTACCCCTACTCAGCACATCTGAGAGTGAGTCTGAGGAGGAAGACACAACCATGGTGTATCCTAGGATGAAGACAAGATTGCAGTCTCGATCAGCTGAATCAAAAGAGACTACCTCCTCTTCCACCCTAAACCCTATGGCAGAAGTATTTAGGCCCATTCCTGACACTCCTGAGCCACTGGTGGAACCCCCATGTAAAGACTTACACAGATTATTGGACAGTGGCGACATACAGATGGAAGATGTCCCAAGCACCTTCGATCCTCCACAGTTAGAACTAGAAATGCAGGGGCCTATGCCAGTATCCGAGGGGAACTCACAGGAAACCTCCCCATCCGTCACTCAAGAGGATGTCCCCCCTACCACAGCAACAGAGTTTCTTCATAGGCGAGACAGAGTAATAAGACCAGTGAAACGGCTAACTTACGATGCACCTGGGGTGATTAGTGAGGAGCCAATACCTTTAGCACACAGGTTTGTGAAAGCTAAAGTGGGCTATCTGAGGCCCTTTGGAGGGGACCAGTAAGTTGGTATAGTAGGGAATGTGATTTGTCGGGACGACAAATTCTCGGCTGGGGGGAGGATGTAAGCAGAGTCAGGATGAGCCCTGCCCTGACATCTGGTGGTACATTATGAGGAGTGGGCAAAGGAATTTTAGGAATGTGCATTTGCATTGGTAAACCCACTTCACTTAGCATAACACACAGCAGCATGGGAAGGTTATTTTCACACTGTGGAATCCCCAATTTCTTTGTTATTGGGGCAGGAAGGAAAAAAAGGGGCTGTTACCTTAATTATGTGAATGAGGAACTATGAGACTGCTTTATGACAGAAATGACTCAACCTACATTAAATAGTACTTGCCAGACAAGGGACAGGGGTTCCAAAACCCAGTGAAGGGAGAGAGGCTGGGGACTGGTGTGTGTACCTGATGGTATGGGCCCCTTTTGAGGGCCTGGAACACCAATTGCACTTCCTCCTCTCTCCACTGTTAAAGAGCAGAGCTAATTTTGAATCCTTTAGGAGTCCATCTAGAGGCTGCTGACCTGAATTCACGTTGGGCCATGTGGCAGTGGGGCTCTCCTACTACAAGTGGAAATCACTAGGAGCTGAAATCACTAAAAGAGCTAAGCTTACTAAGCTAAGATCACTGAGTGCTGTGTTAAGTAGTGGGAGAGCCTGAAGATCTATCACCAAGCAGCTGGCAGAGCGGAGCGGTCTGCAGCACGTTGGAGCAGCCCAATGAACAGTGAGCAGTGTGGAGCGGTTTGCGGGGACGGCTGACGTGGTTCACGGGTCTGCTGGAGGAGCGGCACAGCTGGTGGAGGGAGCCAGTCGTGGTGAAGGCTGCAGCAGAACTCCACGGAGAGGCGGAGCAGTCGGCCCTGGCCCACGTAAGGTGCCCCTTAACACCCTGTGGCTGGGGGGGGTAAAACTCTGCAGATAAACTTTTGAACTCTGGGGTGGCACTGACCGGAGACTGAGACTTTTGGGTTGTTGGACTTTGGGGTGATTGGACTTAAGACCCTAAGGACAGTGCCAAATGTACTTGGAGGTGGGTTTTTGCTTATGGTTTGTGTATAGTCCTGTTTGTGGTGTCTCTCCAACGTGATGCCACATTGTTTCCCTCCTTTATTAAAAGGATTTTGCTACACTCAGACTTCGTGCTTGCGAGTGGGGAAGTATTGCCTCCTAGAGGCGCCCGGGGGGGTGGTAGATAATTGTCCCAGGTCACTGGGTGGGGGCTCGAGCAGTTTTGCATTGTGTTATTGAAACGGAACCCCTGGATACTGAACCCGGCCCTTGTTGCTGCCAACTCAGAGGGGCAGAAGGGTTACATATGTAATGTACAATTTTCTATTTCTGTCAAATTGCCAATAAAACTTTCTTGTTTTTGCAACAGCCTTAATTGGAAATGAATCTGATGGAGGGGACAGTCTCTGACGACTGCTTAGAGGAGAGAAACAGAACTGTGAGCTCCAGTAGGCAAACATGGGAGGAGCTAAAAGCTTGGGTTCAATGTCTGAGGTTCAGAGAGTCGTCAGTCGCCTTTCACAAATGGTGCAACAGCAGAAGTGGAAAAAGCTAGCGAGCCAATCAGCCTGCAACATACACACTACAGTCACAGCAATGAGTTTGCCCTGTAGTTGAAAAGCTGCCCAGTGAGTTCACAGCTAAAGCTGTTGGTTTTTTTTAATTGAATGTGCTTATTTCTCTAAATGAAGAAACAAAGTGAAATCAACAAAGAAGCATGAGGAGTCCATCAAGCCTGCCAGAATTCTTGAATATTTCATATTACAGCACCAAGTGTGAACTAATTCTTCAGACCACCGAACTAGAGAGAGAAGTGAAGTGCTTTTGTTAGTTCAGGTAACAGAAACTCTAGAGCTAAAAAATCTTGTGCTGCTCCACTAACAAAATTCACTCAGTGTACTCATATTATTCATGTCTTACCTGCAGCAGGGTGGTCTTGTGTTGGCACATTGGCCTGCGTCATAAAGCCTGTAGGGATACTGCTTCAATACCTGCAACACACAGAAGCATTAGAGGGTGAAATTCTATATACACCACTACCCCGATATAACATGAATTTGGATATAACATGAATTTGGATACAACGTGCTAAAGCAGTGCTCCGGGGGAGGGGGGTTGTGCACTTCAGCAGATCAAAGCAAGTTTGATATAACGCGGTTTCACCTATAATGCAGTAAGATTTTTTGGCTCCCGAGGACAGCGTTATGTTGGGGTAGAGGTGTACCAAAATTGACAAGGCGTCTGGAGATGGCAAGCCAATTGCAGCAAGATGCACAATTAAAAGTGGTGATGCTTATACGGAATATATAAATGTATCTGGCATCAAATAAACTGTCTTTGAATTTTGGTGTTTTGGAAAGTGCAGTGTCATAGTGATGCTTTGATGGGTAAGCATGGCATAGATACATGCTGTTCTAACTGTTCCATGCGCTCTATGCAGTGTTGTTGCACTGTTAGATATGAGAGAGACAAGGTGGGTGAAGTAATATCTTTCACTGGACCAACTTCTGTTCGTGAGAGACAAGCTTTTGAACGACACAGAGCTCTTCTTGAGGTCTGGGAAGTGTATCATTCTGAGTACATTTCCCAGACCTGAAGAAGAGCTCTGTGTAAGCTCAAAAACTTGTCTCTCTCACCAGTAGAAGTTGGTCCAACAAAAGATATTACCTCATCCACCTTTCAGGTGGCAGAAGCTTCGTAACAGTGGGGAGGAGTGTGTGTGGGGGGTCACCGATGCCTGAACTATGGCATCACTACCCCTCCATGCTGCCCCTTCCCCCCTGAGCTGCCCCTTCCCCCAAACCCCCACCCTTGTGCCTCCGCTTCCCCTGAGGCCCCACTCCCGCACCACCTCTTCTCCCTAAGACCCTGCCCCTCCACCCTGTTGCTCGTCCTTACAGCCAGTAAAAAGTGGGAGCGCCCCTCCCACCTTGTCTCTCCCATCTAGCTTTACCTTTACCTTTCCTGTTACTTATAATTCAGCTATGCTAAGAGTGAGGTGATTTTGTGAGGAGGACAAATATTCACAAGGAACTGAGCTAAGACCAGGACTCCCTTTACATTTGTGGGCTGAGACACATTGCTATGCAGAGGCAAAAAGCTTTTACATCTCACCAGTTCTACCCTCTTTCTGCCTCCTTTTTCCCTGCCCCTGTCATAGGTACCTCCTTTCTGTTCACAGGTATAGCTTTTCAAAACATTTGATCATTTTTCTAATGTGTACCTAAACCCTTCAGGTCAGTATAGTAGGATGGCTGGTTATGCTCTTTTATTGTACTTTATCTTCTTTATTCATGTCTTTTTTCTATATATTCCTTACCACTTCACATTATTTCTAGGTTTCTTTCACTGTTTTTTGTTGTTGTTGTGTTGCTTTTTGTCACAATGGTATATATCCTGAACTAATAATATCTTATTTGATTCCTTTCAGGTTATGTATTTCTATGTTAGAAGCAGTAAGCAATTAAAGACCTATGCTCTTTATCTTATGTCTTCATTCAAGTGCCTAATAAGACAAACAGAAGCCTAGCTAGAATAAAGAATTTAAAGAGATTAAGCCCTTCAAATGCCCTGCTGAGTGCATTTCTTCCTATCAATTATTTTACTTTGATCAAAAAATCTTGTACCCTGTGTCCATGTTTGACTCATCCTTTACAATTACTTTGTTTTTGTCAAACCTGAAAAGTGAGAGGGAAATTCTGGGTTTGTTTCCTGTTTTAAATACAGTATTTCCACAGATCTTGATGTTCGTTTGTTGCAATATTCTAGGGAAGAGAGAAAGTCAGGCTTTGTTAGTTTTGTTGACAAAAGGCAGCTTTCATCGACAAATCAGTGGAGGTGTACACACGATTATGCTCCTTCTGCTGACAAAATTCTCCTGCTTTGCTGACAAAGTAAAACCACCTTGACGAGAGGCATAGAGCTTTTTGCGGTAAACTTAGATCGACAGAGTGTCAGTGTAGACACTGCGCTTGGTTGTAAATGGCCTCCAGGAGGTGTCCCACAATGCCCATCCTGACTGCTTAGTCCTCCCCCTTTAAAGGCCCGGGATTTTTTGAAATTCCACTTCCTGTTTGCGTGGCGTGGACTGCCCACATAGCATGTTCCCAGCTGACCATGGTGGCTACATGCAGAAAACACTCTCCCACTTGGAGCACACTTGAGTTGTTGGATCTGCTGGCTCTGGGGGAACAGGAGGCTGTGCAGTCCCAGCTCCGTTCCATCCATAGGAACTTCATTACCTATGGTCACATTTCTTGTGGCATGTTGGATAATGGCTATGAACAGGACACACATCAGTGCCATGTGAATATAAAGGAGCTGAGTCAGATTTACCAGAAGGCAGGGGAGTCAAACTGTCGCTCTGGTGCTGCACCAAAGACCTGCCACTTCTATAAGGAGCTGAATGCCATCCTCAGCGGTGACCTCACCTCCACAGCCAAGTGCCTTGTGGATACTTCAGGGTCGCTGGAGACAGCAGACAGTGGAATCAACCCTGAGGACAAAGTGGCAGATAAGGAGGTTGAGTTGGAAGATAAGATGGGACAGGCAACAGCGTCATCTGGTACCATGGTGAGTCAGGATCTCTTCTCAACCCAGGAGGGTTCAAGCCAGTCCCAGCACTCCAGCTCTGGCACGCATGATGCAGGAGAGGGGGGCCCAGGTAAGTAATCTTTTTGAGTTGATGCTGGTTCCATAAGTAGAGCTGTCCTTTGTTTTGTTCCATGCTAGAAGTGGGTTAAGGGATAGAAGTGTACAAGACTAGCTGTGTTTGCATGTGCTTCACATTCCCCTGTGCAGCTATACAGTAGGGCGGAACAGTGTGTTAATGCACACCAAGATTTCACGAGAATCCTCTAGAGAAATCTCTACGAAACTTTCCTGGACGTACTCACCAATCCTCTGCTGAAAGATCCTTAGAAGAGTTGCTTTGTTCCTTCCCTCATTATAGGAAACTTTCCCGCACCAATCAGAAATCACTTGTGCAGGCACCAAAGCAGCACACAGGCAGCAAACAAAATAGGGACCCAGTCTGAAGCCACACGCATGCAGGGATGCGCCCTTGCATCCTTGCTTACCCTCAGGAGTGAGATATCAGCTTCAAAGACCCCTGTCTGTGGAAAATGGTGAGAATTTACAATTTTGCCCCTAGTCACTTGCAGTGATCCCTTTAGAAAACCACCAAGATCCTTTTACCCATCTTGAGCACACACCCCAGGGTCAAACTCACATTTAGGGAATTGGCTGAGCTGTGTGCTTGCCAAGGGACAGTGAGAAAGAGGTGTATTTTACTATAATGATTCAATGCTGAGTGCACTAACAATCATTCATCTGTTTATTGTTTCTTGTGCTTCTGCAGATGTGGCCTTCAGGGGAACCCCCTACACACTGGCGGAGTGCCTCCTCCAGATAAGGAAGTGACAGAGGAGGAGCAAGGAGGACATGTTTCAAGAGGTGCTCCAATCTTCAGATGCCAAAAAACATGAACACAGGGTGTGGGGTGAGTTTGTAAATGAAAATCATAAAATAGATATGCAGGAGAGGAAGGAGAGGCGGGAGCGAATTTTAGTGGGCCAGGAGCAGATGATAAAAGTGATGGAGGACCAAACAGAGACGTTGAAGTCCCTAATTGCACTGCAGGCAGAACACATGCGTGCTCATCCCCCCACACCCCAAAGCTTATACAGAACTGCTTTCTATGTCCTCCCCAGACTCCTCCCACACATTCCTTGCATCTTCCCAGCCTGTCACCTGACCCAAAGGACCAATAAGGAGACAAGATACTTTCAAATCTTGGGTGCGGGGAGGATTTTGTTTGTGCTCTTTGTTTTGGTGGTGTTTGCTCTTGGGACTATGATGGACCAGACATCAACCCATGTTCTCCAAATCTTTCTGAACAAGTCTCTCGTATTTCAAACTTGTAAGTAACAGCCAGGCAAGGCGTATTAGTTTATCTTTGTTTTCTCAACTTGTGAATTTTACCTTTGCTAGAGAGAAGTTTATCCCTGTTTTGTTGTAACTTTGAAACTAAGGCTAGAGGGGGTTCCTCTGGGCTCTTTGAATCTGATTACCCTGTAAAGTTATTTTCCATCCTGATTTTACAGAGATGATTTTTACATTTTCTTTTTAATAAAATCCTTCTGTTAAGAACCTGACTGATTTTTCCATTGTTCAAAGACCCAGCGGTTTGGGTCTTTGATCACTTTGTAAAAATTGGTTAGGATATTATTCTCAAGCCTCCCCAGGAAAGGGGGTGTAAGGGCTTGAGGGTATATTTTGGGGGAAGAGGAACTCCAAGTGGTCCTTTCCCTGGTTCTTGTTAAATCACTTGGTGATGGCAGCGTACTAGGTTTTAACCTAAGCTGGTAGAAATAAGCTAGGGGGCTTTCATGCGGGTCCCCACATCTGTACCCTAGAGTTCAGATTCAGATTCAGCCTAGTGTTGAAGTGCTCCTTGCTGCTGTCCAGGTTTCCTGTGTAAGGCTTCATGAGCCACGGGAGTAAGGGATATGCTGGGGCTCCCAGGATCTCTATAGGCATTTCAGCATCCCCCACTGGAATCTTCTGGTCTGGAAAGAAAGTCCCTGCTTGGAGCTTTCTGTACAGGCCAGTGTTCCCGAAGATACATGCGTCATGCACCATCTCAGACTACCTCGCGTTGATGTCAGTGAAATGACCACAGTGATCCACAAGAGCCTGCAAAACCATAGAGAAATATCCCCTTTCTATTGATGTACTCCTTCACAAGATGGTCCGGGGCCAAAATTGGGATATGCGTGCCATCTATTGCCCGGCCACAGGTAGGGAATCCCAGTGCTGCAAAGCAATCCACTATTTCATGCATGTTTCTGAGAGTCACAGTCCTTCATAGCAGGAGGCAATTAATGGCCCTGCACACATGTGTTAACGCAGTCCCAAATGGTGGACTTCCTGACCCCAAACTGATTTGTGACTGAATGGTAGCAGTCTGCAGTTGCCAACTTCCACACAGTGATTGTCATGCACTTTTCCACCAAGAGGGTAGCTCCCATTTTGGTGTCCTTCTGCCACAAGTCTGGGGCGAGCTCCCCACACACTTCCAGGAAGGTTGCTTTCCACATCTGAAAGTTCTGCAGCCAGACCTGCATAACAATGCAATCCCACCAATGAATGCTTGTTTCCTGAGCCCAATAGCAGCAGTCCACTGTTTGCAGCTACTTCGTGAATGCCAAAAGTAAACTGGTGGTGTTTCTTTCCCTGGCACAGAGCAGGCCAGGCAACTCTGATTCCTATTCAGATTGGGTGCTTGTGATATACTTCATGAAGACATTGCAGCTAGTCATAATAGTGATCACAACAGTAGAGAGCAGTGTAGGATCCATCCTTTCAGACAGAGATGGCAGGCACACAGTAAACAGGAGCCATTAAAAAATGCTGTGGAATGCAGTTGGAAGTCCATGGAATGATGGGACAGAAAAACCTGCATCATGGGATGTTGAGCCCTCAGCCATGATGCAGTGTGATCCTTTGTGCCTTCCCACAACTCCTAGCTGCAGAAGGTGGCGAGTAGCAGAGTGGAATAGCTACCCACAGTTCACTGCTCTCACTACCGACGCTAAAGCACCAACTGTGGACGTGGTCTGCTGACAGAAGGAGCGATGTGTGAACATGCACAAGTGATGTAATTGTAGCCGTTTTTGATTATCAGCATAACTTGCTATAGTATAGACAAGACATTCGTTTCTCATCAGTTATGTCCATGTTGCAAGAAGAGTACAGACTTTTGAAGTGATGTGCAAAGCAAAAAGGTAGCCATGTTGCTGTCCCGTGTACAAAGCAGGATGTGTAGGACTTTCAGTTGAGAAATGGTTCCTGCCCTGAAGAGCCTGCAGTCTAAAAACACCCAAGAAGCAGCACAAGGGCAGAAAGGAGTAGAATGGATATTAGAATGATGCTTAGGCACACATCTTAGTCATTCCTTTTTTTGTGGTAATCAAATTGTCCCCAACTTCTGCTCAGCAAAGGTATTGGTAGTTTTACAATAATTTCCCTCAACATTAACTGTTACCCCAGCTTAATTTTTATATATGCAAATTTGCAATGAGACTTCTGATATTTGTGATGTCCCAGTTTGGGATATTGTCACTAACCTGGGAAGTACCAAAAGAATTCCACAGAAGAATGTGAAAATAAATAAGTAAATAGGTTTTCCAAAAGCCAGTACATATTTATTTCTGTGCTGAATACTCTGTCTCACACAGACACATGCACAGAGTGGGGATATTCATAATAGAAATCTAGGTTTAATTTCAGTTTTGCTTTGCAGTTCATCTTTGACAGTCATTAGATGTCAACACAAGAATCATTTTTAAAGCTGAAGCAGTACAAATGCTTCACAAGCAGAACATAAGCCCCACATTAGGCTCATTGGGAAGAAACCGTGGAATCAGTTGTGCAATTTTATGAAAGGGCAAGTCAGGCTACTTTCAAAGTTTACATGAAGTTGTCAAGGAAGTAAACAAAAGAAAAGAGGGTTGATAACATTCTCTTCAGATGTGCTTTCTCAGCAAAACTATGGGAGATGTCCTTATTTACTTATTTGACTTAAAATATTTATACTTTTTCACAAGCAATTTAGCAGCAGATGAGATTCCCTCCTTAATGCTCACACAAGTCAGGCAGGTTTTAGCTTTATTTCCAGATGACAGGCTTGGTCTGGCCAGGGGACAAGGCAGAAGTAATGCAACATTGTTATTGTTACTAAATTGTCCTAAGGAAAGTTTGAGTAGGCTTGTCTTTAAAGTATTCATTTCTAATAACTTGGCAACAAATCTTATTCCTGTCCTTGACTGCCTGCTCCCCCTGCTTCCTCTCACCCTCACTTGTTACAGGCTCCCTGTTGATTTACAACAGAACTTTGACATTTGATCTGTTACTTAATAAGGGCTTAGGCCATTGCTTGTCTAAGAAAAAGGGGAATACAATTATGTGGACTAAAATGATATAGCTCTGTTAGAGTGGAGACAGCAGAAACGGATTTCAAAGTCCAAAGAGAAAAATGACACCATCAGAAGGCTCTTTGTATTCCACTGGTATAAATCTCCTTTCTGTGGTTCCTTACACCAGTTCTAATTATTGAAAGCCCATATATCATATGAACTTCAAATAATTAGAATTAAAGCAAAGAAATACAGACGAGGTGAGGAAGAAAAGGAGGGGCTTATCACAATAATACAACAGGAGCACATGCTGCAGGTCATTCTGCTGACCCTTTTGAAGCAGAGTGCCTGTATTAAGTTATCTTTTGTGTTGCTATATGTGCCCTACATAAATCCTATAGTTCAAATCCTTTAACTTTATCATTTGTACTACAATAGCAGCCAGGTTCTTAAACAGTGAATTGAAAATGTGAAGTTTAAAAAAAAATACACTCAAGAAAGGGAATCCAAAATTAAATAAACAATTCTCCCCATCAGACTTGTGATTACTCCCTGAGGCTCCAATTCAGAAAATCCCTATTCAGGGAGTGTGTTTAACATTAAGCATGAATTTAAGCAGTGGTGTAGTGGTTAAAAAAAAAACATGTGGATAAGCTAACCTAAACTCTATATTCCGCAAATGAGAAGTGGATAAACTCCATTTACCCATGTTTGCCCTCGACTAGACTACTATGTTTAAGTTTCAATGAAGTCAATGGGACTACATATGAGCTTAAGCCAGGGGAGGGCAAACTACTCCCCATAGGCCAGATCCAGCCTGTCAGGGCTTTCAATCCGGCCCATGGGATTGCCAGCCCCATGGCACAGCGGGGCTAAGGCAGGCTCCCTGTCTATCCTGGCCCCAGGCTGGTGCCGGCCACTTCTGGGAGCACGTCCCTGTGGCTCCTGGGGCAGGGTGGGAAGGCAGCAGAAGGCTCTATTCACTGCCCTTGCCTGGAGGCACTCCCTCCCGCAGCTCCCATTGGCTGGGAATGGGGACCTAAACCAGGTGGGGAAATTGTATGCAGGACCATGACTATAGGGCTGGGGCAGGGGGTTGGGGTGCAGGACGGGGTGCAGTGTGCAGGAAGGGGCTCAGGGCAAGGGGTTGGGGTGCAGGAGGGGTGCAGCAGGGTGCTCAAGGCAGGGGGTTAGGGGACTCAGGGCACATGATTGGGGTGCAGGAGGGGTTCAGGTTGCAGGCTCCAGCCCGGCGCCATTTACCTCAAGTGGCTCCGGGGTGGCAGCGGCATGCAACAGGGCTAAGGCAGGCTCCCTGCCTGCCCTGGCCCCGCGCCGCTCCCAGAAGTGGCCAGCATGTCTGGCAGTGGCTCCTGGGAGTGGGGTGGTGCAGGTGGTTCTGCCGCACCCTGCCCTCACCTGCGGGTACCACCCCCGAAGCTCCCATTGGCCGCGGTTCACTGTTCCCGGCCAATGGGAGCTGCGGGGGACAGTGCCTCCAGGCAAGGGCAGCACATGGAGCCCTCTGACCTCCCCCTCCCAGGGGCCACAGGGATATGGTGCTGGTGGCTTCTGGGAGCAGCGCGGGGCCAGGGCAAGCAAGGAGCCTGCCTTAGCCCTGCTGCACCATGGGGCTGGCAATCCCGCAGGCTGGAATGAAAGCCCTGACTGGCTGGATCTGGCCCGTGGGCCATAGTTGGCCCTCCCCTGCTGTAGATACTACCTATGTTGTCTCCCAGCAGCCTAGGTAATCCATCTCCTTGTGAGCCATTACTGAGGTCAGCAGAAGAATTTTTTCACAAACCTTGCTTTGTTTATACAGAGGGTTAGGTCGAGAGAGCTATGTCTCTCAGGGGGTGGATTTTTCACACCCCTCAGAGAGGTAGCTATGCCGATGTAAATTCCCAGTGTAGCTCAACCCTCAGTGAAAACCTCTCCTTATTGTGCAGTAGCGGTAAGAAAGAAAGAAAAAAAACAAACAAAAATGTTCAGTTGGGTAAGGAATGGTGTGGTGAAGAATATAGAAAAATACTGTAGCTCTATTATATAAATCAATGATATGCCCTCACCTAGGATGCGGTGTTCAGTTTTGGTCTCCGTATCTGACGAATGGTCATAGCAGAGCCCCAGGCTGTACATTTCATGCAGGCTCTCCCAGCACTTTGACCTCCCATTCCTAAGGATCCCAGGCTCACTACTTTTCCCCCAACTTCTCCCCCACTTAGGCTTCTGTTTCCATCCCTCTGTCCTCAGCTTCTCCTCCACCCCACTGAGCTCTCTTTTCTCCTTTCCATCCTAGCACCCTGAAATGACCTGTGAGCTAAAAATAATTCTATGTAATACTTCATATATAGACATGTCTGGACAAGACCTTGCAGAAGACACTGTGGTCTTGCATCTGTGGATTAAAAGGATCATATTTTATAAAAAGTGTCTAATGACTAATTTCAACAGCAAGCCCTCACGTCTACACTCATAATTAAATGACTAATGTTCCCCCTTAATCTACCTTGGACCCAACAAAAGAAACAAAGGAAATCACATATCTTCAGCTACAAAATAGCTTGTTAAAGCAAAGCAAAGAGCTGTGCAATTAACCCCACAAAACCTGGAATTTCACAGTTATGTCTAACACTCCTGGTCGACAAGGGCAGGCTTTAAATCGCACTTCTGTTTATTGGCACAGCAGTCTCAGTTAAAGTCAGGGTGTCACACCAGATTTAAGCCATAACTGTCTATTTCCTTGTTTTTGTGAGCTGAAAGTCGGCTCCTCGTTGTGATTTAAATTGGTCCATTGGGTACTTTGGGATGCGAGTTCCATTAAGCTGTGAAACAAAGAATATGATTGCTTTCAAGCACAAATACCTGCATATTTCCCTATTATTGTAAGTAATTCAGCAAGAGCTTTCGATAATGTTTTACTGAATGTGCTATTGACACATGCATTTTATATCTTCATTTGGAGTTCTTTCACATGCTGGTGGCTCTTTTGCCCTTACATTGCAAATGGTAACTGCATGTTCACTCAAGACTTTTTTCTAACAGGGTTCTCTTATTCTGCCTTTCTTGGATACACTTTACCTTGCATGTGGTACCAGAAATATTTGCCAGTTTTATGGAATTTTGCAGCGTAATTCCAGCAAGTCCAGCAAACAAAACATAATATTTCTTAAAGTGAATGCAATGCTAGTCTAGGCCAGAGCTGACTTAATTTTTTTTCCCCCAGGGAGTGGAGAAGCAGGGACCTTCTAGCACCACTATTCTCCAAGTCCTTGATTCACTACGGTTTAGCATATGCCTAAATTCAAGCACAAGTTGTCCCACTTAAGTAAAGGTCACATAAAAGTGTAATTCGGTAGAGTCCAGAGAGAGGGCATCTTCAGGCCCTGATTGATGATCATACCTATGCATGTGCCTCATTCTAGTGAAGTCAACCTGCATATGTGTTCGCTGCAGAATCAACTTGAGTTATTTAGGCCAGATCTAGACTATAAACTTACATCGGTATATCAACATCGCTCAGGGGTATGATAAATCCACACCCCCGAGCGATGTAGTTATACTAACATATCCTCATATAGATAATACTATGTCGATGGGAGGGCTTCTCCTGTCGACACAGCTACTGCCTCTCGCAGAGGGACCTACCAGAAAGTACTTATGCCCTCCTGTGGCCACAGGTAGTGTCTTCACTGAAGTGCTACAGCAGCGCAGTTGCACTGGTAAAGTGGTTAAGTGTAGACCTGCCTTTACATTCAAATTGCTCCTCTCAAGTTAGCCTAGTTCATGTGAGAGAGGCCAAACTGTCAAATAACTCTCAAGCTACTGTGTTTACACTGCAGCTGCACTCACTTGTGAGTGGTGCTAAGACTCCTGGGGGCATAGCCCATGGTTCTTTGCACTGCAGTCAGCTGAGACACACTATGAATTCTTTCCCAGTACATTTTGGAAGAACTTACCTGTCCATTCACTCTTACCTGGCCAGCAGTATCCCTGATGCTTTCTGTGGGCATCCTCCTGGTTAGGCAGTCTAAACAGCAAATGGATCTTCTTCAGATAGCCGGGGAAACCTGCCATATAATGAGGGACAGGGTAGCATACAAATTTAGTGATGGGATATACTCCCCAGTGCTTATCTAAGTAATACATTCCATGCATTAAGTTGGTTCTCTGATGTAGCAAACAGGGCCGCCTGGGGTGGGGGGGCAAGTGAGGCAATTTGTCCCAGGCCCTGGGCCCCAGAGGGGCCCCCATGAGTTTTTCGGGGCCCCTGGAGTGGGGTCCTTCACTCGCTCCGGGGGCCCGAGCTCCGCGAGAGCTTCTTCTGCTCCCGGTCTTCGCCGGGGAGGTCCTTCCGCTCCGGGGCAGAAGGACCCCCCCACCGCTGAATTACTGCCGAAGTGGGACCCACCGCCAAAGTGCAGCCGGGTCTTCGGTGGTAATTCGGCGGCGGGGGGATCTTCCGTTCTGGGACCTGCCGCTGAAGACCGTAGGCCCCCGGAATCCTCTGGGCGGCCCTGGTAGCAGATACTTCACAGGCAAAATGATATTTCAACACCCGTAATTCTTGCACTAAATGATATGGAACAAAATTTTAAACTGTATCACCTAGGTGAGGGTGCCTATTTGAGTGCTCAGATTAGCATTTAGGTGCTTAAAGTGGGCATTTGAGTGCCTAAATGCCTATTTGAGCATTCAAATTTAGAACAGGGTGCCTTACTTTAGGCAATCAAGGCTGAAAACTGGACTGAGAAATGACATAGGTGTGTATAATTTAGAGTACAGGTTTATTAGCAATATTTCTGTTACTTAACAAATTGCTTTACAATTGAAAACTAGGCAGTGACCAAGATTTTAAAGGTGGAAGAAAACTGTGATGATGCAGGAAGATTTTCTTGATAAAATGAGCCACTAGGTGATAATTTACATAATAAAACTGTGGATTGAAAATTTGCATGCTGTGTTTTAATTTTCTTTCTTTGGAATGCCTAATATTTATCTGTACCTTTGGGCTGATGCCAGGAAGCTAACTAGGGGCTTCCTAAAGTGATCATCAGCTCTGAGGAGACAGGTGGCCTTTGGCTAGATCTTATAAACATGAATGACAAAAGGAAGATGAAAGGGCAAAAAGGGGCAAAGAAAGACGGATACAGAAACAGAATAAGAGAAAGAAGCAGACTGGGAATGGGACAGCAATGGAAGCTAAGGCAGAGGTGAGGAGTAGTGAGTGAAAGCAATACTGCAAGTCGAGAAGTAGAAAGGTATAAAGAAGGGAAAGAAGCAACCGTGGGGTCTGTGGAGATAAAAATAGTGGCAAAAAGAGGGAAGTAGGGGAGGGGAAAGGAAGATAGCAGAGAAAAGATGGGGAAGATGGAATAGAGGAGAGTAGAAAGAAAAGAGGAGGAAGACCACTTGGGAGGAGTAAGGAGCTAATTATCCCCTTATGAATTCATAGCAATATAAAATACCAGTATTTCAGTCAACAAGATTGTCCCAAGTGTTTTCACAAGTAGAAGCCCTCAGAGATAGAGAGAAGAAAACAGGAGAGGAAATAACATGGCTGTGTGTTTCAGGTCTGGTTCCCTGTATTTCAAAGTTGATTGATTTATGTATCTAGACTTAGATATAACATAGAACAATGGCTTTTCTGTGCACTAGGTATCCTTGCCACTGATGAAAGGATTTACTGCAGACAGAGAGGTTGATCGCTCTACATATGGCAAATGGGTCATTTAGATTCCTTACGTTATATTTATCTACAGCAGCTGAAGAAAACAAATCTCGCATGTTTGCTGGAATTTTCTTTATCATTTCTCAACATTTCTCTGTAAAACAGCTCTAAAGCCTACCTTTTCCCCACGTTCTCCATATTTATGCCCCATCTGCGAATCAACGAGTTATCACAAAATGCTGTGTTATGCAGTAGTTATTTGGGCCAGTAATTTTACTCATTCTCTGGATGACTAGTTGGTTCTAACAGAAACAACTAATTCCCATTAATATTGGCGAGATGTTTGTGTGAAATTGCGTGACAGTCACGCACAATGCTGCCATAAGTGATATCGACTGTTTCAGGATGTTTCTGTTCATCTAGCAAGCTACCTAGCCAATTTTTCTATCACCAATGGTATTTAAATAGTGCCAATTGCTGTAGTATCCAAATACTGTGATACAACAGACTTCATTTAGCATAACATGCGTAAATGCACCTCAGTTTAATGCACACTTATGCTATGTCAACAGTGTTGACAAAAAGGAGTGGATGTGTCCCCCCAAAGAGGGAAATTGGAGTTTCTCTCAATCCTCCAAAATAGTGAAGTAAATCTTTTAGACCTATACTCTCCAAAACCACAGGAATATCCTTGTGATAGGGAAAAAGCAATAAGGAATCTCTGTAGCTTTCAAATCATGAAGAGCCAGTCAGTCTATCTCCATGAGATGGAGATGTGGCAACGTGAAGGGAAGAGCTAGAGGTGGGTCATGGCCCTGGGGTTATGAACCACTAATAATTGTAGAGCCTGAGTAGCTACAGCACTTTTGCACCCAACTCTGTGGGGTCTCTGTGTAAGCCATGAGGGGGATATGCACAGCTACCATTAGCAGCATTCACCTCCTCACTTTTTAGTAGGTTCAGTCAGTCATTCAAAAGGGGAGCAAACCAAGCAAAATGGCTGTTTCCTGCCTCTGCCTCTCTTTTCCACCTTCTCCCAGAATCATGGAGCTCCAAATCATATAGTAAGTGCATGAAAGGACTAACAGATTGTCAGAGAGGGGTGAACATGCCACACACACCGGCTCTGCTTCTCCCTTCTTTCCAAACAGTCAGGGGCCTTTCTGCCCTGGTTTACTCTCTTTCGATGTCCTCCAGGCCTCATGTATGGAGAGAGACCTAGCTTAAGCATTCAGTAGGAGTCAATGGCCAGAGAGATACTGTAGGTACTCCTCATCGACTACTTCTGATCAATGACAGAAGCAGTGCTGCCAATTCTCATGATTTTGTCATGACTCGCGTGATAATTATTGTTTTCCTTAAAGCCCCAGCTCCTGGAGTCAGACAGATATGTGATGATTTCAGCCTTCATTCTTAAAGAAAAAACAAGGTTCTAGCCCTCGTGGCTGTGGAGAAAACTTCCAAATATGACCCCAGTGCACCCTAAAGTCTCAAAAAGCAGAAGGCAAATAAAAAGAACACCACATCTATTATTTTTACATAATCTCATGATTTTAAAGCTCATCTCAAGATTTCTGGTGAGCCTGACTCGTGATTTTTGAACATCTGGGATGGGCAATACTGCAGAAGTGACCACTCAAAGGGCAGGATGATACGTCAGCCTTTACCTGCCTGCTGAGCTCGTGCAGCTCCTCAGAACATCCAATTCACTAAGCTATACTTCAAGGACACACAGTGGTACCAGACACAATGAGCTCCAGCAGCAGTACTTCCAGGAGTATTTATGTGAACATCACAATATGGCAGATATGCAATACCTCAGTGATATCTCAGACTAGCACAGGGGTCAGCAACCTCTCAGAAGTGCTGTGCTGAGTCTTCATTTATTCACTCTAATTTAAGGTTTCGCGTGCCAGTAATACATTTTAATGTTTTTAGAAGGTCTCTTTCTATAAGTCTATAATATATAACTAAACTATTGTTGTATGTAAAGTAAATAAGGTTTTTAAAATGTTTAAGAAGCTTCATTTAAAATTAAATTAAAACGCAGAGCCCGCCAGACCAGTGGCCAGGACCCGGGCAGTGTGAGTGCCACTGAAAATCAGCTCGTGTGCCGCCTTCGGCACGCGTGCCATAGGTTGCCTACCCCTGGACTAGCAGATACCTAATGGGTGCAAGCATTTCTCTAATTTTAGCCCATCCATGCCACCACAGTCAATATGGTGCCAGCATTTCCTTTGTAATGGTCCCTGTTTGCAGGAATTTCTAATTTGGTTATGAAAAAAGAAATCTCACTTGGCTGCAATGTACAATACAGCAAAGTCACAGCAACAGAACTGACATTATTACAAAAATTGGTTTGGTAATTTTTTAAAGGTATACAGTGGAAGTCAGTTTACAGCATCCATATGTGCCCATAGAGTTCAAACCACATTTGATTTAAACAGCTACATCTGATAATAATAGTCCATAATATAAAGGATAATATAATTTCTGTGCACCATGATGAAAATGTACTCAAAAACATAACCAAGTGTGCAGTTTTCATGTGTGGGTACTTAAAGTTAGGTGAAACTGATTTAGCAAGTAGACTTGTAAATGGGCCCTGAAGCACCTGAATATCTACTTACACATCTAAACATGATTTTAGGATTCCAACTCTGGGCTCCCAGCTTTGAAAATTGATCTTTCCCACTTAGTTGAGAACTAGAAAGCAATGTGTTAATGCATTCACCTTTCTATTCTAAAGATCTGGGTTGAATTCTGACCAGAGGCGTAGCGAGCGCCCTCCATACCCTCCGACCGGAGGGGGCCCCGCAAGAAAGGGGGCCCCTAAAAGTGGCAAAAAAAATGTTTCTGCATTGTAAGGGGCCCCAGACATATGTTCGGAGGGGGCCACGTTCTTTGTTGCTACGGCCCTGATTCTGACCTTGGTCACACACAGAAAGAGATGAACGGCCTTATCCTACTTTCTTGTGGCCAACAACCTCCTTTTAGAACAAGTGGAAGCTTTCACAAGAGAGAGATTTACAGCCATCAGAAGGGAGTTGCAGGTTAGGAATGAGGTGCGTTGACAGCTGTGCAGGGGAAGCATACATAAACCCTGATACCAACCAGTACTATTAGTCTTTCACTTTCATCAGCTCTCAAATTTGCCCAAAAATAATAGAAATTAGTGGCTAGTGGAAAAACAAATCAGGCCCATCCAACTCATCTCCCATGTAAAATCTCCACCAGAAAACTGTGAAATATCGGAGTAATTTTTTTTCATTGAATCAAGACCAACACTTATATCTTTATATTGATTGTCTCCTGCATCCTCAGGTCCTTCTATGAAGGGCACTTTATAAATGTAAATTTGATTGATGAACTGATACATTTATATTCATGAGAACTTAGCAGGAGCTAAGCAGGTTAGTGTTAGTTTACACTCCAATTTTGTCAATAATAATCAGTAAGAGGAGGGATTAATCAGAAACAGGCAAATAGCTGCAGCCTTATGATCTAATCATATAAATGCTGTCCACTAACCCAGACAATGTGGAAAACATACTTTTAGACTCACAGCTGTAAAGTTTTTTCAAGTCCACAGTTAGAATTTTGGTGATGTGTCTTGTGCACACATTCTTCACCTAGAATTTGCCACACACCTCTTTAAATAAAGCAGCATACATGGCAAAAAAGGTATTAGTTTATAGGAGGACAACGGAACTATAAAATTTGCTTTGACCTTGGTGATTTGAACAAAAAAAACGGGCTCTGTGCAACAATAGCCCCAATATTGCAAAACAGCAGAGATTTTCTCATACCATGGACGGACAACAGACATTCTTACAGTAGACACAAGTAAAATCAGAGAACAAACCGTAATGAATCAGGGCAGATCTACACTGCAGATACTACAGTGGCACAGCTATGGCACTGCAGCTATGCCGTTGTAGCCCCATAGTGCAAACACTAGCTAGAGTGACAGAAGGGGGTTTTCTATCACTATAGTTAATCCACCTCCTCGAGAGTGGTAGCTAGGGCAATGGAAGAATTCTTCAGTCGCTCTTAGGTCAGCTTAACTACATCTCTCAGAGGTGTGAATTTTTCATGATGTAGTTCAACTTAAGTTTTAGGCATAGACCAGGCCTCAGTGATTACACTGAGTTAGATTCTCTGAGTAGGGTTTGCACAGAAAGAACAACAGATTGAACAGTTTCATTTATTTCACACTCAAACCCAGGGCCGGTGCAACCATTTAGGCGACCTAGGCGGTCGCCTAGGGCAGTAGGATTTGGGGGGGCACCATTTTCTTTGGCAGCGACCGCAGCAGCCGGATCTTCGGCCGCCCTAGTCGCCGCTGGCATTTAGGCGGAGGGAGCTGGGGCAGGAGAGTGCAGGGAGGGCCACCTGCAGCAAGTAAGGGGGGGCAGCATGCAGGGGAACTCCCCACCCCAGCTCACCCCTGCCCCGCCTCCTCCCCGAGCACGCCGTGGCTGCTTCACTTCTCCCGCCTCCCAGGCTTGCGGTGCCTAAACTGATTGGCGCCGCAAGCCTGGGAGGCGGGAGAAGTGAAGCAGCCACAGCGTGCTCGGGGTGCTTGTGCTCATAGCAGGGGTGAGCTGGGGCGAGGTGGGTGCCTCAGGGCGGAGGGTGGGGAGCTGCCACAAGGGGGGTGCCTCACGGCAGAGGAGGGGAGCTGCCGCGGGGGGGGAGGGCGCCTCAGGGCGGGGCCGTGGAGGAGGGGAGGGTGCAAGGTGGAAGTTTCATCTAGGGCGTGAAACATTCTTGCACCGGCCCTGCTCAAACCACAACGATCAGGGATTTGGGGATGACAAGTATCACAGTGACTGGATCTACCCTAAACTTTGCTGGGAAACTTTCCACAAGGCATGGCCATTAGTGCTGCTTCATTGGTGATACCAATCTTAAGAGCATAGTGTCGGCAAGCGTACTGATGTTTTCACCACCTCATTGTCCAGCCTTGCTAAGAACAACGCTAAAGAACATGGCGACCATTAGATTTGTAGTTGCCAGAAACCTGTCTATTACTGAATATTTATATTGTGGTTGCTTATAGAAATACTAGTGCTCCCAATCGTGGCTATCACTGGTAGTAGTACAACAGTGGGAGAGCTCTCAGATAAGACTAATCTAGGCAAAGTTATTGGAGCATTGTAAATTACAATACAGTTGTCAGGCAGTTCAGTCTCCTTAGCACAGATGTTTATCCATCCAATACATTTATTTTCAAAATTAATTTGGGGCCTAATTCTACACCTGACTTCAGTCAGTGGCAGTGGGATTGGCCCCTGCATTTTAAAAATAGTTTTAACACTGTTCTTGCTCAAGGTAAGACTTTGATCACTGCAGGCCTCTCACCAGGGAGATTTAATCGAGTTCTTGCCGTCTGAAACCAGCAGACTGATTCCTAAACTAAGCCCCCCTCCAAAGACCGGACATTTACTTTCTGCTTTGGTTTAGCCAGTTTCTTTTAGTTGCAAAGAAATATTACAACCACGGTACTAGCATTGCAAAGAGAACTGTGAGTTCATTTTGTGATGCTTCCTGACTGAGTTGCTATACTCAGCAGTAGCCTCTGAGCAAAAGGCAAAAATGGCAATGCTCTGTTTTCACTGGTGCTCCCAGAGTTCCTACCACCCATAGAGATGGACCAGAGGTAGTGAAATGAAGGGAAAGTTAAAAACAGTTCTAGTGCAGACACAGCCTAAGTGACCTCAGCAAGCACTGTCTGTGACTAGATCATCCTCATACAGTGGCAGCTGTTTTGAACTGTTATATGCTGTTAAGGCAGACATAATTTTCCAGCAAGGCTCCTGCTAAATGAGTGGCTACATACTACATTAGCATTCCCAGATGCCCTGTCTTAGCTCAAGAAGCCTGGGGGTAAAAAGACAAGAAGCTCTGGGATGCTCGTATGTTTCTGAGAACCACAGTGCAAATCACCCTAATTGTTTGTTAGATGAACAATGATCACTCCAACCTCCTAATTAACATTGTTAAAATTTGTTAACAAAGGAATTTTAGCAATATCTTAATTAGGAGGGATTTCTAATTTGTGATGTAGAGTATGTTAGACAAACAAGGCACCATTCTCCCTTTGTTTTTCAGCTCTGCAGCAGGAGAGATTACATGATATGACACAACATATTTTGCATTTGCCATTTATCATTCTATATCCTTTACACACTTGTGCTGTATAATTAGTGCCTTGGCTAATTTTACCTGTTATTGTTTGCCCTGTAATTTGGAGAGAAAAGGCAGTGTTGATGCTACGTGATTTAGTCTGGGGCAACCAGCTGGCTCTTTGCCACAGGACTGCTGCATACATGTGACTGCAATGAAGTACGTTCACTGCAGAATAAAGAAAACCATTCAGTGCCTTAAAGTAGTTAATTATATGCTATGAGATTAGCAGCTTTCTTCAATTTTTTTTTCTAAATACAATACATGGGCATGTAACCCTTTCAGGGCTCTGTTCTACTTCAAAGCCATTGTACATCACTGGAAAAAACCCACCCTCCCATTATCTATTACTTAATTATTAAAAAGTGTCTACTCTGTTTTTATAAATTATCTATGCATTGGAGTTGTTGGTATATGAGAGAGAGACACAGATCTGGGAAGGCTACAAAGCCAACTCTTCCAGACTGGAGAAAAAAAATCAAGAGTCTAAAGGGACCTAAAATATATAGTCTACAAGACTGTCATTTAAAAAAATTGTTATTGAGATTTTCATTATGAACGGTCTTTCAAAGTAATACAGTGAAATCAGCACACTTGTCATTGTTGGCATTCTGCCTGGCAGAAGATTCCAAGCAATTTACACAGCCCTTGAATAGAGCATATTTATGTCATATTGCAAAAGCATGTTTACTAGACAGTAACATGAGATACTGACTACAAAGAACTGTACTGACCTAATTGTTTTGGTGGAACTGACCTCTGTGCAATGATGGTTCCACACCAGGTCACATGCCTTGATTGTAATGAAATATGCCATACTCCAGTTTAGGCTCTGCTTATTTTATGTATACGACTTTAAAGATTACCTGCTTTGGTCCAGTCAGCATAAAACTGGTCAAAGATCACATTCAAAGTCTTATATTGAGATTGCCCTACTCTGGATGATGAATGACCTGCTCCTTTCCTCTGATTACAGGACCCTTGCAGACCTTTTCATCATATCACCACCTTGGGGCAGCTTTTAGTGCTGATCATTTTATTCTTCTATAGAATCCCAAGTGTCTTTTCAATACTCTCTTCTGTTTCCTTGAATGTTATTTCTAAACTTTCCTTTTTAATTTCTGGGGGAGGCTTCAAATCCCTTCCCTTTCTACCCTATCTGAACTAACTCAGTTTTGACTCTCTTTTCTTCTCCATTTATCTTCTTCTTCCAAGATGCCTCATTGTTTGACTTCAGTCATGAATGCCGCTGCTATGTAGATGTTACCAAGTGCTACATCTCTCTCTGTCTCATTCTGTACACAATATCTCCTTTCCTGGACTACTGCCAGGGACTGGAGAATAAGATAATATTCACATTTGGATCATATTCATATTCAAGGTCATAAAGTCAAACCCCTCTCCCCCCATTGCATATAGCAACATTTTTGTCCCTTCCTGTAATTCAGCAGTGAAATCACCCTGAGTGGGGTGTGTGTGAGAGACTACCCCTCTCAGTTTCCCTGCATGGACATTCCCACATTTGCCTTCATGAGGGGCTTGGCAAGATATGGTTTGACTCTTCACAAAACCTCAAGGAAGTTCTTCAGAGAAACAGATGGCCTGACATTTACTCCCTTCCCTACTGCCATGCAGAATCTTATAGCAGTGTGACTGAATACTGGGAAGCCTATAGTCTTTAACTCAACCCACTAACTCACATGAAAACTATAAACTGCTTTGTCTTCACGATGATTTTACCAGCACTTAGTTAAAATACCTGGCTGTGGTTTTATGAATATAGCCATTATTTGTGCTTTTTGACAAGTTATATATTTCATTCACTGACTCCTTTGTATTTTTTAGCTATATTATATATATATATACACACACACACACACACACACACACAGAGTGCAGAACACTTCGAAGTCTTGATAAACTGACCAAAAAAAAAAAAAAAAAGCGTGTGTTAGCAATCCTGCTATAAAGCGCTAGTGGAGACAAAACACCTGGCATTTTTATCATGAGGTAAAGGTCAACACTTTGCCACTGCCCCGGGTTGACCTTGCCTGTTTACTTCACTGTATGTCTCTGTGTCTACTAAGATTTTACAGTAGTTTAGTTAGTGCATGTTAGTTAAGCTGCGGTCAACCCTCACATCTTTTTTTGCAGTGAAGACATAGCCAAAGACATGAAAGGTGACTTACGAAGAATTTTTTTTAAAAGACCATGCAAACAAATTTAGAAATAAGTGCTGAATGATTCATGTAATCTAGGTCTGAGCAGCAAACTAATAACTTAAAACTTTTCATTGTGTTTCCTTTTTCAGGGCCTGTGAAATCCACATTTTCTTAGGGGACAGTCAGAGACTGTGGAACAAACTCCTGCAGGATCTAAGATAACTGCAAACATCGCCACTTGTGTTTCAAGTGCAAAGCACATGCATTTAACCTTGTCTTTGCTAACAAACATAACACAGTATACATCTAATATATTTATTTTACAAAAATCCCCCAGTTTCCCCAGGTGGGGAGCAGAAGGGAAAAAGAAAGAACTACATGTGATGGATGCTAGTCATACCATTTAAGAGAGTTCCAGAAGCTGCCCAGATCCCATGGAGGCGAGGGCTGAAGAAGAACCTAAATAGAAAAATCTCATCTCTTAATGTGTTTTTGTATATTTTTTATATAAAATAATACCATCTTTGGAGGAAAATGCCAGAATCCTTTAGACCAGTTCCATCAACCAGCAGGGTTCTGTAGTGGGTGAAACTGTCCCAGTACAGTAGATACTGGGGAGCTACATGGAGTGTTCTAGAAATTGGGCTAAAGAAATTGGGTTCTCACATTGGGTTAAAGATTTCACAGAACCTGAAGAAGAAAGTAAGACTTAAACTTCTCATTTGAAGCCAGATCCAAAGCCCACTGAAGTCAGTGGAAAGACTCCCATTCACTTCTGTGAGTTTTTAATCAGGCCGTTGCTCAATGCCACTTGCACTTGGATTGTATGCGGTGTAGCTGTAGCCATGTCAGTCCCAGGACCTATCAGTCCTCATCCTCAAAGGAAACTTGCACACTTTCAAAAGACAAACCTCGAAGCTTACATTCATAACTCTGTTAGACACTAAAAATCATGGACTGAACAGACACTCTGGATTTATAGTTTATTACAACAATCTGTAACCTACTAGCCCCCCTTTTTGTCCTACGACTGTAGAGGTGTTAACGGGCCACTCTACCTTGAATGGTCCCTACAGTATGTGCTAACTATTTATGCTAACCAATTTCTTCCACCTTGCATTTTGCTATGAGGTTGGGAGAAGAGCTCTGTGTGGCTTGAAGGTTTGTCTCTCTCACCAACAGAAGTTGATCCAATAAAAGATATTGCTTTTCACCCACCTTGTCACTCATACTTGGGGCACAGGGCACTTATTTCTAATGCTATACTGGATTTAATTAAATTTTATTACCTTTAACACAGACCTCAACTCCACAGCTGTTTCCAAGCCTAGAATTATCCAGGACCCTGAATGTTCTTTTTCCTCCCACTTCTTCTATGTCATAAGGCTGCCTCTCTGACACGGAGGTTACTAGAAATTCTACAAGTCACTAGCCTTCCTTTGGTCCATAGTCATGTTGATTTAGACTTGGGAGTTAGACAAGTATGAATTTGAGCCCTTTCAGCTCTTACATTATAGTTTCCTTTTCTGCTTCAACTAGACTCCTCCCTCCCTCCTGCTTTCAAGGTGTTGTTGGAACCCCATGTTAGGTTAGGAATTCCTTGACTTGTCCCTACTTATGTGCTCCACTCTTCACATTTATTACAATCTTATCAAAGGCATCCCCTTGGGGCAGAGCTGTGTTGAGTTGTTGAGCTTCTCAGTTGGAAGCTTTTCCAAAATCTTTCCTTTTATTTTGGATTGTTCTGAAAATGGCAGCCCTATATACCTGTATTTTAGCCTGGTCGCTGATATAACCGCTACCTTTATATTTATAAATGTGTTCTTTATTCTCTTGCAACCAAATACAGATTTTTTTTAAAGTCTGTCTTTACTTTAACTCTGGCTTCTGATTAGTTACTTTTGTTAGGTAAAAAGCAAGTCCTTACTCACCTCTCCAGCACCCGAGTTCGTGCGGAGTTGGCATGGGGCTCACAATCTGTCAGAGACCAGACACCAATTCGTTGATCAACGGGCTCACACTATCCTTAGCTTAAAAGGCTTCGGAGTAAGTGTGGCAAGTTTATTAGGGGTGAGCATCAATATTTATACACAGAAGTAAACAAAGTGATTAACAGATCATAATGGTCATGCATAATCAATCAAGATTCTACAGGATAAAACAGGTTAAAATGTAAATTTAAAAAGACAAAAGGGGAGATGGCTACTTAAGGGGAGGAGGGGTGTCATGAGTAGTTCGCAGGTCAGAGCTTTGATTAAAAGTTTCAGACAGAGACATCAAGTCTGGGTTAAGTTTAAGCTCATCAAAAGTTCAGACTCAACATTCCTCCATTTGTAGCTTTGGGATAACTATTTACCAAAAGCTACACCCCACTTTAAGGAGCCAAGGGCAGCTATAATTTCAGCCTGGGCCAACTCGAAGAGTAAGGCCTTTGGCTGAAGTAGGAAAAGAATAAACTGACCCACATGAGTCTATGAGGGAGGGGACACACTGAATACAGCAACACAGTATTATAAGGATTACTATGGCCCCAACAATACCCACCAAGAGTTTTTTAACCCACCCAAATCCAGGCAGCCAATTCCATAAGGCTCCCCACCAATCATAAGGTGGCTGGCCAGAGGAGTAGTTCTTAGCCATTTCCCTTAGATGTTTGGTACGTTGAAAAGTGTCAGGGTAGGTGTCATTTACAAAAACACAGCATTCTTCATTTATGAGGGCGCAAGTTCCTCCCTGGGCTGCTAACATTATGTCTAAAGCCATTCGGTTTTGCAAAGCTAACTGGCGCAGTTGGGACATTTCCCCGGCCTGATTCTCAAATAGGGTCGCAGTTTCATTGGTTAAAGATTCTAGTAGTCCCTGTAGACGGATGACACCACCCCTCAAGCTAATGAGACCAGCCCACCGCTGCCACGACAAACCATCATGGATATTAATATCTCTGAAGGTTTCACGGATGTTACGAACGTGGGGAAAATGGGGGGGAGTGAGGGAGATGCGAGAAGGCGGTGTGAGCCACGCTAAATAACATGACCCTGCCCAATCAGGGGAGAGAAAGTAATAAACTTTGGGCCCGCACACCCAGTATGTTCCATACATTGCGTTTCGGGTATTCCATTTCTCAAAGTAGGAGGTAACCCACCACCCGTTGGACCACTATTCTCCTGGTAACGCAGAGGGGTCGTTGTGCGAACTACAGAGGCACAATTTGGTAGTGGTGTTTTCAAAGTGCAGTGTAGTACTGCTTGAGCAGTTGTAGAAGGCAATCGTATATCCCTCAACAATTAGTTGGACACCCTCGTGATCTGAGCAGGGCTTCTTAAAAGCTGACTCTGAAGGCTTGCCCACCCATGAAAAAGTTGGATCGGGGTGAGGGATCCACATATGGGATAAGTGGGATGCGCAAGGCTTGAAGCCAAGATTTTTACTAAAGGCGGTGCCATTAAAATACATGTTGCATTTACTTGTTCCCACAAAAGTTGACCCCTTTTCTTTGACAAAACACAGTGATCCTGTCTGATTGGTTACCCTGAGATATCTGTTAATTGGCACTCCTGTTTTGTCCCATGTAAGATTGTGTTGGACTGGATCTTTTACTCTAGCCGGTGGCATCCAAGTCATATTAGCAGTGGTCAGGGGAATGGGTGTGAAGGGGAGTCCCTGTTCTGCATTTACTGGAAATTGAGTACATACCCAGCAATTACTTCTATTTCCTAAAATACGAGTTTTAACCTCGTGGGAATATCTAATAAAGCATTATCTTCATAAGCAGAAAATAAACTAAAAGGCATAATAAAAAACATACAGTTGTCAGAATAAAAGGTCCTCTCATTTTTTCCGAGTCAATTTAAGTCTGATGTCTGAAAGAGGTAAGCTGGTCCACTGGTCAGAGGCAGTGTCTTCAGTGGTGGCAAGAGCTGTTGGTCCGTCACTGTGGTCCACTACGGCTGGCTTGACGTGGGAGTGGTGGATCCAGGATTTGCGTCCTTCCAGGAACACTGCAGTCTGGGTTGTTAAAAGAACCTGGTGGGGTCCAGTAAACCTCGGCTGGAGGGTGTCGCCATGAACGAACTTTTTGGCCCAGACGAAGTCCCCTGGTTGGAACGGGTGGATCTGTTCTTCTAGTGGCACGGTCTGGGAAAACTGCGAGGCTTTCCAAAGGGTACGGAGGCGAGCCTGTAGGGAGAGAAACTGGCACGCGGCCATATGATCCCCTCCCAATAGTGAAACATCAGCACGTGGTAGCACCCCGCCTTTGAACGGGGGGTGTCCATAGAGCAGTTCAAAGGGGGATAATCCCAATACGCGGGTTGGGCGAGTACAAAGGTGAAACAGGACCAAGGGAAGTACCTGAGGTCACTTTAACCCTGTTTCCTGACAGTATTTAGCCAATGTGAGCTTAAGCTCCCTATTCATACGCTCAACTTTCCCGCTAGACGGGGGGTGGTAGGGTGTATGAAAGGAGTGTGAAATGCCCAGTCCTTGTTCTAAACGGCCAAGGACATTACCAGTAAAGTGGGGTCCGCGATCTGAGTCAAGCACGAGAGGGATGCCAAAACGGGGTACAATGTCTCTAAGGAGAATCTTTGCCACTGTGGCAGCAGTACAATTAGCAGTAGGAAAAGCTTTGACCCATGAAGTCAGAGGGCAAACCAAAACAAGGAGGTGCTTTTTCCCAAAAGCCTTTAGCATATCTGCAAAGTCAATTTGAAGATGTTGAAATGGAGCAGCAGGCGGAGGTCTTCCACCCTTAATTTTGCTAAGGGGCGGAGCAGGTCCATTACGTTGACATGTGCTGCATGCTTTCACTATTGACAGGCAGTAGGGTTGAATGCCTGGAGCATACCAAAAGCGAGCGATGGTGTCCACAAGGGCGTGTGTGCCGTAGTGACCCCCCTTATCATGGTGCCAGCGAACTGCCACGGGGTATGTGGAGCGAGGGAGGCAGGCTCGGCCATCCGGCATAAGCCAGGTCCCTTTGACCAGAGTGGCTCCGAGGCTCTCCCACGACTGTAGTTCAGCAGCGGGTACTGGTACGGGGTGCGGTGGAGTAAAGGAGGAGGTTACAATAGCCAACGTGGGCATGGCTAAGGGTAAGACGGCAGCCGTTTTGGCGGAGGTGTCAGCCAGGGCATTCCCACGGGTGACGGGGCTATCATCTTTAGTATGGGCCTGGCAGTGAACTACAGCCAGGACCGAGGGTTCTTGGAGGGCGTCCAAAAGCTTATGGATGAGGGGGAGGTGCTGAATGGGTTTACCGGCAGCTGTCTGGAAACCTCGAAACTTCCAGAGGTGAATGTGACAATGCACAACTCCAAAAGCATACTTGCTATCAGTAAAAATGGTAACGGTCTTACCAGCGGCCAACTGGCAAGCTTGGGCCAGGGCATAGAGTTCGGCAGCTTGGGCTCCCCAGTTGCCTGGCAGTGAGGCGGCCTCTTGAATGTCCCATTCAGAGGTGACTGCATAACCGGTGAAACGCTTGCCATCAACATAGAAGGAGCTTCCGTCCGAGAAGAGGATGCAATCAGGGTTGTCCAGTGGCACGTCAAACAGGTTGTTCCTTATCTGTAAGATGCTATGAACTACTTCCACACAGTCGTGCTGATCCTGGAGGACTGGCAGGTCAGGAAGCAAGGTAGCTGGATTAAGGGGCCCACACCTTTCAAAAATTAGGTTAGTGTCTTCTAGGAGTTCGGCCTCTAGCTGCTGCTCACGATGGGCCGAAAAGACTTGGGTCGTGCCCCTACGCAGAAGGGCTGACAAGGCATGAGAGGTCCAGACCGTGGTAAAATGACACAGGGTCAGGCTCTTTGCCTTTGTGATCAGCAGGGCAGCTGCTGCCAGAGTCCGGGTGCAGGATGGGGTTCCCTGAGCGACAGGGTCGATCTGCTGAGAGTAAAAAGCAAGCGGGAAATGGTGGGGCCCGCTCAGCTGGGTAAGGACGCCACTAGCAATTCCGCCCCTCTCGTGGACAAAAAGGTGAAAGGGTTTGCTGTAATTGGGGGGGCGGAGAGACATGGAGGAGGCCACACTGTCCTTGAGTAACTGAAAGGCTTGGATCGTGTCTGGGGACCACTGCAAAGGGTCAGGAGCAAGGTTAGCAGTGGAGCGGTTTGCTTAACTCCCCGCAGGACGGCAACCAGGGGCGACAGAAGCCAATTAATCCTAAGAAACCTCGAAGTTGTTTCTTGGTGTTTGGCAGAGGGCAGTTCTGGATAGTCTTTATGCGGACCGGGTCCATTTGTCTCCCCTCTGGGGTTAACAGGAAGCCCAGATATCGGACCTTCTGTGAGACCCACTGAATCTTGTTAGGGTCTACCTTGTGGCCTCTGGTGTGTAGGTATAATAAAAGTGCCTTACCATCGATGCGGAGGGCAGCTTCTTCGCGGTTACCTAATAGGATGTCATCTACGTATAGGACTAACGTGGATCCCTGCGGACTGGTGAAGCCTTCCAAGTCGTGGCGGAGGCATTGGCTGAAAATTGTGGGGCTGTCTCTGTAGCCTTGAGGAAGTCGTTGCCAGACATAACTTTGTCCCTCCCAGGTGAAACCAAAGAGATACTGAGAGTCTGGGTGCACAGGAATCCTAAAAAAGGCTGATTTTAAGTCAATAACAGTGAACCACTCAGCATCTCAGGGGATTTGGCTGATGATAGTAGCTGGATCAGGAACTACTGCATGAAGAGGGACCACATACTGATTAACAACCCGTAGATCCTGTACAAAGCGCCAACGAATAGGGTCTCCGTCCTTTTTAGGATGCTTTTTGACAGGCAGTATAGGGGTGTTACAGGGAGTGCGCTGAGGGCGGACTAGCTTTTGTGCAATGAATCCCTCGATAATGGGGCGGACGCCCTCCCGGGCTTCCAGCAACAGGGGGTATTGAGGGACTGACGGGGGGGTTAAGGAGGGCTTCACTTGAATCCTTACTGGCTCTGCCGAAAGGAGCAGGCCAACATCAGTGTCAGAAATTCCCCAGAGGGTTAAAGGCAAGTCAGTGAGGTCAGGAGAGAGGGGGTTTCCCAATTACCCTGAGTTGGGGCCGAATCTCCTAACACTGTCATCAATAATCCTACCCCTTCAGGAGTGCAGGTTAAAGTAGCCTCAAGCTTACAGAATAAATCCCGGCCCATCAAAGGGATCGGACAAGCTGGGGAAAAAAGAAAACGGTGAGAAAAACATTTATCAGCATAAATAACATTTAGAGGTAAAGTGAGTCCCAGAGACTGTGGGTTGCCCTCCACCCCAGTTGCAGTTTTAACCTCAGAGGATAGCCAGGGAGAGGGGGCATGATTTAAAAGAGAGAAAGTAGCTCCAGTATCAATGAGGAAAGAGACAGGCAGTCCTTGGACTGAAAGGGTTAGACGAGGCTCTTTGCTGGGAGGGGCGAAAGTGAGGAAGGAGCCGGCTAAAGACATTAAGGAAATAAGACCATCACATTGTTTGCCTTCGCCCCCGGGGTACCGTCATTGAGGAGGCTGAGTTTGCTGCAGCTGCTGCTGTTGCCCGTAGTTGATCCAGGCCTGAGGAACGGGCTGGGCTGGTGGTGCAGGGGTGTATTCGTCCCTGGTGTAAGTATCTGCGGATGCGACCGGACCCTCTGGGCGTCCCCAGGGGCATTCACATTTAAAGTGACCGGGCTGTCCGCACTGAAAACAATTTCCTGGTGGTTGGGGTTGCCAGGACCCTCTTCCCCGAGCACCCTGAAATCCCCTGCCACGGCCACGGCCTCTGCCTTGAATACCGCCGCGAAAAGCTAAAGCCATCAACTTATATTCTTCCTTTTTCTCTTTCTTTTTACTACTTTCCCTTTCTTTCTCCCATGCAAAATCAGCTACGTCCAACACTGAAGTGACTGACTCACCTCCCCAACCAGGGCGAAACTTTAAGAAATAATCCCTTACAGGGGGCACTGACTGATTCACAAAAAACGAAATAAGAGTAGGGTGGTCTGCTTCTCTCTCAGGATCCATCTGAGTGAACATTCGGGCCCCCTCCAATAGCCTCAACCAGAACTTTCTGGGTGGCTCATCAGATTCCTGCCGAATCTGCATGAACTTAGCCTGATTAGGCGAGCGGCGAGCCATTTCTTTGAGTCTCTCTAACAATCGCTCTCGATCTGTCCGCAGCTGAGTCAGCCTTTGCTGACTCCAGTCTAGGGGATTCCAGCCAGCGGCTTGATCCCGCCTATCCATCCAAGTGGTATTAACCGCATCGCTATCCCCCCATGTCCTTTCTGCCATCCACAATCTACTACGTTCCTCTCCGGTCAAAACTCTACTCAACAACTGATCTACATCCATATAAGTAGGATTATGACTTGAAAACAATCTTTCTAAAAGTTCTGTGATCTTTCGGGGATTTTCCCCAAAGGACCCTGACAACCGTCCCCACTCTTTCAAGTCCCATTCTAGCCATCCTTTATATTCCACAATATTAGTATGTTGTAACTGGCCATTATTGTCCACAAAAGGTTGGTCGTGCACCTGTAAAGGCATTTCTCTACTTACACCTTCATTACTCATAAAAGGTTTGGCGGAGGCAGCCTCTGGGCTATCCTCAGGGGAGGGATATGCATCCTGCTGCATTTGCTTGATCTTTTGCCTAGTAATTACTCCTCCCGAGGTGTGCCCCTCCATTTCCTCCTTATCCCTCTGCAGAGATTCCGATCTGGAGTCCTGCAGATTCCCCTCTGCGCTCTGGAGAGAGTCCCCCTGTGGAGGAATAGGGGCAGGTGCAGTGGGGACCAACTGACGAGTTAAAACACGCCGTGGTTTACACCCTTCATCGAAATAACATGGAGGGGATTCACTCTCGGGAGAATACCTGACTGCCATAATTTTTAAAGATTTCCACAGCTCTGCTGCTGTGTCCCAACAAAACCAGTAACATAACTGTCTCGGATGGTCTTTTTCGATCTGGCTCCTTACTCCTCTTAAGGCAGCCTGTTCGAAAGAGTCATACGAAGGCCACCTCATCTCCGGGTCGGCCAATACCGCGGTATACCCAGTCCAATTCCTTACACACAGTGTGTACAACTTCCTCCTAGACATTCCTGTCTGTACTGGGAGTTTCCCTTCGTTCCATAACTTATTTACAATCCCCAGCGGACTCTCAAGATGCACGCTAGTCCCTTGACCCATGGTGTCTGACAGGAGCCCTCCAACTGGCGTTTATCCTGCTGTCCAGTACACGACCCCTCAATATTGAATTGGCTGGGAGAAATCTCCCGTGGCGCCTGCCAATTCGTATATGAGTGGTCTGACCACTGGACAGAGGCACCGCACCAGAAGAAAATCCCGGACGAGCCCCCAAATTGTTAGGTAAAAAGCAAGTCCTTACTCACCTCTCCAGGACCCAAGTTCGTGCGGAGTTGGTATGGGGCTCACAATCTGTCAGAGACCAGACACCAATTCGTTGATCAACGGGCTCACACTATCCTTAGCTTAAAAGGCTTCGGAGTAAGTGTGGCAAGTTTATTAGGGGTGAGCATCAATATTTATACACAGAAGTAAACAAAGTGATTAACAGATCATAATGGTCATGCATAATCAATCAAGATTCTACAGGATAAAACAGGTTAAAATGTAAATTTAAAAAGACAAAAGGGGAGATGGCTACTTAAGGGGAGGGGGGGTGTCATGAGTAGTTCGCAGGTCAGAGCTTTGATTAAAAGTTTCAGACAGAGACATCAAGTCTGGGTTAAGTTTAAGCTCATCAAAAGTTCAGACTCAACACTTTCACAAAATAATCACTTTGTCTCTACTATTGCAATTCTTTCTTTTATGGTCTCCTTAAATCACTATTTTATAAGCTTCGGGAATGCTGTAGTGTATTTAAATTGCTTCTCTGCGCAAGGAAGCAGGATTATATCACCTTTACCCCTTTCTCCGTCACCTTAACTATCCAATTCAACTTTGTATCTCATTCAAAATAACCCACCTGGTTTTCAAAGTTCTCCTTTGATTCACTTTATCTTGCCTATTGTATCAATTATACACCTCCGATTTTGGCCTTCTCCTCATGGCTCTTCTCAGATGGGGCAGTCGCTCTTTCAGTTCATCTACAGTTTCTGCGATCCGTCCTTCCAAGTCACTGTCTCTCTGCCTTTATTTAAATCATACCTTAAAACTTTCCTTTTCTCACTATCATTTTGATTTTTCTCTAAAGCAGTGTTTCCCAAACTTGGGACGACACTTGTATAGGGAAAGCCCCTGGTGGGCTGGGCCGGTTTGTTTACCTGCCCCATCTGCAGGTTTGGCTGATCGCAGCTCCCAATGGCCACGGTTTGCTGCTCCAGGCCAATGGGAGCTGTTGGAAGTGGCGCGAGCCGAGGGACGTACTGGCCGCCACTTCCCGCAGCCCCCGTTGGCCTGGAGTGGCAAACCGCGGCCACTGGGAGTCATGATCAGCTGAACCTGCAGACAGAGCAGGTAAACAAACCGGCCCGGCCCACCAGGGGCTTTCCCTACACAAGCAGCATCCCAAGTTTGGGAAACACTGCTTTAAAGTGTTTGGCGCACAAGTTCTCAAGCTTTCTTCATATCTAACAAGCCTTTGTTTCTGACTATGACTCCAGTCTCACCATCTTTTGAGGTCACATACCATTCTCCTCTCGGGTCACTGCAAGAAACCATGGCTGGATTGGGGACAGGTGCGTAACTCGGAGTACTGGTTTAGGGGTGGGCTTTGCTAGATGGGGCTGGTGCTAAGGTAGGGGACACTGGGGTGAGTGAAGGCTGCAATGTTGGTGGAAGGCAAGGCTTGCTGAGAGAAGACTGATGCTGTGGGAGGGTTTGGTACTATTGGCTTGGGTTGCTGAAGGTGCTGGCTAATTTGATGGGGGACAGAAGTGGATGAGATGTTAAGTTTGAGAACGCCCGCTCTAGCTGAAAAACACCCTACACTATAAGAATAAATGGGTTTGAATGATGTAAATTGCATTTCATCTAGATGTGTCAAGCTCTGCAAGCCAATCTGTGCTCTGGTTCCCAGGAAGGCCTGGAAACGCTATTGCAATGGACACTTGGGGCTTGTCTACACTGGCACTTTACAGCGCTGCAACTTTCTCGCTTAGGGATGTGAAAAAACACCCCCCCTCCGCCGAGTGCAGCAAGTTTCAACCCTGTATAGCACCAGTGTAGACAGTGCACCCGCACTGGGAGCCATGCTCCCAGCGCTGAGAGCTACGCCCCTCGTGGAGTTGGTTTTTTTAGAGCACTTTAATGTTGCCAGTGTAGACTGGCCCTTTGTGTGGCACTCTAGTTAAAGTTATGATGAAGCAAAAAACAAAGACAAGGAATCCATGGTAAAAGTGAAAGGGTAGTCCTTCTTCCTGTTGACCTGAGGGTAACATATTTATCTGAAACAAAGAACAAGCTCTTTCCAGTTCACAAGCGGTCTCAGCTACCCATTCTCTTGTACAAAGGAGCGCTAGATGGGGATAGAGTAGTATGCCTATATGCAATAAACTACCACCATTCAGCGTTTAGGGCATGATTCAGTTCCCACTGAAGTAAACGGGAGCTGCCCCTTACCAGCTTTTATGCAGATCAAGTTTAATCAACTGAAAATGATTTCTAAATGATGGGAAGAAATGAGCCTTGAAAGATGGCAGTCCATGAGGTTTGAGGAAATATTTACTTCTACACAAACCCTCAAGAGCACTTCCAAAAATAATCATTTTCTGATGACGCAGCAACTTTTTCATGAGGAATAATTTATAGATATTGTTTCAGGGGAAAAAAACAACAACACAGAAATGTAGAAGAAATATTCCTTAGAAAAATAATACATACCCTGCAGTTTACATGTTGAAAAGGTTTGACTGTAAATCCCATTTTTGACATTCATCCCAAAGCTACTTTAAAGGCAACACAGAGACTCAAGAGAGAGACAGTAAATGCTAAATCATAATTACCTCATAAAAGGGGAGCCTGTTTCTCTGACTGCCTGAGATCTGGGTTTGTTGCTCAAAAATATCATAAATCTATTGGGTTCTCTCTTGTTTTAAAGCCAATTAGTGTTTGTACTTTAAAACCAAATTAAATCAAGAAAAAACCCTTCCAAAGTTTGTCTTTAGTATAGTTATGAAACACTGATTTCTCTGCTCTCATTAAAGAGCTGTTCATTAGAGGACAGCACGTACTGTGAAGCCAAAGTCTTACATTAACAGTGAACTATAGAAAATCTCTCCCATTTGGCAGCTTTTGCATTAACATTTCTTCAGCAATGGGATTTCTTTTTAATGCTATCAGTGCTCCACGCGTTACTGTACAGAAAAAGAAAATATTTTTCAACACCATCTCGAATTGGTTTTAATATCCCACAGGGTGACATCTGACACTGCACTGAGAGGAATAACACCTCTCTGGGTAGTCTTTCCAACAGAGCCTGAAAATGAGCAGTCTGTGCCATTAATATGGCCAGTGTAATTAGCAGGAACAATATGACTGATGTTAAAAAAAAAAAAATCCACAACATTTCCTGAAGCTATTTCTGCAACTAAAGTTACTCTAACCATTGCAGTCAGCAAAAGCTACACTCACTAGCAAGCCCAAATGGGTCACAGATTTGAAACGAAGGTTGACAGCGTCAAAGGCATAACAGAGACACAAAGTGGGTGAGGTAATATCCTTTTCTGGACCAACCTTTTGAGCTACACCAAGCTCTTCTTCAGGTCTGGGGCCAACATGGCTACAACATTGCAAACATCAAAGGTATAACAACATCTGTCTGCCTCAGACACTGTTTCTGATTAAAGCTGACTATCCAATTGTGAAGTCGATTTTTAAAATTCTATTTATGTTAAATAGAGGCTACCCAATGATATCACAGTTAAGGTTGCAATGAATTTTATAATTTTCCATATACATGGCCTGAATGGTAACACTTTGAAAGTCCCATGGGCACAAGAATGAGAAGAAATATTTCCTCACATAGCTAAAAGGCAAGAAAATCATGTGGGTGCTCAGCTTAACACCACTTAGACAGCTGGGTTCTGGGATTAAAGCACCTATCTTCTATGCATCAAAGTGGCCTCAAATCATTTGTCTGGGTATCTAAATGCCATTTTAGATGTCCAAACACCTTTTAAAATCTGTCAAACACACACATAGTCGAGCAAGTAAAAAGTATATGTCCCAAAATATTTTTCAATGAAAAACGGCCTTTTTGAATGAAAAAAAATTATTTCCAGTTTTTGGTTAATTAAAAAAGCAAATTCTAAGACAAAATGAAAACATTTTGTTACTTTCTATGTTCATGTAAAGTATTTACCATTTTCTGACCAGCTCCAGCACACACGCACAGGTTGGATCACAGAAACCCCCTTGGGAGCTGCCCACTGATGTGCCAAGACTGCCTCTGCTCCTGTTTTCCCTGCCAGCTCAGGACTCCAGCACCCTGTCCTGCAGAGCCAGACACTTCCGTCTGCTCCAACAAAGACCCAGAGTCTGAATTATTTGCCCCAAAGCTGCAGGTTTACCTGAAAAAAGCTCACAGAAGTGTTCCTGTCTTTAACACTCAGATGCCCAACTCCCAATGGGGTCTAAACCCAAATAAATCCGTTTTACCCTGTATAAAGCTTATGCAGGGTAAACTCATAAATTGTTCGCCCTCTATAACACTGATAGAGAGATATGCACAAGTTATTTGCTCCCCCAGGTATTAATACATATGTTTTATCCTGTATAAAACTCATAAATTGTTTGCCCTCTATAACACTGGTAGAGATGCACAGCTGCTTCCCTCCCCCGGTATTAATACATACTCTGGATTAATTAATAAGTAAAAAGTGATTTTATTAAATACAGAAAGTAAGATTTAAGTGGTTCCAAGTAATAACAGACAGAACAAAGTAAGTCACCGAGCAAAATAAAATAAAACGCGCAAATCTATGTCTAATCAAACTGAATACAGATAATCTCACCCTCAGAGATGTTTCAGTAAGTTTTTTCCTCAGACTGGACACTTTCCAGGCCTGGGCAAAATTCTTTCCCCTGGTACAGCTGTTGTCCCAGCTCAGGTGGTAGCTAGGGGAGTCTTCATGATGGCTCCTCTCCCCCTTTGTTCTCTTCCACTCCTTTATATATCTTTTGTATAAGGCGGGAATCCTTTTGTCCCTCTCTGAGTTCCCACCCCCGCCTTCTCAATGGAAAGACACCAGGTTAAAGATGGATTCCAGTTCAGGTGACATGATCACATGTCACTGCAAGACTTCATTACCCACTTGCCAGTACACACGTATACAGGAAGACTTACAGGTAAAACACAGCCATTTGCAGACAATGGTCCTAGTTAATGGGAGTCATCAAGATTCCAAACCACCATTAATGGCCCACACTTTACATAATTACAATAGGCCCTCAGTTATATTTCATATTTCTAGTTTCAGATACAAGAGTGATACATTTATACAAATTGGATGATTACACTTAGTGGATTATAAGCTTTGTAATGATACCTTACAAGAGACCCTTTGCATGAAGCATATTCCAGTTACATTATATTCACTTATTATTAAATTTTTATAAAACTATATAGACTGCACAACGTCACAATTTGTCCTGCTTGAACCGAGGTGACCGTTGTCCTGTAAGTCAGTGACTTTATTCATGAATTTAAAATTTTAATTAGAAAGTCTGGGGACACAAGTCACTTTGCATTCAAAATGTAGCCAATTTCTCTTGAAGAAATAGCTGAACTTTCCATTATAAGGCATAAGTGAAAAGTTCATGAAAAAGGAATTTTGCCAAATTAATTGTCCTTTATTAGAACAATACACCCAGATGCACATAAACACCTGTGGAAACAAAAAGGGGTGCCAGGAATTAAGATGGAGGGCTGACATGGGAATGTGTGCAAAGTTTATGTGGACATATCTGGCCTATGACAGGATTTCTTGGCAACATCACAGTGAGGTCATTATCCAGTGCTGAAAGCAATCAGCACGTGATGAGGTGTATGTGCATGCTGCCTGGTCTAATCTGCTAGGAACAAAGGGAATAGGCACACTCTGCTCTGAATCAGGCAGTGCAGGCACTTTAACATGGGTTTCCCCCATCCCAGACCAGTACCTTAACCACCTGCAGACTCACACAGGTTTTGATCCAAAAATGAACATTATGATACAATTCTGTTTTGGGGGAACAACTGAAAGGTTTTGACTTCTTTCCAGTGGGGAGGTGAAGGGGGGAGAGAAGAAATTTTGAAACCTTGAAAGTTGCCACAAAACAGAACTGTCCTCCAGTCTGCTCTTATATTTGCTTCTCTGTGGATTTCAGCTGTGCATTTCATAGTATCATCAACTAGTCTAAGTGGTTTTTTTAAAGGCAGTATAGAAAAACAAATATTTTTAAAAAGGAAAAACCATCCCATTGACATAGTCCTGGGTCTGTGGGCTCTGCATATTTGCTGCAAAGTGCATGGAAACCCAACAGACATTCCTTAATGGAACAGAAACTGTATCCCATAGTTAGATATTCACAACAGCACAACACTGGCATGCTCTTTCACTCACTCACATTTGGCACGTTAATCCAGAAGCACAGGAGATTCAAGTTTCCTGGCATGGTGTCCATTGATAGTAATGAACAGATTAAATCATTTAGCCCCAGAAGGTCAAAATCAACAGGATGTCATAATCTTATTAATAGGGGGATGTTTGGGTTCAACAAGATTCTAGGTGGTGAGGTAGCTGTGTGAACAGAAGAGTTTGCTCTCTGCCTGGGTCTCTGATTAGAGTCGTTTCTACAGGCAAAGTGGCTCCCTGGGAACACAGGATATTGGACACACAGATTCCCTAAACAAGGGATTGCCTAAAAAAGGGTGTGCTATTTGATGGCCGTATTTCAGGAATTATTCATATGCATAAAGAGAGCATATTACATTTGGAATACATCAGATCCCACATCACCGATTTCTCCTTCATCAGAAACCATCCAGCAATGCCTAAGAATTCTGCTACCACTAGGCACAGATGCAACACTCGTGTCAGAGAAGGGGCAACACTACTCACTTTCCTCACAGAGTTATAAATCTTCATCAGTTACTGTTTGTAACATACTTTGAACATGACAAGTACAACTACATACTCAAAGCGCTAAGTAATAATATGTAAAATCCCCACAAACTGAATAGCGTTGTAGCTCTACCATTCTATAGTGAACAATATTAGTATATTAGCAAGCTCTAGTCATAAATTTGTTATATAAGGGAAAAAAGCAATGCACAACTAATTATTCAGTACTTGACTGGGAAAATTAATCAAGCAAATTATTTGCTCTGTTCTACTCATCTATCTATGGAGGTTGCTGAATAATGAAAAATGTGTTAGCAAATAATTTAGTCAATAAAAATACTAAAATTCATAAATATTATTCACAGTTAATTTGACCTGCTCTGCCCACTAAGATGTAATCGTCAGTAATCCAAGACTCTGAGTAAATGCAGGTGTTCAATACCTACTACAGAATGAAATGCACAGGGGAAAAATATTCACAACGTTAGCTAATGTGCATTGTGCAGTAGCTATTTTCAGACTGTGAAATACAGGTGGATTCAGGTTGATTAGTTAGATTTTAAACCCTTGGGGCAGGAACCATCTTTTTGTCCTAGGTTTGTACATCACCTGGCACAGTGGGGTCCTGTCCACAATGAGGGTTCCTAGATATAACTACACTACAAGTAAATTAATAAAGTAAGTAAGTAATTAATTGCAGGATCAAGTCCTTAACCTTTTAGCAGATGGTTCTTGAAATGACCATTTTCATTCTTATCTGACTGTGAGTTTTGACAGTGAAAATTGAGGCTTGAAAGCCAGAAAACAAGTTCCAGCATTTCTCTGATGTTTCCATTGTCTTTCAGAGGATGTAAAACTTGGAAGAGTTTCACCTTCTAAATATAATGTACCTGCCATGCTGCTTCCCTGGGCCTGAATTAAAGCCAGAAACAATAGCTCTAACCCTCTGAACTGCCCTCGGTTGATTTCATTGTGGGATTAACTCTGAAGCCTAGTTATAATTCAGTTGCCCAAATTATTAATTATGTCACTGCTGATCATTTCAGCAGAAACATCCAGCTAATATGCTTCTCCATTATTACTGAATATCATGGGAACTATACTTGGAAAAGAACCACTAGCTCATCTACATCATATTTTCCAGAGCTTTGTCCAATCCAGTTGTAAATGATTTCAGTGATTGAGCTTTACACCACTTCCCATAGGAGACTATTCCAGGCAGAGTTTAACTGATCATTCTGTATTTTGCGTTAGTGCCTCATTCAGGATCACAGCATCGTTGTGCTAGGCACTGCACAAATATAGAGGTGCAGTCTCTTCCAAAGAACTACATCACACTGTTCAAAAGTTTTTCTAACCTACATTTTCTATTTGTTATGACTGAGCCAAATGACTGTGTCAGCGGAGCATATTATAGCATAGCAGTCCCCCAGTGGTCACATAATGCAAGTTTGTCTTGCCTAGGACCAAACTCTGTTTTAGCCAAACCCACTTTGGTCTCATCCATCAAGGCCAGACCAACCAGTGTTATACAAAGACACAGAGACTAGCATATTATAATACGTTCCTCCAAAATAATCAGGTTGCATGTAGCTGGGCCCTTAACTTTGTCCCGTTGCTGCTAGTTATACCCACAGACTCCAAACAGATCCACCAGCGAATGGAAACAGGGAAGAATGGAAACAACCACCAAGGAAGATTCCAGAACATCTTTCCCCTCAGTGAGGCTGACAGAACATGTATCCTGCCAGTGACCAAGAAATGATTGTGGTCGCCTAATGCTGAAAAACTGGGAGAAAGTGTATGTGGATTTGACTTGATTTTAGGGGACTGTGGGCAGAGAGAAAGACTTTTCAGTAGCCAAGGACTGTCAAAACAGAACCCAAAGCTTCACAGCATTTTGCATGCAATTCCCAGCTGAACTGCATGCACATGTTATTGGATGTCAAAATAACCGTGCAGAGCATTTCCCCATCCCTAGGGAGCCTTTCTGGTTGGAAAGACAAGGGAACAGCTGGTACCAAGCCAAAGTAGTTTAGGATTTTGTTCTGAAGGAGGAAGGACAAAGGAAGGTACAATAATCATGAGCAAGATTAGTGGGTACCCTCCACTGATGGCTCTACTTGGCTATACTAGTGTGTCTTAAAATTTTGAGCCTCCTCCCCTCCAAACTATTTCTCTTTGCATGGAATCCTCCTCCGCCTTTCCTTCCATCCACTAACAATTAACATTACAGCTACCTCAAAGACTAGAAGCTAGGGGTGTGGTTCCCAGCTCCCATACACATACTCACCATCACAGGAGCTTGAGCTTGCATTGAGCTCCTGTGAGTATAAATAGTGTGTAGCTGGGGTAGCACAAGCAGCAGAGGCACAGCTTAGCCATGCTGCGTACAAATCCCATCTGAAAGGGGTGTGCCTATGTACACAGCACAGCTAAGCTGTCCCTCCACTGCTGCTACCTGTGCTACCACAGCTACACGCTGCTATTTATACTCACACTAGTTCAATGAGAGCTAGCACAAGCATATGTATGCAAGCAAAGAATTCACACTCCTAGCTCCTACTGTAGGCGTAGCTTAAGACAACGTGATCTTTTTACAACATGGCACCTAACTCTTACCCTGTAGGGACAGATACGGTACAACTACGGGAAAGTGGCAGCCAGGGGAAAGTCTGACAAATACCAAGCGTCCTTTCAAATCAGGAGAAAGCCATTACCATAGTTTTGACAGATGTCTGGCGCTCAACAGGGAGGTGAGGGAGAGGGAACAAGAGGCAACTGAAGGCATGTCATACCAATTCAAACACAGGACTCTTGTTTAAAAAAAATAGTCAAGTAATTCAGGTGGGGGAAATATTTTAAAGTAAAATAACATTAATCCATGTATACCTTCACTTTAACCACAGCTTTATTTCCCTCTCTCTCTACCTCAGACCATGTTTCCATTATTGTTGGTAGAATGAACTGCATGCATGCCAATCAGGTCATTGACAAATATAGAACCAATGTCTGTCACTACAGATTTACCACTCTGACTACAGCATACCCTTTCTGTCTGTAAAAAATCTGATCTATTAGCTGGGTGAGCTCTCAGAGCGCCAGCCCTTTAACTCTCACTTACCTTAGCAGATTGGAGGTACAATGTACAAACCTTTGTTTGTTCGTTCAATAATTATGGTACTATTTGCACCATGGAAGTGCAGGATTTCTCAGTCAGTTCTATTATAAAACTCCATTTTCTTGGTAAAAATCTGAAGCAAAATGAAATCATGATGAACCTCTACTACAATTCTGTATAAATAGAATTACTGTACCCAGGAGCAGTCCTCTCCCTCCCCCTCCCCACACACTTTCCTTTGGAGATTTCAAAGGAATGTCTACTCCACCATTGGAAGACTGCTAAATAAATCAATCAATAATAATATTTTGCACTTCTATGGCACCTTTCAACTGATAATCATAAAGTGCTCATACAAAAAGTAATTAATTAAGCCTTACAACACCGATGTGATGCAAGTAAGTATTGCGTTCTCTATTTTACACATGGAGAGCCGAGGCATAGAGAGATTAATTGTCTTGCCCAAGGTCACAAAATCTGTTGCAGGCCAAAGATAGAACCTCAGAGCTCCTGATTCTCAATCCTCTGCTTTAGCCACTGGATCATCCTTCACCTCAAAGCTGTCAGACTATCAGCTCAACTATTTTAGATCCTTCTTTACTCTCATTGAACTTCAAAATGGTTTCATTTTTTTAAATGCGAGCTTACAGACTTGTTCCACAATACAGAATTGTACAACATTAGCATTATTGGCTTGCTCAGTTTAAAACATAACCTCAGTGCAATAATTGATTTGTATACAACATGAAAGTGACAATCAAGCATGACTTGAATCCCCGCTAGAAAACGAACATTGCCATTATTCTCTGCACTGCGCAGGACCTGAACTCCACAGGCAAAGGGCAGTGGTGCCCTGAGCACTCCGACATAATTCAGTGTGTGAGAACTTCAGCACTCCCCAGTGCCAGAGTAAACAGTATGTTTGGGTAGAACTATGCTAAGGAGCCAGCATGCAGCCCACCTGCCCAGTGTACAGAAATCGCATTGCATATCTGTCTGCCTTACATACTCACATGGGGCCCTCCCTGGCCCACTTACCATAGTATCTGAACACCTCCCAATCTTTAAAAGGTATTTTATCTTCACAACACCCCTTAGAGGTAGGAACGCGTTATCCTCATTTACACATAGGGAACGAAGGAGCAGAGAGATTAAGTGACTGGCCCCAGTTTACACAGGAAGCCTATGGAAGACCAGATGCCCTGATGAATACCCTAAGCACTAGACCATCCTCTCATTCTGTACACACCTCTCCTTGCAGTGGTGCTGTGGCGTGGAGTGCCAGCTTTGTGGTTTTGCGCACAACTGATTACTTTAACATCATGTACAAAAGGATTTTTTCAAGAAGTGCTCTAATTAGAGAGAAAATGTATGCAGTGGCGTAGCCAGGTTCTAAGAGCAGGGGGAGCAAACATTAAAAAGGCACCCCCCTTGGCTCCTCCCCTCGGCACACCCCCTTGGCTCCTCCTCCGGTCGCTCCGCGTCCGCCCCCTCCTCCCCCGCTTACTCCTCCAGCCGTGTTGCCCCTGTGGCCCCCTCCCATGGCTCCTCCGGCCGTGCCACCCTCCCCATGGCTCCTCCCCCAGCCCGTCCCTCGCTCTCCCCCCATGCAGGAAGTTGGGCTGGGGCGGCGGCAGCGGCAACTACCGGGTAGGAGCTGCAGGTGATTCTCCATGTTGTTGTTGGGCTCTCCGCCTCCTTCCTTGGCAGCCATTGCTATTTACCTGGACAGGAGCCTGGGAAGCCGCCGGGCGGGAGGAGGAGCCACTGGGGAATTGCTCTGACCCGCACCAACCGCACAGTGACCCCTAGCGCCCAGCAGGGCAGGAGCTGCTGGGAGAGCTACAGGCTGGGCCAGGCGCCCCTCACCATGTCACGTCACGTCCCGCCCCCTCGCGCTACTGGCAGCCGCGGGGTTAACATGGGTCTGGTGCGAGGCCGGTGCATGGATCCCGCTCAGAGCACGGGGCCGCCAGTGCCATTTCCCGACAGCTGGGGCGGGGGATGGGCAGGCTAATGGTGCCCCCCGGCCAGCGCAGACTTAGGCCAGTAGAGGCTGCCCATGGTGGTGAAGTGGCCTGCCCGGGCGTGCTGCAGGCAGCAGCTGATCACTCCCCACAGGGCTGCGAGTTCCCTGTGACCCCTTCATCTCCCTGCACCAGCCTGGACTTGGGACAAGAGATGGACGGAGGCAGCCTGCAGCGAGCACAAGCCACTGCATCTGGCGCCGCTGCTTTTGGCTTCAACTGGTTCCTATACTTCCACTATGAAGATATTTGCTTCAACCTCAGCCAGCCCTTGCCCTCAGTCTCATTATCGTGGCTTCCCCTTGCTCCTCCGGCCGCGCCGCCTTCCCTCCCCCATGGCTCCTCCGACCGCACTGCGGGCTGCCATGCTGTGCCTCCCCCTCACTCGCTCCTCCAGCCGTGCCGCCCCCGACCCCCTCATGGCTCCTCTGGCTGTGCTGCCCCCTCTTGCCTGCAGGAGTGCAGCGCCAGCCAGCAGGCCAACCTTCAGAGCGGAGCGTGGGCTCCCCCACTGGCGCCATGGTAACCCCTAACTAAGGCACTGCTTTTGGGAAATGTGCTGAGGGGAAGCAGCTGCTTCCCCTGCACCCCACTAGCTACGCTACTGAATGTATGGCTAAAGTGTAGGGGGGGGAATCTTGTTTTCTCAAAGGAAAAAGAACATGCAGAAAATAAAATCTGATTTGCATGAAAACCTGCATTCCTGCACTAGGAAACGCACTTTGTTTGAGCTCCATATTTTAACTTGCAATTCCCAAAAGGCTTGTTTGCCGGCATGGAGAGCAATGCAGACTCTACAGGGGACAAAACTAACAACATTAGATTGTCACAAATGCAGTTAGCCGTAGTGTGTATAGCACAGTGGATAAAGCATACGGGTTATATGTTTAAGGTACCGAGGTCAAACCCTTGTGGGGTTTCACTTATTTTAGATCTTCCAAAGGTTTTATCATTTGAAAGCCCAATGGAAGTGTGTGTTAAGTGATGACACTAAGTGTGATGATACACAAGATACAAACCTAGGACAAGCCCTGCCACAAAGCATTTACAATCTAATAGGCAGCAGGGATGGAGAAGACACCATGTGAGAAGCCCAGATGTCTCAATAACCTAGGAGGATTTGGCTACTTTCTTGTGGAAATCCCAGAAGTACACTCTTCAATAGGGCCGTGAAAGAGGGAAGGATAGTGGCTTGTCAAAGTGTGAGAGGGAAAATAGTCCATGTGGAGAGGGTGCTATGGAGACAGGAGACAGTCAGTCACTCTAGTGACTTGATAGCAGCTCCAGATACTGTGATGTATGGAATAGACTGAAGAATAGACTTGGGTTTCTTACTCCCCTTTAATTCTTGGATGCTAGGAATTGGAGAGTGGGTTGCACTATAGTCAGTAAGGAGACATCTGTCCCCTTGGCACACAGACCTCCTGTCAGCCAATTCACAGAGCAACAGCAGTTACAGTTGCATGATGGCAAATTGTTAGTAAGTCCTCACAAAGAGAGGCTGCACCGCAGTTATGGCCATCAGAAGCATAGGTGCCGACTCTGTGGGTACTCCAGGGCTGGAGCACCCACGGGGAAAAATTAGTGGATGCTGTGCACCCACCAGCAGCCAAGCTCCCCTCACCCCCCGCCCTCACCCCTGCCTCACCTCCTCCTCCCCCCATAAGTGCACCGCCTCCCTGCTCCTCCACCTACCTCCCAGCGTTTCCCGCCCGGCTGCTGCCAAACAGCTGTTTGGCAGCATTAGGATGCTCTGTGGGGGGGGGGAAGGGGGAGGAACGGGAACGTGGCACGCTCAGAGAAGGAGGCGGGGAAGAGGTGGGGCCAGCGCAGGGATTTGGGGAAGGAGTTGGAATATTGGCAGGGAGGGGGCAGTTGGGGCGACTTTTGGGAAGGGGTTTGGAATGGGGGTGGGGCAGGGGTGGGAAGAGGTGGGGCAGGGCCTCATGGAAGGAGTGGGGTGGGGCTAGGGCCAGAGGGGAGGGTCAAGCACCCACCAGAAAGAGGGGAAGTCGGCGCCTATGATCAGAAGGGTTGAGCTTTAAATGGAGTCATCTTCTACTTGTGTCCTTTCACCACAATCAGAGATTTTTCTAGCATGGGGCACATAATATGGCTGAGTCTGTAGCCCTGGTGAGCTGTCCTTGGTGCATGGTTCCTCCAGGCCCCAGCAGACCAACAGATGATCCATGGTTTGTGTTTCACCGCAGTCACATATATCCAGGTTGTTGGAATAGCCCCATTTCGCATATTGACTTTTGACGTGCCAATTCTTGTTCGGAGGCAATTTAAATATCTCCAGGATGACCAAGCTTTCTCCACTCCATAGCAGGAACATTCCCGTCATGGTCCTTGTCGGATTCTATGAATCTGTGAATTCTGCTGAACACCTACCACTACAACTTAGATGGAGTAAAATGCTTAGCCTTGGGGGGGAGCTGTTTGAGAACAGGCCTCATCTGGAACCAGCATCCTGAGTGCCAGGGAAGGAGGAGGGGGTGAGAAATACCACGACAACAAAGGCCTCCAGGAAACAAAACACAAAATAACTGTTTTAAAATAGCAAGGACATGCAATAAAGCAACCAAAGCTGAGGAATTCAAAGGCTTCTCTCAGTGTTTCAAAAGAAAAAAAAAACGGGATAAGAAGTGAAGGACAGAGAATCAGCTGTATCTTTCAATGCCATAACATTATTTGTGAATGTTTTGAAAATCATGTAACCATTTTATGTTCATTTCTTATCAGCATTCCTGCTTTGAAGTACACTAAACAACACCCAGAAGAAATTATAATTAAATGAGCTCATTTTTACCTTTCTAGGACTGGGTAGTTTAAGGATCCAGAATGGATCTGATAGGTCACAGGATTGACTATAGCAGAGGGTCTCAAGTTGTGGTCCATGGACCTCCGGCGTTTCGCAGACTATGTCTAAGTGGTCTGTGAAAGACAGACTGAAAACTGACTGAAAAGAATTCAAAACTGTCTATTGTCCGTACATATTTCCAAAGGGGTCCACACCTCCCATTTGAAATTTTTAAGGGTCTGCAAAAGAAAAAGGTTGAGAACCACTGGACTACAGGATCAGTACCACAAAGAGAACTGGATACTGCTATGAATTGATGGCACAGGCAGGTGTACTGGCTCAGATAGCTCTGGAGCAGTCTAGGTCCATCTCATGATTACGTGATCCAGTTTACCGGATAGCATCTAGAATCTTATGGAAGGCAGATTCTTATAACTATAGTCTAATTCAGTTTAATCTTTTGGTGCCAAATCACCATGTTATCTAACTTGTCTTCTGATTTACAGGGATTTCAGTTCTACATTTCCTTCTGATTCAGGATAAGGAAAAAATCCTTCCTAAGATCTATGCCTGAGAAGAAAGAAAACAAGATGAGAAAGTCACTCAAAAGCCTCATTTTGGAAAGCTGTGTTATTTAATGGCAGACACTTTTGCCTATGTACAACCTTTCCAGTCTAGCTAGATCTTCCATCTTTTGCTGCATCCCTGGGGAATGTCCTACTGAACTTCTTTTTCATGTTTTGAAAGTAAGTTTGGTGCTGGCAAAGGTGACAAAGTGAGACAGGGCAGACTTCTGCAAACACAAGGCCTCCATTTATCCACACTGCCCCACCAATGTGCCTCACTGCTGCACCCCGCCTGACCATGTCCAGGAGTGAGAGGGAAGTTTCTCTGCCTGGTAAATGCTCCACTAGAGTGCCATTTAAAGCCAGCTGGGGTCATTTTTATGATGTGGGATCACTTGCCCAGAAGGAATTGGAATGAGAAACGCCAACTCATTTCAGATGCTAATGACTTTCAGCCAGCCTCAGCCACTATTAGCCTAGGTCAGAGATGAACCTCTGACCTTGAGGTAAAAGACTGTTGCCCATTTTCAATTCCCTGAGCCTTTTAATCCCCTGTCATTTCAGAAAGAGCTCCAATGGAGCCTAACAAGAAGTAGAATGGAAAGAAGTTATCAAACACTAATGGTTCTGTGGCTAGCAGGCCTCTCCCATTTCTTAGCAGAGTTAAGGGTCTAAAACCTGCATTTTACAAGCACCCAACCCCTGCATCCTAAAAGAACATACAATGGAGACAACGATGGGCTGCATGAATGTATGTCAGTGGATGTGGGAATATGTAAATGTATACGTATGTCTATACAGTATGGGAGAAAAGGCTTAGCTTTCTCAGGATTTCTGAGACAATTAAATTATACCTTTGTTTCAAGAGTGCTGCTAACTAATGGGTTTGTTTGAACTTGACTCTAGCAGGAATTAAAAACAAGAAAAATAAAATCGTGGTAAGCGGCCGGATGAGGCTCCACTAGAGAATTCAAGCCTGACAGATTTATGGAAACCTTGTTTCCATATGGATCGGTTTGTCTGTCTCCAGAGCTCTAGTGGCAGCAATCAGTGAAAACAATGCTAGCTCCAGCGGATGTCTGGATGTTAAAAAAAATGTTTTTCTATAGAGGCTAAATAAATATAAGAACAGAACTCCAGTGGATTATTTGCTTGCCTGGCACTACAGACATCCCACTCTAGGGTATATAAGACTCAGATGTACAGCTGCACTGGTGGACGGCATCAAAAGAATGATCTGATTTACTGAGTTATGAAATAGTGACATACTTGGCATGAACACAGAAGGAGATGCATCCTGGGGGGGCAAGACAACATCATTAAATCTACAATCCATTAGTTTCATAGTAAACTGGATTTACACTGAGAGTTGGGGGAACTCTTGTCATCCCATTGTATAACTATGTAACATAGCCTATTCAAACACCTGGTAGCAATTGAAGTCATTAGAACACACCACTATCTCTGTTACAGTCACTCATTTTGTGTGTATGTATACAGGGTCTATGGATTATTGATCTTCAGCAAATGTTAATCATAATGGGGCTAAATTCAGCCATGGTGTAAACTCTACAGAAGTTAATGGCATTACACTATGGGATAAAGCCTATTTGAAAAGGAGAGCTGTTTTGTTTTTCTGTACTGTACGTATGGACAAATCACAGACAAAAATGGGCATGGCTGCATCCCTCACTCTGCTAAACATTTGACCCCATCTGAATCCAGCAGCTGCACGCTTCAGAGAGGAAGGAAATTGCATTTCTATTGGCTAGGCTTTCAAGTAAGAAGGGAAATCTGCAACAGAAGCCGAATATTAAAAAAAAAACAAAAAACGGACAGATGTGATCATTACCACATCATAGCGAAGTATAAGGAAATCAAGTTTTAGGAAAATGTACAACTTATATTGGGAAAAGATCTCAGCTGACAGAGAGAGAGATGCACCCTTCCTCCTATATCTTTCCCCATCCCTGGCATGTGCTCATGTCTTATTCTGTACAAACGGAAGTGCTGGGTCTTCTGAGAACAATTCTTCCTTCTGATTAATTCCATAAATTACCTTGGTGGGTCCACCACTTTCCCTTTGAGAGTGTCTCACCTAGGAGCTGCTGAGCCAGACTCTCTGTGGTACAACTAGTGACCCAAAGCTTTTCCACAAAATTTGGAGGTGGAACAGTCATAGACTGGGTTTGGCAAGTAGGGAAATCTGTAAGTATCGTGACAGACCCAGACCAGTGGGGTACAGGAGTCTGGTAGAAGGCAAATATACTGGTCACTGGGTGAGTAGTTTTCTGTTCCCCGAGTGACCAGAGCAAGGGCTGCCCTAGAGCAATCAGGAACCTGCTTGAACCAATTAAGACAGGCAGTATTATCAAGACACCTGGAGCCAATTAAGAACTTTCTAGAATCAATTATGGCAGGCAGGCTAATCAGGACACCTGGTTTAAAAAGGATCTCCCATCAATTAGTAAGGGGGGGCATGCAAGGAGCAGGGAGTGAGAAGGTGTGCTGCTGGAGGAGTGAAGAGTTCAAGCGTGATCAGGCTTCAGGAGGAAGGTCCTGTGGTGAGGATAAAGAAGGTGTTTGGAGGAGGCCATGGGGAAGTAGCCCAGGGAGTTGTAGCTGTCACGCAGCTGATACAGGGAACATTGTAGACAGCTGCAATCCACAGGGCCCTGAGCTGGAACCCGGTGTAGAGGGTGGGCCCGGGTTCCCCCCCATCCTCCCAATTCCTGATTGAACACAGGAGGAGTTGACCTGGTCTGTGAGAAACATCAGAAGGGAAGGTCTAATTTGGAAAGGGATCTGGCCTGTCCCCGACCCACTGGGTGGGACACAGAGACTGTGGGGATTGTACTCAGTTTCCCCCATGCTGGCCAGTGATGAGGTTAGCTGAGTGGATGGCAGGTTTGAGCCACTAGCAAAAGTGGCCAAACTGAGGGCTGCCATGAATCTCTGAGCAAGCAAATCCACCAATAAGCGCAGGACCCACCAAGGCAGAGGAGGAACTTTGTCACCGTATGCAAAGGAAACGATGCTCATAATATAGTCTATCATTCCATGTACAGTATATAATATACATGCATACACACAAGCTTACATTAATGTTGTACAGCGCTATGAAGAGGTAAAAAACTATATACTGCAAATACTAACTAGTATTATTACAGCTTGTCAGGAAATGATTTCTGCTCCTACAATACATTTAGATGAAAAAAATATTTTGTTTTCATTGAAAATTTTCAGGTTTTGCTGGGGAAAAAAACCCAAAATGAAAAGATTTTGGTTATTAAGTTTGAATTTTTCAAAGAACCCCCCCAAAATTAGTTTTAAATGGACATTTAAAAAAAGGCATTGATTTGTTGAACAAATGAGCAAAAATGTTCAATCACCTAATTATATTATCATGATCTTCACACTCCATGTTTTTACTCAAAGGGTGGAGAAGTGGGAACTCATGACTGATCCCTTGCTCCATACCAATGCCCTGCACTCCACATGTTAGCTGAAGAGGTGAGCTGGACATACTGAAAGAATGATGTAAACTGGCATCCTTCCCTGCAGCCCTATTCTCTCACTACAGGAGACAAATAACATCCACTATCTATAGTGGGGAGGGGAGAGACAGCCTAAAGCTAAGTATCAGAGAAGTAGCCGTGTTAGTGTGGTTCTGTAAAAGCAGCAAAGAAACCTGCGGTACCTTATAGACTAACAGACGTTTTGCAGCATGAGCTTTCGTGGGTGAATACCCACTTCTTCGGATGCAAGAGTGGAAATTTCCAGGGGCAGGTAAATATAAGCAAGCAAGAAGCAAGCTAGAGATAACGAGGTTAGATCAATCAGGGAGGATGAGGCCCTGTTCTAGCAGTTGAGGTGTGAAAACCAAGGGAGGAGAAACTGGTTCTGTAGTTGGCAAGACATTCACAGTCTTTGTTTAACCCTACACTGATGGTGTCAAATTTGCAAATGAACTGAAGCTCAGCAGTTTCTCTTAGAAGTCTGGTCCTAAAGTTTTTTTGCTGGAGGATGGCCACCTTAAGATCTGCTATTGTGTGGCCAGGGAGGTTGAAGTGTTCTCCTACAGGTTTTTGTATATTGCCATTCCTAATATCTGATTTGTGACCATTTATCCTTTTCCTTAGAGACTGTCCAGTTTGGCCGATGTACATAGCAGAAGGGCATTGCTGGCATATGATGGCATTTATTACATTGGTGGATGTGCAGGTGACTAAGGAAACTACAATGCATTGGTGACCTTCCAGAAAACACCATCCTAGCCACCATGGGTGTAGAGGTTCTCTACACAAACATCCCACACACTGATGGAATACAAGCTGTCAGGAACAGTATCCCTGATGATGCCACAGCACAACTGGTTGCTGAGCTCTGTGCCTTTATCCTCACACACAACTATTTCAAATTTGATGACAATATATATCTCCAGATCAGTGGCACCGCTATGGGCACCCGCATGGCCCCACAATATGCCAATATTTTTATGGCTGACCTGGAACAACGCTTCCTCAGCTCCCGTCCACTCACACCCCTTCTCTACCTACGCTACATTGATGACATCTTCATCATCTGGACCCATGGGAAGGAGACTCTGGAAAAATTCCACCACGATTTCAACAGCTTCCACCCCTCCATCAACCTCAGCCTGGACCAATCTACACGGGAGGTCCACTTCCTAGACACCACGGTGCTAATAAGTGATGGTCAAATTAACACCACCCTATACCGAAAACCTACCGACTGCTATGCCTACCTTCATGCCTCCAGCTTCCATCCCGGACACACCACAAGATCCATTGTCTACAGCCAAGCACTGAGGTACAACCGTATCTGCTCTAACCCCGCAGACAGAGACCAACACCTAGAAAATCTCCACCAAGCATTCTCAAAACTACAGTACCCGCACGAGGAAATAAGGAAACAGATCAACAGAGCCAGACGTGTACCCAGAAGCCTCCTACTGCAAGACAAACCCAAGAAAGAAACCAACAGGACTCCACTGGCCATCACGTACAGTCCCCAGCTAAAGCCCCTCCAACACATCATCAGGGATCTACAACCCATCCTGGACAATGATCCCACACTTTCACAGGCCTTGGGTGGCAGGCCAGTCCTCGCCCACAGACAACCTGCCAACCTGAAGCATATTCTCACCAGTAACTGCACACCGCACCATAGTAACTCTAGCTCAGGAACCAATCCATGCAACAAACCTCGATGCCAACTGTGCCCACATATCTACACCAGCAACACCATCACAGGACCTAACCAGATCAGCCACACCATCACCGGTTCATTCACCTGCACATCCACCAATGTAATATATGCCATCATATGCCAGCAATGCCCTTCTGCTATGTACGTCGGCCAAACTGGACAGTCTCTAAGGAAAAGGATAAATGGACACAAATCAGATATTAGGAATGGCAATATACAAAAACCTGTAGGAGAACACTTCAACCTCCCTGGCCACACAATTGCAGATCTTAAGGTGGCCATCCTGCAGCAAAAAAACTTTAGGACCAGACTTCTAAGAGAAACTGCTGAGCTTCAGTTCATTTGCAAATTTGACACCATCAGTTTAGGATTAAACAAAGACTGTGAATGGCTTGCCAACTACAGAACCAGTTTCTCCTCCCTTGGTTTTCACACCTCAACTGCTAGAACAGGGCCTCATCCTCCCTGATTGAACTAACCTCGTTATCTCTAGCTTGCTTCTTGCTTGCTTATATTCATCTGCCCCTGGAAATTTCCACACTTGCATCCGACAAAGTGGGCATTCACCCATGAAAGCTCATGCTGCAAAACGTCTGTTAAGGCTGTAAGGTGCCACAGGATTCTTTGCTGCTTTTAAAGCTAAGTAGACATCCAGTGTATGATCTGCTGCAATGGAACTATACCATTTTACACAAGTATCTGGCCCCAATCTCCTTCGGAGTGAGAGGAAGGCTAGTCAGTGGTGAGAGGCACTGGCCTGGAGACAGCTGGGTTCAGTTCCTTGGACCTGGAGCAAGCCACTTAGTCTCTCTGTGCCTCAGTTCTCCATCTGTAAAATGGTGAGTATTGCACGTCCCTACCTCCCAGTACTGTAGCGAGGACAAAATTCATTATAGATTGTGTGGTGCCCAGATACTGCAGTAATGGGGGCCATGTAAGTACTGACGACAGACAGACAGCCTGCACCCCAAGATTATTTCTTTGGCTTGTATAAAATTGATCCCTGAGAGCTATGAGCATGAATAACTTGCAACCTCTCCACACGTTACATGAAAAGAAAATCAGACAGTATACTTTTCTCTTCGTAATTTACCTGAACTCAGTATTCATCTGCAACACATGCTACTCACATACTGTAATGGGGCCAATGCCTTTTCTATTGTCATATACATACATAAAAGCAAAGAGTGTGGGCAGGAGAAACAAGCTCCCAACTTTAGTTCAGATAGTGAGTGAGTTCTCAAGGCTGCATAACATGAATTTGCTTGACTCTAGTTTATGTTGGAGGAGTTGAATAGAAATTGGTCATTTTAATCCAACCTTTTAAAATTCCACTCACCTTCTTGCCTGGTGCAAATTAAAAGCTTCAAAAGCAAAGCTTTGATTTACAACAAATTAAGGGTTTAATTCACCCTAAATCATGCTAACACCTTATTGGCTTGAATGGAGTTCTAAAGAGTGAGAGTCACTGCAGGTATTGGAACTAGGTTTGTAGCCCTCAAAACTGCAAAGATCATCTTCAAAACACAAACCAAGTCTAACAGATGTTGCAACTGCTGGGCAATACGAGAAAGCAGCTGAGGCTGCAACATTGGCTGGCTTGTAAGGGGAGCTCCACTCAGAATTCAGTAACAGAACAGCTGCAATGACATCTGATGAATTTTCTGGGTGTCTGGCTCTTGTATAACTCCCCCACTCAGGTCCATGGGTCTGAGTAGTGAAGATCTGTTCCATCCTCAACCCTCTGCTGGCTGAGATTATGTTTAGAACACTAAGGTAATAATTGGAGATATACCAATCTCCTAGAACTGGAAGGGACCTCGAAAGGTCATCAAGTCCAGCCCCCTGCCTTCACTAGCAGGACCAATTATTTGCTCCAGACCCCTAAGTGGCCTCCTCAAGGATTGAACTCACAACCTTGGGTTTAGCAGGCCAATGCTCAAACCACTGAGCTATCCCTCCCTGCTACTGGCTCCTGCAATCCTGAAACCTCCTCCCACAGCCCATCCCAACAGTTCCCTCTCCAGGCCTATGGAGGAGTACCACAGCTCCTCAGGGAGGGAGGGACCAAAGATTCCAACAGGTCTGAATGTCATAAGCCAGGAAGCAGGTAGAGCAGAGCTACAGGGACTGGAGAAGTGGCGCTGCAAGTGGAGAAACCAGTAGGAAGGCTGAACACCTTCCACAAAAGTGTGGAAGGCCTGATTGTGAGGTGGCCACAGTTGCTGGGATGAGAACAGCAGTGGCTGGTGTAGCCTTGAAAACGTGCATTTTCCTCACAGTAACAGATCTGATTGGGCATGGAAAAGAAATTATATATTTGGGGAGTGGGAAAGCAAAGGGGTGGGAGAGAATAAAGAGAATGGAGAAATTTGGTGCAGCACTGAGAATTGAGGAGTTGGGGATGCGACCAGTTAGTACTTGGAAGAGTGATAAAAGAGAGGGCTGAATGGGGTGGGGGTTAGTAGCAAGTTAATGGCAGAGGTGAGGGGGGTGGTATGCAGGCAAAGAGCATGTGCCATGGTGTGTGGCTGGGAGGAAGTGTGGACCTATGTGAGAATGTATCTGTGGAGAGTTGTGTGTATTGGTGTTTATGGTAAGGGAGAGCTAATAACTTTCTTGACAATTCTGCAAGACTGTTTCAGCCATATCGTGTGTGGTGGAATTTCCCAGCAATAGAACATTTCTGGAGACAAATATCTCACCATTATTCTAACGTATTTCACACCCAAGTGCATCACTGGCACTGATTTGGCTGGAAAATAACAACAGCATGCACCACTTGCATCCGAAGAAGTGGGTATTCACCCACGAAAGCTCATGCTGCAAAACGTCTGTTAGTCTATAAGGTGCCACAGGATTCTTTGTTGCTTTTACAGATCCAGACTAACACGGCTACCCCTCTGATACTTAACAACAGCATGAACTCTCACTTTTTGATTCCTCTACCACATCATTTACCTTCAGTGTTCCTATCTATCTTCTTGCCACCTGAGTGGTGATTACTTCGGCGTGGCAATCACCTAACATCATTTTGACTGATAAATTGTTTATGAAGGACAAGACGTACAACTATGAACTCAGTTACACCGGTGTAAGTCCAGAATACAACTATAAGTTCCTAGATACCATAATGATTAGCCTACTTGAGAACAGATAGATTCAATCAATAGACTTCAGTGTAATCAGTCCAGATTCACAGGTGTTAATGAGATCAGGATTTAGTATAGGAGAAATTCACTATCTCAAAATAAAAAGAAATTTAAATGCATGGAAATATGCCTATCCTTAATTAAGTACATAGAAAATATGTTAGCCAGTTTCTCTCCATAGTAGTATCTCTGATGCATACAGCCTGTAACACTGTTCAAGAATCACTTGTATCACTTACTCTGTGCACTGTCTTGGAAAAATCTCTCAGATGATCTTTTTCCTTACCTGCATTCATAAAAAGGACAGTTTCAGCTGAGCTGCATACCCAGTGACAATAACTGCTGTCAACAAGAACTGAATGTGGGCTCATTGCAAAGCAGTGACAAACATCACTCCTTCCATTTATCTGCACAATGACCTGGTGGGTGAAATTCTGAATAGCAGACCATTGATGGGCTGCGATACCCATGGATTCCACAGCTGTTGTGGGATTTGTCCTGGTATGTGAAGATAACGAAAAATATTTTGCTCTGCTTTTTATCCACACACCAGCACCTGATCATGAAGTACAGAGGTAAGGAGGCAGGCAGAGAACCACAATGCTGGCTCCTGCCTTGGCAGAGAAATGAAACAGATGGGCTAAAAATGTCTTTGCCGTTCCTCTCTTCTGTGATTCTATGCTCAGCTGTCCATGAAGCATGCAGTCATGGCCCCCTCCTTATTTTGAGGTCCTCAAAATGTCAAGGCTCCTCTTAGCTTTCATTTTAAACAAATATGTTTTCAGCCTTTTCCCCTCGTGGATACAGCCTTGAAAGCATATGCTATGGTGAAAAGTTTATTATCATGATTTTTACCAAAGCTCATATGTAATTCACTGTAGTCACACCCTGAGCTGAACCATGAGACCTGAAGAATGGCTTCCTTGATTTGTGTATGTATTGCCGGGGGGAGTAATAGGGATGAGCAGACAGACCATTTCAGATGGGTGACTGTAGTGCACCAGAGTTTTTCCCTCTGGTGCTCCATCCACTGCAAGTTCCACCCCTGCTAGATACCTGCAGTTTTGCTAGTGTCCACTAACCAGTCACTGTGACCTCTGACCACAACATGACAGAGTAGTTCACTAGTGTGATAGGCAGCATTACCTAGTGAACTAAGCAGAAAAGTGAGACCAAGGGACTCCTGTATTCTAATTCCAGCTCTGACACACACTCTCTCTTTGGCCTTAGCTAAGAAAGTCAATGCACCTGTGGGTACCTAATTCACATAGGCTGCTTTTAAAATCTCAGCTTTACCTGACTTAGTTTCCCTATTTGTGAAATGGGGATAATGCCTATCTCACAAGAGTTCTGTTTAATTATGGCAGTTAATTAGTTAATCCTTGTAAAGCATTCCTTGCGCTAAAATTCACTACAATGTGCACACAGATCTGAATAATTCATCCCGCTGTCCTCAGAAATAATACTGACATTAGCTAATATAATCATAGTAATTAACAATAAACCATAAGATACAGTGTGAATAAATCTGTAAATATAAATACTGAATACTAGTGGAATTTTGTGTTGCAATAATACGCTCTAGATCTCCATCTACTCTGCAATACAATGGGTTTCCATTCTGCTGCAAGGCTTTCTGTATTCTGCAACACTCTAGATTTCAGAGTTAATCTACTGAAAAAAAAAATGGGGACAGCTCATGCCTCATACAGCTATTGTTCCAGGCTGCCTAAAGACTCAGACAGACATTTCTGCATAAATTTACATTCAGTTCACATTTGGGATGTTTTCTTGCAAACTTAATTTTTAAAAAAGCTTTGATTGTGGAGTCCATGTATGTGGCAATGAGTGGATTCTGCGGCACAGTCTGCAGCTGCAGAATCATGGAATACTGATGATCTCTGACTGTCAATGAATAGATGGCAGACATCTGTTCTCATCTTCCTGCATCTCTCTACATCCCTTGACATGGGTGACCATTAGATACTGCTGTCTCATCTGAGAGAGATGGCAGGAACCCAGGAGAACATGTTAAAATGGTTTAAGTTCTTCCTAGAGGGATGTACCCAAAGAGTACTAATGGTAAACTGCACCTCTGCCATTAGACCCCTCACTTGTGGTGTCCCACAAGATTCAGTTCTCTCTCCAGTTCTATTCAGTTTCTACATGCAGCCACTAGGTGAACTGGTCAGACAACACAGACTTAAGTGCCAGCAATCTGCAGAGGACACCCAGCTCTACTTATCCTTCACCACATACGACCATACCACTACCATTAACATGGCAGAGTATCATAGAATCATAGAATCATAGAATCATAGAATCATAGATCAGAAGGGACCAATATGATCATCTAGTCTGACCTCCTGCAAGATGCAGGCCAGCCATACCCTCTGGAAAAGGTTAAGAATAACATATCATTGACCCATTGTACTTATCCTATCATACCATCTCCTCCATAAACTTATCTAGCTTAGAGTGAGATCAGTTCTTGGATGAAGAACAGCTGTCTGACACTGCACCAAAGCAAGACAGATGGTATGTTGGTGGGGAGAAGAAAGCAGTTGGAAGAGTTTGGAGCCAAAGCATAGTCTCCTTTGGTTGAAGACATACACCCCAATTGGTCAATTAAGTTCATAGTTCAGAAGTACTCTTGGATTTTCCAGTGACACTAAGCTCTCACATAGCTGCATCTTCAAATAATGCTTTCTATCATCACCAGGTGGCTAGGAGATTCTGTCGCATCCTGGCGAACAATGACCTGGCCTCAGTTTATACAGACTTTTGTCACATTGCATCTGGTGGTGCAGATACCAAAGCAATGCATTACCCCTTAGGAAACTTCAACTTAATCTAGTATAGAATGCTACGGCATGTCTCGTCATCAACAGAGGTTATTAGGAGCACATCAGATCTGTCTTCCACTCTCTATACTGGCTTCCTATAAAATACCAAGTCAAGTTCAAGGTCACTCAATGGCTCAGGCACAGCATAAGACCCACCACCTGCAGCTCTGGGACAAAGACCATGGTCAACAACTCTGCTCCTCGAGCACTATAAATGACTCTTTCCCCTTACTACATTTAAAGAAAAGCTGGTGAATCAGACTAGTTGAGACAACTAGAACAGGTTGGCTAAAATCAAAACAACATTCAAAGCATACAATTAAAATAGCAGTTACTTTTCCCTACCAATTTCCCCTTGCTATAATTAGCATCGCCCATGCTTCCCTATTAACAATATTACTAACCTGCTGCAAAATGCTTCAGAGTTAGGGACAACAGCCTGCTTTCTGCTCCTGTGCTCAGCTTCTCCCAACTCACACAGGGCACATGCAGGGCCGGTGCAAGGATGTTTCGTGCCCTAGGCAAAACTTCCACCTTGCACCCTCCGCAATCCCCAAGCCCCCGCCCTGAGCCCCCCTCACCCTCTCCCTGTGGCAGCTCCCTACCCCCCACCCTCCGCCCTGAGGCACCCTTAGGCGTCGCAAGCCTGGGAGGCGGGAGAAGTGAAGCAGCCATGGCGTACTCGGGGAGAAGGCGGGGTAGGGGTGAGCTGGGGCGGGGAGTTCCCCTGCGTGCCGCCTCCCCCCCTTACTTGCTGCAGGAGGCCCTCCCCGCGCTCCCCTGCCCCAGCTCCGTCCGCCTAAATGCCGGCGGCGGCCGAAGATCTGGCCGCCGCGGTCATTGCCAAAGAAAATGCTGCCCCCCAAATCCTAGTGCCCTAGGCGACCGCCTAGGTCACCTAAGTGGTTGCACCGGCCCTGGGCACATGGCCCTCTGCAAAGCAGGTGCCTTGATTGCTTGCCCTCATGGAACATACCCAAAACTACCACACCCAATTTCAGAAGCTTCTGGATGTGAAGTGCTTAATCTGCCTAGCAACAATGACCCACACATAACTCACTCCTACCTCCCCACAATGGGTCTCTTGAAATATCTCCCAATTAGGCACATGGGTTACACACTCACAATTCTCCCCTTGGGGAGAGGCTGAGAGAAACAACACATGAGAAGCTGTTAGTCACACCACTTAGTGCATTATTGGAAGTTTCTCAGATGCAACAGTAATGAGGGTGGTATCAGAAGTCAGAGAGAATAGAAAAGTCCAGAATATACTGAATAAGAGCAGGCAGGGCTTTGGGGGACAAAACTGCATAAACATTGGAAGCTTAAAATTAGAACAATTATTCAAAACATTCTGTTCCTCAGCTAGTGAGATGAACAAAAGAGAGTCGCTGAAATAATCAACCCTGCATCCTTGAGTGCTTGCCTTCTGATATTATACCTTCCTTAGATGGAAAATAGCACACATACTACACAGCATATCTTGCCTATGCTGGGTGTCCATTCTGTACTGCCACCCTGAGCTGAAGGGGATGCTTTCTGTATCTAATCACTTGAGAGATATCTATTCCCAGTCTTGAAGTGCTTCAGCTAAGAGTTGCTTCTGAATGTGATATATGCTGGGTACATTTAATATCTTTTATGGCAGTATGTCAATGAAACCCCCCACGAAGCCCAATTTATATAATTTACAACACACCTTTGACTGCATAATAAATAAAATTAAGTTTGTCATCCCATCTCCCCCAGGTTGCATATTATTTGCCATAGTGAAATGCTGAAACTAAAAATATATGAAAATTATTTCAATCTGAACATCAGTAGTTTTCTTGAACAAACTGAAAACATTGAGTATCTATCTCAAAATAGTCAGAACAAGTAAGGCATATTTAAAATTTTGCAATAGGTGGAAATTCTCTCTTTTTTTTTTTAAAATTTAAAACCTCATATGGTTCTATTCTTTCTGCTGATAAAAAATTGGTGCTAGCTGTTTAAGCTTCTTGGTATCCAAATCTACCATAAATTCTCAACTGTTTAGGATTTGTATTACCAAAATTTTGGCTAAAATTTCACATGAGAACAAAAGAACGGTCATACTAGGTCAGACCAGTGGTCCATTTAGCCCAGTATCTTATCTTCTGACAATGGCCAATGCCAGGTGCTTCAGAGGGAATGAGCAGAACAGGAAATCACCAAGTGATCCATCCCCTGTCGTCCACTCCCAGCTTCTGGCATCAGAGGCTAGGGACACCCAGAGCATGGGGTTGCATCCCTGACCATCATGGCTAATAGCCATTGCTGAACCTTCCCTCCATGAACTGACCTAATTCTTTTTTGAATCCTGTTATAGTCTTGGCCTTCACAACATTCCCTGGCACCAAGTTCCACAGGTTGATTGTGCATTGTGTGAAGAAGTACTTCCTTTGTTTGTTTTCAGCTTACCAAAGCAAATCTAAAAACACTGTATTGGATGCAATGAGTCAAGTTGTTCATTTTGGGGAAACATTCTGCTCTCTCAGTGCAGAAAAAGTAGTAAAACAAACAAAAACCAAAATAGACCTACTCCCAAAATCCCCAAAGGTAGTCAATACTGTTTTGGTTGGAGAATTTTTGTGGAGTTGGGTGTGGAGTTGAATACTGAGTTCAGGGAGGGTGGGTGATGATGGATTAAATTAGATAAAATATTTAGATCAGATAGAGATAAGCTAAAGATCTCTGATCTAGCTTCCCTCACCTTATTTGATTGTTGTTATGTGTGGGGTAGAGCCCTTCAAGAGCCACCAATTAATGATGAAAGTATTGCTATTAGATGTGGTTACAGAGCATCAGTGGGAGGTATTGGCTATGGGGGCTTGACTGGCCTCATTCCTAATGTGATGTGTAGCAGGACACTTGGCAGACGGACCCTAAGGTGTACACCGGCAATCCTCTGTCTCTTGAGGTTTATATAAGGTAACCCATTGTATCTGAGGGTTTGTCTACACTACAAAATTTCATCAACTCTACCTAATTCGACCTTGAGCCTCCGAATTAAGTAAGTCGATTGTGCATGGTGACACTATGCTCATTATCTCGATGGAGTGCGTCCTCACTAGCAGAACTTCATCAATGCACAAAGCAGAGCATCGGGGTAGCTATCCCAAAGTGCGGGAGCGGGGGGGGCACCACTATTTTGGGCCCCACTACTATTTTGGGACCACTATTTTGGGCCCCACCAAAAATTACACAAACCTGCCGCCTATGTCCTGAAGGTAACAGAGGTGGAAAGGAAGGAGATGCTGCAAGCATCTGGGTATAAAGCCGGTCCTTATGCTGCTATGCTGTGTACTGCAATGATGGCGGCAGAATTAATTCAGGAGTTGCATGGGAAAGTATCCTACCATGGTGGAAGTAATAAGACTGCCCTGCCCAGAAACCTTCTTCTGCAAAGGATTGCAGAGTACCTCCATGAAAGTTTCCTAGAGATATCAATGGAGGATTTCCGGGCTATCCCAGTCCACGTAAACAGTCTTTTTCGGGGGCCACCCTCTGTGTAGCTGGAGTGGCCTCTTCTAAGCAGAGAACCACAGCATCTCGCTTTTTCTTCACAGTAAACATGCAATACCACCGATTGTGTGTGCCCACTAAAGGTTAACTGGACTTTGATTGTAACTGTATACTCACCAGAGGTGCCTTCCCCGGCATCGCGGTCAGCCAATGTGATGTCCTGCGACCCACAGGGCTCCAGGGATAAAAATATTTCCTGGATCTCGGGGAGAATGGATCCACCATTCATCTGTCTCCCATTCTCCTCCTCCTCTTCTTCATTCACCATATTGTCGTCCTTGTTGTCCCTAGACTCACACACCTGTGAGGTGTCCACATTGCTTGTGGGGGTGCTGGTAGGGTCACCCCAGAGAATCACATGTAGCTCATTGTAGAACCGGCATGTGTGGGGTTCAGCACCAGCACAACTGTTTGCCTCCCTTGCCTTCTGGTATGCATGGCGAAGTTCTTTTATTTTCACACGGCACTGCTGTGTGTCCCTCACGTAGCCCTTCTCCCCCATTCCACGAGCAATCTTTGCGTAGATGTCAGCATTTCTTCTGCTGGATCGGAGCTCTGCCTGCACAGACTCTTCTCCCCACACACAGCAATGAGATCCACCACCTCCTGTTCTTATGCTTATAAGAAGCACACAGGATCTTTTTCAGGGGAAAAGGCAATCCGCCACGTTTATTGAAGATAAAACAATTAGCATATGCATTCAATCACACATACACACACGCTGTCCCGCCAGTCGATGTTATAGTTACCAGTCCAGAGTCTGGATCAATCTAGTGGCCAGCTAGGTTGATCATGGGTAGGTAGGAGCTGGGTTCTGTAGGTGGTGACACAATGCTCTGGAGAAGTCTTGGCAGGATGAACCCAAAGATTTATGGCAAGGAACCCTGTTTATATAGTGATTTTCCTTCATTGGGACCAATCAGTTTTGCACCGTCGTACTGTAATTAATTGTTGTTTGACGAATGCTTGTTTTCTTAAATTTTCCTTCTCATTCTTTATCTTGTTCTTTTCTCAGGGAGTTACCCCAGGCTGGTTTTGATCACAGCTATCTTGTTCCCATTGATAGATGCCTGTTTCATCTTTAGAGTCGTCAATCTGCCCTCCTCTGACATTTCAATAGGGGTGTGTTGCAGCATCCTGGAGCCCTTGCATCTGTCTCCGGTTCTTCCCTAGAACATCTGATTCAATGATGGCCTTCACACTTATCTCTTCAGACACATTTCTCATTCACACACAAAACAAAATTAATTTACACAGAACATTTTGAACAGGAATATCAAGTTGCAATGCAAAAGAAAAACAATCATGGCATTCTTTTACTTATTTTAAAATGCTAAACCTACAACAAAGTGGTGATCCTCAAAGGTCTGTTACTGCCTTGAAATCAGTCCAGACACAAAGAAATTCTGGCTGATGCATCTCTACCAATGGCACATTAGGCCATTCATTTCTGTTATTCAAAAACGGTGGCTGGCAGGATATGGTCAAATCATACATTAATACTTGCTACATTATTATCTTATTATTCTTTAGCCTTCATTCTAAATTATACAAAATACAAATATAAAATCCTACTACTACACTGTGCAGACCAGGCTGGAGTGTGTTTGGGGTGTGTAGTCTCCACGATCAACTGTGCTCAAGCTGGCATGCTCCCAATGCTGATCAAACAGGAAATGAGAAATCAAAAATTCCTAGGACTTTAGCAGGGGAGGAGCTATTTCCTGTGTACCTGGCTGCAGTGCAGCAGAGTTGAGAATGATCTCCAGAGCAGTCACTGATGAGCATTGTGGGACACCACCTGGAGGCCAATTAAATCGATTTACACAATGCTGCATCTGCACTACCTAGGGTGACCAGATGTCCTGATTTTACAGGGACAGTCTCGATTTTTGGGTCTTTTTCTTATATAGGCTCCTATTACCCCCCACCCCATCCCGATTTTTCATACTTGCTGTCTGGTCACCCTAGCACTACCTCGCAGTTGACCCATGAAAATCGAATTAAGGGCTACGCCTCTCGCATAGGTGGATTACAGAAGTCAACATTAAAGGCAAATTAGGTTGGCATAAAGGACCCAGTAGTATAGATACATACATTAACAGTTCGACTTAAGGCAGCTTCTTTCGACCTAACTTTTTAATGTAGACCAGGCCTGAGTATCTTCCACAAGACATAAACACAAACATTTCACAGTCTTGCAGCCTCTGCTGACAGGAAGTTTATTTGGGATATTCTTTCTTTAAACTAAGTGTGAGGCTGCTGATATGATCTGGAAGGGTTATTGCTGACACTCTGTACCTCAAAGTAGCACCCTGGAATCTCCACAGTCACCACTATTCTACAATTAGGCTGTGTTTTGTACAATGCTTGCCTTGTGAGGTATCATTTAAGAAGTCTTGATCTGTTGAACCTTAATATCCCGTTGAATTGTATTTATTATAATTGTATGTGAAGTTATGAAGTATTGTTATACGTGTTACTGAAATATGTTGTGAGCTGGGAAATGCCCACAGACAGCCTTTCAGTTGCAACAAAGGAGGGCCAGACATCATTGATGGTCCATCAAAAAGAATCTACTATCTGAGAGGCTTCTCAGAGAAGGCACATATGCCAGGAAGGCAGACTAACCCATGTCACAGCAAGGATCTTTCTAGCAGCTGGATGAAGGTATAAAAAGAGAGACAGTGTCAGTGACATCATCACCTACCCCTGCCTGGCATCTCAACACCTAGAAGATCATCTGGAAGACAAAGACTTAGAGAGAGCGGTCTCAGGCTGGAATGGGGTCCGGATTGTGTATTGAGGAACTGTACGCTGTCTGTACCATCTGTTAGGGTGAGACTATTTGATTCAAATCTAGCTTAGTCCGAGTTAGACTTAAGAAATAAAAATAAATTCACAATCTAAGGTAGCCAACTCTATGCCTGTTGCTTAAAATCTCTCTTCCTGTAGTTAATAAATCAGTTTTATATTTTACCTAAAACAGTGTGGCTTTGGTTCAAGTGCTTGGGGAATCTCAACTCAGATTACAAAGGCTGGCGCATATCCACTTTCCTATGAAGAAGTGGCTAACTTATTAATGAGTTTACACTGTCCAAGAGCAATATAAGACAGTAAACTTCTGGGGTGCAAGGCTGAGGAGCCGGGGGAAATTGTCTGAAGCCTCTATTGATGGTTCATGAGTGGCTGGGAGCTCATTCATGTAATTCAGTTGAGCGTGTCCCGGCCTGTGGATGGCTGTGTAAGTGCAGTGCCTGACAGAGGCTTGTAGCTTGACATTAGCATCAAAGTGTGAGGGACAGCAGGCTAGTAGGGTTCAGCAATCCGACAGTCCAAGTTGCACCCCAGGGACCCCAATCACACCTTCCACAAGATATGAACACAAACATTTCACTCTCTTTCAGCCCCTGCTGACAGGAAGAAGTTTATCTGGGATAATCTTTCTTTAAACTAAGTGTGAGGATGCTGATATGATCTGGAAGGGTTATTGAGGGGGGGCAGGGGTGTTTGCATTAAGCTCTGGCTGTAGCAATGGTGGGGAATTTGTCTTTTTCTTTTATAGTCTTGGTCTGGCTCCTGTGAAAGTCCTGTCCCCTGCAGATGCAAGTCTTCTGTTTGTTATCTGCTTAATTTTTCCAGTGGAATGAAGCTGTCATGTGAGGTCACCATTGCAGAAGGAGAGGGGCTCTCTCAGGTGGTTAGGGCCAATACCGTGCAGGGTTAGACAGACAATTGTCTGCTCATCTAGTCTCATCTGGGATCTGATCTCAGGTGTAGAAGGCATTGAGTTAGCCTAGACCCTGTCTTTCAGTTCATGTTGCTTAATGCAAGGTCAGTGGGGCATAAAGTTTCTATCATCCGTGTTTTAATAATAGATGAACTTCCCAGCTTTGCATATAAGCATGCTGTGGCTGAATGACGCAGCTGGTCCTTTGTTTGTTCAGCTCTCTCCAGATGGGTATTTGGTGCAGCATAAGCCAAGAGAGGACAGAAAACTTTGCTGTTTGCATATGATTTTAAATGTAGGAAGCTCCCTTCTCCAAGCTCAGATTTATGGGTACATTCATCTTTGCATCTGAGTTAATTCTGGGAATAGCCGGGATGTACAAGTTGCATCCCTGAATTTCCAGCTAAGCTGACTGAGGTGTTGTCTGTCCAGGCATTGAGGTTGCCAGTGTTTATTGTTCTGAGTGTCTAATGTCCATGGAGACAAAAGCTTTTCTGGGGCAGCTCTGGATCTCCAAAGTTGGTTTGTTCCAAATGGGATGGGCACACAAGGGATCTGGTATAGAGTAGGGTTGGTGACCGAGGCATGGACATAAGTGCCTTTATGATGGACAAACCATTTCGTCCTGTGGTTTAGTGACACTCTTGCTTTGGTTGGGGTTATGAACCTGCTGTAATGGTTCACCAAAAGAGACTGATGTATCCAAATGGGTTTCAGAATTCTCACAGGAAAAAACGTGCTGCATCCCATCAATGGCCCAATAGGACATTATCTTTTGCTCACAAGCCTGGATGCATTAACTGCTAAGAACTTATCCAAGCACACTGTCCTCACAGATCTCCTTAGTATAGAGATAACATCTGGAAAAAAATGATTGCTCCTATTGACACTATAAAAGGCTACCATGTTAAAGAACCATATCACTGTAATCCACTGACATGATTAACACACAGTTCATTCCTTCTGTGCATATTGCACCTGTGAAAGTAGAATGAATTATATTGTAAAAATAAGAATGGATTAAAGAAATATTCAAATACAGGTGCCAGGAAAAGAAACATTAGGCATAAACAATGGTGCTAATGGCAAAACATTAACAGAAGATGGGTAATAGTAAGGAAATAAGATATGCATGCCTAGCCCAGGTAAACTTATCTGATTCTGCTTCCTTTGTTACCTTGTTAAGTTCTCACCCTTTTATCTGTATAAATAAGATAGTTTGTGTCTTGCATGGTGCTCACATTATCTGGGTGTTATTAGCACAGCGCTGTGCTAATAAAACAGAGTGGTCTGACAAACTGTGAGTCCTGAGTCTAACTTTGACACACCGAAACATGTTTTAACCATAAATCCAAACCACCTGGACTTTGGCAGGCCTCTGCTATGGTCCAGGAACACATTGGTCTTGTTCTACGCCAAACTATATTTTAACTGTTTAATGGAAATACCATGTTTCAATCGGATCATCATGCATGACAGTTTTTTGTATGGTTATTTATATGGTGTACATGGAAACTTAGAACAGAGATGCTGAGAATGGGCTAATACTCAACCAGTTCCATAGTCGACCAAACATTTCAAATTACATAGTACAAACTACCATCATTAGCTCAGATGTCCAGGACATGTAGCACAAAGAGGATTGGAAAAAATATAGACTAATTTATTGTTACATCACAAACGTACATTTAAGAAGAAAAAAGTTGGCGGGATCCCAACTCAAGTCATTTAAAACTAGAATGGGGGGAAAAACTGGATAATACACCTCACTGACAGGGGGATGGACAAGATGCACTTATGCAATATGGCTCTTACAATTGCAATGTCTGTGAAGACAATTTAAATCTGTAAAGCACATGTGTACAGTTTCAGTTTTCAATTCACAGGCAATCTCAGCTGGGAAAACCAAATAAGAGGTTGTATGAGTATCTACTACTACAGTATATCTAATCCAAATGTAGTTGCCATTCTGGCATCCCATTGGGAAACATCAGATGCATGGTTTCATGTGGTGTTATGATACATCTTGTTCTCAGATCAATGCGAAGACTTTAGCATTTATTCTTGATTGATAGTTGATGGGCCTGAGCCACAAAGTTTAGATCTATATTTCCCAAATTTGGAGGCCGTATATAACTTAAATAAAGCACTCTAATTCCCACCTGAATAGGTTTTATTCTTAGCTAACCATGGATTTCTATTTCTTTGGATGGGGGTGGTGGGGAGACAGGGAAATCAGAAAGTTTTCTACTTAACTACCTCACCCTAAAACACAAATAAAGCTCATTTGTTTGACTTGAAACATCAGGCAGAGAAAGAATTACAGACATGTCTGTTTTTAAAATATGATCTACATGACAGAGGACTGATGAACAAACCAGTTCCCAATCCCAAAAGGCATTGCAGAATTCATGTCCAGTTGCGGTCTGTTAAAAAGAGAAAAAAAAAGACCCTTATGCAGTAAGTTTTTATAGTGCCTATTTGTTTCCCTCACTAGTGACTGTAAAATAGCTGTACTTATCTCCCCAAACACCACTTCGGTTAAGCCTCCCCCACCTCCTCTATTGTAAGAGGAAATTGTGAAGGTGTCAGAGGCTCCCATTGTCCCAGGTTCTAGCTCTGCAGGTTCTTACAGGTTGCTGCATGTAAGAGGAACTCAGGAAAGGCAGTATCTCAGCTTCTTTCAGGCAAAGCAGGACAGGAGGGAACGGCATGAGGCCAAAAGGCAATGTTAGAATCTCACTTCATTTGCACTTAAGAAAGTGACCTCTTTCCACAGAATGTTGGCTGTCCCCCAAAGAGACTGTCAACCATAAGGTCTAGACAAAAATCCTGCTTGAGAACCATTTCCTGCTAGCCCCCCAGAGCTTCAGCAATGAAGCAATTGTGACTATTGGATAAATGGTAAGATGGCTATAGTATAAAGTGCAAACTCAGGTTGTCCACCCGCTGCTTCTGCTGGAAAATCTCAAGCTTCTGTTCAGAGGGAATTTAACCACTTCCGTACTCTGATATAAAAGGGATAGTTCCTTAGGCTTTGGCTACACTTGCACTTCAAAGCGCTGCCGCGGCAGCGCTGCCACGGCACCGCTTTGAAGCGCTAAGTGTAGTCAAAGCGCCAGCGCTGGGAGAGAGCTCTCCCAGCGCTGTCCATACTCCACCTCCCTGTGGGGAATAACGTACAGCGCTGGGAGCCGCGCTCCCAGCGCTGGGGCTTTGACCACACTGGTGCTTTGCAGCGCCGCAATTTGCAGCGCTGGAGAGGGTGTGTTTTCACACCCTGCTGCAGCGCTGCAAATTTGCAAATGTAGCCAAGGCCTTACTATGGCATATGGCAATCCTTACAGTTCATTGCACTGGAAGGAGTCAGGTTCGGTTTGCAATTCGAGACAGGGCCGGCTCCAGGGTTTTTGCCGCCCCAAGCTGCAGGGAAAAAAAAAAGACGAGATCGTGATGGGTGGGAGCTCCACCGCGCCACTTTTCTCTTTGGTGGCAATTCGGTGGCAGATCCTTCCCGCCGAGAGGGACCAAGGGACCTGCCGCCAAATTGCCCCCGAAGAGCCTGACGTGCCGCCCCTTCCCCTTGGCCGCCCCAAGCACCTGCTCACTGAGCTGGTGCCTGGAGCCGGCCCTGACTCTAGAAGCAAAATTAAGCGCAGAATAGTGAAAGTCTATTGAGCCATTTTTATAGAAGGATGTTTACAATAATAAAATAGAATCCACATGCATAGAATCCACAAAAAAGAGAATCCACATTTGCACAGGAAACAATTGTACAGAGTAAAACAACAATCCAGTCTGGTTCTCAATGGAAATTAATGGCAGATAAATTTAGAACAAATAAGAGGAAATAGTACTTTAGCCCAGCGTGTGGTTAACCTGTGAAATTCACCATACAGGAGAGAAGTGCAGGCACTATTTCATTTACAGTGAGTAACACATACATTTAAATGGGCTTTTGTTTGTTAGCTTTAAAGAGACAGGCCTGAGCTGTGACATTTGGGTCTGTATCTGGATTTAATCAAACTCTTCACCCAGCCACCCACCCAAAGTTTGGGGCTGTCTAGATTGAGGGTTTCACTTTGGCACATTAAGAAATGGGGCCAGCTGTAAAATTCAGAACTATGTCTAGATTCTGAACCATCCTAAAGTTTTGGTGAGGGGATTCAAATCAGGGGTCATGGCTGTTATTACTTATTATTTGTATTGCATAATGCCCAAGAGCCCTACTCATGCACCAGGGCCCCACTGTGCTCAGTGCTGTACAGAGTATAAAAAGAATGCTCACTTCTATTTTATAACGGTTTGATTTATAATTGAAAATAACCCACTGGAAAAAAGCTCATTTTGTTTTTCTTTCTTTATGTTGTTGTAGATTGATTAAATTCAAGGCAAAAGATGAGATTATTATTTAAAGGCCCTAATTTAGGAAAATACTAATTGATTTTCCTCAGTGGGAGTTTTCCTGATTAAGGAATAGTGAATTACAGCTTTAATTCACAAGTGTATATATTGCTTTTATTTATATTTTGCATTACATTAAAAGTCTTTCACTCCAGCGTTGTAGAACTAAGTATTTATAAAAAGGCAATTTAAAAATATCACACTTGGATTGCAGATGGTCTAAGCAACCTTCCATATGGGACAATAACTGTCAAGGCTGAACAATTTTTAAGCCTATCAACTTTGATGGGATTCCTTTCAGACAGAAAAATGATCAGTCAGGGTCCAATCCTGCAGGCCTTCCCAGCATGTTCCAGCTAATGTGTGCTCAAACAACAACTCGCATCTTGAACCAGACTTCAGCTAAAGTAAATCAGCAAACTCAATGGACTTCAGAGGAGTAATGCCCATTTACACCAGCTGTGAATCTATCTGACCATTTAACACACAGACACTCTCTCTCCCTCTCTCTCTCTCTCTCACACACACACACACACACACACACACACACACACACACACACTGCTGATACCGGAATCTTGATTCTTTAGCTTCAAAATACATGTCTTTTCTGCTTGAGTGAAAGGGGAACTTCTCTTGACTAGCAGCAGTAGTAGGTTCTCTATCTTCACTGCAGACCAGTACGTAGAGGGCAATTTATGCACGCACACCAAGCCAGCACATTACAGTGTAACTTCCATTGAAATCAATGGGAGTCTTGAGTATGCAGTGATTGCAAGATGGGTCCTCAATGAGAACAACAGTGTATATAAAATAGCACGGCTAATTCACTATTGTTTTGTTTTAAAAATCAGCCTTTTCCCACCTTTCCTTTTCTAAAAGCTGTGGAATTTCAAAACTGGAGGAGAAGCTGATTATGCTGCTCACTGGAACCACGCTGTCCAGGCTACACACAAAGGAGCATGAAAAGGCAGGTGCACACTTGTTCCAAATATAGTTCGTATAGTACTTAAGCATTTAGAAAGAAAGATCTGTTGCTAGCAACAAGACCTTGGAAAGTGTGTGATTTGGCATGCTTGGAGCTGTGAAGTAGGCAAAAAAGCTGCAGAAGTTATGGGGAAGGAATATGAAGGGTGCTAATTGCCATCTGCCAATGCCTGGAAAAAAGTCTTTGTGATAGACTTTCAGTATGGGAAAATATAACAACAGCAACAAAGTATTTGCAGGAGAATGCATTTAACAAAGCAAGGAATACTGAGATTTAAGAGACACTTGGCAGTGGGAAAAAATGTTTCTATATTTTAAATCCAACATCAAGGCTTCTGTTCTGATGTGCTGTTACGTTTTATTCTTGAGAATCTGATGGCTAGAGGTTCCCTTTGTGAAATAAGAGTTGGTGATATAATAAAAGGATAGGCTTATATAACATATTCCCAGGGGCGGCTCCAGGCCCCAGCACGCCAAGCCCGTGCTTGGGGCGGCATGCCACGGGGGGCACTCTGCCGGCGCCGCGAGGGCGGCAGGCGGCTCCGGTGGACCTCCTGCAGACGTGCCTGTGGAGGGTCCGCTGATCCCACGGCTCCGGTGGACCTCCCAGGAAGTCCACCGGAGCCGCGGGACCGGCGACCGGCAGAGCGCCTCCCGCGGTGTGCCGCCGTGCTTGGGGCGGCGAAATGGCTAGAGTCGCCCCTGCGTATTCCCCATTCTTCTATCATTTGCTTTCTAAACTGCATTTTCAGCAAGTAAACAGATCTGAATACAGTGTCTGTCAGCATGGCATGCATGGCATATTCCAGCTCTGACACTGTCCTACAGTGAACTGGCTTGTGTGCCTGTGTACCACTGGCCTTACAGGATGGAATCAGAACTGCTTAACTGTGCGTCACAGGCCCTATGTGTCTGCTAACAATGACTTGCCTTTAATACAGGTGGAAGGGGGGTTGTGCTTTCGGAGGAGGAAGCTCCAAGTGATATCCTGGCATAACAAACCTGCAACCATATAGTTATAGATACTCTGGGTTGATGCTGAGATTAGAAACATAGCCCTTCAACTCCAAAAGTACAAGCCCCTGCTTTGAGTGTCAGATTCTTATAATTGTTGGGACCAGACACTACAGGAAGACATTACCACATGCACTAATCCAGTGTTCTACAGATGCTCATCTTGTTTTACAAAGTACTTCTAAATATCTAAGGTCTACAGGAGTTCAAGCCCTTTCAGAAGTGCCATTCACTAACAAAAATCTATGGCTACACACATATAGACTCACACAGGATCAAACCGATGACATCCATCACCAACAGCACAAGCCCCTACCAATGGAGCAAGCAGCATTCTCATCATCTGAGCAGGCAAGCCACCAGAGGGAGACATGATCACACACTTGCGGTCAATGTAAAGTTACAAGAAGTCACAGTACGCAGGGTAGTGTAAATCAGGAAGTCTTAGCAGGCTGCCAATTTGTTACTCTGCAGATAAGAATTTGCCATTGTAGCAACCCCAACAGGAATTCACAACACAGTCTACTCTACTACCATACCACCCACACGAATAACATGTGTTATGTAAGAACTTGTCTAAATGAATTGGGTGACACAAACAGATTTCCTTTTTCCTGGACCCAGCCTTGAGAGCATCTTTCATAGTCAAGCTGCAGGACAGGCTGATTACATTGGAATTATCTGGCAAAGCTGGATTTGTCTGTCTTATCTGATGTTCGTTCCAGGTTTTTCTTGATTGAGGGAGTGGGAAACAGAGGGCAAGAGAGGAAAGAAGGCTGCTGGGATGCTCAGATGTGCATGGTATAAGAGCTTAGATAGATCAGCTTAGATAAAATAGGCTAGATCAGAGAGCCACTGAAGAAGAGAGAGGAGTTGAATCAGGACTGGGAAATTAAATTTTTACCTTGCTTAAAGAAAAATAGCAATGTTACGTATCTACACAGAAGAGCAAATCACTATGAAAACAATTGCAAGTGTGTTGAAAGAGGAGTAATTTACAGTCAAACAGGAACACACCTTCTTGACAGACTAAGATGAATATGGGCAAGGCAGATCAGCATTTGAATGCATAAGACTTTAAAATCTGATGTCAATAGAAACAGGCCCAAACATTCCCACCCCCTCTTTAACACTGAACTTTGAGAGAATTCAGATATGGATCCAACTTTCATGGTTGATATACGGGACTATGCTTATAATGGGATGAACTGGTGATCCTCCCCAGAATGATACAAGCAACTGCCACTGTGTTACATATGGGCCCCTATATGTTGGGAAAATTCATATCTGGATCCAGACTTTATGATTTTGACCTATCTTGAGTTATAAGGTCAATTCTGTGTTATAAAATATCAGAGAGAGGCCAAAGATTGAAAAGCTAAGGAGACTGAACTGCCTTCTCTCTTCATGACTAACAAAAACATACACATAATTGCAGATTCTTTTAAATCTGTCAGTGGCCTTTGAGACCATTTATCACAATGTTTTGTGTGACATACCTACAGCCCTTACAAGGTCCAAGTTGCTTTGGAGTAGCTGCGCTCATTTTTTTTCCTGAGAGATTTTGAGGTGAGAGGAAACCATTAGATCCTCTAGTCTGACCTCCTCTGTAACAAAGGCCATAGAATTTCACCCAGTTACCCCTGTATTGAGTCCAGTAACTTGTTTTCACTAAAGCATATCTTCCAGAAAGGCATCCAATCTTGATCTGAAGATCAGAGGGAAGAGCTAAGCAATTACTTATCTACCCTACGGGCTCTCTGAATTGGGGCGCTCAAGATTTTTGTCATCCTTCCTGTTCAGTATTAGGCTTTTAGGAGGGATTAGTGAGAGGACACAGATCTCACTCCCTCAGTCAAGAGACACTTGGAACGAAGTCCACCAAAGGTAGGACAAGAAGTAATCAGCTTAGTTTGCAGCAAGGGAGATTTGGCTTGGATATTAGGGAAAACTTAATACCTACAAAGGTAGCTAAGCAATGGAATAGGCTTCCAAGGGAAGTTGTGGCATCCCCATCATTGGAGGTTTCTAAGGGTATGCCTACACTGGCAGAGTTACATCACCGGCAATTATAGTGCTGCTCAGAGAGCATTGAAGGGAAATGGCTGTTGTATGTTCACACTGTCAGCAGCCTACGCAATAGCATGTTCACACTTGCGGCACTTGTAGCGGTATTTGGTGTGGTGCACTCTGGGCTGCTATTCCACAGAATATTTCTTCCTCTTCTACTGCTAAGAGTTGTGGGAAGGCGGAGGGGGTTGCGGGGCATCCTGTGTCCTGTCCCAATGCCCCATCATGCATTGCTTCGCATCCCAGGAATCCCATGCTGAGGGATTAAAGTAACACTTACCAATACAGGGACCGGCTCCGGCTCCCAGAATGGGCAGAACCTCAAGTGGAAGGAGGGAAAGTTCAGAGTGGGAAAGTCGACCATTGAAAGTATGTTGACGGAAGTGTGCAGGGCCATTAATCGCATCCTACTCTGAAAGACTGTGACTCTGGTAAATGCGCATGACATTGTGGAAGGCTTTGCACAAATGGGCTTCCCTAAATGCAGAGGGGTGATAGATGGCACACATATTCCAGTTGTGGCACCAGACCACCAAGTGACTGAGTACATTAATCAGAAGGCGCTCTTGGATCACTGTGGACATTTCACAGACATTAACGTAGGTTGGTCTGGAAAGGTACAGGACGCACCCATCCGTCGGAACTGTGGCCTGTTCAGGAAGATGCAAGCTGGGACTTTCTTCCTGAACCAAAAGATCACTGTAGGAGAATTCGAAATGCCCACTGTGATCCTGGGAGACCCTGCCTACCCCTTAATGCCGAGGTTTATGAAGCCATACACGGGGCACCTTGACAGCAGCAAGGAGTGGCTCAACAACAGGCCGAGCAAGTGCAGAATGACTGTTGTGTGCGCTTTTGGCTGTTTAAAGGCCAGCTGGTACTGCCTATATGGGAGGCTGGATCCGGCCGATGACAATATTCCTATGCTTATAGCTGTGTGCTGTACACTCCATAATATTTGTGAAGGGAAGGGTGAAAGCTTCACTCAAGGCTGGACTGCTGAGGCTCTGCACCTGGAGGCTGAATTTGAACAGCCAGAGACCAGGGCTATTAGGGGGCGCAGCACAGGGTCATAAGGATCAGGGATGCCTTGAGGCATCAATTTGAAGCTGGAAGTCACTATTATTAGTTGCTATGATTGGGAGTGTAGTGCTTGTAATGCTAGGAGATGATTGTGATTGGTGCAGATGATGCACTGGGAATGTTTAAGAAAATTGCTTGTTGCTTTGCAGGACTCTGTTTGCTTTCAATTAATGGAATAAAGATTGCTTTCAAACCAAAACAATTATTCTATTAAAAAACAACCACCAGAGGAGAGAGACAAACAAAAAAACACATCAGCACTGTGGGGGATGGGAGAAGGGAGGGTCCCCGGAGGAGATGGGGTCCCGGGACAGTTAAAGATTTGTGTATGTCCAGGGATCATATCCAACCTTCTCCTCTGAAGTACAGAGCAGTGGGTACTGTACTTCAGCAGGACTAAACTGTAGAGGGATTGGTGTTGAGTGCAGTGGGTAATGCAAGTCTGCAGGGCTGGCCTGTGACGGGGGAGGAGTGGAATGCAGTGGGTACAGACTGGAGTCAAGAGGTTGATAAGAGTGCCTTGGAGGTACCTGGGGGGCACATGGGAAAGAGTTTTACAACAGCGGCTGCAAGGGAGAGAGAGCTCAGAGCTGCTCTATTAGCAGTGCTAGTAGATCCTGGAGCGGGTCCACTTGGTGCTCCATAACGTTTAAGAGCCATTCTGTGGCTTTGTTCTGGCGCACTGCGTTGTTCTTTCAGTCCCTCTTCTCGCTGTCCCGCCACTTCTTCAATTCTTGTTTTTCGGCTGTGGAGTGCATCATGACATCACACAGAAAGTCCTCTTAAGTTCTTCATGGCCACTTTCTAATTCTGTGCAGCTGTTCACCCGGTGATAACAAAAAGGGAGGCTGGGCTCTCAAGGTCATCTCTGTGAAGCCAAAATGCAACACATGACCCACAAGACCCCCAAAATGGTGAATAGCCACAGGGGCAGAGGAAATCAATGTTCCAGGACCCTACTGTACACTGGGCACGTGGCTCTTGGGGAGAGAGAGCATTGTGGGTGGGGAGGTGGGGGAGCTTATAATAATTTCAGTCCCCACATTTTCTGCAGGCTTCGTTCATTATGGAAGATATCTCACTGCTGAGAGTGACCAGGGAATGAGGGAGGGTCTTCTCCAAGACTGCGGCTTCCGCCCTGGCCCTTATGTGGCTCGCCTGTGTGCAGCAATGACAACCCCCACCCCCCAGTGATGGCAGAGTGGCGCGGGAAAGTTATCCTTAATGGGGCAAAAAACAAAGCAGCTCTGCCAAAGAACCTGCAGCAGCGGATTGCCCAGTATCTCCATGAAAGTTTCATGGAAATCTGAGGCAGATTCCCGTGAAGTGAGGGAGTGAATCAACAGCCTGTTCCGCCGCTCAGACTAGGCACATGGTGGTACATACATCATACAGACACAAGCCTGCTTTCTGCAACCCTCCTGCCCTCAACAACTCGCTTCAGCAATTCCCAAAATCAAAGTCACTTACCAGAGGCCTCCTCCCCTGTTTGTGCTTTGCCAAGATCCGACAGCTGTGACTGGCTAGCCTCCTCCAGGGTAGAGAAGAGCTCTTGGCTGCATGCATCTCTGACCTCTGAGTCATCCTCTGCCTCTGGGTCCCCCTCCCCCTCCACATCCTCATCCAAGATTTCCTCCTCCTGGCTCGGTCCACTCTTGACTGGCATGTGAGCCACCGAAGTATCCACAATGGCCTTCGCAGTGGAGGTGGGGTCGCTGCCAAGTATCATGTCCAGCTCTTTGCACCACCAGACCAGTGGTTTGTCTCCCGCGCTTTGTGGTAGGCGTTCCACAGCTCCTTCACTTTGACCCTGCACTGCAGTGTGTCCTGGTCATGGCCCATTTCTGTCAGGCATCGTGAAGTCTGTCCGTAGGTATCATAAGTCCTATGGCTGGAGTGCAGCTTGGACTGGACAGCCTCCTCTCCCCAAATGCTGATGAGGTCCAGCAGCTCGGCATTGCTCCAAGTGGGGGATTGCCTGGTGCGTGGAGCAGGCATGGTCACCTCGAAAGATGCGCTGAGACCACTGCATGCGTCACCAAGCAAACGGGAAGGGGACTTTCAAAATTCCAAAGGAATTTAAGGAGTGGGGCTCACGGTTGGTCACCTGAGGGCAGGGCAGAAGAGTTCAAACCAATGACCAGAGAGGCATTTACTGCGCAGAAACATGCCATTGTAGACAAAGCCTAAGAACAGGTTGAACAAACACCTGTCAGGGATGATCTAGGTTTACTTGGTCCTGCCTCAGTGCAGGGGACTGGACTAGATGCCCTCTCAAGGTTCCTTGCAGCCCTACATTTCCATAATTCTATGGCCTGATCTTACAAACTAAAATAGGAATGACAGACAAAAGGTAGGATGGAGAGGTGCATTATTATCCTGGTTTTACATAGGAGAAACTGAAGCAGAGAGAGAATAAATGGCACTAGCATATTTTGTAATATTCCAGAGATTGGCACTGCTGTCATCACCACATAAATTTGCAAAGCACAAACTGGAGTTTTTCCTCTCCTGCCGCTATGCACATCCATTTGGAATCTTTTCCACAATCAATTTGAGGCTGAACTTACTGCTGCTCTGTTAACTCGAATAATACAGAAACAGATTTCTTTTACACTTGATCTGCTTTTCTGTGCATTTGTTACATTTAAACCATTAAGCACATTTGTTAACTTGAGTGACATTTTAAAAAATCACAATCCCATTAATGCAATGAGTTATTCCATACGCGAATTGCTCATCAATCATTTAATTGGGATGTCTTGGTCTCCACCCAGATGTTCCCTTTTAGCTGATACTATTGTGTTTTAAAACTTTGGATAATTATAGTCCTGTAAATGCAGAGTGCAAGATTTGTTGGCTGCTGCCAGCTCCTCTCTCCTTCTGTAATGGCTTCATTGTCTAGTAATTGTCTTATTCACAATGGGAAGGGATCCATGTCGAACAGGGACATCCATTCAAAGTCACGCCCCTCTGCTGTGTAAACACTAGTGGAGGCACTGCTGATAACAAGGCCAAGCAAGGTTACAGAACTTTGCAGATAAATTACACTTTGCTTTCCCTTCTTCCTTCCCCTCCCAAATGGTCCACATGAAACAGGAAGCAATGTACCTGGGCTGTAACATAGTTCTCTAAACTGATTTATAGCATGGTTAAATCTGTCTACACTGGACAGGAATACTTTTTTTTCAGCAGCCTTTTAACAAAAACATAGTTATCTAGGGCCTTGCCTACATTGGCAAAAATAGAACTCATGATTTCACCTCTGTTACACTCCATACATGGTAGCACTGGCAAAAAACGTACTTTAGATGGAAATTGGGCATTTTTACCACCGTAATGTCTAATCCTGCTCAGATCAGCTGGCTTCTCCTCTCCACTAACCTATCATCACTAAACTCCTTCCCGCTGTGTCCACCTCTGCAGCCCAACCCTTGCTCATAGGAACTAGAGCAGTTCTGTTGTGTTTAGGCCTTTCTTGTCTCATCAGTTGGTCAGCAGGTGTCAGTACCTTTCCCTTAGGCTCTGTTTCACTTGTCAGCCTACAGATTCTTCATCGCTTCACATGCAACATAACTGTAAAACTCTGAAGTATAAAAACTTAACTTTGTTAAACTGAAAAATTAATCTCTGCGGAACTTGACGGAGCCAGTAGAAAAGTGCTGATACATCATATAATCACTTAACGTCAGAGAGTTCATGCACACAGATTAAACTATTTCTATTTAGATTTCACAGTGCCCTAAGAATTGTCAGAGCATCCTATGTACTTTATCTTTCAGGTGTCTTTAATTTCTTAAGGACATCTCAGTTCAAGGGAACCTATAAAGAAAAATAATTGTCTTGCTAATTGCATTTTAAAATATATATATTTACTTGAAAAATTAAAACTTAAAAAAATACCTGGGTTTGTGTTTCTTTATTGCTTCATTTAGATTTCTGGAGAATTCCAAAAAGATTTATTACATTAGAAATTCACATGTTGTATCCTGATTTCCTGGAAGCTGACATCAGCTATACCATGCAAGTGAGATGGGAAGTGATTTTTATTCAAACTCTTTGTTTTTTTTAACTATTTAACTCAAACACTTAAACTCTTAGGAGAAAAGATATCCATGGTAAAGATTTAACACCACTGCTGTGCTTTCATTTATGTGATGAGAAAGATCACAATCAACTATTAAGACCTCCAAGTAAACACTAAGGAAGACCAGACTTGACATTCATGGTATTTCTAAGGTTAAAAAAAAGGGGGAGGGGGACAACCTTTAAACCATCTCCCTTTTATTTTGCCTTTTGGAAAACATAAAACTTGCAGGCTATGTTCATATGCTATAAAGAATGTTTAAAAAAGCACAATTCAATTTTTTTCCTTTGCTTTTTAAGATAAAGATGCCTGTTAAGGGCTGGCTAATTAAGATGCTTTGGTTATAGGGTTGCCAACTCTGTAATATTTAAAAACTGGACACTCCAGCAGGAGTGCCGGAACCTCCCCTGCCCCACCTCTTCCCCCCAAGACTCCCACCCCTTGTTCGATCCTCTTCCCTCCTCCCCCCGTCGCTCAATGCTATTCCCCTCACTCCCCTGCATGGAGGTGGCCCCAGCTGAGTAGGGGCTGGTGCAGGTGATGACCCAGCAGTAACTGGATTTTGCCATTACTGTATGTAATTGATTCCATTTAACCAATTCTACCTCTCATCTCTACCTTTTTCCCTTATGATTAAACCTTTAGATTTTAGATTCTAAAAAAAAAAGTAACTGGATTTTGTGTGTCCAGTCAATAGATCTGACTGGACACCGTCAGGTCTCCTTTTTAACCGGACTTTCTGGTAAAAAAACAGGCACCTGGCCACCCTATTTGGCTAATCTAAAATGCTTTATATCAGTGCTGAAGCACTTTCAGGAAAATTTAGCAAACTTTCCTCTCTTTTTCTTTAACAAAGAAAATTAAGTGCAAAAAATGACTGTTAGGGAAATTTTCAGTTTTAGAAATTCAGCACAGGTCATGAAATTCAAAAATTAGGCCCCTGTTCCATAAAGACTTAAACATGCAACTTTACACATGTGAGCAGCCCTATTAAAGTCAGTAAGACTACTTATACATGTAAAGTTATGTAAGTGCTTAAGCTTTTGCAGAATCAAAGCTTTTAAAGAGTCTTCAACCTAACCTGCATTTACACACACACACAAACATACTTTCCGTAACTTGTGCTCACAACTTGTGGCAGTAGGTCACCATCCTGCCCTGGATCAATTCAAACACCAAGCAGAAACCTTCACTTCTGGATTTGAGTGCACTGTTCTATTCAGGTTCATATATATCACACTCATCAGCACAGTATCTAAGCATCATCCACTAATGCATTAAGCAAGCTGACTAACATCTGTCACATGTTTGTTCTCTCATCTTCTCTCCAGGGGGACAAATGTGTGCAGTGTAGTGTTTTGTTTTGGATTTTATATATCTGTATTTATATACACGTAAGACACTGCTATATGTTTATGCTACAGAAGGCAAAGCCAAAGAAATGTGCCTCGACTCTGAGGGAAATGTGGTGAGGTTTTTGATTTCTCAACTTTAATGACGTGTTAATGTGAGTTTTAGCATTTATTATAGATCTATATTCTATCTGAAATATTTGTTTTATATATTTTGTATTACATTTTTATTCTGGATCTGTATCAATTATTTATACCTCCAGTAGGAGAGAGAAACTTAGAGCAAGAGATCTTCATTTATTGTTCCTGATTAAATCATTTGTTTGCATAATATAGAAGAACTGTAACAAAATCACTTACAGGGAAAATACAAGCTGCTCCAAACTGGAATAATTGCCTTTCAACTTAATCTCAGGGACTGCATTTAATTTAGTTGATTTAAATGGATTTACTTTGCCAGGAGTAATGTAGTGGATCATGTTCATGGCACATTTAGATAAAAGCACAAATGGGTTCCCTATAGGAATAAAAAAAATTGTTTATCTAAAAAACAGTGCTTTATCATTGTTGCTTGATTAGTTCAAACAGCAACACAAATGAGTTAAACAGCGGTAACCTAACAACATTATAATCACTTGTTACTTATAAAATATCAAAGTCTGTACTAATAGCAAACGAATAAAATCAAAAGCTCCATATTCTCTCAATAATCACTAACATACATAGTGCATTCTCTATTAATGACTGAATTGTTCTATAACTAATTTAAATGTTGTTATATTTTGAATATAGTAATGCTAGAATAATAATGTCAGTAATTAACAGCAGCAATCCAGGGCATTGGATGTTGCAATAAAATTATACATTTTTAATACATACGTTTTTTGATCAAAATCCATCTTATGTTTTATTTAACATGTTTTTTTAGTGGGTTATGCTTCCCATTGAAAGTGCAAAAACATTAATTGAGGTCATATACCATCATTTTTAGGCTTTAAAGTACATTCACAGACTGTCATTTCTCACAAACATGGGGCTCATTTCTTGCAGGATGTGATGTATCTTTTTGGTTACAATTATTTTTAAGTGATATACTTCTATCACACTGTATCTGATTGGGAATCAAAGCAAAACAAAAAGATTCCAAGATACTAGTTCAGGAAATATCTCTGAAATAAAAGAGAAGATAATTTGTAGCCTCTAGCAAACATTTGTGATTTTCCAGAACAAACAAACACGCTAGAATATCCTTAATTAATAAGCAACTGTTTATTGTCTAGAAGGAGGTGGGGGTGGGGATTGCTGTTTCTTATCACCATTCCAAATGTGACATGCTCACCACCATTTAAGTTCATTACTTTGCTTGTAAAGGTGGACCAACATTGAAACTTTCCTCTGGATCCCTCCAAATTTGTGCGGGGTTCCAATCTGAAGCCTTAGGTGCACCCTCACCTCCACTACCCAACCCAATCAAGCAGGGGCAAGCATAATTGACCCCTTAGTTTCACAAATCCAGCTGTGAACTTAAAAAAAAAAAGTTTGAGTGAATTGTTGTTTCTTTAAGACTTTTATTCAAAAGACCTCTGAAATTACAATCACACTAATCACCAGGCCAGGCGGGTCACTGAGCATACATCTACACTGCAACAACCAACCAACCAACCTGGACAGTGAGTCTCATAACCAGAGACTCTAAGTATAATCAGACTAAAGAATTGCTTAGGGCCCTGAGCAGCTCAAGGGAGCCCCCATTCACTTTTTTAGTATGTGTTGTGGATTTAAAATCATGAAGACCGGTACTCATATTGTCATACCTATGCTTGGCATTCCCCTCAAGCCCTTTGGAAGACATGATTTAGCCTTGGTGTCCCCCATTCCCTCTGGGCACCAGGTTACAGCTAGCTTGCTGCAGACCCTAGATCTCAAGTCCGTCTATCTGCTCGTCAACATCGCTGCACGCTGACCCTGTGTCCCTGTCATCTTCCAACTGAGCTGGCCACTTCACACATCCTCACCTTTCTGCCAGGGCACCTCTTTGCCTCCTCAGAGTCTTTTGATCTCGACCCTAGTCTTGGAAAGAGAAACATGCCCTAATCTGCATGGTATCAGGCAGGTAGATTCTTCTCCCAACTGGTGGCTCAGCCACGTTTGTCTTAGCCTCTCAGGTATCTATCTCAAAGTGGTTATCTGATCGGTGTCATTGCTTAATCCTTCCTGGGTTCTTTAACAACCCCTCTTTATAGACTCCTTTGGGAATGGAACTAGGAAAACAAGTCAGACATAATATTCTTATGAAATAATACAGACATTTTCCCAATTTGTCACAGCCTCGATCCAGGGTTTTAGTTCAGATTCATCTCTAATATTTACTAATAATGTTCTGATTGAGACACTGTGCTTCTCTTTTAGGACAGGCCTACACGTAAAATGCTGCATAAGCACAGCTGCATGAAAGATGGTAGCTATGTCAACGGAAGAAGTTCTCCCCTCAACATAGTGCTGTCTACACCAGGGGTTAGGTCAGTATTACTGTGTCTTAAGCGTGAGGATTTTTCACACCCCTGAGCGACGTAGTTATACCAATATAAGTCTGCAATGTTGATCTGGTCTTACACTCTTAAGGGTAGATTTCCAACTCTCTCCTATCATCTCCATAAAATATTAGGTCTTTATTTGCAATGTGAAATTAAACAAAGCCTGCCTGATATCAGATTTCTTTACAGACCTCCACATTACAGAGTCACTGAGGGCTGTGAACCTTAATGCGATCTTGGGCCATGTTGCAAACAAACTGCAGGACAATTTATGGTTTTGGATGGAAATCATGTAAACCCCAGTGCATTTGGCAGAGTTTTGCTCTAAGTTTTGAGTTTACTGAATGCAAAGCTCAGGGAATGCAAACCCACGTGAACTGATAACAGAATGAAGATGCATGATCCCCTGTTAATGGGAACCACTGCAGTTTTCACTGCCATAGCCACTATTTTCACTGCCATAGCCACTGTGCAATAATAAATATAAAGGGATGGGGAGAACTTCCAAAAAACTGAGGGCTCAGAGAAACCTGGGTCAGAACTTTGCCCTGATGCAAGTTATCATAGCTTTGGTGACTTCAGTGTTGCTGTGCTGACTTATGACAGCCAAAGATGTGCACCCCTTTCCCCAACCCTATTTTTTTTTCTATTTTGCAAAACAACTAGAACTTTTAGGCTCTGCCTACACTGTGATCTGGTTATTATCGGCGATCCCTCAAGGTTGAGAATGATCTCTTTCACAGTTTTATTTTTTATGGGTCATTTGGTGACTGAGGAGTGCGACCTTTGAGCCAAGGGGATCGGAGCCTTCCCAAAAGTGTGGGGGGGGGGCGCTCCCTCCTCTTCCCTCTAAGGCTGCCTCCACCCCTCCTCTTCCCCCTGAGGCCCCACCCCTAGCCAAGCCAAAGTGGGGCAGGGGACCTCGCCCCACCACCCAGTGTGTGAGGGGGAGGGGGCAAAAGCAGCCCTCTGCCCGTGTCCTCACCCCCCCAGTTTCACCACCCAGAGCAGGTGGAGGGACCCAGGCTCACCACATCTGCCCACGTGGTTCTCCTCGACCCACCTCTGGCTTGGGGGGGCGGGACCTCGGAGCAGTGACACAGACCCTCCACCTGCCCCCAGTGCAGGGAGCCTGTTGAGAGCAGCCCCTGGCCCATGTCCCTGCATACTTTGCTGAGTAACAAGGTGGATCTGCCTTCTCTCATGGGTCAATTGTGTAGCTGATGGTCCTTAATGGGCCATCAAGCAGGCTAGGCAGAGCTACCACCACCTTGTCTGGGGTGTCACCCAGAAGCACAGCATAAATTTGAAATACAGACAATATAGAGCTAATATTTATAACTTCAACTACAAAAATGATACACACATTTAGACAGCATAATCATAACCAGCAAACTATAACCTCTTCATAGACATCTTATTTGACCCCCTTTATACAAGATTTGGTGCCACTACAGGCCTTTGGTTGCAACAATGATTTATACAGTCCCAGTTTATGTCAATAACGTCACATGTTGATCTTAGTATATTCATTGAATAAAAACATTTCAATCTCCCTGTCCCCATTTAAGAACACAAACCTTGAAAGGGTCTAAAAAAAAAAAAAAAAACTATGTGAAATGATAAAATATTCTTTGTTATGGAGTTTGGTAGTTCTTATCTAGGAAAGCTCTCTCATTCTCATCTATTACACCCCTTCCACAGAGGGGATCCGTCAGCATCTACGCTTTATACTTTTACTCCGCTATTCTCAAGTTCATATAAGAGGCAACCACAAGCAAATTTTCAGTTGGTATGCTCATTCTCAGCTCTACTAGTCCTTGTACTGAATTGAAAGATTCGAGCTAAAGGCTGTTAGCTTTCTGTTTTGTCTGGGTGACATTTGAGTGGTTTGCATATATATGCGTGTGTGTGTGCGCGCGCGCACGCATGCCTCTGCTGCTTTTGTCAGGAAACAGAGCTGATGCTGATGCTCACGCTCACAAGGTGTGAGCTCCTCTGGGCCTCTGGCTCCCCACAAGGGGTGGCTCACTACTTTCATCATCAGATGCATCAGGAGAAACCTCCTTTGTAACAACAGTCAGAGATCCTAATCTCATTTCACAAGCAGCCTCTCAAAGGCTATTTCTCTGAAAGCGAGCACTCAAAGTTTAGAGATGTTGTCAAGAAGAACTCATAGGAAAGTTATTTATAGCTGCAGTAGCTTTTGTTATAGTAAATAGTAGAAGTGGCAACATGAAACCGAGACAAGCAAAATTATTTTTCATTGACAAGTACACGCCAGCTTGTTTATATTATAGAAAGCAAAAGGACTTTGACAAGAAGCTCGAGAAGTGGTAGGTTTTTAAACCAGACAGTCTCAGGCTAGAATGCCTAAATCTACTTTTGGCACTTAAATAAAAGTGGCCTGATTTTCAAAGATACCGAGTACCTGTGTTCCCATACTCCAGTTAGAATCTGGACACCCCAGAACTTTGAAGTGGTTGGGTCAAAATCCATATCTAGGTCTAAATATTGCAATTAGACCTTCTCCCTAAAATGTATGAAATTCCAGCCCCAAACATGATCACCCCATGATCAAAATCCAGACCACATCCCAGAATCAAATTTTGTGACTCAGTCCTTTCTCTGATACTGCAGAGATCAGGCTTGTGTGGACATGGGCTGTTGCCTTCCAGTGGATGCAATTAGAATTCTCAACAGCATGTCGTCACAGGTGCTCTACTGCTAACTAGTAAGGGAGATTCTTGTTTCGCTCATGCAACAGTGATCTGTCCTTTTGGAGCAGACTGATTGGAGTGCCGATCCAGCTGCCTTCGCAATATCATCAAAGAACAAACAAACAAACAATTGAAAATGCTCAGCCTTTTATCTATGTAGTACGAGTTATTTTACTTTCTGCCACATGCACACAGCAGTTAAAGATACCAAAACATGGAAAATGTTGCTACCTTTTGCAAAGATGACGGACAAATTCACCAAAAAAAGTATATTTGTTCAAACTGACTTTAAGCTGCGGGTGCTACAAACATAAGCTTGCAGGCTGTTAGCACCAGCTAACACATTATTAAACATTATTGTCTTTTTCTACATTTGGTATTTAATGTGTTGAAAAACCTGTTAATTTAAATGCGTTAACTCATATATTTAAAGCAATACACATTTTCCCAGTCTAAACAAATCTTTGGAAAGTTTTCTTTGCAACCATAAGGGCTAGAAACATACTTTTATTTTAAATGGAAGCTTAGATTCTGCAGTCTAAATACGCCATGCAGACCACATGTATACATCATGAAAACCAGACACAGCTGCTTATAGACTGTGGTTGACACACTTGTTCTATAGGGTTTTTTTAGTGTAATTCACTGAGAGAAAGCTAAGAAAGCTAATTAGCAGGCATTTAGTTCTGAAAATGGTGAAGTACATGATCATTCTTCTCTCTTACGAGTTAGTTCCATACCTACATTAAAAGAGGTTTACCAGCATAGCGCTTCTGCTGGGATAGCTTATACCAGTTCCCCGAATGAAATAAGCTATACCTGCAAAAGGTCTTCTTTTGCCAGTATAAAGATGTCTCAAAAAAATAAAAAAATCACATCCCTGACCAACATCATTGCACTGGCAAACGTTTCTAGCGTAGACCTGGCCTAAGTCCAGATCCTGAGATAGTTCTGTCTCCCATACTTGTAAGGCTCCCCATTATTCAACAGTCATTGAAGCATTAGCTCACCTCAGAGATGTGCCCCAAAGGAGACTACACTTTTTAAAAAAAGAAATAAAGAGGCATTTCTATGGCACTCATCACAGTATTCTGAGTGCCTTTCAAACAGTGATAGATTTAGCCTCACAATTATCGATACACTAGGGAACGATTTATTATCTCCATTTTACAGATAAGAAATAGATAAACTAAAAGATTACAGTTCAGATTTTTTAAAGTGATCAGTGATCGTGGAAACTTCTGGGTTTTGGATGCTTTAAGTTGGACCTACTTTGCAGGAAGTGCTGAGCACCTACCTTTTGAAAAAAAATCAGACTTCTTTAAAGGGTCTAAATTTGGGCAACCAAAAACTGAAGCACCCATAATAGCGTGGCATTTTTAAACTTTTTCTTGTTTGTAAAACACAGGTTATAATTAGAACACCATCCTTCCTCTTCAGGGTCCCAAGGTGGTAGTAAGGACGTGGACTGTGCCTTGGTCAGCCCCAAGCATGAGCAAATCCTCAGCAAACCGTCCACAACCGTCCACCAGCTATCCAGTATGAGGGCATGGGGAATAATATTCAGAATTGTGGATCTTCTGCTCCTCCAAAAATACAGATTCTACCGCTTAAACTACAGGAGAATTTCTATTAGTTGTAACCACTTTTAAAGGTTTTTCTAAGCTCTTACAATCAGCTGCCCAGATGATGATATGTTCACAAAAGTTTAAGCAGTTTGATTTCATCCAGGAGCCAGTGATCAGTGCACTGCAGCATCCCAGATGCCATCCCCCATTTTTAAGATGAGAGACCTGCCTGATGAGTCATAATGGATCACAGATTATGTAAAAGGAGATGGGGGTTACAATGAAGCAACACAGAAATTGTTGTATAACATTTCTTCTAGTCAAGAGATGCATCACAAATAAACCTAGTGTTATGAAATGGCCTCAAGAAAAGTATTAAGGGATAGGGTCAATCAGCTGTCCCATTAATCTTGCAAGTCTGTGCTCTTCATAGGCACATGAGACCCTTGGGATCAGTTTACAAACCCAAGTTTCTTCATCCTTGGGTTATCACAGATGAGAGCTGCAGAGACAATTCCTGGTTTGGGCCTCTGCAGTGACTGCTTTGGCTGATGTATGAATAGTTTAAATGACCCCTGAATAGGGCTGGGTGGGAAATGGTTTTCCTGTCTCCTGAGACTTATCAAGATTTTGACTAGTGTTCCTGTCTGGAAAAGCAAGACAAAAAATCAAAGTCTCCAATGTTATTGCAAACCGAAAATCCCCTCAAACATTTCAGACCAGGTCAACGAAAGGTTTCATTTAGATAATTTCAAAATGTTTCATTTCAATTTTGTACTGTAAACATTTCAAAATGAAAACTGGTTCCAAACCAACAAATGGGACTTTTTTGTTCTGAAAATGTTAAAACAGAGTGTTCCAACAATTCTGAAACTTTATACAAAAAAATTTTAATACAGGAAATTTGTTGAAACCAACCTTTGCCTGCAAGCAGTTGCATTTTCCGATAATAAACATTTAGTCAAAACATTTCCAACCAGCTCTACCTCAGAACAGAGTCATTGTAATGTACTGACTGAAGAGGCATGTGATGTTGCCGTCTAATGGCTGGCCTACAAAGAGTCTATGGCAATCTACTACTATTAGATAACGTTCTGTTTGCTCCTTTGGCAGAGGTCTGTGTTTTTGGAAATGAAGGACCAGGGTTCCAACCTCAGTTTCTCAGCTGCAAGCATGTGAGATTTGTACAATAAATTTGTATAGTCAGTTTGGCCCCTCTAAACATTTTAGTTACTGAATAATTCCAGTAGTCACTTGTATGAGTAAAGAAAGCAGGACATGACCAATTATCTGTTGTCTTCCCATGAATTCATTACACTATAGGCATGGCTACACTTGCAAATGTAGCGTGCTTTGAGTTAAACCCGCCTTCGTAGAGCACAGTAGGGAAAGTGCTGCAGTCTGTCCACACTGACAGCTGCAAGCACACTGGCATGGCCACATTTGCAGCGGCATTGGGAGTGGTGCATTATGGGCAGCTATCTCACAGAGCACCTCTTCCCATTCTGGCGCTGTGGCTTGTTGGAAGGGGGCGGGGGGTGCAGGGCATTCTGGGTCCTGTCCCAACACCCGATGATGCATCGGTTCACATCCCAGCAATCCTTCTGCTTCTGTCCACAATTGGCGCCATCTTTCAAAGTTTTTTATACTGTGTGTTCTGTCTTCCCTTTCGGTCTGCAGGAATGGAGCTCAAACTGCTGAGGAATATGCTGATGAGTCTTGCCAGCACATCACGTTTGGCAGTTGAGTTATTCCTTAAGATCCAAAGTGACAGTGAGGACTCTGATGATGATATCAACTCAAGTAACGCATATGACATGAGATTGCTTGTGGCATTCACAGACATGCTCACCACCATGGAACGGCATTTCTGGGCTCAGGAAACAAGCACTCAGTGGTGGGATCACATTGTCATGCAAATCTGGGCTGCAGAACTTTCAGATGAGAAAAGCCACTTTCATGGGACCATGTGATAAGCTCACCGCCACCCTGCAGCATAAGGACACGAGATTGAGAGCTGCCCTGACGGTGGAGAAGTGGGTGGCTATTGCAATCTGGAAACTGGCAACTCCAGACAGCTACTGATCGGTTGCTAATCATTTTGGAGTCGGGAAGTCGACCGTGGGAATCGTGTTGATGCAAGTTTGCAGGGCCATTAATCACATCCTGCTCAGAAGAACCATGACTCTGGGTAACGTGCATGACATTATGGCTGGCTTTGCACAAATGGGTTTCCCTAACTGCAGAGGGGCAATAGACGGGACGCATATTCAAATTCTGGCACCAGCCCACCTAGCCTCCGAGTACGTTAATCAGAAGGGGTATTTCTCTATGGTTCTCCAGGCGCTTGTGGATCACCACTGGCATTTCACAGACATTAATGCAGGGTGGCCCAGAAAGGTGCACGACGCACACACTTTCAGAACACTGGCCTGTTCAGGAAGCTGTAAGCTGGGACTTTTTTCCCAGACCAGAAGATCACCGTAGGGGAAGTCAAATGCCCATTGTGATCCTTGGAGACCCTGCTCACCCTTTAATGCCGTGGCTCATGAAACCCTACACAGGGAGCCTGGACAGCAGCAAGGAGCGGTTCAACAGGCTGAGCCGGTGCAGATTGACTGTGGAGTGTGCTTTTGGCTGTTTAAAGGGCCGCTGGCGCTGCCTATAGGGAAGGCTGGACCAGGCCGATGACAATATTCCTATGCTTATAGCCACGTGCTGTACGCTCCATAACATTTGTGAAGGGAAGGGTGAAAGATTCACTCAAGCATGGAACTCAGAGGTTCAACACCTGGAGGCTGAATTTGAACAGCCAGAGAGCAGGGCTATTAGAGGGGCCCAGTGCGGGGCTGCAAGGATTAGGGATGCCTTGAGGGAGCAATTTGCGGCTGAAAGCCACCAGTAATGTCTGGTGCCATGCACGGGAGTGAAGTGCAGTGGTTCAATGTGAGTAGGAATCTGTGTTTGTTGCATATGATACACTGACTTGCAGTGCCTGTTGCTTTCCTGGGCTAAGGTATCTTTTACTTTGTGCAATAATAAAGAATGTTTTCAAAGCCAAAAAATCCATTTATTGAAAAGAAAATGCATTTATTGAAAGTAAACACAACTGCTTGGGCAAGGGGGTGGAGCAGGGAATGGTACAGTAACAGATTTGCATATGTCCTGTTATCAGACTCAGCCTTCCTGTCTGGCGTGCTGTGCAACAAGTGCTGCACTTCAGGATGGCTATGCTGCATGGTGATGGGGGTTGAGTGCAGTGGGTAAGGGTCATAGTTTCCAGGGCTGGGTGGTGAGGCTACAGGTGTTGGAGGCAGCTGGTGGCGATAAGAACCTGGATGTTGGGGAAAGTGGGTTGGAGGTGACATGGGGACACGAGGGAAAGAGTTTTGGGACAAGGGCTACGGGGGGGGGGGGGGTGCGGGCACGGTAGTGCTCCACCTGCATGGCTATGAGCACCTAGATCGAGTCCGCTTGGCGCTCCATGATGCTTATCAGCCGCTCCGTGATTTGGTGCTGGCGATCCGCATTCTGCTGGTGGACCCTCCTTTCACTCTCCCATCACTCCTGTACTTTTTGATTTTCATTAAGGGAGTGCTGCATGACTTCATGCAGCATGTCCTCTTTGCTTCTACGGGGCCTCTTCATGATTCTTTGCAACCTCTCAGCCGGTGATAACACAGATGGCTGAGATCTCAAGGTTGCATCTGTATAGACAAAATGCAACACTTAAAAGAGGCATCATTGTTCACACTAGACAGTGCAATGATTCCCCCATACTTAAGGAGGGCAAGCACAATCTACACAATAGCATAATTTGTTCGTCCCAAAGCGAGCGCACATAACCCATGGAAGCGCCAAAATGGTGAGTAAGCACACGGTCAAGGGGGACTGATTGTTTCATGGCTGTACTGTCCTCTGGGTTTCTGTGCCTTGGGGAGAGCCAACAGCTGCAGGGGGACCCTACACTGAACACATTTTCCACAGGAGATCGTCCTGGAAGATCTCAGTGCTGAGGGTGACCTGGGAAGCAAGGGAGGGTCTTCTACTACAATGCAGCTTCTGCCCTGGCCCATATGCAGTTTGCCTGTGTGCATCAATGGTCCCCCCGCCCCTCATGGAACAGTGGCGCGGACATGTTAGCCTGACTGGGACAAGGACCACAGTGGCTCTCCCACAAAACCTGTGCAAGCGCATTGCCCAAGTTCTGGCTGAGATCACTGAAGCCAATTACCGCGATGTGAGAGAGCACATCAATGCCCTATTCCGCACCTAGGCATGCATGCGGCCCTTACCCTCCTCGCCTCAAGAGCCCACACTGAATAACTTCCTTCCCAAAATAAAAGCTGCTTACTGGGCACCTCCTCTGATGTTTTTCCTTCCCCAAGCACCGGCCGCCGCGACTGGCTACCTTCCTCCTGGCTTGAGAACAGATCCTGGCTGCATGCATCTAGGGATGCCAGGTGTGTCTTCCTCCTCCTCAGCAACCTCACTCCCGCTTTGCTCCACCTCCTCCTCCTCCTGCTGCCTTGTTGGACTGGGCTCTGAAGTGTCCATGGTGGTACTCAGAGTGGAAGTGGGGTCACCCCCAAGTATCACGTTCATAGAATCATAGAATCATAGAATTCAAGATCAGAAGGGACCATTATGATCATCTAGTCTGACCTCCTGCAAGATGCAGGCCACATAAGCCGATCCACCCACTCCTTAGCAAGCGACCCCTGCCCCATGCTTCGGAGGAAGGCGAAAAACCTCCAGGGCCATTGCCAATCTTCCTTGGAGGAAAATTCCTTCCCGACCCCAAATATGGCGGTCAGCTGCACCCCGAGCATGCGGGCAAGACTCTCCAGCCAAACCCTCTGGAAAAGGTTATATCATACCATTGACCCATTGTACTATTTACCAGTGTGGCACTTAATTGACCTATTGACTAAGCCCGTTATCCTATCATACCATCCCCTCCATAAACTTATCTAGCTTAATCTTAAAGTCATGGAGGTCCTTCGCCTCCACTGTTTCCCTCGGTAGGCTGTTCCAGTATTGCACTCCCCTGATGGTTAGAAACCTTCGTCTAATTTCAAGCCTGAATTTCCTGACTGACAGTTTATATCCGTTTGTCCTCGTGTCCACATTAGCACTGAGCTGAAATAATTCTTCTCCTTCCCTGGTATTTATCCCTCTGATATATTTAAAGAGTGTAATCATATCTCCTCTTATCCTTCTTTTGGTTAAGGAAAACAAACCGAGATCCTCAAGTCTCCTTTCATACGAAAGGCCTTCCATTCCACGGATCATTCTAGTGGCCCTTCTTTGTACCCGTTCTAGTTTGAATTCATCCTTCTTAAACATGGGAGACCAAAACTGCACACAATACTCCAAATGAGGTCTCACCAACGCCTTATATAACGGGACTAGCACCTCCTTATCCCTACTAGAAATACCTCGCCTAATGCAACCCAAGACCGCATTAGCTTTTTTAACGGCCACATCACATTGCCTACTCATAGTCATCCTGCGATCAACCAGGACTCCTAGGTCCTTCTCCTCCTCCGTTACTTCCAACTGGTGTGTCCCCAGCTTATAACTAAAGTTCTTGTTAGACATCCCTAAATGCATAACCTTACACTTCTCACTATTGAATTTCATCCTGTTACTAATACTCCAGTTTACAAGGTCATCTAAATCTCCCTGGAGAATATCCCGATCCTCTTCCGAATTGGCAATACCCCCCAACTTGGTGTCATCCGCAAACTTTATCAGCCCACTCCTACTCTTGGTTCCCAGGTCAGCAATAAATAGATTGAATAAAATCGGACCCAAAACCGAGCCTTGAGGAACTCCACTGGTAACCCCCCTCCAACCGGACAGTTCAGCTCTTTGTAAAAATGGCAAGTCGTGGGGGCAGCACCAGAGCAGCTGTTTGCCTCACAGGCTTTGCAGTAGGCATTCCACAGCTCCTTCACTTTAACCCTGCACTGCAGTGCATCCCAGTCATGGCCTCTTTCCATCATGTCCCTTGATATCTGCCTGAAGGTATCATAATGCTTATGGCTGGAGCGCAGCTGGGACTGGACAGTTTCCTCCCCCAAACACTGATGAGGTCCAGCACCTCGCCATTGCTGCATACTGGGGATCGCCTGATGCGTGGACACATGGTCACCTGGAAAGATTCGCTGAGGGCACTGCATGCATGGCTGAGCAAACAGGAAGAGGATTTTCAAAATTCCCAGAGAATTTGAAGGGCGGGTCTGACAGTTGGTCACATGAGGGCAGGGCAGTAGAGTTCAAACTGATGACCAGAGTGGCTAGAACAGGCATTGTGGGACACTTCTGGAGGCCGATCGGAGCGCATTAACAGACCAGGGTGTCCACACTGACGCCACGGCGCTCCAGCGGGGGCACATCAAATGTTATTATACTTGCCGAGATGGAGTACCAGGAGCGCTCAAGCCACAGGGTCGGAGCGCTCTACGTGCCTTGCCAGTGTGGACGGGTCATGAGTTAGAGTGCACTGGGCTGCTTTAATACACTCTAACTCACAAGTGTAGCCATGCCCTAAATCCAGCTCAACTCAGTGTAAGGATGATATGGGGGCTTGATGAGAGGACAGCATAAAATGAGGAAAGGATATTTTGGCTGGGGAATCCCTAATCCCCATCCAAAAGGTCTTTTTATTATTATTTGTATTGTGGTAGCTCACAGAGGTCCAGCCTCTGTGACTCAGCCTTTTGCTGTAGTCATCCACCCTAAAAATTGTTATAATTGGTTGGGAAATATTCTCTAGATTGTGCATATCAGTTTAAATCAATACAATTGATGTTTTTTATGGAAACCTCCACAATCCCACCTGCTTTCACATTAGCAACAACAGCAAATTTACAAGTATTAATCCCATAGCCATGAACATGGTGCTGTTAACACCAATAGGGGTGGCAGGTTTGTATAATTTTTGGTGGTGCCCAGAACAGGTCCAAGTACTGCCTCCCCACACACACACCCCTGCCTAAGGCTCTGGGAGGGAGTTTGGGTACAGGAGGGGTGCGGGCAGTGGTTTCCCCAGGAATTGAAATTGGGGGGGGGGGTTGAATTTGCGGGGGGGATGCCAGGGCCGATGAGGGGTGAGACTGTGAGGGTGGAGGTGGGCTGTATGGCACCATAGTAAAAACTGAAAAATGTTTCATGACCATTTTATTAGATTTAACTCATGTTTTAAAATCATCACACAAATTAAAGTTGGCTACTCAAGCATTCTATGAAGCACTACATCTACATCCTTCTTGGTTTCTTGTTATAATTTTGCACAACTCTGTTAATGAACTTCTTGAACGTATGGCATTCATCTTTGGTGGTTTCTATTCAATGATGAAAAAGAACGCTCAACTGTAGCTATTGTGACTGGGAGTAGTAAGAGATGAATTCTTACTTCTTTCATCCCAGGACACATAGCACAAAGAGCAGATCGAGCCACTAGTGATGATAAAAAAGAAGTTGAAGTCAAATCTTCATTCATTCATCGTATGATATTCCACTTTGTGTTCAAATTCTCTATTCTGTCCTGTTCACATGGCAGCCCCATTGCTGGTAGTGCCTCACTCCACTCAGCTGTTGGTGCTTTATAGTACTGGCATCTGTAAAAGCTACATAGAGGTTGACTAGAATCTAGAAGTTGCTGTTGTAGATTTTTAAAAATCAAGTCTGTACTTTTTCAGTTGTCTTAAACACTTCTTGTCCTCTTCACTTAAGGATTTAATATAAATGCCTTCATTAGTCAACTTCTAGACTGAAGTCTTTGCTTCTTCCAGTACTTTTTCAATGGATAGCTCTCTGATTGATCCAAATGTAGCTTCTATTGCTGGACAAAGATCTACTACTGTTGTAGCAGATGCCTGGATGGCATTGTTTAATGACCCAAGTGGTTTCAACAGTAGCCTTACGAGAGAGAGAATGTCAATAGTCTTCTCTGAACATAGTAGCAAAAGTAATCACCAGCCTCACTACTTAGATCCATCCCATCTTGGTAGATACTTTCTAAAGTCAGTAATAATGGCTAGAGTAATTTTAAGACAACAGCCAAGGATCGCTCATGAGAAAGCCAGCGGGTTTTCCCAGGTTGGACTAATTTGAACTTTAGTCCAGGTGTATTTTCTATATTTTCCAAGATATTCAGTCTTTTTGGACTCTTGCTGAAAAAAATATATAATAAAAACATTACATTTATAGCTTTTTAAATGTCTTTTGACGATTCTGCAGCTCGTACTAGTGCTAGTTGGAGTAGATGGCCTCTGCAGTGTGTATAGGAGAGATTAGGGTTACACTTTTCTCTGAGCAAAGCTTGTACTCCACCATGTCTTCCAGAGAAGTTTGCAGCTCCATCAAATGCACAAGCAGCCATCTGTTTGGGGTCCAATTGACAAGCATTTAACTCTTCTAAGATGTGGATTGTCACAGATGCAGCCGATGTGTCTTCTATAACTTGAACATCTAGAAATGCATCTACTGGCCTACCACTGACATCAAGATAAAGTACACAATGACTTAATACTTCATGCCCATTTGCATCGGTGCATTCATCAGCCATGTATGCACATTTTTTGAATGTGGTTAGAGAGTTCATCACTTTTTCAACTGCAGAGTCTTTCACTGTTGCACTGCATGCTTCTAGCCAGTCAGTTTAGTTTCTTGCAGAACGATAGCAATCATTTGCTGGTCTTGTTCAGAACCAGTGTCCAACTTCAGGATGAACAAGTGACAATGCACTTAACATTGGCCTCCAGTTTATAGTGTGTGGTATCTCTTGCTTAAATAGAAAGTATGATGCCACAGCCATGTTTGTTCACATGAACTGTGTTGTGTCTCCAGCATTCTTAATAGCCTCATTAAGTACTTCTAAAATTGGCTTTGAAAGTGGGCTTATAAGGCTTTCTGCATGTTGATGCACTACAGAGGCCTGGTGTTCTGCTGCCTTTTCACGTAGTTTGTCAGCTTTGGCTTTGCTGATCGGTCTGACAAACCAAGCTCCTCCACTTTTACCAATTATAGCATTGGAAAGCTTTCCTTCTTCGCAAGAGGTGCACCAGTAGCCATCTTTTGTAACTTCAATAAATGGGAACAGTTAGACCGACAAACCTCGGGAACTGCCTTTAGGTTTTGGAAACACTGTTTCTTCAGTAGGTAGCTGTATTTGTGCTTTGGGCTGGTCAGATGTAGATACACCACTTGAACTGTCAGATGACATGTTGATATATTCTTGGTTCTTGATGTGTTCTTCACCTTGGTTAATTTTTGAGACCTCTGAGTGGAAAAACTGTTGTATTGTTTTTTGTCTTTTCATTTTCACTTTGACCTGAAACATATAAAAGAGATATGAATAAAGTAAATGTTTTGTTAGGATAATGCAAATTTAACATAAGGATAATGCAAAATCCACCAACACACATAACAGGTCTAGATTTCTAAAATAAAAAAAACAATTAAAAAAAGTAAGCTGTCATGGGATAAGAGGGAAGTCCTCTCATGGATCAGTAACTGGTTAAAAGATGGGAAACAAAGGGTAGGAATAAATTATCAGATTTCAGAATGGAGAGAGATAAATAGTGGTATCCCTGAGGGGTCGGTACTGGGATCATTACTGTTCAACATATTCATAAATGATCTGGAAAAATGGGTAAACAGTGAGGTGGCAAAATTTGCCGATGATACAAAACTGTTCAAGATAGTTAAGTCCAAAGCAGTCTGTGAAGAGTTACAAAGGGATCTCACAAAACTGGGTGACTGGGCAACAAAATGACAGATAAAATTCAATGTTGATACATGAAAAGTAATGCACATTGGAAAACATAATCTCAACTATTCATACAAAATCATGGGATCTAAATTAGCTGTTACCACTCAAGAAAGATCTTGGAGTCATTGTGGATGGTTCTCTGAAAATATCCACTCAATGTGCAGCGGCAGTCAACAAAGGAAACAGAATGTTGGGAGTCATTAAGAAAGGGATAGATAATAAGACAGGAAATATCATATTGCCTCTATATAAATCCATGGTACGTGCACACCTTGAATGCTGTGTGCAGATCTGGTCACCCCATCCCAAAAAAGATATATTGGAATTTGAAAAGGTACAGAGATGGGCAAGTAAAATGATTAGGGGTATGAAACAGGAGGAGAGATTAAAATGACTGGGAATTTTCAGCTTAGAAAAGAGACGACTAAAGAGGGATATGATAGAGGTCTATAAAATCTTGACTGGTGTGAAAAAAGTGAATAAGGAAATGTTATTTAATCCTTCACATAACACAAGAACTAGCAGTCACCCAATGAAATTAATGTTTTAAAAAAACAAAAGGAAGTACTTCTTCACACAACATGAAGTCAACCCATGGAACTCTTTGCCAGGGAGGTCTGTGAAGACCAAAACTATAACAGGATTAAAAAAAGAACTAGATAAATTCATGGAGAATAGGTCCATCAGTGGCTATTAGCCAGGATGGGGAGGGATGCAACGCCATGCTCTGAGTGTCCCTAGCCTGTTTGCCAGAAGCTGGGAATGGGCAACAGGGGATGGATCACTGATGATTACCTGTTCTGTTCATTCCCTCTGAAGCACCTGGCCTTGACCACTGTCGGAAGACAGGATACTGGGTTATATGGACCATTGGTCTGACCCAGTATGGCCATTCTTATGTAAAAATTAATTATAATAATAAAAATGTTTAGTACAGAAACTCCCCAACATAATGACCTCTCAAGATAGCAACATTGTGAGATAACAACCTTGGCAAATACTGCATTTTAAAAATCTTGGCCTACTAGGAAACATGTTTAAATAAGTTTCCATTCCCAGTCACAAATCTAGCATTCTGGAGAAAAGTCACTAAAATATAGTTCAACAAACAAATGTTTATTTAAAGTACCACTCACTTTTCCCTCCACCGCACCCCACTCACCTGTGTTGTCCTTGGTGAGTGGAGACTCAGAGTTCAGAGGTGCTTTCACGTGAGTTCACCTCCCAGGTCGGGGGCAAGAACGCACCTTGCTTGTTCCTCCAGCTGCTCACTATTCGCTCTGCCCACTGTTGTTCTTTGTGCCACCATTCACTCCATCGCTTTGTTGCCAATGGCCCTGCGCAGTCGCCTTCTGCTGCCACCTGTCACTGTGACCTCTGCTTCAGTTCATTTGCAAATTTGACCCCATCAGTTTAGGATTAAACAAAGACTGTGAATGGCTTGCCAACTACAGAACCAGTTTCTCCTCCCTTGGTTTTCACACCTCAACTGCTAGAACAGGGCCTCATCCTCCCTGATTGATCTAACATCATTATCTCTAGCTTGCTTCTTGCTTGCTTATATTTACCTGCCCCTGGAAATTTCCACTCTTGCATCCGACGAAGTGGGCATTCACCCACGAAAGCTCATGCTGCAAAACATCTGTTAGTCTATAAGATACCGCAGGATTCTTTGCTGCTCTCTCTGTGAGTTGGTCTCTTGAGGTTCCACCTAGCTGTCAGTGATTTCAGCTGAGCTCTCAGTGGGGGAACCTCACTGCTAGTGCAGACTGGGATATCTCTTCCACAGAAACACCATCCCAGTTTCCGGCCAATGGGAGCTGCGGGGCTGGTGCTCGGGGTGGGGGCAGCGCGCAAAGACACCCCTCCCCTGCAGGGCCACAGGGATGTGCCACTTCCAGGAGCAGTGCGGAGCGAGGGTGCGCAGGAAGCTGCTTTAGCCCCACAGCATTGCCTGTGGTGGCGGTGGCGTCTGGGGGCTCCCGGACCCTTTAAAATCACCCAGGGGTGGTAGGCGGGGTGGGGGAGGTGCGCAGGGGCAGCAGGTGGGGCTGGGGAGAGACCCGGCTCCAAACATTGGTGAAGACGGACCCCAGGGCCCTGAATATTCCTGGAGTGCGGGCACCACGGGCCCATATAATTTGCCGCCCTTGAAAACCATCGATGATTTACAAGGAATTAAACAAAAAGCAGCCCCTCTGAGCCCGAGCTGGGTGGTCTTGGATGCAGGAGCACAAGATAAAACCGATCCCTGTTTGCTCAGGGTGAGAGGGGAGAGAGAGACAGACAAAAAAAAAACAAAAAAAAAACCATGACCATGTGAAACTAAATTTTATATGGATTTTCATAAATCAGCCCTTGCTCACTCAAAAGAGTCATGAGCCTTCTTAGAAAACCTTTCAGTGAACCATGCCTGAGTTTTGAGTTTGTAAAGAAACCTGAAACCAATCAAGTTTCAAGTAATTTCATGTTTAGCAGTGAACTTTTTGCATAGCTCAAGTCAGTTTGCTCAGGAGTTTAGGCAAGCGTGACCTTGGCTTAGATAAAAATTTTTTTTTTACAAATCAAATATACTACACAAGAACATAATTATAGAAAGTCTTTCCCTGAATATGTGCTGACTGCCTGCTCTGTGTTCGGTACATTTTATTTGTAGTAGCAAGAGTTATAGTTAAGGTTGTAATTCAATTTTCATTTCAACCCTTTTTATCTGCTCATGATTTTCTCACTCTGGGATTGATTGCTGGACTGATTGCTTTCAGTACAAAGATGAATTTTAAGTGAGCACAATGATTTCAGCCATTTATAAGGCAGGCAAGCTGAGGGAAAATTTACATTTCCCCATTACCAAAAAAAAAAAAAAAAAGGAAGATTTTCTTAGCATATGGAGAACTAAAATTGTCTCATTGTTTCATTGTGCTCCCCAATCTGTCTATGTCCACCTATTCTTTCTTGGTTTATACTTAGACTGTAATCTCCTTGGGGCAGGGATGGTATGTTTGTACAGCACCTGGCACAAATGGCATCCTGATCCATGACTAGGGCTCCTAAGCACTATGATAATAGTGATAAAACAAAACAAAAAACCAACCACCCACATTTGAACTTTCATGGGACACTGCCCAGTCAATTTAGGCTAAAATCTTAGGCCTAAATTTTCATAAGTGTTTTTGGTCGCCCCATTTCAGGTGCCTTGAAGGGCCCTGATTTTCATATGTGAGATCTGCTGCACTATCTGAAAGCCTGGTCACCTTATGGTGTTTGAAGTTGGGCCCCCAAAAATCAATAGTTACTTTGTACAAGGTAGGCTTTGTATAGTGCAAAATTCCATTCTTTTTTTAAAAAAGAATTTCAAAGATAACAATGTATTTTAAAAGTCATTGGGAATTTGCCTGAATAGAGACTGCATAAAATCTGAGTAAGAACCTCAGGATTTGGCTTCCTGGTATTAAAAAAAACACACACACACACACACACTGCAGCATTACAGTTAGAAATTTAAACAAAAGTGTGAGGAAAATACAGATGTTATGGTTCCAATAGCAGTATTCCAAGCCCAGATTTGAATGACCACATTGTACATGCTACATATAAATTCTAACAGCATATGTAAATACTTACAGTATGAATTATGTGGCAGAGTTAATGTGGCTGCTGAAATTTAAACCATCATTTCCTGAATTTGTTTTGTTTATGTATCGACCACCTTAATGTTGCATTAGTGTACAGCATGGTTTTGCATATATTATTGGCAAAGGCGCCCCATAATGCTTCTTTCTGGAATTTTAATGTGCTCTCACGAGCTACTGGAGTGACATCAGCTACATTAAGCCACAGTGTCCCTTGGAATTGCCCAAGCCATTAGTGAAAACACTTTATAACTCCAGAAAGAGGAAGGCAGCGAAGAGCTTACCAACATACTGTATCAATAAAGTATAATAGTGTGACACTTTGGGGTTCAACCCAGACCAGTAAGGGTTTATGTCACCATCTTCCTTACAACTCTGTGTGCCTTAAATGCTGTACTGCTGTGGCTCACAGCCCTGACACCAGCAGCCAGCAGACAAGCATGCAGGTGACACACTGGAAGCCACTGCCCAGTTACTTTTTGCAACCCCAACACCCTTCCAGTCCCGAATTTCCCCAAACCATCTGCCAATGTGACAATCCCATGAGGTTCCCTCTCAGCCTCAGCAAGTGAAAGTTTTGCTCCTGCTAAATTGACAGCTCCCTGACACACTAGCTTTTGTCTGCCTATGCCAGCAAACTCGTCAAGACTCTGCCAGTGTTACCTGCAAGACAAGGTTTATAAACAGTGACGCCTACCTCCTGAGTTCCCCAGTGACATCTCCCTGCAGTGCCCAGCTCTCTCCTGGAACACTCACAGAAGTTATTGATTGTTGTCCCTTTAAAGAGACAATTAATTTAGCAATAGCCTGAGTTTCCACATGTTTTTTTTCCTCTGTTTTAAAATTTTTTACCTTTTTTAAGAACAGTATTGGATTTGTGTGTCCTAAAAGGTCTGTGCACGTTGTGTTTAATTAGCTGGTGGCAACAGCTGATTTCCTTTCTCATTTCTTTCCTGGAGGTGGGAGTGAAAGGGCTTGAGGGTACCCCACTGGAAGGAATTCCCAAGTGCACCTTCCTGGGTCCTCAAAGGGGTTTTGCACATGGGTAGTGGCAGCATCTACCCATCCAAGGTCAGAGAGAAGATGTAACCTTGGGAGTTTAATACCAGCCTGGAGTGGCCAGTATTAATTTTTAGAATCCTTGCGGGCCCCCACCTTCTGCACTCAACGTGCCAGAGTGGCGAATCAGCCTTGACATCAGGCTTAACAAGAGTTGCTGACACAGAGTAGTGAATCACCAAGGGGCCTTTGTGTTGCAAACAGATTATAACTATTAGTTTTTTTGGTACACAGCTATGAAGAACAGCCCTATTTTTAACAATCTTCTCACTCCCTGCTGTCAGCAGTTTGTGCAGCTAGATGGAATATGTCAGATGCTCTGTTTCTCCATGTGCCTCTTCTCACTGCTTTTTCTGCTGAGGCCTATAGCATGAGCCAGTAAATAGTCAAGAGTAGATGTAAACCAACTAGCTACAAGGTGATATTTTTAGGGGAGCGTGGAGTCCAAGAATCGCAAAAGAGCTCCAGCATGGACCGAATGGGAGGTATGGGATCTGATAGCTGTATGGGGAGATGAATCCGTGCTATCAGAACTCCATTCCAAAAGACAAAATGCCAAAATATTTGAAAAAAATCTCCAAGGGCATGAAGGACAGAGGCTATAACAGGGACCCGCAGCAGTGTCACGTGAAAATTAAGGAGCTCAGGCAAGCCTATCAAAGAGGCAAACGGCTGCTCCGTGTCAGACCCCCAGGCATGCTGCTTCTATGATGAGCTGCATGCAATTCTAGGGGGTGTCCCCACCACTACTCCACCCCTGTTCATGGACTCCTGCAAGGGGGAAGTCTCACGCAACAGGGATGAGGATTTTGGGGACGAGGAAGATGAGGAAGAGGAGGAGGAGGGTAGCGCAGAGCAGGCAAGTGGAGAAACTGTTCTCCTTGACAGCCAGGAACTGTTTATTATCCTGGAGCCAATACCCTCCCAACCCTCCCAAGGCAAGCTCCCAGACCTTGAAGGCAGAGAAGGCACCTCTGGTGAGTGTACCTTTGTAAATATAATACATGGTTTTAAAGCAAGTGTATTTAATGATTAATTTTCCCTGAAGACATGGGATGCATTCAGGGCCAGTACAGCTACTGGAATGCATTCAAGCAACATCCATTCTTTATCTCTCTGTGTTATCCTCAGGAGAGTTGTATCATTCATGGTCACCTGGTTGAAATAGGGGAATTTTATTAAGGGGACATTCAGAGGTGGCCATTCCTGCTGGGCTGTGTGCCTGTGGCTGAAAAGAAATCATCCCCGCTATTAGCTATGTGGTGGAGGGAGGGGTGAAGCGATCATCCCAGAGAATTGGGTGTGTGTGGCGGGGGGGTTAGTTGGGTTTGTGCTGCACGTTAACCCGAAAACCGCAGCCCCGCTGAAAACCGGCAGGCCCTCAATATAAGAGGCAAAATGCGACTTTCTACTGAAAGCATATGTGCTATGTAATGTTAACAGCTTGGTTCACTGTGAAAGAAAGAGTCTACCCATTGTTCTCTAAAATGTGTCTTTTTAAAGAATATTCTCCCTTTTTTTCCTCCCGCAGGTGCAAATGTTTCAACGCTCCCCCCTATCATCTCTGTCCCAGAGACTAGCGCAGATAAGAAGGCAAAAAAAAATGCACTCGCGATGAAATGTTCTCTGAGCTCAGCCAGTCCTCCCACACTGAAAGAGCTCAGCAGAAAGCATAGAGGCAAACAGTGGCAGAATCCAGGAAAGCAGAAAATGAACGCGAGGACAGGAGAGATGAGCAAGAGGAAAGGTGGCGGGAGCAAGAGGAAAGGAGGCAGGATGCAATGCTGAGGCTACTGGAGGATCAAACTGATATGCTCTAGCATATGGTTGAGCTGCAGGAAAGGCAGCAGGAGCACAGACTGCCACTGCAGCCCCTGTATAACTGCCTGCCCTCCTACCCAAGTTCCACAGCCTCCTCAGGTGCCCAAGAATGCAGTGGGGAGGCGCTCTGGGCACACAACCACTCCACCCCAGAGGACTGCCCAAGCAACAGAAGGCTGGCATTCAATAAGTTTTGAAGTGCAGTGTGACCTTGTCCTTCCCTCCTCCCCTACCCCTCCCGGCCTACCTTGGCAGCTGTCCCTCTATTTGTGTGATGAATTAATAAGGAATGCATGATTTTGAAACAACAATGACTTTATTGCCTCTGCAAGTGGTGATCAAAGCGGGGAGGTCAGTTGGTTGGCTTACAGGGAAGTAGAGTGAACCAAGGGGGTGGGGTTTCATCAACGAGAAACAATCAGAACTCTCACACCGTAGCCTGGCCAGTCATGAAACTGGTTTTCAAAGCTTCTCTGATGTGCAGTGTGCCCTGCTGTGCTCTTCTAACCACCCTGGTGTCTGGCTGCATGTAATCAGCGGCCAGGCGATTTGCCTCAACCTCCCACCCCCCATAAACATCTCCTCCTTACTCTCACAGATATTGTGGAGCACACAGCAAGCGGCAACAACAATGGCAATATTGGTTTCGCTGAGGTCTGAGTCAGTAAACTGTGCCAGCGAGCTTTTAAACATCCAAATACACATTCTACCACCATTCTGCACTTGCTCAGCCTATAGTTGAACAGCTCCTGACTACTGTCCAGGGTGCCTGTGTATGGCTTCATGAGCCATGGCATTAAGGGGTAGGCTGGGTCCCCAAGGATAACTATAAGCATTTCAACATCCCCAATGGTTATTTTCTGGTCTGGGAAGTAAGTCCCTTCCTGCAGCTGTTCAAACAGACCAGAGTTCCTGAAGATGCGAGTGTCATGTACCTTTCCTGGCCATCCCACGTTAATGTCGGTGAAACATCTCTTGTGATCCACCAGTGCTTGCAGCACCATTTGCTGTTTATGTACTGGCTGCCAAGGTGGTCCAGTCCCAAGATAGGGATATGGGTTCCGTTTATCGCCTCACCACAGTTAGGGAATCCCATTGCAGCAAAGCCATCCACTATGACCTGCACATTTCCCAGAGTCACTACCCTAGATAGCAGAAGCTCAGTGATTGCGTTGGCTACTTGGATCACAGCAGCCCCTACAGTAGATTTGCCCACTCCAAATTGATTCCCGACTGACCGGTAGCTGTCTGGCGTTGCAAGCTTCCACAGAACTATCGCCACTCGCTTGTGAACTGTGAGGGCTGCTCTCATCTTGGTATTCTTTAGCTTCAGGGCAGGGGAAAGCAAGTCACAAAGTTCCATGAAAGTGCCCTTACGCATGTGAAAATTTTGCAGCAACTGGGAATCATCCCAGACCTGCAACATTATGCGGTCCCAGCAGTCTGTGCTTATTTCCCAGGCTCAGAATTGGCATTCCATGACATGAGCCTGCCCCATTGCCACCAGTATGTCCAAATTGCCAGGGCCTGTACTTTGAGAGAAGTCTGTGTCCATGTCCTCATCACTCTTGTCACCACACTGCCGTCGCCTCCTCACCAACTTTTGCAGGTTCTGGTTCTGAACATACTGCAGGATAATGCGCGAGGTGTTTACAATGCTCATAACTGCCATGGTGATCTGAGCAGGCTCCATGCTTGCTGTGGTATGGCGTCTGCAGGAGAGCAGAGTTGCAGTGGAAGTGGTGGCTGACAACAGATGCCACAAGAATAGATATTTATAGAGAGATGCCACGAGAATAAATCTTTATAGAGAACAAGACAGGAGCCGCGGGGTGGATTCATGAGAGCAAGAGAGCAGAGTTGCAGCGGAAGCGGGAGCCCATGACAGCCAACATAGTGAATTTCTCCATCAATCGAGACAAGAGCAGGAGAGCAGAGTGGCAGCGGAAGCAGTCGTTCGATGATGACTGTTAGCAGTCCTACTGCACCGTCTGCTGAAAGCAGTATGGTGCCCACATGAAAAAAAGGCGTAAAAAGGTTGTCTGCTGTTGCTTTCACGGAGGGAGGGGTGACTGATGACTTGTACCCAAAACCACCCGTGACAATGTTTTTGCCCCATCAGGCATTGGGAGCTCAACCCAGAATTCCAATGGGTGGCAGAGACTGCAGGAACTGTGGGATAGCTACCCACAGTGCAATGCTCCAAAAGTCAGTGCTAACCTCGGTACTGTGGACGCACTCTGCTGACTTAATGCATTTAGTGGGGACATACACAATCGACTGTATAAAATCGCTTCTTAAAAAGTCGACTTCTATAAATTCAACCTCATTTCGTAGTGTAGACATACCCTTATTTAACTACATATATACAGACATAGAGCACTCCTGTAACAGATACTGCCTCCTGCTATGTAACAGAGATATAACCTTTTATAACCCTGTCCCTTTTCATGTGCCCAGGTATAGAAAATAAAGAACAGGCTCTTACCAGCATTCCTGTATGGGCCACTACATCTATATTACACTGCTAGAATCGGAACATGAAAATTCAACAGCAAAAGGTAATTATCTATTGCAAAATAAATAAATAAATAAAATAAAATAAAATAAAGAGGTGAGGGAATTTTGAGGAGGAGGAAGTGTTTAAACTATTAGTGTGTTCTCTGCTGCAATCAGCGCATTAGGTTCATAACTTAACAATCATCTAGAATACTCCCTTCAACCCTTTTACTACAGTGGCAAGGAATTTTGTAATAAAATACTGTAATAACTGCAGAAGGTTCTTCTCCTTTGGCAGAGCACAGATACCTTTTCTGAGGTAAATATCAAATTCCAGTACTTAGGGGTCCTTTGGAACTGAAAGAAGTGTGCCAAGGAAGAAGCTGTATCATTTGTTAAAGTGAAGGAATAGTAAGTAGGGCTGTCAAGTGATTTAAAAAAATTAACTGCGCTGCTAAACAATAATAGAATACCATTTATTTAAATATTTTGGAGGTTTTCTACATTTTCAAATATATTCATTTCAATTACAACACAGAATACAAAGTGTACAGTGCTCACTTTATATTTATTTTTTATTACAAATATTTGCATTGTAAAAAACTACAGAAAAAGAAATAGTATTTTTCAATTCACCTAATACAGCTACTGTAGTGCAATCTCTTTATCATGAAAGTTGAACTTGCAAATGTAGAATTATGTACAAAAAATAACTGCATTAAAAAACAAAACAATGTAAAACTTCAGAGCCTACCAGTCCACTCAGTCCTACTTCTTGTTCAGCCAATCACTCAGACAAACAAGTTTGTTAACATTTGCAGTAGATAATGATGTCAGCTTCTTGTTTACAATGTCACCTGAAAGTGAGAACAGGCATTTGCATGGCACTGTGGTACCCAGCATCGCAAGATATTTACGTGCCACACGTGCTAGAGATTCATACGTCCCTTCATGCTTCAGCCAAAATTCTGCTCAAAAACCATCCAAAGCAGTGCGGACCGATACATGTTCATTTTCATCATTTGAGTCAGATGCCACCAGCAGAAGGTTGATTTTCTTTTTTGGTAGGTTGGGTTCTGCAGTTTCCAAATCGGAGTGTTGCTCTTTTAAGACTTCTGAAAGCATGCTCCACACACAAAGTAACAACTACCCAGTTGAAAGTTCAGCCTCTTTGTCTGTTCCCCTATGATTCAAATGACACACACACTTCATATTCCTCTGCTGATTTATTACCAGTCAGCAATACACTTTTAGCAGGATTCTGCTCCTCTAACGGCTGAGGTGGTAGCATTTGCACAATGCCAAACTGTAGCCACTTTAGCTGACCTCGTCTCCTGACATAACTCAGGTTCTTCAGCATTTACTTTACAAAGAACAGAGAAATTCAGAGGGTTTGAATAGGCTGCCCCACAGGTACCACAACCGGAGGGAAGGGAAGACGGAAGAAACAAGCAGAAGAAGAGGGAGAAATCTTTTGACAACACTGAAAAGGATCCTCTGTCCATCCACCCATCTCAATATCTCTGCTGAGATAACACCTGCAGATGCTGTGTGCAGTAATGGGCGGGTTTCCCCCACACGCCTCCACAAATGCTAAGTTTACAGAATTGCTTTTCTTAGCTCAGAATTTAAAAGCAGAAGTTATCTGGGCATAAATCACCCTGCGCTTATTTGTGAAGTCTGTCTGGTGAGATAAAGGCAAGACAGTTTGACAAACTGGTGGGAGAAGGGAGGAGAAGAGAGAAAGAGGTAGGAGGGGAAAGGAAAGAAGAACACAGTTGACCTTCTGCTGTTACAGATCATAAAAAAGTGCAAATAAGATCAAGAAACTGTTTCCAAATGTTTTAAGGCTGAATATTGCTGCATGCACCAACTGCAGAAGAGTGTGTAATAAATATCACACTCACAATAAGCATTACATCACATGGAGGGAAAAGCCAGAGGATGAACTCAGACTATAAAATATTTACTTGATATCTAGCCAAGCCCACATGGAAGACCCTGTTATTAAAGAATTTAAAGCTCCCCACAGATTGCCACATTTTCTACCCTCTATTCCTCACACTGTCACCTTTGCCTGCATAGAAAGTGCAACACCTATACCATCATTCACACTCCTAGAGCCCTGCCAATCCTGGACTCAGATATCACATGGTATAGTAGGAAATGCTGCAAAACAACAAGCCAAACATCTGGCAGATTTTGAAAGCCTGCATCTCTCTCTCCATCCTTAAAAATAAACTTCCCACAAGCCTGAAAACTTTAATTTATCCACACAAAGGGCCTGATTCTCATTTACACCAAGACCCATTTACACTACCAAAGGAGCATTAAAGTGGATGAAAACTTAATTTATGTCCATTTATTGCTAGAGGTGAGATGGGAATTCAGCCTCCATGCCCAGTCAATCCTTGGCCTCTCTGCTGAAACTCCTGATAATTGGTATCAGTGATGGTGGCAGTTTTTGTGATGTGGACACCTGTCCACTAGGAACAGGAATGAGACCTTCAGATTATAACAACTTTCATTTACTATCATCATGGGTGTTGATTTGAACGTACAACCTAGACACACAACAGCCCTACTCACTAGCCAGCCAGGTAAGGTGGAAGGTGTGTTGCTGGCACATATAATCTCCTTTGTACAGTAGAAGGTACAATAACTCTTAGCTACTTTTGCCCTGACATTTTATAGTACTGTGTCAGCTTTCTCCAGGGATCTGCTGAAAGCAGATGAAATATTGGGACTGGGGGGGGAGCAAACTGGCCCACTGGGGTTCTCTCTTTCTAATGCCTTCATTCTATCAAAATTACACTTAATCATGTTTTGTTACCGTTGTTGTTTCCAAATAACCTTACATGACTTCTCCCATAGCAACTCCATCTGGTAGGTCACATTCTTCACACTGATTGCTCTTGGGATAAAAACATGCTCATTGGGGTCTGTTTTGAATGAACTTTTTTTTTTTTAAATTTCCTCCATGCCCAACTCAGCTCTGTAGCTTCCCTAACTGATCAGGGATAACTACACCCTACCCTTTTACTAATTTCACTGAGTTATCTAGAGATATTTATTGTGGCAAAGTTCCTCCTCTCCTCTAGTAGGTCCTGCGCTTATTGGCCGATTTCTTCCCCTCAGTGGTTTTCCCCTTGGATGAAACCCATAGACTGGATCAACTACTCCTATGTCTGATTAGGAGTAGCGGGGTTCGGGGGGAACCCGGGCCCACTCTCTACTCCGGGTTCCAGCCCAGGGCCCTGTGAATTGCAGCAGTCTCTATAGTGCTACTTGTAACCGCTGCTTGACCGCTACAGCTCCCTGGGCTACTTCCCCATAGCCTCCTTCAAACACCTTCTTTATCCTCACCACAGGATCCTCCTGGTGTCTGATGCTGCTTGATTGTATAGTGTTTTCCTCAATCCTCCAGTAGTACCCCCTCTCAGTTCTTAGTTCCTTGTGTCTCTTGTTCCCAGCTCCTCATGCACACTTCTTTCCTCTGGCTCCTCCTCCCCAGACTGGAGTGAGCTCCCCTTTTTATACCAGGTGCCTTGATTAGCCTGTCCTGATTGGCTGCAGGTGCTCCAATCAATGTAGCTCTCTCCGGTGCCTTCTAGAAAGTTCTTAATTGGCCCCAGGTGCCTTGATTAGCCTGGAGCAACTGCCATTTTGGTTCCCATGGTACTAGGGATTTGCGTAGCCTGGAGCTAACATACCTGCTCCTCAATACTTTCCTGTAGCCATCCGGCCTTGCTCCATCACATTATTTATTTAGATTTTAAAACCTACATTCTCAGAACGCTCTCAACATCCCTTCCAATAACTAAAACAACTTGATTATAAAGTTGCAGTGAACCACTAAAATTCACTACTAAAGTAACCACCCATATAATCATTGTTCAGTCCCACTCTAACTCATTATGATCCAGTAAGTAATAAATGAACACATCCCCTCATTCCAGTCCCTCCTCAAATGGCTGCCAAAAGAAACCAGCAGAGCCTTGTAGTGTGTCCTGAAGGTCAAAATCACCAGATCACAAAGGGAATGGAGAGCATGTTCAGGGTTGAGGGGCTCTCAGAAAAAAAAACCTCTGCCAGTAACCCCTTCTCTTCTCTATCAAGGGAGTCTAGCTTGAGCACCTCCATTGGTCATGGCTTGAGAAAAGAGTGAGACTCTCAGGCAATATGGACCCAAACCATTTCATTAGATAAACCATCCTAAACCCTGAAGTGAACAAAAGCTAGCCCCATATCACCATCTGGGTTCTCCCATTAAAATAAAACAAGAGTGAAGCCACTTCAAAGTGGCTTCACTCTTGCATCCGAAGAAGTGGGTATTCACCCACGAAAGCTCATGCTGCAAAACGTCTGTTAGTCTATAAGGTGCCACAGGATTCTTTGTTGCCACTTCAAAGTGGTTCCCCTATTCATTTCTCCTAGACACACAGGCACCTTCTAGTCAAATGCACCTGAGGGATGTTGTTCTCGTAAAAATCCAGGAATGACCCTTAAGCAAGGATACTATAGCACAGTTTCAGTCTCATACCCAATTCTACCATGAAGGTTGAGGCCAGCTAAAAGTACCCACTGCTGACCGAGGCACACAGATGGTGGTGGTTAAGCAATCTGCATGTTTAGGGCCTAAAATAAAAAACCTCCGATTCTGGAGAAAGTGTGTTCGTGCAAATGAGCTCCTCACCTCCCTCTCTTGTCCTATAACCTCTCCCTTTCTCTTTCTTTGACCATCACCAATGGAAGTTCCTACGTCCCCCAAAGGGGAAAGGTACCATTCCTGTCTCTGATCCCAACGAGAGGGAAGTAGGATCACTTCATTGTGACATTGCACTCTATATGATTTTATGAAAGTATGCTGAGTGTGAATACAATGTAACTAAAATATACTTTATGCAAAAGGTCTCTTGTAAGGTATCATTACAAAGCTTATAATCTCCGGAGTGTGGTCATCCTATTTGTATAAATGTATCACTCTTGTATCAGAAACTAGAAATATGAAATATAACTCTGAGGGCCTATTGTAATTATGTAAAGTGTGGGCCATTAATGGTGGTTTGGAATCTTGATGGCTCCCATTAACCAGGACAATTGACTGTAGATGGCTCTGTTTTACTTGTAAGACTTCCTGTATACCTGTGTGCTGGCAAGTGGGTAATGAAGTTTTACAGTGACATGTGATCACACCTGAACTGGGATCCATCTTTAACCGGGTGCTTTTCCATTGAGAAAGAGGGGGTGGGAACTGTGATCCAGCATGGCCAGAGGGCAGCAGGAGAGGGTTAGAAGGGAGCCTTATTCCCTGTAGAGGGAAGAAAGTTTGCTATAGATTAATTAAAGCACCTGAAGCCAATTAGAGCACCTAAAGCCAGTCACCTGATAAAAAACCCCTGCTTTAATCAGACAAGTGGAGATGTTGGAGCAGAGAGGATTGGTATTGGAGCAGAGAACAGTTTGGAGAAGTGCTGCGGTGGCCTAAGAAGACCAAGACCCTAGGTAAAGGGACACCTGGCTTGTGCAGAGGGAGGGCAGGAAGCCCCCATAAGCTGACGGGCAGGAGAGAGAAGTAGCCCAGGGGAAGGAAACACTAGTCCAAGTGGTTTACCACTATCCCTAGGGCCCCTGGGCTGGGACCCGGAGTAGAGGGTGGGCCCGGGTCCCTCCCTCTCCACTCCCCTCCTCTAGGACACTAGTGGGGCAGTTAATATCCCAGTTCAGGGGCAAGAAATGGCACTCTGGACCACCCACCCCCCCCAGAAGAGAAAGTGCAAGACCCATCGTAGTGCTGGCAATTTGCCACAGAACCCAGATTGGGACAAAGGATTCTCACCTTATGCAAAAGATATATAAGAGGGTGGAACAGAACAAAAGAGGCGGCCATCATGAGAAATCCCCTAGCTAACACCTGAACTGGAACAAGGGCTGTACCGGGGAAAGGATTGTGCCTAGACTAGGAAGGCATCCAGTCTGTGAAAGAAACTTATTGAAACATCTCTCAGGGTGAGATTTTATTTGTATTCAGTTTTATTACTGTATTAGGCTTAGATTTGCATGTTTTATTTTATTTTACTTGGTAATTCACTTTGTTCTGTCTGTTACTACTTGGAACCACTTAAATCCTACTTTCTGTATTTAATAAAAATCATTTTTTACTTATTAATTAATCCAGAGTATGTATTAATACCGGGGGTGGGGGAGGGAAGCTGCTGTGCATCTCTCTCTACCAGTGTTATAGAGGGTGAACAATTTATGAGTTTTATAGAGGGTAAAACGGATTTATTTGGGGTTTAGACCCCAATGGGAGTTGGCACTTGAGTGTTAGACAGGAACACTTCTCTAAGCCGCTTTCATTTAAGTCTGCAGCTTTGGGGCACGTTGTTCAGACCCTGGGTCTGTGTTGAAGCAGACTGGCGTGTCTGGCTCAACAAGACAGGGTGCTGGAGTCCCAAGCTGGCAGGGAAAGCAGAGGCAGAAGTAGTCTTGGCACATCAGTTGGCAGTTCCCAAGGGGGTTTCTGTGATCCAACCCGTCACACTCATAACTACAGATCTTTACCTCTAGGGAAATAGTTACCAACAATATCCACATTCAAACATTTTTTTAAATGGATTTTTACTTAATCCCTGTGCTCACTTCAGAGCCACAAAAAACAGGTAAATGTAGATTTTTAACAACATTTATAAATAGCCTGGAAAATTGCAGCTCTTAAGCCATTTTTGCTTTGCCCAGCTTGTGTTTTTTTGCTTGTACCTGTCAATATTTACAGGCTCCACCATTTCTTGGGTTATTTCTTTTCCCTGGCCTATTTCACTGAATGAATAATCTCTCTAGCATGGGAGCTGACAGTTTGTTGCTGATATCAGTCTTCATTAAGTTCACTGCTGAAAATACAGAGGATGATGCTTGAATATGGGAGGAAAATGCTCCTGGAATAGCCTGCTGTTTTCAGTGTCACTTTTTTTATGGATTTTACTGACAGTCACTTTTCACATGTTTTTTTTTTAAATACTTTTCAATATATTTACTGACAGTTGGCAACAGAGCTCCTGTCCCTGACACCATGAAGGCAGCCCTTCCCCCTGTACTTCCTGTTCACTTTTCTGTTTAGAACCATGACAGGGAGGACTTTGGCCCGATGGGTTCCCACTTCTTGTCCCTGGCTAAACTCCGAAACAGAGTTGTCTGCCAGGCCACAGCAATGTCTCTGGACCTCTTTTAAAGGTGACCAGCAAAGGAAAAATTTTATTTGTTCTTTTTTAAAAAAAAAGAAAGTATTCTTTATGATGTAGCTAAAAGGCCGGAAGGGGCCTTTCCCTCCTATTACCACAACAAAAAGAAGGTGGAGATGGATATCTGCTTGGTCTTTTCACTTTGGAAATTCAGATCTTCTCTACTCTTATTTTTTCTGACTCAACGTACAACTGGAGCAAGGGGAAAATTGGTCCCCCTTGCAGCTACTGTTTTATCTGGCTTTCACCTTGCAGTCCGGAATCTAACCATTCATTTTAAACAAAGTCTCTAGCCTCTGTGGCTGTAAAGATAGTTCACATCTTGAAGGTTATCTATAAACCAGTACAGTGATATTTGTGGCTTTGGGCTAACCAGGATCTGAAGATGTGAGGTGAGACCATGTGAGCTAGCTTAGTCTAATGAATATATTTTAAAACTCTAGTCAAGACAAGGTAAGTCACTTTAGCATGTGCTAAGCTGTTTAGGTTAAAGTCCTAAACTCCCCAGTAGGTTTTAACTCAACCAGTTTAGTACATGCCAAAATAAAACTTGCCTTGTCTTTACTAGAGTTTTAGGTCATGTCTACACTAGGAAAAGAGTCCACCAGATTTACAATGAGATAGCTCATCAACAAAACAGCTAAACACACCATAAAATCCCAGCATAGACAGATCAAGTTGTAGTTTTACCTCAAAGTAGTTAGTGGACGTGAACCATAAGGTTGTAAGACACCTGTTCTTGCCTAGCTTAGATATGGCCTTACAACTTCTAAGAGCAAGTTAGCTAACATGATCTATCATCATACCTTTAAATTCTAGTCAAGATTAAAACAGAGCATACTGAAATCCTGAAACTGCAGCTCTGACAAGTACGAATGGCTTCATTCATCTTTATGAGAGTGGACGTGAAAGCTAACGATAACAATGTTGAAAATTTATATTACCTATTGCGTACACAAAAAAGAGGGATGATTGTATTATGAAGGACTATTCATGCTAGTTTAAGCAAGGTGACCTTTTGGTGTCATGTATGAGTGGAGCTTGAGGGAGTCCAAATATTTCCTTTAACCAAACCAAAACTCACCTCACCTAACTAACTCACTCCTGGACTGGAGAACTAGGCTTATGACAGAGTTGCCCGGCATGTGAAACCTGATTAATCAAGAGGATAACCGATTGCTGTTCACTGTTTCAGATAGTGATGGACTACTAAAATTTTAACAAAGGGCATCCTCAAAACTTTACCATCTCAGTCAGTGACGCCTGCAACATAACCTGGGGAAAATACTCTTTTCCTGTCTCCCCAAAAGTATTCATGAATTTCTGTGTTCTTTTGCTCCCCGCAACTCCATCAGTGTTTCCATCCCTACATGTCTTGGTACACACCATGCTTCCTGCTCAGGACCCTGGGGAGACTCTCCTAACTTGCTCACACACCACATCTCTATGACCTCCAAAAAGAGGTCCAGCAAAACTAAGGCAGGTCAGAGTTCATAGTCTTAATATTTCTAAAGATAAGAAAACAAGCTAAAACACACCTTTAAAAACACTATTCAGGCCTTGTTTATACATCATTGAGAAGGGGAAAGGACACATTTTCCCGTCCCTCACCCCACTCCCTTTTGCAGATCACCTTTAAGTTCTTTCCCTGTTGAACAGTATGTGATCACAAACCCTCATATGCTGTATGTGACTCCAGTTATTGTATACATTAGGGAACATCCTTTCATAGTCTGTCTATTGCTCACTCGAGTCTGTTTGTTTACAGGTAGCCATAGATCTTGTTGGCAAAGTATTCTCTATCAGTTCATATGTTATTTCTCCTTAGCAGTATCAACGTGTACTAGGAGAGACTGAAAGCTGATGGACCTGCTCTGGCTTACTTTTTGTGAAGCCCTGTATTCATAATACAACTTGTTTGTTTCCAGTTTGACAGACTCAAAGTGGTTTCCAAATTTCCTCCCTACCCACCTGTGACAGCCTTGGATTAATTTTGTCTGGAGAAGATTTGTTGCCTTTGAGTCACTGTAGTTCTTTTACTTTCTCTGCTTACTGAACTCAAGTTCAGATGGCATTTAGCTAACACCTATTTATCAATACACCCTGAGAGTATTCAGTGAGGTCTTTAATTGCTCTTGCTGACTTTCCATTGCCCCATATCTTCCTAACTTTCTCCTTGAGTAATCTTCTACTGTCACATTACCAGTACTACTTGGGAGCCTTTTGAAATTGTACATGTACTGTAGCTAGTGAAGCTAACTACAATATTATTAGTGATGTTTACAGTACTTCAGAAGCTTTTTATGTTCATGTCACACGTGCCAAAACTAAAACCTCAAATAAAAAAAACTTCATGTTTTGGAGTGGGTTCAGATTCACATCCATGGGTATGAATCTGCCCCTACAGCAGGGGTCGGCAACCTTTCAGAAGTAGTGTGCCAAGTCTTCATTTATTCACTCTAATTTAAGGTTTCACGTGACAGTAATACATTTTAACGTTTTTAGAAGGTCTCTCTCTATAATATACAACTAAACTATTGTTGTATGTAAAGTAAATAAGGTTTTTAAAATGTTTAAGAAGCTTCATTTAAAATTTAATTAAAATGAGAATCTTATCAGTTTAGTGTGATCCTTGCCCTTGCTTTTCCTTGCTGAGTTTTCCAATGTCTGGCACATATTTGGATAGTTTAAGCTGCACACAGGCTTCTGAGTGATCAGTTGTTAACCGGCTCCGAGAGGGACAGAGGACAGATTTCATGTGTGAAAATACCTGTTCACACAGGTATGTGGATCCAAATGCTGAAAGCATTGCAAACGCAATTTTCTTCAAACAGTTAAATTTCACTGACAGGGACGTCCAGCAGGTCAGAATAGAGGCCCCTGATCTCTCTCGGTAGCTTTAAGTGCACTCTGCAGATCTCCAAACTTTGATGCCCACAATTCTGAGCTTTTTTAATTGAATGAGCTGCATTTTGAAAATAACACCCATCCACTGAAATACAGACAAATCCAAGTAGCTTTCGTTGAACTTTTCAGATTTAATTAGAAAGAAAAGAAAGCATTGGGCCAAATCGCTGGAAATCTTGAAATCATCAGAAAATTCTGATTCCAGTTCTTTCGTGTACATTCCAACCTCATCGACACTGACAGTGCAACGTGTCGCTAGCTCTTTTATGTGTTGGAAGTAGAAGAAAGTCAAAGTTTGAATATCACAAGAAAAAACTGCTAGTTTTACAACAAATGCCTTCTAGGCTTCATAAAGATCCAGAACTGTTTGCCCTGCAACCTGGAGACAGAGGTTGAGTTTGTTTAGGTGAGCGGTGATGTCAGTTAGAAACACGAGCTTACACAGCCATTTGTCATTATCCCATTCGGGGTAGTTTTGTCCTTTTTCCGACAAAAAGGCCTTGATTGCAATCAAAACAGTTTACAAAGCACACCAAAACCTTGCCATGACTAAGCCACCAAATGTTGCTGTGAAGTGAAATGAATGGACATCTAACTTTGTTTTCTAAGGAGCTGACATTTTGTCAAATGCACCTCTCAACTTATGGTGGGGAAAAAAATCGTGACAGACGCGCTGTTCTATGTGCCATGATAGTGATGTAAGCAGCAAATCAGGACTTAAAAAATCCCAGTACAGTGGTGATGGAACAATTTTTAAGGTGGGGGCGCTGAGCTGTGCCCCCTCTTGCCCCTGTCTGCACCCCTCACTGCCTCAGGCTGGGGCCAGTGGGCCACAGCTGGGGGCGGCTGCAGAGTCCTGGGCCAGCGGCCAGGACCCCAGGATGGCAGCAGAGCCACCAGGACCGGTGGTCAGGACCCAGGCAGTGGGAGTGCCACTCAAAATCATTTCACGTGCTGCCTTTTGGCACGCATGCCATAGGTTTCTGACCCCTGCCCTACAGCATTAGCTCTGGGTTGGAGCCAAAACCAATAAAGGACAGTTTTCCAGTTCCAGTTCAATTGCAGCTGAAATCTCTTAAGAATGGTCCCTCTTGTTGTAAGAATAGACCCATGGAAGCTGGATCAGGCCCAGATTGCAGAAGTCTTGAGAGATCAATCAATTGAACTTGTGAGGTTTCTATCACTTTGGGCTAAACATCATGCACAAGTTGTGGCAATTATCATCAAACCAAACCCAAGCCCCAGTTCTGATTTGACCTGGAGCTGAAACCAAAACCTAATTTGGATCCAAACACAAGCTGCTCTGCAGATCTCTAGTGAGCATTAAAGCCTCTTGCTTTATCCCCTTTGATTTCTCCTGCATCAGAATGGCTATTATCAACTTTTTTTTGTTTTGTTCTGTAGAGTGTTTGTTTACTTACTTACCAATTTATTTGCCAATTTATTTATTGATTGTCACTTTTGGCGTCAGCGACAGTTCTTACCACCTGGCATTATTGTTCAAGTTTATTCCTATTTGGCGTGTGATTGAGGGAAAGAGGAGAAGAACAATAATGTTTTACAGCTCTTCACACTTAGTTTGTTGGTGAACCAGTAAAATTGCTGATGAATTTTCAATTTTGAACTGAAAAGAACAAACTGAATTTCAGCTAGGAGTCATTTTAGCAGCATGCAGCACAGAAGGAAAGGGATAGCTTTGATTCACTGGCATAGGCTTGAGCAGCTGTGTATTTTCTGTGCATAAGTGGAGGTGTAAATACCATGCATGACTTTGTCTGGAGTGACAGTATCTCACACTCATGTCATTCTGCAAGATAAAACCATACATGAGTTTCCCAAAAGTGAAATGCTCAGACTGGCTGTGCTCACTGCTGGTTTTATTTATTATGAGACTTTTAAATGATGTACTTATTTTAGAGTATTTCATTAACTTTGCTTTATTTTCCAAATTTTATGACTTATTAATTTTAGATGAAGTCCCTCACTAAACACTTCAGCATCTATATAATTTGCTCCTAAATTAAATTTCAAGGCCAAATCATAACTTGTCCTTTATCAGCTGAGCATCTTCTGAGGCCATATTCTATCTAGTCATACATATTGGGTTATCACCATGTTACCTGAGTGCCCCCAAATCAATTTGGTTCTACCAATGTAAGAGAGTTTGTCCCAATATCCCTGTATCATTTCTATCACACATTTGTCATTAGTTACTGGAGACAGAAAAAGAAAATCAGACAACTATTCTGATCAGAATTTTTTTTTAAAAAGAGTAAGCAAGATAGTGGGAACCAACAGATTTTAAGTACTTTCATGAACACTGGGAAAAGTAATGCTGCCATGTGGAAGAGGACTCCTTGGCAGTTTTGGAAGAGTTGGCAAAACATGGAAAATTAATATTAAAAAGAAAAAAAAATCAGACAATGACGAGGGCACCCTCTTTTCAACTTTTCTAGTTCCTTTCCACAAAATCATTTGGGGGTTAGGGAGGCAATAGGGAAAGAAAAGAAGAGAAAAAAAAAGAAGGAAAAAGTATGCACTTAAGCCAAGATTTTACAACCCACTAAATCAAAAGAGACTGTGAAATTCCAGCTGGACAAGCTAACAGTGAGATTAAGTGGATTAGTCTACTGTACAGGAATTCAAGGAATGCAGTCCGCATGTGCTTTTGTTGTGGATTACTCAGCAGCAACATTATGGTTTAACATCTCCCAGAAACATATGGGCATCTGTAGTTATGCAAACCAACAAGAAACTGCAGTTCCCTGGCATGTGTCTTCACTGCCCTGGGCTTGCTGATTTCATCAGATACAGGTTACTGTGTTTTCAGAGAGAGAGAGAGAGAGAGAGTGAAAGCGAGCATGCATAGCTAAATATTTTGCCACATCTGTTGCAAACAAAATGGCAAACAAGTTATTCAAATGAGGACTATACACACATACGTACGTGCTTAATTCACAAAGAAATTTCCACCTGATCATTAACTATTCAGGTTGGGTTGAGGATCCCAAACCAAAACTCCTTAATTCAGACAGCCCAAAACTTTGGGGAAGTTTGGAGCCTTATCTGAATGTTGCAGCTCAGACCCATAACTAGTGTTTTTTTAAATAGAGTGTGTGCATGTGTGTACGTACAGGCTACACACACAAATAATCTGTGGAGGAAAAACCAAAACCAACCACCTAAGAAAATGAAGCAGTGACTGGAAGATAAATGAACAAACTATTACTAGCCAGAGTTAACAGTTTATATTAAGCAGTCAGGAATAAATAATTAATATAGCATAGGAGATATAAAGCCATTGTCATGGTATGTCTCGTTTGGCTCTAAATAGAACTCTGGATAACCTACTTTGAACAGTAATGTGTTCACAGTATGTGGGAATTAACTGCTCAATATAATAAGTACTATTGAATTTCACATCTCTGCATAGATAAAGGGCAACTGCCACCAAAACACAAAGTAATACCAGTAACTGAATGATTAAAAAAAAAAAAAGCAAACAAACCTGCTTTTCATTACATCCTTAAAATATTATAGGTTAAAATAATCCTAACGGGTTTAAAGAACAGCAATTAAGTCTTTCCATTTCTGTTTTCCAAGACTGCAGCTGAGAAAACGAAAGAGGCCTAAGTGCCATGCCGTGCTAGCCTTGCTAATAACTCTCTGTGAAAAATCTCATTAATTCAGTCTGGCTCTTCAGATCAGCCGCTAAGACCTTGTATTGTCAGTCATCCTCTGGCCTTTTCAGGATTTCCATAGCCTAACTAGCAGTGTCTCCATGGAAACCAAGCAGTCATGCTTTGCACATCCCCCGAACTTTTTGTTCCTGACAAAGCTTGAAAAATCACATGCGGCAAGGAGAGTTTAACATAGTGAACTAAATCCTGACCCACGCTTATAAATGATAAACCTCAGCATACCAGCTTTATTATAAATTATTTCCTTACAAGATACTTAACCAAGCCAGCAAAATGCTGAACCAGACAATTTATCGGAAACACCGTTCTAGAAAGGGAAAATAAATCAATCAAGCAAGCAAAGCTGAGATGCAGTTTCAGACTAGCTCTGCTTCCTTCAAAAGCACCAAAAATATGGAAACAAGTACACCTGACCGAGCATATGTTTTAAAGTCACATTTCCCTGAAAATGTTGTCCCTTTACTCCTCTAAAGTGAGTTTAGTCTTCTCTCTTGGACCGTACATCACGCTGTCGCCAATTCAGTTGTCTGGAACACAGGCTGTTAACATGTTGCCAGGACTGGTGGAAGAGAAGATAAAGTGAGCACAGGATTGGGAGCCAGGATCTCCTGAGTTACTACTGCCTTTGACACTGAGGTCTTGTCTGGTTTAATGGAATGTGTGATTTTAAGCTGGTTTAGTTAAACTGGTACAAAGGCTGTATGGATACTTATTTCAGCTTAAACCGGGCTTATTTCCTGTTAGCTTACTTCTATGTAAGCTAAACCAAAATCAGCCATTCTTAAACCAAAATAAGACGGCCACACAGACTGTTGTACCAGTTTAACTAAACCAGTGCAAATGAGTGTGCTGACACACACTGGTGATTTGAGCACGTCACTGACCCATATCTCTGACTGAAAGTAACTCCATCTTTAGAAGGCAGGTAAGAAATCCTTACCCACCTCACACAGTTCTGAGGAGAATTAGTTGTCAGTAAGTTGTTTTAAAAATGGGAAACACTGTCTGAGCCTGAGAGGTGCTGAGCACACACATCTCCCCTTTGAGTCAATAGAAGTTACAGGTGCTCAGCACAGAGCTCACACTTGTCAGGATCTATGAAAGTAAAGTAACATTCTAAATGAGGAACTCTGCTTTCTGGCTGTTAAACACATGTGGAGGATAGGGTATTAGTCATGTGCGCAGTCTGTAGTGAAGACAAGAACCACGGAGTTCACCTACAGCTTGTGTGGAGTTGTGAATGGAACGTGTCCCTGGAGATTGTACTTGGTCTGGTATATTGATTGATGTTACCAAGCACTACAGCCAGTAATAAATATGGCCCTGATCCCCTGCTACTGCTCCAAGAAACCAAAACTCTGGATAAGTCACTAAAACACCATTGCTCACTCAACCCCTGAAGGCTAGTCATCAGCTCTGAATAGATACATATTAAAGAGAGTGAGCCGCAGGCTGCCGCCATTATTGTTGTATGCGGCTAGCATGCACACTACGGACACATCCCCTTTGGGGTATCTTGCAGATCTATGGAAATGACAGCCATGATTTTTGGAGATGGGCCAAATGAAAAGCTTAGCACTGAACATCCTGACCTTTGGGAACTGGATGAGCACTTGGCAGTGCAGGCTCCTTTCTAAACAGATTTTGAATGGTAGGAAAGTCAAAATCTGTTGGCGGAACCCCTTCTAAAAAGGTTGGCCTTATTTCTCCCCGGCCTGCCCACCCACAGCTTTCACTTTCATCGAGGAGTCTGTGAACGAGCTCCACACATTCTGCGGCAAAATGGACGTTACTGGAATACTACACAGGGACTGGTGAACATCCAAATGGCAATTTCCACACTGAGGATCAGGCTTGCACATTCCTACACACAAGCTAAAGCCCAGTAACTCAAGTGCTAAAGGACATGGTTAAGGCTGAGAAGCCCAAGGCTTAATTTTTAGCAGCCTGAGAATGTCCTCCTGGTTCTGAAAAATCTATTGATCTCTCCCTACCTCAGATAAGGGCTGCTGCTTTGGTAAAACTTCATCTCCTTTGGTGGGTTAGCCTACAACCACCAACCCCGGGCTCTGAATGCCTCCCTGTTCTGCGTCTCTTCTCACTAACATGCTGGGTGTTAAGTTAGAACAGGCCAGCATGACCATCTATCAGTAACATGAGCATGGGGCCAAGTCTGAGATTAGGTTGATCATATACTCACATGCCAGCCACTCCTACGAGTGCTATGAAGTCAGCATGCTTGGCCCATCACTGGAAGAGAGGGCTTCATAGCATTCAGCTCTAAACCTCCTGGGCTAACCAGGTGTTGCACTGAGGCAGCTTGGAGAGACCCACTTCTAGCCTTCAGCCATAAGGAGGGTCATCATGAAGTGGATTGAGAGAAATGAGAAAAAATGAAGGGGGGAGGAATTCATTCCTTAGGGCTGGGATGAGGGAGAAATATAAAAAGCGTGTTCTCATAATACATCAGAAAGCAGGTTTCTCGTGTAATTCAATACTCTGCTGCTTCTAACAATGGAACAGACATGCAGGTGCCTGCAAACCAAAACACAGCTGGAAGATCTAATTTTAGGTTTCTCAGTCTTGGCAGTGTCCCTGTAACAAATGAGGGGTGTAGGATTTTCAACTATACACGCAAACAGTGAAATTCTAGTTACTGTAGAGAGTTGCTCCTGTAATTTGGGCAAGGCGCCACCAACTGTGACTGGCATCCTAAAATAGGGTACTCACACCAATATAGGATCACAGGGCTGGTCTTTCGATATGTCTACACTACAAATTTATGTTGTCCTAAGTTATGTTGACATACAGCCACTGCAGTAACTGAATCACTTCTGCATCTCCACACTATATTCCTTGTGTCAGCAGTACACGTCCTCACCAGGAGCGCTTGCACCGATTGAACTGTCAGTGTGGAGCACTGTGGGATAGCTTCTGAAAGCCAGCAACAGTAGATGTAAGCAACACAGTGTCTACACCAGGGGTTGGCAACCTTTCAGATGTAGTGTGCCAAGTCTTCATTTATTCACTCTAATTTAAGGTTTCGCGTGCCGGTAATACATTTTAACGTTTTTAGAAGGTCTCTCTCTCTAAGTCTATAAACTATTGTTGTATGTAAAGTAAACAAGTTTTTAAAAATGTTTAAGAAGCTTCATTTAAATTTAAATTAAAATGTAGATCTGATCAGTTAGTGCAGTGGTTCTTAACCTGGGGTGCACCCCCTGGGGCAGGGCCAGTGCAAGGATATTTTGCGCCCTTCCACCTTGCCCCCCCTTGCACATTGGTTCATTGAGGGGCAAATCTCAACAAGCCTTTATAGACCCCAGGGGCCAGTCTGCCCAGGGACCAGCCATGCCCAGGGGCTGCTCCCCAGACCAGGTCCCCCCTCCCCGCCCCCTGAACTCCCCTGGAGGGTGCACAGCTCCCCCGCGAGCCCTCCCTGAGTCCACTCACTGGCTTTGCCAGGCTTGGGCCGCTGCAGCAGCTCGGCAGGGAGGAGCCACCTTCCGGAGGCACCGGAGAGCCAGAGGGTCCCACTTGCGGCAGCAGCGAGCCCCAGCCATGGAGGAGCCAGTGCAGTGCAGGGGGGCAGCAGCCCTGCAAAGGCGGTGGCACCACTAGCAGGGAGCAGCGGCGGCACCACTAGCAGGGAGCAGCTGCGCCCCCCCGCCCCTCCTGCCCAGGCTGCAGCCCGGCACTCCCCCGGGGGCTCCTGCAGGCTGCAGTGGATGTATGTGGGCGCCAGCCCCCATGCGCCCCCTGGCTCGCCCCTCCCCTAGGGTTACCATATTTCAACAATCAAAAAAGAGGGGAGAGCCCTGCCCCCATCCACTCCCTCCCACTTCCCACCCCAACTGCCCCAGTCAGAACCCCCAACCCCCCCACTCCTTGTCCCCTAACTGCCCCCTCCTGAGGCCCCCCATCCTAACTGCCCCCCTAAGACCCTACCCCCTACCTGTCCCCTGACTGCCCCAACCCTTATTCACACCCCCTCCCACAGACAGACCCCTGGGGACTCCCATGCCCCATCCAACCACTCCCCTCCCCGTGACAGGACCCCCAGATCTCCTGACCCATCCAACCCTCCCCCTGCTCCCTGACTGCCCCCCGAGACTCCCCTGACTATGCCCATGCCGGTCAGACGCTGGCTCCACGTGGAGGCAAAACTCCACGTGGAGTGCTGAGGCAGCGGCGGGGGTGGGGAGCTGCGGGAGGGGCAGCATCAGCAGCAGCTCACACTTCCGGGAGCTGCAGAACCTGAGCGCAGCGAGGGGGGAGCCAGGGGGCACACCTGTCCGGGCTGCGGCCCGGCACCCCTCCCCCCCGGGGAGGCTCCTGCAGCAGATGCATGTGGGTGGCAGTCCCTGTGCATCCCCCGGCTCCTCCCTTGTCGCGCTTGGGCTCTGTGGCTCCTGGGAATGTAAGCTGCCGCCACCGCCGCCCCTCCCACAGCAGGCTCAGCGCCCCGGCAGCTCCCGCTCCCGCGAGCCGCAGGAACCCAAGCACGGTGAGGGGTGAGCTGGGGGGCGCGCCTGCCACCAGTCTGGGGTCCCAGCTGCCGGTTCTGCTCAGTCTCTGCTGGCCTGGAGTTCTGTTCACTCAGCCAGCCATGTGCTGAGCTGGGCTGGCAGCTGGGACCCCGGCTGGTAGCCACGTGCCAGGCAAAATCAGCTCGCATGCCAAAGGTGGCACGCATGCCATAGGTTGCCGACCCCTGGTCTACACTGACACTGCATCGACCTAACTACGTTAACCTAAGCACTGCACCTCTTGTGGAGGTGGAGTTATTAAGTTGGTGTAGCAGGCAAGTTACATGGGGGAGTGATGTTTTAGTGTAGATGCTTACAGAGTTACATCAACCTAACTGTGGTATTCACCAGGGCTTTGTCACAACATAATTCCCATAGTCATAAAATCTCATGACAAATCTCATGCACACTAACTATTCCTCAGCAGCAACTCAAGGAAGGAAGATCAGCATGCAGCTGCTGAGCTTGAAAAGGTTTTTATGGATTACTTACAGCAACATCATTACAACATATCTCTGACCTAGCTCTAGGTCAGATTTAGGGAAACAAATAATTGACCATGTGCCTATACCTAGGGCTTGAATTCAGAAAGAATGAGGAGTGCAGCACCTTGTTAAACTAAGTGTAGTGTGTTTAAGATACATGAGAAGAGTTAGAAGAGGAAAGATATTTTCCTTGTTACAATAAAAGTTTGCCATTCAAACTCCATTTGTACTGCGGATGGGCAGAAGTGGTGAGGTTTTGATTAGGGATTTGCAAATCCAAAACTCGGAATGATTTGGATTTGGGTTCCATTTTAACTGAACTAAAAAAATATTGAGCAATATTGGAGTTCTGCCAAAACTATTGGTTTGGCCTTATGTAAAGAGCAAACTGGGATGGGTTCTCTCGTTCTGGGTTTGCAAAACCTTCTGGTGACTAGAATCACCACAGGGTGATTGGAATGAAAACTGTATTTTGTGTGATCCACCAATGTTCAGGTGGTGAGGAAAGGTGATTTAGATAAAAGGCCTCCTGGCATAATTTAGACCTGCCTTAAGTTACAGGTTTATTGGGTGACCACCTCTGAGCTGAACTGGTTCAGAGTAACCAGACTACAGCTAGCACCCCTCATGCTCCGAGCCATCATTTTATACTGGGGGACATGCAAGAAGATGGCATAGGGGCTGCTCTCCACCAGCAGAGGAGCCCCTCTACATCATGGGAAAGATCTGCTGGGGCTCCAGTCCCTTTATGACCGTGGAACAGAAAAAGGGCCTGCATTTTCTATATTGCAATTTATTGCCTTACATAAAGACAGTGAGCCAGATTCTGCTCCTGCTGGCATACATCAGGAATCACTCCACTAAAGTCAATGGCATTACAGCAGTGTTACATTGCTGAGAGCTGAGCATCAGACCCAACAGTACACCAACCAGCAATAATCAAGGACATATAACATTATACAGCCCAGGTGGATAAAACACTGTTCCAAGATCATCTTTGCCCAATACATATTAAAGAGAGAGAGACTGGAAAGGATTGATTTTTGTACTGAATGATGTATCTGCATCTTGTGGAAATAGGCACAAGAGAAGGCTTGATGCATAACTCTGCTGGCTACATCACTAGGTCTAGCTAAGGCTTGTTTTAAAATGCATGTACCGGACATTTCTCTAGTCTGTTCTCAGTCTGCTACGTAATAACTTGCATGACACTAAAGATCATCTCAAATACACTAAAGATCATCTCAAATACATCTTTCCATCTCTTTTTATTTTCCAGAGGCATCTGTCCCATCATTTACATAAGAAACTTACTGGATAATTTATAGAAACAAAAATAGTCTGCAACATTGACATAAAATACTTCAATAGATGGCAACAAGAATGAATGAAATAAATTCTGTCATCACACAGACATTCTCTAGAATTTTACGAAGCTTGTGTGTACATTCAGAGCTAATAAAAACACGAATCCCACAAGATAAAAACAAACAATAAAAACACATCCCCTAGATTTTCCATATGTTCCTGGGAGGCTGCAAGATCAAGCAATGTCTTCATCCTGTGCAATCTAACATTTCCTAATTCAGGTCTAATAAAGAGGAGCCATTCATATACCAGAGTGTGTCTGCAGGTCAAACAATACTTAAAATAGCTTGCAGGATGTGTTTTGATGAAAGTTGTATTTTACCTCTGTTTTCGGCAAACATTTTTTTGAGGAATGATTTAATGCTGCTTTTTAGCGGCTGGGGCCACCAATCTCACAATTTTCCAGATACAGCAGCAAACATTGAAAAGTACTGTATTCTTTCCATCTCCCCTGAGGAGCAATCTTCCAAACTTGATCCAGCTTGCATGTATAGAAACAGAGACGGCTCAAAGGGAGTGTCAAGGCAGGCATATGGGAGGATCTTTTTCTATTAATGAGCTGTTCATTAACTGTTCTTCAAATCACATTGCTTTTAAGTCTTAGAAATATGTGATTGCTGAGTCATTTTCAATTAAGAGTTTAAACCAAACCAATGTGACCTTTCTGAGCAGTATGGACTAGCCATAATAGAACCACAAAACAGATGTTTAACAAATCCTCTGGAATAGGTAGGTCTGAATCAGTTTAAAACCAAGCCAGGCCCCAAATTCAGATACAAATTTTGACCACCTAAAGTCTGGGGTGTTCTCATCAAGCCCATTGTAAATACAGGGATCATGTGTAAAATTCAGATAATGATCCACATTTTGATTTTGGCCTAGTTCCAATAAGGACCCTGAGCATAATAATAGAAGTATATCAGCTCTGTCTAAGGGTAGGTCCATACTTACCGCACGGGTCGACGCGGTGAGTTCAACTTCTCGGAGTTCGAACTATCGCGTCTAATCAAGGCGCGATAGTTCGAACTCCCCACGCACTCCGGTCGACTCCGGAACTCCACCATCGCGAACGGCGGTGGCGGAGTCGACCTTGGAGCCACGGAGTTCGACCCCGCCGCGTCTGGACAGGTAAGTCAGTTGAACTAAGGTAGCTGAAGTTGCGTACCTTAGTTCGACCCCCCCCCCCCCCGTAGTGTAGACCAGACCTTAAAGACAGACACTCCAGACAGATATAGTCACTAACGTGAACTGTCCTCACTCCAGAAATACTCCTTCAAAATGCCTGCCCTTGGTGGGCTTGTTCATTTCCGGGCACAGCTAAAGTCTACCCATATTCATGCTGCTGAGCACTTAAGTAAATTTTCTCATTGACGTCCATGGAACTACTCACCCGAGTAAATGTGCAGCAACATGAGTTAAGATTTACACCAGGGGCCCTGAATGAGTCACTTTCAGGGCACTGTATTAATGCTAATATTTTAACGTTACTGGCTAACAGACCAAAATTTCTCTTGGAGGAGGAGTATAGCCAGGGCCTCATGCATTCCATGATTTTCCCACCAAAACTCCAACCTTAGCAGCAGAACTGTGCTCCAGCTTTTATTAAAAAGTTACAAGCTGTTACGCTTATAAAGTAAACCTTCCAAATATGAACCGAGTGTAAACCCGTGAAATGTCTGCCTAAGTCTTCAAGCAGCCTGAAACATGAGATGTGTAACCTATTCCGTTCATATCAATGGGTTTTCAGCTTTGGAACTTGGTGACAATAAATTAAATTTAAACACTGTAAACTACTTCACTACTGATTATTTAAGCAGAAAAATCCAGCTTGCATGTCATCCAAAGTCCCAAAGCACTTCTTCTAGGTACTGGACATCTCAGCTGTGGCCTGCCCAGCTGCCAAAATCTCCAGCTTCCCCCATGGTCCTGCTACAATGAAATTATCCATTTGCAATAAAAAAAAAAATCTGCAGCACATTGAAAATTAAAAATGTTAAGGCAGCATAAAATTAATATCAAATAAACCAACAAAGAAAATCTGCATTAATTGTATTATTCACTTTCATGTTAATTCAGTAAAACCCTTCTTTTAAGAGTACAAATAGAATTTACAGACTGTTCTGCTAGAAATGTAACAGAATCCAGGGGTCTTGTTGCAGAATGCAGGCTGCCACAGAGTATGCAGAGTCTTTTAGCCTAGAGAAATCGGGGTGAATTTTGGTCATGTCAATAGGGATTTACCTCCCAAATCAGTTTTTTCTCTAAGTGAAATTTCCCCCTCCCTCCTTCCTGGGTAACGGTTCCACCCTTATATTTTCATAACCCACAAGAAGCATACTTCAAATATTTATCATCTTATTAAATCAAACTACCTTTGCTCCTGCTGGACCAAGTTTTATAGAATGCCCATGAAACCATGGAACCTGCACTGTAGCTACAATTTGCAGCAGAAGGCAATGTAAACATGATGCATAATTTTTGTAAAGGGCAATTACAGATGTATCCGCTTAATAATTAAAAAAAATGGATAGAATGACTGAGTATTTGTATGTTCAAATTTTGCAGTCTTATACTTATCACCCAAGAATGGACCATCAGGCAGGTATAGGTAAACCAAGCCACAATGGATAAGCACATTATTTAGATGTTCTTAGTACAATGATAGGCAATGAAATGGTTAACAGTGTTGGCAAAGAAATGTTCATAGTTAGGTTTAAAAGTTAAAAGCCCGTTACCACAAACAGAGGAAGTTCACACTTCTCTTGGCGCTATTTCATGTCCGCCTATGGACTCAAAGGGGAAAAAGTGCTTTCTAAAAATCAAGTTAGCTAATTCAACTTAGCTAACACAACTTGAAAAACTCCATAGTTCCCAGCACAACAGATTACAATCACGTTAACTGGTCATAACCCAATTTTAAAAAGCACCCTTTTTCCAAGTCTTGATAAAGCCAGATAGACAACACTATCTTAGGTATACATCATATAAGGTATAATCCTAGAGAGAGACTTATTTTCAGTATCAAAGTTTATATTCTGGAGAATATAGACAAATCTGCAGGAAGTCTGTGAGAAGACCTTAAAGCCCCAGGATATTGGTCATACATATATGAAACCAAAGGAATTTCAGGAGCCTAATATAATAAGAAATTAGCTCAAGTTGCAACATTTGTATCCAGATTTTTTAACACTCTGAATTGTTTGGGGAAAGGAGTGGCTGGATCCAGAGTTTGGGTTCAGCCCACTGTAAACAGAGGAACCATTTGCGAAATTTAAATGTTCTTAAAAACTCCTGATTGGTATCCCTCCTGAAATTTGGGAGGCATAAGATCCAAGGTTTTAGTTCCAACTCATCTCTAGCATGAAAATGATTTGCAAAGGGCAGAAAAACTGTGTGACACTGCACCCCATATTCTTCACAGTGATATTATTATAGGATTATGACATAATTATGATGTATTTTATGCAAGTCATATGAGGTGTCATTGGAAAAGTTATGATTTGCTGAATATGATTATCCTGTTTGTGTGCATGCATCATTTTTGTATCTGAAGTTATGAATATTGACTATGTATCTGTATTTCAAATGTAGTTACACCTGGGTAACGCCCACCAGACAAGATGCTTTCAGTCGAGATAGTGGGTGGGGAAGGGCCTATTCAGGGCAATGGGCCATTAGGCCACCTGGTGATGACCCTTCCTGAGAATGCTCCAAACAGCCTGTGAGTAATGGCTGCTATGACTCTACAAGGACATGTGATCAGACCACATAATGCCGGACTCCATCTTGGGATGTCAGTATTTTTCCACAGACTGGAACCAAAGCTTTGGAACAAATAGTTCCTGCTATATGCAAAAGCTATACAAGGGAGGGAGTGACATCATCTGTGGTTCTTCACTCCTCTCACAAGACGACTCCTGGAAATGCCTGAGGAACAAAGACTGAACTGGGAGAAGTGCTAGACCCAGGTTAAAGGGATTTCTACCCCGTGAATGAAACACCTGGGGATTCCAAGCTGTAAAGCAACTGCAGCTTGCTCCCTTAAGAATTTGCAGCCTGCTTGTATCATCTCTTAGGGTAAAAATCTGCTAATTCATATCCACTCTATTTAGTATATTAAGCTTAGTTTGTGTTTTTTGTTTATTTGCTAGGTAATCTGCTTTGATCTGTTTGCTAGATTTTAAGTGATTAAAAGTGCTACCTTTTGCAGTTAATAAACTTGTTTTTGCTTTATCTAAACCAGTGAGTTGTAGTGAAGCATATGGGAATCGTAGCTCAGGGGCAAAAACTGTTGCATATTCCACTCCCCACTGAGGGAGGGAGTGAACTTTAGGAGCTTACGCTGCACAGTTCCCTCTGCAGCACCAGCTGGTATAAGCTGGGGTTTGTACTCCGGAGTGGGTGCCTGCATTGAGAGCTGGAGCTGCCTTGGCTGTAGCCTTCCTATGCAGGGGCTGATCAGAGAGCCTGAATGTAATTGCAGCTGGTGTGACCCTACCTGTATGAAAGCTGGCGAAAGTGCAGGTTGGGGGCTCTGCAGCTTGTCACAACAGTATAGTGTGAGAGGGAGCCCAGGCTGGTGGGTCAGGGGGCTCAGTGGTACCCCAGGAGAAACCCATCACAAATTGTGTTTGTAACTTTTGGGGTGGGGTTATGATCTGTGAAGAAGGTGGAGGGAAATTGGTTTGTTTTCTACATTAAAAAAATTCAGGTCAAATGTTTCCTGATTTCACTGGAGGTGCCTTTGGATAACCGGTGAATTGGGCTGGTTGACAATTGTGTGTCAAACCTACTCTTTGATGGAAAATTAGGGTTTCTATTAAACTCCTGTTTAATAGAACTCTAAATATTTTTATTTAGTAATGCTGCCACAGTGCTTCATGAGAGTTGTAGTTCAGTTACCCTGTGTAACTGGACTACATCTACCATGATGCTGCATGTCCAGGGACTCCCATGTACCATCTCTGCTCTTCAAAAGGGGAGAGTATAGAGCATCGTGAGAGATATGGCCTGAGGAGGGAGCCAGGAATATAGAGAACAAGTACATGAGGCACCATGCCAGCATTTCTGAATCAAAATGTTTTGGCTGAATTTTTTCTAGTTTTGAATTTCCACTGGAAAAAACAAATCCAAATTTTCCCCAGGAAAAAGAAAAAAACCAATTATTTGACCAGCTCCTAGGCTTCCCTTAGTGTTCTCCTGGAGCTGCTAGCATACATGAAAGCTACAATCTGCCTTGTCCACACTAGATTTCATATTGTGTTACATAGAAAGAGTCCCAAACCTGCCATGCTATCCCACAGTTGGGGCCATCTCATCCTGTGACCTGTGCTTCTGACATGAGCTACCTCTTCCTGCTACCTGTTCTGACCTAAAGCAACAGGAGGAAGGAAGGCAGGTCACCGTGCAAGCTCCGATTGTGGTTTGAGGATTCATTTGGAGATGAGAGTAGGCAAATGGATCAAAAGCCAAGGAAAGAAGGTTGGGAGTGGAAGAGAATTAACTTCATGGGATAGAAAGGGATGTCAGATTGCGCTCCTTTGTTGTGGGAAGGACCTTAGGCTCCTGTGTTGAAAGAAAAGGGGACACCAGTGGAGTGGAAGTCTGGAGGAGCATCTCTTGGGGAAAGAGAGCAGAGAGGAGTTTGCCTACAGTTCTTGAGTGTGGAAGCCAGAGGATATGTATACCTTTTGTAATAGTTAATACAGCTATCAAAAGACAAACATCAGGCTGTAAAAACTACAGTGAACAAAACATCAGAGTACACCCCGGTGCTGGCATGAACTGCCAAGAATGGGAGGAATAAATATATTTTAAAGCATTAAATGATTAGGGCTGATGATCTACAGCTTCCCCATTTTTCACACTCTTGGTGTTTGCATAACACTCTATTCCTGAGACGCAACTAGTGTACGTCTCTTAAACATAGGGAGATTTCCTCCAGCTCCTGGGGCTGAAGGCAATGGATGTAACCAGAGCAGGAAGTGAAATTAGAGCAAACACTAGGCAGTCTACTGTTACAACTGTCTGCATTCCTATTGATCTGAAGATTTAGTCTCATTCTGGCTTTATCAGCCAGTGGTATCATAACTGCCATCTATTCTCTCTCATCCTCTTAACCTGGAAAGCACTTCTAAAGATACCGAGAGACAGTTATCAAAGATCCAGTGCCTAAAAAAAGAACAACATGCCACAGACGAAACAGCTGCCTGGCACCTTTGAAGAAAGTTTCCTGACACTTTTTTTTAATTAAATAGAAAAACACCAAAACCTCCATATATACAGGATGTTTCCCCTTACAGAGCATTTCAGAACTGCTTCTGACAGTGGTAGATTATAATGAATCTCTTATCAAGATGTTGGCAGCTCAAGACAGAGTGTGTGTGCGCATGCATGTTTGCTGGTCTTCTTAACACAAGAGACTAAAAGGGACACTCTGTGGGAGGATTTATTGCGGGGAAGTATCGACATATACAAAACAGTCTGAGCCTTTGCATATCCTTTGAATATAGAGAATTCTTTGCATGACAACTATTTCCGATTGGTTTGTAAACCATTAACCCAATGAGGTTGATGAAAGAGAGAACATTAGCAAATCTCTCTAGCTTTTGCACCTTTTAAATTAATTATTCATTTTCTATAGTCATTGCACAGCAACACCACCACAAAAGGCACCATCAAAAGTACTACAGAATTAGAAACAAGTAATCATGCCAAACAGGACAAGGAAATGCTTTCACTTTATGAACTGTTATATTTTTAATTCAACACTGACCAATCCTCATGCAGGGGAAAGGTTTTTAAAATAATTATGTTATTTAAGTGCAAGATTGTAATTCACTCCATACACCTGCTGTCAGAGGACATTGCTGCACCACAGTGCTCCCTGTTGGCCAAGCATGGCATTACCGGTGCTCCCTGCCTCAATTCCCTCCTCCAAGGTGGGTGTTCCTGGCTCTCCATGCATCATGGTCTGTGCTGGAGATGTGACTTGGTCGGAGGGCTAAGTCACAAACATAACTCCTCCCAGGATAGCTAAAGTCCCAACAACCAAAAGATACTTGTGCCCTTCAAGGCTTCTCTTCAGCCAACCCTCTGGGGCCTGTTCCTAGCCCCTGGCTCAGGACCTTCTACAGAACCCTGCCCATTCTCTGTGATTCCTCTCCACTCTGGTATAGAGCACTAGGTCCCCAAGCTGAATTCCCCTAAAGCAGTGGTTCTCAAACCTTTTTTTTTTTTTTTTTTTTTTATAAAAACAGACCACTTGAAAATTGCTGAGGGTCTCAGTGGACCACTTAATGATCTTTCCAAATGTTGTTTGTACCATTAGCTAACTATTGTAAAGCGCTTTGGATAAACACTATTTAAAAAAAAAAAACCTTAATTTACCAGCATGGTTCCACTAATTAGGTGGGTGGCCCTTCATTCTCTTGTGTGCAGCCCCCCAGGTGCACACCTTAGAGGGAACTAGCCATGGACCACCTGAATGAAGCTTGGACCACAGTTTGAGAACCTCTGCCCTAGAGTACCTGGTCTCCTCAGATGCTTGCTCAAGACCTTCCATAGCAACCTGACTGATACCTGCTGTCCCAACACCACACTGATCTCTCACTCATCCCCTTTATAAGCCCTAGCTGTCCTCTAATCTATCACCTGATTCTCCTTATTCCCACCTCCTCAGGCTGAGAAGTAGCTAATTAATTATGGCTTGGTTTCATCTCCCCTTAAAGAAGCCTGGGAAATACTCTGTGAGAATTTAAACCATGCCTGTGCATGGGAGTAAAGGGTGAAAGGTGCCCCACCCCTGCCCTGCTGACCTGGTTAACTGTATTGCAGATAGCAGCATGAGGACAACAGCCTCTACAGGGTTGCTACTACCCCCTCTTATACAAGTGGGTGGGCAAGGAGTGCTGACACAGATTACTGGGGTAAGTGGGGAACCCAATGGGACCAGATTGTGACTCAGAGGTCTGCTCCTGAGGCAATGCAGCTGCTTGCTGCTCCTTAACTGGGGCTTGTAGCACAGCTATAGTTGAGCTCTAAATCACTAAATACAATTATTTATCTGCTTTTGAATATTAACACTTAAATTCCCGTGCCAATCCTGGAAGTCAATGGGAGGTTTGCCACTGGCATTCAATGAAAGAACAGGCCTATAATTACCAGATTTTATTTTTTATATTATGCTATATATTTATTAGAAAAGGGCAAAATCCTGAATATTTTATCTGAACTTCACACAGTGACTGAACTTTGTGGGTTCAGATAAAATGGAAAAAAAAAATAGATCAATGAGACTTGACCTAAACAAACCTAAATCCCTTAGCTCAAGTCTAATATTTTTTGCCAGTCCTAATCCTGCAAACAGAGGAACATGTGCAGGCCCATACCAACTTTGTGTAGGCATCAAGGACCACACAAGTGCATCTGTTTCCAGTACCAGAGGCAGGGAAAATGAGGATGTGCCAAAATCTTTTCTGCTGTTTCTCTGAATAAACAAATAGTGAGAGGCAAGGTGGGTGAGGTAGTATCTTTTATTGGGCCAACTTCTGTTGGTGAGAGAGACAAGCTTTCGAGCATACACAGAGCCCTGAAGAAGAGCTTTGTATAAGCTCAAAAGCTTGTCTCTCTGACCAACAGAAGTTGGTCCAATAAAAGAGATTACCTCATCCATCTTGTCTCTCTAATAGCCTGGGACCAACCTGGCTACCTCAACTCTGCATAAACAAATAGCGGTCATTAGTGTTGAATAGTGGCTATGAAATCAAATATATAGTCAAGCCAATGGGACAAAAACTTATAACATTTATTTTAGCACTGTTTTCATGGTAATTTCATGTCAACATGACGGGTGAAATCCTCTAGCCACTGCGAGTAGTAGGCACTTTGCCACTGACTTAAGGGGATGAAGATTTCACCCTATAATTCATAGCACATATCTATAGCAACTCATTACCCATATGTAAATCTATTTTAAAATTGAATAAATAACCATCAAAATAGAAAAAACACAAAAACTGAATTGAAAAAAACATAAATTTGTATTAGATATATGAAGTCTTTAAAAAAATGTATTACTCTAAACAAAATTTGAATTATTGCAGGAGACATAGAAAGGACTTGGAAATGCTATGGGGGTTTTCAAGCATTTATAAATACAGGCCCAAATCACACTCAGTTGAGTGGCTCCTATAAACTTGAATGGCATGACTTACTTGACTAAGTCAAGCTTGATTTGGTCCACAGTACATGAAAAATGCCTTTATTTGTGTATGAATATAGGAATATTTCACATTCCTAACATTCATCTAAGGTTCCTCTGTTGGGCTGTATGTAGCATCTGAGCAACATAGCATTTACACAGAGCTTTATATGTTCAAAATGCGTTACAAACATTATTGGATTCATCCTCACACCACCTCTGAAGTAGAGAAGTATCATCCCCATATTTACAGTACAGGAAACAGAGAGGTTGTTTCCCAAGGCCACAGAAGGAGCCAGAGCTGGGATTAGAACTCAGGAGTTACAGGTTTGGTCTAAGATACAAATGTGTAGCAGTATAACTACCTTGCCTGGAATCCACACCCTGAGCAACATAGTTACACCGACCTACCCCTGGTGTAGACAGCGCTATGTCAACAGGTGGGCTTCTCCCATAGACATAGTTACCACCTCTTGGGGAGATGGAGTATCTATGCCGACTGGAGTAGCTCTCCCATCAGCGTAGGTAACATCTTCACTAAGTGCTATAGCAGCGCAGCTAAACTGGTGCAGCTGCAGTGCCATAAGTGCAGCCCCCTGATTCTTATTCCTATGCCCATAAGAATTGCCCATCTCTCTCTTTAACAGAAATTTGGCCCATGCTGTATGTAGGTAACAGCATAATTCAAAATACATAATTCTCAGATTTATGAGACACACAAAATCCCTAGGTGCTTTTGACAATGGTTTAAAAACCCAACTAAACATAAAAAGAAACTCAGCAGCAATCACCACTATATACAACAGCAGATGTTGATGTTATGGGTTGCAGAATCTGTTTCCAAAGTTTTACTAAAGGTAATAGCCCTCACTTTGGAAACTGACTAGTGATTTTGGGTACGTCCAACCTGAGATGCTTAAAGGGGCCTGATTTGCAGAGGACAAATGCTCACCATTTTGATATTAATTCAGACCCATTAAGTTCTCCAGATGGGAACCTCAAACTTCTGGTCACTTTTGACAAAGTTTCTCCATTATTAAATAAATTTGCAAGTGATCATTAGAACTACCTGTTAGAATTCAGAGTAAACACATAAGTAATGAATAGGAAAGTGGAGACATTTATGGTAAAAGAACACTAATAATAATTTGCACTTCCCCAGGGCCTTCCAAAGTATTGCCAGCCCTCATGCTTTTGTCTTAAATGTCATGATATCTGGGGTGTTTTAGAAGGGTCCTTATGCATTACTTATTTCTGCTCTAAAACTCATGAAGTTTTGCCCTCATCCAAAATGGCTGCCATCTCCCATCGAGGTCAATGGGACTGGAACCACAGGCTTCCCTCAGGGAGATGGTCACCATGTCCCAGTAACTATTGTAATGAAAATGAGGTTGCCCCAAGTGTTAGGTTCTACGGAGGCCGTAGGCCCTCCCAAGGTGCTCTGCAAGAACGAGGCCCACACACACTGTGAGTTATTGGCTTTAATGAAGGTAAAGTGACACACCCCCAACGGGGACTCCAAGCGTTGCTGTCACAGAGGCGGGGAACCCAGCGCCTTGGAGCTCGGCCTGGTACGGAGTCCAAAAGCCAGCACAAATCATGCTCATATTTATATAAACAGCAGCAAAGCAGCTCATGCATAATGCAATACGGACTTTCCACCCTCTGGGGCCGCCCCCTTGGCCAACAGCCTAGGGGCTTTCCACGCAGCGGTTCCAACAGGTTATGGCAGGTTGGAACTAGCATGCCGTGCCCTACAATAACCGGGCGCTGAGAAAGCGGAACTGCCTAAGCTAGGCCGTAACAAAATCTTCCGTGATTCCCTGTCCTCCTACACCAAGTAAATCTGATATATTTGTATTACAATAATGCCTAGAGGTCCCAATTATTGATAAAGGCTCCATTGCTAGGTGCTGTATACACACACAACAAGATGATGGTCCCTGTTTGCAATCAATATATATGATGAGAAAAAAACAGGTGGATATAGGACAGACAGAGAGTGGGAATAAAAGATAACAATGAGACAATATTAGTCAATGAAATAGGCACCAGTCACTGCACACCAGCTGCCTAGCCATTGTCAAACTCTTATAGGCATCATGGGAGAAGAGAGTTTTAAGGAGGGATTTGAAGGAGGGCAATGAGGTGGTTTTGCAGAAGTTTATGGGCAGCTCTTCCTATGCATGAGCGGGCAGCATGGGAGACAGCACGAAAGTGCTTGTTTGAAAGTTAAAAAAGAGGTGATGAAGGCTGACATCATAAGCAGAGCTGCAATGGGAAAATGAGGGCAAGAAGAGGGGAAATGGAGCATACATGGCAAGTAGCAGTCAAGAGACTGTGGAGGAGTATGCTGGGAGGATGAGTGGGGCAGCTTCCTGTACTGTCTAGGTAAGGATGGGGATAGAGAGGGACAGAGCGGCAGCTCCCCATACCCAGATAACTCATAGACTTTAAGGTCAGAAGGGACCATCGTGATCATCTAGTCTGACCTCCTGCACGTTGCAGGCCACAGAACCTCACCCACCCACTCCTTTAATAGACCCCTAACCTGGCTGAGTTACTGAAGTCCTCAAATCATGATTTAAAGATTTCAAGTTACAGAGAATCCACCATTTACTCTAGTGTAAACCTGCAAGTGACCTATGCCCCATGCTGCAGAGGAAAGCAAAAAAAACCCAGGGTCTCTGCCAATCTGACCTGGGTGAAAATTCATTCCTGATGCCAAATATGGTGATCAGGTAGACCCTGAGGGCAAGACCATCCAGCCAGACCTGGGAAAGAATTCTCTGTAGTAACTTCAGAGCCCTCCCCATCTAGTGTCCTGCCTCCAGCCATTGGAGATATTTGCTGCTAGTAGTCGCAGATCAGCTATGTGCCATCATAGGCAGTTCCATCATACCATTCCCTCCATAAACACATCAAGCTCAGTCTCGAAGCCACTTAGGTTTTTTGCCTCCACTGCTCCCTTTGGACGACTGTTCTGATAGTTCTTCTGATGGTTAGAAACCTTCATCTAATTTTGAGCCTAAACCTGTGGATGGCCAGTTTATAGCTATTTGTTCTTGTGTCAACACTGTGCTTAATTTAAATAACTCCTCTCCCTCACTAGTATTTATCCCTCCGATGTATTTACAGAGAGCAATCATATCTCACCTCAGCTTTCTTTTGGTTAGGCTAAACAAACCAAGCTCTTTGAGTCTCCTGGCATAAGGTAGGTTTTCCATTCCTCCGATCATCCTAGTAGCCCTTCTCTTCATCTGTTCCAGTTTTAACGCATCTTTCTCAGAACTGCACACAGTATTCCAGATGAGGTCTCACCAGTGCCTTGTATAATGATACTAACACTTCCCTGTCTCTACTGGAAATATCTCACCTAATGCATCCTAGGACTGCAATAGCCTTTTTCATGGCCACATCACATTGGCAGCTCATAGTCATCCTTTGAGCAACCAATACACCTAGTTCTTTCTCCTGCTCTGTCACATCCAACTGATATGTCCCCAGCTTACAGAAAAAATATTCTTGTTGTTAGTCCCTAAATGCATGCCCTTGCGCTTTTAAATTTCGTCCCATTTCTATTACTCCAGTTTACAAGGTCATCCACATCTTCATGTATGATATTCTGGTCCTCCTCCATATTGGCAATACATCTCAACTTTGTGTCATCTGTAAATTTTATTAGCACACTTTTACTTTTTGTACCAAAGTCAGTAATAAAAATGTTAAATAAGATTGGTCCCAAGACTGATCCCTGAGGAACTCCACTAGTAACCTCCCTCCGGCCTGACAGTTCACTTTTCAGTATGACCTGTTGTTGTCTCCTTTTTAACCAGTTCATTATCCACCTTTCAATTCTCATATTAATCCCCATCTTCTCCAATTTAACTAATAATTTCACATGTGGAAATGTATGAAATGCCTTACTGAAATCCAGGTAGAGAATATTTACTGCAGTTCCTTAGTCTAAAAAATCAGATATCTTCTCAAAAAGATCAAGTTGGTCTGGCATTATCTATCTTTTGTAAAACCATATTGTATTTTATCCAAATTACCATTCACCTCTATGTCCTTAATTATTTTCTCTTTCAAAATTTGTTCCAAGACCTTGCATAAAATTGAGGTCAAACTAACAGGCCTGTAGTTTTCCAAATCACTCTTTCCCAGGGCCAGCTCCAGGCACCAGCGGAGGAAACATCTGCCTGGGGCGGCACATGCTAATGAGCGGCATTCCATCCATTCTTGGGGCGGCACAGTCTGAGGGGCTTTTTTTTGCTTGGGGCGGCAAAAATGGTAGAGCCGGCCCTGCTCTTTCCTCTTGGAAATTGGAAATATATTAGCAATCCTCCAGTCATAAGGTATAGCCCCCGAGTTTACAAATTAATTAAAAAATCTTTGCGACTGGGCTTATTTCATGTGCCAGATCCTTTAATATTCGTGGGTGAATATTATCTGTGCCCAATTTAGTCCCATTAAATTGTTTGAGTTTGACTTCCACCTCGGATATGCTAATTTCTACCTCCATATCCTCATTGCCATTAGCCTTCCTGCCACTACCCTCCAAGCTCTTTGTTAACCTTATTAAAAACTGAGGCAAAGTATTTGTTTAGATGTTGGGCCTGGCCTAGATTATCTTTAATCTCCACCCATTCTCAGTGGTTAATGGTCCCTCTTCTTTCCTTGTTTTATTTTTGTTTATATGGCTACAGAACCTTTTATTGTTGATATTCCCTGGTATATGGTCATGGGCCACCCTAGGTCCCTTTCTGTTTTCCTAGTCTAATTGTACACCTTATCTTGAACGCTTCTTAGGACAAGGACTTTTCTCTGTGCCTGAATGCCATGCATACCTATAATGCTGTAAAAATAACAACTAGATTATTACAGGGATGCATAACTCAGTAATCCAAGATGCACAGGTTTGTAGACTTGTAACAAAAAGGTTTCCTAGGCCCCTGCTCCACCTACATCCACTTACACAAAGTAGCAGTATAACTGTGAATATACACACACTGTAGCCTTCTTACTACAGGAACAACAACAAAACAGGATACAAACTGATTCAAATCTCTCCCTCTGCTGACCTCACTGCTACTTGCGGTGAAATGAAGACAACAAACCCTTGGAAATCACCCTGTGTGTTTCAATTTTTAATTGAAACTTTTTAGCGGAGCTGAAAGAGAAAAAAACAAAACCACACTTCTCTGTGCTTCTAGTGAAAAGAAACGACAGCCATTAGATTCACTTCATTTGCCTCACCTGACCTGAAATGAACTCCCTCCCTCAGGCCTGTAAGAAAATTCAATTAAAAGGTCCATCTGTGAGGCAGCAGCTGAAGGGGAATTACTGTGGGGAGGTCCACATTTTCATTAAAAAAGGGACCTCTTCCCCTTGCGCCCCTCTATATCCCTGATTAGGCCTTTTCCTTATCTCTAAATCATGAGTCTCCCCAATTAATCAAACCTGATCAAGTAGCTTTTATGTGCTCCATTCAAATGTAGAAACACTATAGATTTGGTACATCCCTTAAACATCACCGGGGTGGGCAGGGTAAAAGAAACAGAGGGTTGGAATCAGAGCAGCCTGGCCCAATTAAGCCAGCTGATGCAATGGGATTAATGGCTGCTAATATGCAAAGGGCTCTGCTGGCAGCAAAAATAATCACCATAAGGCAACAACAGTGTGTAGGGGCTTAAAAAAAGAGAGAGAATGGTGACAGGGAGAAAAGCAAGCAGCTGTAAGTGTGCTGTTGTGAAAGCTTTCCTGATGCACATGCTAAAAGCTATGTTGTGCTTTTATGATCCATTAGCTTATAGAGCTGCCTAGAGTCACGTATCTAGTTGGTGTATAGTATTTAATGCAGTACTGATATTAAAGGTATGCGAGAGAGTCTGCATGGAAATTGGGCAGCACATGTGAATCTTGGAGTCCTTGCTAACTGCTGATGACTGGCAGGCGAGCATGAGTGCATTTTTTGATTGCACAGGCTTATATTTATCTAAGGCTGGGTTCTCCACAACCTCACACCATCTCTAGTCACTTGTACTGCTGCCAAGTGAACGTAAAATGCCACCAGATAAGAATGACAGCATTCTGTGGCCATTTCAGACATGGGTAAATGACTAAATGTAGGGCAAGGCAGAAGAGAAACAGGAACCAGTGTTTCCCCCCCCCCCTCCATGATGGCTTTTTTTGGGTGTATTATGTTGATCTGTATAACAAATATATGGCTTTTCTTAATGCACAGGAACTCATGCTTTTTATTTTGCACTAGCTGAACTTAGTTATAACTGTGCATGCCCATGCTCCCTCCCTGTGCACTTGCTTTATTGATGTTTGTACAGTGAAATCAATCACTTAAAATAGCTAGCTTCCAGTCTTTACCTCCCTGGTCTGATGTGAGTGGCACTGAATTATAAGAGAATACATTCAAACAACAACACTTTTCACTTCTTTCATCTGAGGATCTCTAAGCATATTACAAACACTTCATTAAAATTGTCAGACTGTCTTTGTAAGGTATGTATGAATTATTTACTTATAAATAGAGACAGGCTAAAATGAAAATACCAGATTTGAATATCTACAAAAATTGGAGGGTGTTTGAAATCTGAACATAGACCGGGTTCAGTCTTTCATAGAAGTACCCTAGTTCTATAATGAGCTGTATCAAATGCTCAGATCCAGCCTCCTAATGGTTTGGTATGTTTGAAATCCTAGATACGAAAAATGAAGCTTAATTTCGTCCCTATTTATAAATATCTATTTTATAGATGAATAAATCAAGGCATGGAAAGGTTAATTAAGTGGGCAAAGTCATGCAGAAGACCAATGACAGAGCCCAAATAGGACCCAGTCCCTGGCTCTAAGACTATATAGGAGATACTGACCAATGCAACCTGAATCAATACTAGGGGTGTCTTGCACCAAAAAGGTGTTTCTAATAAAAACTGGTGTAGTTTAGGGGAAAATCTATAAACAATCCACAAAGCAAAATAGATATTAGATGTTCTACTCTGGTATGTGCACAACTGTTTTTAAGACCTAAAAAAAATGTGTTTTCTGTGCAGAAATTTGGCATGTAAGAATGTCAGAGTGTGTGTGTGAAACCATGTAGCAAATACGACCTTTGCTATCTTGACTGGTTTTTTTTTTGCTTTTTCATTTAAATATGTGAAATGAATTTGATTTTACTGTAATCTCAACTGAAACTATTTTAAAAATTATAGACAGTTCAGAGAATAGAAAGGGCCCTGTAAATCAAGCAGAGATTGGTTATCTGCTCACAGGGCTGTCCTGAGGCATATGCAGCTGCGTAGGGCACCATGAAATTTGGGGCAATTTGGCACCCCACATTTCATGGTGCCCTAGGCAGCCGTGTGCCGCATACGCGGTAGCACCAGCCTCGGCTACCAGCCCTATCCCTCGTCTGGCCCCCCCTGCAAGGGACAGGGCCGTCCCTAGGGGGATGTGGGGCCTCAGACAACTCCCTCCGCCCTGCCTCTTACCCTTCCCCCTGCCCCGCCCCCATTCCACCTCTTCCCCCAGCAACCTCACACTCACCAGCAGCGGTGGGAAGCAGAGCAACCCAGCCCCAGCCCGCTCTACCCCACTAGCTCCGCTTCCCGCCGCCGGTGAGTGCAGGAAAAGGATCACCCCCGCACTCACTGGCGGCGGGAAGCAGAGAGACATGGCCCCAGCCTGCTCCACTTCCCTTGCTCTGGCCCCAGCCATGTCGCTCGGGTTGGGGAAAGGACCTCCCCTGGCTCTCACCGGTGGTGGGAAGTGGGCTGGGGCCGGGCTGCACCGCTTCCAGTGGGGGGGATCCCTTCCCCCAAACCCTCCCTTGAGCAACACAGCTGGGGCCGGAGCAAAGGAAGTGGAGCAGGCTGCTCCTGCCCCCCCGCTAATCCCCTGGGCCACTCTGGGCCTGTGGAGCCCCCCAAAGTGGCCCCCCATAGCTCCTTCCTCCCAGATCTTAGGGGGAGGAGGGAGGCCTGGGGCCCCACACAGCCCCCCCATGGGGGGGGGCTGCATAGGGCACCCAAATGGCTAAGGACGGCCCTGTCTGCTCGAGCAAGATCATTAAGAGTGCACAGAGTAAGGAGATGGCTGAGGCATCTCACTGGGAAGAGGTTGGGAAAATGAATTTCTCAGGGAATCTGAGCCCTCCCAAGTTTCATTCCTTTTAGGGACACTCCCTTAACTTTATTATTCATTTTCTAAAGCAGTTTTTAAGGTCTCTGTTGCTGGTGATGAAAGATGTTGCCATGTGTGTTTCAATGACACATTTCAAATCTTAACTTATTCAAATTGTCACAGCTTGAGGGCCCTGGAATCTCAGGTGAAACTCCATCCTAGTGGAGGTACCTTGGGGAGTATGAAATAGTGTCACTGGCTGTCCCTGCACTGTACTCTTTGCATGAGAAATGTTTAATATTTTCCTCCAAAACATGGGTATAATTAATATTGTGCATAGCATTCTCTATGCAGCTGCTCTCTGTGTTTTTTTGCAAAGCTCTCCAGCTGCTTTCAAGCTGTTCCTTTGAATCTGCCACAATACTTACGCCCTCTCTCCCACAGCGCTAAAGGACAGTCAGCGATTTGTTTCTCAGCAACTCTTTCAAGCCCAGGTATCTCTTAGAATGAATTGAGAGCCAAAACTGAAGGGGTGGGGGAAGGGTGGAGGGACAGGGAGGAGAGAGAAGACATACAGTAGCCAGATTGGCCTTCACTGACCTGGATTCAAAATAGAGATCCCTAATGCAGGAGATATTGTTCAAATATTAATATTTTTTTCCACAGAAATCCCATGTAATCTTGAGCAAGTCACTTACATTTTCTCTCCCTCAGTTTCCCCAAGTCTAATGTAGAAAATATTACATCCACCTCAGAGAGGTGTTGTGATGCTAATTTCATTAACCTTTGTGATGGGTTTTGAGATCCTTGAATAGAAGCAATGTCGCCAACTTCACACGTTCAAAAATCATGAATCAGACACCAAAAATATCCTGAGATTTTAAATTAATAATTAAATCACACTGTCTTTGGCCTACCTTGTGATTTTTTCCCCCAACCTGAAGGGGAAGCCACCCACTTATGTGTGATTATCTCAGCATCAATATTCAACACACAGAAAAATGTAGCCTCCATGTTCGTTGATGAGAGGAAACCCATTTACCCTCTACCCTGAGTAGGGAAGGAAATAGACTTCTGGGATTGAGATTTGGCACAACTGATTAAAGGAGCTTTAAACTAGGAACCTCGGGGGAAATGTTTGGGAGATACTCATATAATCTCCACAGTCCACACCTGATTTTAGCATTGAGAGGGAGGAAAATCAAGTGAGAAAGGACACAGCAATGGAGAAAGGAACAGCAGTGGGTAGGAGAAAGGACATTAAGAGGAAAGGTTTCAGAGTCATAGCCATGTTAGTCTATCAGCAAAAACGACGAGGAGACCTTGTGGCACCTTAGAGACTAACAAATGTATTTGGACATAAGCTTTCGTGGGCTATGGTGAGAGATTGTGCCACACACTCTCAAAGAAACTGTGGAACAACCTGATCACCATCCTATACAGCAAACAGGGGAAGATCAAGAATGAACTCTTAAAACTAGAAACTCTCTTTAAAAAAACAACCTTCCACACAAACTCACTTTGCTTCTCTACACAGGAAAAAGGACACTAAACTACATGCCACAAGGGGCTGCAACAGTGCTTCCCTTAACTCACCCAACAATATTGTTAATCTAGCCAGCTATACTCTTAGCCCAGCAGAAGAGTCTGTCCTATCTCAGGGCCTCTCCTTCTTCCCCACCACCCCCACAAACATGATACAGTTCTGCGGTGACCTAGAATCCTACTTTCAACATCTCTAACTCAAGGAATATTTCCAACACACCACTGAACAGCACACTAACACACAGGAAGCTTCCTACCAACACTACAAAAAGAAGGATTCTGCGTGGACTCTTCCTGAAGGTCGAAACAAGAGACCGGACTTCTACATAGAGTGCTTCCGCCGATGTGCACGGGCTGAAATTGTGGAAAAGCAGCATCACTTGCCCCATAACCTCAGCCATGCAGAACACGCCACCCACAGCCTCAGAAACAACTCTGACATTATAATAAAAAAGGCTGACAAAGGCTGAATAGGTTGGAATATGAACGAGACGCTGCTAGACAACTTTCTGACACCACATTCTACAGGCCATTACCTTCTGACCTCACTGAGGATTACCAAAAGAAACTACACCATGTGCTCAAGAAACTCCCTAAAGAAGCAGAAGAACAAATCTACACTGACACACGCCTAGAGCGCCGACCAGGGGTATTCTATCTGCTACCCAAAATCCATAAACCTGGGAATCCTGGACGCCCCATCATCTCAGGCATTGGCACCCTGACATTAGGATTATCTGGCTATGTAGACTCTCTCCTCAGGCCCTACGCTATCAGCACTCCCAGCTATCTTCAAGACTCCATTGATGTCCTGAGGAAACTACAATCCTTTGGTGATCTTCCAGAAAACATCATCATAAGAACATAAGAATGGCCATACTGGGTCAGACCAAAGGTCCATCCAGCCCAGTATCCTGTCTACCAACAGTGACCGATGCCAGGTGTCCCAGAGGGAGTGAACCTAACAGGTAACGATCAAGTAATCTCTCTCCTGCCATCCATCTCCACCCTCTGACAAACAGGGGCTAGGGACACCATTCCTTACCCATCCTGGCTAATAGCCATTAATGGACTTAACCTCCATTAATTTATCTAGTTCTCTTTTAAACCCTGTTATAGTCCTAGCCTTCATCATAGCCACTATGGATGTAGAAGCTCTCTACATGAACATTCCACACAAAGATGGCCTACAAGCCGTCAGGAATAGCATCCCCGATACTATCACAGCAAACCTGGTGGCTGAACTTTGTGACTTTGTCCTCACACACAACTATTTCACATTTGGGAACAATTTATACCTTCAAGTCAGCGGGACTGTTATGGGTGCCCACATGGCCCCACAGTGTGCCAACATTTTTATGACTGACTTAGAACAACGCTTCCTCAGCTCTCGTCCCCGTATTTTCCACCCCGTGCATCTGATGAAGTGGGTTCTAGCCCACGAAAGCTTATGCCTAAATACATTTGTTAGTCTCTAAGATGCCACAAGGACTCCTCGTTGTTTTTATTAATAGGAAAGATAGTGTCAATACCATTGAAGCTAACAGTCAGGCGATACTGGCAGTAGAATGACTGTACCCAATCAGGTGAGGAATGTGGCTGAAACCAAGCAGCACTGTACTTGTGCTACATTGTACTTGTGCTACATTGATGACATCTTCATCATCTGGACCCATGGGAAGGAGGCCCTAGAGGAATTCCACCAGGATTTCAACAATTTCCACCCCACCATCAACCTCAGCCTGGACCAGTTCACACAAGAGGTCCACTAGACACTACAGTGCTAACAAACGATGGTCACATAAACACCACCCTATACCAGAAACTTACTGACCACTATACTTACCTACATCTCTCCAGCTTTCATCCAGACCACATCACACGATCCATTCTCTACAGCCAAGCTCTAAGATACAACCACATTTTCTCCGATCCCTCATACAGAGACGAACACCTACAGGATCTCTATCACTTGTTCTTAAAACTACAAAACCCACATGGTGAAGTGAAGAAACAGACTGACAGAGCCAGAAGGGTACCCAGAATTCACCTACTACAAGACAGGCCTAACAAAGACAGTAACAGAACGCCACTAACCATCACCTACAGCCCCCAACTAAAACCTCTCCAGCGCATCATCAAGGATCTACAACCAATCCTGAAGGACGATCCCTCACTCTCACAGACCTTGGGAGACAGGTCAGTCCTTGCTTACAGTCCCCCAACCTGAAGCAAATACTCACCAGCAATTACACACCACACAACAAAAACACCAACCTAAGAACCAAACCCTGCAACAAACCCCAGTGCCAATTCTGTCCACAAGGGAAACCATCATAGGACCTAACCACGTCAGCAACACCATCAGGGGCTCGTTCACCTGCACATCTACCATCACGTGCCAGCAATGCCCCTCTGCCATGTACATTGGCCAAACTGGACATTCTCTATGCAAAAGAATAAATGGACACAAATCTGACATCAGGAATTATAACATTCAAAAACCAGTAGGAGAACACTTGTCTCCCTGGTCACTCAATAACAGACCTAAAAGTGGCAATTCTTCAACAAAAAAACTTCAAAAACAGATCCCAGTGTGAAACTGCAGAACTGGAATTTATTTCCAAACTGGACACCATCAAATTAGGCCTGAATAAAGATTGGGAGTGGTTGGGTCATTACAAAACCTAAACCTAATTTCCCCCATACTAATTTCCCCCTTCTGTTACTCACACCTTTCTGTCAACTGTTTGAAATGGGCCACACTCATTACCACTACAAAAGTTATTTTTCCTCCCTTGGTATCCTACTGTTAATTGAATTATCTCGTTGGACTGACCTCACACTTGGTAAGGCAACTCCCATCTTTTCGTGTATTTATACCTGCTCCCGTATTTTCCACCCCGTGCATCTGATGAAGTGGGTTCTAGCCCAAGAAAGCTTATGCCTAAATACATTTGTTAGTCTCTAAGGTGCCACAAGGACTCCTCGTTGTTTTTATTAACAGGAAAGATAGTGTCAATACCATTGAAGCTAACAGTCAGGCGATACTGGCAGTAGAATGACTGTACCCAATCAGGTGAGGAATGTGGCTGAAACCAAGCAGCAACAATTAAGATGTTTGTTCACCAATGCAGGGAGCCTGGGTAACAAACTGGAGGGAACCTAGAACTACTGATCTAGGAAGAGAAACCAGATATTATAGGGATTACAGAAACATGGTGGAATAGTAGTCATGACTGGAGTACAGGTGTTGAAGGGTATGTGCAGTTCAGGAAAGAGAAAAAAAGGCAAAGGTGGTGGAGTAGCATTGTATATTAATGGTGAGGTGGACTGTAAATAAATTAGAAGTTAGGGCCAAAATCACTTTGGGGAAGAAAGCTACTAGAGGTTCCCCTGGGCTAGTGCTTAGGGGTTTGCTACAGACCCCCAGGATCCAATCTGGATATGGATAAAGACACTGTAGTCACCCGCTCCTGGCCTGAAAGGGGTTAAAAGCCAGCCTTTGGAGAGAGCTGGGGCTGGGAGCCTTAAGGTGGGCTGATTGGGAGGCATCCACAGCTGTGGCCACTCCCCAAACATACTCAGCTGGCCCTATAAAAGCCAGGGAAGCTAGGAACAGACAGACTCCCTCTAGCTTCTGAGAGGGAGGGACCTGAGCAGAGTACCTGAATGGAGCAGGGCTGGGGACAGGCTGAGGAGTTGGGGAGCTCCAGCCTGGAAAGCCCCAGACTGCGGCCTAGCATAAGGCAAATAGGTACTGGGGGTTGCAGAGGGCAGCCCAGGGGTAGGCAAAGGCAGCAGGTCCAAATCCAACCTTACCGGTGATGAGTAGGCTGATACTGCAGTCTGCCTAGGGTGCGGGGGCTAGACAATGACTGGCAGTAGCCTTATACTGAAGTGAGGTGGGGATAGTGGGTGGGGGTTCCCTGGGGAGGGGAGACCCTGAGAGAAAGGGGTTACTGCCAAAGGGCAGCACCCCAGATAATGGGGCACTGGGTCTGGGAGGGACATGGGGGCCAAGTGGCAGCAGGACACCGGCCTGCAGAGGGCGCTCCGAAGGCTGGACAAGCTAATTCCCAGAGTGAACCAGCAGGAGGCGCCACAGGGGTGAGTCCCTTTAATGTTTTTAATGAAATAAATACTATCGGGAACTGTATGATTATGGGAGATTTTAACTTCCCAGATATAGACTGGAGGACAGGTGCTACTAATAATAATAGGGCCCAGATTTTCCTGGGTGTGATAGCTGACAGATTTCTTCACCAAATAGTCACCAACCCAACAAGATGTGATGCCATTTTAGATTTGGTATTGGTGAGTAATGAAGACCTCATAGAAGAACAGGCTGTAGGGGACAACCTTGGTTCGAGTGGTCATGAGCTAATTCAGTTTAAACTAAATGAAATGATAAACAAGAATAGATCTGCAACTAGGGTCCTTGATTTCAAAAGGCAATCTTTAAAAATTTAATGCAATTAGTTAGGGAAGTGGACTGGACTGAAGAACTCAAGGATCTGAACGTGGAGGAAGCTTGGAATTAGTTTCTGCAACTTTGACAAAATATCTGAAGCCTGTATCCCAAGCGAGAGGAAAAAAATTCATAGGGAAGTTTTCAAGACCAAGCTGGATGAGCAAGTATCTCGAACAGGTAATTAAGAGAAAGCAGAAAGCCTAGAAGGGATGGAAAATGGGATAGATCAGCAGGGAAAGCTACCTCTCTTGGAAGCCAGAAAGTGTAGGGATAAAGTGAGAACTGCCAGTTCCAAAGGGAATTAAAACCTTATACCCTATCTAGACTAGAAACAAAGTCCGATTTAAAATGTGTCTGTTAGGCCCAGGTCTACACTATGAAAAGTTTGCTGGTATAGTTATGCCAGTATAGCTATACTGACAAACCGTCCGAATATAGACACAGCTTATAGTGTTACAGTAATAAATACTATTGGCAAAGAAGTGCTTTTGCCAACATAACTTTTATACCAGTTCCCTGAGCTGAACTAGCAACATCACTTCTATGCATCTACACTAGGGCTTTTGCCGGCATAAAAATGTCAAAAAATATCACATCAACCAAAGTTATACTATGCCAACAAAAGTTTCTAGTGTATACCTGGCCTTAAAAACATGTTAGTTAATATATTGTGTGACACAAGCTATTTTGTTATTTTAGTTTAAACGTGGCCTTGGTTAGATGTAACACAACATGGAGGAACAAATGAGAGAGAGATGAGGGCAACAACAGTAAGAGATTGTGAGTTAATCTTTAAAGGCTTGATCCTGTTGCCCCTGAAGTCAACAAGAGCTTTGCCATTCACTTCAATGGAAGCATGACGGTGTCATGACCTGTGGGTTTTGAACCCAGATCCTTAGGGGGTCATCATACTCCAATGATACACCCAGTGGCTTAGTGGCATCAGTTACAGACTCCTTGAAGCTCAGCTCAGATAGGAGGTTCCAGGTGTGGGCCCCACTTGGTGGAACACCAGAGCTCCTGATCAGCTGCCTCCCACTGTTTAAGCCAGAAGGAGGAACGTGAAGTTTTGTACAACTGGACTCTACCCTGGTTTGAACTATTCACCCAGCGCTACCTGCTTTTGTTTCCTGATCCCAAAATTTCAAGTTTCCTGACTCAGCCTGATTCCTAGTATCTGACTCTTGGCTCCTGATCTTCTGGTTCTGAACCTCATCTGAAATGGGGACACAGCCATCGCCATGCTAACCCAAGGGGGCATTGCCAATATAATAGCAATTACATTAAGTAACCAGCCTCCTAGACAAGTATTTTCTGAGACTGTGGTGTAGAACCCTAAGTTTTTAAGTAGTATAGCTCTGGAACTATTTATCCAAAGACAATACTTGACTGCTACTGCCCTTGGACATAATCAAGATTGCATCAAAATGCTGTAAAACCGAAGGAGACATTTACATGGCATCTCAATGACAACCCATGCGCCACTTTAATTTGGAGTTATCGGCACCAAAAAAATGCTTGGTTGCTTCTGATTCATTGTGTGGAGTTTGGTGCTGGAAATCGTACCAGGAGGGTGTTGGGTTGCCCTGACTAATGAGGTTGAATTTGGAGGTATAATATTCTCTTAAACAGTGTTTGCTACTTATAATTACAGTCTGAGGAACAGTACATTAAAGAGAGAAGGAAGCAGGATAGCATGACTGATAGGGAGATAACCCTTAGCCCTGATCACTGCATGTAAGAAGACAAAGGTTATTTGGTGTCAGTGTAGCTTATTATATTTTCCCCTCACTAGAGAGTCTGCGGTTTCACTGTAACAGTCAAACATAGGGAGTACAAAAGCCAGCAATAACACTATATAATCACTTAGTGAGGTGTCCCTTAGAACCTAAAGAAAGCAGAAGCAGAGCACAAATTTATCTGTGACTAGTCACTATCTGGATAGACTATCCAAACAGATATCGCAAAGCTTAAACCCGCCATCACGTTTGCCTTCACCAATGAAGAAATAATCTACAAGTGGCATAGCCGTGTGTAAGTGAGTAATCTTCTTCCCTGAGCGGTAGTCACATGAGACCTAGACCATCAAATTCTGTGTCAAATGAAGGGTGGAATGGGGGGTAAGACACCAGCCTATGAGTCCAAAGAGTTCAACTCCTGACCCTGCCACAGACTTCCTCTGTGGCCTTGGACAAAGTCACGCTGTGGCTGGGTCCCCCATCTGTAAAAGGGGGAGAGCACTTCCTTCCTCTTCCACTGCTTTTCCTATCTAGTCTATTACTTTTGTAAGCAATCTGGGGTAGGGGCTTCCTTTTTCTTTGTGCCTAGCGCAATGGGAGCCCCCAGTGCTACTACAATAACTAATCCCATTTTTTCCACCTGTAAAATGGGAATAATAATGCTGAGTCCTTTGTAGAGGCTGTAGGTTCTAGTGATTGAAAGGAGCTGTTATTAATAAATAATCATGTGCAAGAGTTCATCAGTGTGTACAGAACACACACGTCTGAAAGCCATTGGCAGAAGCACAGCATTTTGTGATGAACGCATTACAGGAGAACTTTGTAAAAAGGTTGCCCCAGGAAATGATTGACTAGGGTAGTAAAGAGATCAAGGAAATTGTTCAGGTTGCATCACAGAACCTCTAATCCTCTGACGTTCATGGGAGTCTAAATACCCCCAGGTTTCTATACTTTCAAAATAATTTGTCATATGTTATCTAAAAGATGCAATTAGAGCAAAGTTGTTGGGTACTGATCTCCTATGGGCAGTTGTGGGAAAGTAATGAAATACTCATTCACTCTGCGTGTTGATACTTGATTAGTCAATATAAACACAGTACTGTGCAGTAACAAACACTACTGGCTGTAATTTATTATACTGCCAGCAGCCTGAGCCTATCATGTTAAAAATTGCATTACCTTTTTTGTGCTACAATTGAATGGACTCAAATGAAAAATAAGACAAAACCAAATACAATCTGTCATGCTGAAGAGATCATGCCCGCAGCATGTTTTTGCGTCAAAAGTAAGACACCGTCTCTGCTATGATAAGGTAAAGCACCAGATACAATTATTGGTATTTCTACCACCCATTTGTGTTCAGAACAGAAACAGCGAGCCTCTGTCTATAACTGGCTGAGCAGTCCAACTAGGAATAACTAGCTGGGTGGCTTGGTAGATAAAGCATTTGACTTTTATCTTGGGATTAAGATTCAAGTCTGCTATCTTATCCCAAAGGTCCAAAGTGCAATGTGCTTTCAGTTCAGTGTCCAGTGATTTACATCACAAAACCAACACAGTCCCACTCCCAGAACTGAACTGGTGTGCTGTGCAGGATCAACTACCTGCCAGAGATAGAGACGGCGTCACCTCCAGCTGACTTGATAAATCCTTTGGTGGGTGGTTACGCAGCAGCTGTACCCGACACCTGTGGATCGAAGATAAAGGTCTTCGCTTCCATAATTGCCAGGAGATTCTTAATGAGATGTTACTCCACAGCATGTTAATAAGATAAATGCTCTTTTCAGAGTAGAACCACATTGTAAAATTGACTCTCTCTATTCTTAACTCATGACTTGTGGGAAGTAAAGAAGGGGCAACAACAAGAATTTGTTTGAATGTCCCAGCTTCTTTGTTTTATTTGTCCTCAAGCCGAACTATTTTAAATAGAATTTAGTGCTCGTAAGGGTGGTGGACTTGCAACCCTGGTCAGTCTGAAGTCATCTAGACACATTACACTTATGTGTGTCTACTATGTATGGTCCTGATTCTACCATTTCATATAAGCCACCAAATAGCCCTCAGATGATCAATTCCAGTTACTACTTACAGACTGGTAGCTGGATGATGGAACTTGGGGATGGGTGAGGGGTTTAAATGAGTTTGCTCAAATAGGTAGTAAACTGGAAGTTGTTACTATCAGATGCCCGTTTAGTGACTTTTGTGATGTGAATGCAGTGGTTTCATTATGTTTCTTGCTGGGGGCTACATCACAAAGCAGGCTACCACAGTTGGTACTCTTTGTGTGCTGAGAGTCTTCTCAGAGGGGCAGCCAGGCAGAGGACTGAGTGGGCATAAAAAATGAACTATCTACTCATGCATGGAGATGGTGCTTCCAGGAAAAGATTGAGGCATTGTCGTGGCACATTGTAGGGTACTTTTGTTCTGAGACTATCGATGCTGCAGCCACCGCACAGCGCAATAGAGGACTTCAGTCACCAAGGTGTCAGCCCAGAACCCTTCACAGTAATTAAACTCACGAATTAAACAATGCGACAAATCCTGCCATCGGCACTGGGGCAAAATTCACACTGAGAAGAACTGCCTGTCCTGGGCTGGATTTAAACTGGCATCTTAGAGAAAAGCTTCACTTCCTGTAATTGATGCCCTGGGCCAGGGCCGGCTCTGGCTTTTTTGCCACCCCAAGCAAAAAAAAGGGGGGGGGGCGGAGCGGCAAAGCACGGGGGGAGGGAACAAAAAACCGGCACAGCTGGAGCAGCAAAGCTAGGGAGGGAGACACGGCACTGCTGAAGTGGCAAAGCAGGCGGCGGGGACAAAACAAAAATGGCGCGGCCGGCAAAGCGGGGAAAAAAACAAAACAAAAAACCCTACAGGGCAGCCGGAGCCAGAGGGATTCCCTGTGCTGCAGAGTGCACGCCCGGTCTAGTGGAGGGGATGGGGAGGAGGAGGGAGCGGGTGGGAGAGAGAGAAGGGGGGCGGCCAGCGCTTCAGCGGGGCACTCACCCCGCAGCCCTGACCGCCATGCCACCTGTGGGAGGGCTCCATGCTGCTCCGGTCGGTGGGGAGGGAAGGACGTGGGCTGCCCTGCCGAGTTTGCTGCAGGGCGCTCCCCTCCTCCGCGCTGCCACCCCCTCCAGGGCAGCCGGAGCAACGAACAAAAAACAAACAAACAAAAAGCGGCCGTGCCACCCTAGGTTTGGGCGGAATGCCGCCCCGTAGAATCTGCCGCCTCAAGCACGAGCTTGCTCGGCTAGTGCCTGGAGGCGGCCCTCTGTTAAAACCTCAGTGCCAGTTTAAAAAGTTTTTAAACATTTAGCTAGGGGAAAAAAGTGAGAACACAGCTATAAAACACAAGAAACCAAACCAGCCCCTTTTCAAATCCTTCCAGGATCTCGGGCAGGGATTTTGACTCAAGTTCAGTACAACAAATGCTTAGTTAAGCCTTAATTGAACCCTACAGAACCATCCCCAGCTATCATATTAATCTCTCCTTTTGGAACCGAGATATAAACTGCTCTGAGCACTTGAAGAGAAGCAGCATACACTCATCCATACAAAACAGGCCCCTTCAAAACAGCCTGATCTGAACCCAACTGTCCTGACAACTACCTGACCTTTCCTGATCTCCTTTCATCCTTGCTAATGAATCCACAAACTCCTTCCCCATAACATCCTCTTACTTCTCCCTGACTCCAACCCCTCAAACCTCTCCCACCCCACTGCCAAATCTTCTATCCTGACTCTGAGAGGTTGGATCACAGAAACCCCCTTGGGGTTGCCAATTCATGTGCCAAGACTACTTCTACCCCTGCTTTCCCTGCCAGCTTGGGACTTCAGTGCCCTGCCTGGTTTGAGCCAGACACACTTGCCTGCTACAAACCCAGATCCAGGTATGAACCACGTCCCCCAACAGCTGCAGGCTTAACTGAAAATAACTTAAGAAGTGCTCCTGTCTCCAGCACTCGGATACCCAACTCCCAATGGAGTTCAAACCCCAAATAAATCAGTTTTACACTGTATAAAGCTTATACAGAATAAACTCATACATTGTTTGCCCTCTATAACACTGATAGAGAGAGATGCACAGCTGTTTCCCCCCCCCCCCAGCATTAATACATACTCTGGGTTAATAAATAAGTAAAAAGTGATTTTATTAAATACAGAGAGTAGGATTTAAGTGGGTCCAGGTGATAACAGACAGAACAAAGTGAATTACCAAGCAAAATAAAATAAAACACACAAGTCTAAACCTAATACAGTAAGAAGCTGAATACAGATAAAATTTCACCCTCGGAGATGTTCCAATAAGCCTCTTTTACAGACTAGCCTCCTTCTAGTCTGGGTCCAGCAATCGCTCATACCCCCATGGTTACTGTCCTTTGTTCCAGTTTCTTTTAAGTATATCCTTTGGGCAGGGCCAGTGCAAGGACGTTTCGTGCCCTAGGCGAAACTTCCACCTTGTGCCCTCCCCCCCCCCACAGCCCCGCCCTGAGGCGCCCCCCCCCACAGCAGCTCCCCCACTCTGCCCTGAGACACCCCCCTTGCGGCAGCTCCCCACCCCACCCCAGCTCACCCCTGCTCCGTGCACAAGCATGAGCACCCCATCGCTGCTTCACTTCTCTCGCCTCCCAGGCTTGCGGCGCCTAAGCTGATTGGCCCCACAAGCCTGGGAGGCGGGAGAAGTGAAGCAGCCATGGCGTGCTTGTGGAGGAGGTGGGGCAGGGTGAGCTGGGGCGGGGAGTTCCCCTGCGTGCTGCCCTCCCCTCCCCCTTACTTGCTGTAGGTGGCCCTCCCCGCGCTCCCATTCCCCAGCTCTCTCTGCCTAAGTGCCGGTGGTGACCGGGGCGGCTGAAGATCCGGCCGCCGCGGTCACTGCTGAAGAATATGGTGCCCCCCAAATCCTAGTGCCCTAGGCGACCGCCTAGGTTGCCTAAATGGTTGCACCAGCCCTGCCTTTGGGAATGGAGAGGCTCTCTCTTGAGCCAGCTGAAGACAAAATGGAGGGGTCTCCCAAGGGGTTTAAATAGACTTTCTCTTGTGGGTGAACACCCCTCCCTCCCCCTGTGTAGAATCCCAGCTACAAGATGGAGTTTTGGAGTGACATGGGCAAGTCCCATGTCCATGCATGACTCAGAACTTACAAGTAGCAGCCATTGTTCACATGCTACCTTGAACGTCCTCAGGTAGAGTTCTTATGTGGATTGGAGCCTTCCAAGATCCATTGTCCGTTAAGTGTTTCTTGATTGGGCACTTAACTTGCAAATTCCTTTCTAAAGAAGCTGTCCAAATGCCTTACTAAGGCTACTTAAAATCAAACAAGTACACAGCCAATATTCATAACTTTGAATACAAAAATGATACATACATGCAAATAGGATGAATATATTCAGTAGATTATAACTTTTGCAGAGATACGTTACATGACCTAGCTAGCATAAAACATATTCCAGTTATGTCATATTTACTTTCATAAGCATATTTCCATAAAGCATTATGGGGTGCAACGTCACACCGACCATAAGAAGTCCCAAGTCCTGAACCTTCTTGCTGCTGAAAACTCCACATCAAGCACCCTGATCCAGTGTCTCTCCTGTTATTCTGTTGACGCCCACTCACACACACCCAAACTGTAATACAGTCTCCCTCCCACACACCTTCGACCCCTCTCGATTGGTACCCCTCCCCACACAGCACACTGTGGTACACTGACTGCTCCCAACCCCAGTGATGAACATCTGCTGTCCCTTTCTCCCCCAGCACTCCTAGTGTCTGTGTGTGAAATCCACCTGGAAATTAGACGGCATTTTAAGGGATAAAAAATGGATATTTCCACCCAGAAGGCCATACTGGCTCCTTTGAAGCCATTAGTCTATTGTATAAATCCTTCCCCTAGTTCACAGACCAAATTCATTGTAATGACTCTGTAGGAACCTGGCCCATGGGGTCACCTTGACTGCTCTACCTTGTGCAATATGTCCAAGTGACAAAAATCCAAGCACATTAAATGCTTCTTGAAAATATGCTGTGTGCAGGTGAAATATCCAGATTTTCAATATCAGGATCTTTAGTGTTTGATGGTTTATTTCCAGAATACCCAAAAGCACTAAAATCACATTCTGTGTTAAAAATTGATCTGAGCTGAAGATCAGTTCACAAATTAGTAGCAGAAAAAAATGTTGGCAGTTTCTGATTTGGATAAGTATTCAGTTTAATCTGTGGGGCAAAATCTCACCTAGCTGTATCAATTCCATTAAAGACATACCTTCTGGATAGATAATTTCTGTAGATGAAACTCAGTTCAGAGAAAAGCATGTACTATCTTCTTTGCATATAACTCCAAGCATAGTAGTGATGTTGGCAGGGAATATATTGCTGGACTATGAGCTGGCAGGGTTCTTGTGATCAGACATCCTCTCTGGGGTTGTCAGAATAATAATGGCATGCACCTGAGGTAAGTTTTAATAAGTAGTTCTGTTTTGTTTGCGAAATGTTTAAGCTAGACATTTAAATTACAAAATCTAAATGTATCAAGTCATTAGCCTCCCAGTAAATAAATACACAAATAAAACACTATACCTGAGTTAATCCCAGCTGCTTAGGACTTGAAATTCTCCGTGAGCTCTGACTGGCTCTGGTTCATTTGTTTTTAAGCAGAACTGCAGGGACATATGAAGCTTATGGAGGCTAATTAATTTCATCCAAAACTCAGCATGTTCCATCTTACTTGTATCGCCTGTTGTATTAATGTAAATGGAATAAATGGGCTAATGGCATTAACATAACCCAGTCACTGTCCAACCCTGAATAAAGTTAAACAAGGTTCAGGGTTTGATATACAGAGACCTCAGCCTGCTTATTACCATGGCAGACACACCAGTAAAAATCCTTTTAAACCTTTTATTATAGATACAGAAATGAAGGAAAAACACTTGAAACATTTGAAATGTAAAGTATGAAGCAAGGCTCTAATTTTAACATTTCTTTCCCTGTAGCTGGAGAGAGTTTTAGAAGGAAAAATCCCTTTGTTTGACCATCTCTTAGACAGTATTAAAGATGGTAATAATGATCCTTTCAGAGAAAAGAAAAGAAGTTAGATCATCTGGCTCCACTACTCCACTGATGATAAAGGTCTGGGGGTCCCAAGACATGGTGGGGGTCATAGGCGTCAACTCCGTGGGTTCTCCAGGGCTGGACAACCCACGGGGGAAAAAATGGTGGGTGCTCAGCAGCTCCCTCCCTGCCCCACAGTGTTTGCCACCCACAGGCAGGCCACGCTAATCAACATTCCCCACTTCCCTGCGCCTCCCACCCACGGTAATCATCTCTTTCACGGTGTTCAGGAGGCTTTGGGAGGGAGGGGGAGGAGTGAGAGGGTGGCGCGCTGGGGGGAGGGGTGAAATGGGTTAGGAAGAGGCGGGGCAGGGTGGAGCAGGGGCGGTAAGAGGTGGAGTTGGGCGGGGCTTTGGAGGAAGGGGTGGAGTAGGGGCAGGGCCTGGGGCAGAGCCAGGGGTCGAGCACCCCCCATCACATTGGAAAGTCAGCGCCTATGGTGGGAGTGGCAGCCATGATGATGAAGCTTGCTCCAATAGCCTCCATCTGTTCTTTTCTCCCCCAAAACCGGAGTGATGAGTGGAATAGCCCATCCCCTCATTATTTTGTCCACCAATTAGGCCTAGTTGCCAACAAACCAATTTTGGTTCATTAATTCCTAGTTTCACATCTTGTTTTCACCAAGCATGATTTTCACATAGTCCTTGAATTATATCAGTGTGGCCTTCTTTTGTTTGGACTAACTTAGTCTCCCTGGTTTTCTTGCATCTGTTAATAACATTCATTATTGAAAGCAACTTGATCTATTTTCCATCAGCCTTTGTTATTATGGGTTATTGTTACATCTTATGAGCTTTCAAAAAATTTTTTTAACAATTGAGCTTAAAATTAGGATAAAGTTGTAGGCTGAGTTATCACAACATGCACTGCTAGATATCTTGGTGGAGATTTTTACACCAACACGTTTCTCTACCCTTTGTAGCCTTGAGAGAAAAAGGGAGAGAAAGACCAAAATAGATTGTAGATGACACAGTTTTATTTGAAATAAAAAAGTTACATACGTGGATGTTAACTAGTGATGGTTGAAATTATTTCTCACATTAAAAAAAACGCCAAATTTTGTAAGTGGAAATTCTTTCAAAAACTTGGATTTTTCCCAAGATTTTCCATTTTTCAAGAATTTTCTATGGCAACTTTTATTCGTTTTTTTTTTTCTGTAATGGTGATCACTTTTCACAGGGTTTCATTATCAACTGTGATTGCTTAGCTTAGTCACATGTTGGGATTTTCAAAATTGAGAACTTGTTTACAAACATTTTCAATTTCATAATTGAAACAGTTCATTTTGAAAAATTTGGATTTTCAAGGGAAAGTCTGTTTTTAAAAATCCTGCAGATAATTTGGAAAAATGAAAAGTTGGTCCATTTAAAAAACCAATAGAAAGAAACCATATTCAAAATTTCTGAAAAACTCTTATTAATATTTAGACCTGCTTTAGTGGTCACCCAAATAGTGGAAGGTGGTTATGTAGTCAAAATATGAAGGTTTATCTGAAATAGCATACTGCACCCCTCGAGCACCTCTAAATTAAAACCTGGACAATTTCAGCAGAAAACAATTTTTAAGCTAAATGTGAAAAAAATATTTTAAACCATTAAACTTCACTTTTCTCTGTATTCTGTGGTTCTTCTCTCCCTTCCATCTAACACACTTGTAAAATTAACACTGATGCTGTGTCATTTTAAAAGAACCCAATGGATATTTTTTCCAGATTCTCTGAAAAAAATTATTGCTTCCCAAGCTGAGACTTTGCCAAATTCAGCTTCAAGGGACTGTTTATTGCCAAGTGAATGTCTTGCTACAATAACACCATAACATAACTTTATTCCAGCAGGGAAAAGTAATTCACTGAGCCCTTTTTGAAACCACAAAACTTCCCTTCCTCCCTCCCACATTAGACGTTTTACTCCAGGCACTCTCTCGCCCGCTCGCTCTTAGACGTTGTACAGCAGGAAACCTGACCATCAAAGGAGTGAATGTTGTCTAGAGTCTGAAACATAGGACTGAGAGCTAGGACTTCTGGGTCTGTTTAAAGATCTGTTTTACCTTGGACAGTTCATGTAACCTAGCTGTGAAACTGAGATAACAAGATTGCTGACCTTATATGGGTGTCACAAGTGTTAAATAATGTTTCTGAAGTACTTTGAGGTCCTTGGAATGAAAGTCTCAATGAAAATACAAAGTAGTGTACAAGGCTGCTCCTTGCATAAAAGAGGGACAAGAAGATACTCTCAACTACAGTGAACTCAGCCCTTCCTGCCTCACGACTATGGAGTCAAGCAAAAAACAAGAATTCAGTCCTCCCACATAGCAATAATAGCAGCTACTTTCTTTTCAGTCTGGCTATAGATGTGTCCATTTTTCTCTCCTTTAGGCAATTCCATTTTTTTAAGGGGAGCTCCATTAATTTTTTTCCCCCTCCATCTTGTTGTACAATGGTTTTCCCTACAGTATGATAGCAGCAGCTGGCATGCTATTTCCTTCTCAGGTATAGTCAAATACTGGCCATTTGGAAGGGGACCCGTTTCGTCTCCTTTCGTCATATGTTCCTTTGGATTGAGGAGTTTAATACATCCATTTTCTCAGTAATAGTTCATGTGTTTTTTTCCCCTCTTCTGTGTCTGTTACAGGAACGAATGAATTAATGTCTGAGGAAACAGGAGATGGAAGTAGGGATGATACACCAAAGCCTTCTCCAGGCAGTGTTTCATTTTTTCTTTTTCTTTCCCCAAAAGGTTTGTGCCCTTGGCTCTCTTTGTGGCCCAGAGCAGGAAGCCACGTCCTGCACTAGATGAGGAAGTGGTCATCACAGTATTCCCCCTCAATGGTCCAGCAAGGGCACCCATTCTTAGGCTTTTGGTTTCCCCAGCTGTCACTTCTCTGGGGTGGAGATGTGCATCTCACTCCCTCTTGATCAGGGTATTTCCAGGCTGCACAGTTCCCTGCCCACAGTATGAATTCCCCAGCACATCAGACTGCCTAAGCAGGCCTTGCTTTTCTCCTCAGAGGCTACGGACAGCGTCTTTGTTAGCTGTTATAAGGTACCACACAGCTTTCCTAAGCAATCATATTTATGCCTCAGGTGAAAGCATGCCAGAGAAAACAAATTAAAACCACAGTGGAACCCAGACACATGCTAATAAGGTTACCCCAACCCCAGCAATTCCTCTGGTAGGAGTCAGTCCTTCAAACCCTAGCAAGGGTTATCATCTTTTTTGTTGTTGTTACAAATTCATAACTGCCTTGGCCCCAAACAACACACACACACCCCCCCATGAATCTGAGTCATTTGTTTGGGCCTCTGATCTTATCCTCATGTACCAGGTAATCAGCAGACAAAGGTCATCTCTCCCCAGGGCAAAGTTTCCAATGGCTGAGATCTTGCATAAGTGGAGGGGGTATATTTGCATACACCTCCCACTAAGGATTTCCTGGGAAGCCCACTTAACTTTAAGAGCTCATTTTTGTCTGGCACATTGTTTCAGATAGTCCTTTGAAGCTCACATTTCCCAGGCTTTAAATTAGTCATGTCTTCTTCCTAGAGAGATTACATACAATCCATAAGAATACATAAATATTTGCACAAATATTTTTAAAACAATGAACTACTAAGATACATAAACTTAATTCAGTAAGGTTTGCCCAGGATATTGCAGGAAATTGCCATATCTGTCGCAAAAGTCTCCTAGAATGACCTGCTGCTGTTATTCAGGTCTGGTAGTTCCTACAACATGTGAGGCACTTTCCAAACACAAAAGAATGCAGCTCCCTGGTCCTAAGATCTGAGACCTGCTCTACACATGGCTTTTACGCTGCAATAACCATTTCAGTTAGGTGTGAATTGGTACCAATAGGTACACTAGTAGTGTGGCCACAATTATGCCAATATAAAGCAATTTCCTATCAGTATAGATTATTCCCCTTCAGTAGCTATACCAGTATAAGGCACCTTTATGTTGATCTAATTGTGTCCACACTAGAGGGGTTGTGCTGCTTTATAACTGTACTGGTCTATTAAAATGATTCAATTTATGGTTAGGTGACAATAGTCCACATCAATATAACTAAATGATTTATTTTGTTTGGTGCGGGGTGGGATAGTTATATAGAATAACTTCAGTTTCCACAATCTAGTTATAAGAATTCTAGCTGAAGTGAGCCTTTGGGAAGAATTTGAATGTGGAAGGGGGTAGCGCGTTCGCAGGTCAGTTCAGGAAGGATGTTCTGCACGTAGTGGATGTGATGGAAGAAGAGGTGACATTTGGGGGATCACCCAGACAGGTCATCACCCGCCCTGTAAAACTTTGGGGTGCCATGCAGCTGTGCTCCAGACTCCCGACACCAGTAGCCAGCCCACAAGGATAAGCTCTCAACATGGCTCTCACCAGCCTCATTACTCCTTGCAGGGGGACACCAGTCTCCCCAAATCCTTCCTCCCCAAGTTCTTAATTGCCAGATATCTGGACTGTTCCCCCTCTTGTTACCCCCAGAGGTGTGAAACATGTCCCCCAGTTATCAGTTCACTTTGGTGCACACACTCCATACAGTTTGCTTCCCCTTACTGTTTCATTTTGAATCTGTGTTTTTTCTATTAAATAAACCTTTTGTTGATTTTTACCCCAAACATGTCTCTGTTGTGCAAACACATACAAGTTACACAGTCAATACAGAAATAGAACCTCGGCTGTACATTTCTGTATTAGATAAAATCCCTTTCTAATACAAGTTACCTCTTGCCTTTGCACAGTTTCCCAGCATGCTCCCTAGCTATAGGAGGGGACCAGCATTTCCTGGACAGCTTCCCGCTTAGAGGCTTTCCCTCAGTTTCTGGATGGATTTCACATCAAACCTCTTCCATTTTCAAAGGGAAAAGTTTTGTAACAGTTTAGTTTTTCCTTCAGTCACTATAGATATTCCAAGTGGTGAAATCCCCAGTTGTCTCAATGTCTTTCCATTAACTCTAATGGCCCATCCAGAGCCATCCCTTGGGTATGGTGAATCGGGGTGACTGCCCCCAGGCCCCACGCTTTGGGGGGCCCTGCGGGCAAGGAGGTGAGGCGGGTGGGTGAGTGGGGTTAGCAGGCCAACAGGGAGGTGAGCATCAGGTGGGCAGGGGAAGGGGCGAGGAGGAACACCCCCTACTAGACCCTCCCCCCCCCGGTGGGCCTCACAGATCAGAGTCTCCTCCTCCCTCTCAGCGCCTGTTTCACGGCATCAGGAGGCGCTGTAGGTAGGGTGACCAGATAGCAAATGTGAAAAATCGGGATGGGGTGGGGGATAATAGTTGCCTACATAAGACAAAGCCCCAAATATTGGGACTGTCCCTATAAAATCAGGACATCTGGTCACCCTAGCTGGGAGGGAGGGGAGAGGAGCGAGGGCGCAACGTGCTCAGGGGAGGGGGTGGAACTGAGCGGGAAGAGATGGGGAGGGGGCAGGAAGAGGTAAGGGTATTGTAAAAAATCATTTAAAGGCTGGCCAGAAATGCTGAAGCTGGCTATGTAGGGTCCTGCTACATGGCTGCGGGGCCCTAGGCTCTGCAGCAGTACAAATAATTATCAATAGCAATACGGTGGGAGTTGCAGGTGCTCAGCATCAGGCTCTAAGTGCCCTTCTCTTAAGAACTACACCGCTACCTCGATATAACACCACCCGATATAACACGAATTTGGATATAACGCAGTAAAGCAGTGCTCTGGGGAGGCGGGGCTGTGCACTTCGGGGATCAAAGCAAGTTCAATATAATGCGGTTTCACCTATAACACGGTACGATTTTTTGGCTCCCAAGGACAGTGTTATATCAAGGTAGAGGTGTATTATTATTTCTTTATATCATGGAAGCACCCAGAGCCCTTGCTCCGAGTCAGGAGTTCTGTTGTACAAACACAGAGGTAGACCCAGTTCCTGTCCTGAAGAGCTTACAGTCTAAGAATGACACACATGAAAATTTTACAAATATTTGGGGCAGTCTGGGATGTATTTCTTGTGTAACTCAAAACTGACTACGCTGCTCAACTTACTCTCTACCTAGCCTGTCCTGTGTAGAGTAAACAAAAGCCCTATCAGGCCACACAAGGATACAATATGGTTATCAGTAAAACATGTATTAGCTTACGGAGTGGGGGTGGGAGGGGAAAATAATTAAGAGATTTCTTTGCAAGATTTCCCTTCCTCCCACACACCCTTTTTATTGACTGTGCTATTATTGTACAGCTATCTGCCTTGCAAAAATCTACTTTATTTAGAGCAGGCTTTCATTGTAAAATCCCACTTCCACCAGCTAACAGCGGCTCCCATCACACTCCACCAAAGTAAGGCAGGAAATGAATGTTCAGAATAGGTCATAACAATACCTAGGATGAATTTACCTTCATTGGTTGGGGTTGCCTCACCACTCTTAACTGCCAGATCCAAGGGAAGACAAGAGGATAGGGAATATGGCCACCCACACCAAATGCAAATAAATTCCATTTCCTCTGCATTGTTATTGCATATTTGCCTTATATGGCTCTTAATTTGTATTCACATGGTCCTGGCTCCCACCAGCTGCCCTTTTTAGGTCCTCAATCTTAAGGCTCTTCAGCCACATCTTTCTTTGCCTCCTTCCAGCTCCTCCAGCCCACTGCTGCCTCTTCTGAACCTGGTTCTCTCTGCATCCTGTGCCTCTGTCTCTGCCTCCTCTGGCCCTAACTCTCTTCCCTGGTCCCCAATCTCTCTCCCCCCTCGCCCCAGCAGTGGCTCTTTCTACACAGTGCCATGGAGCAAGTTTGTTTAAAAGCTGAATAATGACATATGTGCATTGAGAACAGGTTGCCATTCTCTCTGTGTGTCTATTGGCTGCCTGCCTATCTCCAGAGATCCTGTATGGCCGAAGGAGTTTTATACCGTATGTAGTTCCTTTTGCCCCAGTGCATTCACAGCAAGTGGCACCTCAATCTCTAACACAGCTGCCACAGCCAACGCGTCAGTTCCATGATTTTCACATTTTTTGACTCGTGCACGTTTTCAAATCCAAGCAAAATCCCTTATCTCCTCAGCTCCCTGCCCAAGGCCTCTAGGCTGGAACGAAGTAGCCACCAAAATGTCAAACATGATGAAAACAGTGTGGGGGGGGGGGTGGGGAGGGGAATCGCCATAGAGACAACTGACCACATTCACTGCTCTGGGTTCCATGGCAGGTTTCCTGGCTTAACACCAAACATGACAAACCCTGTGCTGCTCTTAATATTCCTCCCCACCACCGCCACCTTTTAAAAGATTTTACCAGTCAGGGACCTTCCCTAAGCCCCAAAGAGGAGATGCCAGAAAGAGAGGGATGGTTCTACTAAGTGGTACCGTCAGGGGCAGCTCCAGGCCCCAGCACACCAAGCACATACTTGGGGCGGCAAGCCACTGGGGGCGTTCTGCCGGTCGCCGCGAGGGCGGCAGGCAGGCTGCCTTCAGCAGCTTGCCTGAGGAGGGTCTGCTGGTCCCGCGGCTTCGGCGGACCTCCCGCAGGCAAGCTGCCGAAGGCAGCCTGCCTGCCGTGCTTGGGGCAGCAAAATGCCTAGAGCCACCCCTGGGTACCGTAGATGTGTTTAAGTGGTTCACTGTAAACGGGCCTACTTCTATCACTGTTTGTGGGAGGTTCCCCCATGGCTCCATCCAGGGCTTTTGCTCCTTTAATTTTACACACTGTTTCTGGGCAATCTCACCTGCTCACAGATTCAGGTAGCATGTGTATGCTATTGACTTACAAATCCAGCTGTTTACCACCAACCTGTCTCCTTCCACCCAGCCCCTCATTCTCAGCATCATTCTGATGTCCCCTCTTGGATGTCTTGTCTCCAACTTAAACTGAAGGCCAAAAGGAAAGACCTGATCTTTCCTTCCTAGTTTTCTTCACTTCCTCCATTCTGTATCACTGTCCCCACCACTGCCATCATCTTCAAAGCTCATTATAACTCTGCCCCTCCGACTTATCCTCCCTTGTCAAGTGTCATGGTCTCCTATCCTCACCGCCCCACCAGTATTGCTGTCCTTGACACCCATTTGACAACTTCTTGCACATGCGCTTCCATGCCTCCTCCTGCACAGCCCAGAATGTATGGTACAACCTCCCTGAGCTCCTCCAGAGGTCCCCTACCCTGTCCACATTTAAGTCTCTCTTAATGGCTCGCTTCTGTCCTGCTGCCCACAGCTGATCTAGTTGATTTGTATAATATATATCTATTTTCATTCCTTTCCCTTAACTTCTATTTGTGGGTCTGCCCATAGATAGCTTCTCGAGGCAAGGACTGTCCTTTCTTTAATGTCAAGAAAGTATCTAGCACATAATGGTTGCTACTACAAATAAATTAATACCTCCCTATTGGCCCACATTAGCTGGCAGATTGCCCATCAAAGGAAAACCAATAGAAAGCAAGTGCTAGCTTTTCAAATTGCTGTACATGTATGCTCAAATTAACCTATTTATTTAAGTGAATCCCTAGAGCAGTGAATATTTTCGGGGTTCATGACATAGCCGATGGAGTTCACATATATGCCTGAAGAATGCCATGGCTCAGTGCTAGCTGTCAACCTGAGAAAAACAATCATACTACTGAATACTGTCCATAGTGTCAGTGGCAAGCCTCATTCTTTCTCCTCCACTGAGCAAACTGCTAGAAGGCATAGAGGAGCTGTTGTAGTGATAACAAGAGTAAAAGTATTTGCAGTATGTCCTACACTTAATGGTGGCAACTGTTCCTGGAGACATTTCAGGGGCAGGCTGAGAATCCACAGAATCAAGCCACAAATTGCTCAATTTCTGTATGTTCAATTATTTCTCCATGTTTTCAGAGTAAAATGAAAAAGCAGAAGGATCCCACATCTCCCTACTCATGTGAGTAGTCATTAGAACTAGTTATGTAAATACGAGTTTACAGGATCAGGCTACATGGTGACTAAAATAAACACCCTCTACAGAAATGTAGTGGAGAAGAATAAGAGAATTAAGAGAAATTGAATGACTGTAACAAATTAACTGACGTATTGGAGAAAAATGGGTTGAGCTAATAACATTAATATAACTTTTAGAGCAGTAAATATACTTACTGCAAACTATGCATACTGCATCCTTTCTGTGGTCTTCCCTTATCTTTTGTATGTGACACCCTCACATCTACTGCTTACATGAGAAACTAACTTGTAGTGTCAACAATTCTGTTGATCTTTAATAAAATCGGGAGCTAAAATGCCTCATGAAATTGTCACTGAAAACACATTTCATCAACACTCTAACTCAGTCATTGATATTCTTTTTTTGCAAAACAATAAATGTCCACGTCATTGGACTAATCACTTCCAAAATGTGGCTTTAAAAACTAAAGCATTTCTTATCTAGTGGAAGGCAAAATAAATCATCATTTCTGATTTTGTGTGTGTGTGTGACTCAAAAATCAGGGGTCTTCAAATTTTATTTAAGAAAATATCTTGCTGTAAGTGGAGGTGGGATTTTTGTTTGTCAGCTTGTTTTGTTTTTTATGGCTAAGTTTCAACCTACCACAAATTTTTATAGTCAATTTCAAAGCCTTTGAAAACAAGGTTTTATTAAAGGAAGTGGTGAGGGATGTCTTATTACTGATAGTGTTCACACCACTTTTTAGGGGTGGCATTGCACCACCATTGGAGGCAGACAGTTCACTAAGAAGGACGTTTTCATATGTGAATAGCTGCTGACTACGTTCTCCTTGTCCTTTCTTCCTCCCCAGCAGCTCAGTTAAGAAATATGTTTTTCTTCTCCTGTCTCTCCTATTTGTATCTCCTCTACTCTTCTTTGCAACAGAGGGGAACATTCTCTTTCCTTAAGAGGGCAAGCAATTCTGGTGCAATAGGATTGACCCCAATTCTCCACCTGGTCAGTTTTGGTGGTAAATTCCTCTATTTACTCAACTCCATGCCTGGTTTTTTCAGGTACCTAACAGACAGCATTATCCTATTACCCACTGGCATTTTGATGGTAACCATGAGTGCATGAACAAGTTGGTTATTTCAATACCCACCCAACCTCTGATAAGGAGGGCAATTAGATTAGTTTACTGGAGGCAAAATCAATACCAAACATCTGTGGTGAAGATTAGCCATTGCTAATTAGAGCTTTTAGACATTAATCAAATAAAATGTCTGAAGCTAATCAACCAATGTGGAAAAAAAATCCATAATGTCCTAAATCTATCCTTGGTTTTCCAACCTGGTTCACCTTGAGATTGGAAATGGAATTATAAGATCCCAAAGTAGAAGCAAAATTTACTAGACTGGGGAATGTAGGTTATTCACAGATAGCTTGCCATTCCTTTATCAGCTCAAAGGCTTTTCAGTATTAGCCAGTATTATTTTTATTATGATTAGAGCTGAGCAATACTAGCTCCTAGATATGGAACCTGGTCTTGAAAGTACTTAAGAATTTACTTGAATAAGGATGACAGAATCAGGCCCATATATCAAATATATTTACAGACATGCTATTTTTAAATGGATTTTTTTCTCCCCTCTCAATCTCTGCTCCTTTTCTTTAAATCCTCTCCAAAGTAGAATCCAAACCAATAATATTTAAGTTTTAAGTCAGGCTTTTAAACCCACAATGTTTAAGTGGGTTTCAGGTTAGGCAAAATGAGCTCACCTATGACTAGTTTGAATAAGGGGACTGTATTTGATCTGACACCAGTGTAAATCAGAAGTAATACTACTGGAATACAAAGGTTTTACACAGGTGTAAGTGAGGTCAGATATATAAATCTTAGAAGTAATGCATTTCAATGACAAGGAAATACCTGTAGTAATATGATTTCTTTATAGTCCATTTTTATTTCATGTTGCCTATACTGTATGCTTTTTGGCCTTGTAAATAGTGTAATAATTGCTATAATTATAGCATATTCTTTTGCAGCATCATATTTAAGGGTGGTCTCTCACAGACACATTGCCAAGAGAGAACTACTCCTTTACAGACAAAGCTGAAGATGGATAGAGAAGAGAATGTTTGAAAACCAGACTTCAGAGAATAATAAAAATATTGCCTCATTTCAAGGCAAAACAGGTAGACTGCAGTACGGTGATTTTACCTTAGGTGTCCCTCAGGTTGCCTCATATGGGCAATCCATAAAATGATATGGGAACTAGGTGTCTGGTGGGAAATTTGTGACATTCATTCGAATAGTTCATTATTTTTGGCAGCTAGTAAGGGCTTGGGATTGCAGGGAATCTGAGAATCAGCCAGGAATCAATAGCCCTAAAAAAAACTGTTGAACAAGACAGAACCTTTAAATATGTCAACATCATTATAGTTAATACTGAAATATTAGAAAAATTGTCTTAGCTTTTGGTTTATTTGCTATTTACATTTGTGGGTAAATTTCTGGCTTCAAAACCAGAAGGATTGATAGTTCTCCCCTATTTCTAGACATACGCTGGATAGCTGGTGTACAAGTTCCCTCACACTATGCCAGGGCACCTTCTGTTTCTGATTCTCAACATCTCTAAAGCAGACACTGTGTTTACATAAACTTGAAATTCCAGGTGGAACTTGGGAGTCATGAACTGTGGTGAACTGAATCTTCTTGCTTTGGATCACTGAAACTTTGAGACCCACTGAATTTGGTTCGCACACAACATTAAAAAGCATGTCGACAGATAAACAGACTTGTCCTCTAACTACTGGCAATACAGTGAGATGTCACTAAAAAGTAACTCCATAAAAATATCACCTTCTTATTCAACAGTTCATATGTACTCAGAGACAACTTATTTGCCAGTGATAAGAAAACACATGATTACATAGTAGCTACAATTTACAAGTTTTGCCATCCTCTGAGACTGAGACTTTGAAAAAATTTCTTACTCAATTCAGGACCAAAAAAAAATATCTAAATCTTGAATATTTCTGTGAACCAAAATCTGAGAATTAATTTGGATCAGGTCAACCAAAATGCATCAATCTCATTTCAAAATGTTCCACTTTGATTTTGTCCTTTTTTTTATTTACATTTTTATTATAAATTAACATTCAAAACAAAAAGCAATTTTGAACAAAAGCAAGTTTTCATTTAAAAAATGTCAAAATAGGACATTTTGACAATTCAGAAAAAATTTGGAAAAAAATTCTAAATGGGAAATTTGTTGAAACCAACCTTTATCTGTGAACTGTTTTGTTTTGATGAATCTTCCTTTTCTGAGGCAAAAATGTTTCCTTAAACAATTCCTAGACAGTTCTACTCACTGGCTCTCTAGACAACCATTAGCCATAGAGCTGGCTGAAATGTTTCAGTTGAAATTTTTTTCAGAGAGGAAATGCAGATTAAGCAACATCAAAACATTCTGTGCACTTGTGTCAGTTTTATTTATTAGTGGTCAAACACCATCCCCATTCAAAAAAAGTTGAAATGTTTCATTCTGACATTTTCAGAATGAATTTCTTTGATTTTCACAGTTGAGTGACTTTAAAAAAATTTGAATAAAATTTCAAAACAAAGCACTTGACATCAAAATAAAACATTTAATTTTGTGTCAAACGAAGCATTTTGTTTGACCCAGAACTAGTTTTTTCAACATTTAAATTTGCCAAAAAAAATTTTAAAAATGGTTCTGGTTCAACCCAAAACAATTTATTTTTAATGTATGGAATTGCCAGCACATCAAAAATTCTGTTTTTCACACAGCTTTTGTAAGCAGTCATCTGTAGGTATTACAGTAAGAGTGGGAACACTGAACATTAAACGTAGATATTTCTGGGCCCACCTGGCCCAGTTAACTCCCTTCATTTTTCAGACAAACATCCAAGGAAAATTTTGGAAACACTAAACTCTAAGCATTCATTTAACTGGCAGTATGGAAAACTGCCATCATGGAAAGGGTTAATGCTCCGGTAAAACTGCCAGATTTCTAGGTGAAAAATATCTTTCAGTCCTTGTTTCTTTCATTCATTGATCAAGGTGGTGATGAGTCTCTACTGTAATTTAACTATTATTATTAACTAATTACAAATGGAGCAACCACAGACCACCCGACCATTGTTAAGTAAGGCTAAAATATAGTGCTTCCTGGGGTGACTTGGATCATGTAGTTCAGTCAGTTCCCATCATCCTTTTGTCCCTCATATGTCTGACATGTGGATGAAACCCTCTCCATTGTGCCTTTCCTTTCTCTGAGAACAAAGAGAAATTGACAATGAAGTGGCTGCCAGCCCATTGCCACAGTCCATATATTCGCACAGCTGTCATTACGTAATCAAAGCAGCCTTATCCACAGAAAAGAATAAATGGCCTATCTGAGAGATAAATGATTTGACTGGAAAAGTTATATATGTGCTGTATGTGTTTAAAAATCTCTATAGCTGCACTTTGTTATCAAAGAGTCCAGGTTTGAAGGGATTCCCTTATGTTTCTTTTCCAAGAACAGTATTTAACAGCTACTTAACCTCTCACCTGAAGAAAAAAAAATATGCAGCTCTTCCCCGTGTAGATTTATTGATTTATTAAATTAGAAAATACTAGTCCTGCTGAGGGCCATCAAATCGCTGCAGTGGAATTTTTGTTCGCAGAAGTGGCAGGTTGTTAGAGACATTGAACATTCCAATTTAATGTAAAGTAAAGGCAAATACTGTGATACAATGAAATCACAGAACATAATTCAGTAGCTGGAAATATGCAGTGAAGCAGTCACCCCCCTGCTGTGGTAATGCTGCACATGGCTAAGTGACAACCTGAGCTCAAGATCAACAATCTCCACTAAGGTCCCCTCTTAACCCACCCTTTCCCCCCATCAAGGCCAGTAAAGAGTGCCCAAGTTGTGGATTCATTGTTTCTGGTCTCCTGGGAGGAGACGAGAGATGGAACACACATGACAGTCATGTATGCTTTACATCAAGAAACATTAACAGTACACGGAGAAACCCCAGACTATGAGCACGACGAAATTGGTCACATGACCTTTCAGGGAGGTTATAGCAACTCAGCCAAAGATGTAGGTTGCATGTTAAATTCTATCATGGGACAGGAAGAGGTATTGTGGTATAAGCACTGGATATGGACTCTGGAGATCTGGGTTGAATTTCTGATTCTACATATACTGCTTGTGCGACCTTGGGCAAGTCACTTAATCTCTGTGTCTCACTTTCTCATCTTTAAAATGGGGATAATATTCCTTTGTCTGTCTTGTCTCTTCTAAGCTTTTTGAAGCAGGCACTGGCTCTTAGAATACGTATGTACAGTCCCTACCCTCTTGGGTTCCCAATCTCTGTTGGACCCCTACGTGCTATTGAAATACAAACAAGCAACAATGATAAAAATAAGCAACTGGGTTATTTTATGGCCATTAATGACATTGTAGCTAGGTAAGCTCAGAAAATGATAAAGGTAATAAAGCCTTTACAGCATAAAATCAATTCACACAATGCTCAGGAAGGAATTTCTCCATGCAGAGGCCTATGCAAGTGGTTAGGCAGATTATGAGCAAGGGTAGGGGAGATGTTTTCTTTTGAAGCATCTGGTATTTAGTGTTGACCACTGCCAGAAGCATGGTAACAGATTATATTGTTAGAGTGTAAGGGCAGAAAAGACCATTAGATCATGTAGTCTGACCTTCTTTTATATCACAGGCCATTAAATTTCACCTTGTTATCTCTGTATTGAGCCCCATAACTTTTGTTTTGCATTTGGGGGTTTCCTCTTAGATAGGCTAGTTATTTCATAGAATATCAGGGTTGGAAGGGACCTCAGGAGGTCATCTAGTCCAACCCCCTGCTCAAAGCAGGGCCAATCCCCAGACAGATTTTTAACCCAGTTCCCTAAATGGCCCCCTCAAGGATTGAGCTCACAGGCCAATGCTCAAACCACTGAGCTGTCTCTCCCCCTTTAGATAATGTCCCAATATGAGGGATAAAAACACACTTACAATTACAATCTGAAGCAGCCATCTGGGTTAAAATAAATTAGGCTAGAATAAGAACCACCCTTACCTTTATCCCACAACTTGAATTTGCAGCTAAGTATGAACTTTGATTAAACATTTTCTTTTGTTTTTATTTCTGTGTAGCTCTGTGCTTCCTGATTTCAGCTAGGACAGGAAAGACTAAACTACCACAAATAGGGGTTTAGATATACCCTGATACAGGTATTTCCAGCCTGATCCAAATGAAGGTGTACTGTTCCTTGCCAGATGAGGATTTGCTCAGGAAAGACTTCTAGCAAACAAACACAAACCAGCCAAACAAAAATGGGAGTAATCTCTGCATGTTAGGATGCCTATTCTAACTTCACTGAACCTCCACACCTTCTGAGGTACACCCACCACTACATTTAGGGGGATAAGGATGAGGAAGGTAGCATCCACTTTACTTAATTTAACATGACTCTTCTAAATGTAAGCATCTAGTTAAAGAGGCTGAGAGGCCAGCATTACATGCTGAGGCTCAGTTCTTTGACTGGCAAGCCACTTCCATAACTATGTGCCCATCTCTGCTCCTTCCTACCAAATCACTCACTTTCTCTCTCTCTACCAGTGGCATAACCTTTGCCCCAAGACCCCTCTGTGGTGTCTCACAAGGAACAGGTCTGGGCCCTTCCTTCTTCCTTTTTTGGCACCTTGGCAATCAATTTATACCAGCTGAGGATCTGTCCCTTTATCCCTATTTTTGCCATGATACACTAATAATTCAATAGCATATGCCTTTTGACACCATGAATGTCACTTCCCAGTCCATCCTCTTGGCCTCAAATACCCCCTCTAAGTGTCATGATCACATCAGCAACTCTGCTAGCTCTACATTTCAGGATTCAGTCAAAAACCGACACATGCAACCCACTTTTTCCCTTTTAAAAAGGAACACTCCATGGATCACTCCTCCTGCATTCCTAGGCCTCATCTCTCCCTGATCCCTTCTGCATTTCCACCACTGTCCCTGCACAAAATCTTTCCATTGCTGTTGAAGAATTTTCTCCATTGTATCTCCTACCATTCAGCCTTCCTGTATTTATACCTCAACTCCTCTCCATCCAGTTTTCAGGCTTATCTGAAAACATCTCTTTCATTTTACCTATTATGTCTCTTCATTGCTCTCTTGCTCTGTTACAGTATATTTTCTTAATCTCTTTAGTGGCCTAATTTACATTGGCTCCCAAAAGATTTTAGACTTAATCTACATGCAATATGCTATACAACAGCCAGGGCCGGCTGCAGGCACCAGCTGAGCAAGCTGGTGCTTGGGGCAGCATATTCTATGGGGCGGCATTCCGCCCAAACCCAGGGCAGCACGGACAGTTCTTTTTTTTTTTTTGGTTTGCCGCTCCGGCCGCCCTGTAGGGGGCAGCAGTGTGGAGGAGGGGAGCGCCCTGCAGCAAACTGGGCAGGGCAGACCCTGTTCTTCCCTCTCCACCGACTGGAGCGGAGCAGAGCCCTCCCGGCAGGCGGCGCAGTGGTCGGGACCGCGGGACAAGCTCCCTGCTGAAGCCCTGGCCGCCCCCCTGCTCTCTCTCTCCCCCACTCCCTCCCCGCTAGACTGGGTGCGCATTCCACTGCACGTCTGCAGCACAGGGAGTCCCTCTGCACCCTGGCTCCGGCTGCCCAGCAGGGTTTTTGTTGTTGTTTTTTCTCCCCTGCTTTGCCACTCCGGCCGCACCGGCTTTTTTTTCCCCCCTGCTTTGCCGCTCCGGCCATGCCCCAGGTTTTTTGTTTTGTTTTGTTTTCTTTCCCTGCTTTGGCGCTCCGGCCGCGCTGCAGGTCCCTCTCCACCACCACCAGCACCCGCCACGCTGCTCCGGCCGTGCCACAGGTTTTTTTGTTTTGGTTTGGTTTTTTCCCCTCCTGCTTTGCCGCTCCACCCCCTCCCCCCTCCCCGTTTTTTTTTTTTTTGCTTGGGGTGGCAAAAAAGCCAGAGCCGGCCCTGACAACAGCGTATTGTCTTGTAACAAGCAAGCTACCTCTTATACATCGGAAGGGGCCTTTTTGTTGGAAAGTCACTTGGTTCCAGATTTTCAAAGGAGGTAAATGTCACCCCCAAATGTGAAACTCAGCTTTGTTCTGAAGGGACTAGCATCCCAGATTAGGTTCAAGTCAATGTATCAGTTTAAGTCCATCTTTGGCTCTGAGCCTCTTTTTCAAACTAAGATATGCAATTGGTCTTTGATGTCCTCGTTCAAAGAACTTTGCACACAGCTCCCACCAGCACTAAGTGAGGGGAAGAGGAGGGGAGAGGTGCAAAGAAATGCCTTGTGACACCCATGTATTTCCCAAGATACTACCAAAAAGGTACAACAGCTAGCAAATCACAGTTCAAATGTGAAACTGTGAGAACAGGTGCAGCAGACCACAATCAAGTTTGAGGCAGGCTCTTCAGAGCTGGAATTTCTTGAAACTCCCCAACAATTTTCCAAGAGGAATGATAATGGGATATGTCTTTGCTACAGAGTTAACTCAGGTGATCAGCACCCAGGGTTAGCCTAGCCCAGATGTGAGCAGTCACACTGCAAAGCCCTACCCATATTTACTATATCTTCTGTGGTGCTAGACTCATCCATACATGTCACTAGGGCAACTCCTAGGGTTCTTTGTGCTGCAGCAAGTTTTATGATTCTTTCCCAGTGAATTGTGGGAGAACTTGTCTGTCCTTCTGGGCACATGGGGGAATTGTAGGAAGACAGTAGAGGACTATCAGCACTCAAGTGTCACTAAAGCCTGTGTCCTCAACTGCAAAGGGGATGGGTTACCAGGCTGAGTGAAGGTAACACCCAGGCTTAGCCACACCCTCAGCCAAACCAACAAGCCTAGATTTCAAGCACCACTAAACTCAAGTGAAAGGATTTTGTGTATGGATCGGAAGGGGTTAGAAACAATACCAAAGCAACAGCTTGGATTAACTCTGCAGTGAAGACATGTCCTTGGAGGATGAACATGAAAAATAAGTACATGATGGCATGATTCCAACGAGGTTCAGGTTGGGTAACGGTTTGAATATCATCTCTGACTTTGTGAAAAAGAGTCAGCACCACTATGAAGGGGATTACAGTGCTGCCAATGAAAACAAACAGATCCTGGGTAAATTTTTCAAAAGTGCCTACATGTCCTATTTTCAAAAGTTACTTAGAAATTTAAGCAGCCTAATCACATAGGCACTTTTGAAAATTTTACCCCATATCATACACACCAGAAACATCTGGAAAATGCAGTGCAAAATACCAAAAGATCTCTGAGTTGGAATGTATACCACTGTAGGATGGGAACATCCAAAGGTGTTCAAGCTTGTTTTTGCTCAGAGAGCTTGTCTATATCGGGAAATTTTATTATGTCTAAACACAGTTTTTAACAATCGAGCTAGCTGCCATGGTTCATAGATTTTAAGGGACCATTTTGATCACTTAGTTAGATCTCGAGTTTTGTTATTCCTGTTTTACACAGGGGGAACTGAAGCACAGAGATTAAATGACTTGATGAAGGTCACACAGAAAGCAGATCTAAGACCTGAACCCAAATCTCGAATCCTGTCCAATGCCTTTAGCAGAAAACCATCCTTCTTATATGATGGTGACCATGAATTCATGGAATCATAGACTTTAAGGTCAGAAGGGACCATTATGATCATCTAGTCTGACCTCCTGCACAATAAAGGCCACAGAATCTCACCCACTCACTCTTATATCTGAGCCATTGAAGTCCTCAAATCATGGTTTAAAGACTTCAAGATGCAGAGAATCTTCCAGCAAATGACCCATGCCCCACGCTGCAGAGGAAGGCGAAAAACCCCCAGGGCCTCTGCCAATCTGCCCTGGAGGAAAAATCCTTCCTGACCCCAAATATGGCGATCAGCTAAACCCTGAGCATGTGGGCAATACACACCAGCCAGACTAACAGGCCTGTAGTTACCCGGATCATCTTTTTTCCCTTTCTTAAAGATAGGAACTATGTTAGCAATTCTCCAGTCATACAGTACAACCCCAGAGTTTACAGATCCATTAGCAAGAATTTTTAATGACTTTGCAATTTCATGTGCGAGTTCCTTTAATATTCTTGGATGAAGATTATCTGGGCCCCCCAATTTAGTCCCATTAAGTTGTTTGAGTTTGGCTTCTACCTCAGATGTGGTAATATCTACCTCCATATCCTCATTCCCATTTGTCATCCTACCATTATCCCTAAACTCCTCATTAGCCTCATTAAAGATTGAGGCAAAGTATTTGTTTAGATATTGGGCCATGCCTAGATTATCTTTAGCCTCCACTCCATCTTCCGTGTTTAGCGGTCCCACTTCTTCTTTCTTGGTTTTCTTCTTATTTATATGGCTATAGAACCTTTTACGATTGGTTTTAATTCCCTTTGCAAGGTCCAACTCTACATGGCTTTTGGCCTGTCTCACTTTATCTCTACATGTTCTGACCTCAATAAGGTAGCTTTCCTTGGTGATCATTCCCATCTTCCATTCCTTGTAGGCTTTCTGCTTTTTCTTATTCCCCTCTCTGAGATGCTTGCTCATCCAGCTTGGTCTACAACTCCTGCCTATGAATTTTTTCCCCTTTCTTGGGATGCAGGCTGCTGATAGTTTCTGCAACTTTGACTTGAAGTAATTCCAGGCCTCCTCCGCCTTTAGATCCACAAGTTCTTCAGTCCAATCCACTTCCCTAACTAATTTCCTTAATTTTTTTAAGTTAGCCCTTTTGAAATAAAAAACCCTAGTCCCAGATCTATTTTTGTTTATCGTTCCATTTAGTTTAAACTGAATAAGCTCATGATCGCTCGAACCAAGGTTGTCCCCTACAACGATTTCTTCTATGAGGTCCTCACTACTCACCAATACCAAATCTAAAATGGTATCCTCTCTTGTTGGTTTAGCAACTACTTGGTGAAGGAATCCATCAGCTATCCTATCTAGGAAAATCTGAGCCCTATTACTATTACCAGCACTTGTCCTCCAGTCTATATCTGGGAAGTTAAAGTCTCCCATGATCACACAATTCCCATTAGTACTTACTTCATTAAAAAGGTCTCTATCCATATCCAAATCAGATCCCAGCAGTCTATAGCACACCCCAAGCACTATCTCAGGGGAGGCTCTAGTAGCTTTCTTCCTCAATGTGATTTTTGCCCAGACGACTCTGTCTTATCCATTCCATCCCTTCTTATTTCTTTACAGTCTATCTCATTATTGATATACAATGCTACTCCACCACCTTTGCCTTTATTTCTGTCTTTCCTAAACAACACATACCCTTCACTACCTGTACTCCAGTCATGACTATTATTCCACCATGTTTCTGTTATCCCTATAATATCCAGTTTCACTTCCTGCACCAGTAACTCTATTTCCTTCATTTTGTTCCCTAGGCTCCTTGCATTGGTGTACAAACATCTTAATTCTTGCTGTTTGGCTTCGCTTACATTCTTTACCCGATTAGGCCCAGACATTCTACCACCAGTATCACCTATTAGAATGGTATCTACACTACCCTTCCTCCGTATGTCCATTCTCCTACCCACGGCTGTATCCTTTCTTACTTTGTTTTCTTCCCTCTCAATGTTAAAATCCAGCATGGAGATTACCTGGACATCTCCCTCCAATTCCTAGTTTAAAGCTCTCTTAATCAGTTGTGCCAGCCTCCATCCTAGAAGTCTATTTCCATCCCTAGTCAGGTGAAGTCCATCCCAAGAGAACAGTCCTCTGTCCATGAATGCCTCCCAGTGGCCATACATCCCAAAGCCCTCCTTATAGCACCACTGCCTGAGCCATCTGTTGATCGTCGCACCTTTGTTGCCCTTCTCTAGGAACAGGCAGAATCCCACTGAAGATCACCTGAGCCTCGATTTTTTTAAGTGTCTTCCCCAGCCTGACATAGTCTCTCTTGATACGTTCCAGCAAGAATCTAGCCATATCATTTGTTCCCACATGCAGGACAGTCAGTGGATTCTTTCCCACTCTCGTTAGGATCCTCTTCAGCCTCAGGTCCACATCTCGTATCTTAGCACCCAACAGACAGCACACCCTTCTGTTCTCCAGATCAGCTGTGGTTACAGGCTTGTCTATTCTTCTCAGTAAGGAGTCCCAATCACGTAGACCTGCCTTTTCCTGGTGACGGTGTGATTCTCCAGTCTATCCCCTGTTCCCTCTGGCTGCAAGTCCTCTCGATTCCTATTCACCCTTGCTATCCTCCTGGGGATCATATCTGGTGTTATTATCTCCATTGACTCTTCCCCTCTTCTTATAGGACTAGCCGCTCTTCTCTTCTTCCTTGCCCTCTCACCTTCAGCAACCACCTGCTGTGCCCCTTCTTCATTTTCCAACTCTGTACACCTGCTCCTGAGCTCTATTTCTCCTTCACTAGCCCGTCTTTTCCTCTGCCTGGTTCTCTTAGTCACATGCTTCCACCGTCCACTTTCCTCATCCAGCAGTCTACCCTCAGAGTTCTTTGGTCCTGCTTCCATCTGCAAGTCTGAGCTTTTCTCCTCAGCCTCCTCATGTCTTTGCTCCATCATCTGCTCGAACCCCTTTCTAAACTCAGCCAGAGTTTCCACCTGCATCTCCAGTCCTCGGATCTTTTCTTCCAACAGCTCTATCAGGCGGCACTTCATGCAGATGAAATTTTTATCAGGTACCCCCTCCAGGTTCATGTATATGTCGCAGCTTCCACATCCAGTCATCTTCATTGTGTCTTCCACTGCTTGGGTCACTACAACTGCTGCCTCTGTGTCTGTCATAGGCTTCCCACCTAAATCCTGTAAATCTGGGAAACACAAATCAAACCAAAACACAACCAACCACAGCAAAACAAACTCCCAACAAGCACCAAGACACTGCTAGAACACCGCACACTCCCTTCAGTAGTCTGTCTGTTCCTCTGTCTGCCTCTTAGTCTTCTCTCAAACTCTCACTCAAACTCCCCTGTTTACAGCTCTGTTTGCTGGCTCCTGTGCCACTGCAGCTGTCTATGCCGCTGCCTGACTGGCTGGCTACCTTTATAGGACCCCAGTCAGAGAAGCCCCACCCCCAATCAGGGCTCAGCTTCTCTCCCAGCACACTGCCCCCTACCAGCCTCCACACATACAAATACAAATAGCTACAAATACCTTCTCCTTCAACAGAAGTCCCACTCAAACTCCCCTGTTTACAGCTGTTTACTGGCTCCTGTGCCACTGCAGCTGACCCAAGACCTGAACCCAAATCTCTTGAGTCCTGTCCAATGCCTTTAGCAGAAAACCATCCTTCTCATATGATGGTGACCGTGAATCCATGGTCAGGGTAGAGAAGGACAAGTCATGTTTACCATCATGCCCACTAGTCCTGGTTAAGCACCACTAGGACCTGGGTTTAAAACTGTGTTTAAATGAGGTAACATAGGTAAGCTGAAAGTCTGTCATAAGAACATAAGAATGGCCTTACTGGGTCAGACCAAAGGTCCATCCAGCCCAGTATACTGTCTGCCGACAGTGTCCAATGCAAGGTAATGATCAAGTAATCTCTCTCCTGCCATCCATCTCCACCCTCTAACAAACAGAGGCTAGGGACACCATTCCTTACCCATCCTGGTTAATAGCTATTAATGGACTTAACCGCCATGAATTTATCTAGTTCTCTTTTAAACCCTGTTTGACTGTGCGCTGTGTGAAGAAGAACTTCCTTTTATTTGTTTTAAATCTGCTGCCAATTAATTTCATTTGGTGGCCCCTAGTTCTTATATTATGGGAACAAGTAAATAACTTTTCCTTATTAACTTTCTCCACACCACTCATGATTTTATATACCTCTATCATATCCCCCCTTAGTCTCCTCTTTTCCAAGCTGAAAAGTCCTAGCCTCTTTAATCTCTCTTCATATGGGACCTGTTCCAAAACCCTAATCATTTTAGTTGCCCTTCTCTGAACCTTTTCTAATGCCAGTATATTTTTTTTGAGATGAGGAGACCACATCTATATGCAGTATTCAAGATGCGGGCATACCATGGATTTATATAAGAGCAATAAGATATTCTCCATCTTATTCTCTATCCCTTTTTTTAATTATTCCTAACATCCTGTCTGCTTTTTTGACTGCCACTGCACACTGCGTGGATGTCTTCAAAGAACTATTCACGATGACTCCAAGATCTCTTTCCTGATTAGTTGTAGCTAAATTAGCCCCCATCATATTGTATGTATAGTTGGGGTTATTTTTTCCAATGTGCATTACTTTACATTTATCCACATTACATTTCATTTGCCATTTTGTTGCCCAATCACTTAGTTTTGTGAGATCTTTTTGAAGTTCTTCACAGTCTGCTTTGGTCTTAACTATCTTGAGCAGTTTAGCATCATCTGCAAACTTTGCCACCTCACTGTTTACCCCTTTCTCCAGATCATTTATGAATAAGTTTAATAGGATTTGTCCTAGGACTGACCCTTGGGGAACACCACTAGTTACCCCTCTCCATTCTGAGAATTTACCATTTATTCCGACCCTTTGTTCCCTGCCTTTTAACCAGTTCTAAATCCATGAAAGGATCTTCCCTCTTATTCCATGACAACTTAATTTACATAAGAGCCTTTGGTGAGGGACCTCGTCAAAAGCTTTCTGGAAATCTAAGTACACTATGTCCAGTGGATCCCCCTTGTCCACATGTTTGTTGACCCCTTCAAAGAACTCTAATAGATTAGTAAGACATGATTTCCCTTTACAGAAATCATGTTGACTTTTGCCCAACAATTTATGTTCTTCTATGTGTCTGACAATTTTATTCTTTACTATTGTTTCAACTAATTTACCCGGTACTGATGTTAGACTTACCAGTCTGTAATTGCCAGGATCACCTCTAGAGCCCTTTTTAAATATTGGCATTACATTAGCTATCTTCCAGTCATTGAGTACAAAAGCTGATTTAAAGGACAGGTACAAACTATAGTTAATAGTTCCGCAATTTCAAATTTAAATTCTTTCTTATTCATATGCTCTGAGCATGTGTAGACAACAGAGGTTACAAACCATAGTTAATAGTTCCACAATTTCACATCTGAAATTCATTCTTGCTCATATGCTCTGAGCATGTGTAGACAACACATAGGTAATAATGCCAGTGGGCCAAGTGCTTCCACAATTGGTAGCAAAAGTGGAGCTGTATCAGGGATAGATCAATAATGAAGAGGTTTCTGAACACACACAGGGTGGATGCAGTCACAGAAGGAGAATTAAGGATTTTTCCAAGTCCTACACAACTGTCTGAGCAGCCAGCAGTGTCAATTAAAATGAAATTAAGACCTATATAAACATCACCATTACCACCATAGGTGCAGGAACTAGAGGTGCAGGGGGTGCTGCAGCCCCATGTGCTTGGAATAGGGTATGGGGGTCAGCTTTCAGCATCCCCACTATTAAAAATGTTCCAACACCACTGATCACTCCTGCTCAAAAGCATTGTGAAGATGTTGCCAAAACACTAACACCACTTAAATCTAAACAGCCTGCATGAATCATGGAGAAACACATTTTTCAGGGGATTGCCATAATTAAAGGGCAACCCTTTTCACTCCCTGACTCAAATTCAGTCAATCTGTTAAGGAAAAAATAAATAAATTAAAAACAAAACCTCAGGGTAAAGCTGTAAAATGTTGCACTTCCTAAACAATGTGTAAGGGCACAACAAAACCTCAATGACGCTGAAGAGGGAAACATACTATCTAGTATGTCTACAGGGAATATTAGTTGGGCCCTGCCCAAAACAGTACGTTCATGATCAGAACACCTGATTACTTTATTCTTAATGATGACAGACATGGCATAGGTTTTGCTTATTCCACACGTTTCTCCCCTATTCAAAGCACTGGAAAGGAACCCTCATTCTCTTGAAAGTCAGTCTCCCTCTTCAGTCAGTTGTGAGTCTCACATGGTCAGACATGCACTGCAGATAGTGTTAGTTTTATGATTAGAACTGTCTGCTGTGAGACACATTTTAAAATTCATGACCTTTCCTGTCAGGGTTCAATAACAGACCATCCTGAAGATGAAAGCCTAGCTTAGTCTCCTGCTGCAAGCAGCTTTCCTCTTCCTTCCTGCTCCTCATCTTTTCCCCTGAACATTTACTTCCAATTATTTTACAGTTTGTCTTGCGTTAGCAGTGGTTTTAAAATCACTAATGAATTGAGGTAAATTAAAGTTCATCGGTATCTGAACCAAGCATGTGTTTCAACTCTACAGACATGCCTGGCTATCAAAGGTATCTTCCTTTGTCAGGTAGAAGATACTCTGGCGAGGCCGCAGCTGGGCAAAAGAGATAGAGCAGAGTTTTGAAGAGAAAGACAACAAGGGAGGGAGGGGGGCACTGCTACATTTCCTGTAGAACAGACATTTGCTGAGGCAATAGCTGTAAACCAATGGGGGAGGAACACACCAGACACAGCACACTTGCTGGCACCAGCACAGCACTGCAGACCCTGCCAATGGAAATTAAAGAGGAATGTGTTTGCTTCTTACCACAATTAGAAGCAACAACAAAAAACCATCCTCTCAGTGGATTGTTGTCAGGAATTTTATTTTACCATCTTCCCATAGTCCTGCTGCTGGCTTCTTCTCAAGGAAAATCCATGAGAATAAACACATATATTCCTAATTTATACTCTACAGGTCAGGACATTTCTGCTCATTCCCCAGGCACTGGCATGAACCATGCTCCTTTGTCGAGCTGGCCAGAAAAAAACAATTCTGCTTCGTAAAACATTATGAGGTTTTGACATTTGTTTTTGTTCAGGTGTGAAACCAGAATAAGACCCTATTGACAGTTTGAGAGAGGGAGTGAGTGTGTCTCTTTCTGACTACTGCACAGTGGTTAAAGATTGTCTCAGACGTGGGAGACCCAGGTTCAAGGTCCTTCTCCAAATCAGGCAGCCCCCATTTGGTGCAATGAATACGATGGACCAGATTCAGCAGTGATGTACTTGGTGAGGTATGTTACACAACAGGTATAAACTAGTTACAATTTGAGTGTCATTGGCAAAACAGTGCAAACACCACCACCTCTTTTGGCATTCAGTGAGTGTGCAAAATGAGTGTACTCTCACCAATTTGGCATTCCATGTGTACCTAGTTCAAGGCCTATGGTAAGCAGGTACAGCTTCTCCTGAAGTCAATAGGATTGCACCCACTTGCCCCAGCAATCTGGAGATTTTTGCAGTGTAAATCAAAGTAAAGGGGGCCCAATATATATTACACCCTCCTGTAATTTGTTTTTCTGCTACTACCCCAATGAAAAAGTCCTACAGAGAATTTAATGGAGAATGACTACTATGCTATAGAAATTTGAAAACAACCTATAAAGAATTTATCCTTGCAATAGAACTCTATTCTCTATTAAATTCTGCTGGGTGTTTTAAAAATTCTACAAGAAATTATCTTATTCCCTGTTCCATAGAATTAATAGCAATTTCCATAGAACCCTGTTTAATTTCTTTACAACCTCTCACTAGCTTCATCCCTGTTACGTTCTACAAGTACCTGAAACCCAAGGCTGTTGGACAGATGTGGCATTTGGGCCGAGTAATTCACCATCTGTGCAGTCACCAATGAAATTCTTGCATTCAAATTAGCTGTAGAGTAAGAAGTAGCAAGGACAGTGCCAGGGGTGGCTGTAGGCATTTTGCCGCCCCAAACACGGCAGGCAGGCTGCCAAAGGCAGCCTGTCTGCCACCCTCGCGGCGCCAGCAGAGCGCCCCCTGTGGCATGCCGCCCCAAGCACACGCTTGGCGTGCTGGGGCCTGGAGCCGCCCCTGGACAGTGCACTCGCAGGGCAGTTTTCCTTTTTCTTGTGTGTGTTGGGTTCCAGATACCTCATGGGAAGCTGTCTAGAGTCTGATGTTCTCTAGCCACAGAGCAGATGTTGCCTGGGTAGCTAACAGCAGTACAAGCTTCCATATTTTGCCCCACCAAGATGTCTCAGTCCTGTCCTGAAGGAACCACTACTAAGGATGAAAGAATGGTCAGGCACCTCGGCCCTTTCAATCCTTGGACAGTCTACTGAGATACAAGGATGCCAAGGAGTGCCAGCTGTTGGGATATAGATACCTTAGTTCCATTCCCAGTGGATGTCAGTGCTTAGATCAAGTGGCAAGAGGCAACATTTCATGTCCTTGTGTGAGATAAGGGTCTGAAAAATCAATTGACTCTAATAGGTAAGAGGAAAAAGCTATAAAAAGGCTAAAAAATATACATTTTATGTACTGTATTCTGTGCCATATTAGATAATATACTTGAATCTGATGCAATAAATATATATGTTATGCACTTACACATGTGTGTCAGTGTTCCTGTCTGTTACATTTCTTCTTCTAATGGACCTTGAAATTTTGTTTACTTCACCTTTCTCATATCTGCACCACCAGAGACTTAATTTGGGAACCTCAGACACCACTAGCAATCTCTTTCAAGGGGAATATCTTTCCTGTTCTTTTTCCTTTGCTGGTTGGAGATTTATCCCAAATTGCACATTGATCACTTGCACAGGCTAGTTTTTGTCATTTGCTATTGTGAAACTAAGCACAGACCGTGCCTCGTAAAAAAGAAGGGGAAAAAATGAGTAGCAGAGAAGGGGCTCTTTAGCACAATATGCTTGGTTTACCATCACCCAACCTTTCCCCCTTTTCACTATACCCCTCCTTCTTAGAGCTGGCTAAATAATGCAAATACATTTAATTGTATAGCTTATTTGATAAATCAAGGCAAATTTTGGCAAATATATTATATGTGGGATAATATTAAACCAGCTCTGCTCTTTCTTCAGAAACTAACAAATGTTTCAAACTCTTTTTTTTTTTGCTTAAACTGCATCCCCCTAGTAACTTAGTAATATGACAGTAGCATTTAGAGACCCCAACTCAGGCCTGCCGACAGCAATTCCAGGCCCCAGGGCAGACCAGTCAATGGGTCCCCTAGAAAGGGATGTGCCTGCCTGGCGGCTTTCGCCGCCGCCGGTATCACCCTGCACAGGTCTAGGAGCCAGGGCCAGATTAACCTTTTGTGGGCCTGGCACCAAACATATTTGTGGGCCCCCATGGGCGCAGTGGAGCGTGGTGCAGGGAGGTCAGTACCTGGAGAAAGGGGCTGGCTAGGGGCAATGGGGCATGGCATGGAGGGGGCGGCCCCGCTCTGACAAGCCCAGCACGAGGGCACTGTTTACAAACTGGCAGCCGCCAGACACACACTGGCCTGCCCAGCCCTGTACTGCCAGCATGCCCCTTTCCTTCTGGGGGGGCCCCATGCCGTGTCACACAGCCCCCCCCCCAACTCCCTATTCCCAGCCTCCCCTGGACTCAGTATGCTGAGCGCTCCCCACCCCCGCACACAGCCCCACCACAACTGCCCTGTGCCCTGCACACCACAGTCCCTGCCCAGCACTCCCCCTGCCCACAGCCCCACCACAGCTGCTCAGCACTCCGGACAGACCATGCATTGCCCAGTTCCCCAACACACATAGATCTTCCCCACTGCCCAGCACCCCCCAATAACCTCCCCCCTTGCCTAGCACTCCAACACACAAACCTCCCCAATGCCCAGTGCCCCCCACCTCCTCACAGCCCAGGACCTCCCCCACAACCTCCCCCCCAGACCCACTCCCCCATGCCCTGCCCCCCTGGCTGCACTCATCAGCCCTGCTGAGCCAGCACAGAGCAGGGATCCCTGGTCCCAGCACAGTCCTAGGGGGCAGAACAGCTGAAGCTTGGGAGCCCAGAGCAGTCTCATCCCCTGGGGCCCCACCCAGCCCTACCTGCCTGGCGCTGCTGCCTGCAGTAGAGAGGAGGCATTTCCTTGCAGGGGCAGGGCAGCCACCGACTTCCCCAGCCCGCTGCTTCTGCAGAGCAGGCCCGGTGGCTCGTCTGGGCAATTAAAAAGGGCCCGGGGCTCCCAGATGCTGCCACTACCACAGCAGCGGTGGTGGCTGGGGGCCCCTGAGCCTTTTTAAATTGCCCATGCCCCTGGGCAATTGCCACCTTTGCCCCTGCTGTCGGCAGGCCTGCCTCAACTGAGATCAGGGCCCCATTGTGCGAGGAGCTGTACAAACACAGAGGGAGGACAGCACAATCATTGCCATAAAGAGCTCACTATCCAAGGCCTTATCTACATTTGAAAGGATCTGTCGGTATAGATATACTGGTGGAGCTATGCTAACAAACTGCCCTAACGGAGATGTAACTCATAGCAACAAGAGTACATCAGTGTAGTTTAAACCAGTTCCCTGAATGAAATAAGCTATACTGGCAAAAGTTCTTTTGCCTATATAACTGTGCCTGCATTTGGGCTTTTGCCAGCACATTATGTTGAGTTATGATTTTTTCACACTGGGAACTCACATAACTATGTAGGCAAAACTTTCAGTGTGGACCAGCCCTGAGACAGGCAAAAGGCAGCAGGGAGACTGGAGCAACGGCCCAGAGTAACAGCCAGTGCTGGGAACAGAAAACAGATCTTCTGGGTCCCAGTGCAGTGCCCTATCCACTGCCTCTACAATTACACCATACCTTTTATTATCCCTTAGGCTTTTGTCTACACTACAAGCTAGGGGTGTGATTTCCCTGCCTCTGTACACATACTCCTGCTAGCTGTCATCATGTTTGCATAAGTACTGCAGAAAGGGATCTGGGGGCTCACATTGGATCACAAGTTCACAGAATCATAGATTATTAGGGTTGGAAGGGACCTCAAGAGATCATCTAGTCCAACCTCCTGCTCAAAGCAGGACCAATCCCCAAATCCCTAAATGGCCCCCTCAAGGATTGAACTCACAACGCTGGGTTTAGCAGGCCAATGCTCAAACCACTGAACTATCCCTCCCTTCCAAGTTCAAGGAAAGGAAGACAAAGAGGCAAGCTTGCTGAAGAGGAAACTTTTGCTTGCCAGGCCACCCAAAGCTGAAGGACATTAGCTGTAGGGGCCCATGTTCCAGAGGAGAAGCCATGAACTGGAGGGGTGAGGTGCAGGAGACTGTACTTGGAACCCTGAAAGAACATTGACCCATATCCCAAAGAATGTTCAAGAGTGATGAGGAAACAGTCAGGAAATGCATAGAGGTATATATTGTTTTCCACAGATTTGTATCTCTCCTGTGCTGTCTAAATTATAGAATGATTGTTTTAGAAATCCTTCTGCAAAGTCTGTGTATCCATTTGCTTCCACTACCACATGTCTCCTGGAGGAGCTCTGGGAAGGAGCTCTGGGAAGGGTATGCTAAATGAGTCAACACTGTAACACTGTTGCAAAAAAAGCAAACATCAAATAAATACAACTATGACATAGTTGGCATAACAGAGACTTGGTAGGATAATAGGCATGACTGGAATATTGGTATAGAAGGGTACAGCTTACTCAGGAAGGACAGACAGGAAAAAAAGGGTGGAGGTGTTGCCTTATATATTAAAAATGTACACACGAACTGAGGTTGAGATGGAAATAGGAGACAGACTTGTTGAAAGTCTCTGGGTAAGGATAAAAGGGGTAAAAAAAACAAGGGTGACATCATGGTAGGGGTCTACTACAGACCACCTAACCAGGAAGAGATGGTGTGGATGAGGCTTTTTTAAAACAACTAACAAATTCATCCAAAGCACAGGACTTGGTGGTCCTGGGGGACTTCAGTTACTCAGACATCTGTTGGGAAAATAACACAGCAGGGCACAGATTATCCAACAAGTTATTGGAATGTATTGGAGACCATTTTTTATTTCAGAAAGTGGAGAAAGCTACTAGGGAGAGGCTGTTCTAGATTTGATTTTGACAAATAGGGAGGAACTGGTTGAGAATTTGAAAGTGGAAGGCAGCTTGGGTGAAAGTGATCATGAAATGGTAGAGTTCATGATTCTAAGGAATGGTAGGAGGGAGAACAGTAAAATAAAGACAATGGCTGCCCTGACCACCCCCTCACACACACCCAACCCTCTGCCCTGACCCCCCCCTACACACACACACCCAGCCCTCTGCCCTGACCCCCCCCACACACACACCCCAGCCCTCTGCCCTGACCCCCACACACCCCAGGCCCAGGCCCTGAGCCCTGCACAGACCCCAGGCCCCTGCCCTGTGCCCTCCTCATAAACACCCAGCCCTCTGCTTGACTCCTTCACACACACCCCACGACCCCAGCCCTGACTCTGGCACCCACACACATACCCAGCCCCCCCACACCCCATGCACCCACCACATCCTGACTCTTGCACCCCCCACATTCCCACCTGCACCCCTCGCACCAAATGGGAGCTGCCCAGGTAAGTGCCCCACACCTCGTGCCCCAACTCTGAGCCCCCTCCCTCATTCTAGCTCCTGGCCAGACCCTTCACCCCCAGCCCTGTGCTCAGTGCACTCCCACCCTCAGCTCAGTACAGAGAGCGAGGAAGAAAATAGGCCAGAACCAGGGAGAAGGTAGGTACACACTGTATGTGGGCAGAGCCAGGACCCCAGACCAGCAGCGGGCTGAGCGGGTCCAGCAGCCGGAGGATGGAACCCCTGAGCGGCAGTGGGCTGAGCGGCTCAGCCCACTCCTGATCTGGGGTCCCGGCCGCCGTCCCCACACAGCCCGCTGCCGGTCTGGGGTTCTGGCTGCCGGACCCTTGTCAGCTGGAGCCCCGGCCGCAGGCCCCGCTCAGCCCGCTGCCAGCCTAGGTGAACGAAACCCCAGACCAGCAGTGGGCTGAGCGGGCCAGCGGCGTAAGATCAACATTTTAATTTAATTTTAAATGAAGCTTCTTAAACATTTTGAAAACCTTGTTTATTTTACAATACAACACTAGTTTAGTTATATAATATATAGACTTATAGAGAGAGACCTTCTAAAAAACATTAAAATGTATTACCGGCACGTGAAACCTTAAATTAAAGTGAATAAATGAAGACTCGGCACAGCACTTCTGAAAGGTTGCCGACCCCTGATCTAAGCACTATACCTAGATGTACAGACACGCTTCTCAACCTGTATATTACATAATTTTAACATTAGCTTTAATAACATTTTTATATCTGGAAAATCTCAGACAAAATGTTTCAGTTATTTCAGAAAAGGAGGTTAGGGGAAAATACATTGTTTTGCCCACATTAAATTCTGGCAGCCTTTTCTTCAAGAAGCTCCCATGTGCCCCTGTGCTTTGGAGGAGAGTTTTTTAATTTGGCAAAAGGGTGGCCTTTGTGCCTTTTGCGCCTGTGAAAATCCACCCATATCTGACCTAGTTATAAGCCTTTGAAAAATCACCAATTGCACGTGCTCAGTAGATACTTGCTTTGCTAGAGCTTCACAGCTTGCCTTATATTCCTTCTGAAGATTCAGTTTGCATTGAGCATGGTCCAGCCTGGGGCTGAGAAAAAAATTCCCTGCAATTCCAGTTCTGGCCACTCTGGCCTGTACTGGCTCTACCAGAACCGAGAGCAGGGAGACAGTCTCTCCTATGCTCTCAGTGACACCCGGTTGGGCCCAAGCAGGACGGAGGATAAGACTCCTGATTCAAATGCAGAGGGGATAAGAGCCAGACTGAAGAGGATGAGGAGGTAGATTAGAACTGGAGGCTGGCAGTGGGGGTGGGAGAGAGGGAAACTGGGAGTTGGGGTAACAGGGACACTGGGAGCCAAGGGGGCTTGGGGAAGGTGGGGCGAGGGGAGACTCTTCTGATGAGGGTCTGGTAAGGAAGAACTGGGACTGGGTGTGCAAAGAGACTGAGACGAGGAATCAGGTGGAGGGCATGGACACAGATTGGATGATGAGCTTGAGGGGAGAGAGACTAGGACTGGGAGTCAGTAAAGATAGGAAATGTGAGCGGAGTGGAGACTGCATCGGTGTGAGAGGAGAGAGAGATTGGATAGGACTGCATAATGTGGACTACAGACTGCATTATGAGAATCTTTAGTTACATGATCACTTTTTTTTCATTGGACATCTGCCTTATTCAGTGCACAGAATGGACCTGCTCTGAGGGCGAATCGGGGCTGCACAGCAAAGGAGGCTGTTGCCTGTAGGACGTCCACTTCATTTGTTGCGGAAGCTGAAAGGTGTGTAGCGAATCAGGCAGAAAGAGAAAGGCGGGTCTCATGAATGCTGCCCTGGGGAATTGGATTCTATCCCTGCCTCTGCCAGTGAGTTCCTATGTAATTCTGGGCAAGTCACTTAACCAAACTTTTCACAGGTGGTCACTCATTGTGTTCCTCATTTTCTGGGTACCCAACTTCTTACCCTGGAAGTCTGATGGAAAAAGTGCTGGCAGTCTCAACTGCAGCTGAAGTCATTGGGAGCAGTGCTTTGAACATATAAACATAAAAACAGCCATACAGGATCAGACCAATGGTCCATCTAGCCCTGTATCCTGTCTTCCAACAGTGGCCAATGTCATATGCTTTAGAGGGAATTAACAGAATGAGGCAATTGTCGAGCAATCCATGCCCTGTTGTCCACTCTCAGATTCTGGCAGTCAGAGGCTTAGAGACACCCAGAGCATAGGGTTGTGTCACTGACCATCTTGGCTAATAGCCATTGATGGACCTATCCTCCATGAACTTATCCAATACAAAATACTATAGAATGCAAAGTACTCTGAAAAGCCAGGTCCTAGTTGTCTCAAACTGGGTACCCAAAAGTAGTGTACACTTTTTACCTTAGTGTGCCTGTGCCTCAGTTACCCAGCTATAAAACAGGAATAATAAAAACCCCTTCTCTCATAGAGGTGTTGGGGAAATAAATTCATTAATGTTCACGATGCTCTCAGATGAGTGCCATAGAAAGTCCCATTAGGAAATTAATAATTCTGTCTTCAGAACAGGATTTGATCCGAGTGTAGTAAATAAGGCCAGGGGACACACAGTGAACAATGAGGAGAAAACAAAATATTGACTAGCTGCTCAGTAAGTGCACACTTCATGCACTGATAGAAGCAGGACTCCTGTGGGAAAAAATAGTATGTGATCAGGAAATAAAAGACTGTGTCAAGGCATACGCACAAGGGGCTGAATTAAGGTTAAACAGAACCTTAATTCTGGCATTTGCTAACCTTTGAGCATTGAAGCTTAATAATGTTCTTTTTAACATGGAGGGGTTGTGTGTAACAGAGATAAGTGAACTTCACCAGCATTAAGACAAATAAAAACTTTCTATTCATTGATTATTACAGGATTTTAAATTAGTGCTGGGTTTGTTTTAGGAGTGGTGCAAAATGTTTATCACAGATTTTTTATGAAGTTTAATTATTTGAGTTTGAAAAACTGTCAAGAAATTTCAGCAGTTACACTCAAACCTAAAATGTAAATGAAATTTAAACCAGGAGAAGAAAGGAGGTAGATGATGGAGGTTATCTATAATACTACAGATGAAACCTGAGCCCCCATTGAAGTCAGTGGCAGGATTTCATCCTATAGGTTTACACATATTGAAAGATGTTCATTGCCCTGGCAAGCCTACGGTGGAAGTAAGACAAACACACAAGATAAGACACAGGGCAACAGTTCAGGAGGGGGAAGATGAAGAAGACAGACAGGATTGCTTGAAGAAGTGGGCTTTAAGGGGAGGTTTCAAGGAGGAAAGAGGATGCTTGGCAAGGTGAAGATGGATGGCCTAGGAGGCACGGGAGCACAGTGAGAAAAATTACATTAAGGTGGAAGGACACAAGAGCTAGGCAGGGGGATGGAAAGAAATGAGATCTGAGCTGTAGGTGGGGGCAAAACTGTGTAGGACTTTCAGGGTAGAACAATGTCAGGCAGGACTCAAAGCAGGGCAGGAAAGAGTCCATGTCAGAGCAGTGTCAGGAGGATGACTATCAGCACCACTTTGGACAGGCTGGAAAGGTAAGAGGCCGGGAGCTCAGAGACAAAAAGGTTACCTTTAATGGGAAATAGATTCCTAATAGAATTTAATAGGAATTAAACCAAAAAGTTCCTAAGGAAATTGCTTTAAAAGCCTTTAGAGTTCGAGAAGGAATAAGACTCTTTCAAGACAATATTTAAATAATTGAAAAGAACAGAAAATTACGTCCCTGCTATTAAATGTCATAGTCTGGTTTTAAAATCCTATGGAAAGGTTATTAGTAAGGACCTCTTCATAAGGTATGGTAAGCAAAGTGAGAGATAACCAGGGCACGCACAACGATTGCATTCGGCCAGATGTTTCCCTCAAATGGAGAGGTACAGCTCTGATGATGATCATGACTTTACCTACTGCGGTGTGAATGGTGCCACTCAATTATATTACAGCACTTGCAAACTTGATGGTGGGTCGGTTTGGATGGATGCATGGTTTAAATACAACAAATCCTGCATCTTGGCAGGGGGTTAGACTCGCTGACCCTTGCGATCCCTTCTGATCCTACGGTTCTTTGACCATTCACAACAGCCTCAGCTCCTCCCTGAGTTGTTCCCAAAGGCAGCAAGGTTTCTCCCAAGCCTTAACCTCTTACATGCTTGTGTAAAGCACTGTTATGTGAACCAGCTGGTGTGGGACACTGAATTAACATTAGGGGAGGAGGAAATAAAACACTAGAAATTAGCACTAGTCATAAATAAATCATCCCAATGCAAACAATCCCCCCTTCCCACCCCCCAATCTAAAACAGATAACTATTACCAGGGAAAGAGTTGCTTTTGTGTCCTATTGTTAACATGTTAAAGTTTTATATGTAGATGTCGCTTTCAATAAATGCTCATGCTTTCCAGGGTCTGCACTTTAATTGAGGTGATTGTTGCTCTTTGTGAATGGCTAGGGAATTCATTAACGTAAAGCCAACTGGCTTATAAATGGTTAGCATTGTGAGCAACCGGAGGATCATGCGGAGAGTGGTTCATGTGGACACAGCCATATTCAGTGTTATATGCCAAGGAAAGATATTTATGATCACAGTTGGTCCCTTTCCTAAAGTTTGCAAGTGCTGTAATATAATTGAGGAGCACCATTCACACCACAGTACGTGACGTCAATGCCCTATTTCTTCCTGAGTTTTACTCTAAATCCTAATTTAAGGAGAAAAATCCAAAACTTGCTGGAGCTTGGAGGATGCGATTTCAACATAGGAGCAAGTTTTCTTCCAAAAATAGAACTTAAAAAGAAAAACAAGTGTTTTTTGGGTAAGAAATCAAAGGTTTTTGACTGTTTCTTCCCAAATTGCTAGAGCTTAACTCCCACATTACAGCTAATTAAAGCAAATGGGCACTGCACGGGCCTATCAAACAAGATTATAACCTATAAATATTTTTGATTCCTTGCCTCCTCTGAAATCTAAGTTTGATTTAAACCAGGGGAAGATGGGCATTCTGCTGCATAAGTCACATGTGGTGCCTGATCTTGTGGGTGGCCTCTGAGTACCCAGAGCAGATTGGGCCCCATTTAAATCCAGCCAGAGGCGGTGGTAGTGGCAGTGGTGCCCACCTTATAAGTTAGCCCAGAGGTTAGAGGACTCACCTGGGATATTGGAGACTCAGGTTCCATTCCCCCCTCTGTCTGAGGGGGAGAGCGGATTTACACAAGGATCGCCCACCTCTCAGGCAAGTGCTCTCACCACTGAGCTTTGGGATAGTCTGATGTGGGGCTCCCTCACTCTCTCCTGTTGATGCTGGATAAATAGAGTCATTGCAGCAGAGGGACTGGAGTCTGGGTCTCCCAGTTCCGTGCCCTAACCAATAGGCTGTGCCTGCAGCTATTCTCATTCTTTCTCTCACCCAAAGACTGTTCCACTGTGGATACATATTTCAATAGTCATTGGGCCATAGCAAAAGAGACTGCACTGCTTGCATAGGCACTGACTCAGTGGGTGCTCCAGGGCTGGAGGATGCATGGAAAATTAGCAGGTGCTTAGCACCCACTGGCAGCCAGCTCCATGCCTCCCGCCCGCCCGCCAGCAGCCCTGCCGATCAACTCCTCCCCCTCCCTCCCAGCACCTACCGCCCACCATGATCAGCTGTTTTGCAGCATGAAGGAGGATCTGGGAGGAAGGCGGAGAAGTGAGGACAGAGTACGTTCAGGGGTGGTGGGGAATTGGATGGGAAAAGGTGGGGTGGGGACTTGGGAGAAGGGGTGGGATGGGGGCAGGCCTTGGGGCAGAACGGGGGGGTGAGCATCCCCTGGGCCCAGAGGAAGCTGGCACCTATGACTACCTGAGTAATAAATTGACTTCACACAGCGACTCGCTCCCTGACCCCTAGTTGCTCACCCTCAGTCCTGTCTGGCTCTGGTGCCAATGGGGAGACTGACTCACATAGCTGCATTTCTCTCCAAGTGGTAAGATGCACTTCACATCCATACCCTGGTACTGGCCATGGCAGTGAGGAGCAGCGTCAGGGCACCGCTGCACAAATGGGTGAAAATCACACATCCATCTTAGGTACTTCTATGGCCTCCATTACAATAGTATCTGAGCACCTCACAATCTTTAACAGATTTATCCCCACAACACCCGGATTAGCATTACTATCCCCATTTTCGGACGGGAACCGAGACGGAGAGAGAGTTAAGTGATTCGTACACAGTCACACAGGAAGTCCGTGGCAGAGCTAAAAATTGAACCTGCATTTCCTGAGTAACAGCAGGTTGGAGGCCTAGCCACTGGGCCATCTTTCCTCATGGGTATGCAAAGGAGGAGGGAGGAATGAAGTCACTGGTGGGCAGCGTTACCAGATAAAGACCTGCACAGGTTACTCTGAATAGGGCCCCACAAAACCACAGGGGCCAGCCCTCAAAATCAACAAACTCCCTTGGAGCAAAGGTTTCTCACATTACTCATGAGCAGAAGCCTTTGCTTCAGGCTGGTAAATGAGGGCAAAGTCCAACCACGGCTTTAAAAAAAATGAGAAGAGATACTTAGTTGGAGTATTATCAGAGATTTAAGAGTATTAGGAGCCAGATAAGCTGTGCCCTGGCTAACAGGTGTCCATAGCAGTGAAATACAGTTCATATGGAAAGGGTTACTGGGACCACAGGGACAGCCAAAAAAAACAACAACAAAAAAACAAACAAAAAAGCATATTAAAACTAGTGGTAGCCTGAAGAAATTCTGATATAAATAGGAACATTCAGGAGCTGTCTGCGCTTGCTAAATGGCTTAACAACAGAATTAAGCTTCTCACATTGTAGTGGCACTGACATTCTAGTGAAACCCTGCCTAGGAGCCAGTTAAACAAAAAGCCCCAAACCAATGTATGACATGCTGGAAATCATTTTTCTCCTTCCTTTATCTTAACTTTCTCACTGTCGGAATGTTCTGGTCGTCTCTCTCCTTCCCTTTCTTTTGATCTAGTTCTCAAGAGAAGAAGATCCAATCCTACTAATCTCAAAAGAACAACAGCAGTGGGAGGCCCATTAAGTTTCATTTTCAGCTTGTCCTGTGAAACTGAGAGGAGGAAGCAGGCAAACGAGAATAGTCAGCATGACAGTTGCCATAAATAAGAGAAAAGTGAGGGCAGATCAAAAGTGAAGAGGTTATCGAAGAAGCAGTGGTCCCAAGACAGAGATTATTAAAGGGGGAGGGGGAAGGAAGAGGAGAGAGAGCACAATTGGTTTTCTCTGTGTAGCAAATGTTTGTGATGATGGAAGTATGAATCGAATGCCAAAAGCTACACTAATGTAACATCAAGGTTCTAAATATGACTGCAAAGAGTCAGGAAATGCAAAATTAAGATCCCTATAGCAAGAGTAATTTGCCTTATTGCGCATCCTGTATATTAAAATTGAAACTGGACCAAAATGGGAATCTTGAATCCAAACCCCTTCAACTTTTCTGGTGGCTCAGAAGTTCATTTCTGAACCCAGTCCTAGAATACTTTTAGTTCTCCAAAGCTGACAGCTCAAAGCTGCCTGTTCTCTGTTTTGGATTCAGATATGGCCAGTCTCTCAGGAGGAATATTTTTTTGCAAGATTTATCCTACAATATTTTTAGATGAGCAATAAGATAGCTGCCACTTTAATTGGTGCTGAATAACAGCATACATGTAAGAAAGTACATAAATTAATCCATATATAATAAAATACAGTACGTACAAGGTCTGTAACATTATTACATGCCAAGAAATGGAAATGTCACTAAAAACTCATTGAACTCTGTTCGTAAAGCAGTGAAAGGGAGACATGCGAAAGGGTTTTGTAGATTTAAAAGACTATGTAGGTTACTTCTGGTCTTCAAGGCAAGTCTGGAGCACAACTGACCAACATATCTGTGGATGAACAATCCTAAGTGAATTGTGACTCTCTACACAACCCTGGCACAAGTCTGAAAAGAAGCATGATTCTGACCAGATCAGCACTTCCTGTTCTCTCAGAGCTTCAGAGGCAGCTGATAGAGTTTAGCAAATTCTAGTAATTAAAGAAACAGGTGGAACAACATAACACTATCACTCTGGAACTTAGCAGGTTTATTGTCCTGTGGGTCCTTCTAGACTGAGACACACACTTTCTCTTTCATTTCCCTATTATAAAATTCATTTTATGCTACAGGAACTGAGAGTTTGAGAGGGTACAAATATTACCAAAACTTACTAATTTATAAAAGAAAAAGGCCAGTTAGTAAATCTAAGAGCTTAATCATGTTCACCAGTTTAGTGGGAACATGTTAATTAAATAAAACAGGTGTAAAACAGATATACAACTGGAAGATTAAAGTAACTAATAGAAAACACAGAAATAAAACAATACTGAAATATACAAGGTTAGTAGGGAGAAGGTATACAAACCAGATATAACTTGCCTTTGTTCCAGTTAACTACATCTGAAAAATTGGTAGTTCTAAGCCTCATAATTTGGTCAGTATTTGCTTTGATCAAAGTGGCAAGAAAGAGAAACATTTTTTCCACACATTTGTCTGTGCAACTTTTTTCTCCTGCTGCTGCCTTTTAGAATTTGACCTTCAGACAAACAGCACTGAAACAGGTGCTTAAACTAACTGACTGTGTTTAATTACAGTGACTGGCTGTTACTTATATGCCTATATGAACTTCAATTCTGAAGTGACAATCTTTTCGCCCTGTCCTATCCAACAGCAGATTACCACTACCCAACCCCCATTACCCTTCCAGTTCACAGACATGATATAAAAGGATCTAGATAAACAGAGGACTTCATTCTCCAGGGTTGAAAGATAGGATGATCTTGAAGTTCTGACACTGGCCTGGGAGACTTGGATTCAATTCCTAGCTCTGTCACCAACTTCCTGTGTTACCTTGAGTAAACCATTTAGGGTCTCTGTGCCTCAATTCCCCACCTGTCAAATGAGGATAACACTTTTTCCCATGCTTTATCTGTCTTGTCTGTTGAGACTATAAGGTCTTCAAGACAGGAGCTATGTGTTTCTACACCACCTAGCCCCAATCTCTTTTGGGACTTCTAGGTGCTATTGTAGGACAAATAAAATAATAATAATATCTGGTTTATTTTGTTGTAGAGTTCCAAATTGCATTGTGTATTTCATAGATGCATACTAGTCTGTTTGTGTGAGTTTGCACTTTTAAAAGCAATGGTGCAAGTCGCTTTTCCAGGGTATGAACCTGAACACAAATGCTTGGTCTTATTCTGTGCTTCACAAGACTACAACTTCAGGTAGTGTGTCCTAGCAGCAGGGGTGAGATTAACTTCCCAGTGGAAGCGGGGAGGTTAAATCATTAAGTGAGGTGAAGTGGGCCTGGTGTCCCAACCTATTGACAGGGGGAAGATGCCCTTTCCTGCAGACAAGACATCAATACACCACCTCTGTCATTTATATTATTCTTGTCCTGTGCCAACAAGAGTTTAATAAATCAAAGCAACCAATCTCTTGGAACAGTGTATGAAGGCTGTGACCTATTCATTTCTAAACTCAAGGTCCCAAGAGTAGCGACTCCATACAGTCCACTAAGGGAGTTCGCTATTGTTGACTACATGCAGAAGATGATCTGACACAATAGTGAGCAATAGCAGTGGAAAAACTAAAAAGGGAGGGAGACAAAGAGAGAGAGAGAAAAACTGATTGTGGCAGGCCCATCAGGATGTGACACTAGGTGATCGTACGTGGCCTTGGCAAGTTTGACTCCAGCACTGGAAGTAGGAGAGACCAGAGATGGTACCAGCAGCTACTGTTGCTTCCTCTCAACCCCCTGTCAAATATTACCAGTACCTCATTGCCTTTCAGTTCTATCTTGCTAAGTTACATTTAATAAAGTTGCAGCCTCTTGGCTCCACAAACAGAAACCCTCTTTTTCCCTCTTGGAGTGTAAGGTCCCAGTTTATAGCAAAGGCAGCTGGGATGGCAATTCTGTTTTAAACCTCTATTTTTCAGATCCTGCTCATGCTCCCCAGAAACACACACAAACTCTGGTTATAGTAGTACTACCAGATGTACTTGCATTTAACAGGCCAAGCATAGCTGAAAATACATCCACAAAAGAGCAAGCACTGATTGGAAGCTCCGTCCAACAAAGAAACTAATTGGCTACCAGAGAGTGTAGCTGCTGGGGCTCTTCAGTTTGCCCTCTCTTGTTTCTACTGGCCAGTAGAGGAGCAGGACTACCTCAGTGGCCCTAACAGGACATCCTGACTGGACTGTTTTCAATACCTTTTGGATGTCACAGGTATTTATAAAAACCACACAAATTATAGCTCCTTTCAAAACCCTATGATTGGTTACTAAAACTGCCCAAGGTCAAGACCATGACCTGGCAAGGCCCAAAGAGTAATTGGCAGAGGGAAGCTTAAAATTATCTACCTAATATAGATCTTTAAGAGAGAAACCAGACATTATATGAGCATAAACCGTTGTCATAAATATTTGAGTAAGATGCAGAGTGGAACAACAGTCTCTTAGTCTGTTGGCTGTAAGATGGCTGTTAAATTTCCAAACCCTTCTCTCTCTCTCTCTCTCTACTGGTTCTTTGCTCCTTGTGGCTTTTTCCACACTGCCTTTACTTATAGTCTGTGGTAGCTGGATGGAAAGCTGCCTATGTTTTAAACTCTTCCTAATTTGCAAGAAAAACAAATGTAAATCAAGCCTCACATTTTTAGTATCTGGAAAGAAAATTTTAGGTTGAAAATTCACATATATAGAGCAGCAAACTCAAAATGTCCCGTCAAAGCTACTAGATAGCAATGTTTTAAACAAATCGTTTGCACGAGATCTATTCAATAAAAGAGGCTTGAATGAGAAACCACTTCCCCCAGACTTGCTCAAGATAGCTTTGCATCCATCAAAAAAAAAACCCCAAAAAACAAAAAAAAGGCAGCTCCATAGTGCAAAGTACATAGCATACATGAGCTGAGCAATGTGCTAAGCAGATCCATTTATTTATCAACATTTTTATACAAGATGAAACTCAATTTAGTTGGTGTCAGCTAGTTTCCAATGAAGCTCTGTTTTCATGAAAGGGATGCTGCTTTTGTGCCTTCTTAAATCAGCTTGACAAAAGGACATAAAAAAGAGAAACACCAACATTATTACAACTAACAATGAAAAACACAATAGACAAATATAGCAACTAAATGTTGAAAAGGTCTTATCTGTCCAAAGCTATAATACCTTCATGTTGCTAGAGAGAGGACAAAGTGTGAACTAGTTCAATTAAATTGGAAACTAACTCAAAAAAACTTTCAGCATTTTCCCCAAACGAGAACCAGAAACATTCAAAAAGTACCTCAGCCTAACTCTGTTTTCTAATCCCACTAATTATGTTCATATCTGGGTGCCACACATTCAGCAGTTCTGAAAGTTTCTACCAGGTGTATCTATCACACTGGGGCATCCTTGAAATCCAGAGGCCTATTTATTGCTGGCCATTAGATGGGTAAGCTAAACTGTAGCCCTTGGCTCACAACAGAGATTGCCAAATCAAAGAACCTCAAACATCAGCAAAGGTAAGTGTAAGGAACGGTGTCATCACCAGCATGGGGAGGGACTACCAATGAGAAGATGAAATGTAAATATGGGAGTGACTATGTTAATGTCTGTGTCGAGCCTCTGAGCATGTCCACTGGGAACTAGACATTTCCAGAAGCCTAAGCAAATTCATTCCCAGCTGGATTCTTGTACAGCTAACAAAGGCACTGTGCCGTCTCTCCTGACCCAAGGAGCCAGGTCCCAAATCATTTACAGCTTTCCAGGTTAACACCAACAACACCCTGATTACCATCCAGAAGTTTACTGGCAGCTAGTGCAGATCTTGGCACGTTAATGTAACGCACTCCCAGCATGAAACTCTACTAAAAGGTTGGTTACTATGTTCTACACTGGCTTCAGTTTCTGAATGGTCTCAAAGTACAGCCCCACGTAGAGCATCTCATGGTCATTTAATCTCAGGGTGACAAAGGCATGGATAATTGCAGCAAGCTCTATATTGAAGAGACAAACATAACTTTCCTCTCATTGGGTACAGAGAGGTTAAAAAAATGCTGTGGGCCATAGTCATTATCTGAGTACACTGGAACAGCTCAAGGCCTCCCACCACACTGAAACTGTCCACCTATGTTACGAACAGTGGTGATGCGCTTTCAGTTAGTTGTGCCCATATGAATTCCTCCAATATTTCCAGCTGCTTCCACTAGCATAATCTCCATCTTGTCTGGATTGAATTACAGCCAGCTAGCCTTCACCAGTCCCAGACACACTTAGACACCATGCTACTTCACTGGAGGGGAAGAAGATGACTTACAGCCCTCACTGAAGAAGTGTGTTTCAAGGCAGGACTTGAGGAAGAGAAGATGAAGGTGTGATGAAGTGGGTCAGGAAAAAAGGGTTCCAGGCATGGGGATGCTGCAGGGGGAAAGGCACTGAGGAGTGTGGGAAGATGACAGGAAGGAAATAGCCAGTCATGAAGCTTGGTGGAGTGAATTGGATGAAGGGAGAGGAGAGAGATGCGAATTTAGAGCTCAATTTTGCAGGGTTTTGAAGGTGAAGACAAGGAACTTAAATTTGATGCAGATGGCAAGAAGCATCCAGTGAAGGATGAAAGAAAGGACAGACATGATCAGAAGTCTGGGCAAAGAGGATGACTTTTGAGGCTGTATTTTGGATGAACAGAAGTTAGGTGTGAGGGGGAGGGAATGGAAATGTGAGAGAAGACTTCAGAAAGTTTGGATGACTCACCTTTTGGAGCTTCCCTAAAACATCTGAGAGGTTTTCATTTTACTGAGGCTGTTTTCCCATACTACCAGTGAGTTCAGTGAACCAGTGATGGTAGGTGCCACATGTTTAATGTTCTCAATACTAGATGCCTTACAAGCAAAAGTAAACTTTCCACATTTATTATGGGCTCTTTTGAATAGACAGCTTAGTGTCTGACCTGGGGCTGTGTGTGACTGGCTATCTGAGATGGAAATTAATTTTTCCTGTGTATTTTCTTGCATTTCAGCACTTTGGAGTTACTAACTGGTGGAGTGGGTAATTAACTACTGCTCTTAATATTTTTTAACATGTAAGCTGGGCTGGCAATAAAAACCTGAAATCCTTGTTTTGAAATACAGTCATCATTTGTTGACATTTCAATTCACTCATAGCCTAGAAAGGAAAATACATAGGTTATTCATAGTTAGAGAGTGCCCTCCTCCAGTCTCCCCAGTGTTGGACAGCTATAGCCTTGTGTCAATATTACAATAAAGTATTTCATTACATGATCACATGATTGTGAGTATCGCCACATACTAGTTGGTAAACACATTGTGATGCACTAGATAGGATATAATTAGAAGGCTATATTAGAAGGATGGGCAGCAGTTGTTATGGGGGGTGGGATTTTCTCCTGCCCACATCAGGATAATAGTGGTGTCCTCCAATCTGTAAGTGAAGGGTGGGTCTGAGTTTTTCTGGACCCATTTCAGAGTATGGATATCTCCAGCCTGTGCTAGAGTGGTGGACAGTAGTCTTGGGTGAAGAAGTGGAGAAGAATTAAGTGTTGCAATGTGAAGGGTCTCTGGCCCATATGCAGACAGTTGGCAGATGAGGTGGCAGGAATGGCATGGAGGAGCATTGTGTTCAAAACATAACTGAGACTCACCTGACATTAGTATTGAAATCCTCAGCTGCAATGTTGTAATAAAGGGTCTTTTGTAAAGAACATTAATTCTCAACCTTAACTTTGCATTAATAATTGACTGTTAACCTGCACTGTACTACGACACAATAGCTTTCAAATATTTAACTACTTTTTATTTTACTCCCTAAATAACAATCTTAGAACAAACTGAAACTTTAATGTTTTTCTTTGCAATTTTCCTCCCATTGTTGCTTCCTCATGTTGATCAACGTGACTTTATATAGGCCTTCAATATGTTGAACTAAGCCATTTGTTCTGTATATTTGTGTGAAGTTTATGAAAAAAATAAAGCTTCCAGGGAGAATTTTCTTCTTTCCCTCTTTTGTGTTTGCTTTACTACTTAACTGTGCTGGATAAGCACAGTGGTCACAACTGAAAAAATAACTTACCAACAGTTATCATACAAGGTTATATTAACTACCAAAGCTGTCTGCTATGGTAAGTTTAACTTATAGTACCAGGGTAACTCGGTAAAATTCTATAGCCTGTGTTATACAGAAGGTGAGACTGGATTATATAATGGTCCCTTCTGGCCTTAAAATCTATGAAAATAACTGGCCTCCCAGCAGGAAGGGGTGGGAAGGGGCAGAGGGTGGGAAGAAGCAGGGTGGGGGTGGAGCCTTGGGGGAAGGGGTGGCATGGGGCGGAGTCTGGGCAGAGCCGGGGGAACACCCTCCGGCAGATTAGAAACTCAGCTCCTATGACAGCCAGGGCTTCCACATGCCCAGCCGGTTGCCTTCGCCGCCGCTGGTACCATCCCGCATGTGCCTAGGAGCCCTGCGGCCCACCCGGGTGATTTAAACAGCCCAGGGCTCCTGGCCATTGCTATTGTGGCAGTGGTAACGGCCAGGGCGCCCCGAGCCCTTTTAAATCGCCCAGGCCCCTGGACAATTGCCCCCAGTGTCTGGCATTTGTTGATAATATTGACTTTTTAATGGGTACCACACTAAAGCGAAAGCTTACTGCACATCTTACTAGGGAGTTGTTTAGTTTAAAAGATTGGGGGCTGGAGCGATATAATAAAATCAAAACAGATTTTTAAAAGAACATTTTACACGACTGTGGAACTCAAAGATTATTCACTTTCATTCAAAAATCTGGCTCTGAGTGTTTGCAGAATGAACCACAGACTGGTAACTTGGTCTCTGTGATAATACTGTACGTACATAACAGATATTCATTCATGAACTTTTAATCATACATAGTTCGTGTCATGGTGCAAATTATCATTACCAATTTAGTTCAGGATGGTCAAGTTTTCTGTATCAGATACCGTTAAAAGATAAAGGAATGATCTATTGTATATGTACTGCATTAGGCTCTTCATTAACAGCAGGGCTAACCAATTTATGGAACTCATGAATCAGTAAAGTTATTGCTAGAACAATTAATAGTGAATTAACAGACAAGAGTGCACTGGCCCTCTATTCATCTCCAGTAGCTGCAATGTATGCATACCTATACACGGACTGAGGTAGATGGGGACACTGGCCTCTACCTATTCACTGAATTTCAGGTCAACTCAAATACAGTGACTAGTTCAACTGAATATATGGTATAAATTAACTTTGTAAGGAGAAACTACTGTACTGTCAACTCTAAGGGCTGGTCTACACTAAGGGGAAAAATCGATATAAGATACGCAACTTCAGCTACGTGAATAGCTGAGTGAAAAAGTTATCTATATATATCTCTAACCCCCTCGTCGGCGCATCGATGATGATGTCGGGGCTCCATGTCGCCCGCCCGCCACGCCACGCCGGTTGTGGAGTCGTCGATCGATAGAAGGGATGATCGATGATATATATATATGCTAGATGATATATATATATCGATCCGAAAAAAAAATCGATAACCGCCCGCCCACGGCGGTAGGTACAAACAGCCTAAGATTCCCCCTTCTGTGATAATACATCCCTGTAGTATGTGTACATAAAGTAATAAACCTGTTAAATGTAAAGATGAAAACAAGACAACATTTAGATATGATTTTTGAAAACAGAAAGGTGTTTTGCAGATCCAGGAGTATGGTTTGGTCCATTGCAAAGAAAATGGGTCAGTTGCCAAATTTTGATTCTGATCAGTTTAAGATTTCAAAAGCCCTCAAAGTTTGAAGGTGCGGGGAGCCAACATTTTTATTTGGACCCAAGTTCAGTTAAATCAAGACAAGCACTCAGAGCGAGTGATGAAGTGTGATGACCATTAAAGCTCTAGTGATTGACTGTGCATAACACATCAGCCTCCTGGTTCTGTGCATTAAATCCATCTGAATTATAAACAAGTCTGCATAATTTAAATTTATTTAACATTTCCTTACTGTGACCCTACAACCATAAAACTAAAGGACCTGGGCTTAAAAATTCTAAAAAAAGACTATCATTCTCTGTAATTCTCTAGGACTTTTCCACAAGGGCTCTTTACCGTCTAATGCTCTTTTCTCTACTCATTACTGTACTCCTGGCCTACAAATTGTCTGACGACAAGAGAAAGGAAGTGGAAAAATAGGTTAAAATGCATGCGTACATAAAACATTGCAATTTTGAACATAAATTAACTCTACTTCAAAGGTTAACTTCATAGGTTTTATTATAGGAAAATATCAAAACACTGTTCACTTAGTGTAGTAATCTCCTGCCTGCTGCTTTGTTTCTGGGTCATGTAAGTGTCACAAAGGATCAGCTCCACATTACTTACAAGCCCGACTTGCTTAACAAGGTAATCCACAATCTTTCAAACATTTATATAGCTGTTAAGCATTGTTACACAGAATGTCTTTGAAATTAACAAGGTATACATAGGTCAGTTATAAGCACTGAGACAAAGGATCTCAGTGTATAACTATTGAGAAAGTAATAATGGACTTTTATTACATATACAGGCAGACACTCAGCTGGTGTAAATCAGCATCCCTCCATTCAAATCAATGGAAGGATGCTGATTTACACTAACTGGGGATTTGGCTCATCCTATCGTCAGCGTCTCTTGACTGCATTAGGATTTAATCGAAATTTGTTATCAGTTGCTTTGTACATTCATTATAGACTTTATCCTCAAAATATTAAAACATCCCCACCAACACAAAGAACTACCACAGAGAGGAAGGATGGTCCAGTGGCTAGGACACTAGCCTAGGACTTGGAAACTTCCCTGCTCTGTCATCGACTTCCTGTGTGATCTTGGGAAAGTCACTTAGTCCATCTATGCCTCAGTTCCCCATCTGCTAAATGACTATAACAGCACTGCCCTACCTCACAAGGTGTTGTGAGGATAAATACGTTATAGATTCTGAGACATTCAGATACTGTGATGGCAGGAACCACAGAAGTGCCTTCCATAGCAGGGCCAAACTGGCTTGCGAGCCACATGAGGCTCTTTTACCATTAAAGTGCAGCTAGCAAGGCCCCCACATCCCCCCCATTCTTTGCCTACCAGACTGGGGATGGGGAGCTCAGGACCTCTGCCTTGTAATGGGTGGTGGGAATAGGCTTCGGTCCAGCGGGGTGAGGGGTGGTCTCAGGGCTTCAGCCCTGCGGGGCGCACCTGCCGGGACTCGGGGCTTCCACAGGAGTGGGGCTAAAGCACCAAGTTCTGGCAGGTGTGCCCTGGCTCTCAAACTTCTGAAGATTGTTGTATGCAGCTCAGAGGGCCAGTACGTTTGGCCACCCCTGTTATATAGTTTAGTAAGCAGGGAAAGCCTTACAAATCACATGACATTTTTTGAGAGTAATAGGTACTATATAGAAAACTAAGACTGATAGAATACCGTACCCTCTCCGCTTCATTACTTCTGGATCTCGATGCCTCAGCTGTGTGAGAGAGTCTTAAACCTACTACACTACCACCATTGCTCCACAGCTCCCTCTAGTGGCAGGATGCTTCATCTCTTACTCACAGATATTAACAGTAACAACCCCCCCAAAAACTTCATCATCTTAAATAGAACCTACAGAATAATCAACTGAAGTTTAGATGCAATATTTATGTTTCTGGGATGAAAGTCCCTTTGGGGAAGCCTTTTTCTTTTCTGAGCACTCCAGGCAATTACATTCCTAATGGTGAATTTATGGTCATTTCATCTTGTTCTGTATGTGGGTCACTAGACTTGAGATGACACTAAAAGAGCAACTCAGTTAAAGCAAAACTGGAGAACTGGATGGCCAAATGTTTGTCCTGTCAAACACCAACATTTCATCAGGATGAAGTCCTTCAAGCTGTATCTAACTTTCTTGTTTTGAGGCTCTCATTTCTCTGGGACCCTCTTCCCTCCTCCCCCAAACCTTCTTCTAATGTGTCTTTCATTTGCTTCCTTTCTCCTATTATGCAATGATCACTGTCTGGGCTACTTTCAAAATAATTACATTACTATTGGGACTCACTAAGAATTAGCAGGTGTATATTTGATAAAGCCCAGGGTTTGGAACAGGTACTGTTTGAAATTTCAACACACACAATAAAAGGATGAAGGGAGAGGAAAAGATGGCATGAAAAATCCCTGAAAGGGCACTTGTAATTTCTGGCATGTGCGCATGAGTACAATGGGCATTCATAGCCGTAAAGCCACAGGCCTGCAGCTCATGTATCTGTACTACAACAGCCTGTCTGATCAAACGGCCACTTGAATAAATTGGAGTTTGGCTTTACATAGTGCCTTTCCTAATCCTGGTATTGCACAGCACCTTATAGAATGATAAATGAGCACGCTGCAGTTATAATGCACTTAGCAACAGCATACAGATAATCTTGCACATCTAGAAACAGTTTTATTGAGAGGATTGTTGGGCAGGGCACCAGCATTATTCCCTGTCTCTTTGTTTTGAAGAGTGCCGTTAGATCCTTAGCGTACCTGTGGGCACCATTAGAAGACAGGCTGTGTCTTCAATGTAAAAAAAGGTGTGTTTTTACACTGAGATAACTAACTTGAGATCTCTCCTTCAGGCCATGGCTACACTACAATAGTGATGCTGTAGCTATGAAAGAATAAACCTGTAAGGTAGACACAGCCTACAGCAATGGAAAGTATTTTTTTTCACTGTTGTTGGACCACCATCTCCCTGAGCAACGGTAGCTAGGTTGACAGAAGCATTCTTCCATAGATGTATCTGTGTCTACACTGCGGGTTAGGTCAACATAGCTACAGCAGTGGTGGGTGTGGATTTTTCATGCCCCTGAGTGCAATAGCTATGTTGACCTACATTTTAAGTGTAGATGAGGCCTCCTTGTAAAATCTCAGAGGGGTTGACTAGTTACATCGAGTTAAAAACTACCTGTGCCTTGTCCCCCACAAAGATTTTAAACTGAGAACGTTATCTCGAATTAGCCATCTCAGTGTAAAAAACACACCTTTGTTACAGTGAAGATGTAGCCTCAAGGGAACTTGGTTTAACATTTTAATCAAAGGATTTCATCTCTCACTGTGAATCATCTGCAGTGTCACCACTGAGTCCAAGCCCAAATCCTGAACTGAGATTTGATCTCATAGCCCTCTGTCAGAAATGAGTGCTATCAGCTAAAAAATCTGGTGGGAAAGGAGAGCTTGGATCTGACTGCACCTAGAGATTTTGCGTGCCTCACTGGCAGCAGCATCTTTCCAGTCAATGGCCTGGGCAGGATGGAGTTATTGTGCACCACATAATAACTTGAAACAATTGTTTAATTAAGGTTAATTCACAACCCACTAATGCACTAAAGAGCCTCCAGCCATGAAAGGTAGGACCAGAGTCTTTGATCTTTATTGTGTTTCTTCAAAGCCTCATGGTTTCCTGATAGTGTGGTTTTGTTTGTTTGGTTGGTTTGTTTTTTACAGGAGTGCAGAGAGGCCCGACTAGTGCAATGTTGATGAGTTTTCATTAGAATTGATTTCTCCTGCAAGCTAAATGGAAAGACAGTATTTCATACAGCTCCACTCTCAGATGGCTTTGAAACTTTCCTCGGTGTTATAAGATGAGCCTCCCGCATAATGGCAGACTCCAGTTACTCTAGTCAGAGTGATTGTCAGCCATTTGCTTTCATACTTGAAATTGGAAATGACCACACTTTCAGTCGACATAACCATGAGTTTTAAAAAGTGCCTGTAGATGAGAGGGCAGCATGGTCCAGCAGACTGGGAATTAGGAGATCTGGTTTTTATTCTTGGCCTGTTGGGTCACCTTGGACAAGTCAATTCACCTCTCTACCTCTGTTTCCCATCCTACCTTCTCTCTGTTTTGTGTGTTTAGATAGTAAGCTTTTGGGGGAAGATACTGTTTCATATTCTGAGTATATGCCTAGCACAGTGGGGCCCTGATCTTGGTTGGGGCCACTAGACACTGCTATAAGACAAAGTAACATCTACAACAATGAACATTTATAAATCAGGGCCCCTGTGTATAAATCCATTACAAAGCCATGTTAATTTTTAAACTGCTGCATTCTTGTGCTCCTCAGTCTCAACTTTCATTAAACCAAGTTAAGTTTCCAACTCTTATGGTTACAAAGGAAACCTTTAAAATATTAATCTAGTGCAAACTGATGCAGCGGCATCTGCAGGGGGACAGGGATAGCTCAGTGGTTTGAGCATTGGCCTGCTAAACCCAGGGTTGTGAGTTCAATCCTTGAGGAGGCCACTTAAGGATCTGGGGCAAAAATTGGTCCTGCTAGTGAAGGCAGGGGGCTGGACTAGATGACCTTCCCAAGGTCCCTTCCAGTTCTAGGAGATTGGTATATCTCCAATTATTACCATATATTACCTTAGAGTCAGCAAACAGCCTATAACAATAGCTTCAAGAGGTGTGAACTCCCCCATTCATCCTAAAGGGGTGTGACAGTTTTGAAATCATTCAATATTTCACTCACTACTTTCAACAGAAACATCAAGATAATGTGTTTATTTGTCATTGCTAGATGTAGTAGCGGTTCCTGGGGCAGATGGAGTAAGGAAATGCGTTGTTGGATGGGGTGGCACTCTTTGTTTTGCCGGAAATGTAAAGTCACCTGCCCCAAAGGAAAGGAAAGAAGAAAGGCATCCTCCTCTCTTCATTATCTTCTAGAGCCTCAACACCTCCCCCACCCCTTCCTGGGTGCCAAAAGCTTCCATAGTACCTTGTCCATCTGTCAAAACCTCCAGCGTTCTGCTAACAATGGTTAAAGTGCAGTTGCTTGTTTTAAATTCAGAAATCTGTAGCACAATGAAAATTGTAATAGTCATAATACTTAGCTCTTATATAGCATTTTTCATGCCTATGCTTCAAAGCCCTTTACAAAGGTCCCTGTTTTACAGAGGGGGAAACCAAGGCACAGAGCAGTCAAGTGACTTGCACTAGTCCCCTCAGCAAAATATGGCAGATCCTGGAATAGCAAAATAAATTGCTCCAGAAACACAGTACTGACTGGACTGAATGAGAGAGGGACAATGACGAGGCACAGCCACAAAAATCCTGAGTCTCTGCCACACCAATCTGGTGTCCCTGCTGCATAATCTGAGTCCTATGTGCAGTTGAGAACATGGCACCTTTCTTTTAATAGAAGCTTTTGCGGGGAGGGGGGAATATTGAGCTTGAAAGTCAATAGGGTACCCAGTACCTGTTTTTGCGGGAGGATGAAGCATGTATCTTTGTGTCAATCCATGCAGAGGATGTAAATCAGTGTTCAAGAGTCTCTTCACTCTTCCCCACCCCCAATCACAGCTCATTGTAGAAGTATCCAACAGAACGACACAATCCGCTGCAGTCATGAAATCTCCTTTCTCTAGTACCCAATTCCTGCCTAGTGCTAATCCAGACAAAAGGAAAACAATGTTCTCAAATGAAAGCAAAATGGCATTCAAGAGGCAACTACAGTTGCATTAAGTGTTTCTAATCTTGTTAGTCTGGCTCTTTGGTCTGGAAATTGGGCTAGAAATCTCATGAGATCGGGCATTTGACCAGGCTCAAAGTATCTTATGCAGCCTCTCATGCAGTATTCTCACACCTGTTTTTAAACTATTATTTATTAGTACTAGTAACACAGTTGACAAAGTACTGTGATGAAGGCCATCCAAGGGATTTCTGAATTGGCCGATCTCAAAAAATACTAGAAATCTTGTGAGAAAGTTAATCTCATAAAATTTTCATCCCAAAGAGCTCTGCATAAGCCTCAACTTTCACAACCACAGCTTGTGTGTCTTGCCCCTGACTGGGACGAAGTACTACACAAAAAAATAAACACTCATTTTTGAAAAGTTAGCCAAAGTTCTTCAAACCTCAAAAATGTCTGATTCAATCTGAATTTGGAGTAAAGGGCCAGGTCAGTTCTTACTTTATTTAAACCATTCATACATACCTAATTGTGGAGTTATACACTTTCTACTGATGTGCTCAGAGAGCACAACAGACAAGTTGGCCCACTGACCTTTTCTGGGTTGGCTATTCCTATGCCCTTGTTGCAGAACCACAAGCTAGAGATTTATCCATATTCCCAAACACAAGCATTTGTTCTCTGAAATCTTCTCTGTCTATGCATCTATACTGTTTGATGAAAGGGTTCAGTGCCCAGCAACAAAATCTTTCAGAGTTTGTGTGTTAACTGTCAGAGAGAAATACAGTAACTCCTCACATAAAGTTGTCCCAGTTAACGTTGTTACATTGCTGATCAAGTAGAGAACATGCTCGTTTAAAGTTGCACAACGTTCCCTTATAACGTTGTTTGGCAGCCGCCTGCTTTGTTCACTGCTTGCAGAAAGAGCAGCCCGTTGGAGCTAGCTGGTGGGGGCTTGGAACCAGAGTGGACCAGCAACCTCCCTATCAGCTCCCCACTCCCCTAAGTTTCCTGTGCAGCAGCTGTCCCTCCCCACACTGCCATGTGCTGCTCCTGCCCTCTGCCTTGGAGCTGTTCCCAGGAGCCGCCTGCTTTTTGTGTGAGTGAGGCAGGGGGAAGAAGGGGGCTAATGTCAGGGTGTCCCTCTCCCTCCCGCTTCTGCTCCCCACTTATCCCATCTCCATAGAGTGCGGGGGAGGGACAGAACAGGGCTCAAGATGGAGGGAGCTTGCTGCTGGCAGCAGCTGCTGTCTCATCTTGCTGACCTACTTAAAAGGGCAGAGTACTTAGAGTGGGATCAGCGTACTTAAAGGGGCAATGCGCGTCTCTCACTCACACACGGTGTATGTCTCTGTCTCTCACTGCCATGCTGTCTCCCCTCCCTCCATTCCTGCTGCCTTGTAGAGTGTGAGGCTACATTAACAACAACGTGTTAACCCTTGAGGGCTCAGCCGAGTGCTAGTTCATCATTTAGCAGCAAGGCATTCCCTGGGAAATATCACACCCTCTTCCACCCTCTGACTCCACCACCTCAACCAAGCTTCACAATCATCATTGCTGTGTACAGTATTAAATTGTTTGTTTAAAACTTATACTGTGTGTGTGTGTGTGTGTGTGTGTGTGTGTGTGTGTGTGTGTGTGTGTATATATATATATATATATATATATGTGTGTGTGTGTGTGTGTATGTATGTCGTACATTATCTATATCAGAAATTATAATTACATTGGTATATAAATAGAGTTTAAAAAAGAATTATTGACTATATACACACACACACACACAGTCTTTTGTCTGGCAAAAAAAATTTCCCTGGAACCTAACCCTCCATTTACATTAATTCTTATGGGGAAATTGGATTCGCTTAACATCGTTTTGCTTAAAATAGAATTTTTCAGGAACATAACTACAACGTTACGCGAAGAGTTACTGTAGATCTAAATGAAAAATATATATATTTGCATTTGACAAATTGATGGAGAAGACACAAAGCCCAACAAGACTCCATAGACTGGACTTGCCAGTTTCGCTAAGACTCTAAATACATTTTTTTAAAGTCTCAAATTAAATTGCACAGCATTACTGGTAACACTATACAACTAGCCATAACATGCCTTATAGAAAAGTAGGTGTTATTAACATTTTATTGTTTTTATAGGAGGTACATGAACACACACGAGTAAATAGAATAGAAATAGAAATGCAATAGAAAGCAATTCATCTCAGTGGGGTAGCCAAAAGAACCTGTTCAAATGACTATATTGAAAGCTATTGATATTGAGTATTTACATTTAACCCTCTTGATAAACATATTCTCTGAACTGTAAACCTAATCTTCACCATCCATTTTTTTAATTACTGACTCCATAATCCAATGCTAGTGAAAGAGGCATTACATAGGTTGAGCAGCAATATCCAGCTGTTTGATAAACTAGGAGTAATGCATCACAAGCTATACATTCTTACTGCATTACAAACAGGTTCTAGTTAAGGGCATTCATTACCCCCACTCCCCTCCCACCCCAGCTTCCTCCACACTCCTTGATCTGTCAAGGTTATTAAAAACACACACAGAGTTGTATTTTTTAAATTCAAGTTTAACAATAATTAGCACTCTCCATCTCTTCTACTTTCAAAGATGTCCATTATGCATTTAAATTTACCTCCATCTCACCCAAACTAGTGCTATGTTGTACATTATCTATATCAGAAATTATAATTATATTGGTATATAAATAGAGTTAAAAAGAATTATTGACTTTTAATATAGTAAAGGCTCAATCCTGCGAGGTGCATCTCTCATTGAAATGAGTGGGAGTTTTGGTCTCTCAGCACCTCTAGTTGAGAGCTCTGAGCTTTAACTCCCCACACCTAATTGTGGTAATACCAAAAACTGTGCAATGGTTAAAAGCATCTGCTACTTCGTACTGACAGTGGACAGTAAATCTGAAGGGAGCACAGATATTTGTGAACTACTCCATACCGTGGTTAGCTTCATTAATAATACTTATACTCTAAAGAATGAGACTTATTAGGACAAACTTCATTGTGGGGGAGTATATGTAGAGAGGAAATGAATGCTTGTTCATCACTTCTCAGATAAAGTAGGTTCTAAGAGTTAGAGCAGGGAATTTGGAGTCAGAATTCTATTTCAGGATCTCTTCTCAGGGTTTTACCACTGTAGTATCTTAACACCTTCTATGCAAAATCAGTTGCAACAGTGAAGTTACTAGTGGAGTTTCTGACATACTCCAAGGTCTCAAACTGACTTCACTTGATCTCAGATCTATCCCTTAATCAACTTGTGCCAGTTTCTCCACCTGTATAACACTTCCCTACCTCAAAACAGCAGGTGTAAATCAAAATTCCTCAGGCTTTCAGGTTCTCAGATGCAAGGCACTGTATGAAACTCAAAGTAGTTGAACAAAAAGAAGGAAACCTGCCCATGTTAGGCTTTTTTCCTAAGGAAAAAACCTCCAACTGTACTGCACTAGAGCTCATGTAGACAGGACAAAAGGTGGCTACCAACATTTTAAATATTGTGCATTTGGTCCAGCTCTGAGCAGGGTTAGACACCACTGCCTATACCTCATCTGCACAGCATTTCCACACCTGTGGAACTGGAGGGTGCACCAAGTTATAAATAAATAAATAAATAATTGAAGATATACGAATCTCTTAGAACTGGAAGGGACCTTGAAAGGTCATTGAGTCCAGCCCCCTGCCTTCACTAGCAGGATCAAGAGTTCTTGGCTGTGAAGCTTCACGAGCGGTCTGAGCTGGTCCTGCAAGGCAGATCAGAAGAATTTATTCTCCAGGGACTCTACTGACACCAAAAGAATAGAGTTTTCTTAGCCAAAAGTGTCAAGCAGTGATCTTGTTGGATCCCACACAAAATCAGGCCCAGAGTGTGTTTAGGACGGGATACCTCCATGCTGAAGGACACAGCGCTGGTCATATGTCAACACTACAAAAAGAACCAAACCATGGCAATGATTCTCAGGGGCCCAGATCTACAGACTCAGGCTCACTCTACAGCACCAACAATAGCTGTGTAGATGTTCCTGCTTGGGCTGTAGCCCAGGCTCTGAAACCCAGTGAGGGGAAGTCTCAGAGCTCAAGCTCCAGTCTGAACAGGAACCTCTACACGGCTGTTTTTAGCCTCATTGCATGAGCCTGAGTCTGTGGACTGGGGCTCTGAGACTTGCTCCTGCAGGGTTTTGTTTTGTTTTATTGTTGCAGTGTAGACCAGACCTTAGTCAGTACGGAAACAGTGGCCCAGCATGGTGTTTGGGAATACTGCACTTCTGTCTTTCAGATAAGCTGTAGAAGTGTGGTCTTGACCATTTCATATATGTGCCAGTCCTAGCATTCACTTGTCCCAGTTCCTACTCGGGTAATTACATTCTGCTGACCTAAATTCCCCTTTCAGTTATATTTGAAACAGTGTTCGTCATTATGAGTGCTATGCATTGACTAAAGGCTCTGATCCCCTACCCAAGAGCTAGCTGCACTTCAGTGATAAATGAAAAACTTCTTTTTTGGAAAATCTGACATGCACTTTGGAATTTTTGGATAAAATGTGCTCTACAGATATTGGTTTTATATATTATTAATGATCAAAAATGAAAGGTGATGGTGTAAGGTGCTGGAAACAGAGGGCTAGATATTAAAATGGAAAAGGAATGGTATTTAGGAAACAGAACTTCTGTTGCAATGTACCTCTCCACCATTGCTTATGCTGACCAGCAATTCCACTTCATAGAATTCCTCCCCATCCCACATGGGACTGACATTCCCACACCTTTTTGTAGAAGTGAACCATTAATCTCATCCCTGTAATTAAGCTCTGAACCTAGGGTTTTTAGAAAAAAACCTGCCCTTCAACATTAGACGTGCTTACTGCTGTTTGATTTTTTGCAATACCTACTCTTTCTGATTTTGGCAATTTTATTCTCTCAGTCTGAAGGTGAGTAAATCATATTTCTCCCTGGACAATCTACTGAGAGAGATAAAGTGATTACAGAAATTGCTAAAACTGAAAAGGTGGTAGCCAAAGGCAATGGCATGGAGGGACAAATCCCCTGCAGATAGGATATAACTACTAGAGAAAGGGAAAATAAGCTAAAATAGACTCTGAAATGGATGCAAACAACCAAAGAGATATAGGCAGATAAGTTGATGTTTTCTTGTAAAACTGGAACCATCATTTTAGAATGTATAGCGATACGATGTGTACACACACACTTCCAAATCAATCTCAAAATTACTCTACAATGCAGGCTGGCTACCAAATATAAATAATAAGAAAAGGCTGCAGTATTGTATATTTCTCTGAATTTGCTCTTTACTGCCAATATTTCACATCAACAGCCCAGAAAAATCAAGTAAAAGGGATGAATGCTGCTCAGTCCCTTAGGTTTTTGTTTTTAGGGATGTTTTGTCACTGCTAAAAAAGAGCAAAAATGTTTTCATTCAAGCAATCAAATAGCACTCACATCCTATGTATATCAACTGCTATGATGGGCTGCCAGCATTACCCTGTGGCAACACCAAAGTATAGAAACCACACATAAGCAAAAGAACATATTGGCTTAGCATATTCTCTTATCTTCTTATTTCTCATAGGCTCATATGCACGGACAAAGGTTATACTACTCCTTCACATGCTAGCCCTACTAAGCTTGTATGGCTTCCTGTGCCCATGAAAACGCAAACTGAAGTGCACTAGCATTCAACCACTTCCTTGTTATATAGCACAAACTTGCATGGAACGGATTATTCCAGCCTCTTTTATGTTGTTTCTCTGCAGACACGCTTTACGGGGCCATGCCGAGAGTTCTCATTTTTCTTTGCACAACGGGTCATCAAAACAGCTTTTCAGTTTGTCAGCAGATGCTGTGCATGTTTCATAACCAATGGCCTGTACCTGTCAGCCAGGGGAAAACACTGAAAAGATAAGATCAGTTTTCCTAGTAAAAAATGGCCCTGTCATAGAAAACAATCACACTGATTATATTAGAGGCTTGGGCCAGCAAACCATGCAACACAGATTCCCCCTTCTTACTATTTGCATCTCCTCCTTGCTTTCTATCAAAATATCTCAGTAATCATAATAAGGTACAATGGAAGCCCCTTTAAGGATATACATTAAACATGAAGTGGCTACACATTGTTAAGGCAACCCATTTATTGACCTAATTTTTTTTTACAATCTCCCTCCCAATTTTAAGTTTTGTGTGTAATTTGTTTCCATAAGCATCAATTACGTTTTTGGCAAATCTCAATGTAGCTAAAAGAGCAATGAAGAATATTTCATTTTTTGAAAACTAATTCTTTTTGCAAAGCCATAGTGGCTTGGTTTAGAAATGTCAGATGTATTTTATTTAGGAGTCATGGACAAGGTCCAGTACACAGCACTACCTCTGATAATGCTGGATATATTTTTAGGAAACATCTGAAAGGTCCATCAGGAAGACAGTGGCCTTTAAAAAGATTGCCAAAAATCTGACTGACTTTATAACTTCTACTGGTGGCCAACCTCACTAGCAGAATTCGTAAGCACTGCCAGTCAAGCTGCTTAGATTCAATGGGCTTCAATCTAGTTGTGGCAAGTATGTGATATTTCAGTAGGGAGTGTTAGAGTGATTAGGGCTGTACAAAGACTCCAAAGAATAATGTGTCCATGCTCAAAACAATGCTCTCAATCCCCAGTCCAGTTTGTTCCTGTATAGATACGCTCTTTTCCAAAACTAGCTTTGGATATATCTCATGACACTCTGTTTTAATTAAAATGCACAGATGATTCATAAGGAAATTTCCCCAACAATAACAAATATCCAGCAGGACTTCACTTGGGCCAGCTGTCGATCTCCAATACTAAACTTTTTGCGGGGGGGGGAAGGAGACATATTGGCAGGCAGAAGCATATGTAATCTCCAAAAATCCTCTTTGAATTCACCCTTTCCTTCACTCTGCCCTGAGCCCACCAGCCCCACTGCTTTTTGTGGAACTGAGACATCTTTTTGACCCGAGCAGTTAGCCAATGTTTGGGGTCTAGCAGGTTGTTTCCATTTGGAGAACAAATTGATGGAGTTGGGTATTTGTTTGATGCAATCCTGTTTATTTACAAAGACTAGACATAAAGTCATGTGTCCCTAAACACAGTAGAAATCAAACAACAGAAGACAGTATCTTTCCTCTCTGTTCCAAGCCTCTTTCAGTCAGCACTCTACCCAAAATCTCTCTCTCACTCTCTCAGGGCCACACTCCCAGTGTTTTTACACACCCCACAGTGAAATCCTTCTGCCAAAATATTTGAATTCCTGACCAACATTTCATGTGGCCTGTGTTTTGGGTGGTGACATTCATTGTTTCAGCTATCTCATTCCATAAAGAAACTTAATTGCTTTTTACAATTTATTCTGAACAAAGAGCGGCTGTTACACCCATTCACTTCAAGGAGATTTCACCCAATCCCCACCATAACAGTATTATTATTACAGACTATGTACAGATCCTATGTCAGCACCTATATTTTAAGATAAAATGCAAGTTTTAAAAGCATTTAAAAGACGTCTCTTCGGGTATTATCATTTGGCTGCTGATCAGTGTGTTTTCCACATGTATAACTCCAATAAGATATTTCCCAATGAACAGCACTTCACAGTAAAAAAAAAAAATAATAATAACACAAGAAACTGATTTTACCAAGCCCCCTCCCCCTGCATAGGAGTGTGGTATTAAGCAGCCACAGGCAACATCAGACTTGCTGGAGGAAAAAAAATAATGGCCCATGTACTTCTGAACTTGTTGTTTCCTGCTTGAAGCCATGTAACTATCACGGATACATTTTACAGATGTGCAAGTTATGTTTGGATCGAGGCTCCAGTGTCTCACAGCTTTCAGCCAGACATAGAGCTACAATGCCAGAGCCAAAATAGCTCTTCTAGTTTCCCACAGCATTGATGTCATTCACCCTAGCACTGGTGGTCAGAGTTTCCCAATTCCCAAGTATCAAAGGGGCTCTGAAGTTGGTGTACAATATCCCCTGTGATTAGGCACCATGTGGAAGAAGTATTTTCCAAAATCCTGCAAGTTTAGGGAGTTGTCCAGCCTTTCTAAATACATCCCACAGTAGGGTTAAATTCCATAGTCTCTCCTTATAACTCATATAAGCCACTTGCATTCTAAGCGGCATTATCGTAACTTCATTTAAAATGCTAGCTTGTTCTCTGCTACCCCATTAACAAAGCATAAAGCATATATTTACCAGCATCTCCTACAATAAAGTTATGCCCAAGAAACACCCTGACTCAACAACACAAAACAAGGGGAGGCTAAACAAAAATAGATCTAGTTTTTTAAAATCCAATTTTGTTAGGCTCTATGTAGGCAATGAGCAAGTTTATCAACAGCTGGCAGATGTGGGGTTAGGAGCAATGGGATGGGAAGATTTAAAAAATCTTTCATTTCCAACGTCTCCCTCCTTTTCGGTTGCTGCTGATCTCCTTCACACGGTCAATCAAATCTCTAAAGCCCTCCAAAGCCTTGTCCTCTCCCAGTGCTGTATCCTATTAGCGCACTGACCCTTTACACAGGCACAGAGCTGGAAACCAAAAAAATGCCTTTTTGAATCAGAAAGCTGGAGCACAAAGGCAGACTTTGGGTTTGAGAAGGGCAAAGCAGAGAGTTATTCCTCCTGGGACACATTCTCCTCTCAGTGACACTGCGGTTGCACCAGAGGAAAAGAAAAGAATTTGGCCCCTTGAGTGAATGCAATTACTTATTTCCCTAAAAGAGAAGATAAGGGGGCAAATGTATTCCATATTGCAGGTTTTCTGAAGCAGCCTTCTCATATACCAGACTTCATAGACCAACTGAAGTCTGAAAGATGAGGAGGAACAGAACAAGAGTACTTCAGCACCTGTGAAAAGAAATACTCAGAAGAAACAGGCAAACAACGTATTCACAGGATCAAACAGTTCATCTGAGAAAGCACAACAATCACGAAGTCTGACACAGAGAGAGATAGGTTTGCACTCTGTTCTTGCTTTTCACCTGCTCTTTTTACCTGTTCCTACAAACAGGCACGTTAACCTGATTCAACCATCTGATGAGGCAGTGGGAGGGATAATTCCAGCCTATGATTTGCATCAGTCTAGCCAGAAGTAAGAGAAATGCCATTTTCATATCAACTGACAAATCTGCATCATGAGCCCGCGGAAGGCAAGTGCAGCACAGCTCCATACCATGGTGATGTGATGTGGCTTCAGCATACAGAAGTTTGAGGCAGTAACCCAAGCCTGGGAGCAGCCCTGAAACAAATTGTCAGCTGAGTCTGTAGAGAGGAAGGATCCAGTCTTGCTCCCACTGAGGTCAAAGGGAGTTTTGCAATTGCCTCTGTTAGAAGTAGAATTGAGTCCAAGATACACAGCAGAGTTGATAGGCTCAGTATCCAGCCCTGGGAAGGCATGCATAAAATAGAGCGCAAAGGTAAAGATCACAGAGGAAAAGTGAGGGGCCACCTTCAACAGGTTCATATTTGGGGGTCAGTTAAGCATCAGAAAGATGAGATGCTTATCCAAGCGATTCAGACTGTGAGAACCACACACGTTTGAACAACTGGACTGGAACTCTCAGGAGAAAGCCCTTTCTCATGAAACCTCTAGTGTTTCTAGTTCCAGTTTGGCAAGAAGTGATGTGAAAGCAGCTTCCCTCCTGGAATTTTGTATTTCTGGTTCCAATCCCAGCCAGCAAAACAAAGTGGAAAATGGATTTGAGTAGAGACCCTTTGCATTACCTGAATTTAATAAATATTTAATAAATATCTGAATTTATTTTCATTTTTCTGACAACATGGCTTCCAATATTTCTGACCACAGAGGCAGTAGTTTTCATCAACGTGAGTAGATTCACCTAATGTATGTTTTAAAATCTAGCAGCTAAGCATTGAGATTCTACTGCAATATGCATTTTATAAGTCATGATATAAACACATCAAATAGGCAAAAGGTTCTTTTTTTTCCCAGAGGGGTTAGCCATTCCCTGCTATAGAAAACTCTGCTATAGAAAACCCTCCTTAGTAGAGATACAACTGACTCCTTTGGGAAATCCCTCACCCTCATACTACCACCCATGTAGCTCCATTAGTAGCAGGAGGAATCCCTAGCATAGACATGGAGCAAACACCAGTATTTTAAACATCAGAGTGGGTCTAGACAACAGTGTAAAAACCATAGGTGACCAGCCTGTCTACAGTAGTCCACACACCCCCAGTGAAGCTGCAATGGTGAGAGATTTCCAAAAAACATCTAGGGTCAACACAGTCCCAGAGGAGGTTAATACATTCCACCTGACTGGCTAGGAGGAAGAGCTATTATGGGGAACAGGAAAGAGGGGGAGAGAATAAACAAAGTAAATCAGCAGTCCCTGGAATGCAAGGCAGGATTTTACCTGGAGTCTGATTCCTGAAGAGACCCACAGTGGCAAAAGGGATAATTTTACAATAGCTCATATTGTGCTCACACATTTTTTCCATGTTGCTAAAAGAAATTCGCTCTATCAGCAGTTGACTATCGCCAAATTTCCCTCCTTCATGTCTGTCTTCCTCTTGGGGAGTAGCAAATAAAGGGCATACAGCTCATAACTTTTTTTTTTTTTAACCAATGACATTCTTATTAAAAGGAAATAAAACTTATAATTTAATAGCCATGAACTGTTCCCAGCACAGCTATTATGATCAAGAGACCTAAAAAATTCCCTCCATGGCCAGAGGGCAGATTCTCCAGTATTAAATGACTATGGCATGACTCCAGGTGCAGAAAGAATCTCTTTAGGTTGGTTCTTGTTTTTAACTAATCCTCCCATGTGTCAAATCTGCTGCTCCGCCTCATGCCAGCAAGGGAACTCCAAATTTGATGCCCATCTGCCCAAACCCAGAATCAGAACCCTTCTGTGAAAAGTAGCCTTGCCCCATCCATGCACAAATGATGCAGAAGCACATAACTACCACATCACCCCCACTGTAGACATTCCAAGAAAGCAGATATTAAAAACTGTGTTTGAGTGTGTCACATCCAGTACCATATTTCTGCCATACCTCCTGGTCAAATGGCTTTCCCTTTGTGCTCCTACAGCCAACATTCAACATCTAGGTGGCGCCTAATAGACAACTACTTCAACAAGGCATTCCAGAGTACACAGGCGTTGACTTTTACTTTTCCCAGGGGGTGCGTCATCCCCGCTCTACCCGAGGCCCTGCCCCTCTCCATGACCCTGCCCTTACTTCGCCTCTTCTAACCCCCACTCCACCCCATCTCCTGAGGCCCTGCCCTCACTCCACCCCCTCCCCTCAGGCTTCCCATCCACTCACTGCTCTCTGCCCTTTCCCAGCATCTCCCACCAGCCACCGCAGCACTGTTTTTTTCTGTGGGTGCTTGAGCCCCAGAGCATCCACGGAGTCAGTGCCTATGCCAGGGTATGTATGTTCCATTTCCGCCCCAGTTCCCATTCACAAGAGGTCATCCCTTTAAGGATCTTGCCTCAAAACAATTTAAGACCCAACAGTCTCCTTAAAATCAGGATTTGTTAAGAATAAAGTGAGAAAATTGGATTAAAAAAAAACAAGTGGACTGCATATCTAATGGGCAAATGTGCCAAAGGTGAGCTAGGTAGGTACAATTTGCAATAATACTGCAGAAAACTACCTTACACTTATAAAGAATGCATCCTGTATGGTCAACAGGTCCTTGCCTCCTCAGCCCCTCCCCCTCAGCATTCTGTCAGCGAGACACACTCTCTTCTCTAGGTAGCTGCTATATTTCATATTAGAATAATTATATTTTTCCCACCTAAACCCCCTCTTGCAGATTCAATGGACTAGATACTCTTCATTTCCTCTCAAAACTGTAATGTAATGTTATTGTGCACTAGCAGCTTGCTGTATTAAGCAGCTACTGTATTCTACCACAAAGAAGTGGGTATTCACCCACGAAAGCTCATGCTGCAAAACATCTGTTAGTCTATAAGGTGCCACAGGATTCTTTGCTGCTTCATTGTTGGGTGAAGTGATTACAAACTATAGAGAATATTCAGGACAGTACTTTAGGGTCCTTTAGGATTAGAGGGGTGATGAAAATGTAAAACATTTGTTACTTTAACTAGATAGCTGCCTACTAACAGGCGGCATGAGTTTAAAACTGCCAACATAAAGACTCTGAAATAGGGTTCTACCAAATACCTGTTACAGGCTGCCTGTCTTTAGTCACACACCCGCAATGTATAAGGACACTAACTACAGCCTGAGAGAGAGAGAGAAGGGGGAGGACCTTCTGTCACAAGGCAGACATATTAAAGTGGAAAAGACAAAATGCCCTTATCAAAACCAGCATAATGGTTTCATGAATCCTAATATTTTGATTTCTCAACTTATTGTCTCATTCTGAAGCAGCCCAGATATATAAATCTGTATATAACTGGAGGCGGAGAGAGCAGTGTGTTTTTCTCACAAACAATCCAAACATTGCCAGTACCAGACAGTCATTTATTTATTTACCTATATGTCCAGGATGCCCTATCAAAAAAAAGTGCTATTTCCAGAAGTGACACTGAAACATTGTGCCAAGAGAATGAAAGTCCTGACTGGCTGATGTGCCTGAACTACCACCTGATCAAATTGTCAAGGACACCACCTGAGCCAAGTGCTGACTTTACTCATAAGCTGCAGAAATTCTCTAATAATTAACCAATAACTACTCAGAAGTGATTATTGCTATACTACATTACCTTCTAAGAACAGCATCACAAGGCAGCTCCTTGTTACATCTATGACTGTTTTATGGATAATATCCACAGGTAAAGGACAACTATTTTCTATTAGTACCAGCCACTCATAAACAAGTCGTGAATGCTGAAGAAGCCTAGGTGGAGAATTGATACACTGACCCTTCACCTTTTATTACCTATGTTCATATCTGCTGGATACCCAAATGAAAGGAGTTTGGCATGCTCCTTGTGACTATTAACTTTGGTTCAAATCACAAAATCAGTCCTCTGCAATTTGACACATTTGGGACCTACGGCCCAGAACTAGAATAGTATGAGATGTCGCAAATCAGGACTCAAGAGCTTTGGCAGAGCTATGTATCAAAAGTGTGCATAGACCCTGGCTACATTAGTCCTGGCTGCAGCTAGAGTTGTTAATCTCCTAATCCCTTGGGAAAACAAAAATTTAGACACCAAACCACCCTGGCCCTAATGCAAATTTACAGAAATGGCAAATTTGAGATTATTAATTTGAAGGAGTCACTCAGCAGCAACTGGATCAATTTAACACTTCAGAGAGAAGGCAATCAGTTAATTTAGCACATATGTTTCTCCTGTCTCTTCCTCTTTCATATATGTCTGATTTTCCTATCAGTTGTTTTCTCAGTCTTTGCTGAATGAAATACAGTAGGTTTGCGCATTATATAGTCATGTGACCTATGTCTCTCTTTTTTAAGTAAACTGTTTTATCTCCTTTGGTGATTTTTTTATTGGATAAGTGTTTTAATACTTTTAGAAACAATACAAAAAATGCACATGGACCAGGATGAAAATGGATTTTCATTTTTTAATAAAAATATTTTCCTTTTATTCACAAGGCCTTGAGCATCCACTTTCAACTGCCTTTTCTCCAATCTCACCCTCCTCTTTTAATCCAGTTCCCTACAGACATACACACACTGCCATAGTTGTATTCTCCCGCCTTTGCCCATATGCTTAGGCAGCCATTAATGTCACTTAGGGGACTAGCAAGTAAGGAAGTGCTCCAAAAATAGTGCAGGCAGAACCTCTCCATTCTCCTAAGCCAAGTGCATCATTCTGCCAACACATCTGTTTTCCCACCAAGCCAGCAGAGTGTCAAGGTCATCCTTGAACCTGCATATATACTAAATGGCAGTGTAGAATGCCAGGGGAGGGAACAGCAACAAGAACAAAGCTCACCCACCCCCGCCCCCTTTGATTAAAAAATGAGATCATGTCAAACATTCCACGCCAGGAGGCAAAATTCCCCCAAGATGGAGGCAAATTTCCTATTCTCCACGGAGACCCATGTTTTCAAAGACATGTGAGGTCTTACTGCAAATGAACTCCTGACCTGCTAAAATGCAGCACACATGTACCATACAGATTTATTACAAAGGACAGTGAAAAAGAAGAGAGCATTTTCTATTCCTAAGGCATCTTTATTACTGTACTAGGTCAACAGGACGTTTCCCTGGGGGATTTGAAAAAGGGTTAACATGAACAACAGAATGGGGGAACTCTCAAAATAAGTTCTCAAAAAATGTAAGGTACCCTCACATATGGGGTCCCATTGATTCTCTTTGGGGGTAACCTCAATAATCTAAAGTGACTTTAAGGATGAAATTGGGTTCTTTAAAGTTTATAAACCATGCCCTAAGGTCCTTAATTTGTTTTTATTCTGTCTTTACTCAGGCAAAAACCCAATGAAAAAATAAATAAGTGGCATTTTAGAAACAAAAAGGCAATAGGCATTCAGTTGTCAGATTTATGGCAATATGAACAGTGTCAGCTAAAGATGGTTAGGGTGGGCTAACAGAGTATAATTACAATTTCCTATAATGGGGCAAGTTAAATAGACAAGCTCTCCTATCCTGAGGAGACAGAGACAGAGGTCAGTACTGAGGGCTTTGAACATAAATGCCTCTTCCCATCCCACTCCTTTTCACATGTGGAACCATAACAGTAGCAGACAGATGCTACACAAAGACAGACACACCTGATTAACCATGAATACAACAGCTGTCGTTTCCCCATTGCCACCACCACTCACACCCCAGTCGTTTCCGTTTTGGTTTTCCCTTTCATTCTGCTTTCATGAGGAAAGTAAACCTACCATTAAAATCCAAGTGAGTGGAGGGGTATCAGCGTCATGGGCCTTTGTTTCTTTCCTCCCAGACATGTAATAGGTACCTTCTGATTTGTCCTTTCATCTGAGGAAGGGGAGGCCTACTGCTGAGAGCTCAGTCAACGCTGAACCTGAAGCATGAAAAAGGAGAGCAGTGGGTGAAAGCTGGAGTTCAGTCAAGTGAGAAGGAAAAATAAAGTTCACAGAGAGCAGCGTATTTCTTGGGCACAGAAGAGCACCTGGATTTCATAACACTGACTCTCCCCCCTTACAGCCAGAAAAGCCTGTTTAAAAACACTCACATTTTTCTTTTATTATTACTACTATAATTTATTTGCTGAGGGAAAGCTCAGCTCAGATGCCGCATCTGGTTTTCCGTGAGGTCCTGCTAGTAAGTTACTCTATTTTCCAGCTGGGACAAAAGAGCTCTTGAATTGTTCTGCCATGGTGGAGGTAGTTGGGGTGAGGAATGCACTCTTCCAACAGGTGTTTTTTGGCCTATGTTATTGCAAGGGGGAAAGTTTCCCATTTCCTTTCCCTTAAGCAGAGAGCTGCCTGACTAGGGTGCGAACGATGTGTGATTAACATGGCTACACTTAACCTTGGTTTGCACACACTTTGAGTGAAATTCCTCCAGTCCATCAGTTTAGATGAAGAAACATTACTACCGGTACATGTTATTAGACCCCAAAGTGGTCAGACTATGAACTGGTTACTGACAATGGCCCCAATCCTGCAACTGTACTTGACGAGGCTCCACATGAGCACAACAGTCACCCATGAAGATCTGATTGCAGAATCAGGGCTAAATATGCACAGATCACTTTATCACTGAAATGCAGCCCCCTCTGGGGTGGAAGGCAGAGCAGTCTTTAGCAAAGAGTGTACAACACTACACAACTTTTCCGGATAGGAAATGAAGACTATCAAATTCAATGAGAACTACAGGAGACTACTTCGCTTTATTTTTAAAGGGAGGCAGAACAAAATTAGTTTCCCAGCCTGGAATTCAGTAGAGATTAGCCTGAACTAAAACGTGAAATCGAGACACCCCCAACCTTAGGAAAGTTGATGACTCAGGCCGGTCTCTACCATTTAGCTAGCACACTGGGGAAAGTGAATGAGGAAGAGGGGTGGGCAAGGAGTGCAATTCTATGCTTTTGCACTGAAAACAGCATGATGCCTCATTGGAATTGTAGTTCAGGTACCTCATTCTCCTCCCTGGGTTGGGCTCTACACGGAGGCAGATTAGGGTTTGTGGGGCCCTGGGCCAGAGCAAGTGGGGGGTCCCCTCCCCACCCTTTCCACCTGCAGCTCCCCCTCCCTCTTCTCCCCTTGCCCCTGCCAGGGAAATGGGGTCAAGGGGTGGGCACTTCCCCCTGCTCCCTGGCAGAAGCACTGGGCAGAGTGGGGCAAAGGGCAATCCCCTGCACCCTGACCTCGCTCCCCAGCAGGAGTGCTGGGTCGGCGTAGCAGGTCGCGGCGCAGGGGCGCCCATTTTTCTAGGGCCCCCCAATTGGCCGGGATCCCGTTGGCTCAGTGGCTAATTCGCCACTGGCTCTACAACCAGACTCTTATTCTGATTTTGGAACTGAATTAAGATATTCAGAATAAGAGACTCCTCTTCCGGAATAAGAGTATCCACACATGAAGTTCATCAGAAATAGTTAATCTGCTTTAAATTCACACCCTACCTTATTCTGGATTAATTTTCACATGTAGACAAACCCCAAATTATTGTAAAGCTTTTGAAGGGGACTAAACTAATTCAGAATAAGGCACTCTGGCAGTTAATCAGTAATGATTATTCCAGAATAACTCCCCCTGTAGACCAGCTCTTGCCAGTTGGCCTAGCAAGTGATAACTACTACTAATTGGCTAAGAATTGTTCACCACTAATGTTCTAAAACATTAAAAGTATTCTTTCACCCCTGCCTCCTTGTTGATCTCATCCACTTGTTATGTTTTGTTTATTTGAATTATAAACTCTTTGGGACAGGGATTGTTATGCAGTATACATTTGAACAATGCTACATACAATGGGTCCCACACTGGTTGAGGGCAGGCCTCTAGGAGCTACCTCAGTGTAACTATTTAACAACAACATTTGCCACCTCCGTTTTTCACTAGCAAAAGCATATTTTTCACATTAAAAAATGACGACATTTCCATGCTGGAATGAATCCTGGATTTATTTTATTTTTTTACACATTTACACAAAACAGTTTTTCACTTGAGAAAACTTGCTATTAAAATATTTTTTGAGAAAGAGCCAAATAACTGACACTAAAAACATTCTGGCTTTCAATTAAACTAGCAACACGTAACAGGAAAGTTACAGCTGGCTGAAGTGGGAAAGGTATTGGGAAGATCTCTCATTAGGAACTAGAAGAACAGCACAACCCCCACATATGAAAAAACCCCACAGACAGACAGACAAGACTACTGAGTCTCCTCCTGCATTGTGTTCTACTGAATAACTACCACAAGCGAGGCCAGGTCATTCCATCTCAGATACTATGCCAATACACTAGACCCCATGGAAATGTAGGTTGGTTTGAGTTATTTAAAATGCCAGCTCATTTCAATGGAAGACTAAACAATCAGAAAAATGTTTCCTTTGGCTACTGTTTTCCAGTCACAAATAGTTTCCTGAAGTACAAAGATGGGGATTGGGGAGGGAGGGAGAGAGAGAGAGATACACATTTGGGTGAATAATGCTCTGTGACTAATAGCTGTGGTTTGACCTGTCTGAAATAGCTTCATGTATCCATGACCTTTTGAAGAGCCATGTGCGAGAAACTAACATAAATGTTAATGTGTAATGTGAATTCTCACACTCCATCTTCTAAAATGGGCATTAAAATGAATAAAATGGCAAAATAAATAAATAGACTTAATCTGAGGAGCAATTCTACTAATATTCAGCTGTGGGTGGGCTGTGAGTTTAAAGTACACTGACACAGATTTACAAAGGAACTGTACTGACTTCATTTTAAATGACAATTTCTCATTAATCACCCACAAATACTACATGTTGTTCCACTGCTCACACAAATGTGAACGGTACTTAAGTGATTAACAAATTGCCAGGCCCTCCTGTATATCTCATTACATGATTTCACCAAGAGGAAGTGAAAGTACTCACTAACCACTCCAAACATCATGTCCCTTGTTATCAACCTACATAACTTTACACAGAACACTTCCTGCAATGTAATTTAAACATCTTTAAATATATTCTGTTTTCCAGAAGTTACACTGTAGTTAACTGCATTTTTTTTTTAATTTTTACACCTCTTCTGTGAATAAATACAACCCCCACCTATCCTCTCAGGCTGTGATCTCATCAGATCTGACAAGCTTAGCAAAAGCAGATTAATAATCATATATAGCTCTTATGTAGTGCTGTTCCATCGTGAAAGAGGTTAGTATCATTCGCTCCACTTTACAGATGGAAAAACTGAGGCACAGAGCAGCAATGTGACTTGCCTAAGTTCACACAACAGCCAAGCTGAGAAAAGAACCCAGGTCTCTAACCACTAGGTACACTGCCTCCCAGATTTAATCAGTATTTAGGTGAGAGGACCCCAACCCAAGGGAAATACATAATAATACGGGGGAGGTAATGGTGATTTGGTACAGATGTTAATCTTGGTGTCTTGATCATTCTGCAACAAAGTCAAGTACATTTTGCTGATCTAAATTCCTCCTGCAGTTACAACCAATATGGTAATTTTCATTATCTGTTCATGTGTCCCTGAGTACTTGTTGATATTTAAATTTCGACCACAGTTTCAGCTGGATATGGTATTCTGCTTCTTCTCTTAGGGCCCACATCAGGTAATAATTGGAGATATACCAATCTCCTAGAGGGACCTCGAAAGGTCATTGAGTCCAGCCCCCTGCCTTCACTAGCAAGACCAAGTACTGATTTTTGCCCCAGATCCCTAAGTGGCCCCCTCAAGGATTGAACTCACAACCCTGGATATAGCAGGCCAATACTCAAACCACTGAGCTATCCCTCCCCACTAAGCAAGGAGGGTACTTAGCTCCTGGTACATCTGATATTAAATTGTTGGTAGTGATGACACATTCCATTAAATCCACATACCAAATTCCAAATCGGTGAGGGATACAGAGATTTTTGTGTATATAGTTTACAAAGTATTTTGGCACAAAAGGCATTACAACAATTACATTATTATTAAAACTGAGTGAATAATTCACAGGATACAGTTTATTCAATGAATTCATCCTCTTTCAACTCATTTAGATTACTGTTTCCTACATTTGATTGTTATTTGATTAAGATCTTTTCAAAAAATTTTACTCTGAATTAAAAGTGAACATTCTACACATTTGTCATCTAGTTGTAACTGGTCATAGTCTCCTGGTATATTGTTTCTGTTCCCCGACTAGAGAAGTGCACATGCATTTCTGATGCAAATATCAATATTCACTTAAGCGTTTGTTGTCCCCAATTTGTTGATTCGGCAATCTCTGATTTGTTCCATGTATAAAACAAAGCTCCCCCTAGTTAAGTTTTGGGATGTGCATCCTATATTTTAAAAGGTACATTATTACATGGCTGGCAAAATACTCCAAGTTCTCATGAACTAGATGTAAAGAACACTCATAAGGTTCAATGGAAAGTGCCCAAATCACAACCCAAGTCACTTGGAACCTCTGAAAATTGAGCCACTTTTATTTAGGTGCCTAAATATTAATTAAATAGCACTCCAGTTAAAAATTTTGGTCTAGATTAAAAAATAGTTTAGTCTGAACTAAAACTCATTATGTGATCCCCACTAAGAACTATGTAAAAGTCCGCATCTGAATCCAACATTTGTGGCTAGCCCCTGTGTCTGTAAAGGGGAACTCTGAAACCTTGCTGCAAACCACCTGAATTTAGGGGAAATTCAAATTCATATTTCAGACCATTTCTGCCTTGACCAAACTTATTTACATTTGTGATCAAAACTCACATTCATACAATAGGGCAAAACAATGAAAAGCTAGTGCATAGCATCAATAGATGGATCATATAGCAATGAACTAGAACTTGGAGTTATGGCTTGAGGTCCAGTACCAAAGATCAAGGCCATACCAACCCTGAGAAAGGTTTAATCACTTAAAACATGAATAAACATAAGATAACACTGTTATGGTACTATAAATTGGGAATCCTTCCCCTCAGTGGAGACCTGCAAACTGGAGACTAGAAACTGTGGATGAGAACAGAAAAAGTGTGATGCAAAAAAAATAAAAATAAAAGCTTAAGGAAACGCACTCACAACTCCAAAGATGAGAGGTGACATGGAAGATTTTGAGGAGAGAAGCTGAGTAAACAGAGGAGAAGTCCTGAATAAGAGAGCTGACAGCCAGAAACTGTTTGGATTTTAAATGAGCTCAGTGGACAGAGAAGGGGAAAGATCATTGAACTGTTACCCATGAATGACAAGGATGAGAATGGAGCACTGTGAGAAAGAAGACATCCAGTATATTTGGCAGCAGTAGCTTTAGGAAGGTCTTGAACAGGGACATAGTGGCAACTGATGCTTCTCAGTCCATGACATATATCAACGAAAAGAGAGAGGATAAGTGGGAAAGTGTCTGACCCAGAAAGAAAGATGAAGAAGCAACAAGCACCAGAAAAGTCATCAATGGCAGAAGAGGACCGGGAAAGCCCTTGGGCCTGTGCAGAATTGCTGATGAAGTGTTTAATGATGAGGTGGTGAAGGAATCTCGTCATGTCGTTTCAACAGACTAGAGAGGCAGGAAAAAGCACCTCAGGATTAGAAAGTTGCAGAAATAATCCCTAGAACAGTAAGAACGCATAAGGCACTTGTTTCTGTATCGTTACAGTGCTCTCAAGCAGAACACAGGAAAGCATGGGTGCAAAGTTATGGCAAACTCCATGGGATCTGCAGAACAAACCAAATTTTTTTAAAGCCTGGAAATGGTATTTCTCAGAAGAACAAGATCAGTCCCTAAGTATAAGCTTGCGCTTGTAAATAGTTCTCTTCATAGTGAACAGCAAGGAAAGCTGGGAGGATAAAAAGAATCATGAGACAACCTGGTCTATTGCTTAAAAATTCTGCTACTACATTGAGGGATTGGGGAGGGGGTTTTCAAACATGGAGCATCAGTGAATGAAAGCCCATCTATACTTAGTGAGCAGAACTCTACACAGTGTTCCAGGTGAGGTTGTGCCACAGAGCAGCACATGCTCAAGTGATACACATTGTAATCTCTTGGACAGCACATTTTAATCATTTTCACACCCTGTATTGATCTCCTCAAAGCAAAATAAAGAAAATCCCGGACACTGGGAGGACTTGCATCCTATTCAGATAGAATTTCATGGCCTGGACTAGTGGGGCAAAGAGGCTAACACAGCTACTCTCTTACTCTTGGGCAGAAACAGAGTGCAGAGCAGCGTTCCAGCTGCCCTAAAGGCTTTAGCTTTAGTTGTACTGAAAAACTTGCCAGATTTAGTTCAGCTAGAGAAACACAGCTAGCCTCCAGTACAAGCAATATTCCCTATACTTCCCTATACTTAATATAGACAATACCTTCCATTATACAGATATTATTATCTGTATGTCATAATATCTAGGAAACTGAGTCATGGACCAGGAACGCATTGTGCTAGGCCAGGGGTCGGCAACCTTTCAGAAGTGGTGTGCGAGTCTTCATTTATTCACTCTCATTTAAGATTTCGTGTGCCAGTAATACATTTTAACGTTTTTAGAAGGCCTCTTTCTATAAGTCTATAATATATAACTAAACTATTGTTGTATGTAAATTAAACAAGGTTTTTAAAATGTTTAAGAAGCTTAATTTAAAATTAAATTAAAATGCAGAGCTCCCCCGGACCAGTGGCCAGGACCTGGACAGTGTGAGTGCCACTGAAAATTAGCTTAAGTGCCGCCTTCGGCATGCGTGCCATAGGTTGCCTACCCCTGTGCTAGGCACTAGACTGGGATTAGTTTATTGCAAATCTTATTTACCTAAGACCACAGGCAAAGTTTTCAATACCACCAGTAAGTCTGGTGAGAGGGAGGAAAAATATATGTTCCCAGGGTAGAGCACCACTGTGGGGTCCTGGAAACCTACCTCTGTCAGAGGGTTTTTGACTAGTGTCTGCTCCTCATAAGCTCCTATTGAGGCTTTTAAAGGCTAGGGGTTTTCAATGCCTCACTTAAAAGCTGAAAGGTTTGGCAGGAGAAGCAAAGACCCTTGTTCAGATTGGACTGCAGCACCTTGCAACAAGAGGAGAACTACCGGTAATCTGTTTTCCCTCTAATCCATCTTCAGCTTATTAGACGTTTTTACACCCCGTGTGAGGAAGCTGAGGGAAATTCTAAAAGCCAGTCCAACAGCCAAACACGTTGTCGACTCTGTATGAGGAAACACATGAAAAAAGGAACAGGACAACCTAGATAAGCTCTCAAAAACTCCAATGTCCCACTGTTTGCTCCTGTTTAAGTAGGATGTAAGCAAATCGTTTGCCTCATAAACAGCGGAGAAAATTCTTCAAACTTCCTTGTGAATTTTGATTTGCTTTTCAGTTGGGCCATATTCACACCCCTGTTTTGTTTTGTATGTTTGCCTGAGTCCCCCATTTACTGCTAACTTCCTGATTTTAAGATGATAGCTAATAGTTTTTGAACCTACTATTCAGAACAAAAGCTACATTTTCATCAACTCTATAAGTCTTTCATTATTTTCACCAATAACCTACCTGTTAGGTCAGCTGTAAGTCTCCTTTTCCAATGGAACTAAAACCCAAGTTACTGAAGCTTTCCTTTATAATTATATTGTATAATTTTAGATTCTTAAGGGCTCCCACTCCCATCTCACAGCAGCCATCTCATGCCCCATGTCATAACCACCCACCTGTAAAGATAGACAGTTATCTATATTTAAGTAACTAAACATGCAACTGGGAGCCTAAATTTAGGCACCCAATTTGGAAAAATGTGGCCTAAACTATCATAGGAATGTCCAGGCCAACAGAATGATGTAATGTTTTTGTAATCATGACCGTGCTAATGCCTGTTTCAAATTGCTGAACATGCCCTTTGAGCTAGCAGTTTTCAGAAGCATGAGGAGATGCTGTCTGAGCAGAGTGCAGTTAATAGAAGTGCCTAACAAACCTAACTCCTTACTTTTTACTACATTATACTTTCCTTCAGACAGGAGAGTTGGACATCTCTCTTCAGAGGCAGTCCAGGAGGCGTGTTAGACAAAATGTGCTTCCTTCCCCTTCCAAGGATCTGAGCCACAACACACTCAGTGTGGGAGTGAAGACACCTTTTTCCCTTTTAATGGAGTCTCTTAGCTTTATATAGATTAAACACCCTGCATGAAAAGCACTGGTAAAATGCAAGATGGTATTGTACAGTATTGTATTAATGTCACTTAATGGTAACTGTCAATGCTAGTGATGGAATAAATATGGAAAAGGAAATTATTATAATAGATTGACAGTCTAGAAACTTCCACATACAAGAGACCTGTAAGAGGCTGTTGCTATGCAGGCTATTAATGCAAATCATATACACCATGCCTGCTCTCTGAATTATGCAATGCCATGTGAATGTCTAATCTGTTTCACCAGGCTTGTCTTTATCCAGAAAAAATATTCCACTGACATGCTGATTAGTATATTAAAAGAGTTTTAGAAGTTTGGTGCTAAAGTGGGTGCCATCACAGCATTATTAATTTAGTTCAGAAGACAAACAGCTCTGTGCTGCCATCAAAATCACTACATAAGTCTATAAGATAACTTTGTCAAGGCTGATAGGAATTTACAGGAAAGCCTTGTGATATCTGGTAGGAATTAGCAAATAGATAAGGAGGATATCGCTTTTCGAGGCAACAGTTGTTGAGGACTCAGTAACGGTATAGAATGAGAGACCCGCTAAGACCCTTGGAATCTCTGTGTGATGATGTTTTACATGGATTTACAGAAAGAATATTGTGAGAACTTGTAACAGAAATAGAAAGGAAGCTTGAGGGAGCAGTTGGAACATTTATATTGTGGTAATGCCTCAAACATGCTTGGCTTTTTTTTCTTCTATTTGGAAAAGTGACCACTAAGGGGGGGATATATTAGAGGTCTATAAAATCATGACTGGTGTGGAGAAAATAAATAAGGAAGTGTTATTTACTCCTTCTCATAACACAAGAACTAGACGTTTCCACATGAAATTAATAGGCAGCAGGTTTAAAACAAACAAAAAGAAGTATTTCTTCACACGATATACAGTCAACCTGTGGAACTCCTTGCCAGAGGATGTTATGAAGGCCAAAACTATAATAGGGTTCAAAAAAGAACTAGATAAATTCATGGAGGATAGGTCCATCAATGGCTATTATAGGCAGGGATGTTTGCCAGAAGCTGGGAATGGGTGACAGGGATGGATCACTTGATGATTACCTGTTCTGTTCATTCCCTCTGGGGCACCTGGCATTGGCCATTGTCGAAAGACAGGATACTGGGCTAGATGGACCTTTGGTCTGACCCAGCACAGCCATTCTTATGAACTGTATAAACACATAGGAAGACTGTGCCTTTTCCAAAGCGCTTACAGAGTTAATGCAATTGTCTTTCAGCTCTGAAAATTTAGGGTCAAATCCTATTTAGGTTACTGATGAAAGTGATTTTGATGGGTTAATCCTAGTCCCTGGTGGGCATTTGTCCACATCACACAATTAGCATCACAGTATCAGCTAAATGGAGGCAGAGAATTGGAATAAACGTGGGTTGTTGTGGCTCAGATTAAGCTCAAGTATGTGAAAGCAGCTGGCATAAAACCTGCTTTTGCTGTGTCTGGCTCAAACCAAGCCATTACTGACACTCCCTCATTTTCTTGAAGAGAAAAGCCACTCTCAGTTAAATAAAAAAATTAAATAAGAATAGTAAATAATAATAATAATAAACCAATAATAGGAGACAGTGGCATTTGCAGGCTTCCTGCCAGATTTCTAAAATAGCCCTTTAATATGCATGAAACCTGATATCAAATACAAAAACACCTAAAGGCTAAACACTGGTCATTTATCCAGTTTTAAATGAATGCCTAGAAACAAGGCAATCGCTTTGTCACAAGACCTTTTTGTTTGTTTGATTTTAAAGTAGTCAATGGCTGGCCATGGCAAAAAGGGACACATAGCTCAAATATATAAAGTAGCAAAAATGAAAAATGTCTTGAGTACTGCTTTGTGGTCAATAGTTGTTTGCAGTTTAGTTGCAGCTGCGTTGGTCCCAGGATATTAGAGAGAGAAGTTGGGCGAGGTAATATATCTTTTACTGGGCCAGCTTCTGTTGGTGAAAAAGACAAGCTTTCGATCTATACAGAGCCCTCCTTCAGGACCTGAAACATTACACAATTTGGGGATGGAGAGGATAGAGGGAAAGAAATGGAAAGAAAAGGAAAGGAAGGAGAGTAAAGGGAACAGGGCAAGGAAGCAGTAAGATGAACAGGTGTGGAGTGAAGCTGAGGTGAAGAGACTGAGAGGGAGAGGGAAGGCTGGAGCAAACTGCCAATCTGCTCAGGGCAGAGAAAGTCCAATCAAAACTGTAGAAAGTTCTCTGAATGTTCAAAGGTCCTAAGGTCCCTCCTTTGGCTGCTTCTTCTCCTCCTGTTTAGAGTCTCTGCAGTTTTCTTCCAAGGCCACACCACAGGGAGGCCCTACCTGGTTTCTAAGTGCCCCCAAAGTAAGGCAGGGGGCTCCCAGATGAGCCCCATTTTTACCCCCCTCCATAGTGCACTGTTCCTTACCAGGGCCAATGCCAGTTTTAAAGGTGGACCAGTGCTCAAGTAAAGCATCACACAATATAAGGCAATGGTTTACTTTTGAAAAGCATACTGTACATTCCTATATTTAATGGACTAATCTTGTCATCCCGCAAGACACCTGTACACCTGGAGTGAGCACGTTGCAGAAGTGCTATTAAATTGCTCTGTAAGACACACACACACAAATGGAGAATTCCAAAGATCCATATTTGATCAGGGTCTTGATGATTTTTTCTTTGTTTGCTTGTTATTTTTAATTATAGTGCTCATCAGGGCCCCATTGTAGTAGACACTGTGTACACATGAACTATAAACATAGCCCCTGCCCCATGGGGGAAATGGCTAAGTCAGAGTTTGCCATGTTGACATATCGATAGCTTGTGTTACAGTACAGATCATCATAACTTTAGGTGCCTTTATAATGGAGTTGTAAATGATTACCTGGAATTGGGAATATCTGCATTATATCAGCGGCCCCTAGCTAGGCTTCTGTGGCTCCTTATTATGATTAATGCAGGCTCTTGTACCAACTGTCTGACCTGGGAATTACAAATAGCTTCCATGGTCAATAAGGTGTGAGGAGGTCTTGAGTCTCTTTTACAACATTTTTTGAAGCCTGTGATTTAAAACCCTTCACAGTCATTTTAGGGAAGAGATCAACGTAGGACTGTATGCCTTAGATCCTGCAATTTCCTGTCTGTTAAACAAATTCTGAGGATACAAAGATCCCAAAGGGTTAAACAGCAGTAAGTACGCAGGTTCAGCACATTCACTTGCTCACTGGCCTGCATTCCCTCCCTCCCTCCCCAAGGTTTTTCTGGGAAGCCAAGGACTTTTGATGTTAAAAGAAGACTCGTGTTGTTAATAGAGGAATGAACCTTTAGTGGTTTGGCTTTCAAATGGTTTTGAATTCACACCACAGAAGTTTATTAAAGTTTCATGGGGGTATGGAGTTCATTTGGAGTTGATGTGAGCACAGTGCAGTTTGGTAGAAGGGCTCTGTGGGGCTCATAACAAACTGAGAAGTATTATTTGCCCTCTGAGGGATCGTTTGCAAAATTATTTGTTTGCTTGCAGCATGGGGGAGGGGAGCACTTAGAGATTTGAGAAGATTGATGTTTAGAAACACGACTGGTCTCTTCTCTAGAGTGAAATGTTTCCCATGTGCTCAGCTTCCAAGATTTACGGTATGTCTATACTGGCAAAGTTACAGCGCCACTCAGAGAGCGCTGAAGGGAAACCACTGTTGTGTGTTCACACTGTCAGCTGCCTGCACAATAGCGTGTTCACACTTGCAGCGGTATTCGGAGTGGTGCACTCTGGGCAGCTATCCCACAGAGCATCTCTTTCTCTTCTGCTGCTAAGAGTTGTGGGAAGGCGGATGGGGTCCCAGGGCCTGTCCCAATGCCCCGTGATGCATTGCTTCGCATCCCAGCAATCCCTGTGCTTCCATCCGCATTTGGCACCATCTTTCAATGGTTTGTGTACTGCACGCTCTGCCTCTTCAGTCTGCAGGAATGGATCCTGCACTGTTGACCAATATGCTGCTCGCTCTAACACATCACAAGTGGCAGTGGAGTTACTCCTTAAACTACAAAGGCAAGAGGAGTGTGACATTGATCTCGCCACGTATACTAGCTACGACACAAGAATGCTTGTGGCATTCACGGAGGTGCTGACCACAGTAGAATGCCGCTTTTGGGCTCAGGAAACAAGCACTGAGTGGTGGGATCACATCGTCATGCACGTCTGGGATGATGAACAGTGATTGCAGAACTTTTGGATGAGGAAAGCCACATTCATGGGCCTGGGTGATGAGCTCACCCCAGCCCTGCAGCACAAGGACACGAGAATGAGAGATGCTCTTCCGTTGGAGAAGTGCATGGTAATCGCACTGTGGAAGCTGGCTACTCCAGACTGCTACCGACCAGTCGCTAACCAGTTCGGAGTGGGAAAGTCAACTATTGGACGCATGTTGACAGAAGTGTGCAGGGCCATTAATCGCATCCTGCTCTGAAAGACCATGACTCTGGGCAACGTGCATGACATTGTGGATGGCTTTGCACAAATGGGCTTCCCTAACTGCAGAGGGGCAATAGATGGCGCGCATATTCCTATTCTGTCACCAGACCACCTAGCCACCAAGTACATTAATCGGACGTGGTATTTCTCTATGGTTCTGCAGGCGCTTGTGGCTCACCATTGGCATTTCACAGACATTAACACAGGCTGGTCCGGAAATGTGCATGACACACGCATCTTTCAGAACACCAGCCTGTTCAGGAAGCTGCAAGCAGGGACTTTCTTCCCGGACCAGATGATCACCATAGGGGAAGTTGAAATGCCCATTGTGATCCTGGGAGACTCTGCCTACCTCTTAATGCCATGGCTTATGAAGCCATACACGGGACACCTTGACAGCAGCAAGGAGCAGTTCAACAACAGGCTGAGCAAGAACAGAATGACTGTTGCATGTGCTTTTAGCCATTTAAAGGCCTGCTGGCGCTGCCTATATGGGAAGATGGACCTGATTCAGTGATTTAAAACACAGTCACTGTGTTTAAAATAGCTGTCACTAACTGACTCACCCCAGGCAAGATCACATGAGCCACAAGACCCCCAAAATGGTGAGTAGCCACAGGGACTCTGAGGCAGATTCCCATGAAGTGAGGGAGTCAATCAACAACCTGTTCTGCCACTCAGACTAGGCATGTGGTGGTACACACATCATACAAACACAAGCCTGCTTTCTGCAATCCTCCTGCCCCCAACAACTCACTTCAGCAATTCCCAAAATCAAAGCCACTTACCAGGGCTCACCTCTCCTGTTTGTGCTTTGCCAAGCTCCAACAGCTGTGACTGGCTAGCCTCCTCTAGGGTAGAAAAGAGCTCCTCACTGCATGCATCTCTGACCTCCGAGTCATCCTCTGCCTCTGGGTTGCCCTCCCTCTCCACATCCTCATCCAAGATTTCCTCCTCCTGGCTCAGTCCACTCTTGACTGGCACATTGGTGAGCCAATGAAGTATCCACAGTGGCCTTCTCAGTGGAGGTGGGGTCGCCACCGAACATCGTGTCCAGTTCTTTGTAGAACTGGCAGCTTGTGGGCACAGCATTGGAGCGGCAGTTTGCCTCCCGCACCTTGTGATAGGCATTCCGCAGCTCCTTCAAAACCCTACACTGCAGTGTGTGCCGGTCATGGCCCCTTTCTGTCATGCATCGTGAAATCTGTCCATAAGTATCATAATTCCTACAGCTGGAGTGCAGCTGGGACTGGACAGCCTCCTCTCCCCAAATGCTGATGAGGTCCAGCAGCTCGGCATTGCTCCAAGAGGGGGATCACCTGGTGTGTGGAGCAGGCATTGCCACCTGGAAAGATGCACTGAGACCATTTCATGCATCACTGAGCAAACGGGAAGGGGACTTTCAAAATTCCAAAGGAATTTACAGGGTGAGAATGACGGTTGGTCACCTGAGGGCAGGGCAGTAGAGTTCAAACTGATGGCCAGAAAGGCAAGAACAGGCATTGTGGGACACCTCCCAGAGGCCAATCTTAGCGCTGTAACCAACCAGGTTGTCTACACTAGCCCCGCGGTGCTGTTCCCCCCAGCGCAGAAAGCTGTATGCCTCTCATCGGGGTGGTTTTTTTACAGCACTGCAACTGCACAGTTTCTGCGCACTAAGTGGCTTGGCAGTGTGTACATCTTGGGAGTTACAACACAAAAAGCTGCTTTACTGTGCAGAAACTTGCCAGTGTAGACAAGGCCTTAGATTCTTTCCCTGTAAAACAGACTAATTCTATGCATGCTTATTTAACAGGAAGTTTACTTTATAACTGGACAAACAAGAAGCACAAAATTTGGATCCTGATTTCAAATGCTTCCAAAGTTCAGGCATATTCAGATCCAAACTGGGATTCAAACTCTTATATAGACAGTTACCAGCTGTGAACCAACACCTCTCCTCCAAAGATTAGTGGTGTTCAACATCAGTGTTTTTGCTCTACTTCTATAATCAAATTCCAGGGACACGGCTGTTATACAGTCACTGTACTTTGTATCCACGTGCAAATTTATAACACAGAGCCTTTTAAACGGAGTGCACTGTATTAATATTCCAATCAAAACAATCAGGACGAGGAGAACAACTGGTATGTCTGGTGTCAACTCTATTTAGGGGGAACAGAAGCCACAGATGAGAAATAAGAAGCATCTGTATGTGAAAGCATATTTAGCTTTGAAGCTGGTTTGGGAATATTGGCTTAGTCCTTATTTTCCCCAAGTGTTATGTCATCTCCTGTGTAATGTTGACACTTACAAGGATTACTTGTTAAATAATTCCTTTGCAAACAACAGGGAATAATTCTGGCCTTTGATATAGACAGATTATGATCTTGCAAAGCTACTATAAAGATTTTATGTTCATATGAACAGGCTAAGCACATTCAGAAACACGGAAGAAAATATACAAATGCAAATTATAGAAGATAAACCAAAAAACCCCATGACATAGCACAATTTTTCACCATGAAAACAGAAGATACTACAGAATAAGTCATGCTGCATCAGTCTCAGATTTAGTGAAATCTGAATTTAATGCCAGTCTAGACTTGAAAGGCCTGCTTTTTCTTTAACCCAGCATCCTATTTGGGGCCTGCAAAAAAGCAGAGGGTGTAAATATGGCCTGCAGATATTTGTTTACCTGACAGTGCCCACAAATCAGGTAGCGGCCCACTACACAAGCAAACTGCACACACAGTTCATTATGCGCACAGAACTGCAGGGCAGATTGAGACCTCTTTAAAAATCAAATTCCTAGCCAAACTGATCTACTAACATTTGCCCCATCCCTAAAAAAAAAAGAAATAAAAAAACCGCAAGTCTCTTGACATTCAAGTTACATCAGCTGATGGCCAACATAGCACATCTCCAACCAACATTAAAGAGAACACACTCATCTGTTTAAATCCAAGGCCTGCTCTTCATGTATATGCAGGGCAAAACATAGGCGGCGGGTATAATAGGCTGGGGAAGGCTGTGCCTTCCCAAACAGCCCTGCATGGCCCCACCCACGCTCCGCCCTGAGGCCCCCTCCTTCTTGCCCATCCCATTTGGCCCCAGCCTAGGCAGGCTGCTCCTTTTCCAGGAGCCTCCTTGGGGTGGCTCGTGGCTGGGGCTGCCCAGCGCCGAGGGGGGTCCTCAGTGCTGGGGCTGTGCCGCCTGGTGCTCCAGGATTGGGGAAGGGCTGCACGCCACCCGTGCATCGTTCTGGGGATGGAGGCACTCAAGCGGCCCAGGGCTGGTGGCGGCGGGGAGAGGGGCCCTCTGGGCTTTGGTGGGAGGGAGGGGCCTCAAGTGGAAGGGGTGGGCCAGGCCAGGGGCTAGCCTCTGTGAGCCCGGGGTTCACCCACCACCATGGGCGGCAGGTTTGTAGAAATTTTGGTGGGGCCCAGAACTTGCCCCTGCCCAAACTCTGCCCCCCAAAAACTCCACCCCCAACCTGACCAAGGCTCTGGGAAGGAGTTTGGGTGGGGGAGGAGGTCTGGGGTGGAGGAGGGATGCAGGCGCTGGGAGGGAGTTTGGGGGACGGAAGGGGTGCAGGGGTGGGACTGGGGATGAGGGGTTCATGATGCAGGAGGGGGCTCAGGGCTATGGCAGAGGGTTGGGGTGTGGGGTGTGGTGTGTGGGGTGGGACTGGGGATGAGGGGTTCATGATGCAGGAGGGGGATCAGGGTTGGGGCAGATGGTTAGGGTGCAGGGGGATGAGGGCTCTGGCTGGGGCTGGGGTTGAGGGGTTTGTGGTGTTGGAGGGGGCTCAGGGCTAAGGCAGAGGGTTGGGGTGCAGGGGTGTGTGAGGGCTCTGGCTGGGGCTGGGAATGAAGGGTTTGGGGTGTTGGAGGGGCTCAGGGCTAGGGTAGATGCTTAAGGGTGCAGTGGGGGGTGAAAGCTCTGGCTGGGGGTGTTGGCTCTGGGGTGAGGCAGGGCTGGGGATGAGTTTTGGGTGCAGGCAGGCTGCTCCGGGACAGAGGCCAAAGAGGACTCTCCCCCCCCCCCCAGCCCTTTCCCTGCCGGCAGCAGCGAGCTCTGGGGGAAGGGACCCCCTTCCCTGCCCCCCCCCAGCAGCACACTCACCCCCACCACTGTCACTGCATGTGCTCCTAGACCCCCTTTTACGTCCAAGAATCTCCCTCGCCTCCCCCGTGGCAGGTGCTGCGTGCACCTCCTCCTCTGCTGTTGCCCCTGACTGTAGCCTCACTGGGGGTGGAGGATGGGGCTGCCTCCTTGCCCAGCATGGGGCAGGAGCAGTGACTGCGGGTGGGGCGGGGGGGGCTGTGCTGCTGGAAGGTCCCGCCGGAAAAGGGAAGGGTCTGAGGGGGAAGGGCAGGCTCAGAGTCAGTCTGCCCTGGCAGTGGAGTAGGGGGGCACTAGGACAGGCGTGACAAAGCCCTGGCTGGGATGATTTAGTTGGGGCTGGTCCTGCTTTGAGCAGAGGGTGGGACTAGATCCCTCCTGAGGTCCCTTCCAACCCTGGTATTCTGTGATTCTATGACTCATGCGGCAGCAGTTGCTGTATAGAGTCAAGCTGCACGGAAGAGGCAGGGACGCTCTGCTCCCTCTGGGGCCCAGGGACGTGCACAGGGCCAGCAAGCGGGAGCCGGAGGACACTTGGGGGAGGCACGGGGGGCGGCAGGAGGGGCCGCCCGGCCCCAAACATTGGTGGACCTGGGCCGCTGATCTCTGAATATTGCTGGTGCCCGGGCACCATGTGGGTATACAACTTGCCACCCATGCCCACCACCCATGGGCCCTGCTGTTTGGAGGGCCCTATTGCTCTGAATATGTGCCTAGGATCATCTGGCCTGTAGACACCTGCATTCCAGGGATACCACTCCTGGGACTGCACAGAGAAGGATGGGCTAGCTACATCCTCATTTGGTTGGCAAACTGCAGCTGGTCCCACAACCAATGCTCAGAAAGCTAGTGTCTCCAACTGCATATTTCCTTAAGGGGGTGCCCAGGGAAGACTTAGGGCTAGTGTACACTAGAAGCGCTACATGCTGTAGCGCGTCTGGTGAAGATGCTTTGTGCCGACAGGAGAGAGGTTTCCCATCAGCATAATAAAACCACCTCCACAAGAGGCAGTAGCTATGTTGGCAGGAGAAGCTCTCCCACCAACATAGCACTTTCCACACCAGCGCTTAGGTCGGTGTAACTTACATTGCTCAGGAGGGTGGCTTATTCATTGCTCAGGTAGGTGGCTCACCCCTGAGCGACATACGTTATACTGAAGTAAGTAGCAGTGTAGACCTAGGCCTTCACCTGTGGAGAATTAAGTGTCTGGTTTCTCCAGTCCTGTTTGTACTTGTATCTTCCTTAAGGAATAGTAATACCCTGTTGATAAAAGTGACCAGCAATAACAAGCATAGAGCTGATCAGCTTTATCCTCACCCTGAAGTCATTGGGAGAAAGCATGCAGGCTACAAGCTACATTTTAGGAGCCTGCGGGCTGTCTTTGTCCCTGAGACAGGGCCGGTGCAACCACTAGGCAAACTAGGCGGCTGCATAGGGCGCCAAGAATTGAGGGTGCCAAAAAGCGGTGCCCAAAATGTCTGGGATGCTCACCCAGCATCGGCTAAACGCGTAACCCTCTTCCCGCCGCTGTGCGAGGGGGCGCTGTGGCTGTGATCAGCTCCGGCCGGCTGGGAAGTGATGTCATTCCTCCTCTGGCCGCCAGGGGCGCTGTGCTGCTCCCTGCTGCTCTGGCTCTGCCCCAGGGCCCCCGCCCCTGCTCAGCCCCCGCCCCACCCCACTGAGCGCTGCAGCAGGGCCGGGCCTGCCCTCACCGGCAGAGGGAAGTGCAGAGACCCGGCCCCCGCCGCGTCGCCGGGGAGTGCTGGGGGGTAGTTCCCCCCTGCCCTGCAAACCAGCCCCGCCTCCCCGGAGGCCCTGTTCCCCACCCCAGAGGCCTGGGGCACCTCACACCCACCCCCGCAGGGGGGCTGCATAGGACTCTAGAATATCTAGGGACGGCCCTGGTCCCAGCCACCCTGCCCGCAGCTAGCCCCTGCTGCACCCCCCTGCCCTGCCTGCAGCCAGACCCACACCCCCTGGCCAAAACCAGCCAACCCCACACCATCTGCCCACAGCCAGCCCCTGTCACACCTCCCTGCCCAAAGCCAGCCCAACACCCCCTGTCTCCAGCCAACCCCACACCCCATCTGCAACCAGCTCCGCATCTCCTGCCCTGCCCGAAGCCAGCCAGCCCCACACCCTGCCCTGCCTGCAGCCAGACCCACACCCCTGCCCAAAGCCAGCCAACCCCACACCATCTGCCCACAGCCAGCCCCTGTCACACCTCCCTGCCCAAAGCCAGCCCAACACCCCCTGTCTCCAGCCAACCCCACACCCCATCTGCTGGTGGCAGGGAAGGCGGGGGAGGGGCGCAGATACTCACACGGGGGGGGCGGGGCTGGGAGCAGCAGGACGCAGCCAGGGACTCACCAGGCAGCAGCAGGAGTCCCAGGGCCAGAGGTCCAAAGAGCAGGAGCAGCAACAGGGCCAGGAGGCAGCTCACATGGCTCTCGCAGCACAGTGCAGCGCCCCCCGGCGGCCGGGAGGAGGAATTACAGGCTTCCCAGGCAGAGCCCATCAAAGCTTCCCTCGCAGGGAAGCTAGTTAACAAGCTGTTCTAAAACCGCTTCTAAATTTAACAACGGGTTCGCGGGAACCGGTGCGAACCGGCTCCAGCTCACCCCTGCCCCTGCCCAAAGCCAGCTAGCCCCACACCCCGGCTCCATCCAACCTCTGCCGCACCCCCCTGCCCTAAGCCAGCCAGAGCCACACCCCCTGTCTCCAGCCAACCCCTGCCACACCTCCTGCCAACCCCACGCCCCGTCTCCAGCCAGCCTCTGCTGCACCCCCCTGCCCGAAGCCAGCTAGCCCCACACCCCCTGTCTCCATCCAATCCCTGCCGCACCCCCGTGCCCAAAGTCAGCCAGCCCCACACCCTGTCAGGTTATTCATTCATTTTCATTAAATATGTAGACTAAATAATTAAATTAATAAAATTTCAAGCCAAATATGTATTAATTCTAATGAACAATGCCACATTATGCAGTATTCATTTTTGAAAGTTTAAAATAAGCGATGCTTCAGGGGGAGAGGGAGGGGCGGAAGGTGGAAGTTTCGCCTAGGGTGCAAAATAGCCTTGCACTGGCCCTACCCTGAGGTCACACTTAGGATTCATTTAACATGCTGTTTCCAGTCCAATGATTATAACAATGTGCACTACAGTGCAGTAATGCAATAAAAAGAGACACGCTTGGAAGTACTTCATATAGACATGACCTTGAGCTACCGAAATCAGATCCAAACTTCCCCAAAGGGAGTGTTTGGATTCACTGTCCACTTCAGGATCTGAAGCCAGACTTACCCAGAGCTTGGTTTGTTCAGACCCAGTGAGTGTTGTGATTCCAGTCTCTCTCTGCGTTCATAGAAAGCTTTGTGGAGAGACAAGGACATTAAGCTCTTATAATATTTTGCCACACATTTGGCAATTTTTCCTTCTGCACTTCTGAATGCGCAAACATAAAAGGGACAAATGCATCCCTGGCATATATTCTCTTGACTTCAGTTAAGTTACACCAGAAATTAATTTGGCACCCGCATTTTACTTTACTGTCCCTTTCACTGAGACATGTTTCCAATCTGTCTCAATCTGAGCATCTGTTATAAATGGATTCAGGGTGAATGACTGCTTTAAAAAAATTGCACAAAAAAGGAAACAGCGTTAATTTAATTTGTTTTCAAAAACTGCAAATCCTGTATATGCTTAAAGCAAATGAGGCATTAAAGCTGTGGAAATGCATTGAGGCCCTTCTACAGTACTTCCTTAAGTAGAAGGAGAATGGAAAAGGCCCCTTTCATACTGTCACATTGTCTTTTAAAACTGTTAGGTTTCTGGCCCTGGAGTTCTAACTCTTGGCACAGTATGGGGTTACTGAGGGCACTCAGCTACAAACAATTTAAAACTTTTACATAAATCTGAAAAACAAAGAGGCTTTTTATCTGGTTGCTGAAAAGAGTAAACTGGCAGTGCCTCTCTGTTCCCCACCCCCAAGGCCTGCTGCATGGCGGTGAGTGAGGTAATCAAGCTGATTGTCTGATGGCAGCACTGGATCAGACAGACGGGGCAGGAAGAAGAAATCAGTGAGGGAGATTTCTCTTCCTATCTTGCCATATGCAAAGAGAAGCACTGCTCCCTTCATGATATCATCATGCATCTTATACACACACACTGGACTCCTCCAGATTTTCACTGCTGTAACTAAAAGCAGAATTTGGCCCATTGTTAGCCCACTCACTGAGCTCTTAACCTCACTGATATTCAGAGAGGATCAAGCGGAAAAGCAAAGGCGGAAGAAATTTTCCAAACAACAGGGTGTGTCGGGGAGAAAGACTTAAATGGCTGGAAGTCTGTAGAACATTTTATAAAACAGTTATTTTTCCCCCCCAACAATGCTACTCTGTCCCTGACATGAATCAAAAATGTCACGAGGCAGTTTGGTGTAGCTGTGTATGTGAATGCTGGGCATTGAGCTGCAGCAGCTGCAGGCAGACTTTGTGGTTAACCCTGTGAGACTTTCACTGCTACAGCTGGCTTCGACTGTGTCACTGCATCCGTGCAGCCTCGCATTCTCACTGCTCGCTGCTGCTAAATTTAATCATGGCCTTATCTATACAGTGTCTTCACTTCCTTCCACCTAAGCATTGGTGGACTGGTTAAAAGGTGAACCAGATTTCAAATAAAGAAATACAAGAAACAAATCAGTCCAAGGTCCTAACTACTAACCACTGCAGAAGCATATTTACATTTTATATATTCTAAAAAAGCTTATTGTCCAAGTGACCTGAGTTCAGGTTTCTGCCTCTCTCCAGCAAGAGTCAATTCACATCACAAACTCTTAAGTGCTGTGAGGAACATAGCTCCCTGCTCTACTTTCAGGGCTTTTCTCCACCAACAATTTGAAAGAAATTGCCATTATTGCCCTTCCACCGCAAACATTAATGTAGACCATGCAGTGGCATTTTTACCACCATGTTGTCTAGTTCTGCACTCATATCATAGCAGTAGCAGGCGATTTTCCTAAAATTGCCAGTGTAAATGAAGCCACAGATTGTGCAATACCGCAACAGAACTGGGCAAGACACAGAAGGTATGCTGAACAAAAAGTGTTATGAACAATTTTTGTCTTTTCAGATTTTTTCATTAATAATTTTGAAATTTTCCAAATTTTGATCTAACCCCCGAATATTTTCAGTTTTTAAGGGTTTTTTCATCTTCTCTCTTCCTTCCCTGCCCCCTTTTTAGTGGACAAAAAAAGAAAAAAGGGGAAAGTTAGGAAAATGGGCAGAGAAAAGTGAAAAAAGAACTTGGAAAATATCAAAACCAAATATTTTCCATGGTTTATTTTGTTTTCATTTTTGAGAAAAGCTTTTTTTTATTGAAAAGAGTTTCAAACAACACTTTTTGACCTGCTTTATCCACCAGCTCTTTCACGAGAAACATGGAACTCTGAATGGAGGCCTTATCTATAATGGAAAACGTGCACCTGTGTCACTAAATTGATTCAAAATCAATGTAGTGACATTGCTGTAAACTTCTGATATAGACACACTTAAAGCCGTTTAAACTAGGCTTGAGGAAATTTAGCTGAAAGCAGTTAGTTGTGTGCAAGGACCCAAGGGGTTTGGCACCAGTGTAACTACATCAGTTTTTACTTAGGCTATGGCTACACTTGCACTTCAAAGCGCAGCGCTTTGAAGCGCTAAGTGTAGTCAAAGCGCCAGCGCTGGGAGAGAGCTCTCCCAGCGCTGTCCATACTCCACCTCCCTGTGGGGAATAACGTACAGCGCTGGGAGCCGCGCTCCCAGCGCTGGGGCTTTGACCACACTGGCGCTTTGCAGCGCCGCAATTTGCAGCGCTGGAGAGGGTGTGTTTTCACACCCTGCTGCAGCGCTGCAAATTTGCAAGTGTAGCCATGGCCTTACTTTAGTTACACTGGCCTCTGGTACCAGCCACTGCCAGATTCTCAGGATAATGGATTAGATGGATGTTGGATCTGACCCAGTATGGCAATTCCTATGTACACTGGTACAAATTTTCTAACATAAACCACGTCTGAGTTTGTGGCAGGTAAATAAAAGCCTTTCAGTTTATTTGTATTTATCTGTATATATGTAAGGATTCATATATTTGGCCAAATTCCACTCAGCTGCATCAGTGTAAACCCAAAGTAACGCTCCAGTATAACAGAGTAGAATTTTTCAATTTTCTCTTAATGATTTAAGATAAAGACCCCTATTGTCCCTCATGTAAGCTACTTCTAAGAAATTCTACAAAGGTCCCCCTGCAGTATTTTTCACAGCCTTCCTTTGGGGACAGTGTTTGCCACCTGTGGAAGTAGATAACTCTCAACCCTCAAAACCAGTGACTCTCTGGATGTTTTTGCTGTTACAAATGTGTCTTCACAGTGTTCTCAAACTTTTTCCCCTGGGACCCCCTCTGAACATATTACAGGCTCAGATGACACACACACACACACACACACACCCTCCAAAAAAAAGTGAGGCCCTCCCCATACCATGCCACTCTTACTTTTGCGCTGCTGCTGGTGGCAGTGCTGCCTCCAGAGCTGGGCGCCCAGCCAGCAGCCATCGCTCTTGCGACCCCCCCTACAATAGTCTTGTGTCTCCCTTTTGGGTCAGGACCCCCTGTTTGAGAAACTGTGGTGTACACATTCTTCTTAGGCCCCTTTAACTTGTGCAGGAGTCATGACAACAGGGGATCCCCAAAAAGCTACAGTCCCTCTTTCTGAAGCAGTCAGCCTTATTGAAAACATCTTTCCAGCATGTGCACAATGGCTGGCTCTTATAAATATCCTCTTGAAGATTCACAGCAACATAAAACAAAGGGCGCCTTGGATGGGTCTCTCAGTCAGTGAGGTACTTGGGATATGTGCTAGCAGCAACCACCCCTTTTTGTTCTTAAAGTGGACTATTTTTAAAAGACAGAGGCATAAAGAATATACAGTCCAGACACATGCACTTAAACTGCTTGCAAGAGAACTCAGTGTGGGTTGGCATGACAGGCAGGAATGCAATAAAGGGTAGGATGTGATTCTCCTCCCCCATCATCACCCCCCAACCCACTGCTCCAACTGACAATGTTTTAGCCTGGAGCATACCTAAGGGCTACAGCACAAGCTCCCCAAGAGGGGAAAAGCAACATGAAAGGCATTATTGCATCATTAGGCCACAATTTGTGCTAATCTCCCCAAACTCTGTGGGAGAATATGTGTGTCTAGAAAAGAGGCTGCCTTTGGAGAGGAAAAATCAAGGTTGGAGTTAGACCACCTGTCATCATCTTTCTCCCCCGACTATCCCTTCCCTCCCCACGCTGGCAAAAATAAAGCTCCTTCCGTGATTCTAATGCCAGCCTCCGAATGACAGCAGCAGGCATGTTTTAATGAGCCCCAGCAAAGAGTGCCAATTTTTGTTCACACAAAAGACAAAAAATAAAAAATAAAATAAAAAGAGAGGGAAAGAATGAAAGAAAAGGGAACTCTGGCTTGCATGTGAATGGGCTGAATGGGAAGGTGGAACGTGGTACTATTGTAAAGTGCAGGGATCTGTCCTGAACAGTCAAAACAAACACCAAGTGCCGCCACGTGGGACTTCAGGGAGCTGGCCAGGAATCTGTAAACATCACTAGGCACCAAGGGAGAGAGGGACGTCCCTTTGTGGGCAGAATGATGGGAAGAGGGGGGCCAAAAAGGAGAACAGTGTGCTTTGCCAGAGGGATTTGAAGTCTGAACGAAAGCTTGCCAACCTGTGTAAGGGAAGGGCTGGAGAGCCTCACACTTTCAGTCGCACACTTCTCCCCCTACCCACCACAATAAAAAAGGAAGCCAACACATCTAGCAGCATTCCAGGCCAAACCCAGATCTGCCAAGTGAGTGTTTGGAGCAGAATGCAGAGAGAACACCAGGCAATGACACAGAAACCAACTTTTTTTTTTCCCTCCCTGTTCCTAATGATGGCCTGGCAAAGGCCACTTCACAGTTTATAAACAATTCAAGGGACATACTTTTGTGCTGTAGGGAGGTGTCAGCCTTCAGATAAGGGGCAAAACTGAGGTTCTGGCTACTTGTGGTCTTAAAATATCCCACAGCATTCTCAAAAAGAGCACGGGTGTTACTCTGTTACCAGGGCCAAATTCCAATTTGGGTAATTGCGTTCTGCCACCTAAATTCCCCCTGCCATTTCAATTGAATACATTATTCTACTTTGCTTTCTTTCCAACTCGGTTGTATAGTGATTCTGTACACTATAAAGCAGCTGCTACATCCCACTGCAGAGACGTAAAGTAGGGAGGCAGGAAGTAAAAGAGGGATATTCTTCTGCAGAATTCCACACCTCAGTCAGTGTGCAAAAGCAAACACACTTATACTCACAAGGATACTTATAGATACTTATGAATATATTATTAATCATTAAGCACAGCAGGAATATTATGTTATCAGCAGAGCAATGGAAGAGCTTCCTGCTGAGAGAGAAAAAATGAACACGTGACAATTAAGTGATCCTGTTTGGTCCAATTGTTAACAGCTACTCTGCCTCTCAGCACAAGACTTTCTTGTCAGTTACCAAAGAAATTATTTTAAAGTAATATATGTTTAGAAATGTTGTTCTATTTTGTCAACGAGACAAGCTCTTTGGAAAGGAGAAAGATGCTTGCAGACATGAAAAGATCATCTGTTTTGATCAGCAAATTTATTATTACCACTGTTCTTTATGCCTATTCTACACTACACAAGGTTTGCCAGTATAGCTGTACTAGCAAATCCCCTAACACTCTTTTGCCAGTATAATTTATACTGGATTGGCAAGCAAACTAAGCTATACTGTGAAAGGACTTTTATGCAGTGTAACAGGTCCTCTGTCCACCCCTCTTCCTAGGGTCCACTGGCTGCCCCAATAAAGCACAGAGAGGCTTCTCCTTCTGCAGCACCCATGGCTTTATTTACACATGTTCTCCCACTACCAGTCATACACTATATACAGAGCAGGCCTTACAGTCACCTCTTCCACCCAGAATCTGCCCTCAGCCTGGAGGCTGACCTTCCCCTGCTTCTGGCTGCCAGCCAGCCTGTATAGCCCTTGAACCCTCAGGCCCGCAGGTGCAGCCAGCTACCAGACTTCTCTCCAGCCCCAATCTATTTCCCCTGATTGGGGCTGGCTGAGCAGGGGCTAATTAGGTGCCTTTGCACCAGCACCCTGCTACATGCAGGTATAACTGCATCTACACTAGGGCTTTTGCTGGTATAGAAACGTTCTAAAAAAAAAAAATCACCTCCCTAATTAATATTACTATACCAGCAAAAGTTTCTAGTACAGACCTGGCCTTACTTCCCCTCCTGAGACTCCAGTTCTGCCAACATTTACCACGATTTAGCTTATTTACACTGAAATCAATGGGACTACTCAACATAGTAAAGTTAAGCATGTACTTACATTTTTGTAGGATTGGGGCCTTCAGTTGCACAGCATTATGGACAACAGCAAAAACTCCTGCAGAAACGTGGTAAAAACAAGCAGTATTCCACCCCAAATGTCGCTCTGTTTCAGTGATGGATGATCTCAACAGATCCACACAAATTCTATAAAGTATCTTGGGGTCTTGTTCTTCTAGATGAAAATGCTATTTATAAATATTATTCGTATTATATGGATGCTATATTATATCCATATTATGTAAATATTATGCACCTTTAACTTTAAAGTTAATCATGGTATCTACCAGGCTCAAAAGGTATCCTTTGGTTTTAAAAACTTTTTCTAGTGCGAGGTGATATTTAAAACAAAAAAAACCCAAACACAACCCTTACTTTAGACATCTCATACACAAACTAACATGTGCTAGTGCACATTATCCATTATCATAGCTTTGTTTCTCAAATAGTGGTGTTGGGTGGGGGTTAGTAAGTAAAAGAGCTGTGCAAAATATTTGAAAACTTCAACATTTCCAGTTTTTATTTTTCACATCATATTTTTACAAATTTGGATGAATCAAAAGTTATTCAATTTTCATTCAAACATATTAAACCCTATTTGAAATTTCATTTCAGCAAAGTCCATTTTTTACATTACACCATATAACATTTTTAAATCTCCTGTGTTTTGACACAAAAACTTCCATTTCATGAAGACAAATTCTGGTTGTCATTTTTCATTGTATTGCCATGGAAAAAATATGGGCACTTTTCACCCAGCCCTGGTTAATAACTCTCGGATTGATCCTGGTAGGTAATGAGATCAGGCAAAACCCAATGAAACAAAGGGAAGCCATAGGTGTTTAGACCCAAACTATCAAAGATAGTGTTGGCACCATACTCCCGTTGAAATTAATAGAAGTTAGGCACCTAACTACCTTTGAGAGTCTGGGCTTTAGTTCTACAGAGATCAGTTTAGAAACTACCTGTTGTGCTGATAGTGACCCTGATCCAGCAATCCAGCTCCACAACACAGGAGTATGGTTATTATCATCTGGTTTTGTAGAACAAACAACAAAAACTCAGGTCTTAGCAGATAAAATGCTTTTCACAGTTTGCCTTTAAGAGTAAGTATGTAACCAAGAAACTGCTTGTGAGAGTGGACATAATCGTAAGCTCTGTTCAAGCTAGGGCTATCTTTCTGGTCCTGGTCCATGACAGAGGGTTCCTAAATGCTGCCACAATGCAAATAATAATAAGTAATAGTATTGTAGCCTCACTGAAGTCAATGACAAAACTCCTATTGATTTCAAGGGGGTCAGGATTTCACTCAAAGTGTTTGTCAAAATCCCAATAAATTATTTCTTTTTTATTTAAGAAGCCTGCTGAATTCTAGGGATAATACAAAAGGCAACATTTCTTTACATTGAAGGTGATCACCAAAGCATTTTTAAATGGTTGAGTTGGTGCCCTTTTTGTTATGTATAAATAAGGTCCAAAAGATGTTTTTCAAAGGAAAAAAATAAGGTTCTACTCAATTTTTACCTTAGGCATGTCAAGTTTAGGCTTCCCTAGATTTTCTGGTGAACTGAAGGAATCTCACAGATGTGCATTATAGAGTTTCATACCTTAACAGAAGGACTGAATCTTCTGTTTCTCTGTCAGAAACTACACTTACTTGGAAGGATGAGAGTCAAAATGGAGGATAAGGTTTTTATAGAGTAACATCCTCTCTCAGGTAGGATTACACTAATTAAGGCCCCCCACTCCTGCAAACAGTTAAACTAGGGTGTAATTTTAAACACAAGTAGTGTTGTGATAATTGGCCTACAAATTCATCCTAACTGTGAGCTCACCTTTGAAAAATGAGTGTGTCCCCCAATAACCTCTAACAATAAGTGTTGATGGGACAAGGTGCAAAAGGAAGTCAGAAAGGCAACCAAAAAGGCCTACTGATATAATTCAAAGAACCTCACTCCTGTTCCTGTTATCTCCTTAGGTATCCCCCACAATTATTTGGAATCCCAGACCTGTGGATCCTCCCCTTAGGCTGTGGGGAGGTCCTTTAACAGTGGGTGAGTGGAAGCCTGCCCATTCCTGGATCCCAACAGGACATAATTCAAAGACTATCTTGCCTGGTGAACAAGGGAAGGCAGGGACTGGAAATCAATGAACCAAAACTGGTGTTGGAAATTAGACCTAATCGGTGGACAAAATAATGAGGGGATGGGATATTCCACTTGTGACTCCTTTTTTATGTTCTTAAAAAGAAGAGACTTTTAGGGCAAAATTAATAGAGACAAAGCAAAAGGGAGACAATTTGGGGCTAGAAAAGGGGGAAGGAATAAGTTTCACTATCATGACTATCACCTCCACAGTCTCCTAACTATAACATTGTTGGGCCTTTTGTTGTTGTGATTCTGAGAGATGTCCTGACCAAGCCAGCGAGAGAGAGAGAGAGAGAGACTCAGATGACATTGCCCCCTCTGCTGGTTCTGGCTGAATCCTAAATCCCAGCAGGGATGTGAGACTGTCTCTCACACACACCTCTCTGTGTCCTTTTCCTTTCCCACCTTATTTCTTTTCTCTTCTATCCCTCTCTTTTTTTTCTCCTATCTAATAAGAGTCTGCCATAGCCAGCCAAGACTATACTTTGCAACATTGCTGGAAATCTCTGACCAGAGAGCCAACTAAAAGTAATGTCCTATATAGCACAATGCTGGTATGAGTTGACCAGGTCTAGGAGTAGCTAATAAGATCAAGTACCACACCCATAGACTCCGACTCCCCACTTTCCCCTGGGTGCTCGACCCCCTCCCCTCTGCCCCCAGCCCCGCCCCCACTCCACCCCTTCCATGCAGCCCTGCTCCTGCCTGCCTCTGCCCTGCCCCCATTCCAACCACTTCCCCAAAGTCCACGCCCCAACTCCATCCCCTCTATGCCCCATTCCAACCCCATCTCCAAATCCCCGCCCCAGCCCTGCCCCTTCCCCACCTCCTCCCCTAAGTGCGCCACATTCCCACTCCTCCTCCTCTGTCCCAGCATGCTGCCAGCTGTTTGGCGGTGGCCAGGGTGGAAGCGCTGGGAGGTTGGTCCTGGAGCATCCATGGTGTCAGCACCTATGACCACACCTGTGTTTTTCCAGTACTGAGGCTGCAAGTGAGAGTCACCATCAGAAACAGAGGCTGCATTTTCTAGCCGTGCTGTTCCTTTCCTTTCCCTTCTTGTGTGTTTCTCTTGATTTGTTTTCTCAGCAACAGGACTGGCCTTTAACAAAAATAACAGCTCCAGCCCAGTGTCAAATACAGAGCTAGCATTGGGATCTTCCACCACCGTCTACCATTCTATCATTGCTAGCACAGGACAAGACGGGGGGGTGACTAGAATAGCAATAAAGGGGATGTAGCAAAGAGGCCCTTGTGCTGCATCAGTTCTCCTCTGCACTTTCAGCCCTGTAGGGTTATTCCAGCCTACTATAAGTTAGAGCAGTCCTGAGGCTGCACTAACTTAATACATCTCAAAGAGTTGGCCTGCACAGAGTAGGCCAACTCTTTATGCCACCTTTTTACTTATACACACACCCCTAAGCTCTGTGAATTTCAGCCAAATGCCAGGCGCTAGCACTATATTTTCAAAGCATCTTACAAACATTGAACAAATTTAAACCTCGCAACACATCAGTGAGCTAGGGCACCATTATTATCACCATTTTATAAATGGTGGGGTGAGGCTGAGACACACAGAATTACAATGATTTACCCCCAGGTGGTCAGGGGTAGAGCTGGAAACAGAATGCAGATCTCCTACTATCTCAGGTTATATTTTAACCACAGTACCATCCTTCCTTTCCCATGCTGTATGATAGCCCCCAGGGGCCCCAATCAGAATCAGGGCTCCATTGTGCTAGGCACTGTACAAGTGCCTGCTAAGACATTGCCTCTGCCACAAATAGTTTACATAGTTGTGTGTTTGCAGTTAAAAAAAACCCAAAACCCTGGATGTAGGATCTTTACTTCCAACCCTCCAGTGCTGGCTGTACTGTAGAGCCTGATACCTGGCAAGACCTGAACAACAGAAGCTGTGTTGATATCACCAGTGTCCAGGACAACAGAAATAAATACCTTAATCCCAGTGACATTGATGCTCTTGATCATGTCAGGGAAGTCACAGAACTCTGGACTCCAGTAAGTAAAGGAGGAATTGACTAGCAAGCGTTTTGATTTCATTGTACATATTTGTAAACATGGGGTTTATATAGGCAATATTGCTTCTTGGGTTGCTGTGTACATCCATTCCCATGGGAGATGAGGGCGCTCAGCACTTGGCAGGACTGAGACCCTACTGACATGGAGTCTGTATTATTAATTACTTACACAGTGGTAGCATCCAAAGGTCTCAGTCAGAATTCAGGCCCCATTTTACCAGGTCTCGCACAAACAGAAATGAAGACAAGCTTTGAAAAGCTTACAGACAAAGACGAACTTGGGATGGAATTAAGGGGGGAAACAGGTAAGCAAGGTGAGGTGTGGTATATTATTATTGTTAGTTCCAACATTTTGTGTGTTTCAGCTCTAATAGAGGGAAAGGATCTTCGCATCTGGGTGGGGATGGAAGAGTCTCAGTTTCTGCCAGTGGATGAGGATAAGGTTAGGGGCTCTGGCCACTGTTACCTTCCCCCTCTAATCCAGACAGCGCTCACCGCTTCTCCCTTTTTATTTTTAAAGACTGTGGGTTCACATTAAGAAGCATATTTTCTGCATCACTCCCATTTCCCTACCCTACAGCTCTGTGTTCTCTCCCCATCACCCATCCCGTGTTGCTCTGCCCTGATTTAGATAGCAGGGTGAATGATGACTGCCATTAGGTTTCATCATGTTTCTTCCACATGCTACATTCCCCAGAACCTTTTCTGTTTCATTCACCACACGCTGCAGTATTTATTGCAGGGTCTCAGCAGCAGCGGAAGCGCATCCCTCTGAACCACCATGACCAGCCGAGTCGCCACACGTTTTACCACTCATTGTCCCGCTGTCATTGTCCTGGCTTTATTTCTGCTGAATGATCAGAACAGCACTTTTCATCCTTTAAATGCGCCACACAAATGGGAGCACAAGTCAAACAAAAGCTGCAACTGCTCTGTTTACTAGAAAGAAAGATCAATGGGCTTAAATGAAAGGACAGGAAGCTGATGTTTTCACTGTAATTTGTTAGTAAGATAGTGAATAGTCCACTCGAAGCTGACAAAAGCTTTTTTTTTTTTAAATGAATCTGATGTAGAGGGAAAAAGTAAAATTATCAACAGGCCATGAAATGGGGGACCTCAGCAAGTTTTATTCACTTCCTTTGTTTTTTGACGGAGAGTTAAGCTGAAACCTAGCTAATGTGCAAAACCTCATTCCTGGAAACAGCTAACCCACCAGGACAAACAGGTGGGAGTGCAAGTCCAATAGATTTCCAGTGACATTTATTCAGCATCCTTATTGCTACTAATTTCTGGTTAGAGTTTATGGGGGAGGAATAGCTCAGTGGTTTGCACATTGGCCTGCTAAACCCAGGGTTGTGAGTTCACTTCTTGAGGGGGGCCATTTAGGGAACTGGGGTAAAAACCTGTCTGGGGATTGGTCCTGCTTTGAGCAGGGGGTTGGACTAGATGACCTCCAGAGGTCCCTTCCAACCTGATATTCTATGATATGGGACATCTCAATGGACTAGTGGATTGAAAAGAGTGAGCTGCGCAGCTAACTTTCACCTCTTGCTCTGAGGAAGCAGCAGTGTGTAGCAGACCAGAGAGCTGACTGTAACTCATAGTTCCTCTCCCTGCTCCCCACTTGCACTGTGGGGAATAGTAAGGAAGTTGTTTCACCTCTTTTTCAGTATGTCAGCACTGCAGCTGGGAAGTGTGGATCCCAGCAAAGGTAGACAGACTTGTGCTAGCTCAGTTCAAGCTAGTGCTCTAGAAACAGCAGTGCGGACCTTGCTGCATGGGCAGCCTAAGCTTGGACCCAGCAGGTCAGGCAGGTTTGGATTCAGGTGGCTAGCCTGAGCTGCTGCCTATCCAGCAACATCCACACCACTATTTTTAGTGTGCTAGCTCAAGCTGAGCTAACATGAGTCTGCCTACCCACACTGGGAATCACTCCACCCAGCTGCATACCATACCCTTCTAGAAACACTGAGGCCTACACCTACAAATTGGATCCACCCAGCTACATCCCTCAGGGCTGTACAAGATTTCATGCCTCTGCTGTAGCTAGGGCAATGGAAGAATTCTTCCATTGAGCTAGTTATCTCCTTTCAAGGGGATGGATTTACTATAGCGCAGGACTAAGCCCTTCCATTGCTGTAACAAATGTCTACATTCCGTAGTGCTTGTAGTGTAGACATAGACTTACTCTGGGCCTGGCGAATGAGACGGGGGAATAGAGTTGAGACTCCTGCCTCCCTTCTCTCCCGGGCCCACTGGTTTAGCAGCAGGAGTACCAGGGGAGCAGCCCCTGCTCTTCTTGACACAGATGCAGCTGCAATCTGAGCAGCCTTTAGTTGGCTTCGCAGGGAAATAAGTGGGGCATTACACCTCCTTACATCCCTGCATGGCTGAGTGAGAGCTGTGACAATCTAGCTCTTAGGGCCCTATTAGAAACATTACACCTGCTGGTAAGAGTTTGCATGATCAGGCCCTTATTCATAGACGCTTGGAGCACTTTGTGATACTGTGTCCATAAAGATGCTATGTACATATAATATTTTATTCCTGAATATTTACACAGCATCATAAAATGTGCACTGGGCTTTGCAGAACATAGAATAAGATACAGTCGATGCTCAAAAGATCTAGTGCTTTAGCTAGGAATGTACTCACTTGCTCTCTCTCTCTCTCTCTCTCTCTCTCTCACACACACACACACACACACACACAGGTTTTGGGGGAAGTAAGTAGCAGCAATATTTCTTGAACAATTTATCATTTTAAAGTACTATTAATACCACATCAATGGGAGTTTTGCTACTGACTTCAATAGACCATGTATTATGTAATATTCCTCAACTGCTTTGAGTTACACGAACACAAAGTATGCGCTATATCGGTGTATTTGGCTTGAGCATTACATATAGTATACCTCCATATATAAATATATTACATACTGTATGTACATTATATAGCTCTTCTGTGCTGGTAAAAATTAAAATGCTCTCCTACAAACAAAGCCTAGGGATTTGCAAGAAGCTAAAATCATTTGGTCTCCTTTACAACATCCTATGCATAAAATTTCATATTTCACATCTAACGTGAAGCTTAACACAGGGGAAATTGTGATTTTTCCAAGAAGGCTCAAAGGAAAATTCAGGATTATGTTATAGACATGAGGTGAGTTATTAGTAAAGCTGTTCTTCAAAGGACCATAGGAACTGGGAGGACTGATGTCATGGGAAAGCCTAGTAATTGGTAAAAATGTTTTTAAGAGTTAACCCTTTCTTTTTCTGCTGTTCAAGAGGAATAAGTGTTGTAATAAAGGCCTCCTTCCTGTCTGCTTTGGGACTTAAGCATGCTTCCAAATGCTTAGCATTTGCAGTGATTCTGATTTTGCTCCTTAATGGTGTTTTTTCTGCCCCCATTCCAATGCTGATATAAAGTTATTGAAAACAACAGCATGCTCAGCTTCCTGAAGCCAATGCAAGACTTAATGGAATGAGCTGCTGCGCCACATAACTGAACATGGAATATTATATACAGACTGCAATCTTTAGATCTCTTGCTAACCTCTGTTATAAACTTAAGATAACTTTCCTAATTTCCACATCAGAGGACTTGTTTGTTTAGATTTTTTCCACGTGAGAATAGTTGCTAAAGTTTCTGGTATTAGTTTAAATTCTATGGGCAAAATGTGGATACTGTGCCATTTGGCCATAATCTGAGCAGCCTTTAATGCTGGAAAGGCAATTTCGCTATATGCTAGAATTCTGTGCCGCCTCATGCACAGCATCCGTGCATGAATTATTCCTGCTAGCAGTAGTGTACAGTTAGGGGCTGTAAACATACAACTGAGGTCCTTGTGCCCACACTCAGCATGTCCTTCTCTGGTTCCTGTGTTAGAGGCCTTCTGGAATGCCTTTGTAAAGATGTTAGACAAGCCAGAAGTGAGGTACAGAAATCCTGCCCCACACTCCCCCACAGGCTTTGTGGCATCTGCCCATCCCCATGGTCAGTTAGGATTTGGTCCTATGCCTAGTCATCCTTTTAATGAGAATTGACAGGCTGCTGCCTCATTCTAACAGAGTGATTTGTACCCATAATAGAGAATTTGTAAATAACAATTCACACCAAATAAGACACACGGGACCCTTTTATGATACATGTAATAAAAAGTGTTGCTTCTGCAAGTCATTAATTGCAAATTCCATAGTTACTGGATGTGGTCCTGGTAATACAACACTTTGACTTATTTTATGGGGTATATACTTTAGACTAATTTTTTACTAGGGCTTGTCTACACATGGAGTGAGTCAGGAACAGCTGTTCCTGAACAACTCCATGTATAGACAGACACATTTATTTAAATTCACACCCTACCTTAATCCAAATTAACTTTCAAGTGTAGACAAGACCTCGGTCCTCAATAAGAACCTGATCCTCGTGTGAGTAAAGGTGAAGAACTTCATAAGTGACATTCACCCTGGTGCACCTGGGCTTTAGAAGGTTTGTGTACCACTTAAGTCACTCACTTAAGTCTCACCAAGCTTTATTTTGAAGGCATAAGTGGTGAACAGTCCTTCTACACAGGGACACATTTCATCCTTGGGCCCTGATTTAGGAGAGCATCCATGTTCAGGACAGCACTTAAGCCTCACTGAAGTCAACAGAACTGAAGTACATGCTTACAATTACCCATGTGCTTAAATGCAGCTCTGAATTTGGACCGATGTGAATATATGTGAAGTCAGTGGGTCTATTCACATAAGTAAGAATTACTCATGTGAGTGAGAGTTACAGAATCTGGCTCTAATAGATTGTTGAATTGGTAACAAATGTGTCATTCCTGTGAGTAATCATTTTTTCTTAAACCAACCCATGGCTAGGTTGTTTAATTTAGAGTGTGTACCTAGATTAATTTGGAGCACAGACTTAGAATGTCAATATCAGTCCAAGAACAACTGCAAATTTGCAACAGTATAGGAAAACCATAACTGACTTTAAGATAATGTGTATACAACCAAATATGGTCAGTATCTAATGAATGTTAGCCAATTTTAGGGCTAGTGTGTGAATTTATAATCCTTGAATAAGGAGCAGAGCAGATCAGGGAAATAACTGTGTCTCAAAAGAAACTAAAGAGCATATGTAAGAGTCTCTGATCTCATCCCACATTATTTTTATGGCAGCCCTTTACAAGATATGACTCAGAAATGTCAACAGAGCTTAAAGGAGTTAGGTACCCAACTACCACTGAAATTCAGGCTCCTCTGAAAATCCAAGCCTACATGCTGACTGACATGCCCACAGGAGAATGTTAGAAACTTCTTTGAATGGCCTTAGAATAACTTCTTGTGAGAGTAAAGTTCGGTACTGACCATATAAAATCAAATGTCATATGGAGCTAAGGGCATAATGAGTGGGGTCCCACAGGGATCAGTTCTGGGTCCGGTTCTGTTCAATATCTTCATCAATGGCATAGAGAATACACGTATAAAGTTTGTGGACGATACCAAGCTGGGAGGGGTTGCTTTGGAGGATAGGATTAAAATTCAAAATGATCTGGACAAACTGGAGAAATGGTTTAAGGTAAACAGGATGAAATTCAATAAGGACAAATGCAAAGTACTCCACTTAGGAAGGAACAACCAGTTGCACAGTACAAAATGAGAAATGACTATCTAGGAAGGAGTAATGCAGAAAGGGATCTGGGGATCATAGTGGACCATAAGGTAAATGTAAGTCAACAGTGTAACACTGTTGCAAAAAAAGTAAACATCATTCTGGGATGTATTAGCAGGAGTGTTGTAAGCAAGACATGAGAAGTCATTCTTCCGCTCTACTCCGCGCTGATTAGAACTCAGCTGGAGTATTGTGTCCAGTTCTGGGCACCACATTTCAGGAAAGATGTGGACAAATTGGAGAAAGTCTAGAGAATAGCAACAAAAATTATTAAAGGTCTAGAAAACATGACCTATGAGGGAAGATTGAAAAATGAGGTTTGTTTAATCTGGAAAAGAGAAGACTCAGAGGGGACATGATAACAGTTTTAAAATATTGTACATAAAAGGTTGTTACAAGGAGGAGGGAGAAAAATTGTTCTTCTTAACCTCTGAGGATAGGACAAGAAGCAATGGGTTTAAATTGCAGCAAGGCAGGTTTAGTTTGGACATTAGGAAAAACTTCCTAACTGTCACAGTAGTTAAGCACTGGAATAAATTGCCTAGAGAGGATGTGGAATCTCCATCATTGGAGATTTTTAAAAGCAGGTTAGACAAACACCTGTCAGGGATGGTCTAGATCAGTGCTTCTAAAAGGTGGTCTGCTGCTTGTTCAGGGAAAGCCCCTGGCAGTCCAGGCCCATTTGTTTACATGCCGCGCCCGCAGGCTCGCAGCTCCCACTGGCCGCAGTTCGCCGTCCCAGGCCAATGGGGGCTGCGGAAAGCAGTGTGGGATGAGGGATGTGCTGACCGCCCTTCCCGCAGCCCCCATTTCCCTGAACAAGCGGCAGACCAGCTTTGAGAAGCACTGGTCTAGATAATACTTAGTCCTGCCATGAGTGCAGGAGACTGGACTAGATAACCTCTCGAGGTCCCTTCCAGTCCTATGATTCTATGATTTGCAGGATAGTTTACTGGAAGCATATCTTAGTATTCCTTCTTCACAGGCAACATTAATTCATGTGGGGGATTTTGGGGTCAATTTCGTGTATTATTTGTATGAAAATATCTGGTGCTTCAGCATTTGATGCAGAGGTCTGCGCGCTGGATTGTTACACCAGACACTAGCAATCTGAATCATTTCCATGTTTAGCTTCATCGCTGAAAAAAATCATTAACAAGTTAATGATTTAAAAAAAGCTTCAGACCAAAAAAATGTTTGTCAGTGTTAATTGTGTTTTATTAACAAATAATTAAAACTATTAATTTATGGAAAGCAATCCTCAAGTCTAATTCCTGAAGAGGGTTAAGCACTTCTCAGTTCCTTGCAGTACAAGAGTGGCTTAGACACCTAAGGGTAATGCCTACACTGCAATTAAAATGCCATGGGTGGCCCATGCCAGCTGTCTCAGGCCATGGGGCTGTTTAATTGCAATGTAGACTTCCGGGCTTGGGTTGGAACCCGAGCTCTAAGACCCTGCAAGGTGGGAGGCCCCAGAGCTCAGGCTGCAGCCCGAGCCTGGAAGTCTACACAGCAATGAAACAGCCCTGCAAGCCCAAGTCAGCTGGCATGGGCCAGCCCTAGGTGTCTAATTGCGGTGCAGACCTACCCCAAATCCCACTTAAAGCTAGTGGGGACCTAAGTCAATGTTGAAAATGGGACTTCAGGTGACCCAGTCAGTGACAGTGCTCACCGATCATGCCCCGCACCATATTTCTTTGGGCTTTTTGCTCAGTGGTTGAACTTACTCAGTAGGAAGTGATGCTTTACCCCTCCCATCCTCTCCTCATGAGGCTGTGACGCAGACCATTAGTGCCAACTGGCAAAGGGTTCCTTGCATATCCTTCCTAGCATATGAGGTCTCCACTGAAAGCCTGTAACTTATCCATATTCATAATCCATGCAAGATGTGTGTACAGGTAATATTTAAGGAATACTGTAACTACATTGAAAATTATGCTCTTATGAGTTTGGAGTGAAAATGCGCCACCAGGGAATACCTCAGTGATGGCCCATTCAAGCAGGGCTGGGGGTGGGGGAAGAGGGAAGAGGGGAGAGAGAGCGTTGTCATGCTCTCCCAGCTAGCTGATCATGTAATGTATTGCCCAATTGTCCCCTGTTGCAACTGCACAGAAAAGTCAATAGAAAACTATCAAAAATAAACTATAAACATTGAAACCACTTGGAAGTGAAAAGGAACAACATGACGGCAAGGGGATCACCCCATCTCTGAACAAAGACTGATTCAGTATATCAGAGGGTAGAGAAAGACACTCTGTGGCCATTCACTGCAGAGGCACCTTCAGGATGAGCAAAGGTGTTTCAGGAGAGACTTGGTCCTGGCTCCTTGGCAAGTGCCGCAAAGACTGAACTTTCAGCTGAGAATCTACTTTATTAGATAGTAAAGGTAGCTATCAATAAAGCGTAGGCTCTAGTTCACATTTTTTTATGTGTACCCATTTGTTTCCATCACTCTCTCACCTGTTTCTATTTGAAGTTCTATTGTTTCTTAAAGAAACAGTGCTGTGCAGGGGTGTGGATATCAACGAGATGCTACAGAGGGACTCAGAGGCTGCAGCTGTTGTCAGCCAGCAGGGCCGGCCTAGCCCAGAGTTGAGTGCTTGAGTGGCTGACAGGCTGGTTTTGCTAAAGAGCTAATGCACAGCTGGCACAGGCAAGACTTCCTCAAGCTGGAGGCAGGTGGACTCCCAGCCGTGGGTGCCCCAAGAAGCATAACAGAGGAGATGGCTAGAGTGGCCATGTTAGGAATCATCTGCGACTCCTGCACACTGGAGAGGGGAGGGGCTCCTTGTTAGGCTCCATGTGGGGCCTACTGTGGTGGACCCGAAGGAAAAGCAACTCCATCTGTGATTATGATGATCCACTGGCTTAAAACCCTCCCATACTGGGGACACAGACTGGAACAGTGTCTGCAACCTGCCCAGGGGCTACGACAATTGAATTCACTGCCCAGCAAAGTTATGTGACTCAGGCTTTAGGTGGCTAAGGGTGAATATAAATATAGTGCAGATCTATCTTATAAGGGATGACTCAAAATGGGGCCTTTTTAATTAATTTTCTCTTGGTGTATAATCCTTCCAGTATATCTCAACATTCCCCCGACCCCTTTTTCACTGCCCCCAGTACAACCCTGAAGTATTTGTTCCAAAGGACTTTAATAAAAGGTGTATTTTCCTTTTCTAGTATGATTTTATTTTTAGGACTACTATAAAACAGGGTTAATATAAATAAAGTGGCATTGTGTACATTTTCCCCACCTATTCCAGTCCTGAACCTCAAATGAGCACAGACGATGGTCAACTTGGGTGTTGATTCTGTGAGGCTGACAGGCATGCACCATGCAGCAGAGTGAGACATTCATTTCTCTTTTGCCCTGAAAAGAATTTGAACCCCCAAAAGTTCTCTCCTCTAATCTCCTGTTAACTGATACATTAACTTCTTGGTACAACTGACCCCTCAATATCACCCCTTGCACAATCTCAGCATAAAAAGGGATTTTTAAAAAAACTCATGTGGAGTAACCAAGTCTAAATGTGCACAGAAATTACTCCCTCTCATTTACAAAATATGACACCTCAGTCCTTATGCACATAAACCACTGGCTTCCTGGTCCCGGTCCCAAGCTCAGATAAAATGGGAGGGCTGGGTGATAGCCTGGCAATATATATATATATTTGGTGCAAGATGAGACCTTCTGTTTTTTTAAACAAGTCTGTAGCATAAAGGTTAAACTATTTTAAGACAAAATAAAATAGAGTGTATTATTTAAACAATTAAAAAAAAAAGTCATCCCTGTAAAACATCACTAACTTCAACAGACAGAAGAAAAGGCCATAACATTTTCTGCAATTTCATCTGATTTGGCAGTTTCATCTGCTACTCACAATGGAACCAAGTTTCAGGATTCATCTAAATCTTCTACTACATTCAGAGGAGTCAGACTGCATGATAATGGTTCTTCCATAAACTAGAGATAGGGCAAAGTGCTTGATACAAGGACAGCATGTCCACTTCTGTACTGATGTTAGTGTCTGAGGGTGAGATCATGGAATGTTCAGTCATTAAAAGCTCTTGGAAAAAACGACTCCTCTGGCTAAAGAATTGGAAAGACGAAATGTTGGCATACACAGCACACGGGAGACATGGTGGAATTTGAACACCAAGAGTACAGCTCTGATTCATAGTGGTCAGATCTTTTACTGTTGCATGTCTGTGATACATCTAATGGAAACACTGATGTTGTTCTGGTTTGTGCCTGAGATTCTGCACAACTGACTTGGTAGGTTTATTCTCCATGCCTGATAGCTGCCATTTTCAATTTGAAGGTAGGACACGTGATAGTTATTAGTGCATATACGCCACATGATGAAAGACCCAATGCTGAAAGAGATGCCTTTTATGCCTAATTTTTAGAGGATCTTGAGTATCTGGATGATACTGTCTTACTTGGAGAGACTACTCACCAACTACAGCTAATTCTGGGAGAGCTGTAAAACACTGCAGAATCTATGCAATTTAAGATCAATGGTAACAAAATCAAAGTTACTCATGCCGCCTATAAAACAGAAATAAATGACCTGCTGATACTGCATGTAAATGGCAATGATATTGAATGGATGAATGGTTTTATCTATCTAGGTAGGCGTTATCAGCAAGAGGTTCTATGACCAAAGAAGTCACACCTGGGATTAGTCTTACGTCTATGGCATTTCAGTATCTTCAGAGGATATCTGTGAAAACTAAGACATGAACGTTCAACACAGTAGGGTTGACAACTCTGTTATATGGAACAGAAACATGGCCATTAAAGACAGCGAAGGAGAGGAAACTAGTTTTCAGTGTCAAAAGTTATGGCGTATTTTTAATGTACATTGATTTGATTTCGTCACAAACAAGGTGATACTTAGATGATCCCAACAAGTTACAGTCTTGCACAAATTGAGAACAAGATGACTTCAGTGGTGGGGTCATGTCCAATGGGCAGAAGGAGATACGCTTTTACAGAAGGTTTATAGAGCTGAGGTTGAAGGAAGTAAAGCACGAGGCCGACTACAAAAGAGGTTGGAAGATGGAATGTTGAGGAATTTAAGAAGCCTAAATCCTCCCATGTGGACTTGTGCTGAGGGAAGAAGACTTGCAAGGGAGCATTCAAGATGGAAGTCCATTCTATGCGCTACCACAGCTACATCATAGACATGTGAATCTGCTGCTGCACACAGAGCTGCATGCTGCATATACAAAGGTTTTACCTGGACAACCTACTCTGGAGTCTGCTGATATCCTGAAAGTTGCTAATTAATTCACCACAGCAGTTCTCTCCTCTCAGTAACCTGTCTAGCAAATGTGTGGGTTGTAGGGATGGGGATCTCAGTGCAACGAAGCATAAAGCATGATATATTATTTCCTCAAATTTTCCTCTACTGAACGCAACATATAACTCTCAGAGGAGTCAATGCATAAAAATTCTTCTTTCATATGTGCCCACAAGTGCCTACGTACATGTCACAATATGTTTATGAGAAAGGATGGAGTCAGCACCATAGAGTGATTCACATGATTAGGAATACACAGGGATTTTCTGCCATGACATAGGACAGAAAGGTATCCCACACCGGGGATTCTCTTTATTGTCCTGGGGGAGTGCTATGGGACAATCACATGTTTTAGGTTTCTTCTCTGCAGCAGTGTCAGCCCCAGGACCAGGTACTGGAGCAGTAGTGGTTTTCTCTGCTAATATTTTTGCATAGTAAGTTCACTATTTAGGGCCACAGTCCTGCTAGGAGTCCTTTGTTGGAGGACTCAGGAGCTAGTGCAGAATCTCACTGACTTTAATAGAACTTTGCACAGGTGCGGGTATCTGCCTGCATGGAGCACCTTGCAGGACTGGGACCTAGGATTATACAGTGTAATATCTGCCTTAGGGCTGGATCTGTTGCCTTTTAAAGGACATGGTGCCTTTCAGAGGATGTCCACACATAGATGGGAAAGCTGGGATGCAGAAGATTGAATGGCTTGCCCAAGGTCAAACAGTGAGTCTGTGGCACAGTCACTGTGCTGCTCAGGTATCATGGTGATGAGCACAGTATAAATATCACAGAATAGAGCCAAGTCTCCCAAATCCCAGACCCCTATGGCAATTATTAGACAACAGTGTTTTCCTTATGGCCATAAAGGACCCTCCCTCCCTCAAATCACTACCTCTCACCTTCCTTGTAAGCAAGGACTCCAATTTCCAAAACCTCAGTATCATCATTAAGCAGGGCTCTGTTCCTTTATCTCCTGGAACACAGCAAAATCTGAGCTGAAATGAAAAACTCTGCTCACTCCGCTGTAACACAAGCTGTTGCAATTAATTCTGTCTGTCACTCCGCATGAATGGCAAACAACAGAGGAATTGCAATAAGCACAAGGAGAAACAAAGCAGGAATGGAGCAACTCTGTATAAGGCTGCTCTTGCAAGCCAAACTTTTTTCTTTTGCATGTGCTCGAGGTGTGATGTTCAAAATCTGCTCAAATGTGGTTTGGAAGCAGCAAAAAGAGCATGTACATCAAAGGGGAATTTGGACAGACAGGCCAGTTTATTGCAACGATTTTTTAAAAAATAAATGGACTTAATGACATCAGATAAAGTATTTTTCATGGATGGCCCACCTTCCGGACAACCAACCCAAAGCATATTGCCTGCCCTTGGACTAATGTGTTCTAACACGTGAGCACGCATGCAGATGGAGCATATGGCTCCCATACCTGCCATGGTTCAATAGAATAAAACATTACAGATTCTGAGCTCCTCTCTGATACTCGTGCACGGACAAAGCAATGCTACGTTCTTTTTGGCCAGAAGACAGAATGGCTCCTTGCTATTTTACATTTACATACCTCTTAAATATAGCACACAGGAGGAGCCTTTAATGCAGACAATACCGGTTGGTGGTTCTGGAGAATACAGCTGTAGCTGATTCAGGGCTCATGGTGTGCTATGAATCTGAATTCCAGGGCAGGATGCTGTTTGGTGCTGAATTCTTTCAGGCTACTGAATGATGTGCACTGTGCTGATTCACTGGCAAGAGCCCAAGAAAACCATGCTGACATTACCGATTAGAACCTTCCATAGCCTTATGTAACTGCCAGCGTCATCTGGCTGTGTGCTGAGCTCCAGTGCCTCGAAGGGATGGAACAGAGACAAGATACAAACTTCACTGATTTATCAGAGCGGAATTCATTAACTCTGGTTAAATTGCATCTCTGGGATTCAGCAGAGTGCAAACCGCACTCTCGGAATCCACACCGGAGGAGGTCGCTGCCACGGCTCAACACGTGATAGGATTTTCTCTTTGTGACATGCTCAAGAGCAAAGGGTTTAGGGCACAGGGTAAATCCTTACATAACTGCACCATGCGACCTAGAGATCAACAGCTGGCTCGGATCACTTTACAGTCCATGGAGGGAGGAGGGATGGAGAATATCGTAACCAACACAAGTTAGCCGTTGGAAAGGTTGTGCAGATTTACATCTGAAGAGTTTATTGTGGATTAGAAGCGTGGGCAGAACTCTGCCCTGACTTACACCCTGGCCAATATAAACCAGGACAGAATTGGTTCCCCTGCTTTTACGACAGCCGATCATAGTCACAATAACTAACTCTAAATTATAAAACCTGGGCCTGGCCTTTGCAGAATTCACAAGGAGACTCCAATGCTTCCATTGCCCCCATGCAGGGCACAGGGACAAGTGCAGGCTTTGTGCTCTCCTAAGCAAGGGACTGCTCCCTAGTAGTAGGTCTGGAGTGCAATAGGAAAGGGCAAAGGCAGGAGTATGGTCCCACTGTACCTCAGTAGGATGGTTGCAGAGAATGCGGCTCTTTTTACAGACAGAGGCCGTGATCATACTCTCCCTGCTGGCCATGAGAGATTCACCCAAGTGGAGGAGGAGCCAAGAGACAGGTCACTGGCTCCCACACTACCCTCCTCCTTGCTGCTGCTGTGGATGCACAGCCAGCATGAAAGATTGTGGGGTCATGGCCAGGGCTTTCCCATACCTCACTGATTCCAGGCTGCTGTATTGGCCCCTGGGGCCACTGGCAAACAGGATAGCACAGCAGGTTGCTCCAAGTTATGCCATGGAACTGGTCCAGGCACAAGCCAACACAAAATCAGGGGAGTGCAAAGGCCTCCTTTGCATGTGCTCTACTGCACAGTGAGCCGCTTGACGATAGCCAGGGAACTAAGTCTTCCTTCTTGTTTGGAGTTTCTGTTTCTCCTGCAGACATATAGAGTGCTTACTGTGTTATTGATTGTGCGGTGGGCAAGTTTATCTCTAATGAACCACTGTTCACACCATTTAATTCAAGTAGTTTTTGTGCTAACTGGTGCATGCTTTGCAAACAGAAAATAAAAAGACTTGGGACAGTAAAGAGCCAAGCTTAGGGCCCAATCCTGAACTTTTAACTAAATCTGGGTGCAAAAGAAAAAAATTGGATGGGGCTGTGCAGTTTGTGATCCAGAGAATGACGAGTCACTTCCATTCTAAACGAACTCACTAGGACTTGAAGTTTAGCACCCAGCAGGACCAGGAACTTTTGGGGCCTGATGGTTCATACTACATTCAGGATTATTTTATTAGGTGGGCTCAGCTCAAATCTAAGGAGCAAGCCCACATTACCAAAACAATCCCATCTCCATTACCACCCTTGCTGGCAATCTTAGCAAAGAGGCCAAGGACTGCAAGGGGAATGGAGTTACTTCTCACGTCTAGCAATATGGCTATCACGTCAAGGATGAGGAACATTAACAGGGCAGTACGAGAAGTTTGTCTGTGCAGTACCCACAGGCATAAATAGCAGCTTTCAGTGTAGCAAGCTGCCAGTCTGGCACAGTGTGGTTATTTTTTAAAATATATTTGGGCTTTTTAATTGCCTGTCCCAGAGACCAACAGGATCATATCACTAGTCATCTACAACAACGCAGCAACTGGAAACAAGAGTGTTCCCACACTGAAGACTGACCGTTACATCACACAACTATGGATACTCCTTGCAGCTGCCACAACCGGCCTCACCCTCCAAACACACACACACCAGCCCACACAAAGATAAGTGTAACAATAAGGGAGATATATCATACTTTCTGCCAAAACCATATTGCTGCAACCTGAGGCTATTTCATACAGATGTGTATTTTCAGTACTTCAATATTTAGGAAGCCAAGTAACAAGCAGGATGGCCCAGGGGGGAAAGGAAATGGTTTATCAAGCCTTTTGCCTCTAAGTCATTAGCCTGAATCTGGCCCATGCCATAGTTCCCAAAGGTTATTACCACATGGTAGCTGTTTGAAGGCCAGGAGTGGATGGTCTCAGTCCAGTTCCTTGTTAACAATTGTCCACATAACTAAAACCCCATTGGCAACCTTGTTGGCCATCTTGACAGACAGGCTAAGGTTGAAATAGGCAAGGAGATGCAAGTATCCTTTTGCTAACCTAGGTGGTCTATCCAGATCAAGGCCAAGGCATATTCATGGGGAAGCTTGTGCTGCTGTTCTGCATCTAATCTCCTGGGCTGTCAGTCTGGCACTTGTCATTGAGCAATCTCAGTAAAATAATCCTTAAAAATGGAGGGGGTGTGGGGAGGGGAAACAACCAACAACCCTGTAACATCTGCTGAATAGCCAGAGATGGGATGTCATTCGGTGTATCTGGCTATTCAGAAAATTACAGAGTAAAAATAATACTAGACTAATGGCTTTGGACAGTGAAGTCTTCTATTTAGACACAGAGCAAAGCAGCAACGCTGCAAGTTTTCCTCAGCACTGACATGGAGAGAGCACCTCTACACAGCCTACCTAGCACAGCCTACAGCAGCGAGCTGACCAGGCCAGGCCAACACTCTTGTCAGAGAGTCTCAAGCCAGTGCTGTAAAAATAGGTGTGTGAACAGTGCTTTGAATTGCAGCTCATGCTGGAGCTCAGGCTCTGATACGTATGGGAGTGGGTGAGCTTCAGAGCCCAAGCTGGCAGCTTGAGGCACAACCTCATAGCACTGTCTACACCCTTATTGTTAGAGTGCTGGCGCAAGCCCCACTATCCCACATCTGTTGACCAAGGCTGGGACACTCACTGGCGTGGGCTGTGTAGACATACGTAAAGGGATCCAATCCCATACCCATTGAGTTCAGTGGGCATTCCTTCATTTACTTCAATGGGTATTGAATAAAGTCCAAGGTGAGACAGGCTTCATTCTCCATCCACAGCCAATGCTTTGCCTACAAGAGAGGTTCTAAGCTGTGGGGCTGGTTTTCTCTTGTGAAGAAAAACCAAGATGCATCATGTTTTTTTCAGAGCAAGCCATTTCTAGTTTTTGGAGTGCCATCCACCAGAGACATCAGAAATCAACATGCTAATCCCAAAATGCCACATCACCCCTGGGATTTATGGAAGAATCTGTAGCCAGACAGTTGCTCCTACAAGTTTACTTCAGCAAGTAAATCTATAGATAGTAAAAAGGATGGTAGGATTATATCCTCCCTGATATATATGTAAACCATAGATTAACTTTATTTAGCTAATAAGAATGGGCCTGATCCTGAGAGGTACTCAGTATCTGCTACTCTCATAGAGCTCAGCTATCAGAATCAGGCCCTATGTCTCACAAACAATAATATCGTAGAATTGATTACCCTGAATTTTGCTGTATTGCTTTATAACCTGCACCAGGCTGCCCATTTTTCTCCACCTCTCCAAGATTTAACATCAGCAGTGCTGTTGTCATGTCCCTCCCATGCAGCTAAACCTTCATTATTTTTACAAGATATACCACACAACATTCACTACTTCAGTACTATCAGTCAGAACTGTAACTCAGTTTTATTTTCTTATCAAAATAAAGGAACAGAGTCCATTCAGTGATACTTTATCTTTTTTTATTGTTTGCTCACAAACTCACAGATTCAGTAAATTGCAATGAGCCTCCAGCCATTTATGTGAATCAAAGTTCTCCTGTACATATATGTAACCTTCACTTATGCCCATATTGTTCCATTGTCTCACAAAGAGCATTCAAAGATCAGAAGAAAGTTGACAGCATTCTTTTCACTGCACATGAGGTTTCACATGTCAGCAGAGAATCTACAATAGTTACATTGTCCATGACATGCATCACAACGATTAGGGCTAGAAAATATCCTTTTAGTTATTTGCCGAGGAAAATATTTCAAAGTTATAAAAACCCAACATGTTCTTCTTGAATCTCTCTCCTCTTGTTCCATTTTCCCTGTCAACACAGGCTCAAGCATGTCCTGGTCCTTCAGATCCATAATTTCATCTCTCCCACAATAGGTTTCAGAGTAGCAGCCGTGTTAGTCTGTATCCACAAAAAAAACAGGAGTACTTGTGGCACCTTAGAGACTAACAAATTTATTTCAGCATGAGCTTTCGTGCTCACTTCTTCGGACAATAGAATCAATCTTTTTGTGACACTGCAGTGCAGCATGCCAAGCAAGAATGTGGCTCACCTTCCCAGGCTCTATAAGCTCGACTTCTCCACTTAGCCCAGAAATCACATCAAGATCGCCAAACTTCTCAATAATCGACTGCTTCTTCTTGTGATCCCTACTATTAGCAATCTCAACATCAATTTTCACAGAGTACACTATAGAGGGAAAACTAGGGAATCAAAGGATACCCAAGTATCCTAGAATAGACTCAGACATGTTCGGTAACAAATCTTAGCCCTATCATGCATCACATACATGCAGAGTTGGGTTGCTGTCAGTTCTAGGCAGTGATGTTTGTGATATGGTATAATGTGGATCTGTGAACTGGACAAGTCACATCAGCTGCACAGGGATATTTGAGGGTTATGTTTGTCTGAGTGATAAGTATGTGTACATGTAGAAATGTACAACAGATTTGAGCCTGCATATACGTTCTGAATATGCCACCACACTAGAGTTAAAACCCCCAAAGCCACTTTTAGAGAATGTCTATCCACGGCACAGAGTTGACAACGACCACTGACACACAAACACACCTTGTCCTCATTGCTAAAAAGGTGTGTTTTTTGCCTTGGGGTAACTAACACATATGAGCTATCCTGAGGTAAAAACAGTAAAGACAAGGCACTACTTTTTTACTGCAAGGTAAACTAGGAGAGGTCAGCCCCATACTCCCACCTGAAGTGTTCCCTCACATGCCTTTAACGTTAATGTTGCTTTTGATTAGGCACCATTAGCTGGCCTATAGGTTTGCTATTGAAAGGACTGCAGAAAACTGCTTTGGCTATTATGTGAAGACCGCAGAGACTAAGGAAGAATCACACTAATGAAGACAGGAAGGAAGATGAGCTCAGACTAATGGAGACAGGAAGGCATACAAAAGCATCAGGCTGAAGCATAACTGCAATTTGTATCCCAACTGCAGTCTTCATATTCTGAAGCCAAAAATGGCATAAAATACATTTATAATTAATGACCTATGTACATGTCCCAAGAGCATTCACCCACATAACAGAAACAGGGTCACGAATACTCCCTGTAAGTATATACATAGCTAGATTAGATAGTGAAACACTAAGAACTAATAAATTGAACACGACAATTACATCACTAATCTATTTGTTTTTAAACAGACCACTGTTACTGGACAAGTAAGGAAAAAATAGAGCTTGGGGGCCCTTTCTGAACCCCCAGCAAATTGTTATTTGCTAGGGTGTATAAAGCAAAGAGTAAAAATAGGGACTGAAATATGTGCACTCACCTATTCATTGTGGTCAGTAACGTGTTAGAGCAACAAATAAGTTTTATTCTGCACCTGGAAAGAAAAAATATGAATATTTTGCTAACAGATGCATATTCTGTCAGACTAGTGATCCGAGTATTCAATAACCCACATTTGGAGTAGGATTTGTAATATTTACCATCTCACTCTGGCATAAGAGTTCCAGTGAACTAGGAGAGGGGATAGGGGCATTGCCACCCTCAAAGAACACCTTCCTATACGAGTCAGTTGACACACTTGATAATTCTTTAAGAAGGCATTAAGACTCTGATCTTGCTCCCACTAAAGTCAAACGCAAAACTCCCAGTTACTCACAGCCTTAGTCATGTGGCTTGAACATGGTTTGATCCAGCCCCCACAGATGAGACTAACCCATTTTGAAGCACATCTGGGGGGACTAGTGTGTTATAACATGATCCTCTGACAGGGTAAAAATGGCTGTGAGCTCAGCCCCTATAGCTATTGTTTCAGGCTATTGACTCAGGAAGATAATATTGCATTGTTTCCCATTTGAAAGGTTTTCTTCATGACCATACAAGCCAGAAACTTTTATTTTTTAAGTAACTACTTCAATTCTGCAGACACTGAGGGTCCACCACTAGAGCAGAAGGAACGGCTTACTGGGGCTTAGCTTGTGCAACGCAACTGGAAGACAATGTAACAGGATGGCAAGGCTCTTCTGTTAGAACACTGCATAAAGCTACTGAAGTTCTGCTGACTCATTGTGGCAGGTGCAGCTCATTAATTTCACCTAGGAGAGAAAGGAGGTGGGAGAGGCTCTTTAGAGAAAGTGGGAACAAGATCACAAGATGTTCTGTAGGACAGTGCTAGGGACAGCCAAGCTCAGGGAGGAAGCTAAAGATGAGGTTTCTGTTGCCTTTCACAAAACTAACACTAATAAAGCCAAAGCCTTGGAAGGGAGTGAGTTTGTATACTAATTCAGGGTCTCTGCTCTGCTAGGAAGGAGATAGTGTCTCAGCCCATTCACAGATAAGAATAATGGAGGCATAAGGCCCCCAACCTTCGGCCAAATCACAACCTAGTTTTAGGGTACGCTTGTGTTGATATATATGACATACAGAACTGCCTGAAATACTGTGCATTAGTACACTAGGCTCCCACAGAGCTGTGGTTTTGCTATTGTGTATCTTTCCTGTGTGGCTCTATTTCTCTCACTGTTAGTTGACACACACATGCATACTTGGGCTCAGCTAATCAGGCTTTAAAAGAAGGTACTATATTTTCCTTTGAAGGGCATTTTGCATTAAGACAAAGTTTTGGTCTATGTTGATTTAAGAAGGTTGATTACTACCAAGGTTTCAGTTCAATTCAGTGAGGTTCTCGTGGCATGGCAAGATACACAAATGTTGACTAAGTGCAAAATAAAGAGGTAAGCCCTGTCCAGGAAAGGGCTACAATCTTTGCTGAGGGGTTTATCCTCTGTGTCCATTTGTCATTACTGTCCATTCCTGATTTGGTAGCAGGATGCTACACTTAAATCCAATCACAAATACGTGTGAATATAGGGCTTTCCTCTCAGCAGCTTCTGGAACATTAAGGTCTGGATCCAGCTCCCATGAAAATCAATGGCAAAAGCTCCATTGCCTTCATTTGGGCCCTATGCAGCAATTCACATACAATTACAGTCGAACCCATTTCTCTCGACCTCGGTTAACTTGCCAATCCTATTAAGTCGACGTTTTAGAAGTGGAACCGCCAAACTCCCTCTTTGTCTTATGGGTTTCTCATCCGTTATGTCGATTCGCCGAACCCTAATATCTCGAGCCCAGCTCCCCGCGTCCCCGACCCACCGTGTCCCCAGCCGCCCGCTCCCCGGCTCTCCAGCCGCGCGGTTTCCCAGCCGCCCGCTCCCCGCGTCCCCAGCCGCCGGGCTCCCCGCATCCCCGACCCACCGTGTCCCCAGCCGCCCGCTCCCTGGCTCCCCAGCCCCGCGGTTCCCCGCGTACCCGCCCGCCCGGCCCCGCATACCTGGTCCCTGCTTCGCCTGCCGCCCGCCCGCCCGGCTCCGCTTCGCCGGTCCCCGCTTCGCCGCCCGCCCGTCCGCCCGGCTCCGCTTCGCCGCCCGCCCGCCCGGCCCCGCATACCCGGTCCCTGCCCGTCCCCGCCCGCCCGGCCCCGCATACCCGGTCCCGCCGCCTGCCACCCGCCCGCCCGGCTCCGCCGCGGTCCCGCCGCCGCCTGCCCGTCCGCCCGGCTCCGCCGCGCCCGCCCGCCCGGCCCCGCTTACCCGGTCCCAGCCCGTCCCCCGCCCGGCCCGCATACCTGGTCCCTGCTTCGCCTGCCGCCCGCCCGCCCGGCTCTGCTTCGCCGGTCCCCGCTTCGCCGCCCGCCCGTCCACCTGGCTCCGCTTCGCCGCCCGCCCGCCCGCCCGGCCCCGCATACCCGGACCCTGCCCCTGTCCGTCCCCGCCCGGCCCCGCATACCTGGTCCCGCCCGGCCCCGCCCGCCGCCCGCCCGCCCGGCCCGCTTACGGTCCCGCCGCGCCCGCCCGTCCGCCCGCTCCGCCGCGGTCCCGCCGCCGCCCGCCCGCCCGCATACCCGCTCCCTGCCCGTCCCGCCCGCCCGGCCCGCATACCTGGTCCCGCCGCCTGCCGCCCGCCCGCCCGCCCGCCCGCCCGGCTCGCCCGGCCCCGCTTACCGGGTCCCGCTTCTTTGGCTGCCCGGCTCCGGGTCCCCGTCCACGGCCGCCCGGCCCCGCTTCCCCCTCCTGCTTCGCCGGATCCAGCCACGTGCAGGCAGCGCGGTAAGGGGGCAGGGAGGGGGTGGGGGGGTGGATAGGGGTTTATCTCGATCATTGGTTATCTCGAGGCTGTTTGGCAAACCCCTAGGCCAGCGACATAACAGGGTTCAACTGTATTGCTAATGCAGCTCAGTGACTAGTCAATTGTAATATCTATGAGAATTTTAAAATGGAGCATTTTATCAGTTTTACTTCTTATATTTGCACTGCCTCAGACACTTGCCACCATTTTTATTTAATTAGCACCACAATTGTATTAACACCATGTTTTTTTATATTTAATTATGCTCAGGCAGTATCCCAGCTACATCAGCTTGTTTTGTGTAATTAGCTCTCTACTTTAATACAAATTAATCTCACCAGAGAATGGCACCAGAAATAGAGAAAAAGAAGAGATCTAATTTAATTGAAATAACATGAAATGATGACACACATATCTTTCCTTAACATGTTGTAAACAGACACGGAGGGTGAGGTAATATCTTTTATTGGACTAACTACTGTTGGTGAAAGAGACAAGCTTTTGAGCTACACTGAGCTTCTCTTCTCCAATAAAAGAGATTACTTCCCCCAACTTGTGTCTCTCCTATCCTTGGATCAACATGGCTACAACAACACTGCAAACACCATGTTTTGGAGGCTGGTTCTGTAAGATGTCCCATCAATTTACTCACACAAGAAAAGCCTGAAGAATTGGAATTTTGATTAGCAACTTTATACTGTTATGACTATTTCTCACTGATACAGTGCAAAGAGTTAACTTTGCCTCCTGCCATATCAGTCAATTTAATCTGAAAAGAATGGGAGGAAGATTGGTTTCGAATATCTGGTAAACATTCTCTTTATCACTGAGCTTAAGAGTATCTCTAAAAGCCCTTTCTCACTTTAACTGCAGTCACAGGGAGTTTAAGGAGCATTCAGATTATTTGAAGTGACTGGGTATGTAAGTATCAGAGGGGTAGCTGTGTTAGTCTGGTTCTGTAAAAAGCGACAAAGAGTCCTGTGGCACCTTATAGACTAACAGAAGTACTGAAGCATAAGCTTTTGTGGGTGAATACCACTTCATCAGACGCATGTAGTGGAAATTTCCAGAGGCAGGTATAAATATGGGTATGTAAGGTTTATGATGTTCTTTTCAACTCCAAGGTTTGTTTAGTGTTTGTCTCTCCTCCATATAAAAGGTAATGAACCTGAACCACTAACTTTTTTCTCCAGTTTGATCATGAGAAATACAGCAAGACACAGCTAATTTCTTCAGGAAACAAATAAATTTTGCTTGTCATCCTTGTTTGTGCCCTGTACTTAGAATTGAGCAAATACAAAAAATGGTTTTGAATGAATATTTGCTTCAGTTATGTTTGTACCCTCCTTTTGCATATATATTTGAATAAGTTGTACCAGTGAAAATGTTTGTGGAGATAGAATATGAAAGCTAGACACACAGGTGTGTGTATGTGAAGTGGTTGCACATTCACCCAATCACAGAACAGAGATGATGTGATATAATTTATCTGACCATTCATTATTAAATAACACATCTTGATTTTTGAATATTGGGCAATCCAGAATGCAAACATTATGACAAGATATCTGTTGAATAAATTTGAGGATATTATGATCTGCCTGTCTATATCCCACAAGCAGAAGAACATAGCTCCCCTTGCTGAATAAGTTATTCACTGAACTCTATTTAAAATCAGAAGTTAGAAGTGAAAGACATATCAAGTTATCATGTTTATCCCCTACCAACCAGGAGCATGACCTTGTTCCAAGTGCATTCTTGTGTACTTTATCTAGTGCTATTTCATGAGGGGTGGGGCTCTTATCGTTGCCTTTTGGACACTATTCAGCAGCATAATAGGCCTCTCCGTTCACCCTTAATTTTCCTTTGCTCAGTTTCACCCCGTAACTCTTAGTTGTAGACCACTAGCATTACCTTCAACCAGCCAATCTCAAATTTTATCCACTGACCTTTTCCTGATGGCCCTCAGAATTTTCTGGTGGCCCTCAGAATGAAGCATTTGAGGAATAATACTGGGGGTGGTTGGGCATTTAGGGGAAGAGGAGGTCCTTGGAGGCATCTGTCATGTATGAAGTTGTCCTCCTAACAAAAGAGCTGGAAAAATACTGTGGTAAACAACAACTTGTGATGGACAAACCTCAGAAAGTTCCATTCAGATATTAATCCAAACCCCTTTGTTCTGCAGAATCATACTAGAAATTTCATAACAACATGAGTTGTGGTGCTTCCTGCCTGATCAGAAATACAGCAAGAAGAGTCTTTCCCCCACTATTATTTTGTTATTTCTGGTTCTGGTTCCAGCCACAGCCTGGAACTCAGGAAAACAAAAATGGAAAATAAACATAAAATGTTAATCTATCATTTTAAAAAAACATCAAAAAAAAAAGTTCTAAGCAGTAGAGCTGGGCAAATAATTGATTTTTTTTGTTTTGTTTGGTGGCCAAAACCAAAACAATTTCATTTCATGTCCAATGAAAGGTAACTTTATTTTGGTTAAATCTAGCTACATTTATAAACAAAACATTTTAGAAACAAAAACAAATCAAAACATTCAGAACATGTAAAAAAAACATTTCTACTTTTTTGGAAATTCTTCTCCCGTCCCCCGCCTCCCAACCAAAACTATTTATTCACAAATTTGGGTTGAATTTGGCAGTATCTGTTGACCTGAAACTGCATGTTTTCAACAAGTAAACTATTCACCAAAAATCTTTCACTCAGCTCTACATAGCAGATAACGGCGCCTGGACTGATGACAAACAGGAATGCAGGAGGTGAAAAAAAATCAGCCTGACCAACTAAATATATATAATGTTAGTCCATAATCTCACAACCTTTTGGAAAGTTCATGCAAATTATGTTTATACTTCAGCTGGTAACCAAATGATCTCCAATCCTCTACTAACAAACCAATCAGATTGAATTTACTGGGCATTTGACAACATACTTACCTTGTACAGACACAAAACAAAAGAAATGTCAAAGAACTACCAAACGCAGGGTTTTCCCTGACATTTTCAGGGTTCTGAGATAGCTAAACATAATAAACAAGACCAAAGAGAAATCTGGTCAGACCCTGTAAGCATCATGATATCCCCTGGGTAGCCATCTTTGGGGTTTACCTGTTAAAAACAGCAGCTCTAGAGAAGAATTGACAAACTGTAGTTCAATTAGTGATGGGTGAGCCTCAGAAGTTACAGAGATTCAGTTCAGTTTGGTAAAGTACCCCAGATGTTCAGAGGAGGGCTTCTGCCACCAATTCTGCTGCCAGATGTTGCTCTGAAGGCAGTTAAGAGCTGTGAACAGCTGCAAAGCTACCAGTGGCGAATTCCCTAGCACAGGCACTTCACTAGGCCACCACAAGTGCCCTTATGCCAAGTCCTGGTGCGGAGAAGGTGTGGAGCCAGGAGGGGACAGGGCTATAACACGCTCGGCTGTGTCCATTCTAATTTGCGCCACAAGCCATAGGCAGAAAGGGAGAGGCTCTGTAATTCAGAGCAGCCCCAATGGGCTACAGAACTAATACTGGGGGCGGGAGGTGCATTTCTTCCCCCAGAGTAGCCTGCAATCAGGAGAGACTTAAAGCCACCTTTGTCCTCCTGGTCTGTGCCAGAATTTGACCTCATGTGCTTATCTGAACTTCTTAGTTCTGCACAACTTTCCTGGAAATCTTGCAGGAACAGCCCCTCTCACATTTTTCTGGCTCTTCTTCTCCAGACTGAAACCAGGGCTTGCTGAGGTGCATGAAGATGAACGCTACAGGGACACTAAAAGTTTTGTTCCGCTTTGGTTCAAGATATACATGAGGGCCAAATTGTATTTGCTCAGCTTGCCCCTCATATTAAATGCACTGTAACAGTATTTTGGACTGTAATTGTGCTGTGCATCTAGATACTTGTTTGCATTTACATGAGCATGCTTGCTCAGTACAATATTATTACACTGATGGACCAAATTACAAATACAGTTCAGCAAAGGGCTAAAATGCCAAAGTTACACAATGGTCCCAGTGGGGCTGGTGTCCCTACAGACCAGATTGACCCAGCACCTGCACAGGTCCACATGACTGGGAGAGCACAAAGAGTTTCTCCCCACTTGTGCTCCCATTCTGGAGCTTGTGACAGTTTCAGTCCCAGTGGCCTGTGAGCACAAGACCTGATCCAGGCTAATGGATGAGGATGTAACTCCCCTTCTCCACTAGCCGGGCACAATAAGGAGCACATGCTGCACCATATTTAAGTGTAGAAGAGCTTTTCTGCATTGATGATTTGCTCTGGTTACAACCATTGATGGCCAGGGCCGGCTCCAGGTTTTTTGCCACCCCAAGTGGCGAAGAGAAAGCAAAAAAAAAAAAAAAAGCCACGATCGGCAGCACTTCGGTGGCTGCTCTATTGCCGCCGCTTCATTCTTTGGCGGCAATTCAGCGGCCAGTACTTCCCTCCGAGAGGGACTGAGGGACCCGCCGCCGAAGACCCGGAAGTACCACCCCTTTCCATTGGCCGCCCCAAGCACCTGCTTCCTGCGCTGGTGCCTGGAGCCGGCCCTGTTGATGGCTTAGCCACAGGGGTAGCTGTACCAGTGCACACTCCTAGCGTAGACAGGCAAAATCACTATAAAATACAATTTTCATCAGTGCGGTTCACCAGAGTTGCAAGCAGAGATAAGGGGCCCGGGTGCAAATCATGGCTGACAACAGTTTCTCCTATCTATACTAGGGATTTGCTGCTGCACTTGTGGCTGGCCTTTAATAGGAGAAATCGCCAATGTAGGGAAGGTGTCTTCCCTGCTGTGTATGTGCATTTCTAATGATAAAACATTAAGAACCAACTTTTAGATCAGAAACCTGCAGCAAAGGGAGCTTCTGCTAACTTCATAGATTTGATATCCCAAAGTTCAAACATACATTTTCAAAAGATGCCTCCCTCTTAAAGATTTCTTTTTAGCACATTAAAAGCACTCCCAGCTAAAATCCCATGTTAGCAGTCTCTGCGGAGAATGACTGATCACTTCAGTAACAGCCTGAGTTACTTTAGAGATTAATGACACAGTTGTTCGGTATTGTCCACTCTATTTGCTAACTAATTTGTTCTGGAAATAATATGGGGAAGAAACCTATTCTCCAGAACACCGCTGCAGGAGATAAGATTAGAATGATATCAAGAGGCTTTCAGCAAGACTTTATGCAGAATCTGTGTAAACGTTCATATTGCAATACAAATTATGCAGTCAGTCCTGCTCCCCATGAAATCAGTGGATGCTTTGCCACTGACTTTAAAGGAAGCAGGATCAAGCCATGTCTGAACTAAGCTGTTCAAGAACTTCCATTACACAGGAAATTCTGCAATTTCATCATTTGCAAATCAGAAGAAAAACATATTAAATTTGCTGAAAAACAAACTTTTTTTAAAAAACACATCCTTCCCAGACAGTCAAAATATTGCATTCTATATAAATCAAAATATTTTATTTCAAATGGGACTTTATTTAATGTTATAATTTGGAATATAAAATTGATTTTCATTTTGAAATGTGTTTCAAAATGATCAAGAGGTTCCATTTTACTTCCATTCCAAGTATTATCAGAACACTTCATTTTGTTTTTTTTTCTAAATGAAGTTTCATCAGAATTGACATGTTCCCACAGATCATTTTGATTTTGACAAATCAGCATTTTCTGATGAAAAACCGTTGCACTGGAAAATTTTCAACCAGCTCTAATTATGCTTTATTAAGGTCACCCTTTTTTTTATGTTAATCTAAATATAATATTAAGAGTTAAGTGATTAATAGCTGTTATGAGCATGTTACAGACATAAGTAGTACGTTTTATAGATGGTTATACACATATAAGAAGAAGATGTTATGGATGTTATAAGCAGCCTATTGACAATTCAGACTCTACAGCAATTAACCATTTATTAACTATTTAAACTTAGTCTATTTATAAATGTATCCTAAATATAAATTATGGTCACTTTGTTCTATTTCTACACTACCACATTTGCATAACTTGTTACAGACAAGTAAAAGCTATGGGACCTAACTCTACTGTTTCACACCAGTTTGACACTGGTATAAAACCAATGTTGTCACAGTGGAGTAAAACTGGTGTAACATAATAGAGAATCAGACCCCTAATCCCTGCCTGGAAGCTTTTGCAATCTCACTTATATAAGACAGGACATGACACAGGAAGAGATGACAAGCAGCAAGGGGGTGGTAACAGGAGGAAGATTTATGCACTAGAAGGTCATGAGGTTGCTTGTTTTCACATTGACCAACTTAATGTACTGTTTAAAGGCCATGGCAGCAAAAACAAATAATCTGTCAGGCTGACTTTTTATTTGTCAAGACCTGGCTGAAACTGTGTGGCTTGGTCTGTCCCCAAGTTGGGACAGAGATGGCAATTTCCTGCAGTATCTTTGGACAGTCTTACTGTACTAAGTTGATGTGTCATTGTGGGCCAAGGACTGTAAGTAATTCCATGGGGAAGGATGACCACAGCTCCTCCAAGAACTAAGAACAGTGGGGGGGTGATTAGGCAAATTCAGTCAGGTTGTAACACTGCCAGAGAAGTATCACCACCTGAAAAGACTTGCCTATACTAGTTCAAACTGGATTCTCCAGAGACCAAACAGACACAGAAAGGACTTTTGGATAAATATTCTGAGTTTAAACCTATTCAGGTGCTTCTTTCTGATCCAGCAAATGGACAGGACCTTCAGTCAAGGGGGCGCCCTGTCCTTCCTGGGAAGGACTTTGGCCTCCAGAGGCCCCGTGATGGGTGACCTCTGGTAAACTTTTAGCATGAGTATCGTTTCTTTGATTGTTTTTAATGTTTTCTCTGTAATGCTTTCGTCTTAAGAATAAATGTGCTTGCTTATAAAGGGCTGTGTGGTAACTCATGACTGCTTGCAAGTATGCTGCCCACAAGCCTATGAAGAGAAGCACTGCACAGACACTGGCCTATTTAGGCAGTCTGGCTTGCCGGGGGTACCACAGTGTTAGCAGGGAGCTGTGCTCTCTGGAAAAACCACAGACAGAAGGGAGACATGGGTCTCTGCCCCAAAGAGGTGATAGCTGAGGAGCTGGGAATGCAGAGCGGGTGCCCTTGGTGGACCATAAGAGGGAAATACAGGTGCAGTTGCCCTGAACTATTGTGACACTTCCTAGAGGCACCCAGTGTGATGGGCTGTACAAACCCTACACTAAGGAGAAATTCTGGGCCCAGGAGGCTGCACCCCCAGGAGGTTCCACTCAGTTGCATCTGCTGGGTGATCTTAAAAGGCCACAGCACAACTCAGGCAAGGGAGAAGACCTACACTAATAGCTCCTGCAGGGATACTGCAGGGTTCCATGTTGCCCCGAGCAGACCTTAATATGGAGCTGCAGGCTGCTGCCGGAAAGACAGAAGAGCACCTGCCCATGAGTGAGGGGGAAGACTCTCTGGACTCCTTTCAGTTGAGTATATGTTGCAAGTCAACAGTCAGGCCCCCAATGGGCCACTGGAGAGGCAGGGGGTGCGCTAGGAAGTGGCCCAGGGAGCAAGCTTGGTGAGACTCTTGCTCACCTGAACTGCCAGCCCCAGGGCCAGGGGTCGGAACCCGGTGGAGTAGGAGGATCTGGGTTTCCCTACTGCCAACCTCCAAGGGAGCATAGTGAGCTAGTGCTCTAACCACTAGGAGACCCCCACCACCACCACACCAGGGTTGTGAGGCACCTCGCTACCACCTGCCCTTAGCATGAGGCAGGAGATCCCTGACTCCACCTGTCACTGACAACACAAGCACTCCCTGAGAGCTCTGCGCAGGCCCCACTGTCACTCTACAGGTGAGCAATAAGCACACTCCAACACCCAAGCCCTCCTGAGCATCCAGGCCTTAGTCCACTGGACACTTGTGACATTCACAGATTCACTGCTTCCAAAGAAATGGCAGTCCCCTGCTTACCACGTCCACCTCAGATCACTGCTCCACTTAGCACACACAGCACTTAGATCTGTTTATAGTGAAATCAAGTGTAAGTTTATTTAACAGAGTGCAGAGATTCAAGTGATAGCAAGTAGATGTATTGGAAACAAATGGCTACATTAATCACATGCATTCTGGCACCTAGACTTACTTAACTAGATACTTTCATGTCTAATAGAACAATGATCACACAAAGTCCTTCCAACGTTTCACAGCCAGGGTTGGCTGTGATCTTCCATTCATGAGACAAGTCATGCTGTTAGCATGCCTCCGAGGTGAAAGATTCAGGGTGTCTGTTTCCACCCTGAGATACATCGGAACAATCCATTGTCCTTATTCATAAACAGGATGCCCCCCTGCTGGTTGCTTTTCCTGGTAAACAACACACAATGACCAGACAGGGAGATAATTATCACCCCCTTTCTGAGAGGAAACGAGACACATCATCTCCTGGTTACCTGCCATAAGAACATAATTTTCAGTATAGGTACATAATTTCCTTAATATTATCTGTACATATATTTTGCAATGATTATGATGACCAGTGACTAGAGACCTCACTTGTCCCGTTAGTGAATCATTACGCATATATCCAACCCAAGGAATCCCAGTAAAACCACTGCACCCTCTGCTAGTTGGCACCAAGGGGTCCCTAAATCACAACTGTGGAACAAGTACATTTTTTAAAAAGCAATAAATATAAAAAGCAGTGACCATGCAAGCTTACACACATCACCTTGTCTCAGATGGATCATCACTAAGAGAGAAAGGGCAATTTGGTCTCTATGTTTATTTCAATCTTTGGATGCTTCCTTGCTTCCAACCAGAGTGTCAATTGGTGCTCATGATGATGGCAGCTTTTGTAATGTGGACACTGACTATTAGAACTGAAGCCACCAAATTTCATGTCGGTCACTCAACAGCCAGCAGATGGCTGTGATTTTGATTTCTACCAAAGTAACGTCCAATCATGAAAACCCCACACAAGTGGTCCTCGCTCACACAAGCTAACCCATTGACTTTTGTGGGGCTGCTCATGTGAGCTGCAGGATTGGGCTCAAGGTTTAAATTTCAACCAAAACCCTTACAGGTGAAATGGTCTGTTTCCCATTAACAGCCCCCTCAGCCATCCGGACTCCTTTTTGAACACTGTCTTTGTTAACAGATTTCAGAACGTGCAACAATGCTGTGTCCAATGTAAGGTGCCATATAACGCAATATAGAAAAGCTCTTCAGAATCTCCAGAGCTGCATATACTACGTTAACTTCTTTTATTAGATTTAAAGCTCCAGTAATATCCTCAAACATTTATGCATTTCTAATATGGAGCGCAAGCTCCCCTCAATCCCCCTTTCAAATTTCCTATCACAAAAGTGAAAACAAAATATCACTCTCTGCATAGCAGATTCTGTGTCTTGAGCTGTAAAGCCTTGGAGACTGCTCAGGTTCAGCTGTTAAGAGCACCAATTTCCTATTCAGGAATACCATGCAGAAAGAATGAAAGATAACCTGCAGCACAATTTATTGCCCCAGAACAACCTTCTCAACTCCAGGCACAACCATAATTATTGGTAAGAAAGGCACTGTCTGTTAGCAGCATAATAATGATTTACAATGCAGTCCCCTTCACGATGCAAGGCCTTTAGCAGTCATAAATACAGGGGGCATATGTTCTGAAGTAAAGCTTGTAAGAGCACAAGAAGTTAAAGGGATGTTTTACAACAAGAAGTATGTTCTCTTCCATTACATTTACACTGTCCAGTCACTGCACTTAGAGATTTTGACACATATCCAGTTAAAAACAGCCACGATTATGATAATGAGAAAGAAAAGAGTACATCAAAGTAGAAGCTTTATCATTTGAGATATCCCAACAGGTGTTTCTGGTTTACAGAAGGAGAGAGAACTTTTCTATATTAGAAATGTTGGATTGATTTAGTTAAATTGAATTAAAGTAGGTCTTGTTGGTTAAAGTGGAGCAAATCCCAAAAGTAGACGCTCTTAAGATGATTCAAATCTCACTTAAAATGGTTTAGGTTAGCAAGGAAAAATTAACAAATTTAGCAAAACCAATTTAAGCAGAGGTTATAGCAGTTTAAGTACATCTATACTATAGGTTTGCTCCAATTTGAAATTGCTTTAATTAAACTGGTGTAATTTTTCTAATTTAGACACGGCCAGATATTATAAAAATGACTGCCTTATAAACGTCGTTTCCAAATTGCCTGAGACATTTGGAACTCAGAGAGTTCTATCTATTCCTAAAGATGTACAGGTTGTAAAAGTCACTGGTACACGTTCAAACAAGAACACCACTGTATTAAAAATAGGTAGCATAATAAAAATGGATACTAACACATTATACGAAATGCAAAACTAAAGTAAGAAGTAAAGATTAAATGTGTACGAGTGTGTGGTCTGTGTTGTGACAGAGCATCCACATGGACTTGAAAGACAGTGGGACAAATTCAGCCTTGCTCTGTGCACAAGTCCATTAGTTTCAATAGAATTGCATCCATTTATTCTAGGGCTCAATCTGGCCCATCGTGGCTTTTTGCAGGTGAGCAATGGCGCAAGATGCCCCTTCCCTTCACATAGGGCTGGTTTGGTTGAGCTTCTAGTGTCCCAAGTGAAACTGGATTCTATATTCCTATGTGTTGTCTTATCTACCTTAAGCCCCAGTCGTATAATTGGATCCATATGGGTGAACCCCTGGCATCTGTGCTGAGCCCCGCTTACTTTAATGTGGTTTTTCACTGGTCGTCCCATGCTGATCCAGTTGTAGGATCAGGGCCATAGATTGCCAGTTTCTTTTTCTTTAAAGCACAGTGTAAATTTAAAGCACCATAATCATTATTTCTGATAATGGAGTTCTATATGGGATCATGGATAGTTAGGGAACTTTTAGCTAAGATTTTTGTAAGTAGGGCCAATGGATTAAAGTGGGGAACATATGGAGGATACCACAAGTGGTCGAAAGATATTTCTATAAGCCAGCCAGGAAAGCGTCTGTCAGGAACACTGCTCACCCTTTTCCCAGAAGCCCCCACAATCCTGAAATTCTTATTTTGGGGACCCCTTCTCCTTGCTCCAACCCAGAGTAATCTCAAAGGGCTTGACTGTCACAATCCCTTTCTGACCCCATACTTACTTTCTTGCCTGGCCAAGAAAGGGCTGCTCACATTGCACTCCAGCCATGGGGCTGAGTCTCTCTCTGTGAGCAAGTAGACAGGGAGGTGGTGGAGAGTGAGAGGAGTACGTTTGAAAGCAACACATTATTATTATTCTTTGTATTGTGGTAGACCCAGAAGCCCCAGCATGGACCAGGACCCCATAGCGCTAGGTACTGTACAAACATCTACTGCTGTCACAAGCACAACCTCCATTTCTACCAGGTCTTTCTAAACTGTGTGGGAATAGGAGAGACTATCACCCATTTAGGAGTCTGATGAAATACATGATAGTCCTAAACTCTCTCAGCTGGTACAAACATCATCATACTGTTATGAAGTTTTTATAGCTCCCAAGAAAGTCAAAGTTCTGAATAAATACTAATAAATTCGATTCCCAGCAAGGCAAGTATTGTTATTCTCATTTTATGGAAGGGGAAACTGAGGCACATAGAAAAACAATGACTGGCCCTAAGTTAAACAAGGAGTCCATGGCAAAGCCAGAAGCAGAACCCATACTTCCTGACTCACAGTTCTGAGATACATACATTTAAAAAAAATTATTAAAAATCTGTAAGTATTGGACCCTATTGTTAAAACATTTTATTCTCATGGGGAAACAGAAATAGTGTTTTCATCAAAGTGCAGCTCCAAGAGACAATAGGCCAATTCCCTACTAGTGTAAATGGACAAAACTCTACTGCAATAAATACAGCTGCATCTACTTACACAAGCAAAGCATTTGGTCCAATATCTCCTATTCAATGTGTTGCCTTCTATAAATAAAGTCTCATGGCATTCACCCCAGGAACTATTATCCTTCCTATCCATAGCTGCTCCAGATCTAAACTCTGATAATCAATCACAGGCACTCCACTGCTTTTAAACTAGTAGTTAACTGAGTTTTTTGCTTTCAGCAGATATAAGCTCATTTGATAATTTGCAGGTACTTTCAGAAACAGGTAGTTGTCCAGTAAATAAAGCAGAAGCGGTTTGATAAAAGATTGCTGAGAGGCAAAGGAATTCATTGAACAAATTAATGGTTCGCTAGATCTTAATAAATCATCAGCTCCTTCCTCTTGGCTGTTGTGGGAAAAACTTAAAAGATGCCTAAGGGGCCAAGTTCTCTCACTGGTGGGCAAGACCACAAAGAAAATTAGTTCAAGGAGTATAGGCTGTGGGAGGCAGAGAAGGAAACTGTAAGGTCAGAGAAACAGTGTATGGCCAACTGTGTTGAAAGCATTAGAAAATCCAGAGGGTGGGGGGGAGACACGTGTTTGTAAGGTTGTGTTTCAGAACACAACTGAAAGGAGGAAGGAACCTGTAAAGTTCTGGAGCAACGGGTTAATAATCAGCGAGCCAAGTAAAAAAAGAAAAAAGCATGTAGACTAGAGGTTAATTGCGGCTGTCAGAGATGAGTGGTTACATGGACATGCTCATTTAAAATGAGGTGTTTGTTAGATGTTATAGATCTTTACTGGTGGCAGGACTATAAGTACAGGTAGTGAAATGGATGGAAGCTCCTAAAGAACCTTGCCTCACCTGTGGACCTGATGAAGCCAGTAAGAATGTGCATAGGTTTTAGATCCAGCAAGGAATCCTGGTGTGCCGTGCACTTGAGTTCACTACAGATGCAAGAGGACAAAAAGGTCAACAGAGCACTCATCAACCAATAGAGAGTAGGGCGCTGAGCACTGCCGTGGATTATCTTAATTTGGAATACTGCTCAGCACCTCTCAGGATCTGTTGAGACGTTAGGTAGGAAAGAACAAACAAACAAACAAGAGAACTGCAATCATAACTGTTAAAAGATTCTACCATCTGATGAATTTTTGGGTGGATCGAAATGAGTTGGTAATCTTAGTCCATCTCTTAGTACAGTAATGACACAATTGTAAAAATGCCTACATCCATCTACTCTAGAGCTTATATTAATGGCAGCATGGGTGCAACTGGCCTGCTGCTGAAAGTGAGTAAGATATTATTTGTGTAGATGCACTCTGAGATGTGTACTCTGAAAGGGTACTGAAAAAAATGTAATCCAGTTTACACTGTCCCTTTAAACATCTTCAGTTCAGGTTCAGGGCCATCCGCTGCTAAAAACTGTCCAATTTCTTAGTGTAGGGCTTGAGAAACTCCCTAGAGCACAGTCTTTTTATAATCCTTTAGGGATTAAGTAACTCCAGACTCATTTCCCTTAGGGCTGGGTTCCCCGTTCAGTTTGGCACTGAGGACAGGAAGCTGCATTATTTCTCTGCTAAGGGAAAGAGCATTAACCATCTCCCTGCCACAAATTGCATGGGGTCTAGACATCCTTTCACAGCTCAGTTGTGGTCTATACTTAAAAATTACATCTACTGAGCTACATATTTCTCAGGGCTGTGAAAAAATTTCACACCCAGAGCACTATAGTTAGGTCAACCTAACCCCTGGTGGGGATGCAGTTAGGTCAACAGAAGGATTATTCCATCAACCTAGCTACTGCTTCTCAGAGAGACTGATTACCTACATTAATGGAAAAAACCCTTCCTTCGATGTAAGAAGTGTCTAAATTCCTTGAGTTTAGCAAGTAGGTCTCACAGTAAAAAGGCTGGCTATGCTACAAAGTTCTGCCAGCACAGCTAGGTTGGCTAGGAACGCGAAAAACTCCACCCCCCGGAGACATAGTTATGCCGGCAGAACTCCTAGTGTAGATGCAACCAAGCCAACAGAAGAGTACTTCTGTCAGTATAGCTAATACCTTTCAGCGAGGTAGTGTAGCTATGCCAAGGAGTTCTTCTGCTCTGTCAGCATACGCAGCATATGTATCTACACTACGGGGCTATGCTGACATAAGTATGCTGGCATAGGCTCTGTAGTGTAGACATGGCCAAAGAAAGTTATCTTGCATCCGCTAGGATAGCTTTACTGTGGAAAACTTGTACTGGTGATATATCTCCTTTTGCAGTCATGTAAAGGCAACAAGGCACCTTCCAGCATAAGTGCTGGAACTAGAGATGCTGGAGGTGCTGCCACACCCGCTAGCTGGAAATGGTTTCCATCACATACAGAGATTACAGCTTGGTTCAATGACTCTCTGTACCCTCACTAAACAGATTGTTCCAGCGCCCCTGCTTCAGAGACAGCAAGAGAAACAGAAACATTGAGAAAACAGCCCCTGTACTCTCTGAAACTCATATCACGAGGTTTGGGAGGGATAAGGGGGGAAGATGTGCAACAAACTGTACAGCTCACTTTCCGTCACTAGTGGAAGTTCCAGTAGACTCCATAAGAATCCTTCAGTTGGCCTCTATTAGTTTCTACAGGTCTCTGTTGGTTTCATTTGAAGAACAATTACTACGAAACAGCAGACCAATAAACCTGTTGCTTTGTTCTGAGCTGGAGCCAGCTGACATTTTTCTACTGGAATTTCTACCATGGAATATGAAGGCTTTTCTTACAGGTATTCATCCACATTAACAGCTGGGTTATTGTTTTGTTTGTCCTATAGAATACAGTGAATATTCTTAAGACTCTCTTTGTGCTACCACTGAGGTCTTTATTATAGGACAGCCTAGGTCTTCTAAGGTCTTTTGTGTAAGCCTCAATCTATGATTTTCTTCTTTCTTGGTGCCACTCCTAGGGATTTAGGTATGAGTTCTGGATAATGGCTAATGTACCTTTAAACCCTCACTGACTTAAATCAGCAGCCAGCTTGCTCTCCTCCTCAGCTCTTTGGTAACTAGCTACCAAAAGCTGTCAGCACAAGCCAGCCTGCACGTTTTATCAGGAAAAGCAGGAAGAAGCAGATACAGCATGGAAAGGAGGTCTGAGAACTCCATTCTATTATGGGTGGTGTCCAAAGCAAAAGTCTTGTACATAACACTCACACCTCTGGCATATTCTGGGGCAATTGCAAGAGAAGCATCTGTAACCATTTGAGCAATAGGACCTGATCAGATCATAGCCAACATAATGAGCCTCTGAAAGATGTGGCATTGAGACATTCCAGGAATAGTATGTTCTGTTGCTAATAAAAAGTGAGGTCTGGTGTTTGCAGCTGCTAAGTTTAGCTTCTGTAGGTTAAACCAGATTTGAGTATTGTTACAAAAGGAATATGCTAGTAATGATGTTTCAGCTATATCATCCATGCAACCTGGAGATTCCAGAAGAAACTTCATGTTTAAATTGGCCACACCTATGCTGACATGCTCTCAAATGCAAAAGGCCAGCACAAGACCCCAGTGTTTAAGGCTGAAATGAGTCTCAAGTCCTTGAAGACCCTGAGGATTTAAATGAGTCCATAGGCCTTCTGAAATTTCACTCAGTTCAGATTACAGGTGCTGTGAATATGGCAAGGACCTTTACATTTAATTTACTTGTCACTATGGACAGACTCAAGTAGATGGAGGAAAATCAAATGGCTCCCTAAAGGGGTCTAGAGACTTCTGTGGAAACCATTAACTTACCAAGAATTTCCTGTATCTATGCTTAAAATACAGCATCCATGAGTCAGGATTTTAAAGCAGATAAACGGATAGGGAGATCCCCAGTCCTTTGAGGAGAAATGGGAAACTGACTGGCCTGACCACATTTTCCCATACGTGTCATAGTAGCAGTCAGTCAAGGAAGAGTTTATTGTAGGAAAAGCCATTCCGAAAGCTAGAGTGTCACATTGTGGTTGGTTCCTTTAATGATGTTGCTAATATTTGTCCTGTTTTTACAAACTTAACATAGGAAGAGGTCTGTTTTAACAATACAATTGAGATATTTTGGGGCAGAGTTTCTTTTTCATTTCTCAATACTTCATTTTTTCTGTCATCTCACTGTACTTATCAAAGTGCCAGGCACCAATTCCCTGCCACTTGATAAAGCCTGTGTCTTTTCTCACATGAGGGTCTATGCTAGCAGCTCTGCCTGTGGCTAGCATAGTACTCTTGTATATACTCCCTTAACTGGCCATAAGCCTAGCCAGCATATGCTCCTGTGTCTGGCTCACACTTTCCCAAGTCCCCTCCCATATTCACATGTGGGGAGAGAGGAACTGTGTGGAGAGCATGAACGGGGAGAACCCGCCTCACACCCCTCCAGTTGTTCTATGCTAGCAGCAGGCAGGGCTGTAATCACACACCTGTAATTTTGGAGCTTGATTCTGCATTCCTTGTGCACACCAAACTTTCACGTAAGCCAATGTAAACTTGAGGTATATGAGAAATACAGAATTGGGGCCTATCGTGAATGTAAAGTATTTTTGCAAACACAAGAGTTAAAGTGCAATAGCTAAGTATAAGCCAAACAGTTTGTGTACTACAATATAGAAGACAAATGCAAAATTTTGCTCTCTCTGCATTACAGTTATATCAGTTTTGCATTAAAATAACAAGTACCAAATTGCTGTGCTTTCTAATTAACTAGAGAGAAGACAAACTGTCAAAACTCAGAACACGCTATATCTCAGTTCATGATAAAAAGTCTTTGAAACTATAATATATTGAAACAGTCCTACACACAGAACTACACATATTTGATATTCAGAAGAAACACAGGAGATGGTAAGTGCCCTCAGCTCAGTAAATTAATAAAATATTAGTCTATGGGTGAACTTCAAAAGCTTTGGAGGTTCCACTTCAGATATGCAGCCAAAATACTGCTGTGAAATATCCCGCTAAACTGCTATGAAACATTCAACTAAACATCCAAGTCGCTTGAAATGTTGTGTGGCCAATCTGTATGGTTAGAGATCTGTCTTTCCACCTGCACTTCTAAAATGCCCATGTTGATCCAGTGATTCCTTCTTCTGAAAGATGGATCTAGGACCAGAGGTTTGACAGGTCTGAGGCAGCAGGGAGTGAATGAGGAATCAGGGGCTAAATACAACCTTTGTGTTAGTTGATGCACCTTCATTAGCCCCCAATAAGTTGTGTTCACTTATACCAGGGCTGAATTTGGCCAAGAGTCTATCTGGAGAGGAAGACAAGAAGCCCATCGTCAGGAAGTGGGACTGGGGGGAGAAGTCTATTTGGGCAATGGTGGGGAGAAGGGTCAAGATGTCTGCAAGGAGGGAATCTGGAAAGGCAAAGTCTGTTTGGGAAGAAGATGTTTTACAGGGAACCTGGAATTTGGTAGATCTGGACCCATTTAGTCTTAAATCAGCTCATCGGTTTCTAGTTGGGACAAAAACACCACAAGGACAGGCTCTCCAGTAATACTTTGTCTCTCCCGCCTTCCTAGTTTCTTCTGTTTTCCTCAGACTTGTTTGCTCTAAACATGTTAAACTGCATGGGAGACTAAGATATGGAATATTGGTTGGGGGCTGAACTTCATTAATTCAAAAAGTTGAGATGTTCCATCTAATTTCTGCATTATAGTGCAGAACAAGAGTGGAGCCATCCTTAGATGCACACTATTTATGAAGCTTTTGGCCCACTGCATTGTGTTTCTGAGGCTCCCTAACTCGTGGACATGCAGAAGGTGTGGATGGGGCACAGAATGCAAATATCAAATTGATCTGAGCTGCCAAGGAAGATCTTCTTGATCTCAGGCAGCATCCAAGATCCTCCCTTTATTCTCTTCATGCTGCTTCAGATTCCACTCAGCCAAGCAGCAATGGTAGCACAGCTCACCAAGGTGCCATGCAGCCACTGGCTGAGAGCCACAGAGGAAGTGTTTCTGCTTTTCAGGGCAGCACTATTTTAATGTGCTTTTAGTATCTTAAGTTAGTGCCCTGAGAGAGGACAGTGCCATGTTAAACAGCTGTTCCATTTAGTCCACTGGCCTTCCCCTTCGCAGCCACAGAGCTCTCAGCTGGATAAGGGAAAGGATTACAAGAAAGCAATAACATATTGCAGTCCTGCCTTGAGTGCAGGGGACTGGACTAGATGACCTCTTGAGGTCCCTTCCAGTTCTATGATTCTAAGATGCTAGGACTTGGGACTTCTGGTTCAGTCCCCTTCCTGTGCAAAACAAGGAGGTGATCTTAAACCACAGATAATTATCAAATCCCACATCAGGGACTGGTAATGGGATACAGAGCCTTTCATTTCAGGTCACCAGTTCAACTCCAGCCATTACTATCTGATGGTTATTTGGTGACTTACATGACATCAGTTGTTGATCTCAGTGCAGTTCCTTGTAAAAGAATGTATACATCACAGCAATCATCCCAACAGCTCAAAACCCAGCACTCTTCTCATATTCAACAGAGAGAGAGCAAGGATTAAATGGTGGTGGAGGCCAATGTGCCCTTTCATCCTGGCAGATATTCCCTTCATGCCAGGGTCGAAGCACAGTAGAGGAAGAGTGTGGAGAAGCTGTTGGGTGTTTTACCATTCTGTAGTGAAGAGATTCTGCAGCACAGTTAATGAGTAATAGTTGGGGGTGGGGGGGTGGTTGTTTTTTTTTTAAATCCCAATTCATCAGTAACAGACAGATGGAATCCTTGCATTTCAGGTCAATTTAACACTCCCCGCATTCAAAGGTCCAAGTTGATGTTGCAGAATTTAATGAGCATCAGTAACAATGTCTCAGCATTATTGAATAATTACTAGTTTCCCAAAAGAAAAGAAAAAAGAAAATTCTCTGAACAGATAAAACTTTAATTAAGATATTACTTGTTATAGAACAAATGCCACTACAAAGCAGAAAATAGCCTCTAGGTGGAGAATAGATCTAATGAAAGGTACAGTAGTGAATTTTAGTATTAACTTGCTTCACATATACGACTTTAAGCCTTTAGAATAATCAGACTTCACTGCAACAGCCAACATTCTAATCCTCATGATACAAAGTTTCTGTTTTTACAGAGTAGACAATTTAGGAGGTTCATGCCCCTGCACTGTTCTGTAGCAGGTGGATACAGTAATACAGTCTGCTGCAATATGCGTTTTCACTTCAGGATTGTGCACAGTGAGCAGTTCTGAGTCTGACAGCAAACTACGGCTTTACAGTTAAAATGATTATAAATTTGGTTGGCTTCATAGCTGCAAGAATCAGATGTACCCTTGCCAGAAAAAAATTAAAGGGAAAGATTCTGTTCTGTGTTACAGGATGAAACTCTACTGAAACCAATGTAATTGCTTCATGGTTAAACCTGTGTAATTAATGGAAGAATTCATCCCTAAATAAATGAACTAAATGTAAAACTCATATCTGCAAATTAGCTCTCTCTCAATTAAACTCTCTCTCACACACACATACATACACACACGGACAGAGACATATAAGAAGCTTCTTAACCTTCAAAACTATTTTTCCTATATGCTGAGAAGGAAGACATTTATTGCTATTTCTATTTTTACATGCCCAGAAACCTCTCAATTACTACAGTGACGAGGGGACCAGGTAAATTCCTACATAAACTGGATAAGAAAACAATGAGCTCTGAGCATGCTTCCCCATCCTATACATGCAGACACCTTTATTAAACTATTTAGCCCTGTCTACATTAAGAAAATTCATATTGGTGTAACTACACAGATAGTCCTAATGCTGATATGCTGCAGCAGCACCAAGCAGAATTTACACCAGTGCAGTTTAATCTGGTAACACACTGAAGTATACGGCACAGGTGTAAGCCAACTGGGACATTGTAAACACATCTACATTATGTGTTTGCACCGGTGTAACCACATCAGTGTAGGAATATTTGGGTGAATCTCCTTAATATAGGCAGGGCCGTAGCAAGCTAAACTTGGTGCTAATGCACACCCTACTCAATCTCACTGAAGTCAGTGGGCTAAATCCTGCACTCGCCTATTCACCACATGCTGGGCATAGGCGTTGGGGCATAAATCAGCTGTGAATCTCGCCTGCCATATATTTGCTACTTGAAGGAAGGAACCCTTACAGTCATGAGTCATAGCCAATAAAATATAATTAGCATAAAGATGGGGGCTGGAGGAAGCTACTGCCTCCCCTCTTGAATAGCTTTCCAATGCATCCCTTTCCAATTAAAGTAGTTTGCTCTGGGAACAAAATAGAAAGCATTCTGCTGCAGTGCAGAAACATAGGAGCCTTCATGAATCAGTGCTACCCAGAATGCTGCTAAGTCACTACCATGGCTATCAGATGAACTCCAAATAAGAAGCTGTAATTGGGAGCCTATAGCAGCAAACTCTCCAAGGCACATTCACAGCCTGAATTGAAAACGGTTTCTGGCGGGGAAAGGTTCATGCTGAAATAGCCATTGGGCAATAAGGATGTTGTTGCAGAGAGTAGCCTGTAGACGTCATGTCCCAAAAAAGGATGATGTAGACTAGGCAGGGATGTGGTCAGTAGAGTGGTGTTTCAGTGCATTCACTCAACAGCCTCTCAGTGAGAAGCTGGGCCAGAAACTACAGCTGCTCTCATAATGGAAAACCCTGAGGGTGGTGGCTCCAACACTGCCTGTCCTCTTTTGGGGTGAATCACCCATGTGGAGCAGGGAGACAAGCTAGTACAAGGAATAGCAATGCACACCTCTTTGCACTGACTTAATTGTACCTGCCTCTCCACGGGTGTCTGCCTTCAAAGGCAACTCATGCTACTTCCCAACTACAAGCACAGATTATAAATTCAGAAACTCCCACAGACCAGATTTAGCAATTTAACTGATCAGAATCCAGGTAATTACAGCCTAACATAAAAGTTCAGTTAGCAACCCCTTCCCCTTCCCCATTTCAATATAAAAAAGAAACAACATTAAAAAAAGATATAACAAGCTGGTATGTTTAGCACACAAAGGACTTCCATGCTTCCTTGAGAGACCCAGTGCAGGGATAGCCCTGGCCTCACAGCATCCAGCTGATGCAATCTTAACACATTCCCCAGAAGAAATATCCTTCTCTTGATCAAAAAAATAATCTTGGCATCGCTGCACAAGCAGCCATTCAACAGCACCTTCAGCTAATGGGAAGCAAACAAGAAGACAGGTAAACCTATACAACAGGACAGATAAAAGGCAAGAAGCTACATAACATTAAGTTGCAACTTCCATTCTCATACCTCTTTCTCCTTTCATAATCTACACATGACTTTTTAATAGGATATAGTGTGCATGTATTTTGTATATATACATATGTAGCGTAAACAGCAAAATATGTGACTGGCCTCCTCTTAATTTAAAATCTTATTCTCGGGATTAAAGCACAATAAAAATGTTTATCAATTAGCGGCAGATTCAAGCTATAAAATGCTGATCCAGACCTCTCTGGCCCCAAATCTCAGTGGGGTTTGGTTCTGGAGTTTGGGTTTGGCCCCTGGGCCATAACAGCCATTTGCAAAATTTCGACCTGGATCCAGGCTCACATTTCAAACATCCCCAAAGTTCATATCTAGTATGTATTTCCTAAATTAATTCAACATCCATCTATTTGGAGGAAGAGGAGATAGAAAGGCTATATGAAGCAGACCAGAGAGATTTCTGCACCTTGATTTACTTCAAATCTCTGAAATTGTTTTACTGAAGTTACAAGAGCAATAACAACAATAAAAACAGCTAACTGTGGTTAAGGACAAAAGCATTAGAGGGCAGACTTTTAAAACAGCCTATCACTCCTTGTGTGTTATCTGAGGATTCCCTTTTAAACTAGGACCCTCGGTCTGGTTTGCCATCTGTCCTCTCCACTCCTGCCTAGGAATCCTGAAAGGATATTGTATATGCAGGTTCAATGAGGCCCACTTCTGTAGACAAAACTGCATAAAATATGGTGGGGCCCACTCTTTACAGAATGCCTGTATTTATTGTAAAAACCTATCAAAACAAATATGTAATCTGGGAATAAACCTGGTAAATGAACAAAAAAGTCCCATAGAGTAAAACATAATGATTAGCAGAGCCATTCAGCGAAAAGAAACATCTGCTAACATCCAGTTTGCATCAGTGCTGTTCTCCATAACAATCCTTCTTAAAGCAGACACTAGTAAAGTTGGCGGGATATACAACCTAAAAGGTGTGAGGACTTCTGCTAGTTTTTGAAAGACCTTGAGCCCTATTCCCTGCTGCCTGCCAAATATAAACTATGTTACTTACAGCATGTATTGGTAACAGATTATAGTCACCCAGTAAAAATTTTAAAAATTGACAAAAATCAACAAAAGCAATGGAAGCCCAGCATGGAACACTGAAGCAAAGGTTAGAGTGAGGAATTTAAGCTCAACATGTGTGTGCACACATGCATAGAGGAACATGTTTTGCTTTAAGCCAATTGTTTAAGGCATAGAAGTGGAATGTATATAAAAGTAATGAGAGATACATCTGGTACAGAAACAATCATAGTGTATAATTACTATATTTATTAGTGCGCAATATAACTGCTAAAATGTAGGGATTACTAGTCTATTTACCTGCTCTTGTTAACCATATGGTCTCTTTATACATTAATATAAAACTGTAACCTGCTACACACATCTTGCTAAAGATCTTCTAGGAAGTAATCACAGGTTTTTTTCACCCTCTCCTCCTATTAGTAACATTTCCCCCCATATTTTCCAGTGTTGGTTGCCCAACCTTCCCCATGGAGCTGCTAATTAAAACTTCAGTCCCCACAGAAAGCGCTGGCAAAAGTTACCACAACTGATGCAACTTTGGAAAGTATTGTACCAAGCACTGATGTAATCCCCTTGAGAAACCCACAGTTACTCCCAGAGAGTATGTGCAATGGGGAGAGGCTGCCTTCTTTCAATCCGACTTCTGACTTCTTTTAATAAAAGAAATGCATAAGGCCAACATCTTATCAGGCCTTGTCTTCGCAGCTAAAAAAGCCAGAAGTTAAAAACAAAAAACAAAAAAACACCACACACACACACGTAACTAATGTGCATGAACTATCCCAAGGTAAAAACCACAGTGAAGACCCAGAACTTTAGGTTTACCACAAGGTAAACTTCCCGACGTCAGTCCTATCCCTGCCTGGGACTGACCTTGTGGTAAAACTGAAGTGCCTGGTCTTTATTGTGTTTTTACTTCAGAATAGCTCAAGTATGTCAATTATCAGAGGGGTAGCCGTGTTAGTCTGGATCTGTAAAAGCAGCAAAGAGTCCTGTGGCACCTTATAGACTAACAGACGTACTGGAGCATGAGCTTTCGTGGGTGAATACTCACTTCACATGCATCCGACGAAGTGGGTATTCACCCACGAAAGCTCATGCTTCAATACGTCTGTTACTGTTAGTCTATAGGGTGCCACAGGACTCTTTGCTGCTTTTTCAAGTATGTTAGTTATCCCCAGGGGAAAAAAATACAGTGAAGACAAGGCCTTAGTACCCACTAGAGAACTAAAAAGACAGGCATCCCCCCCTTAATCCACATCACATCCCCAATCAAAGCATAAAATAATGCACAGTACTGCACTATTTGTGTACTAATTGGCAAAATATGCATAGTAATTTGCTTGAACATATGCAACGATAGTGATATGTATCTTTTGCAAATTATTACCAGCAGAGACTTACACATACAAGTCAGCATGACACACATATATAAAAGTTTAATGTATTCATATCGCTGCACTTACTGATGCTGCCTGATGACATTTTAGTATTTTTTTATTGCTTTTTCATACTTGACATGATTCTGATGGTACATAATTAAATATTAGACAAAGATTGGGTCTAATCCAACATCCTTTACTCACATGAATAATCCCATCAGTTTCAATGGCACTACTCACATGAATGAGGGTGGCAGGATTGGGCTTGTATTTTCCACAAAAGCAATTTTTTCCAAGTTTCTATTTGGGATTTTGATGGATTTGCCATAAAAATGTGTCATAATCCTTCATCATTCTTTTAATGCACTCACATCCCCACCCCCATCTTGTATAAAAATGCAAGTACATTGGTGTGGCGGTTATATTCTGGCCAGCAGCGGAAAGAAGTAGCAGTTTGTGTTTTGTCAGGGTCTGAAAGACATACGGCATTTTTGCCAGTCTATATCTTAGTGTGGTTTCCTGAAATGATTAAGGGTCTGAAGGGGGGAAATTCTTCAAGAGTTTATGACTCACTTAAAATGTTGTTTCAGATACATAAAATATTTCTCTTACACAATTCCCCTAGTTATATGCAAAATGGGTCACTATCATATGCTGTCTTCAAGCTGTTACATATGCTAGGTTCTAACATACTAAAGTAATCCTCTCCATACTAATTTACATGCATTCCTATTCCCAGTTGAATTGAAACATTTACACTTTCCTTCAACAGACATTGGAGATGCAATTACAGATCTGGATCAGGAAGTGACATTCTCCAGTGTGTGAGACTGTTTTCAGTTGGACCCATTATGAAGCAAGCCTCTAAATTCAGATTCAGGTGTGTTGCAATCCTCACTTTTGATCTGGCCCATTATAGACACTCTAGAGCTAGAGTTACCCAAAGCACTGGGGGTTTCGGGGTTGGGCCACATTTTAATTAAAAATGTATTCAATCCATTACTCCAAAACAAAACTGAAAAAGCCAAAAGAAGGGTTGGGCCACAGTCAAGACTAGCCCCACTCCCCAAAACTCCAGTCACATTCCATACACAGCAGCTTCCTTTCCTGCATTCCTCCATCTCTGCTCCCACTCCTTCGCTTCCTATTCTCCCTAGTTAGGGATGGATTAACTCTCTGAACTGAGCCAATGATACTTTGTTCTCAGGCTATTCACAGCCCATTTTATACTTTATTCCCTTTAAAGCCAGGGAAAATCCCATCCTCCATATTAGGACAACAGGGGACACAACTTGTGTATTAACCCAACATCATTCTCATGAGCCCAACTGCAATGCCCAAGGAGGTGAATTTGGGCCAACTAGAGCTTAGAAAAAACAAATGTCCTTTAACATGAAGGCTGGTATGCTATTAACACAATATGAAAAATGAGATATTACAGGAATACACCTAACCCCAAAATGTGAAAAATTAAATGCGTGCATGACATTCCACCACTGTAAAGGTAGAAAGTGGGGGGAGGGGGATGGAAATTACTTCCTTTTGATTTTCAGGGAACTCTAGTCAACCAGTAACTTTAAGAGTCACTAAATCAACACAAACCATAACATGAGATGAAACCTTTTCAACAGACAAAGGGCAGAACAATTTTGGTACCCCTGACAACGATACAAAACCTTCTCCCTGTCCTGTTTACTCAGCAGGGGTCACAACACAGGGTAATCCCATTACATTTCAGCTGCTGCATGTTTGCAGTGATTTACTGACAGCAGCGGAGTTGTTTTAAAACAAGTTAAACCCAAATCTAAACTCACTCGTGGCAGCGATCGCAATTTGTGTGACCCACATTGAAAGGAAAAGAAAAACAGTTGCTGACAAATGATCTGGTTCATTTGTGATCTTGTTCTGTTAGCCTTACTGTAAGGGAAGGCCAGAATCTGCTAACTGTGTTGCTCCTCTCTGGTTGCTAATGCTTAAGCAGGCTCAGAAGTGCAACCTTGGAAATGAGATGCACCTTTCTAGACTCATCAGCACAATGCAGCTGTGTTCCCTTGTCCTGATGATACACAAAAAAATATTTTTTAGGATCAATTTGGGAAAGTTATGGATAAATTGGACAGAGTCCCCAAAGAGAGCAACAAAACAATAAGAGGGTTAGAAAACCTGACCTATGCGGAAAGGTTAAAAAAACTGGGCATGTTTAGTATTGAGAAAAGGAGACTGCGGGTCCCTCCCCTCCCCGTCTTCAAATATGTTAAGAGCTGTGACAAAAAGGGTGGTAATCAATTGTTGTCCATTTCCACTGAAGGTAGGACAAGAAGTAATGGGCTTAATCTGCAGCAAAGGAGATTTAGCTTAGATGTTAGGAAAATATTGCTAACTGTAAGGGCAGTTAAGATCTGGAATAGGCTTCCAAAGGAAGTTGTGGAATCCCCATCATTGTAATTTTTAAGAACAGGTTGGACATCCTGTCAGGGATGGTATTCTTGGTCCTGTCTCAGCTCAGGGGGCTGGACTTGATGACTTCTTGAGGTCCGTTCTAGCCCTACATTTCTATATTTCTCTCTGTTCTTGCCTTTCTTTTGTACCTTTTTCATTCTCCCCTGCCTCATTTGTTTCTGATCCCCCCATTTTTCTTCCAAATTAGGAAATTTTTAAACATGGCTTCAATACTGTATGTATTGTATGATTCATCTATTTTACACTTCAAAAGCTTGTTTAAATTGTTAAGTTAAAAAAAAAGGAGGGGTCGCCCAGTATTACTGATCTCCCTTACACATGGTCAACTGTTCTTTTTTAGAGCCAGCACAAAGCAGGGAGTCAGGAAACCGAGGGTTTCACTTGCTTATTCTGAGGTCTTATCTCCACTTACCAGGGTATCTACGCACAGCGATCGATCCACTGGGGGTCGATTTAGCAGGTCTAATGAAGACCCGCTAAATCGACTGCCAATCACTCTCCGGTCAACTCTGGAACTCTACCGGAATGAGAAGCATAAGGTAAATCAATGGGAGAGTTTCTCCCATCAACCCAGTGTGGTGTAGACACCACAAAAGGTCGACCTATGGTACGTCAACTCCAGCTACATTAGGTCGACAGAGCCCTGTAGTGTAGACCTGCCCAGGCTTTTGACAAGTGACTTGAACTCACTGGGCCTCATAATGCTCTTTGTTAATTAACTGCTTTGTGATCGCTGAGTTACTCATCATTAGCTCTGGAGGCAATGTGGTCTAGTGGATAAAACACTGACTGGGATTCAGGAGACTTAGATTCTAATCCCGGCTATGTGAACTTGGGCAAGTCACTTCACTTTTATATCCCACCTGTCTTGTCTATTTACACTGTAAACTCTTTGGGGCAGGAACTGTTTCTCAATGTGGTAGTACAGAGCCTAGCACAATGGGGCCTTTCTCTTTGTTGGGGTCCCTAGGAGCTACTGTAATACAAATAAATATAATTAGGAGTAGCAGCAGCATTAACACAGTCTATGCATTGATTCAGCAGTGACTCAGGAAAATGCCATCTTACGAAGGCCCCATTTCTGCAAGTGACTCTACTCAGGTGCAATGGCTCATCTCACTTGCAGGACTGGGACTCAAAATCACAACCCAGCTTGCTGCGGACTCTGTTTTCCATCCAAATACTGATCAGGTCCAGTGCTGTTGACCTTGTGAGATCAGACAAGATCACAGCTGAAGGTAAAAACTTCCAGCCAGCAGTGAAGGAATCTGTTAAATCCTTCCTCAGTGTTTTCACTTGTGAATTAAAACTAAGAACCAGACACTATTTCCATTGAGTTCAGTGGGATTAGGAGTTGCTCCTAAGTGAAGAGAGAGGCTTCATAGGGATCCCGACTATAAAACTGAGAAAATCAAAACAAGACATGTTCTGAGGACTTTTTTTTCCATTTTTCATTGAAGTTTTGTTTTCATGGACATTTTCTGACCAGCTCTACTGAAAATAATTAATAGAGAAAAAGATCAAGAAATGTAATTAAAAGGGAAACAAGCAGAAAACAAAGAGAAGAGAATAAATGAGCATGGGTCCTGGGGTCAGGAAAGAGAGGAGCAGGTGGTGGAACAGATGAGGGATATTTAATGAACTGAGATTGACACGATATAACGAAGGAGGAGGTACCTAATCCTAACGTTGGATCTGTACACATATGGCCTTACAATAACAAATGGGTGCCAGCATGGTAATCAATCCATCAGCACTATATTACAGATAAGGCGGGTAGGAAGGAAGGAACCAGCTTTTATTTTCCCCCAAGTCAACCTAAATCTATTTGCATGTATCCATTTCAGCATTGTTTGTGTTAGTGTCTGTCATCTCTCCCTTCTCAGCTTCGCTAACAGTGTCAGCCTGATACCACCGTCAGAAGGTCTTTTTGGATACCAGCTCTGGAATTTAAGGTATGATTATATTGATTCTATGGCATATCCTACACAGCGGATCCCAGGCTCAGTCACTTCCATGTTGTGATTGTAAGAATCAGCATTTAAAATGCGTGTTGAGTTTTAATCAAATGCACATCACAGATTGTTCTGGGCTTCTGCATGATAGAAACCAGAATACTGAACCTGCAGAGCTGCCAAAAAGAGCATCCCAATGGATCCCTGTTTCTCTCCATTGTATCATTTTAGCCCTCACTTTCTCATCCTCATCAGAGCTTTGTATGCTATTTAACTGTTTAAACTGAGGGGAAAGTTAACTTAATTTTCTAAGCCTGTACTAAGGAGGGATGATATTATAATGGCTCATTAAATCTTCCTTGATATGCTTACAATGCTAAGGCCCTGATTCTGCAGAGAAAACAGTATGGTTGGACATTTTCCATGCAAATTCCCTCAGGAGTCTGTCCACGGGGCTCTCTTTCCAGAATCAGGGAAACATTTGGGAGAAGTTTAACTCCTAGTTGCAAACAAGAGTTTCTATCTAGGGGAACAATGTGCTTAGATTAGCACATCTGCTTCGGCAGGGAAAGTCAGCATTTATGCCTTGTACAGAACCAAGCACACCTGTAATAAAAATATTGTAACAATGCATTTTAAATAATAAACTTGTAGATAATACACAAGATTGGGAGTCAGGAGATGTGGTTTTTCTTCCCAGTTCTGCCCTAGACTTCTTGTGTGATCTCAAGCAAGCTGCTTGAATGATCTATGCATCAGTTTTCCCATCTGTAAAACACCTTAAGAAGTCTGGCCTACCTTACAGGGGTGTCCAAAGAGTAAATTCAAGCACTTTACAAAATGTGATGGTGATCCTTGAATGGAAGGTGCTATCCAAATGCAAAATATTACTACTATTTATTGGTATTGCAGTAACACTTCATACAAAAACAAAAATTTGTAACACCAGCATCATGTCTGTCTTCTTCCATGGAACAGACTCATGGAAATTCACAATAACAACTGATAAGAAGTTCAACTTATTCAAAAGTAAATGCTTGAAGAAGATTTGCAGAGTCCATTAGAAAGTGTTCGTTACAACATCAGACATGGTGAAGAAGACAACAATGGACATATTTAGGACACACTTTAAAGGATGCCACTAACACATGTACCACATCAAATGATAACAGAGACACCAACTGGAAAGAGAAAATAATGGGTGACTTAGAGAAACATGACTTAGAGTAACAGAAAAAGATGCTAAATCCACCAACATGATGGTTGGAAGCCCGAATAGACCAGCACAAGATTAAAATAAATGGAGGGAGAGATAGCTCAGTGGTTTGAGCATTGGCCTGCTAAACCCAGGGTTGTGAGTTCAATCCTTGAGGGGGCCATTTGGGGATTGGTCCTACTTTAAGCAGGGGGTTGGACTAGATGATCTACTGAGGTCCCTTCCAACCCTAATAATCTATGGAAGAAGCTGGTGAACATCCTATGCACCTGAGAGCGCAGGAGGATTAAAAACAAAAACCCACACACTCCTTGAGGTGCCATCATAGACTAGGATCCCATTGTGGCAGGCACTGTACTAATACCAAACAAAGATAGTACCTGCCTCAAAGACCTAACACTCTAAGTTCCTCATCTCTGAAAAACAGCCTTAGAACTGGCTGTTGGGTCTACTAACTGGTGGCAGCTGCTCTCCCAGGGAAATCAAAATGGAACCTTTTCCTGCCCACACCAGAAGAAACTACGTTATAACCTGTCTCTTTTGGAAATCACCACTGGCATGTTACACAGCCCATTTCAGAGCTGGGTTAATCCTGAATCAGTACAGAGGTGTCTGGCAGCAACTATTCCAATAAAAATGAACTGGCTACTAGAACAAAAGTATTTCTGCCACAGCTACTATTTGAATAAAGCATTTGCCAATTAAAATTCAAACAAATCTCTTGTATCTTGAGGAAAGGGCAGCAAAAGCAGACAGAAAAGAACAGTGTGTAGGCTCTACCACATCAAATCAAACCAGGGAGAACAAAGGAAAAAAATTAAAACTGTGTAATTGCAGCAGAAGTTAAATTACTCTTACTATTTATAGCTCTGCTAGAGGAGTACAAGAGGCATCCAGCACACATGAGTTTAAATGTACATTTTCCTGTTTGCTTTGGGTCCTGTGCACTTGCAGATTGATAATTCTCAAAATTCAAGTCCTTGAATTTCAATGAGCATTATCAGAATGGTTCAGATGGGTACTCCAGACAAATCAGTTCTCACCTGACCAGTTCTGGGCCTGCTCCGAACCCCTTTGAAAGGCCACCCTGCACTCCCAAAGTGACTCTTTCACCACAGGGTTGACTCTCCCTTCAGGACTGGGACCAGCAAAGGGAAAGTGAGCAATGGCCATAGAATGATATTGCTGGCCCTTAAGCATATACTCTCTCTGGTGGCTGCTGCGGCTACACTGTTATTTTTAGCATGCTGACTCAATGAGAGCTAGTGTGAGTACATCTATTTGAGCTGGCAATTACGCCTCCAGCTCCAGCCCCCTTAGTGAGAGAGCATGGCTCAGGGGGAAAAGCACCAGCCTGGGCTTCAGGAGAGCTGGCTTCTATTCCTGACCTGCCATTCACCTGCAGTGTGACCTGAGGCAAGTCACTTCACCTCTATTTCCCCTCTCTCTTGTCTATTTAGACTGCAAGTTCTTTGGGCCTGGGGCTGTCCCTATGTCTTTTTACAGTCCTAGCTCAATGGACTCAATCTCACTGGATGCTTCTAGGCACTACGATAATGCAAAAGAACCACTATGGTCCCACTGAGTCCTACTGGCAGGGTAGGGCAGGCAGGCCATATGGACTGCTGCTGATCATGTGTACTTGTTCTTTGGAAAAATACAGGACTTCATTCTCTGGGGCTGTCAGGCTGGTACCTTTCACGAGTCCCAAATTTACACTGAGGATAAAAAAACCAGGTATATACAAATGGAATGAATTCCTACTACAGTCCCACTCTTGCTCCACTTGGGCTTGTCTACACTACAGGACTATTTTCGATCTACTTCTATCGAATGTGGATTCGATTTACAAACGAATTTTTTTGTGTATCCATACTAAATACACAAATTTTTTTAGTTAGTCATTCACAGCAGGGCCAGCTTTTTGGAAGCGGTGCACTGTGAATCTATCCCCCATCCCCTGCTGCCCATTTGAATGCCCATTTGAATTTTCAATGCAATGCATGGGGGGGGTGGTGGCCATTGAACCGTCAATCCCGCCTCGCTCCTTGTCTTCCTTGAAAGCGCCCGCGCCGCCGAAATCTCTTCTCGCCTCTTCTTCTGGTTACATACACCACGAGCATGACGCCAGAGCATGGAGCCCGCTTCATCATCGCATCATCGCGCTTATTACCTCCATCTCCTCGACATTATCGACATTTCCACAGTCCTTCCAGGATGAAAGATGCTGAGGCGAGGAGGCAGCAGGGTGGAGGAGAGCGGAGGGAGCTCTCAGACCACAAAGCAGGGGTGGCGGGGCATGGGGTGGGGTCATGGTGGGGGTGGGTTCATGGTGTGGAACGCGATTCTGGGCCCGGAAACAAGCACACACTGGTGGACAGAGCAGGTCTGGTGGCAGGTCTGGGATGACACAGAGTGATGGGGATGAACTTCAGGCTGCCTTGTGAACTGTGTCCCTGGTCGTCTGCCCCCCGCCCCCAGCAAGGAGGACAGCAGCCCTGACTGTGCAGCAGCCCTGGCCATAGCCTCTGGAAACTTCCCACGCCAGAGCCGGCCACCACTTTAAGCCCAGCACTGGGGTGGACAACTTGTCATTCAGGCGTTCATGGGATTTCAAGTAGCCTTGCTGCCATTCAAGCAAAAAGCAAAAACTCGACTGTCGGTCTGCTGTCGGAAATGTCCAGGCCATCACGCGCGGGATTCCCATCCCGCATGTGGGGACCCATGGGGATCACATCCACCTGGCACCAGGCCAGCAGGCACCAGCCAGCGAGCCCATTAACCAGAAGGGCTACTTTTTGTTATGCGGAAAAGGCTGTGGTGGACGCTTTGCTGGCTTTACCGGGACGGTGGCTGGCAATGGGCGGGGGTGGTTCACGAACTTTGGTGGTTTTAGTTCAGGAACTCTGGTCTGTTGTCCAGGCAGGCAAGGCACTTTCTTCGGCCACCATGCCTACAGTGATCCGGGCAGATGCCTACAGTGTGATCTCCGGGGACCCTACCGGCCCTGAAGCTCCTTGGCCAGGCGCGCCTGACACTGGGAAAGGAACTCTTCAACCACCGGCCGCCTTTTGGAGCAAGGGTGGTGGAGTGGCGGGTGTGGGAGATGGCGGACTGGAGGGACTCGCCGGAGAGGACGGACTCACTGACTCGGATCGGACATGCTTAATGTGAGCATCTTCGAAGTTATGCTTGCTGTGTGTGTGCGGCAAGTCAGCTGTGTGAGCAAGGGCGAGACCTTTGGCTTGGGAGGGAGGTTGAGGGCGCAGCTTGCTGCTGTTTACGATCAGCAGCCAGTGCTGCTGGAGAGCTTTCCAGACACGAGTCGTGGAGGGCAATCTTGGAGGGTGAAAGCGCATTTCTCAGCAGAGCAGCGAAAACCACCGAGACCTCACTTAACCCAAGGAGCCTGACTGATCATATTTTTTTTTTTTTAATAAACGTTTTAAAACCATGACATGTTTTAGTAATTAATTTTAAAACATGTTTTATGACTTTGCATTTCTGTTTATTCATGAAACATGAAAGTTTTCTGTGCTGGTTAGGTGTGCAGGTGATAGGGGTTGGGGAAGGGGGGGGTGTGGGTTTGGAAGGTGTGGGGGGGGGGTGATGGTGTGTGGGGGTTGGAAGGGGTGAGGGTGGGGGGGGGGGGGGAAGGGTGAGTGGGGGAAGAGGACGGCAAATTTTGGGGAAGGGGGCACCGGGAGGATCGTGACTAGGATCAAAAGCATTGTCTGGCAAAGCATGCCTGATCAAGCCTGACCAGCAAGGCACACAGACCCAGACTGCACCTGCACACTGACAGAAAGACCTGTGTCACTGCACCCAGGTGACTGCAGTCTGTGCCCATGTGTGCACAGACGTGTGCTGCATGGCTGACCCTGCCCACAGTGCTGTAGCATGGCACTGTGGCACCAGAGTGACATTACAATCAGTCACAGACAAAAAGAACAGTGACATAATGACATACACAGTGGGGACGGATTTCAACAAAGGTCAGTAACACTTTGAACCAGGCCTTGTCTTTGATCCTTTAGTCCATTTCAGCCTCTGTCACGTGTAGTCACTAGTGCCTGATTCAAAAGAAGTACAAAGAGATGATTGGGTTGGACCCTTCTTCCCTATGATGATTTAAAGGAGACATAGGGATTTCAATGCGGTAAGTGCAGAGTAAGAGGAGATACTACGGTGATGTTCCTGGGATTTCAGGTCCTGACTATTGGACTTGTACAGACACAACCAGCTGTATACTGTTGGCACAAGTAGTTTATAATTTGCACACACATGCACACACACTTAACAGGTTTATCATCTTCTCCTTTTTCTTCTCTCTTGTGTAGCCTTTAAATACATCTTCTCTCTAACAACCCATAGACAACCCACCTCTGCACTCTCTCATGATCCTGATGGCTTAAATGTCCTGTCTTGATTCCCGTAGATCACGATTCCCTTAGCAGAGGGAGGAGGGATAGCTCGGTGGTTTGAGCATTGGCCTGCTAATCCCAGAATTGTGAGCTCAATCCTTGAGGGGGCCATTTGGGGATTGGTCCTGCTTTGAGCAGGGGGTTGGACTAGATGGTCTCTTTCAACCCTAATAATCTATGATTCTCACCGCACCCCACAAAACCCAAAAAGAAGAAATAACAGTAAACACATTACTACAATATTTAACAGAAAAACCAAGCGTTTATAAAGTGTTATTTTTTGTTGAAGGTTGCTCTTTCTGTCTCTTGCTCTTAGTTTTTTGTAATGTACCACACAACATACTGTCAGTAGAGATTGAATCCGGGACCTCCAGCACCAAAAAGACAGGTTTCTACCACACGAGCTAAAGGAATAGCTCCCGAGCTGCTAACACTAACAAGTTTTATTGACTTCTGTGGCAGCAGCACATGCCTTAGCCAACATTACCACGGAGGTAGGCAGTATAGAAAAATGTATATCAGCTCTGACTGTCGCTTTTCCCCCCAACTCCTGAGTCATAGTGAGATCTCGGTGTGAACGCAGCTTTTTAATTCAGTAGTTCCATAGGACCCTCAGAGATACTGGTTTAAATGTTTTCTACTCACTCTTTGGACTCATCATGAAGAACAAGCCCCTAGAAGCGCATATCCATTTTTCCTACCTCCGGCAGGGCTTGGTTTGTGTTATCTGCCTGGCCACTGGAGTAGATGGGGCCAGGCTCATAATTTTATTGGTTATGGCTCACTGTAGCTGGATGCTGTTACACCACCACCAAAGGGGACAGCTCCCTCCAGCCCACTGAAACATGATCACACTGTTTGCTGAAAGGTATCGTGTCGCCACCAATAACCAAGATGCAATTTTACAGACAGATCAGAGTGCTGTATTACTGTACCTACCTGCTGCTTGGGGAGGCAAAGAGCAGAGTTCTTGGAAGGCCAATCAGGGTTGTTTTGTTGAATGTGTGTCAGTTTGTAACCACTCCAGGATCCTCCAATTCTTCCTGCTAGCAAAGAGTTTGTGTAAAGTTAAACTTGCCAAGCAGATCTCTTTCATATTTACTTTTCAGCAGGATCCTGAGGTGGAGCATATCAACAGCAAACAGGGAAGGGAGACTGACTGTACATCTACACTGCAAAAAAGTCTCAGACCCAAGGTCAACAGACTTGGCCTCAGGGGCTCACACTACAGGGCTAAAAATTGCAATGTAGATCTTCCTACCTGGGTTGGAGCCTGGGCTTTAACACCCACCCCACTTGCCAGGTGCCAGAGGCCAGGCTCCAGCCCATGAAGGAACATCAACATTGCTATTTATGGCCCTGTAGCACGAGCCCAAGTCAATTGACCCACACTCTGAGACTTGCTGCCAGCCACAGGTTTTTGTTGTCTTTTTTTTTAAAAAAGCATAGATGTACCCTGTGAAACGAGGAGCATAAGACTCGTGATCAGATTTTGGCTTTAAATATTCAGGCCTTTCTCCTCTTCATTCCACCTACAAAAATCTGGCTCCAGGCCACAGAATTAGATATAGTAGTGGGGGGAAGAAGGCTTAACTTTTATTTATTTTAGTGCAATCATTAGGATTATGTCAGGGGGGAAAAGCATTGATGCATAATCTTTTCCCTGTGCTACACAACACTAGCTGCTTTTAATTTGGAATTAAATTGAAACACTCATTTGGAGCAGCTTTGAACAGCAGCCAAGGCCTTTTCTTGCATTGTGTTAGCAACTGGGTAGCCTTTCCAGCCCTTTTTCCCCCTGTCCGCGGTGCCTTTTTCAGACCAGTGGTAAAGGATGGTCACTGCACTGAATGCACTTGTCACACTTCCAGAATGTCAAACCTCTGCTTGTCATCGAGATGACGTGCCAACAGACTCAGAACACAGGTGAATTGGGGGCTGGTCTGCGGAAACATGTCGGCTATTTGTACGATCTCCAAATCACCCCAGCAAATAAAACTCCAAAGTCACTAGCACTTCTGCTTTGATGGGAATACTGGATAAGGAGCACAAACTTTTATATTTTATAAACAGAGCCAGGAATACATTTAAAAAGCATATGAAAGTACACAATTTTTACAGACTAAATAGTACCTTTTTTTTTTAACAGTGTAAGTTATTTTATTATGGTTGTTGCAAATGATCAGACAAGTTTAGACAAGGGGAATACAGTTTGGAGAGAGGTACAAACAGGCCAAACTAGGTTGGGTGGGGCAAAGCCTAATCCAGTTAAGTGAACTGATCATCCTGCTTTGATCATGTTCTGAGCCTGTTTCACAGGGTACTTACAAAACAGTTGAAGAAGATGCCTCTCTCTCTTCATTTTACTCCACATAAACACCACATTTTTGTGAGGCTAAAGAATCCACTGCAGCCTCAAGTTTTTTCCTAATTATTGGAATTCACTAAAAGAAAGGGTGAGGGGGAATTGACATCTTTTCAATGTGAATGTGAAGGGAGATCTGCTTATCACAACAGGTGCAGAGGCCACTCACAAAAACAGAAGCAGCACAACACTGAAAGGCTAAGAAATTACTTGTTCTCTTTGTCAGCTATTCACAGAAGCAGTGTTAAGCCTACTTGGGAGGAGATAGTGTGTCCTTGTAAAGGCAGGGGATGAGGTGGGGAAGGGTTACGTTTGGGAGGGACACAAAAGACAGACCCTGCATATTTCCAGAAGAATTTGGAAGATGTGTGCCAGAAAAATTAGACAAAAATACATTCCCTAGAAGCACAGCAGTGACTGATACCAGTAGGTTAAGTAAACTTTAATGATCTAGCATTTAATTTGAATGGTCAACAGCACAATAACTGATGAAAGCAAAGCATTCCTGCTGCAGTGCCCTCCTAAAGAGGGACCTATTCAGGTCTTTCTAATGTCTCCCTCTAATTATCCTTCCTTGTGTATGGCAGTTCACAACCAGTTCTTAGTGTGTACTTGTTCCTTGTCAGACAACCAATCTGTACAACACACTTATGCAGTCAAAGAGTTTTGTTGTGGGTTCCCCCCCCCCCTCCTTTAAGAGAAGTCCCTGGTGAGGAGCCTGGGGTTTGCAGGATTCTGGTTGTTTAGTTTTGTTTGGGTTTTTCCCACTCTCTTCCCCTTTCAAGATAAAACATCAGAGTGACTGAAACTAGGATCTCACTTATAACACCCCTCTGCTAATCCCTAGATCTCTCTCAAGTGCTGCATAAATTTCACTCTGTCTTCCCCAAGCTTGAAGTTGCTTGACATCTGGTGCATTTTATTTTCTGGAGAAGGATGGTTCTGGTTATTTTAACCAGGCAGAGAATGATGTGCAAACCAGTTGTGCCTGTTAGACACTGATTACTCCCAGAACCAGATGGTCAAACCCTCCTCTTTAAAGATAGCTGACTCAAAGCCATACAAGAAAAACACCAAAAATGAAAACAATCAGCAACAAGATCAAAAACACACTCTGTGGTGGGGAAAAAAGGTTGTTCTGCTGGCACAGACAAGAGGAAAACGTTGGAATAAAGATTGTAGCTTCTCGTGTCTGGAGACCAAAGGCAATGTGGTAGAAGAATTCTCTCAACAGGGGTTTTCACCGGTTTTGAACTAACTGAAGGAATCTCCTAGCTTAAATGTGTAGATGTTTGTTAGTAGATGTTTGTGGTAGATGTTTGTTAGCGTGTTCTGCTGTAATCCCATCTGTGGTTCCGTGATCCCTCAAGGTAGAGGATGATCTCTTTCACAGTTTTTTTCTTTTTTTTTTAATGAGTCCTTTGGTGACTGAGGAGTCCGATTCTTGAGCCACAGGCTCATTGACAGACATTGCAGGTGGTGTTGGAAGTCAGGGTTGGGCCATGATTGCTGCGTGACAGTCGTCTATCCATTCTTTTCTGGCATTTTTCTGTGACCAGGGCAAGGTGATTTTCCTCAAAAGTGGACATTCCTTCTCCAACATGTCTTCACCAGTTATTCCTATCCTGTGCTGCTGTCTCCCAGTTTCTCCCACTGCCCTAGGAAATGAATGTCAGTACTAGTAAAATATAGCTATGTGAGTTGCTGTTGCCCCCAGTTTTAGGCTCTCTAGTACTTACCAGTCTCTCTTAGTAGGAGGTGTATTGATTTAGGTCCCAGTCCAAAGTGTTTAAACCTAACTTTAATCATATGAGTAATCACCATACTTAAAATTAAGCACATGCTTAAGTGCTTTGGTGGACTAGGACCTTTCTTGGCAGCAATCTTCCCTCTTAAAGACATGGCTACACTTGCGAGTTAGAGCACATTAAAGCAGCCCAGTGCACTCTAACTCACTATGCATCCACACTGGCAAGGTACGTAGAGCGCTCTGATTCTGGCTAGCGCACTCCTGGTAATCATTCTGATCAGCCTCCAGAAGTGTCCCACAATGCCTGTTCTAGCCACTCTGGTCATCAGTTTGAACTCAACTGCCCTGCCCTCAGGTGACCAACCGTCAGACCTGCCCTTTAAATTCTCTGGAAATTTTGAAAATCCCCTTCCTGTTTGCTCAGCCAGGCATGGAGTGCTCTCAGCGCATCTTTCAGGTGACCATGCCTCCACGCACCAGGCGATCCCCAGTATGGAGCAATGGTGAGGTGCTGGACCTCATCAGTGTTTGGGGGGAGGAAGCTGTCCAGTCCTAGCTGCGCTCCAGCCATAGGAATTACGATACCTTCGGGCAGATATCAAGGGACATGATGGAACAAGGTCATGACCAGGATGCACTGCAGTGCAGGGTTAAAGTGAAGGAGCTGCGGAATACCTACCACAAAGCCCATGAGGCAAACGGCCGCTCCGGTGCTGCCCCCACAACCTACAAATTCTACAAAGAGCTGGACGCAGTACTTGGGGGCGACCTCACCTCCACTCTGAAGACCACCATGGACACTTCAGAGCCCAGTCCAACAAGGCAGGAGGAGGAGATGCAAAGCAGAAGCAAGGGTGCTGAGCAGGAGGAAGACACCCCGGAATCCCTAGATGCATGCTGTTCTCAAGCCAGGAGGAAGGTAGCCAGTCGCGGCGGCTGGTGCTTGGGGAAGGACAAACAACAGAGGAGGTGCCTGGTAAGCGGCTTTTATTTTAGGAAGGAAGTTATTTGGTACGGGCTCTTGGGGTGAGGAGGGTAAGGGCTGTATGCATGCCTAGATGTGGAATAGGGCATTGATGTTCTCTCTCACATCGCGGTAGTCGGCCTCAGTGATCTCTTCAAAGGTCTCAGCCAGAACTTGGGCAATGCGCTTGCACAGGTTTTGTGGGAGAGCCACTGTGGTCCTTGTCCCAGTCAGGCTAACATGTCCGCGCCACTGTGCAGTGAGGGGCGTGGGGACCATTGCTGCACACAGGCAAGCTGCTTATGGGTCAGGGCAGAAGCCACACTGTAGTAGAAGACCCTCCCTTGCTTCCCAGGTCACCCTCAGCAGCGAGATATCTTCCAGGATGAGCTCCTGTGGAAAATGTGGGGACAGTGTTCAGTATAGGGGGCCCCTGAAGCTGTTGGCTCTCCCCAAAGCACAGAAACCCCGAGGACAGTACAACCGTGAAACAATCAGTCCCCCTTGACCGTGTGCTTACTCACCATTTTGGGACTCCCATGGGTTATGTGTGCTCGCTTTGGGACAGGCAAATTATGCTATTGTGTAGACTGTGCTTCCCCTTAAGTACGGGGGAATCATTGCTCTATCTGGTGTGAACAATGCTGCCTCTGTTAAGTGTTGCATTTTGCCTTTACAGATGCAACCTTGAGATCTCAGCCATCTGTTATCACGAGCCGAAAAACTGCAAAAAATTAGGAAGAGGCCACGTAGAAGCAAAGAAGACATGCTGCATGAAGTAACGCAGCAGTCACTTAACGAGACTCTAAAAGCGCAGGAGTGGAGGGAGAGTGAAAGGAGGATCCGCCAGCAGAATGCGGATCGCCAGCACAAAAGCACAGAGCTCCGGCAGCAAAGCATGGATCGGCTGATAAGCATCATGGAGCGCCAAGTGGACACGGTCCAGGTGCTCGTAACCATGCAGGCGGAGCACTACCGTGACACCCCCCTCCCCTGCAGCCCTTGTCCCAGAACTCTTTCCCTTGTGCCCCCATGTCCCCTCCAACCCACTTTCTCCAACATCCAGGTTCTTATCGCCACCAGCTGCCTCCAACACCTGTAGCTTCACCACCCAGCCCTGAGAACTACGACCCTTACCCATTGCACTCAACCCCCATCACCATGCAGCATAGCTATCCTGAAGTGCAGCACTCATTGCACAGCACTCCAGACAGGAAGGCTGAGTATGATAACAGGACATATGCTAATCTGTGATTGTACCATTCCCCACCCCACCCCTTTGCCCTTTCTGTTTCCCAAGCAGTTGTGTTTCCTTTCAATAAATAATTTTCTTTTCAATAAATGGATTTTTTGGCTTTGAAAACATTCTTTATTATTGCATAAAGTAAAAGATACCTTAGCCCAAGAAAGCAACAGGCACTGCACAGTGTAGGAAACACAGATTCCTACTAACATTGGAACCCCTGTACTTCAATCCCATGCAGGGCACCAGACATTACTGGTGGCTTTCAGCCTCAAATTGCTCCCTCAGGGCATCCCTAATCCTTGCAGCCCCGCACGGGGCCCTTCTAATAGCCCTGCTCTCTGGCTGTGCAAATTCAGCCTCCAGGTGTTGAACCTCAGAGTTCCATGTCTGCGTGAATCTTTCACCCTTCCCTTCACAAATGTTGTGGAGAGTACAGCACGCGGATATAACCACAGAGATGTCGTCATTGGCCAGGTCCAGCTTCCCTTACAGAGAGTGCCAGGGGCCCTTTAAACAGCCAAAAGCACACTCCACAGTCAATCTGCACCAGCTCAGCCTGTTGTTGAACCGCTCCTTGCTGCTGTCCAGGCTCCCTGTGTAGGGTTTCATGAGCCACGGCATTAAAGGGTAAGCGGGGTCTCCAAGGATCACAATGGCCATTTTGACTTCCCCTACGGTGATCATCTGGTCTGGGAAAAAAGTCCCAGCTTGCAGCTTCCTGAACAGGCCAGTGTTCTGAAAGATGCGTGCATCATGCACCTTTCCAGGCCAGCCGGTGTTAATGTTAATGAAACAATCACAGTGATCCACATGTGCCTGGAGAACAATAGAGAAATACCCCTTCCGATTAACGTACTCGGAGGGTAGGTGGGCTGGTGCCAGAATAGGAATACACGCCCCATCTATTGCCCCTCCACAGTTAGGGAAACCCATTTGTGCAAAGCCAGCCATAATGTCATGCATGTTACCCAGAGTCACGGTTCTTCTGAGCAGGATGCGATTAATGGCCTTGCAAACTTGCATCAACACGATTCCAACGGTCAACTTTCCCACTCCAAACTGGTTAGCAACCGATCGGTAACTGTCTGGAGTTGCCAGCTTCCAGATTGCAATAGCCACCCGCTTCTCCACTAGCAGGGCAGCTCTCAATCTTGTGTTGTTGCGCCACAGGATGGCAGCGAGCTCATCACACAGTCCCATGAAAGTGGCTTTTCTCATCCAAAAGTTCTGCAGCCACTGCTCGTCATCCCAGACTTGCATGATGATGTGATCCCACCACTCAGTGCTTGTTTCCCGAGCCCAAAAGCAGCGTTCCACAGTGGTGAGCATGCCATAAATGCCACAAGCAATCTCATGTCATATGCATTACTAAAGTCGATATCATCGGAGTCCTCACTGTCGTGACATGCTGGCAAAACTTGTCAGCAAATTCCTCAGCAGTTCGGGCTCCATTCCCAGACCGAAAGGGAAGACAGAGCGCGCAGCACAAAAAACATTGGAAGATGGCGCTAAATGTGGACGGAAGCACAGGGATTGCTGGGATGTGAACCGATGCATAAGGGGGCGTTGGGACAGGACCCAGAATGCCACTCCCCCCTACCCCCTTCCCACAAGCCACTGCACCATAATGGGAAGAGGTGCTCTGTGGGATAGCTGCCAATGTCACTGCAAGTGCCGCAAATGTGGCCACGCCAGTGCACTTGCAGCTGTCAGTGTGGACAGACTACAGCACATTCCCTACTGCACTCTCCGAAGGCTGGTTTAACTCAAAGCGCTCTACATCTGCAAGTGTAGCCATGCCCTAAGGCCTTTTCTTCACACTGGTTTAAGAAAACCAGTTCACTCCCTGAGTGGGACATGCTTAGGCATGAGCTGCACCCAAAGGTGCACCAATATAACTAAAGGTGTGACTAACAGGTTGCACCTGTTAGGCAGAGAGGACAGGCTAAACTGCTATAAGGCAGGTTTAAATCAAGAGAGTGTCCACCCTCATCGTTGCATAGGTTTAACTAAATAGATGCAACAACACGTCTATTTAAACCAGTCCAACGTCTGTGTGAAGACAAGCCTGCTTTAGATTTAAGAGTCACTTATTGGGGTTGAGTTCCTAGTTGGCTTATCTAAACCAAAGTAAGAGTGGCCACATAGCCTTTTGCACCAGTTTAACTAAATTGGTTTAACAATCACACCTTAAGGGCTTGCCTACCCTTACATTTTATAGCGCTCTAACTCGCTAGCTCAGGAGTGTGAAAAATCACCCCCCCTGAGCCCAGCAAGTCTGAGCGCTTTAAAGCGCTAGTGTAGGGCTCCAAGCACTGGGAATGTCTACACTTAGTTGACATTCCAAGCGCTCGGAGCTAATCCCCTCATGGAGGTGGATTACCAGGAATGCTGAGAGAGCTCTCTCCCAGCGCTCGCACACAACCACACTCGCACTTCAAAGTGCTGCTGCAGGAGCATTCCCACGGCAGCGCTTTGAAGGCTATGTAGACATATCCTAAGTTACACTGGTGCAATTCAATCCTCAAGCTAATACTAAACCAATGCCCCACACTATATTGTGCTACTGAATGTAGTCTTTCAAATAAAATGTACAACCAAGATTGTGACCACTTTAGAAGATCCCTGAGCAAAAATAAGAGTCAGGTTTCAGAGTGGTAGCCGTGTTAGTCTGTATCAGCAAAAAGAAAGAGGAGTCCTTGTGGCACCCTAGCCTCAGTAGTTTGTTTGAATTCCAACCTGGGAAAATAGCATCTAACTAAAATTCCTCCTGCAATTGCAGTATCCACTTCCTGTTCTGTAGTGTTGCTGTGAACTATTAAACAGCTGGCATGTCCTTCCCTTCTAGCGGGAACTGCATTTCAATAGGTGGTGAAGTGAAAAGTTTGCAAATCAATTTGTAGAGTGTTTGAGACACAAGTCACTATATAAAATGTTATTTATTAATACTACACAGCAAATTTCTTCATTCACAGTACAGGATCCCGCTCTCCAGCACAATGGCTTCTTTTCAAAATACTGTAGCCACTGAGTCATTCTCTCTCTGCTCCAGGTCAGCTTCCTCCCTTCCTTTAACCTTGGCTGGTCCACAGTTAAATAGCACCTCCCTGATACGAAAGCATGCCCAAAGCTTCCTGTTCCCTGCTCTGTGAATCCCACACCTTTCTACTCTCACCACAAACAGCTGGTTGCTTTGTTCTGCTGCTGGGGATTTTCCACTCTCCAAACACCAAGCCCCTGCACAGAAGTTGAAGAGAACTGGTTTCCTCTTTTGTTCTCCCCAGGTAAGTTCTATTCAGGTGCTGATAGTCCTTAGTGATCAGCTTAGTCATGGATAAACATGCCTATTGCCACCCATCACTTTAGCACAAGGAGTATGGGGCAGTAAACAGTAAAAGACAGTGACTCATAAGACATAAGAAAACAGTTCATAAAATCAAACTGGAATTCATAAGTTGTACATAGATTCCCCCCATAATCATAGGGCGTTTTTCCATTTACTTCAATAATAAGGCTGTTAGGACCCACTTCTATGCACAGTGAGGGCACTAGAGACAGCCAGAAACTATGGGCTAGTCTACACTGGCAACGTTAAAGCGCTGCCACAGCAGTGCTTTAAAATGGCTTGAGTGACGGGAGCACAGCACTGGGAGAGAGCTCTCCCTAAAAACCCACCTCCATGAGGGGCGTAGCTCCCAGCGCTGGTGCACTGTCTACACTGGCGCTTTACAGCGCTGAAACTTGCAGCACTCGGGGGGGCGAGGGGTGTTTTTTCACACCCCTGAGCGAGAAAGTTGCAGTGCTGTAAAGTGGCAATGTAGACAAGGCCTACCTCAGTTCAGCCCCTGTGCAGAAACATAGAAGAATGACAATGAGAGAATAATTATGCATCCTAATTAGCTATTTCCATGTGTTATGGTCATTTAAAAATAATGAACATTAATATGTATAAAATACATAATCGCAGCATGCAAACATGAGCTAAGCATGTAATGACGTTGACTAATTTTTTATAAATGTTGAGTGAAAACAACGGTACTTTACATGCTGTTTGGAGCAGGGACTTATATGTTTGCATAGTACCTAGGACAAGGGGGCTCCAGCTTGATTGAGGCCTGTGCACACGACCACAATATAGATGTTAGAGAATAATTACATACTCAGTACACAAACAGTCCTTAAACTTCAGTGTATTGGATGCTGTTAAATATTTCCCCTACTAATTCACAAAAGGAGCAGTTACCCAATGTAGAATAGCTCTTTTACAAACTTAATGAAAAAGCACTTAGCCTTGTTTGTGTCAGATGAACTCCAAAAAGCATTTGTCCCCTTTGTCTTTGGATAGCAAAACTTGTTGGAAATTTGGGGCTTCAGTAACATAAAAAAAATGTAAACCCAAGGTGTGAAAGGGGACAAGGACTCCATCCTGAGCAGAGACACTGCCTCCTAAACTTCACCCTCTTTACTTCTGAGCCATTCCCTTGAAAACAAGAGAGTTGTAACTAAAGCCTTGATTCAGCAGGTGCTTAAGTGTGTGCCTAACTTGAAGCATGATTAAAGTTAGGCACGCACTTAGACCACGTCTACACTACCCGGTGGATCGGCGGGTAGTAATCGATCTATCGGGAACAGATTTATCAAATCTCTAGACGCGATAAATTGATTCCCGAATCAACGCCCATACTCCACCTCAGCAGGAGGAGTAAGCGGAGTCAACGGGGGAGCTGCAGCGGTCGACTTGCTGCTGTGAGGATGGCCAGGTAAGTTGAACTAAGATACTTCGACTTCAGCTACGCAAATAGTGCGTATCTTAGATTGATCCCCCCCCCCCAGTGTAGACCAGCCCTAAAATACATCACTAAAAATGGTCCTAAAGGATTAAAACATACTTAATGATTGTGCCGCTATAAACGTACAGCAAAATATATAGTAGGGTATATAAAGATGCAGGTCTTGAGCATATTTTGAGAAACAAGAGACTGCACGATTATTAATGCACACCACATTGTATATGCACCTTTAACATGATGGCATTTTTCCTATCTTCAGTCACCTATTCCAATCATTGTTTCCAATGACTGCATCCCATTCATTATGATGGACAGGGTCTACAGCCTGACATGTCTACCTACCTACCTATCTGTTTTGATCAGGTTGTCCATCACATGGTATTTGAGCCCCTTCCATGAACAGCGACTGCTATAAGAATGTCATGGAACGAGGACACACCAGTTGTCGCCCTCCCTGCTGCAGCACAGAGTCTGGGTCTGGAAGCCTGAAGTTGACTGTGGCACACTCCAGGATATGAGAGGCTTGTGTTAATTCTGTTTACAGTGTTATTTGTATTTTATAATCATATGTGTTTTAATAAAACGTTGTTGAACTGTTGCCTTTTCTCTCACTTTCCCAGACAGAGACAAGAGTGGGCCAGGCGGCAGCCCCTCCATGACGCACACCAACTCCCCCAATCTCTCTGTCCTTACTTAATATTGTTCATCCACTTAAGAGAAAAAGGGAGTGACTAACAGTTCTTGAAGAACCATGAGGAGGTAAAGAGAGCTAAGCTTTGCATAGGGAGGTGGAGTAGCCTTGTTGTGCATCTGTGCACAGTTTTAGATCTCAGGAGCCTGGGAAATACAGCTGAAGCAGCTGCCTCACCGCCAACCCTGTCTGTGCATTCAACTATTACTTAAAATGTAACAATGGATCTTCACACGTACACCTAACATATATACTCATCTACATCTCATTCTCATGTGTTGTTCAGGAGCTGGGTAACTGCGGGTCCAGAATAGTTAGGAATAGCTGTTAAAACATTTTATTAGAGTTTGTTGAAGACTTACTGAACATAGACAGTAGAACGTCAGCGTTACAAACACCTTGGGAATGGAGGTTGTTTGTAACTCTGAAATGTTCCTAAATCTGAGCAAAACATTAGGCTGGTTCTTTCAGAAGTTTACAACTGAACATTGACTTAATACAGCTTTGAACCTTTACTATGCAGAAGAAAAATGATGCTTTTAACCATCTTAATTTAAATTAAACAAGCACAGAAACAGTTTCCTTACCTTATCAAATCTTTTTTTAAACTTTCCTTTTTTTTTTAGTAGTTTACATTTAACACAGTACTGTACTGTATTTTTGTTTTTGTTTTGTTTTTTGTCTCTGCTGCTGCCTGATTTGCATACTTCCAGTTCCAAATGAGATGTGTAGTTAACCAGTCAGTTCATAATTCTGATGTTTGTAACTGAGGTTCTACTGTAGTTTTGTTTTCTACAGATGTATTCTGTGTTGCTCCTTGAGGGATGAGGACAGAGAAAGAGGGGTGAGGTACTGGGCAGAGCAGGGAATGACCCTGTCCCACCTTGATTTCACTTAGGCCTACCTGAAACAGGTTGGTGTCGGGGAGGTTGAAAGGTGACATAGCCAAAGGGGAAATCAATAGGAGCATTCTGGGGTTGTGGTGGGCAGGCCAATCAAACGGGTACTGCTACCCGTTCCTGGCTACATTAGTTCGGCAATGGCTCAGATTGAACCGGTGCAGGCCACGGTGTTTACAAGAATGGCTCAGAGCTGGGGCAACTGTGCCAGGGGAACGCCTGTGAAAGCATAGGAGCACTCTTATGTGTGGACACAAAGAGAGAGTACCCATACTTGGAGAGATATTTTCAAAGGAGCTCAATGTGTGGGTGCTGCTCACTTCTGAAAACTTGGCCATTATTTCAGTGCCCATGTGGGAGCTGAGCTCTTTTGTAAATCTGTCTCTATTCCATCACAAGAAAAGTAGGACCGGCACACTTCTTTTTTGATTCACATGATCTTTAACATAGGGTAAATTTGGGGGCCACACTTTTTGTCAGTATTTCTTTTGTATTTTGTTGTTTTACTCTTTCCCCCTCCTTCTTTGATGCAACTTTCATTCAGAACAGAACCACAAAACTTTTAGCTCTTGCTGCATGAGATATTGGACTCGGCCAGTACATATGAAGGGGCTATGATTTAACTGTTGTTTATATGTTAATAGCATGAGAACCAACCGATATATACTGTTCTGTAAAGTGTGAAAATGTGCTCACTACCATGCGCTGCAACTGGCTGAACATTCACTATCAGCTGATTTTTGCTGTCGTTATACTGGTGTTACATCCACAGTAACTCCTACTGAGGTCAATGCAGACACTCCTGATTTACACCCATGCAAATTAGATCAGATGTTGGTTATTTATTAGCCCTTTCAGCATCAGTCTTACCTCCCAGCCCACTGAGCCATGTTGCGTATAGTAGTGCAGTGCAGTCCCATTACTACCATTGCTTGAGTAACCAGATGAGTCCACTCATGCTAGGGCCATACAAGCGATGTTTCACTAACAACATATGCCATCTTTCCTGGAACACAGACAAAGTTAAGGGAGGAAAACAAAGGACAAAGTCCTGGGGAGTTCCCAGAGCTCTACACTTAAGATGAAGATAAAAATTTAACCCCTCAGGCAGCCACTGAGCACTCTGATTTTTGTTGATGTTTCTAGTTTTGTTTCTATTTCCTTGTGAAGGAAATATACCGGTACCTTTAGAATCCCCGTGGCTGAAACCAAATGCTTGCATGATGCCAGATGTTTGAGGAGATGAAGGAGATAAAATAAACCAGTTAGTCCACATAAAAAGGCCAAATTCTCTGCTGGTGTTAAGATGCAGCTTCATTGACTTTAGTGGAACTATGCCAGCAGAGAATTTGACCCAGTATCTATATCTAGACTGACAGACACATAAATACTTTGGCAGCAGAAGCTGTTTTAATAATATGACATTCCTGCTTTGCAAAGAGATTTTGTGAGGAAGGGTTAATGACTTCTCCTTTGAAAGATGGTGTTGCAGCTGCAGATGACATCAGATTTTCTGCCATACTGAGTTGTATCAACACACAGGCAGTGTCAAGGGAAGACCAAGCACTGTTTGGGGCTATAATGAAAGGGATGGACAGAGATATCAAAATAATTGACATCATGAGAGATTTCCCCATCATATGGTTGTATTTAAAAATATGAATATCTTCAGAGATTATTAGAGTGTAACAAGAGGACATACCTTACAACAGATTGAAAGAACAAACAATCCAAGGGCCCTCTAAGCCAAATTGTAACCTCAGTTACATATATGTAACCCTCTTAACATCAACTGAGGGCACAATCTGGGGCTTCAGTTGTAAGTAACTGAGGCCCCTCTATCTTTATATTTTATCTTACAAAGCAAACCTAAGGAGAAATGGGTTAATTAAAAGAGAATCCACGTGTACATCTTCATTTTCCATTGTATGTATACAAGGCTGTTTAGTCTCACCAAATGTTATTATTAATTATTATAAAAAGAATGACAAATAGCAATTTATGAGAAGTTGGCTGCCCTTTGGCTGTGAACACAGAAGTCCTGAGGTAATTTAAATCAGCCTCCTGAGTCGCAACTTGAACACAATGGATTGGTTACCAACTCAGCATAACAATAAAAGATTACCATAGTATATTTTAAGCCAAAACACTAGAGAAAGAGCAGAAACTGAAAACACTGACAAGTTATTTTTCCAAGCAGAGAGTTTATAAGAACACTTTTCAGTTAGCAATATTCCCTTTTGATCTCATCCAATTAATTACCTGCAAACCTGTTTTATTAACTCTCAGGGGGACTTGGTTGATGCAAACTTCACCTTGCTTGCAACATCTGCTTGCAAAACTCATACCTGTTGCAGAGTCAGCAGTGCAGTAAGAATTTGGCTTCAGTCCTAAGTATTGTCACTCAAGGCAAAAATCTGGACCGATTAAGCAGCAACAACTCCTGTGAAAGCCTTTGGGCCAACAGTGACATAAAGAGAGTGCAATTTGATCAAAAACCAGGTGAAAGAGGTAAAATAATACCTCTTGGGCCATTTTGGGGCTATGCAAAATGAATATAGATTTACATGCCCCAGGGGCAGAAGGTGGAGAGTAGCAGGATAAGACACAACACTCCTCCCCTGCTTATTTTAGGGTTTGAAAGCTGTGGTTTTTTACCTCATGGTAATCAACATAGATGAGCTATCCTGAGGAAAAAACACAGTGAAGACCTGGCACTTTATTTTTACCACCCAGGTCAGCCCAATATCACTGCCCCTGTTGCTTGTCCTAGTAACTGACCCCTCCCTTTCATGCTTTCTGGAAGGGACATCATTTGCTATGAGGCAAGAGGGGACAGTTGTGACCCCCAGACCTTGGTTTGCTCTTCCTCTCCCTCCAGATTTTTCATAATTCTATATGCTCCAATGCTCCATTATGTCTTCCACTTCCCCCACAAATTTTTCTGAAATGACACTCCTGCCTTCTGATAATGCAAACTACCTTCATTTTGCATAATCCCTGAATGCTGAATTGGTGCAAATGACACTACGTTACCCCTTATACCTGTTTTCTCACTTACACTGAACATTCAATTCACACCACCTTTGCATCACTGCCGAACTTGGCACTCATTGTTGGGGGTGGGGGTGTAATGCTGCTTTGCACCTGTTCCTGCTCCACAGGAAATCAATAGTTGCCACTGACTTCAGTGGCAGCGGGATCAGGCCCTTATGCAGGAAATAAAGTCTGTTCATTATACTTTTGACATATGTTTCTCCATTAAACAGAATTTACTGTTATTCTACTTTAGATATATAGATATATAGATATAGATATATATATAGATAGATAGATAGATAGATATTTACAGCAAGGACAGATCTGCCAGTCTGAACAATTAGAGAGACAAGGGGGGTCAGGCAATATCTTTTATTGGACCAACCAACTTCTGATGGTGAGAGAGACAAGCTTTCAAGCTCACATGGGTCTGAAGAAGAGCTCTGTTTAGCTCGAAAGCGTATCTCTCTCACCAACAGAAACTGGTCCAATAAAAGATATTACCTCACTAATATCCTGAGACCAACATGGCTGCCTACAACAACACTACATGAAACAATAATCTGAACAATGAGGACTTAAATTTTTAAGTAGAGAAAAGCACATCAATGATTTATTAAACATAATGCCGACCCTCTAAAAAAATGTTACACCCATTGTGGAAATATGCCATGGATTTGTGGACTTTTCCCCCTACCACCACAGCATGGACTATGAACCAGTGCATTGAGAATTTTTAATATATTTACTCCTAAATCTTCAGTTTTTGTCATGCAACTCCCATCAACATCAATGGGAATCAGCTGCTAAATCCTCACACCCACTTTGAAAGTGTCACCCATGACTACTGACCTGACAGTTCCAATTTGCAGACTTCTTTAGAGCTGTTAGAGCCCATTAGGCAAATACATATTTTGAACATTTGCTTCTAAAACTTTTTTTTTAACCTCACGAGCAAGCTGGTGATTACTATTATTATTACAGCATCACAGGCATTCACAGTGCTTTTTAGACAAACTGAAAAAGAAGTAAAGATAATTCCCAGCCCCAAGGAGCTATCTGACTAAAGGCCCCAATCTCACTCTCACTGAATTCAATGGTAGAGTTCCAGTTGAGTATAATGGGAGCAGGATTATCTATCAATTAGCTATAACCCAGCCAGGCATGACATTAAATAAAGAGTGGAAATATGGGGTATGGGAGGAGTAGGATTACAACAGTAGAAGACCACGAGGCATGCTTATTGTTCTTAAATACATATCTTGGTAGTTTCTCTGTATTTTTGTTTTTTAATTAACATTGAGGACACTTGCCCAGGATGAAGGCTGGGGTGGAGGTTAGCAATAGAAGGGAAACCTTTAGAGTGGAGTTAAGGGGTCAGGGCGCCAGCTGGTTTAAATCTGTATAGCTCCATTGATTTATACCAGCTGAAGATCTGGTTTTAAGACTTTTCCTATACTATCAAATGTTTTTTTTATAAACCTTTCTCTTATGCTATAATACCAGAGACACCACCTACCCTTTGGGCAGCAGCAAAGTTCACTCTTCCCTTTAATACTCCATTCTTTGGCACTCCCTCTTCGGAGATATCTGGTGGATTAAGCATGGAGCCAGGAACTGCTGAATTCTAAACCCAGCTCTGTCACCACTGACTAGGACAAGTAACTCAAACACATTGCCTCCATTCTCCATTTGTAAAATAGGGAAAATGCATCCCCCCCTCACATGTGTCTGGTGAGGATTATGCAGTGTAGTTGTAGCCATGTTTGTTCCAGGATATTAGAAAGACAAAGTGGGTGAGGTAATATCTTTTATTGGCCAAACTTCTGGCAAGAATTAGTTAGCTAATATTTATAAAGCATTTTGAAGATGTCATATGCAAGGATCATTCGTATCATCATCTCAGAAAAGTAACTTCCAGCTGTCCATAGTTTGTTTTTAATTTTTCTAATAAAAGAACAAACCACACCCACTACCAAACCTTTATTTTCAGGGCTGAAATTCAGCCCTGTACAAAGGGCCCATGGAGCCATGAGTAAGGTTACATTTTAGTCATGGGTATTTTCAGTAAATGTCATGGACAGGTCATGGGCAGTAAACAAAATTAATGGCCCGTGACGTGTCCATGACTTTTACTAAAAATACCCATGACTAAAACTTGGGCGGGGGGTCCCGGGTTCACGGGAGTGTTCTGGGAGCGCCGTGGGTGCTGCAGAAGGTGGCCCAGGGGACCCCGCTGGTGGCAGGGGGACCAGGCAGCATGACCTGGGACCCCTGCTGTTGCTGGGGTGGCTGGCTGGGCCATGGCGTGCGGTTGGGACTCCCGCTGTTGCTGGGGCAGGGGGGAAGGTTAGTGGGGCTGGCAGGGGCTCCCTACCCAGCTCCGCGTCCCTGCAGCTCCTAGGCGGCAGAGGTGGGAGGGGGCTCGGCGCACTGCTCCCGCTACAAGCGCCAGCTGCCGCAGCTCCCATTGGCTGGGAACCACAGCCAATGGGAGCTATGGGGACAGGGCCTGCAGGCGCAAGCAGCATGCGGCACAGAGTTCCCACCGGCCTCTTCGCCGCCTAGAACTGCAGGCCTGTGGGAGCCAGGGAACCCCCCACCCAGAGGTAAGTGCCCATCCCAACCTCCTGCCCCTAACCCCCTCCCACATACTCAAACTGCTGCAGCTGGCCCAGGGGCTGTCCGGATCAGGCAGCTCCTGAGCCAGCACCAGTGGCTGCAGAAGTCACGGAGGTCATGGGAAGTCAAGGAATCCGTGACCTTCCATTACCTCCATGAGAGACTCGCAGTCTCAGCCATGAGCACAGACATGTACCTGGCACAGTTCATGAATTCCCTGACACATGTCCTTTCTGCAACAAAAGGGAGACCCTGGCACACATCTGTGTAGGGTGCGTCAGGTTTCAGACCCTCTTCCAGAATCTTATCTGCACTTCTCCCCACACCTCCTCATTTATACACACCCCATCCATGGCCCCACAAAGTCACAAGACCTCCTTGTCAACCTCCTCCTGGCACTAGCCAAGATGGCCATCCTTGAGACCAGGAGGAGGAAGCTGGATGGGACTGAGACTCTGAGACTGTGTGGCTTATATCCAATCCCTTTTTCAGTCATGCCTCTGAGTGAAGTTCTTCTAGGTGGTGTCCACTGACTTGTTAGATGCCTTTGAGGAGCAGTGGGCACTGTTGAGGGTTCTCTGCTTTGTGTCCCCTTCTGGTTCCCCAATATTTAACAATTGACCTGCACTCTCTTCCCTGTATTTACTTGTGGATTGCATTCCATATCAGTTGAGAGGGAGGGCCTCTAACTTTGGGTGGGCCTATGCTCACGTTTCCTAGCAACCACAATAGGTGCAGAGGGTCCACACAAGGCAATACGTACTCCTTAAGCCTTTAAAGAGCACATAGGGCCTTGGGCAGCCCTCATTTTTCCTTAAAGTGAGGCCCTCCCAGTCCCAACCTATTTGTCACACACACAGCTGCTTATATATATTACTCTCTGCTCATCTCCACCATCCACTGGGCTATTCTGCCAACTACATTTTAATGCAAGAGGACTTTGCAAGGTGAACCATGCGAAAACGATCAAGGAGCTGTTCTGAGGTATATAACATTGACACTTACTTTCATTAAATTTATCTGAAAACCAAAACATTCCTGGATTTGAAGGAATCCTTTCACTATTGAAATGATACTGGAACAATTTGGTTTTGTTGCAGGGGAAATCTCTTAGTGTAGGCACAGCAATAGGGGCATATGATCCCCTCCCTTATATAGCATAGAGTGGACTAACACAGCAAAAAATCTCACTCCAATGGCCCCATAACTGGAGGAAGGAGAGCAGATCCAAATCAGCAGCAACCTCCTTCTCTGTGAGACAAAAGCAGCAAATATCTTGTAGCTGGGCCCGGAAGATCACGATTGGGTGGGGCATAGCCAAATAAAGGGGATGTAGATGCTTTACATTGCATTATCTTCCAGCAAACGCATGGGGAAATTCCTGCAGGGGTTAGTCCTGACCCTGTCAGCATTAACTTCTGCAGAGTTCAACTCTGTACCTTTCACTTCCTCTCAAGAGAAGGAGGCTAGTGCATAAGGCCCATCAGGAAAGCAATAGCAGCACAGCACCATGCTGCAAGAGTCCCATGGAGTAGTGCAGAAGGACCAACCTTCCCTGTGGATGTTCCAAGATCCACAGCATTTCCCCATCAGCCAGATGTCAGGACATCCATGCAGCCACATTCCTGCCCTGTCTGCCAGATGGCAAGCTTCTTCCATCCTAACATCTCACAAATATGAAATCACAGAGGTCCCCATGTTCCTTTTTTCTTGCCCCACCTTTTTCCATGAAAGATAATGATATATAGCTAGTATACTTTATAGCAGGCAGTAGAGCTTTGAACTTGGCCTTGCACCTTCTGAGGTCAATGAGAGATGTGCCGTTGGCTTTAATAGGACCAGAATGAAGGCCATTGTTTGAGTTCTTAAGTACTCTCTGCAGAATCATAGACCTAGCCTGCAATTAGTGCTGATTTACAGTTCGACACAGACCAGTATTGGTCAGGCTGCCACAATTTATCCTTGAGATTTGCCAGTAAAGGCAACAATTCCTTTGATCTTCTTAATAGAGAGAATGGGAGCAATACAATTAGTCTTCCTTCTAATGGTTCTGATAAGTCTGAAAGGGGGATGACTGGGCGGGGGAGAGAGAGAACCTCTATGCTTTGAACAGAAGGGTCTTCAAATCTTGCTTGCCTCAAAATATCAAAGTATTTAAACGCTCCTAGTTCTGCTCCTAAACATGTCAAATATACATTGAGCTGGACAGATCTTGACATAAGGCTGGATGAGCTCCTTCTTCAGAATAGATGGAGCCATAGGATGAATAGATCATTTTTTGACTGAGAAACAGCTTGTCTTTTCATAGAACATTTAGAGAGACAAGGTGGGTAAAGTTAGTCCAATAAAAGACATTATCTCACCTACCTTGTCCCTCAAATATCTTGGGAACGGCACAGCTACAACAACACTGCATACATAGGATGTTTGTGATTCTTTATGCCAATGATTAAAAAAGTCTCAAGCAAAGGGGGGGCTGCTGGCCAAATATGGCTGTATCATGAAAGGCTGTGTCTAGTATGTTCCCATCTGATCTGTAAATCGTGTTGTGTCTACAACACAGTAGCTCCCCAACATGATTAAAACAGAGTTTGCTTTTGTGATGATTGAACCGTGGCCCAGATCACTGGCTACAACCCTAGCAGAGCCCACAAAGTAGCTAGGGATGGAGAATGCAAAGGTGGCCTTTGTGCTGCCTTGAGCTTGGACCTCTAGTGTAACTCAGAGCAGCACAAGGGCTAGAGTTGCCAACTGTCTAATCGCACAAACCCAAACACCCTTGCCCTGCCCCCTGCCCTGCGCCTTCCCCGAGGCCCCACCCCAGCTCACCCCATCCCCCTCCCTCCGTCGCTTGCTTTCCCCCACCCTCACTCACTTTCACCAGGCTGGGATAGGGGGTAAAGGTGCGAGCGGGGGTGCAGGCTCTGGGCTGAGGCCGAGGGGATCGGAGTGTGGGAAGAGGCTCTGGGCTGAGCCTGGGGTTTGGGTTCAGGAGGGGGTACAGGGTGAGGGCTCTGGGACGGAGTTTGGGTGCAGGAGGAGGCTCGGGACTGGAGCAGGGGGTTGGGGTGCAGGAGGGGGTTAGGGTACAGGCTCTGGGAGGGAGTTTGGGTGCGGTGGGGCTCAGGGCTGGGGTTGGGGTGCAGGAGGGGATGTGGGGTACGGCTCTGAGAGGGAGTTTGAGTGTGGGGGTCTCAGGGATAGGGCAGGCTGTTGGGGTTGAGGAGAGGGAGAGGGGTGCGGGCTCCGGCCCGGCAGCGCTTACCTTGGGTGGCTCCCGGAAGTGACTGGCATGTCTGGCTCCTAGGCTTAGGGGCTACCAAGTGGCTCTGCGTGCTGCCCCTGCCTGCAGGCATTGTCCATGCAGCTCCCATTGGCTGCAGTTCCTGGCAATGGGAGCTGTGGGGTTGGCGCTCGAGGTGGGGGCAGTGCACAGAAACTCTCTGGCCGCCCCAGTGCCTAGGAGCCAGAGGGACCTCCCAGTCACTTCCAGGAGCCGCATGGAGCCACTAACCAGACTTTTAGCAGCCTATTAAAATCTCCCAGATTGGTTTCAGTAGCCACTGGGAGATTGATTCCGATTCCAGGAGATTCCCAGCCAGTCTGGGAGGGTTGGCAACCCTAACAAGGGCTGATTACAAGATGCCATCTGCCAATAGCTTCATGGGACTGATACAGCAGCCACAGATCAGCAGGGTATAAAGAAACTCCAAAATATGCTAGTTCCTTGACTTTCAGCAGCAGGACTGGTGTCCCCAGAGGGTGGGGATTTTTCCATAGTTCGCTAGACTGTTGTTAAGCCGGGAGAAATTAATGGCTGCCATCGGGTGGGTCTTTGATCTATAGACAATCACAGAACTGGTTAAAGCTGCTGGGTGTGCTAAGCACCTGTCTTGCAAGTTCAATGGAAGGATCAATTAAGTCCATTATGGAGTGAGATAGATGAAACCACCAGGCAACTCAGTAGGCCCTATGGCAAGGCCTAATTGGAAACCAAGCCATGTGATCTGAGGAGTTCTCTCTTTGCAAACACAGGGGTTAGAGAGACAGCAGACAGAGCTCCTTGGGCACAGAACATGCTGGAAAGGCAGGCTTGGGGATCTCTGAGCAAGGAAACTGCTTGCTGTTGTTTGTTCATGTGTTCAGGGAAACAGGATTTAGTGCACATTATTTGTAAATATACAGGACTGCACCAAAGAAATACCTGACTCGTATCATCCATTTCTCCTCCTAATGAAAACAATCCTGCAAAGCCCTGAATATTGTCTAACTACTTGGACTAATGGGGCAACACGAACTTTAGGGTCAGTATCTCTTGGTGTTACAATGCAAAATGGCTGCATTGCAGCTCAGTCTCCCAATTTGGCAGTAATTGCTTAAAACAAGGAACTGCTGACCATTGTATCCTTAAAACCATGCAACATGAAACCAAACTACAAAGGTATTCATGATCAAGTTAAGAAGAACCACAGTATTTGCCCATCCAGTCTCCTGGGTTATTTTTTAGGTATCAACAGTCAAAAACAAATGACCCTTAAACTGCAATATTCATTATTGGCTGCAATTAACATTAAGATAAATACAAAAGAACATTCCCTGGCTAATGTACAGGTGAATAGGGCATGCTGGGAGAAAGACAGACCTTACTTGTAATGGATTCCCTAGGTATTTCAAGAACAATCTGTGAACCATTGTGGACAAAGATCTGATCAGTTAAATCAACTCAAAAAGATATAGGTGGAAGATACAATTGCACTATCATTTAAATTTACTCTATACCTTATTTGTCTTGCTAGTCTCTTAAAGTTATATCCATGTCCTGCTGACTGGTCTCAGTGAGAGCATTCAGGAATCTGAAGCACTAGGTACTACTACTCATTGTTTCTGAGCTATCCAGAGAGGAACAGACAGTAGATACACCAGGTAATTCCTCCACAAAAGGAAGAGTTTTTAAAGATATATATTCATAAAGCATTTCTTTAATGAACGGAGTCAGAATGAAGCAATGCATGAGACCTATAAATATTCAAAGAAGTCTACTGGAATGCTTTGGTTGATGTGACACAGAGTACATACTCATTAGCTCCCACCGTGAACTTCAGATGCTGGTTAAATATCATAGCCCTTTCTAGACTACTACTTAGTGAACTGTGAGCACTAGCATTTTGTATGTGCATACTTGAAAGAATTAAACTTAAGCAAACTCCAAAACAGCCCAACTCCAAAAACATCCAATATACTCAGTTTCAGAGGACTTTGGCAGGAGACATACACCACTTGCAGTTCAGGCACCTTCAAGTCATTTATAAGCTAATACACAAGAATATTGGTGTGTCTCAGATGACAATTTGTGAGCAGTTTAAGATGTGATTGTGCCCTCCAGATTATGCCCTCCAGTATACAGAAAACACACAGGAAGGCCAAAATTAAATAGAAAACTTAAAGCTAGAGGAATTCCCACCATATCATCTCCTCTGGTGGATGGAGATTTGGCCTTCCAAGGTCACAAATATCCTAAGATCCATGGGGAAAACCTACTGATCTTGAGGCATCAGTGCAGAAAGCCCATTTGTCTTACTCTAGGAATGTATAAGGTGCCAGACACCAATTTATCTAAGCACCAAATACAGTGATACAATTAGTAAAAAATGTGCTACAACTGCAAGCTTCTGCCTGAAGGCCCCAAGTCAGCTAATCATGTAAGCAAATACCTAAGAACATGCTGAAATCAATGGAACTTAAGTGCTTTGCTGAACTGGGCCTCAATTCTAAAGTTTCAACTTCTATTTTCACATAGTTGTTTCCAGGTACAGAGGACTAAAACGGTACAAGTAAACCTGAAATGGCTTTTTTGCTGCCCCTTGTGGCAGGGAGAGAATTTGCCTACTAATTAACTATCACGATTCCTCTTTAATTATTAATCTTGACTAGGACAAATTCACACAGCAAACAGCAGGTTTACGTTACTACATACAAAGCCTATTTAATCACGTTGAGAACTAAAAGGACCCACTGAAAAGGTAAACATAATGAATCTGTTCTCTCATTTAAAAAAACAAAAACCAAATTCCAGTTTGCTCTAGTTATAATATCCAGGCATAACTTTTATATTAGAACATAAAATACAACACACAGCTATAAGTAAAACAATATGTGTATTCTTGAATAATAGGGAAAAGCTTGCCAATAAGAATATATTTTGACCTAATGAAAGATGACCTGAAATTGACTTTGTAGTTACAACCCGATTACTTATAAAAATAGGAGGTGGGGGCTAGGGGGACAAGAGAGGGAAAGCAGTGGTTGGGAAGAGCTTATATTATGTGGCATATTAATGTATTTGAAAAGTTTTTTTCCTTTTGATGAATAATAAAAACAATGCAGTAACAACAACTTTCGTGCCAAGAAAGAAGATTGTCTAGGGATTTTGCATCTCATATTCCTGTATTCCCCAAGCCTCGCAGTGTTAGAAAGCCACATTTTAAACTGGTAGAACTAAAACAAATAGGTTGAAAAAAGAATTGCTTTTAATTAGAAAAGAAAGGCATCTCTGAAAAGAAGTGCAGTTGTAACAAAACATTTATTAGCTCTATGGCCTTAAGGGGGTGCATCATGCAGAAGGCAGGTTTCTGCTGTGCTCAAACTCAGGGCTACATCAACTCTGAATAGATGCATCATTTTAACCATCTTATGAATTTATTTCTTTTAATGTTTAAACTGAATTCAATGTTCACGATAGCCTTGTAGGCTGAAGTGATCTATTTGTTACTTTGGGCAAGTGACAACCTCTATGCCTCAGTTTCCCCTTCTGTGAAACAGAAGGGACAACACAACACTGAGCTACCTCACTCCATTGTGGTGAGAATTTGTTCTGAATGTTTGCCAAATACTTTGAGGTCCTCTAGTGGAAGGTGCCTTAAACGTGGAAGTGGCAGTGCATGTTTTCCCCACACCACCCTGCCAGCTTGTGCCAACCCCGGAGAGTCTAGCTCTAGAATTGAAGCTCTATGGCTCACTGAGTTCTTGCCTCTCTGCTGAGACTGCCAATTGATGCTGAACATGATGGTGTTTTCTGAGCAAGTACATCCAGCTAATAGGAAATAGACTGAGACCAACAACTCATTTCACATCAGCTTCAAATCCACTTCAAAGTTATCCTTCTGGTTCACAAACCTCTCCTTGGATTCTGACTTCATAGTTCCTATGTAATCACAAGTTTGGCCTCTCCCCAAGAAATTTCTACCTGTGTACAGGAGAAGGAAGATTACTCTTTCCATAGTTCTCTCATTCACTGAAACTCTCCCTAATCCTCCTTCCCAGTAATTTCCCTCTTTAAAAACTCAATTTAAAAGATTCTCTCATTAGTGTAAGGCTGATTGACACTCTCTCTCAAGGATGCTGCATTTCTGCCTTGTCCATATGCTAGGGAACTTCCTTGAAAAAATACCCCGGACAAATACTTTTATACTTATGAGGCAGCCAGGCTCATGGCTTGTCCTGATTTCCAGCTAATCTTGAGACTCACATGAAACTCCCCATGATATACAATGAAATATTTATTATATAAATTTGAGCAACATTTCATGCCTTGGAAAAACAATGTTGATGTTTAAGCAGTGTTTTCTGTCCAATATTCTTCTGACATACAGTGTTTGTAATGGCATCCTGACAGCATCGACCCAGGTTCCTGCTTAACTTTCTCAGCTGGACCTGTTCACAGGAAACACGAGGACCAAGATTTACAGAACTCAAAGCAGCGCTTTGTTGCTTTTCCTGACTAACTCAACAAGGTCAAGCAGTGAGGAGAGAAAGGAGGAACATATACAAAGCCAGTGCATGGAATCAAGCTTGATTATATTTTAGTTGGGAAATATTAAAGAGGATTTTTCTAAGCTATTACTTTTCTAGGAGAAAATGAGGTTTAAAAACTAAGATGAAACTGCCAAGTTGGCTAAAATGTGGAATTCAACCATCCTCCATCTTTAACAGAGAAGACCATGTGCACAGAGAATACTGTTCTCCGAATGCAATGAGCCATGCAGAAGACTAACCTTATCAAGATGGAGCACTGCATCAATGTTCTCTAGATTTGTGTATTAGCCTCCCATATGACTGCCTCAACATAGCCTTCTCTTTTGTCCTCCCTTTCTCATGTCCCTCCCTGTTCTTCTTGTCTTGACTTAGACTGTAAACTTTTGGGGGCATGGAATTCCTCTTCATTGTATTATAAAGCACTGTGTACACTATATGGAACTATGAATAATACGTGGCACACATGATGCAAGTAATAACTAGTAATAATAATCACACGCTGGGACCTCATTCTCCTATAAAAGATGAAGGCAACTGCAATTCGTTCCATTTTGTAAACTGGGCATGGTCTTCTGTGGGGCTCTTCAGCTGGGCAAAGAATTAACCCTTATCTCATGGCAATATGGGAAAGAAACAATGAAAACATGTCTGTTGGCTCCATGACTGATATTGGAACTATAATTTTGACAACGATTTTCACTGGTACTGACATGCTTTGTTTTCGAAAATGTATTTGTTTTAAGATCACAGTCCATTTGATCATATGCTATTTTTTACTGTATTTTTCTTTTATAGGGGTGTTTGTTTTCTTTATATTCTATTCCAGAAGCCTAGTTCAGGCCTTCTAGGAGGGAAAGAGATCAGGGAACTCAATAACTTTTAATGCAGCAATGCTCTCTTTGGGCTATGTGCAGCTCTAACAAAACAAACCACTTCAGATTAAAAACAAAATTTGCTTTGTTTTACCTCACAGTGCATCTCATGTAGGAAATCTGGGTTTAGGGGGAGCGTGCCAAAGATTCCAGTGCTACGGTCCAGTTGAGATTAGGCGTACTGTGAGTTGACACTTTGGTCTCTAATGTAAGAGGATGCTCTTGGTAAATTTCCTTCTGAATAATAGATCTCAGAGCAGACTGCAAGCCCTATAATCCTAAATGAAGGGAATTGATAATTGGGTAATAATACATAGTGGGTGTAGTCGGTGCTAGGCTTGTTATCTCTCTATCAGGGATGGCATATGGTTAATTAAAGCACTTCTATCATGATGCAAAGTGATGGGCTGGGTGACTGACTAGCGGTTCCTTTCAACTCAAATGATTCTGCAATAAGGACTGCAGAAATGATAGTCACTGCAAAGGAAAAAAAGAGCTATAGGGTATTATGTAGAAGAGAATAAGATGAAAGATGGTGGCTCTGGAATGAAGAGATGAGCAATAGCAAACCCTTGGATGTGCTGGGAGGGGACTGACACAAAAAGAGGAATTGGTGTTTTTATAGCAGCTCTAATTTGATTCAATTTCCTTCCTGCAGTAGTCTATCTGGTCTATTTTGCAAGTACAAAACACCATGAATGTCCTTTCTTTCATAATTTCTGGCATTCCTGTTCAAACATTTTTTTCACTGTTATGCCCTTTCCCTTCCAATGACGTCACAAAGCAACCACCTGCTCTATTTAAGTCTATAAAGTTTTGGCCAACATTCTTCTTTTCCTGAGTCAGCATCTGTTTAAACTGGATGCTTTAATCAGGTTTGCTCTTCAGGTTGCAAATCTTTCTCTGTCCATTTCTTATGCCTGTCAACAACCTCAGGAACTGGGCCCCAATGGTAGATATATGAGTTATGTCAAAAGATATCTGACTCTTCATTAGAGCAACTTGTTCCACATTCTCATATCTGTTCACTATACACTGAATTTCTTTAACCATCTACAGATTTGGGAGCACTTTAGTTCTAGAGAGGTAACAAAGGTAAGTGATCTTAAATACACTATGCAGCACATTGCTTGCTCATTGTTTAGTAACATTTTTCCTTTAAAAAATACATCTGTCTTGTAGCACACACATCATTGCTTCATTGTGACAGATTTATACCCATAAGAAGGAACCATTTACAACTGCTGTTATGAAAAGGCTCCAAACCCAATCCATTTCTCATAAAGATCCTCGGGATAAAAGGAGGATTAATGTTCAAAAGTAAGTTAAATGAAAAACTGAGTCTGCCCAGAGGGAGATGTTAAAGACTGACTGGCACAAAAAAGTTCTTTCTAGCAAACCTCTGGAAGTTCTAAAAGAAAGGGGTCAAGAGTCATCTGCTTAAGTAATGGTCTCCAAGGCAAAGTATTGGCTGGCCAATCTTATTATTACAATGGACTATTATGTGCATGTTCTATAGGCTGAATGCATCAATTATACTGATCATGTGGTTTTTTAAAAATGCTTAACTTGCTTTTCCCTGCTCTTCAACATGATAAGACATAAATTAACACAAAAGCATACATGAACATATTTTATACCTTCCCAACTCCCTTATTTTAAGCTTCAAGGTTTAATGATTTAATTAAGAATGATTTAGAGGGTAACCATTCAGATCTGAGAGAGCAACATACCTTTCTCTCAGAGAAGTTCTAGCCACCAAACAGAGTTATGCAGAACTGAGAAAAAGGGCGTTGTCAGTCAATAAAAATAATAATTCATCTCAGACCAGGAACTGAGAATCTCAGTGCAATGTTAGTTTTAATAGCAATGTATTTTTTTAAAAAACCACCAAGGTTTATTGCCTGGTGTAAATCAGAAAGTTGAAAATGTATTAGGTTCTAATACCATTATCATGCTATTGCCCAGGAATGTTTTGCTGATAAAAATCATTAGAAGCAATGTTCTTTTACAGTGAATAACTTGAATGTTCTGACAGGCCAAAGGATTTATCCCCAGTCTGATTCTTTCCTGAGAGCCAGACTGAGAGAAGGATAATTGCTAGGTGTTTGGAGACCTCATTCCAGGGTGACCTCAGCAGAGAATCCCACATCTTCACCTGTATTTACAACTGGATCTAACATTATTGTAAATACTATCTGAATACTAACAAAGTGTCTTCTTTCCATTTCCAAGTCTAAGAGAGACATCCTTCCCTCAGATACATACTGTCTCATTGCTTGGAAAAGATCAAACTCTACCACATGCAATTGCACACACAAGTGCAACAACAACAGAGCTTAACCAGAGGGTAGGGCTGTAGCCCTAATGTTTCTGAACACCACTTCTATACTAGTGGCACTGCTCTGCCTTCACCACTTCTCACTCTTCCTGGGCTGCTTCTCCCCCTTGGCTCTTGCATAGGGTGACCAGATGTCCCAATTTTATAGGGACAGTCCCGATATTTGGGGCTTTTTCTTACATAGGCATCTATTACCCCCCATCCCCTGTCCCGATTTTTCTCACTTGCTATCTGGTCACCCTACTCTTGCACAACTGCACAGAGAATGTGTGACAAGAAGTTCTCTCTGCCCTGCATTGCACGTGGCATGCCCAACTGGAATGGAACGAATAATAATTTAAGAACTTATTGTAGTGATGCTTTAAGATTTAAAACAGAATATCATTACATTGTTCTACTCAGCAATATTCAGGTTCCTTGCTGTGATGCTGGTGGTGGTGTGGAGGGGGAACGACAAAATACCCAGCTTCCCAATATGTAGTCTGTCCTCTCCAGGAGGGGATAGTTTGCATTTGGAAGCTACTGCAATGCTATCATGTGGGGGGAAATTGCTTTTTTTTCCTTTTCTTTTTTTTTTTTTAACTCCAATAGTTGGCCAAAACTAAGACAAACAAAGAATTTTTGACTCTCGAAAGGACTGCTGGCCCTGTGGTTAGGGTGCTAGCCTAGGGCTCAGAAGATATGACTTCAATTCCCAGCTCTGCCGCAGACTTCCTATGTGACCGTGGCAAGACACCCAGGCTACAGTGGCATGTATCGTACAGATACTGCAAACGCCCCTTACACAGGTATAATCAGCAGTGTAGATGAGGAGACACTGCTTAGGCAAGTACACTAAAGACACACCAGAACCTTAGGGTATATGCCCTAGATGACTCTCTGCTTGTCCAAGCAGTGTCTCCCATATCTACACTGCTATTTTGGGGAACATAGCATTCCACTGCCTCTCCACTGATGGAGTCTTTCCCTGCCACAGTGAAAGACTCCAGCAGCAGGAAAAGGCTAAGGGTATGGCTACAGTTGAGAGTTACAGCGCTGGTCGTACAGCTGTGTAGGGAAAGCACTGGTGTGTGGCCACACTCACAGCTACCAGCGCTGCCGTGTGGCCAAATTTGCAGCATTTGCAGCACTGTTGGGAGTGATGCATTATGGGCAGCTATCCCAGCGTTCAAGTGGCAGCAACGTGCTTTTCAAAAGAGGGGGGTGGGGTGCAGTGTGACAGGGACCGCGGGAGAGAGAGAGAGAGTGGATTTTTGGAGCCGACACTGTGTATCAGCTCCCTGCCTTGCAAAATCAGAAAATTTTCCCGACCCCTTACTCTTAACTGCAAACAACCTGAAGACCAGATAAGCAGCTGCTCCAACGGACTCCCTTTCTCACCCCTGCCCCCGCTGTTTCTCTCGTCAAGCAAACACTCATCCCCCTGCCTGCCTCATTCACAGCAAGGTAGTGGGTTTATCTCATTTGATTGTTCAGTCAGTTACAGATTGATCACGGCAAACAGGAGCTGTGTTTGTTTTTTAGATAAGCAGCTCCCGGAGCTCCGAGTTCACAACAAAACAAAGAGAGGCAGCATAACAAAACAAAGGAAGTAATTTAGTTAAAAGCATTCTGGGATATCTCCTAATACCCTGGAGGCCAATAACAGCGCTGGTGTGTGGCCACACTTTACGAGCAGCGCTGTAGCACCAGCGCTGCAATCATTATACTCCAAGCAGACCCAGGTGTACGGCCAGCGCTGCAACCAGGGAGTTGCAGCGCTGGATGTGCCCTGCAGGTGTGACAGCTTTGTGCAGCGCAGCTGGGAAAGCCCACAGCAGCCTGCAACTCTCAGCCATACCCATACCCTGCAAGAAAAAGAAAGCAGCTCTAGCCAAACTGCCGAGCCTTTCCTGCACAAGAGCAGCACAGCACAGTTACACAGTGTGCTGCAGTGTCAGCACAGCCTTCACCTGGTCGTGTCACTGGCACCATCACACACTACATTTCTGCCTGTGCTGGTAACAGTGTGTCTGAGCTGTGCATGTGCCCAGCAGGAGCCCAAGAAGAAGAGTGAGATTGGTGTGCTTGAGAGGGTGGAATTAGTGGGTGACATTGCATCGCTGCGGGTCTGCTGGGCAGGCAGGCGGCTGCCTGGGCTGGGGGCTGGCTTGGGCTGGCTTGCGGAGTTGGTAGCTGCTGCTGCCTGCTGCACACTCACACTACACTCAGTGGGCTCACTCTCTCTGCAATGTAGGCATGGCATGCTCTGGGTGCTGTGTAACTGCGACACACACTGAGCAGCGTATGAGACTGGGGTGGGTGCATGAGCCTGCCTGCATGCAACTGAACTGCTGACCCAACTTGTGCTCTGGCTGTTAGCTAAGGCTGTTTCTCTCTCTCTCTCTCCTCTCTCTCTCAGGATGACCCAGAACCCAGAAGATAAGGAAGCACAGATAAAAGATAATGAGTTACACCATTATCTGTATCTCTGTGCCTCAGGGTGGTGTTGTGGGTGTGGTGTGAGGGGTGTGAGGATGAGGGATATATTAAAGATGAGCCATAGGCTGAGTGTTGAGTGTTGATTGTGTGTGTGGACCCAGGCCAGCAGCAGAGAGCAGGAAGATAGAGAGGGAGTAGCCACTTAGCCACTGTGCCTGTGAGAGAGGTTCTGAGAGATCAGAGATCCAGCTGAACCAGGCAACCTGACCTGAAGACTCACCTAACCTGCAGCAGCACCTGCTAAAGGTGGCCACTCTCTACTGCTGCCCTAGCCTGGCTCTGAAGGCCAGGCCAGCTCCCAGGCAGGCAGAGAGAGGAGAGGAGCAGAGCAGGGGAGCTGGAGGGAGAGGAGAGCTGGAGCCTGAGGAGAGTGCTGTGGAGGAGAGAGAGAAGAGAGAGCTCAGGAGGTGAGAGGGAGGGAGGGAGGAAGGTGGGGAGGGGAGGAGGTAAGGTGGAGGGGAGTTGAGGGGAGTTGGTAGCTGTCCATGGGAGGTAGTAGACAGCTGACCCAGAGCTGGAGCAGAGGGCAGGAGGCTGGGGCAGGCCTGGGGGGGCAGTGCTGGGCTCCTGGGGACCCCCCCCCCAAACCTCCCAGCTGACCTCCCAACTCCTGACTGGGGCTTCTAGGGGAAGGCCAGGGCTGGCTCTCCTGGGCTGTGGTGATCTGCAGTGAGATCTCTGAGGCACCAAAAATCAACAATAGGCAAGGACACACACCAGGAGGAAGGAGCGTCACAGTCACAACAAAGTTTTAGCACATTCTCACTCTGTTGTATCCCATGATAAATCTTGAATGGATGGATAAAAAGGTAAATTGGTTGGCAGATAATTTAAGGCAGGCATTATCCCGGTCCCTGGAAGGAAGTCCTTCTCCAGGGAGAGAGTCCAGAAGAGTCAGTTCCTGAGACGAGATCAGAGCCCAGCTGTCAGCTGAGAGGGTGAGCCAGAAAGAGATTGTGAGCAGCATCTCTGCCTGAGCTCTCTCTGCAAGCTGCCCACTGAGCACACTGCTGAGCTGCAAGACTGGCTGAAAGACTGAGCACTGAGCTGCAATAAGGCTTTGCTGCTGCTGGCTTCCCTGAGGGGCTTCACTGCTGGGCTGAAAGGAGAGAGGAGGAGCTGAAAGGTAAAGCCCACTCAGTGGGACCCACTCTCACTACTCTCACCAACACCACCAAACCCCACACCTTGAGGAAGAGAGCGGAGACTGAGAGGACCCAGAGAGAGATGAGGATAAGGAGAGCTGGCTTAGAGCTGCCTGAGGCCTGGCTGTCTCCTGGGGCAGCAAGGGGCAGGGCAGAGCCCCACACCACCGGGCAGCCCCCACCCAGCTCCTCCTGGCTGCTGTGCTGCCACTCACACCCCCCACCACACACACACACATTGCACAGCTGTCTGTCCTCCGGCCCCCACACACACACACAGGAGGAGGCTGAGCCATGCCAGGGGGGGGGGTGGTGCCATGAGCTGTGAGGCACTGAGTGCTCCGCTCGCTTCTTCCTCCCCGTTGCTGCCCCAGCCCCCAGCAGCTCCCCTCCAGCTCTCACCCTGCCAGCTCCACTGCTGCAGCCCACCCCAGGCCATGCAGCAGCTGTCTGCTCCCTGCCACCCCTGAGATAATGTGGGATGGATGTGGATCATGGGGAGGGAACAGGTAGAGCACAGGGGCCCCAGGCTGGGGGCGGGGTGGCGAGGAGTCACGTGGGGAAGTCACGTGCGCCCCCCCCCCCATGTCCCTCCCATGAATGCAGCATACTGGCAAGAAATGATTTCTACTTGCACCACTGACTGTTTCCCACAGGCGATGGTGATTTTAGCTGATATCTCACTCTTGGGGCTAACAAAGGCACTGAGCACACAGCGGCTACTGGCATCCCACAGCTGCCTGGGCCTGTATGCCACTAGCCTGTTTACTGCAATGGTGCCAGCTGAATTATTACAGTGGCATGGGAAAGTGTCCTACTGCAGAGGAAGAAATAAGGCAGCCCTGCCTAAAAACCTTTGGGAGAGAACAGCTGACTATCTCCACAAGTTTCACTGAGATCTCAGGAGGACAAAAGGGACAGCCCTACATTCATAAACAAAGTCCTCCGCATGGCACCTCTCCCCTCCTTCACCTGGCAGGAAAGTGAAAAGCAGATGCCAACTCTACCTCTATTCTACCTCTACTTCATCTCATATGAGTAAAACAATTTATAGTTGATACTTGTTTCTTGTTAACATGAGGATGGGCTGGGCGCTGGCCTTTGAATTTAAACCCTGTTAAGGAAAAACGTAGGCACACACTTACCTGAGGTCCTGCTCCCTTCATCAGGCTCATATGTGCTTGCCTGGTGGGACTGGCCAGACTTTGGCAGACTCTGGAACAGGTCCTGGCATGGCTGGATACCTGCCGCCACATCTCCTGTGCAATCCGTTCATAGATGTCCCTATTTCTACAACTGGTCCATAGCTGTGCTTTCACAGCCTCTTCTCCCCGCAGGCCCAGGAGGTCCAATATCGTCTGTCTACTCCAGACAGGAGTGCAGCTAGTGCACGGAGCCAGGGTGATTAGTTGAGCGGTTGCACACAAGGGCAAGCTGGTAGGTGTGCTCAGCATGGTGGGCAATCAGGAAAAGGAACTTCAAAATCACAGAGGGAATTTTAAAAGGATGGAGTGGGGGAGGCTTCAAGTCTCTGTGACCCCTGGGCAGTGGAGTTTACAACTGTAACCAGAGCTGTCACTGTAGCAGGGCATGGGGCTAGAGGACTGTTAGGGTAGACACTGGTCACATAGTGTCTACACTCGCACTGCATCGACCTCGGTAAGTTAACCACAGCTTTTCAGTGAGGCAGTTTTACGGCTTTGCAGTAATGGGGCACTTATGTCAGCCAGAAACAAATCTTAGCATAGAAACATGCAGAAATAGGTCAATTCACATCACCACCCGGCTTCCAGCAGTTACGAAGAAGAGTTGGTAGGGGTATCTGAGACTGCTTTTGGTGAGGATCTCAACATTCTGATAGATGCAATCCTAATTTTACTTTGAGCTACCCCTGATTGTTGCTACATTTACACTGCAAGGGAAGGCACCATCCAAAAAGGCACAGTCGATGTCTTTGAGCAGTAAGCTGGGTGTGATTCTAAGAGCACCCCAATGCCAGTTGGCACCCTATTGTCATGGTAGATACCCAAAAGGTGGCATGTAACATATCACTGGGAAACTATTAACTCACTGATCATTAATATTCTTGAGTGCTGTATGCAGGGCTGTCCCTAGCTATTCTGGGGCCCTACGCAGCTGCCCGGTGTGGGGGAGGGGCCACAGGCCTCCATGGGGGAGGGACTGGCCACAGGCCTCTCCGGGGGGGATGGCTTGGGGGCAGGAGAGAACCACCCCCAGCACTCACCAATGGCACAATTGGGGCTGGGTCCCTGCACTTCCTGCCACCAGTGAGTGCAGGCTCAGCCCTGCTGCAGTTCTCAGGGGCGGGCAGAGGTGGGGCTTGGGCAGAGCAGGGGTGGGAAGGGGCAGGGCTGGGCAGAGCAGGGGTGCAAAGAGATAGAGCAGGGGTGGGGGTGCCTGGGGAAGAGGCGGGACAAGGGCTGGAGCAGCACGCAGCTGTGCAGGGCACCGGGAAATTTGGTGCAGTGTAATGTCTCTTTAAAGGAGCGGCGAATTTAATTTCTACAAGCATTCAGCAAGAGGGCTGGACATTACAGGGCAGACAGTTTTGAAGAAATTCAGGACTGGGAGGGTGTTGGGGTCACCCTGCAAAAAGTAATTGGGCAGTGAAAGCCAAGGTCTGACCTGCATGCTTGTCTGCTGGCTGTTGGTGTCAGGGCTGTGAGCCATAGCAGCATAGCATTTAAGGAACCCAGAGTTGCAGGGCAGGCAGTGACGCTACCCCTTTGGGGGCTGGGCTGAACCCCAAAGAATCACAGTGGGTAACCCAAAGTGTTGCACACACAGTGAGGGTGCTTAGAATCATCTCAGGAAATGAAGCCAAATAGCTACAATACCACATAATTAAGAAGTAATTGAACACTCTGATATGATAATTGATTAGTGTGCATTGCAAGAGAGCAAACACTAATCACATGACTTTCAAATTACAAAAGTTACAGCTTCAATAGCAAGTTTAAGGTTTGGGGTTCACACAACAAAATTAGTTTTACTATTTACTATTTACAGTGTAATAAATAAAATCTCTGTAAATTAGGCAAGGATCTTACAGGTGAAATGGCACCACTTAATAAGGAACTAATCAATGCTCTCAAAATGGCTTCAATCTGCCTTGAAGGCTCTAATCATTTCCAGATGATAACATGGGGCTGATTGGATGTCTCTGGCAGCAAGTCTTATCAAGGTCTAATTACAACAGCTACAATAAAAAAAAGAAAAATTGGTTATACAACACTGGTCAAAATGTGGTCTGTGGAGATTTGCAAACAGCCTGCTCAGATCAAGATGAAGCATTGTAAAACTGCTTGAACTTGTGATGGAGGTTGCAAAAGAAAGCTACGACAGTAATTTCTAAACAATACCAGAATTAGAGCTAATTAGAAAATTTTTGTTAAAAGTTTTGTTAGAAAATGCCATTTTGACAAAACCAAAGTTTTTCACGATATTGCATTAATTTTGACAACAATTCATGTAGAAAAGTGTGGGGGGGGGAGTTTTGAAAGTGTCAAAACATCCTGTTTCAACATTTTGGGAATCATGTTTCCATTTTTCATTCAAAATCACATTGTTTTGAAATTGACTTTAGTTTACATATTAAAAAATTAAAAGGTTGAAAATGAAATGAAATAATTTGATTGACCTGACATTAATTTTTTTCCTGTTTCTTCTTGTGAAAAATTTTGCCTTTTCATCCTGATTTGTGATGAACAATATTCTGAAATTTCAAAAATTTTGGCAGGACAGATAATCTGGTTTCCCACCTGTTTTAGCTGTGATGTATTTCACAAATTCGGTCAACCATCTGTAGAAGAAAAGTGTCAATAGTTTGACTTCATATTGAAGATAAATGGATATGCAAATACCGTCAATTCCCATGAATTAGCAAATATCACCAAAACATTTGTGTCTGTGTGCTCCCTTACTTGTTCCCTGGTCTTTAAGCTCCTCTTTAATTGCACACAACTTTAATGGTATCTTAGGGCTAGTCTACACTGGCAATGCTAAAGCGCTACCACGCCACGTGGCGCGTATGGTCACAGCAGAGTGCTGGGAGCACGGCTACCAGCGCTGGGAGCATTATTTACACTGGTACGTTACAGCACAGAAACTTGCTCCGCTCCGGGGGGTGTTTTTTCACACCCCGAGTGAGAAAGCTGCAGCACTGTAAATTGCCAGTGTAGACAAGGCCTAAGGAATCAGCAAACTCCGCTGCAACAATTCTACTTATAGTGCTGTAAGAAAACAGCACAATTGTTATTCATTATTTGTATTGTATTCTGGGATGAGGCCCCCATTGTTCTGGGCACTGTACAAATGAATAACAAAAAGACGGTTCCTGCCCACAGAGCCTTGCAATCTAAGGCCATGGCTACACTTGCAGATGTAGAGCGCTTTGGGTTAAACCAGCCTTTGGAGAGCACACCAGGGAAAGCGCTGCAGTCTGTCCACACTGACAGCTGCAAGCGCACTGGTGTGGCCACATTCATGGCACTTGAAGCGGCATTTGGAGTGGTGCGTTATGGGCAGCTATCCCACAGAGCACCTCTTCCCATTCTGGCGCTGTGGCTTGTGGGAAGAGGGCGTGGGGTGCGGGGCATTCTGGATCCTGTCCTAACGCCCCATGATACATCGCTTCGCATCCCAGCAATCCCTGTGTTTCCGTCCCCATCTGGCACCATCTTTCAACCGTTTCTGTGCAGAGCATGCTTTGTCTTCCCTTTTGGTCTGTAGGAATGGAGCCCGTACTGCTGTGGAACATGCTGACGAGTCTCGCCAGCACGTCTCGTTTGGCAGTCAAGTTACTGCTTAAGATCCAAAGTGACAGTGAGGAGTCCGACGATGATATTGAGTCGCGTAACGCATACAACACAAAATTGCTTGTCTCATTCATGGACATGCTCTCCACCATGGAACGCCACTTTTGGGCTCGGGAAACAAGCATTGAGTGGTGGGATCACATCGTCATGCAAGTCTGGGATGACGAGCAATGGCTGCAGAACTTTTGGATGAGAAAAGCCACTTTCATGGGACTGTGTGATGAGCTCGCCCCCACCCTGCGGCGCAAGGACATGAGATTGAGAGCTGCCCTGCTGGTGGAGAAGTGGGTGGCTATTGCAATCTGGAAGCTGGCAACTCCAGACAGCTACCGATCGGTCGCTAACCTGTTTGGAGTGGGAAAGTCGACGGCTGGAATTGTGTTGATGCAAGTTTGCAAGGCCATTAATCGCATCCTGCTCAGAAGAACAGTGACTCCGGGTAACGTGCATGACATGGTGGCTGGCTTTGAACAAATGGGTTTCCCTAACTGTGGAGGGGCAATAGATGGGACGCATATTCCTATTCTGGCACCAGCCCACCTAGCCTCCGAATACGTTAATCGGAAGGGGTTTTTCTCCATGGTTCTCCAGGTGCTTGTGGATCACTGTGGTTGTTTCACTGACATTAACACAGGCTGGCCTGGAAGGGTGCATGATGCACGCATCTTTCAGAACACTGGCCTGCAAGCTGGGACTTTTTTCCCAGACCAGAAGATCACCATAGGGGAAGTCAAAATGCCCATTGTGATCCTTGGAGACCCCGCTTACCCTTTAATGTTGTGGCTCATGAAACCCTACACAGGGAGCCTTAACAGCAGCCAGGATCGGTTCAACTACAGGCTGAGCCGGTGTCGAATGACTGTGGAGTGTGCTTTTGGCCGTTCGAAGGGGCACTGGCACTCTCTTTATGGGAAGCTGGACTTGGCCGAAGACAGCACCCCCATGGTTATAGCCATGTGCTGTACCCTCCATAATATTTTGAAGGGAAGGGGGAAAGCTTCACTCAGGCATGGGCCTCAGAGGTTCAAGTCCTGGAGGCTGTATTTAATATCTACCTCTTTTCTGTCTGGAAGGAAAGTCAAATGTAATTGTTGGGACCATTATTAATGGCGTCTTTTTTAAATTAATAATATTAATACAGTATGTGACTTTGTAACAGGGTGCTGGCCAAAAGGCACTGACTCAGCCCCTGTTAGCTCAGAGCCTGCTAGTTCAGCTCCCAGTAAGGGGAAGAGATTGGAGCTGACAGGCTGTAGCTGATTAAAGCCCTAAAGGAGAGACACCTGTGAGCTTGATGGGGGAAGGCCTATAAAGCTAGCAGGAGGGAAGGAACAGGAAAGTGAGGAGTGAGGGCCTGTTGCTCCCAGCTAGCTGTAAGAGCAAGCTGTTCCCCAAGGGGCTACCTGCCTGATAGTAAACTGTATAAAGCTGTATATACGTGGTGGTGGGAAAAATACAAGGAAATAAAAAGGCACTGGTGTTTGAAAGAGTGGTCTCGCGCGAATTTGTGCCGTAGAGCAACGAAGAGCACATCTACAGACTTAAACAGGAGAATTTGATCTGGCCATATTTTAGAGACAGGAAGAAATACCCCATCTTTCCTTGTAGTTCTTTATTTGTCTTATGGGATTCAGTCATGACTATTGACCAAATGCACATCTGCTCTGAATAGATGCAGTCCCATTGAAACCCATGAAGGAACACTCACTAACAACCATGTCTTAATCTGAGGCCCAATCCTGTCCAGACTTATGCACATGCTTAACTTCAAGTACAAGTAGCCCCACTGAGCTCAGGGCACAGTCAGGCCCTTAGTCCGAAAACCTGATTTGTGTAACATTTCTGCTGTGAAACCTGAAACCACCACATGCAACTCACCTAGTTTCATCACAAACTCAAGACTCAGCCCAGGTTCTCTGGAAGTTTCCCTAAAGTTGACAAAACTTTTGAGATAAACTCGTTGCTTTATTGTCTCATGTCCCAGCATGAGAAACTTGCAATGCTCCGTGGTTTTGACTCAAAATCGGGTGAAATTCTGTTTGGATTCAGCTGGGATTCGTTTATACTGGAAAATCAAAGTGCAACTCAAGACATAACCACTCATCTGAATAGAGATCCAGTAAAAGGTTTCCAAAGCCACTGAAAACACCAAATTTCAAATAAAACTAAAAAATAAGATTTAGGCCCTTGCCAAAACTTCAGGCCTGAAATACCCCTTAACTTTTGAGGGCAATGCCTCTTTCAATATAAGGGGAAAGCAGGGAAGATTATACCAAAAATATGTCTTCATTTAAACTGGCTATGATACAAAACAGCTATGGAGGTCTGGTGTCCTGAGCAGGAGATTATACTGAGAAATTTTGCCTTCAGTATACTGGCTGTCACTGACACCATGTAGGATATGGAAAAATCACTCAAACTCTGTGCCTTAGTTTATATAAATATTCTGCCTGTGGTACAGATAAATAAAGTATCTTACATGTGCGTTGTAAGTATTAATGAACATGACTAAAGTTCTTTCAGATCCTTAGATGAAAAATCTTAAGTGAAATTTATACTTTTCACATAGTACAAAATATCCCCATTTGGTATGCATTACAACTGTTGTCTCAATAATTAAATATCCCAATACTAATACTACTTATTTCAAATCCAGAGACTTCCTTTCCATGTCACAGACTGTAGAATAAACTGAGAATGTCATACTGTGAATCCACTTTTAAGACCCTGAGGGTATGACTACACTGCAACGTAAGCACAGGGTTAGTAGAACTTGAGTTAGTAGATCCTGGGTTTGTTAACATATGGCTTGAGTGTCTACACTCATTTGTATCCCCAGATTAGGAATTGTTGAACCCTGGGTACCAAGCTGGGGCTCCAGCCTCTACACTATATTATGCCCAGGCTTCCAAGCCCCATCCTAAAATGTGGCCACTCTAGCCCTTTGTTCGTGGTGCAGTTGTAACGCTGACAGACCCCGGTCATCGGCAGGCAGGATCGAACCTGGGACCTCTGAAGCTTAGTGCATGAACCTCTACTGCATGAGCTAAAAGTAGGGCTGTCAAGTGATTAAAAAATTAATTGCGATTAATTGCACGATTTTAAAAAAATTAATTGTGTGATCAATCACGTTGTGAAACAATAATGGAATACCATTTATTTAAATATTTTGTGATGTTCTCTACATTTTCAAATATATTGATTTCAATTACAACACAGAATACAAAGTGTATAGTGCTCACTTTATATTTATTTTTTATTACAAATATTTGCACTATAAAAAACAAAAGAAATAGTATTTTTCAATTCACCTCATACAACTAGTGTAGTGCAATCTCTTTATCATGAAAGTTGAACTTACAAATGAAGAATTATGTACAAAAAATAACTGCATTGAAAAATAAAACAATGTAAAACTTTAGAGCCTACAAGTCTACTCAGTTCTTCATCAGCCAATTGCTCAGACAAACAAACTTGGTTACAATTTCAGGAGATAATGCTGCCTGCTTCTTGTTTACAATATCACCTGAAAGTGAGAACAGGCATTTGCATGGCACTGTTGTAGCCTGTGTCACAATATATTTATGTGCCAGATGCGCTAAAGATTCATAATTCCCTTCATGTTTCAACCACCATTCCAGATGACATGCGTCCATACTGATGATGGGTTCTGCTCGATAACAATCCAAAGCAGAGTGGACCGATGCATGTTCATTTTCATCATCTGAGTCAGATGCCACCAGCAGAAGGTTGTTTTTCTTTTTTGGTGGTTTAGGTTCTGTAGTTTCTGCATCTGAGTGTTGCTCTTTTAAGGCTTCTGAAAGCATGCTCCGCACCTCATCCCTCTCAGATTTTGGAAGGTACTTCTGATTCTTAAACCTGCGGTCGAGTGCTATAGCTATTTTTAGAAATTTCATATTGGTATCTTCTTTGCGCTTTGTCAAATCTGCTGTGAAAGTGTTCTTAAAACGAACATGTGCTGGGGTCATCATCCGAGACTGCTATAAGATGAAATATATGGCAGAATGCAGGTAAAACAGAGCCGAAGACATACAGTTCTCCCCCCAAGGAGTCACAAATTTAATTAACACATTATTTTTTAACGAGCATCATCAGCATATCCTCTGGAATGGTGGCCGAAGCATGAAGGGGCATACTAATGTTTAGCATATCTGGCACGTAAATGCCTTGCAACGCTGGCTACAAAAGTGCCATGCAAACACCTGTTCTCACTTTCAGGTGACATTATAAATAAGAAGAAGGCCGCAGCATCTCCTGTAAATGTTGTTAAACTTGTTTGTCTTAGCGATTGGCTGAACAAGAAGTAGGACTGAGTGGACTTGTAGGCTCTAAGGTTTTACATTGTTTTGTTTTTGAGAGCAGTTATGTAACAAAAAAAATCCTATGTTTGTAAATTGCACTTTCATGATAAAGAGATTGCACTGCAGTGTTTGTATGAGGTGAATTGAAAAATACTATTTGTTCTGTTTATAATTTTTACAGTGCAAATATTTGTAATAAAAATAATAGTATAAAGTGAGCAATCTACACTTTGTCTTCTGTGTTGTAATTGAAATCAATATTTTTTTGAAAATGTAGAAAAACATTCCAAAATATTTAATAAATTTCATTTTGTATTCCATTGTTTAACAGTGCGATTAATCGCGATTAATTTTTTTTTAAAGAGAATTGTGTGAGTTAACTGTGATTAATTGACAGCCTTAGCTAAAAGCCATATGGGCCTTAGCTAAGGCTGTAGAGCAGACTCAATAATCTCTCTCTAAATGGTCTTGGTGCCAATAGATACACCCAGGTGGTGTGTGCATGAGTAAAAGCCATTTGGCCCTTAGCTAAGGCTGTAGAGCAGACTCATTAATCCCTCTCTAAGTGGTCTTGGTGCTGCTGGATGGGACAGAACACCACACCGGGGAGGTGGGTGGGTTACACAGTGTGGGAAAACTTGACTGTCCAGAGAACAAAGAAATTCAGCCCTTGGAATTGTGGGATACTTTAGGTGGATTCCCAGAGCACAAGTCCAGTGGGGTTGTGTCTATACTGCAAAGCAATAGGGCTTGAACCCTGGGGTCCCAGCTTGACTAAGGTTCAAATCCTCCACTCCCATGGGCTCCTGGGACCCTGGTCTGATCCTTGGATTAGTACGATTTTTGTGTAGACAGAAGGGGGGTTAGGCTTGTGCCTGAGTTCAAACCCTGGGCTTACACTGCAGTGTAGACATGCCCTTATACCGTATGTCTACATTGCAATAAAACACCTGTGGCTGGCCCAGGTCAGCTGACTCGGACTCATGGGGTTATAAAATTGTAGTGTAGATGTTTGGGCTTGAGCTGACACCTGCGCTCTGGGACCCTCCCCCCTTGCAAGGTCTCTCCCCCAATAGGGGTCCCTAGGTACTACTATTATAATTAATAATAATATAATCATCTTTATCAGGTAGCACTGGAAAAAGCAAATAAATTAAATGCATCTCACAAAATCCCTAACACAGCTGGTGCTAAGTGGAACCCTGCTTGGCAGTCTCAGCACAAAAATTAAAGATGGGTATTGAATTTCCTTCTTACCCTTACAGGTGGCGGCAGCTCCAGGTCAGATTTGAAGGTCACTGGCAAGGTGACATGGAAAAGTTGGCACCATTACTGCCCAAGCTGTTCCTGTTCTGAGGACAGATAAAGAAATATATTCTTAAGGGCAGTCAAACGTTCTTTCACCCTGAACAGTCCAGTATGGTTGCCCCTTGATCATATGACACCTAAAAGATGAAGGCTTAGAGCCTATGGCAAAGAACAGAAAGGGCCCCCTACCAAGCAAACCCCAGCAGAGTGTGGGGCAGGGAAAGGAATGAGGGCTGTTTGTCCAAGGGACTTTCTTAAAGTGAAACAAACAACATTTTATTTAAAGTTCAGTGGCCTGCTACTGCAGTCACACTGTGCACTGAAGATCCACTATCATTTTAAGGTCAGAGCAGCTGCAGAACTGCCTCTCCTACCCAAGTATGCATGTGCGGAAATCCTATTATAATCATGAGCGTTAGTGTGCATTGCTATGAAGGCTGAAGAGTGGATTAATTAATGCAATTGGATTTGGAAGGACAAAGAAAACTGACATGCCACTATGATCGATGTTCATTGATCTGATTCTAATTAGTCATTTTAAAAAACTCTCTCTTAAAACACTTAAGTACTTATTTTCTCTTGGCTATTCACACTATCTCAGCACCAGTTGCCTCACATCCTCAACTCCAATCCTACCAAAACATCCCATTTTAAAAATCATTTTATGTATTCACTTTTGAGGGTAATGCATAGTGGAAGTTAAACATCTGAGCAAAATTAACATCTCCCTCCCTTGGCTTTGTTTGGTTTTGTACAGTGCATTGCATGATGGGGCTCCATCCCAGATAGAGATCTTTAGGCATTAGGGAAATATACATATTTGACAACAACAGCAACCTGCTCCTATGGGGAAATTTCTTCCTAAACCCATGAGTTAGGGACTGGCTTATGCATTACAGCATGGGGGTTTATAGCCTTACTATTTTATCTTATCTAATATAACCATGTATGCTATAATTTTCCATATAAACGCCTAAACTTTTTTTAATCCCACCAAGCTCCCGGAGATGACTATATCTTGAAGCAATGAATTCCACAGGTCAATTATTCACTGTGTAAAAAGTATTTCCTTTTATAAATTTTCAAAATTCATTGTCTTTTAATTTCATTAGGTATCCTATTTTTGTATTTAATATAAGAAAGGGTAAATAGAGCACCTGATTAACTGTCTGTATAACATTCATTATTTCACATCTATCTATCACATCCCCACTTATTCATCTCCTCTGTAATGCAGGTCCAGTCTTTTCAATCTCTTGTTGACATGGTCAGCCCCAGTTTTTAGCTTTCTTCCACATTCATGCAAATACTGCTCTATAAAGCCAAGCTAGAAAGATGCTGGCAACAGGCTTCAGAGCCAGAGGAAATAGTCTATCCATTTTAGCTTATTGGGATCATGATTTGTCCCACTGCAGTCCATCATACTGCAGTCCAAATTTAGCCTTAAGCTAACTGAACATATCTGTTATTCTTATAAGACACCCACAATAGTAGGTAACAGTCAAGATAATGACTCCAGACCAACCAGATAAAAAGTAGATACGTTTCCTATCTATACAAATTTGATGCAGAATCTGCAGCTTTGCCTTGACAAAATTAAACAATGGAATTTTCTTTTGTAAATTACACTGACAGTGATGTTGCATTGGTGACTTGTGTGAGGCATTCCGTGCCCCTCATGCACCCTTTCAAAGCAAGTATTCCTAGGAAGAATTAATTACATTTGTCTTGCTTTTTTGAACCCGTCTGCTTTGAACGCTTAGCAGAATTGGCATGGAATCTGTGAAACCTCTCTGATTATTTGGATTCCCTTAAGTGGTAAAATGAATATACTTCAGCTTAGTTAGTCATGAGAACACAGCTTTGTGCTATTTACACCTGACCTGTTTCCTGTGGTGTAGAATAAGACAAAAGAAGATGATGCAGCTCAAGAGCAGGATGGAGAACACTCAGAGGTAAAGCTGGTAATCACTGGATTATATCATTAAACTTGGTAATACTATGTATTTTGTTAAACTGAGAGTAGCATGTGATGAACTGCAGTACTGTATTGTTTTGTATACTTTAAAGGCTGCCTTGATAAGGTGGCTTTAATATTTTTTAAATTATTTTTTATTTATTCCCTCCCCCTTCAAATAAAAGTTTAAAATCTGGTAGTACTGATTTTTTTTCCCTTGAAGGCTGAAATGAGTGAATTACACTACTACTATAGTGATCAGTAGTCTGGAAATGTAATGAGTTTGCACTGTGATGCTACTGATATGTAGCAAAATTTGCCAGTTGGCTGACATGGAATTTATGTCATTGACCTGGAATGAGTTTTGGAGATCTTAACTTGACAGTCCTGCCTGAAACTTTTGTGGAGTAGAGATTCATGGTTTTTTAAACTGTATTTAATGACTCCTGCTTTTACCATACAAAATTTGATCATTTCACTGCTACTTCATCTTTCACCCCCCGCCCAACTCACAGCTGTTTGAACATCTGTCATAATTCAGAATTGTAATAATCTCTTTGGGCTGTATACTGACTTTGTCCATAACGTCTGGGCAGTACCTAGCACAACGGGGTCCTGACTGTGGCCTCCTTGGCTCTGTTGTAATATAAATTATACTAATGAGTCCTTTGGCCAACATTAAAGATAACTTTAGTTACATGACACTGTATAGTGTGTGAATGCATGGTACATGCCAAGGAGGAGGAAAGGCAGGGCTGTAGCAGGAAGAGCTACAAGAGAATGATTACAGTGTAAGGGTATGTCTACACAGCCAATTGGCTCAGGGGGGTGTTTTTTCACACCCTGAGCGAAGAAAGTTTCAGCGCTGTAAGTGGCAGTGCAGACACAGCCTAAGATACAGCATGTCTCTTACTTTTCTTGCTTCCTTCTGTAGGTTGCTTTTCCTGCAACACCCATGCCCTTCCCCCTCTCAGGATATGAAGCCCTGCCCCTGTCTAACCTCAGGATATTTTTCAAAAGTTTCCTACCCTTGCCAGGATGGTTCAGCTCCATCAGCCTTAGCAGCATAGTGTCAATTCACTGCTTGTGGCCACTATTTTCAGGCCTGCTCAGAGGAAATGTGGCTAACACCTCTCGTGATGAACCAATGTTAGCAACAGCAAAAAAAATTGGAAAGTGTCCTTGGTATAAACAAGGTGTATGCTACACTTGCTTAGCCTTAATTGTGTCTTCCTAAACAGGGCGATTTAAAATTTCCACTGGGGTTGTTTTAATACAATACACATCCCAGCTCTCTACAACTGACCTATTCTTTTTCTAATTTAGCTTTTTGCACATTGTGTAGCTGATTAAAATATATACTAAAGACCCGTGTTGGTGTTCAGGTGTCAGATTTAGACTCATTCCTACAGTAGACTGTGCAATTTCCCAGAAGACAAGGACAGATTATACAATGTCTGAGAGCTAAATCCTTTAATGGGAGGGGAATCAAGCCTTTTGTGTGTTATAAAACTAAAAACTATTCTTGAATGAGATAAACACTTGATAATGTAAATTAAGCTAGGCAATAGGCTAAATAAAATAAAATTGCACAGAAATTCCCTACTCCTTCCCCCAAAAGAACTCCTGGTTTTGTACTTCTAGTGGTGAGAGACTGGAGTCAATAAACTTTGACTTCTTCTTAGATATTGATCAGTCCTGAAAATTTTGATAATTTGATGACAACCATTAATTGTTAGGACATTACAAATGTGATGGACCAGATCCCCAGTTGTTGAAAATCGTAAATTGTAACTGGCGTAAATACACCATTGAGGACTGGCCTTCATGTCTCAGGTTTGTCTCACAGATGGAAGGAGTATACTTTTTATTTTCTCTAAATTTCAGTCCCGTTTCTCTCCCCTATGTATAAATATTACTTTGTGATAGTTTTTATAAGGACTGTGATCTCGCTGTAGGCTTCAACATCAGCAAAATTCTGCATCATCTAGGAGGGATGCATCAAATCAATAGCATTTATAAGAGGACCCTCTGGCCTTTCTGTGGCAGCTCCACAGAGTGAATCCCCTTTACCATGCTCATTAGGACTCAACTATAAAAGCCCTAATGAAAATGAAACATGCATGTCCTACATAACGAGGAAAGGATCAACTGCTGGAAAAATGAAACAGGTGTGAAATTACAGCATAAGTGTGTGTGTGAAAGAGATGAGCCTTAGTTTCCCAGGAGAGAATTTCAAAGTTCATGAATATTTCCATTCACAAACTGCATTCAACATAGGATTTTTTTGGGAGGGGGGCAGGTCACTAGAAGGAAGATAAAGCAATTACAAGTGAAACTACTATTGCTGGCATTGAAAAAAGTTTCAGGGAGTAGGTAGGGCAGTAGGTTTGTGTCCATAAACTTAACCACAGTGTAAGCAGATGCTGTTCCAGTTGCAGTAAATGTGAGTTTTGCCTGGAGTCGATGTACCTTAGGTTGAGTTACCATGAGGTCTACACCGTGGGGGGTCGACGGGAGAAACTCTCCTGTCAACCTACTTTACTCTTTTCGTCAGGGGTCAACTGAAGAACGATCTGCAGTTGATTTGGCGGGTCTTCACTAGACCCACTAAATCAATGGCCAGTGGATCGATCTCAGAGCATTGATCCCAGCTGTAGTGTAGGCTGACTCTTACCCTTTGTTTTTCCTTTCTGAAGACCTGAATTCATCCTGCTTGAGTCACAAGCAAAAATGAGTGGGGTGTAGTTTTTATTTCAGTCCCTCATGTCCATCTCAAGATCATGGAACAATTCAGGGCAGAGTCACATGAGGAAGGGAATGCCTGGGTCATGTCTGGCTGTGGTGGATTATTTCAATTTCTCACTCTCAAGAGGACCTAATTTATTTTTAAAGAGCATTTTAGTATAGCATAACAATATTGCTACACATCTTGCTCAAGCAAAGAATTTTTCCAATCTATATTCCTTGCCAGATAGAGTGACTGCAAAATGAGTTAGCTACTGTACCTTAACTCTCTGCCTTGCCTGTAGTGACAGGAAGTTAATTAGACAGACTCCAAGGGTGTCTTCCAGACCTCAATTCACATTACTTGAAAGCAAGAGAAATATCTGTTACGTGGGAGTTAATGCTTTTGGAACTTGCTCAATGAAAAATAAAAAAGGGTGAAGTACCAAAGACGATAGCCACACTAGAGTTCAAATCAAGTTAAGAAACAGTGTTTAAACTCTGTTCCAGCAAAACCTATTTCCAACAGTCAGGGAAAATGCAGAAAAATCAAGTTAGAAACATGTTTAAAACATGTGCTAGACCAGAACCATGTTTAAAACAACTTTTCTAACACAGTTTGATTCTACTAGACTATTCCTAAATTCCTCAAGCTAGATGGCACCAGAACTGACTCCATACCATGATCTTAGCAGAACTGATGACACTTTTCAATAGCTGTTCTGAGATCGATCTACTGGCCGTTGATTTAGCGGGTCTAGCAAAGACACACCAAATCAACTGCAGATTGCTCTCCAGTCAACCCCTGTACTCTACCTCCGGCAAGAAGAGTAAGGTAAGTCGATGGGAGATTTTCTTCTGTCGACCCCCTGTGGTGTCGACCCCGTGGTAACTCGACCTTAGATATGTCGACTCCAGCTACGTTATTCACATAGCTGAAGTTGTGTATGAACAGGGGCTGCTAACAGGGAGTTTCGCAAGGGAGTTTAGAAAGGGAGTGGGAGTCCCTCGCCAGCCCTAACCCCTTCCCTGTGGCCCCCCCCTAAAACCTTAAAACCTGTAAACCAAACCACATTCCAAAACTCCTTTCTGTAAACCACCCTTCCACTAACTAGGAGACAATGCAGGCAGAAGCCCAGCAGCAGAGTGGGGGCTATCCAGTTTATTGCACTGAGTGTTGCATGTATGATTACCTGCTCTGTGGGCAGGTGGCGTATGTGTGCAGTCGGTGCAAGGAGCTCCTGGCCCTCAGAGACCATGTACGGACTTTGGAGGCCAGGGTGGCGGAACTGGAGGAGCTAAGAGAGGCAGAGAGGTATGTTGATGAGGCTTTCCGGGACACTGTAGAATTGTCCCACCTCCACTCAGACAGCTCCTGGGCTGTTGAGGAGGAAGAACGGCCCAGGGAAGTAGAGCAGTCGATGGGAGCAGAGGGAAACCTTCCCGTAGTTGGGACCCTCCTTCCAGATGGTGCTGGGGTTGCCTCTCGCACTGAGGTTGCCTCTCCAGGGGAGGGAACTCCAGTTTCTAGGAAAAGGCAGGTGTTAGTAATGGGAGATTCAATTATTAGAAATGTAGATAGCTGGGTCTGTGATGACCTGGAGAACCGTATGGTGACTTGCCTGCCTGGTGCGAAGGTTGCGGATCTCTCGAGGCATCTAGATAGACTTATGTGTAGTGCTGGGGAGGAGCCGGTGGTACATGTAGGTACCAATGACATGGGAAGGGTAGGAGAAATGTCCTGGAAGCCAAATTTAGGCTGCTAGGGAAGAGACTGAAATCCAGGACCTCTATGGTGGCATTTTCAGAAATGCTCCCAGTTCCACGTGCAGGGCCGGGTAGGCAGGCAGAGCTTCAGAGTCTCAATGCGTGGATGAGACGATGGTGTAGAGAGGAGGGGTTCACGTTCATTAGGAACTGGGGAAACTTCTGGGATGGGAGGGGCCTATACAGGAGAGATGGGCTCCACCTAAACCAAAGTGGAACCAGACTGCTGACACTAAACATTAAAAAGGTTGTAGAGCAGTTTTTAAACTAGGAGATGGGGGAAAGCCGACTGCTGCAGAGGAGCGTGTGGATCGGACACAGACTTCTCTTAGGGGAGAGTCTGATGATAGAGAATCTCCAGGTTATAGTCAGGAGCAGAGGACTGAAAAGTATAATGTAAGGGCCAGATCAGATGATAAACAGTCACATAAAAAGAATCTGGCACATCAGAAAAAGGCAGGCTAATAAACAGGGACAAGTTTTTAAAGTGCTTGTACACAAATGCCAGAAGTCTAAATAATAAGATGGGTGAACTAGAGTGCCTTGTGATAAAGGAGGATATAGATATAATAGGCATCACAGAAACCTGGTGGACCGAGAGCAATCAATGGGACACAATCATTCCGGGGTACAAAATATATCGGAAGGACAGAACAGGTCGTGCAGGGGGAGGAGTGGCACTATATGTGAAAGAAAGTGTAGATTCAAATGAAGTAAAAATCTTAAGTGAATCCACATGTTCCATAGAGTCTCTATGGATAGAAATTTCATGCTCTAGTAAAAATATAACATTAGGGATCTATTATCGACCACCTGACCAGGACAGTAATAGTGATGATGAAATGCTAAGGGAAATTAGAGAGGCTATCAAAATTAAGAACACAATAATAGTGGGGGATTTCAATTATCCCCATATTGACTGGGAACATTTCACTTCAGGACGAAATGCAGAGATAAAATTTCTCGATACTTTAAATGACTGCTTCATGGAGCAGCTGGTGCGAGGAACCCACAAGGGGAGAGGCGACTCTAGATTTAATCCTGAGTGGAGCGCAGGAGCTGGTCCAAGAGGTAACTATAGCAGGACCGCTTGGAAATAGTGACCATAATACAATAGCATTCAACATCCCTGTGGTGGGAAGAACACCTCAACTGCCCAACACTGTGGCATTTAATTTCAAAAGGGGAACTATACAAAAATGAGGGGGTTAGTTAGACAAAAGTTAAAAGGTACAGTGACTAAAGTGAAATCCCTGCAAGTTGCATGGGCCCTTTTTAAAGACACCATAATAGAGGCCCAACTTCAATGTATACCCCAAATTAAGATAAATAGTAAAAGAACTAAAAAAGAGCCACTGTGGCTTAACAACCATGTAAAAGAAGCAGTGAGAGATAAAAAGACTTCCTTTAAAAAGTGGAAGTCAAATCCTAGTGAGGCAAATAGAAAGGAGCACAAACACTGCCAACTTAAGTGCAAGAGTGTAATAAGAAAAGCCAAAGAGGAGTTTGAAGAACGGCTAGCCAAAAACTCCAAAGGTAATAACAAAATGTTTTTTAAGTACATCAGAAGCAGGAAGCCTGCTAAACAACCAGTGGGGCCCCTTGATGATCAAAATACAAAAGGAGCGCTTAAAGACGATAAAGTCATTGTGGAGAAACTAAATGGATTCTTTGCTTCAGTCTTCATGGCTGAGGATGTTAGGGAGATTCCCAAACCTGAGCTGGCTTTTGTAGGTGACAAGTCTGAGGAACTGTCACAGATTGAAGTGTCACTAGAGGAGGTTTTGGAATTAATTGATAAACTCAACATTAACAAGTCACCGGGACCAGATGGCATTCACCCAAGAGTTCTGAAAGAACTCAAATGTGAAATTGCAGAACTATTAACTAAGGTTTGTAACCTGTCCTTTAAATCTGCTTCGGTACCCAATGACTGGAAGTTAGCTAATGTGACGCCAATATTTAAAAAGGGCTCTAGGGGTGATCCCGGCAATTACAGACCGGTAAGTCTAACGTCGGTACCGGGCAAATTAGTTGAAACAATAGTAAAGAATAAAATTGTCAGACACATAGAAAAACATAAACTCTTGAGCAATAGTCAACATGGTTTCTGTAAAGGGAAATCGTGTCTTACTAATCTATGAGAGTTCTTTGAAGGGGTCAACAAACATGTGGACAAGGGGGATCCGGTGGACATAGTGTACTTAGATTTCCAGAAAGCCTTTGACAAGGTCCCTCACCAAAGGCTCTTACGTAAATTAAGCTGTCATGGGATAAAAGGGAAGGTCCTTTCATGGATTGAGAACTGGTTAAAGGACAGGGAACAAAGGGTAGGAATTAATGGTAAATTCTCAGAATGGAGAGGGGTAACTAGTGGTGTTCCCCAAGGGTCAGTCCTCGGACCAATCCTATTCAATTTATTCATAAATGATCTGGAGAAAGGAGTAAACAGTGAGGTGGCAAAGTTTGCAGATGATACTAAACTACTCAAGATAGTTAAGACCAAAGCAGATTGTGAAGAACTTCAAAAAGATCTCACAAAACTAAGTGATTGGGCAACAAAATGGCAAATGAAATTTAATGTGGATAAATGTAAAGTAATGCACATTGGAAAAAATAACCCCAACTATACATACAACATGATGGGGGCTAATTTAGCTACAACGAGTCAGGAAAAAGATCTTGGCGTCATCATGGATAGTTCTCTGAAGATGTCCACGCAGTGTGCAGAGGCGGTCAAAAAAGCAAACAGGATGTTAGGAATCATTAAAAAGGGGATAGAGAATAGGACTGAGAATATATTATTGCCTTATATAAATCCATGGTACGCCCACATCTCGAATACTGTGTACAGATGTGGTCTCCTCACCTCAAAAAAGATATTCTAGCACTAGAAAAGGTTCAGAAAAGGGCAACCAAACTGATTAAGGGTTTAGAGAGGGTCCCACACGAGGAAAGATTAAAGAGGCTAGGACTCTTCAGCTTGGAAAAGAGAAGACTAAGGGGGGACATGATAGAGGTATATAAAATCATGAGTGATGTTGAGAAAGTGGATAAGGAAAAGTTATTTACTTATTCCTATAATACAAGAACTAGGGGTCACCAAATGAAATTAATAGGCAGCAGGTTTAAAACAAATAAAAGGAAGTTCTTCTTCACGCAGCGCACAGTCAACTTGTGGAACTCCTTACCTGAGGAGGTTGTGAAGGCTAGGACTATAACAATGTTTAAAAGGGGACTGGATAAATTCATGGTGTCTAAGTCCATAAATGGCTATTAGCCAGGATGGGTAAGAATGGTGTCCCTAGCCTCTGTTCGTCAGAGGATGGAGATGGATGGCAGGAGAGAGATCACTTGATCATTGCCTGTTAGGTTCACTCTCTCTGGGGCACCTGGCATTGGCCACTGTCGGTAGACAGATACTGGGCTAGATGGACCTTTGGTCTGACCCGGTACGGCCTTTCTTATGTTCTTATGTTCTTAATGTAGGTTGACTTACTGCAGTAGTGACATAGCCTTATTGTTAAGAGGAATCTCTAGGAATTGAACCCGGCCCTTCTTGCTGCAGACTCCACCTGGCAGAAGGGCTACGTACAGGTGTTAACTCAAGAGCAGAGGGCCATGTGACACGTAGCCCAGATGTTAGATTCAAACATCTGAGTATTTCTCAGTGAGTTTGACTTATGTTAATACTACTTGGGTGGAACAGATAACATAAAAATGGAAAGCCCAGACTTCAAAATCTTGCTTTGTGGCCTGGGGAAGCCTGACATGTACATAGGTTCAGATCACAAATATGATTTGTTACTGCTCAACAAAGCTTGACAACTGTGAATAGGGGCTAGCAGTGTGATTGATCCCTGCCATAGTGTAGACTTGCTCTTGGAAACAGAATCATCCTCAGTTCCCCCCTCCCACCCCAGTAATCTGGGAAAACTAAACACCACCTTGGAGTGCCTTTTGAGAGGCAATATTTTCCCACTCGCAAGCACTTAGTGATTTCTCTGGGTAGCAGGCTCTGTGCTATTCCCTCTTTGTTGTCTTTCACTGCAACACTGACCCCACACCAGATCTAAGGCTTATCTTCCCCTGCTCATCAGTGATTTCAGCTCTAGTAATCACTGAACTGAAACTAAGACTCACCTGAGTCCAATCAGCTCTGTCTTTAAACACTGGAGATGGGAGGGACAAATAGTGTCTGGGACTCATTATTTAGGAACAACTATTCCCATCATTTTCACTGGGATTCCCTACTCCCTGCTTAGCAAGTAAGGTTCAGTTTAGGATGACATCCTCAGTCAAGGCAGGCTAAGTGCAGTTCTGCTGCCCTTTACTCCTACAATAAGGATGACATTTCATTACCCTGCACTCAAAGGAATAATAACCAAAAAACAGCCAAAATTGATCACTCCGGCAATGCAGATCTCTCTGCCGACCATGTTGGCAGAGTAAGTGTGTCTATGCAAATATGGTCTGCTCCAGAAGTCTCTTCCCCCCAGTGCAGCACTAGATGTCAGGGGAGAACTCATTCAGACCCTGCTTACATCCATGATACTACCAGATCCAGAAGTGTAAGACATTGGCATTTATCAGATAGTAAGAATGGACAGGGTTGTTGCATCAAGTTCCAATAGTTTCAAGCTCAGATAGCTCTGCTGTTATTCATGATTAACAAACATCAAAAGATTAGGGTAAGTATCCAAAGTTTGGATGAATCCTTACAATCTACATAGACCTTTTTTCTGCCTAAAGGAGGCTCAGCTAAAGAAATTACATTAACCTCAGGAAGTCAGGTACATAGACTCATGGCTCCAGATGACGAGATTACTTTGCTACTTCTGTTACCTTTGCACAGAGCCAAATCAGTGTCTGCCTGACACAAAGAGACTGTGCACTCTGAGAAGAATTGGGCTGAGGGATATTATGTATACTATGCTTTATGTATTATTTGTATTGTGCTAGTGTTTAGGAACCTCGAACAGCGATTATTGTCCCATTATATTAAACACTGTAAAACAGATACCACAAAGACAGTCCATGCCCCTGAGAACTAATCTTTGGCCTCTCACATGCAGTATCTGGCTGAGGTAGGGAATGGGAAAGTGGGAAAGTATTAGTGAACAGTGAATATGCCTAGACTGTAATCACATAATCTGTAACCCTTGTCCTTCCTTACCCTATCACCCCAATTCTATTTGTTAGCCTCACTCAACACACCATGTCTAAATTTAGACTGCAAACTCCTGCCTTTTTATTTGTTCTTTGACATGCACAGGACAGTTTGGGCCCATGCAAGACAATAATGATCATATTAAATTATTAAACAAGGTAAATATCTTCCAACAAAACAACCAACTAACAGCTGATGCTAAATTCTGCATCTCACAATAATCAGATTATCAAGATGACCCTGGTTGATACACACACGGGCTACTCCAGAACATACTGCTGATGGAATATGAAAGTAGGTGCAATATATCGCGCTGTGATTATCTGGATTTGCAGATCACCAAAGAGATATACACATTAACCCAACAGGATTCTTGTATCCATCTGACCCTGAATCTTCCATAAATCCTTTCTACTCTAAAAGAAAAAAAAGTTATTTGTATTCACTTCTGTTTCCCCTCTGGGCTAAATGGACCTGACTGTCAGTTTCAAATGCTAAGCAACTCTTCCTTGTAAGCTTGTAAACTTCAAGCTTAAAATGAGGAAGCTAGAGCATATAATAAGGAAAGACTGGAAAGCTCTCTAAACACTGCTCTGCTTCTCCTCCTCTTCAGAGAGAGCAGATGCAGGGACAAAGTTTAGCACAGCGTACTCCCCAAAATAAAAGTTTGCAGTCTCACACTCCGCAGGCACTGAATGCCACAGCCATACTGCACACTTCTGTTTCTATAAGGAGGGGTGGGGGAGGGAGCTCCTTCACAGTTCAGCAGTCAAGGCTGGGAGCTATTTGGATTTGATGAGGAATTTCAAGTGGAAACCATCTGAGTGTGTGTGTGCCTGTGTGAAGCTAAACTATATTTAAAGAGAACAAATGACTTATTATAGTGCCTCCACAAGGTCTTATTTGAAAGGGGCATAAGTAAGCCTCATTTTTCTTACCACTATAACCTTAAAAGGGATACAAGCTCTTTTTTATCCTCTTCTGAAAAGTGGCTTGTGCTAATCAGTGGCCAAACCCATGAGAGCAACAATATGCATAAACTCACAAGATACACTGTAAATAGCTTTGATGTTAAACAAAAAAACCCTACATTATGTTGACAGGTTTCAGAGCGGTAGCCCTGTTAGTCTGTATCAGCAAAAAGAAGGAGTACTTGTAGTCTCTAAGGTGTCACAAGTACTCTTCCTTCTTTCTACATTCTGTTATAGCTATTCTAGTATCCCTCGGTCGCCTTCTTCCTCACACCCTGCTGCAGAGCAGACTTCCTTAACATATTACAGGAACAATTCAAATGGAACAGATTTAGGCCCTGTAAAGTCTCTTCTGACTGAAAACCTAGAGGTAGCTTCCACCTGCAGCACAAAACCGCTCAGTGTGATCCGTCATTACATTCCACTCATTTTCCAACCCACTAAGATGATGTGGCCACTTAAACCAAGAACTGGACAAACATTAACAGCAATTCCTGGGTTGGAATTTTCACAAGAGATTATTGGTCATAACAGAAGGGTTGGCAAGGCTCATCTCACCTCACTGAATTTGGCTCATAAAGAGAGGGCCAACACAAGACCTTCTGCACCACCTAAACGCCAACTTGGAGCTGTCTGAGGAGCTGAGGTGGAGAGCCAGATGAAGTAGTTGCTCAAGGGTGTCTCTCAGTGCTCTCATTGCATTGTGGAATGCTCCTCCACTGGCCTCACATAGGCTAGTATACAGGAGAACAATTAAAAAGAGGCCAGGGAAGAGCCATCCATACTTATGCAAAGCTGTGGCCCCCCGTGCATGGGCTGGGGGAGAGGCTGTATAAAGTCAGGGGAAAGGACCCTGGACATCTGTTAGAGGATGCATTTAATAGATCATATCATTCCTTCTCAGCACTCTGCCCACAGAGACCAATTGCCTGGTCTGTATGGGAGTGGAGTAAATTTCGTAGTTTGAACAGACAGGAATGTGTCACTCTGCCAAAAAAAAATGCCCTATAGAACTGAAATCCAGATATTGTTCTATATCCATAATGTTCTTCCATGCAAATGTTTGTTTGGAGACCTTCACATTTGAGGTCTGTAAAACTATGTGGCATTCAGCCAAATACCATTCCTCAAAATGGAAGAATAATTCTGTTCCTATAATTATGCATAGAGGTTGCAATAGGCACATTTTATGATAGAAAAATGTAAGTTAAGTTTCACATGAACTAGCCAGTGCCATGATAGAAGAAGCCAATGTAATGACATAATGTTCTCAGATTTTTGCCTCCAGATTTACAATCAAGACTTGAAAACAACCAAAGAGTCTTCCCCACAAAGAATACACTCTGAATTTTACCCCAATGCATGCTGGGGCACTGCATCAGTAGCTGAGTCCGGGTATCTTCATAGCATACGTAAGCAGTGAAGACATGATCATTAAAGTTCATCGTTATTCTTCTCACTCTAGCCTCAGGAGCTTGATTTAAGGAGCTCACCATCACCTAGGACATAAGTATACTGTACTTAAAATGCTCATCTTTGGCAAACCATGCTCCCTTTTGGGAATCCATTAGCCCCAATGTGAATCTGGTCTAAAAAGCTATTTGGAGTGATCAGAAAATTCTTTAGAATCCCAACTATGTATTTCAGCCCCTAAAATTTTGCATTAAGTTGCTTGTCTGAGCTTTGCAATATTGATAATAGAAATTTGACCCTTAGTATTTAACATAATCACTGGCTGGTTTTGGTTTTTTTGTTTGGTTGGTTGGTTTTTTTGGTTATCTTTTTTACACAAGTAGCAGTGTGGATCCATTTGTCAGGTGCCTCAATATAGTGTCCCATTCAGCATTTGCCCACATAATGCAGGATGACGCTGCAGAGTATATCAACGGTTACCATCTGGTAGTACAGTCTTCCTGGCTCATCGTGGATGGGAAGAGAGTTGTTCCTGAGTTTGTTTTTCACGTGTTCTTCTTTCTGCCCAGCTAATGATGTCAAAACAACTCTCTTCATACAGGCATGTTTTTCCGTTGAGTAACCTACTTCCAAGAGGATCCACCCTTGAATTTGAAGTTAGAAATAGTGTTAGTGAATTCAGTAGCAACTATGACACCACATTCAATAGGAATCAGGGAAAGGAAATGGAAAAGTGCATTACTAAGAACTAACTAGTAGTTTTGATCATTCTGTTGGCAACTTTTGACAGAAGAAGTACAAACAAACTGCCATTCTTACAAGAGACAAGGTGGGTGAAGTAATATCTTTTATTAGACCAACTTCTGTTGGTGAGAGACAAACTTTCGAGCTTACACAGATCTCTTCTTCTGAGAAGTGGAATTTCCATTTCCACTTCTTCAGAGAAGAGCTCTGTGTAAGCTCAAAAGCTTGTCTCTCTCACCAACAGAAGCTGGTCCAATAAAAGATATTACCTCACCCGCCTTGTCTCTCTAATATCCTGGGACCAACATGGCTGCAACAACACTGCAAACATTCTCAGAAGTCACAGTCCAACTGCTTTGTCAACCAGCATGAGAGACCTCTAAAAGGAAAGTGTGGTCCAGCCATCCCAACTGGTTCATTTTATTTTGAAAACTCACTCTGTTAGCATAGACAAATCAAGATTAACCATTCTGTCAAGTCATGTCCTCAAGCTATTTGCATTCTAATTTCCACTTATCAAGTGCCAGATCCTCTACCCTTCTCAGATATTCAAAGGCTACATATGTTAATATCCAACCCCCACCCTCCAAGCAGCTTTTACAATAGAAGCTAGACTTGAGCAATTAAGACCTATAGACCCTCCTCTCACTTCCTTGTTCAAAGTCATTGTGGAGATGCAGCTGAAACCTATTAAATTCAATTGAGCCCAAATGGCCCATAAGTCATGAGGAAACTTCTTTCCCTGTGGGGCAGTTAACTAAAGAGCCTTCCTTTAAATTCCAGAATTCAAGTAGATTCTGTTTAGTTATCATACAGAAATTTAAAATGAAAGAAAATGTGTAGGGTTAAAATGCATCAAGGCATAGGGAGGAATATGAAAGAGCACAATCAGTTATTTGCATTGTGAAGAACATCATTTATATTACATTCTTACATTAGTGTATCATATTCCGTCACGGCAACCTTTTCTTAAGCCTTGATAAGAAAACAAGCTTTATCCAATATTATCATCATACACAAAGTCAGAAATTGCTGGTGTCAAACATGCAGAATTGATTGTTGTTATCTGGATAACATCAAGATCTGAAGAGAGAAAATAACTAAGGCATGTTGCTTTACTGTTCATTTGTTCTGATTTTTCCCCAAGCTATTTGTAAATGTAGTTTCACTTTGGAACTTTTAATTTATGCTGCATTTAGGATCCATGTATTCACTGTATGATCACAAGACATAAGACTCAAAACACTGGCAAATAAGACTGGATCTGAATAATCATTAAGCTAACTTATCCCTTAATACATCTTTATGCAGGCTCTATGCTTTTTAATTATTATATTCACTCCTGATGAGCAGAGTGTCAGTCCAAGGCCTGTGCCACAGTTAAGTCCCATTTATCCCTTATTTTGAGGCGTTAAATGGGACTTCGGTGCTGTACAGGATTTGTGCTGAGCCTCTGCACAGGGATGAATTTCACCCTAAGGGCTTTGAGAATGACTGGAGGCCAAGAACTTTGGGGCTGCAAGGTTTTGCAGTTTTTTAACTTTATGTTTTTCAGAGTTTTTTTAAATAAGAACTTTGATTTAAAATATCCTGCATGATCCTGTATCTTTGGCATCACAATAAGGGCTCACAAGAATTATTTGAATCTCTTATGACAATAAAATATACTTTGTAATTACAAACTAATTCTTGATAAAAAGCAAACTGTGAAATAATTACCTGAAGTCTATCATCTCAAACACATGCCACATGTCTCTCTCAACCCCACTCATTCAAATGTGCTCACTTTACATGTTACAGTAAAGGTTATTTTTTTGTTTGTGTTTTTTCCCCTTAAATGTGAGGTCTGCAAATTCACCCAGGGATCTATGAACCAAATTGAATTCAGCCTCAGTAATAAAGGTTCTACAGACCAAATTCAACACTTGATGACCTTTGTGTTACCCCCAACACTCCCAATACTGCACTTCTCCCAGCCTCTGCTCCTTGAATTGACGGAGGCTGGGAAAAGTGCAGCAGTGATTTTTTTCCATTCTGGAGTAGGGTTGCCAACCCTCCCTGATTGGCCAGGCGTCTCACAGAATCAGCCTCAATTTCCTGGTTGCTATTGAAAGCAATCGGGGAGATTTTAATAGGCCAAAAGTCCGATCGACAGCACAGCAGGGCTAAAGAAGGCTCCCTACCTGCCCTGGCTCTGCACAGCTCCCGAGAGTGGCTGGCATGGGGTGGCCAAGGGAGTCTCCGTGCGCTGCCCCCGTTCCAAACACCGACCCTGCAGTTCCCATTGGCCGGGAACTGCAGCCAACAGGATCTGCAGGGGCAATGACTGCAGGCGGGAGCTGTCCCTGAGCCTAGGAGCCACAGGGACATGCTGCTGCTTCCAGGAGCTGCCCAAGGTAAGTACCGCCTAGCCGGAGCCCGCACCCCACACTTCCTCTTGCACCCCAACCCACAGCCCTGAGCCCCCTCCCACACCCAAACTTCCTCTCAGAGCCCACACCCCAAACCCCTTCCCGTACCCCAATCCCCCGTCTCAGCCCTGAGCCCCCTCCCGCACCCAAACTCCCTCCTGGAGCCTGCACCTCCCCTCCTGCACTAATAACTGTGCTGGACTAATAACACTTCCTAAAGGAATCAGGTAGGTGAGGCAGGCTCATTGTGTGCACATGTACATTCCAGATAGGGTTACCATACATCCAGAAAAAAGAACAGGAGTACTTGTGGCACCTTAGAGACTAACAAATTTATTTCAGCATGAGCTTTCGTGGGCTACAGCTCACTTCTTCGGATGCATAGAATGGAACACACAGACAGGAGATATTTATACATACAGAGAACATTATCACTTCAAAAGTTTTTTTCTCCTGCTGATGATAGCTCATCTCAATTGATTAGACTCTTCCTGTTGGTATGCATACTTCCACCTTTTCATGTTCTCTGTATGTATAAATATCTCCTGTCTGTGTGTTCCATTCTATGCCTCTGAAGAAGTGAGCTGTAGCCCACGAAAGCTTATGCTGAAATAAATTTGCTAGTCTCTAAGGTGCCTGTTCTTTTTGCGAATACAGACTAACACGGCTGCTACTCTGAACCCATACATCCAGACATTGTCTCTTTTTTGATCCTCCACCCTCTGTCCAGGAGGATTTTTCAAATAAGAGGCAATGTCCAGGTTTTTTGCAGAGCAAACGGTGCAGTTCAGAAAGAGCCCCGATTGGTCTGTTTCCCCATTGGTCCCTCCCCTGCATCCGTATCTGATTGGTCCATCATAGCTGCCGGCTCCTGCCCAACCAGGCCCCAGCTCCCAGCCCTGGGGAGGGGGAGAGCCTCACAGGGGCACTGATTGATGTCTGTCACTGTGTCCCAGGTCTGCACCAGTGAACTGTACCCCCACCCCTCCAGCACTCCCTAAATACCCTCCCCATCACACTCACCTCTCCAGCACCCCGTCCCCAACTTTACTCCCTCTCCCCCCTCTGGCAGTGTCCTCTTTTTGGTAACGTGAAACATGGTAACCCTAATTCCAGGAGGATATTAAACTGAAAAAAGTAACAACTACTCATTCTCATAGACCACATCGTTTTCAAATGACCCCTTTTTCCACTTTTGTTGGCAGGTGGATACAGTCCTCCCACACTGGGTTTGTCAAGACTAGGGGTTTCTCTACACAGCCCCACAGTTTGGACTACGGGGGAATGAATAGCAGTGTGCACCAAAAAGGTGATCTCTAATTCCTCTGTGGGGACACTGCAGGTGCGAATTTAAAACTCCTCGTTCACATTAATGTAATCCTCTTTAAATAGGATTACATTAAATGCTAACTAGGAACTCTTAAATTCACACCCGCAGCGTCCACATGAGGAGTTACACTGCAGCACTTTGGGGCACACCTCTGTTTGTACCCCCGTAGTCCAAACTGCACGCAGCATAGATGTAGCCTAGGAAAAGTGCTGAAGATTAAAGTAAAACATGTAACTCTGTATCTAGGCTAACGAGAAGGAGGAGGTAATTTGAGATTAGCCAATATTTGTTAACTAACTCCGATCTAATTTGACCACTTATCCTAGTGTAGACAAACCTACTGATATTCAAGATCTCACTCCAGAGAAGGTGGACAATGAAGTTTTAAAATCCTTAAAATTGTGCAAGTCTGAAGATTTTAAATAGATAATCATAATTGTTAAGGGTGTTTGACAACACTTGTCAAAACTGTCAACAGGTATTTTAGATTTCAGAGTAGCAGCCGTGTTAGTCTGTATCCGCAAAAAGAACAGGAGTACTTGTGGCACCTTAAAGACTAACAAATTTATTTTAGCATGAGCTTTCGTGAGCTACAGCTCACTTCTTCGGATGCTAAAATAAATTTGTTAGTCTTTAAGGTGCCACAAGTACTCAGGTATTTTAGAGAGTCTCCTTTATTTTCCTGTTTCTAATTCAAAAGGGGAGGGGGGATTTCTTGGACTATTTTAGTCATTTGGGGACAAAAACTAAAACTGAGAAGGAAAGAGACTGAAACATTTATCTGGCAAAGGTATGAATCTGTTTATAAAAATATCTATATTAAGTTAAAATAGGTACTAGAATATAGTAGACCTCTAAAAATATACATAGAATGTACTGCATCTCAAATGATGGGGGGAAGGGAGAAATCTCTCTATATACTCTGATTCCTCACTACCAGGCGGCAGAGAAGTAAAATTGTCTGAGAAATCAAGCGTGCTGTAATCACCCTTCTGGTAGATAAAAGTTATCTGAGGACAGATTCATCCCCGCGGCTGTTACACGGACTCCCTCAGCTACACAGCACTGAAAGTGGCAAGAATTAAATTCAAAACAACAGTAGACTATATTCTTGCTCTATAAAAGAAAATGCATCAGCATTATTTAGTCATTTCCATTTAAGTGGTAAGAAGTTCAACATACCATTCAAGCTGCAAGATATAGCTTTGGTCTATGGAGCTGGGCAACATCAATCTCAAGTCTGCCTAGATCCGTTTTGGAGTGGGGGGAGGGTGATCACTGCTGCAATAACTATGAGATGCTGGCCTCAGGCATTGGCTCTCTGCAGGTACTGCCACAAGGCCCTCTGTCACCCAGTGCAGCTGCCTCACTGCTGCTTTTCAAAAGCACTTTCTTGCTGAGCAAGAGCCCTGGTCTCCATTTTGAGAAGAGGATTTGGAAACGGAGCTGGGATTTCTGGGGATTAACAGGCATTTCCCAGGAAGTTATAAGAGTTTAAATTCTCTTCCCACAATTCCCGGGAGATTCCAGAAAATGCCACTGCTTCAGCAAACTGCCAGGAACTGTGAGATAAGTGCCACTGCATTGGTGAAGCAGAGTGCCAGTGTGGATGCAAAGCAAATCTGCATTCAAAACAGCATGGCTAATGTGGACAGACTGATATTTACTGCTGATGCTATCCGACTAGTTCAGTTATTAATTGTTCACTACATAGCTGATGTTATCTTAAAAAAGAATTAACTCATTTAATTCTATACATGCTGCTAACTGAGAGGTTCCTGGAAGAAAGAAAACTACACATAGGTAAGGAGGAAAATGGAACAAAGAGGAAGGCAAATGTTTCCTTTGGAAGAGAATGTTAGGAAAGTGTTTGATGCTAAAGCCAGATGTCTTGAGGAAACAAATCTCTTGTTTTAAATTTAAACCAGTCCTGTATTAATTCTGGTTCAGTCCATTAAGTTATCACTACTGACTGGTTACAGAAAATTACAGTACATTTTAAAAGGAACAACAGGATCTTCTCCATCATGGATGATGCTGTTATGAGGACTAACCTCCAAGTATTGTTTTAGTATTGACCCTAAAGCAGTAGAGACAAGAGGAGATAGTCACCTTGTGCAATTTACAAGGGGCAATAGAAGATACTTTTTGCTTTCTAATTACTTTACTGTGTAATTCATCCTAACACAGCAATTAGTGATAAAGCTCAAAACACTCATGCATTATCCTGACAACATTTAATTATGACATTAGATACAGTACAGTTCATGAGATATGCATCTTAGTGAGTAATAAGATATTTGCACACAAGGGCCATATACTGTAAATGACAGTGCAATAAAAGTAAAGGAACACCATGAATTTCTCAGGCTGCCATAAAAATGATGCCATAAAAATGACCCAGATGCTGAAAGAACACAATACTAACTCTTCCAACACCGGAAAACTGAGAAGTCTTAAAAAATAGGGCCTGAAGTTCTGTTATACACATTGATTTCCTGATTTTAAAATATTAAGATAAAGTTCAGTTCTTAGGCAGGTATTTATGGGCTTTACACTAACAATTTAAGGGTATTTCAATTCTAATTTCTTTGTGTGTAATTGTGCTGTTTCCAATTCTAGATATTCTATCTGAATATGACAAAATAGGAAAGTGACATTTTTGCTCTGATTATCTGTGAAATGTGTCTCCTACTTCTGATTTACATAGGCCCTATTCATAAGACATGATTAATAGCCGACTAGTACTGTCAAAAAGCACATAAATCTGGACATCTATGCAACTGACACACTGCTCGTCTCACAGACCCATGCAGCTCTGTCTTCTACATCTGATCCCAAATGGGCATATGCTGGAGCTGATTATGCAATACAGCTGCTGACTAGGAAAATCTGGAGGTTATGTTACTGATGAAACACTATTAGATGGTGCAGGAAGCAGTGTCCTTCCCAGCCTGTACTAGACAGGCATGATTAAGTGTTAAATACCTTCTAAATTAGCATGCACCACCACAGATGAGTCTTTAGTAACTTAGCAGGATAGGAAACCAGCTCCCCAGTTTACTGTATTCTCGTTTACAACTACCTTCTTGAACAGAACTAGGAAGCAATACCATAGACATGTCTATTCACTATGGCCTGATGCAGCAAAGCACTTAAGCCCATGCTTAACTTACATCGATGGGGCTTAACTTGCTTGAAATTTATGCACTGTGCCATATGAAATTCTTCTCCCATTTTCATCATTCACAAGAGGCATGAGTTTTTACCTCAAACACAGAACACGGGTAGATGTGTGCACCACTCCACTTGGAATATTCAAATGGCAAAACAACTTTTGTTAATGCAGAGTTAAGACTGCCTGGTGATAGTTCATGAATGTTGAATTCAGCAAAACTGGAGCAACTTGGAAGAGATGTGCTTGTGATAGGAGGAGATCTGGCAATGAGTTTGAGGAGCATCATAGAGCTGTGATTACAATATGAGGAGATCTCAGATATAAAGACACCTCGAAGGTCAACTTCAAAACAAGCAAGATAGACATTAAAACCTGGGAACTCGTTGCACTGGCCAGACCTAGATGGAGAGGTCTGTCCCATGAGTCTGTGTCTGCTTTTGAGGAGTGGCATGGGAGGTCTCTGCATGAGAAGAGAGCACATTATAAGGCCAATGCCTCAAACCCTCCCCCCAACAATGAGTCCACTTGCAAGACATGCAACTGCATTTGCAAATCCAGCATCAGATTTGCTTCCCATGTGAGAAGCCATAAAAACAAATAAACCCAGAGCTCAAGTCAACACTAGAAAGCAACAGAAGAGATTCTAGTTCTCATCTATGTTTGCAGTTGATATACTACTCTAGCTAGATAGTAATAAAAATAAAATAAAATAGTAATAATAATTAATAATAAAAGACCTAGGCTGTGATCATCTCTGCACTACAAAGTTTGGTCAACAGCAGTTGCATCGGCATGCAGCCAACAACGTTTGTGTATTGCTCAGATGCATGCACATTTGGGTGCTTGCATCAGCACTGCACGTACTCACAAGTAGTTATGTTGATGGAAAAAGTGGTCTACCATGGGTAGGTATCCAAGTGTGCCCAGTGCTGCCAGCTGGTTCAATGTCTTGTGGGACATTTTCATAATGCTTTATGGGATACCAGAAATTCACCCAGGGACAGAGGTGAAAGTAAGCCAGTACGCCCCGGTACGGATCGGCTTTCCCTGGCAGCAATTTAAAGGGCCCAGGGCTCCCATCAATGGCTGGAGCCCTGGGCCCTTTAAATTGCTGCCAGAGCCCTGCTGCTGGAGCCCTGGGGTAGTGGGGGCAGAGCTCCAGCAGCTATTTAAAGGGTCCAGGGCTCTGGCAGCCATTACCGCCTGGCCCTTAAAATAGCCGCCGGAGCCCCGCCGCTGCCTCCCTAGGGCTCTGGGGACGATTTAAAGGGCCCGGGGCAGTAGCACTACTGGAGCCCCGAACCCTTTAAATCGTCCCTGGAGCCACACTGCCAGAGCCCTGGGGTAGCGGCGGTGGGGCTCGGGCAGCAATTTATAGGGCCCAGGGCTCAGCCGCTACCGCCCCAGGTCCTTCAACTTGCCGCCGCAGCCCCACCGCCGCTACACCAGGGCTCTGACAGCAGGGCTCCGGGAACGATTTAAAGGGCCCGGGGTGGTAGCAGCAGCCAGAGCCCTGGGCTGTTTAAATCACCATACCCTGGGGCTCCAGCAGCGCAGCTCGGGTGGCAATTTAAAGGGCTCAGGGCTCCCACTGCCCTTTAAATCGCCACCTGAGCCTCGCTGCTGGAGCCCCAAGGTAGCGGCGGTGAGGCTCTGGCGGTGATTTAAAGGGCTGCTACTACTGCAGCGGAGCCCCGTCCCTTTAAAGCTCTGCCAGAGGCTGGGGCCCCAGGGCAGCGGTGGCAGCCGGGAGCCCCCACGATGGTGATTTAAAGTGCCCAGGGCTCCACTGCAGTAGTGGCAGCTGGAGCCCTGGGCCCTTTAAATCACCCCTGGGGCTCCCAGCTGCAGCTACCACAGCCCCAGCCCCGGGCACTTTAAATCCTGATGTAAAGTGCCTGGGGATTTAAAGGCCCTGCCTCTTCCGGTAGAGGCCCCACCTCTTCTGGTAGAGGCCCCGCCCCCTCATAAGGACTCTGGAGTACCCATAAGTCCTATAAGTTACTTTCACCCCTGCCCAGAGATGTCCCACATATACCATTTTTCAGTCTGTGCCATTTCTCTGGGGGAAGCATTGATCTCAGAGTCATATTCTAATGTCCATTGCACAGTTCTCCTGTATTTGCCAATCTTGAATGAGTACTATTACTACGGGGTGTGTGAGGAGGAAAAAGAGGAGATGTTCAAGCATGATAACTGGATGCTGATGGACAAAATAAATAAAAATGCCAGATTGCTGCTGGCATTCATGGAAAGCCACTTCTGGACCCAAGAAATGAGTATTCATTGGTGGATTTGCACTGTAATGCAGGTGAGGGACGACAAACAGTGTCTACATAACTTTCGGATGCAAAAGGCCACATTCCTGGATCTGTGTGCTGAGCTCACTCAGCACTCCAGCACGGGGACACCAGAATGAGAGCTGCATTGGCAGTAGAGAAGCAATTGGCAATCATGCTCTGGAAGCTTGCCACACCGGATTGCTATTGGTTAGTGGCTAATCAGTTTGGAGTTTGAAAATCCAGTGGGGAACACTGCATCCAAGTGTATACGGCCATTAAGCATATCCTGTTCCACAGGACTGATACTCTCAGCAATGTGCAGGAAATAGTAGATGGATTTGCAGCAGTGGGGTTCCCGAACTGCAGTGGGGGCGACAGAAAGGCTGAAGTCCCTATTCTGGCACCATCCCACCTTGCCAGTGAGTACATAAACCAAAAGGGGTAACTTTCCATGCTTATACAAGCCCTATTGGATCAACTTCACTGATATTAATGTGGGTTGGTCAAGGTAGGTGTATGGCGCTTATGACTTTAAGAACAGAGGACTTTTCCAAAAACTGCATGCAGGGACATTCTTCCCTGACAGGTACAGTACCATTAGCAATGTTGAAATGCCAAGAGTAATTCTGGGGGACCCAGCCTACTGCTTGCTCATGAAACTATACACCCGCCACCTCGACAGCACCGGAGAAAGATTAAACTACTTGCTCAGCAGGCGCATGAGGACTGTTGAATGTGTTTTTGATAGATTAATGGGTTGCTGGTGGTGTTTATAGATCAGACTGGATCTCAGCCAGGCAAACATCTCCATCATTAGAGCTTCATATTTTGTATTGCATAATATCTGTGAGGTGAAGGGGGAAAGGCTACAGGCAGGGTGGAGGGGTGAGGAGGACTGGCTTTCTGCTGAGTTTGAACAGCCAGACACAAGGGCTATCATTACAGCCTCTCTGCCCCCACTTTCGATCTGACCAAGGAATACTGGCAGAACCCCCACTCCTTAATCCTGGGAGAAGACCGTCTTCCATACACCCATGGGGCCACCACTACATTCCAGAGGTTAATGGACAAAGAGTTACAACCACATGGGCAGTATATGGCTGCTTATATCAATGACATTGCATTAAACATGATTGATCCAGGAACCTGTTTTGTTTTTAATTTGCAAACAGATACCTCTGTCATCAGCCTTAGAGCTGTACTGTCACAAGAAGTGGGGGGAGAGGAACATCCTGTCCTTTATCTTAGCAGGAAGTTGTTCCCCAGGAAGTTGTCTATTCAGTGATTAAGAAGGAGACCATAGTGGTAAAGTAACCTGTAGATGCTCTACACTACTACCTATGGGTCAGTCATTCTGGCTGGTGACTGACTGTGCATCCCAAGAATGGCTACAGTCCATGAAAGACCACAACTCCTGAATCTTGTGGTGGTATTTCTCTCTGCACTTGTACTGCTTTGAAGTATTACATAAAACCAGAAGAGATCATAAATATGCAGATTTCTTTTCATGAGCCCAGGGGAGGGACCTTTCATCACAACTCTTCCCAGCAACTCTCCCCACCACACTAAACCAGAGCAAGATACGGAGCGGTACTTGGCCAGAGAGATCCCACCTCTCAACAGCTGCAGTGTATGTCCCAGGTGGAGCGACAGTTTAAAAAGGGCACTGGTAGCCCAGTGAGAGGGGAAAAGGAGTTACAGGCTGCACCAGGAAGGGAGGTAGATGCCTGGAACTGTGGGCAAAGAGACTGCCACCTTGGTAAGGCCACTCTGGGAGCAGTGATGCATAGTGCCCTCCCTTTCCGCCCCACACACCCACTTTGAAGCTGAGAAGATAGGAGATTCCCCAAAGAATGGTACTTTGTCCCCTGGCAGATGAAGCGGAAACTACTAAAACTGTGACCACTCCTAAATGGGGGAACCCCAGCCTCCAGTGACCGGGGGCGGGAGGGAGAGAGTGTAAGTTGGGGTATACCAATGAGTGGTTTGGAAACTGTAACACTCCTTTATTTAGGACCCTGGGTCAGGACCTGGCGGAATGGGTGGTCCTGTGTCTCCCTCTTGTAATCCCTCTCCCCTCTGTTGTGACAGAACCCCAACAAGGGAAGAGGGAACACACAGGAGAAGCTAAGGCCTGCATATACAACCCAGACAGGCCCCTTCCAGCACAACCAGACTGAAAAGAACTGTTAAACCACTGCCTGACCACTAGGCCAGCTGGCTATCAGACTGACCTGCTACAGAGAATTTGAGTCCTGGTGTGATGATCTGAGCCCTCATTTGAGCTCTATCCATATGTGGGGACATTTTTTCGCCAAAATGTGTCAAGTTCAAGAAAAGCTGTTTTTTTCCCCCAGGGCTATAGCTCAGGAACACCTTGGTCAAATGGCTCCACATTTTGGATCACTGACCACACCCCAGACCCCCATGAGGCACACCAAATTTCAATTTTCAGAGTGGTAGCTGTGTTAGCCTGTATCAGCAAAAAGAGCGAGGAGTACTTGTGGCACCTTAGAGACTAAGCTCGTTCTTTTTACCAAATTTCAAGGCAATCGGCCTAACCATACAGATTTTAGAGCACTTAGAACATTTGAGCTCTAAACAAAGCTTGTCTTAACTGTAAAACAATAAATCTCAACATGCTTTTCAAGAACCGCATTGCTAAATACTTTCCATGCATTATCTTGTCCCCCATGCAGCCTAATGAAAAACTGTTTCTAAGTAAAAGTTTATTTTTCTAAGTTCTAAGAGCAAGGTTCAACAACTGTGAATTCCATGAGCCTTACACCTATTTTCACTACTACATAAAAACAAATTGATTTTTGTGATAAACTTAATATTAATTAAGAGAGTTTGGAAAGTACAAGTTATGTGTGTTCTTCAATGGAATCAAGGCACATTCCATTATTTATTTAGTATGAACAGTTTTATTATAAAGAAATGGGCATACCCCTGTTCTGTACATTTTTTGTAATACTTGGGGGTTAATCTTTTAGTGTTTATGAGACTGACTGTACTCACAGCAGCCTGTTTAGGTAGAAGCTGTTCTCATTTCCTCAAGCAGCATTGCCAATGCACCTCATTCCTGACCAGCATTCCCTGATACATAATCTTAAACTTCTCCTGATTAAAAATTATGAACTGTGTAAAAAATTGCTGGGTTTTTTTTAAAGGATACTGGGCTGAGACCCAACAAACGTATGCTACTTGTGACCCAGAGTCATATTTAAATCCTAACTTCCAGCTTTGTCTAGTTTTTAAACTAATTTTCCACATAGCTTTTGATCTTTAAAAGTCTCTCTTCCAAAAAATAATACAAACCAAAACCTTCTGTTACAGTAACCATTAGTTGTGTAAGGCCTATCTGCGATGCCCTGTTTGTTACATACAATTAATACAGCATGTAAGTAAATGTAATTCAAATCCAATAATTGGATATGGCACCAGAGTGGGAGGCAGGAGATCTAGGATCTAATCCCAGTTTTGTCATCGACTTGCTGTGATGCTCTGGGTAAGTCACTTCATCTCTCTGTACATCAGTTTCCCAATCTACAAAATGACAATAATAATCCTTACTCACCTTTGCCAAAAAGGCAGCCGACAAGACCTGCGCCCTAGTCAAGTGAGCCTTCACAATTGGTGGTGAAGGGATTCCCGCCAGGTCATAACAGGTACAAATGCACGAGCTGATCCAGGTGGAGAGCCGCTGAGTGGAGATCGGACGACCTTTCATGCGCTCGGCCAAGGCGATGAACAGTTGTGAGGACTTTCTGAATGGCTTAGTCCGCTCCAGGTAAAAAGCCAGAGCCCGTATCACATCCAGCGTGTGGAGGCGGTGCTCCTCACTGGAAGCATGAGGCTTGGGGCAGAGGACCGGCAGAAAAATGTACTGACCCATGTGATATGCGGAGACCACCTTCGGGAGGAATGAAGGGTATGGGCGGAGCTGGACCTTATCTTTATGAAACACCGTGTACAGGGGCGCATAGATCAGGGCCCTGAGTTCCGAGACCCGCCTAGCTGACATGATTGCAACCAGGAAGGCCACCTTCCATGAGAGATGTGACCAGAAGCACATGGCTAGCGTCTCAAACAGGGGCCCCGTGACACGGGCCAACACCAGATTTAGGTCCCACTGTGGGACTGGGGGCCTAACATATGGGAAGAGACGATCCAACCCCTTAAGGAATCGGCCAGTCGTAGCATGAGAGAATATCGAGTGGCCCTGCACCGGCGGCTGGAAGACCGATATGGCCGCCAGGTTCACCTTGACTGACGAGGGCACCAGGCCCTAGGCTCTAAGGTGAAGGAGGTAGTCCAGAATAAGATGGATTGGGCGGCCATTGGGAAAACGCCCCACTCGTCCACCCATCTGGAAAACCAAGACCACTTTGCCAAGTAGGCTCAGCGGGTGGAGGGCTGCCTGCTTTCCAGCAGGATGCGTGAACCCCTTCCAAGCACGTCCTTTCCTCCCTACCTAACCATTCAGCAGCCATGCCATGAGGTGGAGTGCCGCTAATTGGGGTGGAGGAGGCAGCCCTAATCCTGGGAGAGCAAGTCCGCGCGGGATAGCAACGGCCACAGCGGGACGACCACCTGGCCCGTGAGGGTCCCGGGCCATGCTGAGGCAATCAGAAGGATCTGGGCCTTGTATGTCTTTATCTTTTCCAGGACCTTGCCGATCAGCGAGAACAGGGGAAAGGCATAGAGAAACTGGCTTGACCAGAACAGGAGGAAGGCATCGAAGATAGCACCCCATCCCAGCCACCCCGGAGCAGAACCAGGAGACAGCGACGGTTCTGCCAAGTCATGAACAGGTCCACCTGAGGAGTTCCCCACACTTGGAAAAGTCTATGCACCACCTCTGGGTGGAGAGACCACTTGTACTGAGAGGAGAAGTCCCTGCTCAAGCGATCCGCCCGCGCGTTCCGGGCGCCCAGCAGATGGAAGGCCTGTAGGCAGATGTTATGGGCTATACAAAAGTCCCACAGCCTGAGGTCTTCGTGGCAGAGGATGGAGGATCAGGCCCTGCCTTGCCTGTTGATGTAGAACATTGAGGCTGTGTTCTCCGTGAGGACCCTGACCACCCGGCCCTCCAGGTGTGAGCGGAAGGCCATGCACGCCAGCCGTACTGCCCTGAGCTCCTTGATGTTTATGTGGAGGGTCAGATCCTGAGCCAACCACAGACCTTGGGTCTGAACGTTCCCCACATAGACCCCCCATCCCAGGTCTGATGCATTGGACACCAGTTCCAGCAATGGGGCCCTGCCCCTGAATGGGACCCCTTGGAGCATGTTTCTCGGGGAGGACCACCACCATAGGGAGGTGATCACTGGCTTGGGCACTGTGAGGACTTTGTCCATCCTGTCCCTGGCCTGGGAGAACTCCGAGGCCAACCAGAGCTGGAGGGGCCTTATCCTGAGTCTGGTGTGACAGACCACATATGTGTACGCCGACATGTGACTCAAGAGCTGGAGGCACGCTCTGGCTGTTGTCACCGGAAACCTTGTGACCGTGTCGATGAGCCCTTCAGGGTCTTGAACCTGTCCGGTGGGAGGGAGGCTCTGGCCGACAAGGCGTCCAGGACTGCCCCAATAAACTCTATGTGCTGAACTGGGATTAATGTGGACTTGGTGTTGTTTACCAACAGGCCCAAAGTGATACATGTGGACAGAAGGAGCGCCACGTGATCCTGCATCTGTGACCGGGAGCTGCCCTTGACCAACCAGTCGTCCAGATAGGGGAAGATCTGGACCCCGCAGTGCCTGAGGTAGGCCACTACCACCGACATACATTTCGTGAATACCCTGGTGGCAGTGGACAGGCCAAATGGGAGGACCATAAATTGGTAATGTTCCTGCCCCACCGTGAAATGGAGGAAGCATCTGTTCCCCTCAAAGATATGAATGTGGAAATAAGCGTCCCGCAGATCAAGAGCGGCGTACCAGTCTCTGGGATCCAGGGAGGGAATGATGGAAGCCAGGGAGACCATGCTGAACTTGAGCTTCACTATGTACTGGTTCAGGCCTTGCAGGTTCAAGATGGGCCTGAGCCCCCCTTTGGGATAAGGAAATAGCGAGAGTAGTACCCCTTGCCTTTGAACTCCCCCGGTACCACTTCCACCACTTCTAGGCCCAGGAGCCGCCCCACCTCCTGCTCAAGCAGAGCCTCATGCGAGGGGTCCCCCAGTAGGGGCAGGGGTGAGGAGGAAGTAAATTGGGGGGTGTAGCTCCGGGGCATGGTGTTGAGGACCCATCGGTCTGATGTCAGCCTCGACCACTCCAGGAGGAAAGCACACAACCGATTGGAGAAGGGAAGCTTTATTGAGGGTGGATCCCTGAGGAGAACTGGCAGGGTGCCCCCGGGCATCCCATCAAAACCGCCTTTTCCCTGCTTGCTTGCCCTTGGAGGACTCAGGCTGGGGGGGCAGGCTGAGACTCCCTCTGTGGGTGCCTCTTATAGTCCTGTGACTTCTTATAAGAGGTCTCATATTTTGAATGGGTGGCCTGAGCGAGAGTCTGTGGCGGCTTGAATTTAGGATTAGCCGAAGCCAGAACATCGAGACCCAGAGTCTGGAAAGTCATGCAAGAGTCTTTCAGGCCATGCAGCTTTGTATCTGTTTGTTTTGCAAACAGCTGTCAAACGGGAGGTCCTGCAGGGAGGTCTGCGCCTCACTGGACAGCCCAGAGAGCAGGAGCCATGACGCCCTTCTCATGGACACCACCGCGTGGCTGTCTGCTGCATCCGAAGCTGCCTGGCAGCCGCTGTGCCCTCCTCTACCAGCGCTTTGAACTCCTTCCTGTTGCGCTCCTGGAGGTAGTCCTAAAACTTGGGCAGGGAGACCCACAGATTGAACTCATGCCGGCCCAGGAGAGCCTAGTGGTTTGCCACCCAGTAACTGGAAGCTCAAGGACGAATACATTTTTCTTCCAAATGAGTTCAGTCTCCTTGAATCTTTATTTTGTGGGGTAGGAGCTGGTTGGCCCTGCCGTTCCCTGTGGCTGACCAACTCGACTACCAGGGAGTTAGAAGCAAGGTGGATGTATAAGTATTCATGCCCCTTGGAAGGTACAAAATACTTGCATTCCACTCTCTTAGAGATGGGGGCCAATGAGGCTAGGATTTGCCACAGGGCATTTGAAATTTTTGCCACCCCTTCGTGGAGAGGCAAGGCCACCCTGCCTGGTGCCAAGGAGGACAGTACATTAAACAGGGAGTCCGAGGGCTCCTCCATCTCCTCTGCTTGGAGGTGGAGGCTTGATGCTACCCTTTTTAAGAGTACTTGGTGGGCCCTAAAGTCCTCCTGAGGGACAGAGGGAGGAGGAGCCATAATCACCTCATCCGACGAGAGTGAGGAGGCTGGCGCGTTACTCTGTTTGTCCACCAGCACCAAAGAGTCCACAACCTTGTCGGTCTCTGGGCACGGTGCCAAGGATGTACGTCCCACGGACTCCTTCCTCAGAGGTCTGGAGAGGGAAGCCGATGGTTCTTCTGAGGCTCTGGCCACCGAGCGAGCCTCCACCGGGGGCAGTGTCGGGGGCCACGGTACCCACTGGTACCATTGGGCTGGCAATGGGGCCCGGTGGCACTGCACCTGTTGTGGCATCGGCGGAGCCAGTTGTTCAGCTGGGCTGGCCTGGCCCAGCCCATAGATGGACAACTACGAAGGGAGGCTGGGCTGACATACAACCTGCCACTGTCCCTGGACCAGGAGGAGCGGGGTGCCGGAAGTGATGCCAACCACGGGATCACGATCCCGAAGTGGAGGACCGCTACTGTCAGTAACAGGTGCTCCGCGATCAGATCCAGCGGGCGGACCTGCGACGGCAAGACGACGGCGATCAATGCCTGGGGCTGCGGAGGGGGTGCTATGACGGGGTCCTGGAGCGGGAAAATGAATGGGAACGACATCGACGTTCATGCGGTGATCGGCTGCAATAGCCCCTCCGAGACGAGGACCTTTGGCGTCGTCTGCCTTGGTCCCATCAGCATTCGCTCCTTGAGGTGGAGCAGTGCCGAGAGTCTCAGTCAGACAGAAGCCAACCAGACAGCCTGGGTGATCCATGTGGACTTTTCCCTGAATGGACGCTGGGCGGTGAACAGCGTCGGGAACGTTCCCTCGACCAAGACCGGTACTGAGCTGGGGGTGTCTGTGGAGATCCCAGCAACAGCTTGCCTCTGGAGTGCGGGGCCAACATCGGCGGTGCTCCTGGTACCGACATGGACATAACCTCCCGGGCTGCTTGCAGGGCTTCCGCTGTGGAGGGCATCTGGACATCTGGGGAGGCCTGCTCTGAATGGTCTGGGCTACTCCACTCGGCTTGAGTCGGAGGCCTAGAGGCCGGTGGGGATCGTGGGCTGCCCAACATGGGTCTAGCCTCTGTCCCGGGTTTACTCCAGTGCCACGGTGAAGAAGACCTCTTCCTAGCCTTCTTGGCATGCCCCGGGGATGGGGAGTGGTGCCGACTAGTCGATGGCGCCAAAGGGTTGCCGCGCACCGACACCACGGTGCCTGGTGCTGACTTGGAGAGGTGCACCGGAGCCGGGGTCAGCACCGACTCCAACAGAATAGCCTGGAGCCTAATGTCTCTTTCTCTCTTGATCTGAGGCTTAAACGACTTGCAAATCTTGCAGCAATTGCTGAGATGGGTTTCCCACAAACAGCGTAAACAGTCCGTGTGCATATCACTCACTGGCATAGATCGCCTACAAGTGTCGCACATCTTAAAATCCAGGGCATGGGGCATTGCCCAGCCCGGGCGCTCTATCTAAACTAAACTAATGAAACAACTAACTAACTACAGGTACCAAACACTGAATGAACAAGCAGTTTTGGGGACGAGCTACAGCAAAGCACCTTCACTAGTGGCAAGAAGGAACTGAGGGTGGGGGGGAGCACGCAGCGCCCCTTATACCACACCATGGAGGTGCCACTCCAGGGGTCATGGGTGGCGCTCCCCTACTGGTACTGCTAGGGGAAAAACTTCCAGCACCGGTGCACATGGCAAGCACGAACACCTATTCTGGAATACACATGAGCAATCACTCGAAGAAGAACTAGCCAATTACAAAAGCAGTTTCTCCTCCCTTGGTGTTCACACCTCAACTGCTAGAAGAAGGCCTCATCCTCCCTGATTGAACTAACCTCGTTATCTCTAGACTGATTCTTGCCTGAATATTTATACCTGCCTCTGGACATTTCCACTACATGCGTCTGACGAAGTGGGTATTCACCCACTAAGGCTTATGCTCTAATACGTCTGTTAGTCTATAAGGTGCCACAGGACTGCTGAACTTGAACTTGCAAACTAGATACAATTAACTGTGGTTTAAACAAAGACTGGGAATGGTTGGGTCATTACACCAATTGAATCTATTTCCCTATGTTAAGTTCTCCTCACACCTTCTATGGGCCATCTTAATTATCACTTCAAAAAGTTTTTTTTCCTCCTGCTAACGATAGCTCATCTCAATTGATTAGACTCTGCCTGTTGGTATGCATACTTCCACCTTTTCATGTTCTCTGTATGTATAAATATCTCCTGTCTGTGTGTTCCATTCTATGCATCCGAAGAAGTGAGCTTTAGCTCACGAAAGCTCATGCTAAAATAAATTTGTTAGTCTTTAAGGTGCCACAAGTACTCCTGTTTTTTTTACAGGACTCTTTGTCGCTTTTTACATGCATATAAAAATAGATTACAATAAGTCCCCCATTAAGCAATGCATTGCATTTATTACTATTTTACAAGATAGTGTGCTTCTCCTGGCAGGATATTTATTGAGCTGCCTAAAATGTCATTTACAGCAGGCTATTTATGTGATGATGTTTCTATCACGCTGAAATTTCTATCTCTAAGACCTTTTTCTTCTCCAAGGAGAAAAATTATTTTGCAGACTAAACTAGAAGTTTCTCAGTGATTTAAGGAAAGGGATTTGACATTTCTTTTCTTTAATGTAAAATTATTTCATTTTTTTAGCATTCAATTACCTATGTTAACACTAGAGAGAGATCTAACTAATTTTATATAGTATATTACACCAAAAAACTACACTGAAAACATTAAGGTTTCAAAGTCAACCATTCAAAAATTAGGATTGCCTAAGGTTGCCCATGCAACCTTGACTCAGTCTCCTTGTGCGTATGCATTATGATACAGTCTTTAATTACATGTTCACATATGTTTTTTTCCACTGGACCCCTGCCTCATTCAGTAAAGGATGGACAGTACTCACTTAATTAGCAGCACTTCAGTATTTTATCTTCATTGCTCAATGTGTAGCCCTATATCTTATTTACTGCACACTATTCAAACTCTGCTCTGAGATGTAATTATTAATTTCCTCATGTTTTTTTTTTATGGTGCTCATCACTATATTATCTGAGAGCTTCACAAACACTGATTAATTAATCTTCACATCATCCCTCTGAGAGTGGGCGGGTGGGTGAGTATATCCCCATTTTACAGTTGCAGAATAGAGGCATACAGAAATTAGGTAAAAAAATATTCATTAATGTTGAGTGCACAATTTGAGGCTTAGGACCTGATTTTTCAGAGTACTTAGCATTAAAGAGCACTTTCTGTGTTCAAGATACAGCTCTCAGTGACTTCAAGTGTAGCTGTGAGTGCTGAGAACGTCTGCAAACACTAGGGTCTCAAGTTGGACACCTAGAAAAGTAGAAACACACAACTAATGAAAAGTTTGGTTTGGGACAGGAACTCTGTTGCAGAGGCAGGTATAGAATTCAGTTCTTCAGACCCTGAGACCATTCTTTCTCTTCCTGCAATCCCTTGCTTTATTCACCACACACCTTACAACTTCTGTAAAAATTTGAACAAGGGGTCCTACAGACAACAGCCTCCTTCACTACATAACCCTGATTCATCCTCAGTGTACAGACCATTTTCTGCACTGAATGTGGCAGGGACCCTATGGAAAACACAGTATGTGATCGTGCAGTTTAAAACTGTATCATAAGGCATATACTTAAGGAGACTGAATTAAAGTTGTAAGGCAGCCACCGGGATACACACTTTGGCAGTGGGTTTTACAGATATTTTTGGACAGCAGAGGAATGGTGAAACTCAGAAGTCTTGCTCACCATTCCAGGTTCTGGAGCAGAGTGCGCTCTAATGGGCACAGACGCTTCTGCCCCATCCCTCCAGCCTGTGGCAGTCCAGGCTCTCCCCAGAGCACCAGTCCCTCATTCCAGTCTATCCCCCTGCCCCCTACTTACTCATTGTCCCAGTCTCTGCCCTCCTCAGCTCTTTATTCCATTTCCAGTCTCCTCACCCAGCCAGTCCTAGTCTCCCTGCCCTCCCCTCCCATGTTTCTCATCCAGTCTCAGTCATCCCCCACACAGTGGCTCCTACTCCTCTCACTCTCTCCTGTTTCCATCTCTATGCTCTCATGCCCAGTCTCCTTGCCTAACAAGTCCTAGTCTCTCTCCAAGCCAGCTCTCAGTTCCACTCTGACCTCCCGACAGGCTCCTTGTCCCAAGATACTCACTCTGCTTCCACCACCCCACATCCAGCTTGTTTCCTCTGCAGTCAAGTCAATCAACTTCCTCCTCCTTGATGCCTGGGAGCTGGCATGAGGAGGACTGAGAATACAGGAGAGGCAGACAGTCTCCCTAGTCTCAGTTCCTGTGCCCAGGGCCACAGTGGCCCTCACCATCCAGAAGGAACAATTGCAGGGAAAGTCCTGCTCAAACTCGGCGTTCCTGGGATGGAGTATGCTCAGTACAGAAGGAATATTTGGACAATTTAGCTGCTAAATTCCAACTGAACATGTGTGAACTGAGACTTTTCAAAGACTCATAACTTGGCCAAATTTGGATAGGTTTTCACAAAAATGGCAAAAGGCACATCCCTGACACCAGGGCAATCCCCCTGCCAGTTTCAAATTCCAGCTCCAAAGCATGGAGTTGCTAGAGCTTCTCAGTGAAACAGCTGTGAAAAATTCTTAAATGCAAGCAAAACAGCATATTTTTTTTCTTCCTAATTTTGTTCTCAAAAATGGCAGAGCCATTTCTGCTGGAACTTTGCCAAAAAATTCAGCTCGAGGCAGACAGCTGGCATGGAAACTTGCAGACTAAATGGTATGTATTTGGCAAAGCTATAAGCAACTGAAAAGAGAATCTCATAATGAGAAATGTCGGACAACCTTAACTGTAGGTGGTACCATGAGCTCCGCCTATAATTAATACCTCCTGTGACAGGACTGTCTGTTGCTCAGGATGAGGGCAGCCAGTGCAACAATGCATTGGCTACATACCACAAAGTAGCCAGTCTGCACAACATTAAGAGACCCCATTCAAGTCCAAGGTCTTTGATGATGTGAAACAAACCATATAATAAGTGTTCAAAACCAAAGCAGCATACCTAATGCAGCACAGAAACGAAAATCAAATGTCTAACAGCTAAAGGAAATAAAACAGATCAATAACATTTTCCTTTCCACAATCCTGCATATGGACAACCAAGCCAAAGTGAGTGGACATAGGGAAGACAGAAATGGGAACCTCGCTTGTAAATGATTCCTTCCTTTTATCTGGCTTGCTAGCCCAAACGAACCTTGTTGTGACCATAAAACAGCCACCTGTCACCTTGGCAAGTGGTTGCCAGATATATCCCTATATGATCGCCAGCACTCACTCCCAAACACATCTTCCAGTGGCTGCTGTTGGTTGGGTGGCTACACAACAATCTCTCCTTCACAGGAGGACCATACAGTTGTCCATGCTATGTGTGACACATAAAGAACATGACTGCTATATGCACATTCCTCTTCCCCCCCTTTTTCACAGTACTGACATTACTGACTGCTGACTTCTCTCAACATCAGTCTTATATGTGTCTTTGAACTATATGTGTAAATTAATGTTCCACCCTAGTGCATTTATTCAATAAATTAGAATGTAATACAGTGTCACAAAGTTCTAAAAAATTCTAGAGGCTTTGAAAGTCTGTGTAATATATTTTTGCACTTAGCAGGACTATTAAAAATACATTAGTTAATAATTATTTTATTTTTCCCAGTAGTAATTGGGGGAAGCACATAAACAATTACATATTTTTATGGAAATTCAAACCCAAAGACTCAACTTCTTAGGGTTTGTCCCCTCTCTCCCTCCACCCCACCCCCACTCCTTTTTAAACCAGAAAAATACTTCTTGGCACTCATTTGTGTTTTCAACATTGTCCTGACATCTGTTCTTAAAAAGCACAGTGAAAGGGATGCTTTTAATTACAAACACAAATAAAATATGGTAACACTCTATTTTTCTGTACTAGGGAACTGCTAAGTAATAGGAATTTTCATGACTACGTTCTATTATGCTGGCACATGCAAAACTTAGGAACATTCATTCTTTCTAGTTTGACAACACTTAAAAGAGAAACACTGCTTCTACCTTCCTCTAGGATACTTCAGGTCTCATATACAATGAACACTATCATTCAACTGTGTCAATTGGAAAACAGTTATTTAATGTTGAGTTCTCTTAAACAGAGACATTTGGGTAGCAGCTTTAGCATGTGAACAAAAGGTCACTGGGGCCTTTAATACAGGTTTCAGACATATTTCACTTGAGATGCTTCTACCAGGAAGTTGCCATAGTATTTTGAATCCTCATCTTTACATCTAAATGTCTATTAGCCTATCAAGTAATTTACAGAAGTCCTGAATCCCATACCCATATATCTGATTGAAAATAACACCTAACTTGGGTGCCTAAGGATAGGCTTGTAAACCATTAACTAGTAGTGACCTAATTTTCACAGATGCTGAACACCAGCAGCTCCAGTTGACTCCAAGAAATGGTGGGGGCTCAGCCTGAACTGAGAATCAGGCTGCATTTGTTTAAGTGCCTAAATATGGATTTAAGTGTCTAATTTTAGGCATCCAAGTTTCAAAATGCCATTTCACTCTATACTTTCCTTAAAACATGATAAAAGGAAATTTCCCTATGCTCATTTCAGGTAATATATTCCATTTTACACTGCACTGTACCTTCAATCTAGATAAATATAAATAAAATATTACCACTTTAGTGCTAAGTATAGAATGAGCGGTCCGGAGGTTTAAGTTCTAGTGCCAGCTCTTCTGTAGACTTACTTTGTGAACGCTGGTAAACCACTTACTCTCTCTGTTCCATGGTTTCCCCATCTGCAAAATGATTGTTGCAAGGCTTAATTAATATTTGCAATGTTTATTAAGTGCTTTGAGATCCTCTCATTAAGGTTACACAGAGCTACAAAATATTATTACCAAGATTACTTTGACTGTAAGCTTTTTGGAGCAGAGATTACCTTTTTGTTCTGTGTTTGCACCGCACTTAGCACAACGGGGCTGGGGCCATGACTGAGGTGCTTAGGCACTATCCCAATATAAATAATAATAATTCAGAAATATTTTAAACAATATACATTACCAACATTAACTTAATCAGGAAGGCTGTCTGACTAGCCCTGGTGGATTACATATTCTACAAGAATCTTGAACTAAATGATTACGAAAGTTATAGATGAATAATCTTATACCAGATATAATGCCAAACACAGTGTAAAATTCCTCACACAGCTCAGCTAGTGAACTTTTCAGACCTGGCCTGCAGCATCCTATGATAATGGGGCCAAATTTTGGCCTGGATCAAAGTTTTGGGCTTCTCTTGAACACAGATGGACACCTATACCAAAATGGTGTGGTAATTTCAAGAAGAGAGCAGAGATAAACTCCTTTTCATGTGTGACCCAATTCTGAAGTTGAACCTAGGTCTCTATTTTTAAAACTCAATGTACTAAACTTCAAGCAGCTTCCCAGTCTTACTCACTGCAGCTGTTCTAAATTATAAGTTTAGATAATGCACTTCAATTTTCCTCAGCTGTTTATCTGTTCCTTCTTTAAAGTGTACTTCTACTGTGGAAAGTAACCATGTAAAAAGAGCACCTTGTAACTCGATAGACATGATTCCTTGTCTGTATTTCGAGTCATATTGGCTTATTTTACTGACTAAAATGCTGACTACTATGAGCACTGCACAGCTAATACAACTGTGGGAAACAGAACTAGATTCTCTTCTGCGTCATCCACTGTCAGTAGAATTCTTAGCTAAATTGCGACTGCAGAACCTCTATTGCTGATGATATGTAAACAAGAAAAATCCCAGTTTGATTTCAAGATTCCAGGTTGAGTTGGCAGGACTAATGTTAGGAAAAAAATTTTTTTTACTTGTCATTTGAGTAGATTTGATCTGGAAGTCATTAAGAGATAGAGTCCAACAATGCCATTTGTACAAAATCACTTTTCAGAATAGATTAACACATTAGAAAGTGTCTGTCAGTCTTCTGTGTTCAACAACACATGAATACCCGCCCTGAAGTTCTGCAGATGTTGTTGCTTTGGTGTTCCTTTGTGCAATGTACAGGCTGAGGCATAAGAGCAGCTTGTCCTTGCATGGATACATTATCTGGAAGATTAAAGTGCTTTGGCTGCTCACTGGCAGCTGAGTGCTCCATACTGAAATGAAGGTAAATTTTACTTTGTTTTGATTTCATATTCTCTATGTTCTGAATGCAGCTTGCCTCAGGTACCCCCTGCCAGAAGCACCACTAATATTTTAGTATCAGAGGGGTAGCCGTGTTAGTCTGGTTCTGTAGAAGCAGCAAAGAATCCTGTGGCACCTTATAGACTAACAGATGTTTTGCAGCATGAGCTTTCGTGGGTGAATACCCACTTCTTCGGAAGCTCATGCTGCAAAACATCTGTTAGTCTATAAGGTGCCACAGGATTCTTTGCCACTAATATTTTAGTAAGAGCATAAATTATTGAAATAAGAGATGGAAAAGACCTATAAAATCATCCTGGCCACTGCCTGGCAATGCAGATTATTCCTTATAGAATATTTTCAGCCTTTGTCCAGTCTAGTTTTAAATGACTCAAGTGATGGCACTTCCTCCACTTCCCTTGGGTGATTATTCCAGTTTAACAGCTCTCAATAGAAAGTCATTTTTCCCGATACTCTGTTTAAATTTTCTTTAGTTCATGTTTATACAGTAGAAGCTCAGAGTTATGAACACCTCGGGGATGGAGTTTGTTCGTAACTCTGAAATGTTCCGTAACTCTGAACAAAATGTTATGATTGTTCTTTCAAAAGTTTACAACTGACCCTTGACTTTGCTTTGAAACTTTACTATGCAGAAGAAAAATGCTGCTTTTAACCATCTTAATTAATATGAAACAAGCCCAGAAAGTTTCCTTACCTTGTCAAATCTTTTTTTTTTAACTTTCCCTTTATTTTTTTTTAGTAATTTATATTTAACACAGTACTGTACTGTATTTACTTTTTTTTTTGCCGGGGGGGGGGGGGGAGGAAGGGTGTCTCTGCTGTTGCCTGATTACGTACTTCTGGTTCCAAATGAGTGTGTGGTTGACCAGTCAGTTAGTAACTCTGGTGTTCATAACTCTGAGGTTCTACTGTATCGTGTTGGTTGCTGATTTAAATCCTGCCATAGACATATGGCTCACAAATTAACACTTCTTGCAATAAAAGAATTATACAGTCTCAGAGTGAAGAGATGTTGGACAAAATACTGTGCCGTAATTCAGAGGTTTAGATTTGTTACCATACAGTGCATGTAACAGATGTCTCTCCAGCAGCTTACTTTTCTGCTCTGTCTAGTTTGGGTTGCAGCATAATTGTCTTGGGCTGTTATGCAATGTTTTATGCTTCTCAGCTGCAGACACCAAACCTTGAGGTGGGGGGCTAGGAAAGATAATACATATCTTGCTATCCGGTGTTGTGCAAAACTGGATTGACAGAACAGTTTTAATGTCTGACTTTCAGAAAGGGTGGAAGAAGAAATTTACTGTAACAAATTGATAGCTATGACAGTAGCAATGAAAGTTTCTGTTTTTTAGGACCAAATGGTTTGGAGGTTTCCTTAAAGAGATAATGGATATCTTTCATTTAAGAAATGAAAAATAAATCTATTTATCTGCTTTAAATTGTAACAGTCACAATCCTGTATTTCCCATTTTCTAGTTGTACAGTATTTGGAGGCAGGTAGTTACTGCACTGAAATGTCAAATGCTTGTTACAGTTCCCCACACAAAAACAGATGGCTATGAATTTGGCCCCACATATCTCTTACCAATTTAAAATTTGTATTACTGTAGTATCTGGGCTTTACAATAAGAAATTAACAAACATATGTATCCTAATAGTTAATAATAAAACAAATATTTTTCACTGATAATACTTATATCCAACTGCAAAAAGTTGGGCAACGTGCTGTGCTGTCAGCATGCAACTAGCATGCCAGCTTCTATCATCACTGTGTAATACCACAGAGAAGGTGGATGGTAGTATATAGGGAGCATTTGTAGTCTTAGGCAAAGCCTGACTCTGTAGCTTTGTAGTAAAAGGAATTCATATTTATTCCTGGATTAACTCTGCTGAAGTCCATGGTACCCCAGGAATTCATTTGGGCAAATGAGAGATGCGTATAGCAGGTTACCCAGTTAACAATCAATGATGATGACAATATCATCCAAATACATGAAAAGGGCTCAGAGAAATTAATTAATTTCCTATATGTTCAAAAAAAAAGTATCATCTTTATTTTCCTACCATAACCATAAATATGCAAGTCAAACTCCACCTATTATTGGAGTTAATGAATGGGGGTTAATGCAAGGTGGTGTGGTGTTGTTTTGTTGTTGATAAAGCATATAGAGTGTCAGAACCTGTTGTTGTTGTGATTAGACCTGCAGAGAACTTGATGTCTGCCCTTTTGAGAAAGGCCTGTGACAAATCTGCTACTAATATGTTATTACTCTATCTGTTAAATTAATTATATTTGCTGATATCAAGTTATATGCTTATGGTCAACCTGGATTCACGACAGTCATGCTCTGCCACATCGTGTAGGAGTAGGAGACTTGAGCTTGGGAACATCTTCAGGAGTCCTGCTCTCAAAATTTGAAATATAGGAGAGCTAGCAACATTGCTGCTCCTCGAGCTAAGTGAAATTCAGAATTTCCATCCTGTGGGAAATTCCAATATTTCAACATTTGTTTTTGTCCCAAACTGGGAGTTGGTTCAACATTAAACTGCATTACTGTAATGTGGTGCATTACCTGTTGAGAGTTGTAGTTTGGGAGTCTGATGCCCACATTCACACCTGTGGGCAGAGCCCCCTGGCCCTACTATATTTCCCATGATGCATCTGCATCCACAAGACTCCCATGATGCACTGTGCAGGTTGATCAGAGGAGTGTTAGCATTGCATCTAGGAAGATACAGTTTAATGTTGAACTGACTACACGTTTCAGATCAGTTCAACAAAATGATATTCTGATTCAGGTCAAACCACCTCAAAATGGAATACTTAATTTAGATTTTCCCAACATCAAAATCAAAACTTTTTGGCAAAATTTAAGTTTTCCTGTGGATTTTGCAGAAACAATTGGAAAGTCATTCTGACAAACATTCTTGACCTGCTCTAGCACCTACAACTATACTTGCAGGAAAAATGGGTAATTGCGATCATGATGAAGGCTCTAGATTGTGTCTCCACTACCTCTTTTTTGGGAAATCTCCACTGGTGATAGTGCAAATGAATGGGAGCACAAAAAGGGACCAGGAGTCCTCCTTTCCAGAAACTGAACAAATGGTGCCCAGGAGCAGTTGACATCAGTAGAGAGATAAGAGGTTACGAGTGAAGGAAAAAAGCTAGAATGAGGAGGTGATGCCTCAAAAAATTACTATTGTTGAATATGCAGATCCAGGATCATTTTAAGTTTCCCTTTTTGCAGCACATTGAGCGTTGCCCTGGTGCTGAGAAGTAAGAATTTTACTTAAATCTTATCAACAATCAGAAAAAGTGGTCATCCACTATTCAGGTGGATCCTTCCCTCAAAAAGACATATGGTATTAGCCCCATCAAAAACATTATCTACATTTGTATTGGCCCTTAGTCCTGAGAAATCCAGAGTCATGCCCCAGAGGAAATCAAATGCATAAGAAAGGAACCTTCCTATGGCTTAATGGCTTGGTAACATTCTCTCTTACAAATTAACATTTTATAATCATTTGTGAGTGTTGCAGTGTAGCATTCTTTTGATCCTCCTACTGGGAACACAGGGCGGCAGTGGGGAAGGTACTTATGCTCAAGATCCCATTATCTTAGCCATACTGGGAAGACTAAACTCAAGTTGTTCCTTCTGCCGAAGATGCTACTGTGAAGCTGTTTAGCCTGTTTAAATTTGATGTGTATTCTCATGCTCTTGCAACACCTGACATATAGTGAATGAACCCAGGCTTGTAAAACACAGTGACTCACTGTTCATTTAAGAAATAGTCTCGCCAGTTCAGAAATTCAAGGTAGGACTCGATTTCTGGAAAAGTGAGCGTATGCCCTATTTTTTCTGCTTTGTGATATTTATATTGCAGGTGGGCTTGAGCCAAAAAGTCTGGATTATGATTCTGTCTCCAAAAGTTTGGGGCATACAGTCTGAATTCATCTTTAAGTTATATATGCTTTGTGTGCACGTGTGAATCTGTGTGTATTATCGAAGTGTCAGCAGAGGTTCCATTCAGATTTTCACATAAAAACTAACATCCCTCTGTCTCTCTCATTCTAATGACTGAATTCAATCTCCAAATGTGGCACAATAACTTTTCATGGGTCAGTCGCATTTTCTTTGAACCTTTTTTGATTAAAATATTTACTGGCTATTGCAAAGGAAACATTTTAAAAGGCTTCCTTTTTGAAAATGTTCCAGTTTCTTCTCATACCTGTGGATTTATATGTCTAAAACTCAATCTCCCAAACTCCATACTTCACATGCACATTGTGATACCATCTCAGACATAAGCCACTTTTGTAATTTTATTGCGTTTAGTTAGAAGAACTGATTGAACTATGCAAAGCTTCGCTGATGGAACTGCTCTGACTCACCAGGTACTGCCATTTTCTGAAACTGTCAACCTACTTCCTGGTCTCATCAGCTCTGCTCAACACAGAGAGGCTATAGAACCAGGAAGACAGGCTCTGGAGTGTGGGCTCTGGGGATCTCTTAAATCCCACTGAGGATTATGGGATGAACAGGTACATGGATGGAGCAGTCCTGTATTCTATTGCTTATCTTCTTTACTCATTGTAGTACAGTACAGTGTATGTGGCACCAAAGACATAGCATAAAAATACACAGCCAACTTTGAAGATCTTCAAAACTTAACTCTTCCTCCTGATTCATTACATTACATTAACAAAATCAGGCAATTTTACAGCCCAGTAGCCCAGTTCAGCTGACATGGAGCCAGCTTCAGGTGTTTAATAGCAGTGTAGATTGGTCTAAATGACACGTTAGTTGGGTTCATTGAGAAGTGCTCTCAGAAGCAAACAGCAATAGGAATCTAGAAACCAAACAATCTCTACCTCTACTTCTAATTCTGTATTCTTCTGTGTCTCTGATGAAAGTTCGGTTCTGAGTACAGTAAAGAAAGGTCTATTGATAAATCTAATGCATCTTTTGGAGTATGATGCTCTTGAATTTTCAGACTAAGGCAGTTCTGCTCAAACTCTAAAGCTCCCCTTCACAAGTCATCTCTTTTTAACCTTAGACACTCAGATTGTTTAGAGCAGTGGTTCTCAACCAGAGGTATGTGTACCCCTGGGGGTACACAGAGGTCTTCCAGGGTACATCAACTCATCTAGATATTTGTCTAGTTTTCAGGGCCGGCTCCAGGGTTTTTGCCACCCCAAGCAGCAAAAAGAAAAGACGAAGAAGAAGAAGAAAAAGCCGTGATTGAGATCTGCAGCTCTACTGCCGCCGCTTCCCTCTTTGGTGGTGGGTCCTTCGCTCCGAGAGGGACCAAGGGACCCGCCGCTGAATTGCCGCTGAAGACCCAGACGTGCCGCCCTCACCGTTGGCCGCCCCAAGCAGCTGCTTGCTGGGCTGGTGCCTGGAGCCGGCCCTACTAGTTTTAGAACAGGTGACATAAAACGCACTAGCGAAGTCAGTACAAACTAAAATTTCATACAGACAATGACTTGTTTATATTGGTCCATATACTATACACTGAAATGTAAGTACAATATTTATATTCCAATTGATTTATAATTATATGGTAAAAATGAGAAAGCAAACTATTTTTCAGTAATAGTGCTCTGTGACACCTTTGTATTTTTATGTCTGATTTTGTAAGCAAGTAGTTTTTAAATGAGGCAAAACTTGGGGTAACGCAAGACAAATCAGACTCCTGAAAGGGGTACAGTTGTCTGGAAAGGTTGAGAGCCACTGGTTTAGAGCAGTATTTGGGTCTCTAGGTTAGGTTTTGTTTGTTTTTTTTTGTTTTACAGGATTCCTAGGCATCTGGTTTCCCTTCTCTACTTAGCTCTAAAGAGCACTTATGCCAAGAGAGTTATTAATCTCTTCTCTGAGAATCTAAACAAGGTTAAACAGCACTGTGGTAAACATGTCTGTGTCAGGTCTACACAAACACTCCAGCTGTTGCTAGCCCAGGTGGAGGTGCACTGGTGTTACAGCAAAAGTGGGAGAATTCCCTAAAATCCTCAGTGTGAAGGCAACCCTAGAAGAATGGTAATTTTTACACTGAGGAAAAAATGACATCCCAGACTATGCTATTCAGACTCTTCTCTTACTGGATTTACTATGGAGCAAGATTGAAGTGACTGCTCCTTTGGCATGTTCCCCAACAGGAAGCAGCATAAAAGGAAGAATTCTTATTAATAAAATACCACTTATTGTGTCTTTCACATAAAAATACAAGAGAACTCTTCACAGCTAATCAGTCTACAGGTGCAGTACCCCATAGCTGGACAATTGATGTGGCAATCCCAATCCCATCTACATATCAGCTCTTTCTCAAGCTACATAGCCTGAAATCCTCCCCCAGGATTACACCCATTGTGTTTATATGCAGACAGGAGCTCTGAGGCCTCACTTGCCATCAGCTCAATCTCTTCTGAGCCACACCACAGGTCAAGCTCATCAATGTTCAGGGGCAATCTCCCAATTCATTTACTCCCCACCTCCTGCCTGCATTTCATTTATCAATTTTTAAGAAGTTCTACTCATCATGTTATACATTTATCAATAGGGATTTTTTATACAGTTTTTTAAATGTCATTTGCACAGAATGACAACAGGCTAATTCTGCTCCCACTGAAATCCATGTAAGTTTTGCTCCTACTTTCAATGGGAGAACTAGTGGACACAACATTTTTGAAAGTGGGTCCCTATAGATTGGAGAAGGTTTTCACCATTACCTTCTTTTATATGCCATACTGAACGTTGTCTAGATTATGCTATACTGCATACCCTTCATAGAAATAATTTTCCTGGGCTGTTTGTCTACTATACTCAGAGTAATACACAGCATTTCCACATGCTCCATGTTTCTAGGCCTACTGAAAAAAGCATGATTATTTTGTTGTAGAAAAATAGTTCATGACCATCTAATAGAAAAGTATCATAATGCATATAAAGGTATTCAAAACATCACAAACATAGAAACATCACTCCGTCAGCTATACAGCAGAAAAAATAAAACAAAATTGCCTGCCCTTAAAAATTGTGTTTTCTAGATTCTTCTTCCCTTCACCCATTTCTTCCTCCCCTTGTCTCTCAGAGCTTGGCTACACTTGAGAGTTGCAGCGCTGGTGGAGGCTTTCCAGGGCTGCAACTTAGTAACTGTCCACACCTGCAAGGCACATCCAGCGCTGCAACTCCCTGGTTGCAGTGCTGGCTGTACACCTGGTCTGCCTGGGGTGTAACGAGTGCAGCACTGGTGATGCAGCGCTGCTCGTCGGGTGTGGCCACACACCAGTGCTGTTATTGGCCTCCAGGGTATTAGGAGATATCCCAGAATGCTTTTAACTAATTACTCTCTTTGTTTTGTTATGCAGCCTCTCTTTGTTTTGTTGTGAACGCGGGGCTCCGGGAGCTGCTTATCTAAAAAACAAACACAGCTCCTGTTTGCTGTGATCAATCTGTAACTCAGTGTACAATCAAATGAGATAAACCCACTACCTTGCTGTGAATGAGGCAGGCAAGGGGATGAGTGAGTGTTTGCTTGAGGATAGAAACAGCGGGGGCAGGGCGGAGAAAGGGAGTCCGTTGGAGCAGCTGCTTATCTGGTCTGCAGGCTGTTTGCAGTTAAGCGTAAGGGGTCAGGAAAAATTTCTGATTTTGCAAGGCAGGGAGCTGATACACAGTGTCGGCTCCAAAAACCCTCTCTCTCTCCCCCACTCCTTGTCACACTGCACTCCACCCCCCTCTTTTGAAAAGCACGTTGCTGCCACTTGAACGCTGGGATAGCTGCCCATAATGCATCACTCCCAACAGCGCTGCAAATGCTGCAAATGTGGCCACACTGCAGCGCTGGTAGCTGTGAGTGTGGCCACACACCAGCGCTTTCCCTACACAGCTGTACGACCAGCGCTGTAACTCCCAGCACTGCAACTCTCAAGTGTAGCCAAGCCCTCAGTCCCTTTCTCCCATCTTCAGTTACTGTAAAACACATACTTTTCTTTTATATCTACACTAGTTTCCTTTTACTTCTTATTTTCTCTGATGTTAATCACATCTCTTTCCCCTCTAATTTTCCTGCCAACGTATCTCTTTTCCCCACCAGCTTTTTTTTTTTTGGGGGGGGGGGGCTACTAATTTTCTCTTTCAGTAGGTCTTCCAAGTTTCTATTAGTAGTAGTAGTATCTTATTATAGACAGCATTACTGAAGGGCATAGCCTTTACAGACAGGTAAGGACAGTGTTCATGCCCCAAAGGGTTTACATGTAAGTTAGACACATCACATCACAAAATGAAAATACTGGGCCAAAAAATCAGTGCCGGCATGAGCGTATGCAACTCCAGTGAAGTCAAAGGAATTGTACCCATTCACGCAAGGTCTGAATTTGGCTCAGTTTTTTTTTAAAGATACTTTCAGTTAACTTACATCATGTGAACTCCTGAAGGAACTCCCTTGGTTCCCCTTACGTTTTAAAGTAATTTAGAGTTTAGATTTAGGTCCTGTCTACTAGTGTAACCACACGGATGCAATTCCACCAACACAGACCCTAAATGAGATGCACTGCACTAGTGCAAAGTGGAGTTCACATCAATGCAGAATACTTCAGTCATTTGAAGCCACACCTACAGGAGACATGCTATGGGCCAATGCAGTACAGCTACATTAGAGGTTTACATTTGTGTAACATTTGCTTTGTCTTCACTTCCCAAAAAGTTGTTTTTACTGTGAAATAATTAACACATTAGCTATCCTGTTGTAAAATCTTAGTGGACAAGGCTCTGTAGTTTTCGCCAAACTATCCCATAGAAATTCAGCTACTGGCAGAGTGTTGACCTCACCTAGCTAAAAACTCCAGGTACTTTGTCTTCAGTAGGATTTTAAAGTGGGATTGCTAACACGCATTATCGCATTGTAAAAATAAACCACATTTCTGCAATGAAGACAAAGCCACTGATGTAGTGAATGATAATTTCCCTAACACAGTTTCTTATCTGAGCACCTAGAATGTGCACTTCTCACTCTAGAGGGAAAAAGCATTGGGACTATATAATTCACTGAATGATCCTTAATCAGCCACCAATATTAGGTGTTAATAACTCTAATCAAGGGGCTACTTAACCTGACTACTAACACAAAGATATGTCTGCCACAGCTACTGAACAATACATTTGCCAATTACATTAATTAAAAGTAATCCCTGTAGGCCAACAAAAACAGAGCAAATCCATGTGGAAAACCAAATGTCTATACTCCACCACCAAGAATCACATTAAAGAAGGGGAGGGCAGTAAAATTATCCTAAATCACTGAACTTTTATCAGAAAGTAAACTCTCCTGAAAATTCTGGAACTTCAAAATCTTGAATTTGTTGATTGTATACATTTGGATCTAATCAATCCTGTCACTGCATTATAAATAGTATAATGCTATAATAAAACAGATGCAGACACTAAATACTAGGAACACTGAGCCTTATTAAAGACACTGGACATGACAATTATTTATTTAGATGACATTCAAACTATTATTGTCCAAGAATAGTTGGTAAATCTCAGATGGGCTAGAGGGATTTCTCTCTCTCTCTCTCTCTTTCTCTCTCTCTCTCATTAAAAGAACTTAAAGAAATTTCCTCTATAAATTTTTTAGGCACTAAAGGGGTAAATTTTTAATGAGCAGCATAAAGTTTTCAGCCACACAACTCCTACCTAGTTTAATTGGAGGCGACTGGTTAAAACCACATACCCTGATTTAAAAGGTGAACCCTTCACATTCTAGAGTTAACAATAGAATTTGTAGCTCTTGCCTTGCAAATGCTCCCTAACATACTACAAAATAAAATAAAATAAAATTAGAACACAATGTGTATGTACTTTAAGTATAAAATGGTTCACCCCCGTGTTTTATTTAACAGACTCACTATTTCCAGATTAACTCTACCAAAAACATCAGCACCACTAGGGACATGAATTTAGGCCCTGATCCTGTACTAAGATCTGATAGAGCAGACCCCTGTGCCAATCTCTGTTTAGGTCAGACCCTATGGGCGTGCCTACACAGCAGTAAAACACCTGAAGCTGGCCCATGTCAGTTGATGCAGGGTCCCAGGGCTTTAGCTGCAGAGCTATAAAACTGCAACTAGATGTCTGGGCTTGGGCTGGAATCTAGGCTCTGGGACCCTCCCTCCTTGCAAGGTGTTTTATTGCAGTGTACATACACCCTATGGGCCTCAGGCCCTTGGTTTGTGGAACAGAAGGAGAAGGATATAGCAGTGTTGAGAAGTGACCAAGTTCAGCCTGAGGGGAGGGAGCAATTACCCTTCCATGGAGGGAGGGACATTAAACAACAAGCTTCAAAGGTTGCTATGTTAAGGCCTGTTTGCCAGAGGGAGAGCTACAGTCAGGTATCTCTTTTAGGGAGGGGAGGAATCAAATGGAAATAAAATGGAATGTATTTCAGATGTTCATTGCCCCATATACACACACATAAATACCTTGTAGGGATCCCACAAACTCACTAAAGGAAATAGTCATAACACTTAAGGTTTAAACCTATGTTTAACTGCATGGAGCACTTTCCTTCAAGCTACATAGCAGAACCTGGTTGCATCTACATATACAGTAAAGACTTTGGAGCCAAACTGTGTAACTGGTGAAATCGATGCAAGTATTAATGTTACTGGAGTTGGATCCACTTACACTAAGTCTGAATCTGAACCATAAATGTAGTTGGGAATGTGGGAAATCTTTCTTTTGTGGGTTTAATGCAAACCTTTAACATTCTCTTAATGTATTTTTGATAGGTGAATTATTTATTAACCAGATACTCCCATTGATCAACACACGGAATTCCCACCGAAGTCGATGGAACTTTTGAATGCAAATCAAAAGCAGCATTTAAAGGGATTTTCTTCCTTTGATGCACGTATGTAACACATAAGTAATATTATAGAAAGGAGATGGCATAATTTGGGGGAGAAGGGAGAGGATTTAAAATAGGTTAGGGAATTTAAGACTGTTTCTTTCTTGTAGTTAAGCCGGCTCCTTTGTGTTTGCATTGGGTAACAAAAAGGAGATGCTTTACAATATAAGCCTCTGAATCCTTTACCAAATCATGACATTTCATGAAGAAACTATTGGGGGGGAAATCTGCTTCTTCATAAGACTGATAAAAAAAAATGATGGAATCTTCCTTACTAATTCCTAACATTCCCCATCTGCTTGTGCACATCACAACACTGAATTATGCATTGGAAATCAACTAGATAGGGTTAGAAATAAAAGCATGTGTCCTTTCATAGACACTTATATACATGAAAAAGAGACTAAGGTCTGGTCTATACTACTAATTTAGGTTGATGTAAACTGCCTTGCGTCGACCCAGTTGTGGATGCGTCTACACTTAAATATGTCTCTCACTGATATAAGTGTCCCATTACAGCAACATCTCCTCCCTGAATGGTGTAGAGCCATGGCCAATGTAATGAGTGCAGGTCCTGCATTACCTATGTTGGCCCTAACAGTCCTCCAGCAGCTGTCCCACCCTGCCTAACACTGACCAATGTGGTCATATTTGTGAGCGCCACTGCCCAGTGGTTATGGAGACCAGAAGTCCTCCACTATTTAAAATCCTGCAAATTTCTGAAATGCCATTTCCTGATTGCACAGTTTGGCAAGCACACCTAGCAGCTCTCCATTGTTGCATGCAGCTGTCCAGCTGACCATGCCAGCTACATGCTCCAGATGCTCTCTGGCTTGAAGTAGACAAGAGATATTGGATCTCCTAGGCCTTTGGGGAAAAGAGGCTGTGCAGCTACAGACCAGCCACAGAAACGTGGACATCTACGAGCAGATGGCTTGAGGGTTGCAGGAGAGGGGGTATGACACACCAGCAGCAGTTAGGCATGAAAGCGAAGGAACAGTGGCAGGAATATCAGTGGTAGGGAGGCCAACAGTCAATCAGATGCTGAGACACAGATCTGCTGCTTTTACAAAGAGACACTGCCACCAGGGATACTTCTCAGGAACCAGAGAAACAGACCCCTGCCCTGAATGCCCAGGAGGGCGAAAGCAGCCCCCTGCCAGTGTCCCTACCCCCAGGCCTCCCGCCCAGGACAGGTGGAGGGACCCAGGCTTCCTACAGCTGCCCATGCATCTCTCTCCAACCCGGCTGACCGGGGGGCAGGGCCTCGGTGCAGCAGCCCAGCCATAATAAGAGCTGGTCAGGCAGCTGTGGGAAGCTGGCATGGACCCTCCACCAGCACGCGGTGTGGTGGGCCCAAGGAGAGCAGCCTCTGGCCCGTTTTCTCACCCTCCAACCTCATGCCCACTGCAGGTGAAGGGCCACGTTGCTCCCCACAGCTCCTTGCGCAGCTCTTACCATGGCTGGGCTGTGGCTCTGAGGCACCCCCACCCTCTCCCTCAGCCAGAACCAGGTCAGGGAGAGCCACACAGGCAGCTGTGGGGAGCCGGCATGGACTCTCCACCTCCAACTGCCCTTGGCCGAGCAGAGAGCCCGGGGCCAGGGACACGGGCCGGGGGAAGAAGAGAGAAAGGGGGCGAGGGCTGGAGACTCTTATGGACCTACAGGTTCAACAGTCATGGGCTCACCTCCCTTTGCAGTCCATGAAGAACGCCATTTTAGCATCTTCTTACACCCCTGCCCTCGACATTCCACATGGCATCAGGGGTCGCATCCCTACCACTACCACTCCACACTAGGGGGCATTAAGGACAATCACAGCTTCATGTACATTGACCTGTGAGAGCTACGGTTGTACATGTAGCCAAAATGGATATGAATGCTCTTTCCCTTTGTTAACTTATTAAGTTTTTAATGAATTTGCTTTTAAATTGCACAGATTTTTCTTTGCACTGGTTTTGTTACTCCCTAAAAATCTATTCTTTGGAAAATAATCAATCTAGTTCACAACACATGTTGTAGAATGGTTAGTGGTACTGAAGGCAACCCCTTCCTTGTTATTGTACAATGTGACAACTCCTAGGATCAGTGACAAACAGTGTAAATAATTATAAGATGTACAGCAAGCACCACTAAAATAATAGGTGCATTGACAGTATTATATTCATAGATGTATACCAGGCACCTCACAATTCCTAACATCCCCCAAAACTGCAGAAACAGGTGGAGCAGTTCACCACAACATATTACTGTGGTTTGCTGTTAAAGTGTTTTTTCAAGGCCTCCATCAGCTGTACAGCTCTGCTTTGAGCACTTCTACTAATCCTTGAGTTTCGCACTTCGAACTTAGCAGACATCTGCTCCACCTCTGCCCTCCATCTAGGTGGCACCTTTTCCTCACAGATATTATGCGGGACACAGCAGGCAGTTATAACCATTACGATATTTTTCTCACAGAGATCCAATTTTGTGAGCAAACCAATGCCATTGTCCCATCTGTCTACCAAAGCACATTAAACAGCCATTCTGTACCTGCTCAGCTGGTAGTTTAATCTCTCCTTGTTGCTCTCAAGGTGTCTGGATCCATGAGCCAGGGGAGCAAAGAGTAGTCCCCCAGGATCACTATTGGCATTTCAACATCACCAATGATAATTTGCTCATCTGGAAAGAAAGTCCCTGCTTGTAGCTTTCTGAACAGTCCGGTGTTCTTAAAGATATGAGCGTCACACACCTTCCCTAATCAGACAACACTGATGTCGGTGAAGCATCCCCGAAGATCCACCAACACCTGCATAACCATAGAAAAGAAGCCCTTCCTGTTGATATACATTGGGGCAAGTTGGGATGGTGTCAGGCAAACCCGCAGCCAGACCCAGGCTGCTCACTGTGCTGCCATAACTCACCCCTCCAACACAACCTGCAGTGACTCAGACTTCAGGCATGCTGCAGCATCCTATCCCTGAGCAGGGCCTGGGTCAGATGACCAACAGGCACAGGTATTTCACTGACCCTGCCACATCTGCAAGTTAGTCTGTGCAACAACACTACTTAGCCAGAAACGCCTCCTGCTGCCTCGCAGCGTCAAACTCCCTAGGTTTCCAGCCTGCCCTTGATCTGATTTCTGTTCCAGCCCCAGCCTTGCCTGAGCCTTGTCCATGCCTGGCTCTGACCCACTCTAGCCCTGCATCCACCTCCTGACCCCCAGACTCTCAGACTGACTCCAACCTGGCTTTAACATTTGGCCTGCATATGGACTCCGACTTTTGCTTGCCTACAGACTCTGATATTGGTTCTTACCCAGAGCCTGTCCCCAGGCCCCAGTTTCAGCACTGCCCTCGATGCAGTCCCAACCCCACATCCAGTGTTGACCACTGCTCAAACCACCAGGCCTGACTGCCTGGAACCAGAGCCGGACAGTTCGTGCCAAAATAGGGATATGTGTGCCATCTATCACTCCACAGCAGTTTGGGAACCCTATTGCTGAAAATCCATCCAGTACGTTCTGCACATTGCCAAGAATCACAGTCCATGTAGCAGGCGAAGATAAATTACCCTGCACCCTTGCATGAAAATGGCCTCCACGGTGGATTTTCAACCTCCAAACTGATTTCCTGATGGCTGGTAGCAATCTGGTATTGCAAGTTTCCACAGTGCAAGTGCCACTCGCTTCTCCACTGTCAGTGCAGCTCTCATTCTGGTGTCCATGTTCTGGAGGGCTGAGGCAAGCTCAGCACACAGATCCAGGAATGTAGCCTTTTGCATCCGAAAGTTCTGCAGCCATTGTTCAGTGTCCCATGCCTACATTACGATGTGATCCCACCAGTCAATGCTCCTTTCTTGGGCCCAGATGCAGTGCTCCACAGTCTGCAGCTGCTCTGTGAATGCCACTGACAACCGTGAACTGGTTTTCACTATGTCCCACAGCAATCTGTCCATGAAATTGTCATGTTCCCTGCTGATTCTGTTCTTCTTATAGCTCTGCAAATGCTGGAGGATTGTGCATCCTGTGCTTCCAATGCTCATGACAATAAAAAGTACAGAGCTGTGCAGGTTCCACGCTTCCATCAGAGATGGTGGGCAGCAAGAAGGGCTGTGTGAGTTCATGGGATATTTAAATAAGGTGCAAAAATTAGGTGTTATGAATGACATTATGGGATGGGGACAGTTGCATGCTGGGAACTTGACCTTTTGCTCGCAGTCACTCCTGAGCAACTTGTTTCTGCCCCATGATATACTGCCAAAACTTCTGGAAAGATAGTGAGCTGAATGGTGACAAGATGCACACTGGGATACCTTCCCATGGTGCACTGCACTGTGCATCCACACTAGCACTCCTGGTGAATATGCACAGCACCAACACAAGGAACCAAACATGGATGCACAATACAATAACTGCAGCCGTTTTATGCTGATGTAATTTGTGTTAGTGTAGTGTAGACATTGCCTATGAAAGTTTGTTGGGTTGAGCTGGATGTTACATGTTATTTAATAAGGGAAAAATACCATGGGGTGACAGTTGCAGGGCTAGCTGCACCTCTGGTCCTCTTTCTGATCTGAGGGGTCATTCGCACGTCTGGCTTTGTAACTTTACCTAACCCAGCGTGGAATTCTGCAATTCTCTCAACTTTTAGATCAGGCACTTGGTTACAGTAGTACCCTGTATATCAGCTGGGTCTGACTGTGCTCAGGTACCTAAGGTTCCTCTCTTCTGGAGTCTATGACCAGTGCTATATTGTACAGCTGGCCAGGAATTTTCTGTCAGAATGATTTCCCTTCAGACAATTATTCTGAGCTCCACAGCTCCCCTGCAACCTGTCAGGCAGGTTGCTGCATAGCCAGGGCTATCAGAGTCCCCAACTCCTTGGCAGCTATCCAGGTGGGTAGCTGGGAATTCTGGGGAGTGTATTTAATCTTGGAAACATCAAGATGTTCCCCACTGCAGGAACATTTTCATATTTCCAAAATAAATTACTGTATCATTTCAGTTCCATGATAAATTCAGGTGTTGGTTTTCCTGAAAACTTTAATTTGTTTTGTGGAAACGAAATTTTGTTTCCCTGACAGCTCTAGTGTACAGTGACGAGACAGCATTTTTAAAACAAAAGCACTGTTTTCAATAGTTGGAACAAAGCATTTAGAGAAAAAATATTTTAAAGTAACAAACATGACCACCTTACAGAAAGGCTTATTATCCCCAAATGGTAAGATAGAAAGGCCAAACTTCTTCAGACACTCCAGTGAACGCCTGCCTCAGTCTGGTTCCCCCAAACAACTCCCCCCACCTCTTGCGAGAGGGTCCCTTTTAATCCTGCCAGAGTTCCTTTGTTCTTGTGAATTGTCAGGCTTTCACCCTTCTCTTCCAAACTAGTCCTTTAGGCTCAGAAGAAGATCAAGCCAGCATCCTCAGAGCCAAGGGTCCAGGCACTGTCTCTTAACAACTCTCTAGTGTTTGCTCAGGGGTGGCATATCTTGATCCATTATTTTCCATTTTGCTTGTTTGTCCTGATAGCCCCCTGTCATAAACAGATAGTTAAGGGTTAAAGTCTCTTTTACCTGTAAAGGGTTAACAAGCTCAGTAACCTGATGAACTCCTGACCAGAGGACCAATCAAGGGACAAGATAATTTCAAATCTCTGTGGAGGGAAGCCTTTGTCTGTGTTCTTTGTTTTGAGTTCGTTCTCTCTTGGATTTAAGGGAGGCCAGACATATTCTTCAAGTTCTCCAAAGTTTCCTGAAGTATTTTCTTCTATTCAGTATAGTGAGTATTAGAAAGGCGAATTAGTCTTATAATTTAATTTCTGCGTTTGCAATTGTGTGTTTGCTGGAGAAATATCTTTATTTCTGTTGCTGTTACTTTGATTATTCTGAGGAGGAGGGAGGGGAAGTCTCTCAAGTTTTTATAAGTTAGACCCTGTAATTTTTTCCATCCTGGTATTACAGAGATAATGTACTTTCTCTCTTTTAATAAAATCTTTCCTTTTTAGAACTTGATTGATTTCTTCCCTTGTTTGGATTTTCAGGGGAAGGGGAGGGGGGAATGGATTATTTCCCTTTGTGTTAAGATTCAAGGAGCTTGGATCTGTGTTCGCAGGGAAGGTTTGGGAGGAATGGAAAGTGTACCAAAACACTGTATTTTTGGTTGGTGGCAGCTTTACCAGATCTAAACTAGGATTTTAGTTTAGAGGAGTCCATGCAGGTCCCCATCTTGTGAACACTAAAGTTCAAAGTGGGGAATAAACCTATGACACCCCCTAATAAATGAAACCATTATATTCATAGAGCAAACATCCAACTAGCCAAGTCAAGATGCAATGTTCCTAAATTATTACAGAGCCGCTCTATTTCTGTCACAAACTCATATGTCAAAAAAATATTAAATGACAAGGGAATTGCAAAGGTTTTATTACTTCCATATTAGCTAGAATAATTTCAGAAAGGGCCAAGTCTAGTTTGACATTTTTATGTCTTTAAAGAAAGCATTACTTGGAGGCTGGTTAGATTCCAACTAGTATTAATGTCAATGACTGGTCCAAGAAACAAAAATAAGAAATGTATGTGCTAAGCTGAAAGTCCATTGTTCACCTACCAAGTTAATATTGCCTATGTATGGCAGTATACATGGTATGCAAGATGATCTGAAATGTGACTACTTCTCCTATCCAGACACAATAGAGTTGGTTAAGAAGAACATTTCGTCTTTTAATATTGAATTGTCTTGCCTTTGTAGACTAAAGTCAGACTCCTACAGTTATAGGACATGGAGGTGATGGTTTCATGATCTAAGAGCATTGGAACTATAAGTTCAAACATGGAACGGCAACTTAAGATTTCTGAGATAAAATGTATTCCAGTTCATGCGGTTTGAGTCTTTTGGCATAGATCTTAAGAACTAAGGTATCTACTCCACTTGGATGCTAAAGAGTTGATTTTCATCAAGCTGAAGCCTTAACTTTATGCACAACAATATTTACACAATAAAGTCATTTTCATAAAGTTCTTATGGTCCTTTTCATAAGGTTGCTGCAGTGACCTGGGCCAAAAATTTCCCCTCACCAGCATCAGAGGTACCTAGAGGTAGTTGCATTTTTGTGGAGCTGAACGTATATTGTTTGTGAAGTGTTTTGGAACCCTAACCTGTGTTGTGCCATGCCTTGATTATTAAATTTCTTCAGTGAAAGAGAGGTGTATGACTAACTTGGCAAAGCAAAACTAATCTAAAGCATTAAAACAAAAATTATATATTTCCTGAAGTTGTATGGGTAACACAGGCTTATAAGAAACTTCTGAATTTTAATCAATTTGATATCAGATCATGTGTTATTTCCAACTGAGTTTTGTACTGCTGTTGATAGCAATATATATATATATATTTAGGACTATGCTGACAAAACCTTATATCTTATAATAGCATTTACTTTAACACAAGATCAACAAAGAATTATTTAGAAGAAAATATTGATATTTTAATGTAAATTTAGATTTATTCATATTCAGGAATAACTATTTTAGCTTTTTTTTCTGAGATATTGGATTTTCACTAGAGCTTTGCAAAATTTGTGTGTGTGTCTCTTTTAACTCTATAATTGTTTCACACAAAGAGATATTTTTATGTTTTCAGGTAGTATGTTTATGGAAAATTCATCCTAACTTGACAAGTACTGTAGTATAATTCTCTTGAAAATTGCCCACAGTGGGGTTTTTTTTTGGTCAAGGATAATTTTACTTTGACAAATTGTAATTACTTCCTGCTATATTGTGGCATCTACCTTTGGTTTGTCTGTTGCCAGTATTTTACTATTGATGCTGTTGTTTTTAAATCTAAATATATAGAGACTTTTTTTAATCCTGTTTTTAAAAACAAAACCTCAAACTTCTGATACTGTGGTTAAACTTTGTATACAAAATTTTAGCCCTGAGTGAATTTGTACAGCTGTGTGAAAGGAGATGAGTCTATTGCACACGTGCTACCAGACCACAATACATAATGGACATAAACTGTGCAATGAATTTGCATAAATGCAGTTCTCCGCTGAACTAACTCCTGCTTAGATGTTAGGCAGGGAAAACAAGGAAGCTGCAGAACACAATAAAGAATCTTGCAAACAGTCCTTACAACAACAACCAGGGCAGTAGCAGCTTATAAGATGGGCCTGGTCTGGCCAGATGCCCATGATGCCATGACTCTACTGAACCACTGCAATAGGAGTTTTTTATTGCCTTCCACTAAGGAAAGCTCAACAGTTGAAAGCAGCAGACTGACTGGTTTCTTTCTGAATACTGTTTTATTATAATGTTAAACATTTTCTTTTAAGTCTGTGATTAAATTGCTGTGCAGTACCATGCCACTACATTTAAGTAAACTACATTTTCAACTGTTCAGAAAGTTTCTCTATCATGTGTCTAAGAAGGGTCTAGGAGACTTCTTAGTAGGAGATTAAAACTTCCCTCTTCTCCCATGCTGTGGCAATGGCACCATGTCACCTATGGAAACTATTGGGAGCCTCTTGGTGTGACTGGCAAGAGAGGCCACCAACAGGGGCTTCTCCATGTCCAGCAATTGGGTTAAACTGGGGAGTGGTCAGGTGTCAGGCCCAGAATACCCAAGTATGCCACTCTAAAGGAAGGATGGTCCAGTAGCTAGGGCACAAGTCTAGGACTTGGGAGACGTAGATTCAATTCCCTGCTCTGCTACAGACTTCATGTGAGCAGTTGATCTCACAGGTGCTTAGTATCTCTATGACTCAGTTACCCATCTGTAAACCTTGCAGGGTGTTGTTAGGATAAATACAGTCAAGAGCGTGAGGTGCTCAGATACTAGAATAATGGAGGCTTGATAACATATCTAAGCTAGACACTGACAGACCAGACCACAGCTACCAGGAACAGATGGGACAGACCAGATCCATCTGGACAGGCATTTGAGTTTGTGGGGAAAAAGGGGAGATCCCTCTTTAAGATACCAACCTTGAGCTGTTTTATAAAATAACATTCATGCAGGAAGGTAGGTTGAGTCTATACCCAAACAGCTTCTTATTGTGACATTCGAGTGACAACAATATCCTCCTGAACAACCTACAGGTCCAGAGGAGGGGACTGCGAAACCTGATGGGGGGGACAGTATTGAAGAAGACATTTAAAATTCCAAAGTAGCACAAAGCAGGGGAATATTTAAGTGATTAGAAACTATGGGTGCTGTAGAAACACAGACATATAAGATAGGGAATGTAAAGGAAAGACAGACGTTTCCTGTTGGAGAATGGAGGAGGAGAGGCACATATTACGAAAAATATAATTTCTGATTTTGAAGCTTGGGGTCATGGGAGGTTTTTGGAGTCACAAGAAGGTATCAGTTTGAAGAGTATGAGGCCAAAAGGTTTAGGATATGTCTGGAGAACTAGTAGCAGCATTAGTGCTGCCATCTACAATGTTTTCCTTTCAAATAAAACTGTTTGGCTTATTGCCAAACAGACGATTGTTTATTACCAATTATTTTATTTTATTGCCAAACATCTGTGGTTATATCTGAAGTGGCTGTAGGGTTAACACCAATTGCTCTGTGCAGGGGGTAATCAAGTGGCCAACACATAGTCCCTTCATTTACAACACGGCAGAAAAATCATGTGACACATCATAAAAGGGATGTTCTATGATGTATATACACTTCTCCCAAGAGCATTATGTGACTGTTTTGAGGAAGCTAAAGATCTTTCCCATACTAAAATTAATTCATTTCTGCTTTTACCCTGATTCTCAAGAATAATTATAAAGACAGCCTCCCTCTGCCAGTTTCAAATGTGTTAAGTTTTCAGAAGTATTTTTTTAATTGAATCATGATTAATAATAGCCACAGGCTAGTCATACCAAAAAGGCAAGTTCTCACACTCTGTGATGATAAAGCATTTCATCAGTATGGAGGAAAGAAAAGAACTACTACCCACAGAGTTGCAACATCACATTATCCGTGCGTTGCTGAACGTTCAAAATCCCACAGCATCCCCAACACTGATGTGTTACACAAAACAACATTAGAAGTCATTGAAGTGTCAGATAGTGATTTCATCGTGTGTCAGGCCTCCTACTAAAAAAAATGATTCATCTTTTCAGTGGTGACACCTCAAAGAGTTATTAAGAAAGAAAAGAAAAGAAATTCATAAACTTTAAATTGAGAAGTGTACTGATATTTTACTCCTAGATAAAGAAAGGTTTATGCAGGTAGTGAGAATGCAGTGGATTCCTCATAGTATTAACCCTTTGTTCTTTTGAAGTGTAGTTCTAACTTTGAAAAGTGACTCTATAAAAGCAGTATCACGGGGTTTCATGTTTATTACATCTCAGTGGCTTCCAGATCAATTGTGCTCAATTTACAAGTAAAGATATAGTTGTTTTTTTTTTAAACCACCAGCCTTGAAACTCAAACTGGAATGGGAGAGTCAGGCTGTGTTTTCTGGTTTGTGCACTACCACCAGTAATAAAGATTATGTAGGTCAAAGTAAGTTGGCCCTTACAATCTATTCATTGATTACAATCCAACCTCCACTGAAGGCAATGGGAGCCTTACCACTGATTTTAATGGAAACTTGATTGGGAGAGAATTTGACCTCCTAATACGAATTACATAATCTCTTTGGTGTTGCATGAGCCAGAACAGAATGCATCTCACCTCCATCTCCCATTTAATACTAATGCTGCAGTGTTAACAGGACTAAAAAATAACCCAAACTTATTTTTGTTGGAAGAAAGGAGCCTGGATACACACAGAGGAATGACTTTTTTAACAGGATGGTACTATTTTTACCTAGTCACTTTTTCTTATCATAACTGCACTTTACAGCTAAACTGATCACTCATTTATAAAAGTCTTTTAAAATTTAAATTAGGCCATGCTATAATGTTATCATCTTTGGGGCCTAAGAGTGACACACATTAAGGTAAGAATTTTATCCCAACTATTCCTTTTGCTGGAGGGAGAAAAATCAGGTTAAAATGGTAAACTGCCTCCAACACTGGTCATGCTATCAGTAGAATAGATTGGGCTGGCCTGAAAACTGTAGCAAATACAAACCCCAAACCCAAGGGGTCCAAAGAAGGTATTTATCTTGCTTGTGTCTTGCTCTGAATATGAATTCCAGAGATAATACTGTGTTGCATTTAATAGCTGAAGAAAATAAAGTATAAAAGAAAATTACCTAAGTTCCTATCATAAACCTGTCTGTTCATATTGCATTCCTCCACACAATTTCAACAGTATTAATTGGGCCATGTTGAGTATAAAAGAGGTCCAGTCTCTCCATCATTTCTGATTTAGCATGACTTCTTCACTAGGAGCAGTGGAATGTAAGATGTAATATAAGCCAATGAGGATTTGTATTTAGGAACATTTGCATGGCTTTAGGGTAGAATGAAAGGATGATCAAAAAGAAAAGAAAATATCTAATGCTTAAAACACTTTACCATAAAATCATACTCTCTTTTCCCCATGTTAAATCAGGTAGAAAAGTATGATAACATTAAAGCTTGATCTAATTTAAATATATTATTTTCTTGCAAATGTTACAACAATCATTACATGCATCATTTGCCCCCTCCCCTGCCCAGAGTCTTAAATTATACTCCATTATATCTAGGTATGAAAAAATATGCATAAATGTTTATCAAACATGAGAATTTTTGTTTTTAACTACATTAAAAGGTAAAATGTTATTTTCCAACAGTTGGTAAAAACTGCTCTTAAATCATTATGGGAGTTTGCACAGCAAACAGAATTCTCATGAAGATATTCCTTTATAGGCTACCTGCAACATTTTATTGTACATTTAGGACTTATGATATTCTAAGTCTCTACAATGTTCCAGACAGCAAAGAAACTGACATGTACAAAGTATGACATTGTTCTTGCAATTGTTTACAAACATACAATCCAATGACATATCAGGCCTCCTCTACATAGTACAGCTATACTTTCATAATCAGTTCATGTCACTTTCTTCTGACGCAATCACAAAATACATGGTTGCTGTGTATTCACACAACCAGGGATAATTATCACAGCCATGTATATCTATGTTTATTCTTACACATCTACCATGCAGCCAGAACCAGGTTTGTATCAGCGCCGTCTAGTAAAATCTGGCTCAGCAGAGGATAAAGTGGCTGGAAGACATGCATACACACCTGAAGCATGTGGGACAATGAACCATGAGATGCCCCTCATGAATAGTTCTCTGAGAGGAAAAGGAGAAGACAAACTGGTTATAGAAGTATGACTAAAGGGTTCCATCTACATTGCCAAAAACCCGCCCCCCAAAATCACAATGCACCAAATTAGTTACCAGATGACTACCATGTACTAATCTGGGCCACTAGCAAGGGTGAATCACAGACAACTGCCAAAGTAACTAACCAAGTATTAATCACATTGTGTGTGGAGAGAAACCGCTTTTAGGGCTTGTCTGCAATTTACAGCGCTGCAACTTTCTCGCTCAGGGGTGTGGAAAAAAAAAAAGCTCTCTCCCAGCGCTGCTCCACAACCACACAAGCGACGTTAAAGCGCTGCCATGGCAGCGCATTACCATTACCAGTGTAGACTAGCCCTTAGAATCAACCATGATATTAACAGGTTACAAACCCAGTTAAATGCTTTTGTGAAGAAAAGACCCTAATGTTCAGTTCCTATTGTAGGTACATCACATTCCATATACAGGATTTCAAAATCACCACTCTTCTTTGCTACTCTATTTGTGGGACAACATCAGATAGCATGCACTTTCTCCTATACAATCAATGATGTTTCTGTTCAGAAAACAATGACTCCTTGAAGCAGGCAAAGCTAACTATGCTATTAAGATTGACCAGTCCCCCTTCTCAGGATGTTAACAAATAAAGGAAAAGCAGTGATGATACTTTAGGTTCTTTGCCAGACTGTGTAGAGGATTCCAATATTTAACATGTCTCCACATTCGCACAATTCCCAACAGGAGTACTAGACCCTTTTAGAGGGGATAGTTCAAGTTTAAGATTAAGATTTATTATTTGTATTGCAGTGGTGCAAAGAAAGCAGGACCCCACTGTGCTAGGGACCATACAAACACAGAACAAAGAGATGGTCCCAGGCCTGGAAGCCTTACAGTCTAAATTAGCTGATCTCAATTTTAAAAACCATTCTCCATGGTACGCAAGCTGAGTCATTTCATGGCACGGATAGGTAAAGTGACATATTACGGTTACGATCACATATATTATTACTGGATCTATAACTAGGTCACAAGGATAGGTATTTTTAAAATTTACAGGTCATAGTGGAAAGTAGGGGTTTTAATATGAGTTTCAAAATGACTTTTTTAATTAAAAAACACAAATATTTGTTCTATAAAACATGGCTCTGGAGCAAATGCTGTGCCAACCTGCTCTCTCAGTTGCAGAGGACTGTGACTACAGCAGAACTGATGCAGTTCCACTGAACAGAGGAAGAGGTAGAATGCCAGGAGTCTGCACATGGGCCTGCAGAGCTGTACATTTAAAGCAACCACAAATCAAGAATAATCTGATCAGTATGCTACACTCATCTCTTCATGCTAAGAAGACTTGAAAAAACAAGTTTCTATTGTGAAACTATCCATCTACAGACTTAAAATAAAACAATTTAAAAAAAATGAGACTACTCTTATGCTACATTCCCCAAAAGACAATAGTAGAGAACCATTGTCACAGGCCTGAGAGAGAGAGCAAGCGATCTATTCTAGCGGCCAAAGAAAAGAGGAGGAATGGAGTTTGCTGTTGCTATTGGGGAGAAAGGAGCTGGAACCACTATAGCCCATTAATGTGGCCTTGAAAGAAAGCAAACAGCATCTTTCAAAGATAACTATTTGTTCGTAGATTGGACAGCAGAAGGCATCACGTACGCTGGCTGGCTGGCATCCTTTACCAAGGTACGGAGTACAGGGCCTTTTTGGCACATTGTGTCTGCATCAGTGAAGGAAGCAAATCTGAAACTGTACCAAAATCCCTCAGAACATTATAATTGTTCTGCAGTCATTTTGCTGTGCTGGCCTTCTCTCTTTTAATTTTCATTTGGCTTCCATTGCTACCTTCTTGTGCCCAATATCATATTCTACACCACTTGACAATAAAGATTAAATTTTATTTTAAAAAGGAACTCTCTGAGCCAGCCTATATTTTACAATCAGTGAATAAGCTCTAGAAAGCAAGGTTCCTAAAATATCCAGACTTTTATATTTTCACCCTCTCTTCAGTAAAGCATTTCAGAAAATAAGTCCTACTGATTCTCATAAAACTTGAAATTGCTAACCGGAATATCTTGATAGCAGCAGACAATGTCCTCAGAAGCAGCTGGCCTCTCACCTTAGCTTCTGACACTGAGGAACTGCATCAGCATCAACGGTGTTTTAATACCTTAACGTGACAGAAGAAATAACATGAGCTGAACAAAAATTATGCATCCGAAGAAGTGAGCTGCAGCTCACTAAAGCTCATGCTAAAATAAATTTGTTAGTCTTTAAGGTGCCACAAGTACTCCTGTTCTTTTTGCAGATACAGACTAACACGGCTGCTACTCTGAAAAAAATTATAGTGCGATTTCTAGCAAAATAAATTTGAGGTCATTATCAACAGACATCTTAGAAACCATACATACAAGTGGATAGCATTCAGAAAGGCTCTTAAGCAAAGTAAGCAGTCATAAGATAAGAGGGAAGGTTCTCTCATGGATTGGTAACTGGTTAAGAGATAGGAAACAAAGGGTAGGAATAAATGGTCAATTTTCAGAATGGAGAGAGGTAAATAACGGTGTCCACCAGGTGTCTGTACTGGTACCAGTCCTATTTAACATATTCATAAATGGTCTGGAAAAAGGTAAACAGTGAGGTGGCAAAATTTGCAGATGACACAAAATTACTCAGGATAGTTAAGTCCCAGGCAAACTGCGAAGAGCTACAAAAGAAGCTCTCAAAACTGGTTGACTGGGAAACAAAATGTCAGATGAAATTCAGTGTTGATAAATGCAAAGTAATGCACATTGGAAAACATAATCCCAACTATAAATATAAAATCATGGAGTCATTGTGGATAGCTCTCTGAAAACATCCACTCAATGTGTAGTGGCAATCAAAAAAGTGAACAGAATGTTGGGAATTGTTAAGACAGAAAATATCATATTGCCTCTATATAAATTCATGGTACGTCCACATCTTGAATCCTGCGTGCAGATGTGGTCGCCCCATCTCAAAAGAGATATACTGGACTTGGAAAAGGTTCAGAAAAGGGCAACAAAAATGATTAGGGGTATGGAACAGCAGCCATATGAGACGAGATTAATAAGACTGGGACTTTTCAGCTTGGAAAAGAGACAACTTGGGGGGGTATGATAGAGTTCTATAAAATCATGACTGGTGTGGAGAAAGTAAATAAGGAAGTATTATTTACTCTTTTGCACAACACAAGAACTAGGGGCCATCAAATGAAATTAATAGTAAGCAGGTTAAAAACAAACAAAATGAAGTATTTTTTCACACAACGCAGTCAACCTGTGGAACTCCTTGCCAGAGGATGTTGTGAAGGCCAAGACTATAACAGGGTTCAAAAAAGAACTAGAGAAATTCATGGAGAATAGGTCCATCAAAGGCTATTAGCCAGGATGGGCAGGGATGGTGTCCTTAGCCTCTGTTTCCCAGAAGCTGGGAATGGGCGACGGGATGGATCACTTGATGATTACCTGTTCTGTTCATTCCTTCTGGGGCACATGGCATTGGCCACTGACAGAAGACAGGGCTAGATGGACCTTTGGTCTGACCCAGTATGGCTGTTCTTATGTAAGCCAGTAAATTTAAGAGTTTGGTTAATGTAACGGAAGCTGCCATTGGTATGGATTATAATCAGGTATCAGAGGCAAAAGTTAAACTTACACCCAAGTTTATGGACCACAGAAGCTAAGTACATATTAACAAGACCAATGCTTTCCTTACATCATTCACATGTAGACCCTGATCCCTACCTATCAATTCCCAACTTAATGTCTTGATCCTGTTAGGTGTTGAACTCCCTCAATTCCCAATGAAGTTAATGGGAGCTGAGGGTGTTCAGCACCTGGCAGCATCAGGCCTTAAATAAGCAGCTGACACAAACAATTAGTTGTTTGGCAAACCTCACGATGACTAAAACAACCATTTGTTCCTTTTGGTCTTTTCAACAGAAGGCCCCACAATCTGAGCGTACAGGCTTATATTTGTTTATAAAATTGATTATTTATTAAAAAACTTCACAGCTTCCACTGCAGTACGTATTAATTACAGCCTATTGCACATAAGCTTGTCCTTCAAAATTTCTTAATTTTATCTTTAGATACAACATAAAGGCATTATGAAGGCTAACTGTAGGCTAGCACCAGTGGGTACAGTGCTAGTAGAAGTACCCGCAGCAGTTCCAAGTAGACTTTTTTCCAGGAAAGAAGTCTCCCTCATTTTAAATTGAACAATTATTATTCTGTTGCATATGAACTACTATCCCTAGATGAATTATCTAATCATAAAGAAGAAAATTAAAGATTGAGGACTTCACTGCATAGCATACATGACTGTACCTTGGAAAACATGACTACTGCTATAATTGCTTAGGCATGAGGGCTTGTCTACAGTACTGCTGGATTGATGGGCAGCGATTGATCCAGCGGGAGTCGATTATCGCATCTAGTCTAGATGCGATAAATCAACCGCCGAGTGCTCTCCTGTCAACTCTGGTACTCCACCAGGGTGAGAGGCGCAGGCGGAGTCGATGGGAGAGCGTTAAGGTTGCCAAGTCAGGCACTCAAAAATTAGGAAATGTCAGAATTTAGATTGCCTGGGCAACCTTAATTTGCCTCCTTTGTGCATATGCATTATGACAGAGTCTTTAATTGCATGATCACATACTATTTTTTCCCACAGGACCTCTGATCCTTCACTGCAAAGAAGGCTCTGCTCTGGAGAGGAATATGGGTTGTAAAGTGAAAGAGGCTGTAGTCTCCAGGGCAACTTTCACCTGTCTTAACCATGAGACCATGCTATTCTTCCTGTAGTCCTCAGCAAGTTTGTGTGTAGATAAAGCCCAAATGGAGAATTTCATGTCCTCAAAGATCTTTCTTTCTCCCCTTTTGAAATCTAAATAGTTAGTTGCCTCTCTGAAAATGCAGTTCTACCTTATCCTTTCTTGATTCAAGACAGGACATCAGCGACAAAACATACAGTGAGGTTATACATACAGTCTAGACAACAAACTCAAACAAGATGTTAAAGTAACTGAAGACATTTTTGAAGGTATAGAAGCCTGCATACAAAGATGGCTGCCTAAAGGGAGTTTTAAACTATTAATCCTGAAGAAGAAATTGTCTCTGCTTGTTGCCTAGCAGAGTTCTGTCCTCCCAAACACGAAACAAAAATGTATTGCTCATGAATGGTGTGGTATAAAGGCTTTACTAGATGAGTCTGGGATATTAGTGTTACTCACAGGTGAGTGATGCCGGCCACCCCACACAAGTGCTATTAAAACACTTATCCCACAGCATGCCAACATGTACTCTGTATGTCACATTACAGAAAAATGACTATAGGAATATTTTAGAGTTTAAAAAAAGTTAGTGCTTTATTTCTTAAACCCTATACCTGTAAACCTAGTTGCCTTAGTTATAATGAATCCAGCTATATAGAACTGAGAGGAAGCCATTAAAACCTCTAAAAGTGACCAAAAATAGTTTTTCTATGCATAAAAATTCACAATTTTCATATCTGGTATTTTGGGACCTCCCAGGGTTAGACATGAATGTTGTACCCCAGTGGGAATCTGAAAAACCACCTTTTCCAGTTATATAAAGTTCTTGTTTCTAGCCTTACAGGAGCCTGAGATGTCAGACTTTAAAGTTGTATTTATTTTAGGTCTAGAAAACCCATTCATTTTGGGCAGGTATAATTTTGGGGAAATATGCTACATTTGGGGATAGGTATCCAGAAGTCATTTGTATGAAGTGGTAATCGGCCATCTGTTCACAAACAATCACAGATTACCCTGGATACAAGGTTCCTTTCTTTTATGGCTAGGAAAATCTGGCATCATGCCCTTTGTTTGCAGGCTGGTGAGTTATCACATAAATTCAGCCTGTGTTCTTTCTGCCTCTCCTGTACTGGTTATACCAGTTTTATATTGTAGGAGAAACCAGAAAATGACTGCTTGGGTTTGTAGCTCTTCTCACTGTGCTGCTATATATACCATGACCCTATCCATTGGCTCACTGAAAAATCTTTCCCCAGGATAATTTTAAGGCCACCAGTAAATATTTCACCTATCTGCCTTCCAAGTTCAAAGACACATCATTTTTCAGCCTGGGTCATTTGCTCTGAAATGAAGCACTTCCACATATGTTGGCTATGAATAATTCTCTTTTGTAAAGAGGCCACGGATCTTTTTCTCGGGTCTTTAAAATATATTCTGTCCATGCCAAGGCTGCCCTCAAGCATCAATTGGCTGTAGAGGTACCACTGAAGTTCTTGCTGAGTGAAGAATCCACTCACTTCTCAATAGCATCTTTGGGTATAAAACTGTCCTATGTGGGAATGATTCTATTTCACTATGGAAGAAAGAACTACATCTGCCTTAAAGCTAACCAGATAATATTTGTTTTGCTTTACATTATCAAAATGTGTTGCCTGCCTACTCAAGCACTTAGATTTTGTGGGACATTCCCATTTAGATCTGGTTGAATGCTCCAGTACCAAGTAGAGAGGAGTATCTGGACCTAGTTTTGACCAAGGGAGAAAATATTTTCTTGTTTTCCTCTCTTGCTCTGGGGACTGAAAGCACCATGTAAGCATTGTCTCAAAACAGCCTAGAGCAAATAGTTCATCTTGCACCTGCCTCCTTCAGGCTCCCATTCAGAAAGCTGTCCTTCCGACAAAGAGGACTTAAGACTCACATTGCTAACTGTATTTGGCATGCTCTCTTTTTCTCTCTCAAAGCTACTGTGCCTGGAATTATTAGGTACAGGAGACTCCAAAGAGCATAAGGGTCTTCTCCTTTTGTATCTTGTCTTTCAAGAGACTAGTGCCATTTAAAGGTCATATTGTGATATGATTGACAGTGATTGACAGATCTGGTTCTGCCACCAAGGTTGCAAGCAACAGTTGAAACCCCGTGTAGAACATACTGATCTTGCTGAAGAAGAAATTCAACTTCATTTTCAGATTTCTGCATAATTAGAAGACATAAAAATAGCTTATGATAAACAGATTTGATCTAGAAATTAATGAGACACAAATATGGGACTCCACAATGCCATTTTTTGTCACTTTTCAAACACCTCCAAAGCAGAATAATTTGATGGTAGCTAGGACTAAGCTCACTATCAAGTTAAGGCATCCATGAGAGCCCCTGATCAAATTCAGTGGCAGCCACTGATGTCAAGAGCAGTTCAAACCAACTGCGTGATATTGACTACAGTCACAGTATCAGTGTTTAATAAATCATTTATGTAAAACAATCTACTTTAAGTATTTATAGCAAGTCAGTCAACACAGTACTGAGGTGGTAAAGCACAGTGGGATAAGAAGGGCAGGATTCCAGGACCACAATGGGTGCCTTCTTGTGTAACTTCCCCCACAACAGATTGTGAGAACACAACCAAGGATCTTCAGCAATAACAGCCCAAATCTCTACTAACTGAGCTAAAAGAGAAACAGCAATAGCATGCTCTTATCTGTTATGTGGAACAGCCACTAGAAGGAAACATGACACCTTGAGCCAAACTGAAACATCTGCCTAAAAAGCATTCTGAAGATGGAAAAAAGGGTTTTTGCTAATTTACATTGTACAAAAAAAGGCCTGATATGTTTGTTTAAAAAATGTTTTGCTTCTTGTTAACTTAGAAATATCAGGAATGTCAAGCCTGATTTTGCTGGATGTCTCCTTGGAGGATGCAGAGATGTCTCATCTTACGCTGGAGTTACGTTCCGCTGTCAGTGCGTAAAGTGAAAAACACGTATAGTCAAAATTACATTGAGTGTAATGGCGGGTGGAATCGCCTGCACTACAGGAACAGTATTTAAATGGTTATTTTTCCTCTTTTTTTTTTTTGCCGACCGCGCAAAGCTGAATTTGCTCATGTTAAACATGCGTAAGATGAAACTCGCCTGTATATCAGTTAATCAGATTGTACTTGCTTGTTACCGGTAATGCAATAATTGAGCCTTCCAAGAAAAACCCAGTAGGTGAGACCTGAATTTGTGAAGTAAAGCACAAGCAGGAAAAAAAATAATTAAAAAACAACAAAAAAACAAAAACTTGCAAGCCTTCTGTATACGTCATGAAGAACCAAAAGCAGGAGTTTTAGCCTACCTCTAACATAAAAACAAATTATATTCAAGTGATGACTAACTAGACAGCTGATGAGTGTACTTCCAATTTAGGATGAAGCATGGTAAGATGAAGCTATCACTCCATTTGTGTATATGAATACTATAAGTAATTCTATGATAAATAATTCCCAAGACTATAACAGGGCTCAAAAAAGAACTAGGTAAGTTCATGGAGGATAGGTCCATCAATGATTATTAGCCAGGAGGGGCAGGGATGGTGTCCCTAACCTCTGTTTGCCAGAAGGTGGGAATGGGTGACAGGGGAGGGATCACTTGATGATTACCTGTTCTGTTCATTCTCCCTGGGGCACCTGGCATTGGCTACTGTCAGAAGATGGGCTAGATGGACCTTTGGTCTGACCCAACATGGCCGTTCTTAAGTGGTTTTCTACAGCTCTTAAAAAAAGGACTTCAAAATGTAATTTTATTATTATTACAGCTTTTACCAGAGTTTGTTTCATAAAGAAATATATAAGTAATCACCTATAGTAAAGTTAATAAATTAGATATTTTACAAAGTTGAGAACCAAAACTTAAAAAAAAAGTCTAAAATGTGCCAGATTAGAGAAACCTTGAAATAAATAGCAACAAATATGGAAAAATATGAACGGAAAATTAGGATATTAAAAAGTAACTGTTTTTCATTTAACATTTTAAATGCAGTTTGTACACTAATTCTACAGGATGCGATCACAATGTTCTCTCTTTAAGGAGGAAGGATGGTTTTGTGGGTAAAGCATATGACTAGGCATCATAAGATCTGGGTTCTATTCCTGGCTCTCCCATATCCTTTATGTGACATTGAGCAAAGTTACTTAACTTCTTTATACTTTCCACAGCTGTAAGGTGAAGATATTATTACCTCAGAAGAATGATGTAAGACTAAATTACAATTTGGGAAGTGTGCTAAGAGCCTCATTTGGAAGATGTTATAAATGTAAAGTATATTATTTGGTTGCATGGAAAAGGAGAAACGGCCAAAGGTTTGAATACAGAATTAATAACCGGAAATATCATCCAAAGTCTTCCACAGACTTATATCTGGAAAAGTCACTCAAATTTCTCTACCCCCCCATTTCTCATCTGAAGACAGAAAAAATTCTCTGCCTCATAGAGATGAGGTGTTATCTTTGAAAATGTAAGCTTTCTTATCGTTTTCCTCCCCCTTCCCTTTTATAAAAAAAATTAAGCTATTTGAGCAACCCACAACCACACACACTTAAAAATGTGGTATTAGTAATTTCCTAGCTTGTACATGTTACCATGTCCATTTATTTATATAATTAAAATCACATGACCATTTTGATTCTTGTGTATAAACAAGGGGAAAACACCCAAACATTCTGGAAAAAGCAAAAGGCACAATAATTTAATGCAGACTGAGGAGATTAAAACATCACATACAATGAACTACAGTAAATGTTGCATTTATGAGAGTGCGTTTGTTTTAATTCCTGGGAAATATTTTACCTTGATAAAACATTACAAATTGTAATCGCAAGCAAATCCTCCTCTTTGCAGCACACCTTGGCACCAGCAAAACTAGGGAGGTTTTAAAAATCTATCAAGCTATAGGATTATGATGTGTGTTATTTTACTAGTCCTGCTGTTGCTGCCTAGGAGTTTCAGCTCTTCAAACTAATCCAGTGCAGCAGCAGGGATTTTGCAGCATTACGTGGGGGAGGGGGAGTGACCTTAGAATACCTTTGAGACATATTGAGTAAGTTTTATATAAACCAGGCACACTGTCCTGAGGTGACACTCACGGAAAAGCTAAGCAGGCGCCCAATAACTAGATGTAAAGCAAGAGGTCCCTTTAGACCACAGGATAATTTAGGTAAATTCCATTTTTACTGCAGTTTCCTAACCCAGTCCAGGCACGTTAATCCTCATTCTCCCCTCAAAATGCCTCCCTCTCCCCACTTTTGTAGCCTCCCAGGAAAGTCCCATTTCTCCACCCAGTAGCATATGGCTACTGTCAGCCATAGCCCACCAAGGAAAGGTGGGCGGGACCTGCCTCTCCCTTCTTTTCCTCCCATCTCCATTAACGATATCCCCCTCCCACTGCCTCTTAACCAAACGTGCTCCTCATCCGTTTCCTCCTCCCTTCCAAGGTCTCCCAATTAAAAGGTATTTTGGAGTCTCCCCTCTGCTCCACCCCGGCTTTCCAACGACAAGCGCTTTACCGCAGCCGTCCAGCAGCGGGTCCCTGGCACCACTGCAATCTCCCAGTAAAAGCTGCCCGGCAGCTTCTCCCCACAGCCTCCCACTAAGAAGGGTCCTGCTTCCCCCACCCACCCTGTGCAGCTTCCCTCGCCATAAAGAGGACCCCGCCCCCTGGCCGGCCCCAGCCACTGGAGCCCCCCGGTGCGAGGCCCGGGCATCCTTCCCCCGCAGCAGCCCGAGCTCCGCGCCGGCCAACATTCCACGGCTCGCGCCCTGCTCCCCGCGGTCCAGCCTCTTTCGAACCCCGTCCGCCGAGAGGGGAGGGGGAAGAGGGAGAGAGGTGCCTGGCGGATAATCTCCGCCCCTTTGCCCCCAAGGCAACCAATCAAACAGCCTTGGCGACCAAGGAGAGGGGCAGGGCCCCGGCTGATAGAACTCGACATCAGCGTCACGTACCAGCCGCGCGGGGCAGGCTGGGAAGTGTAGTTTCTCCTCTCCCAGCCGTAGCCATTTTGTGGTGAAGGGAACTACAACTTTCCCAGAGCCCAAGGATCATTCCAAGGGGCCACGCGGAGTCCCCGCGGCGCGTTGGCCGGCGAGGCCCAGTGCTGATAGCCCGGCGGGGCCCGGCGCGTGGGATGTGACGGGACGAGCGACTCGCGGGGAAGGAGAATAATTCAAGAGCTTTGCAGACAGAGCAGGGGGAGGGGGGCGAGTGAGTGCGCCGCGCGCTAGGGATCATCGCCCAATTCCCCGCTCCGCTCCCTCGCAGGGGCCGCCGGCCGCGGCTCGCCAGAGGCCAGGTTTGAATGCGAAAGGGAGGCCGAGGTCTCTGATGTTTGCCCTGCGCGAGGCGCTCTGCCGGGCCGGCTGCGGCTGCTGAATGCAGCTCGGTGGGGGCTTGCGGCCGCGGGCCCCAGTGCGAATTGAGGCCAAGCCCTAACCGAGAGATTAAAAAAAAAAAAAATCAGGTCCATTTAAAGTTGCTGCCGGAGCGCGGCTCTCATTGGTTAGGGGAGAGTTGGAGGAGCAGGGACACACACACAGTGCGTGCAGCCTTCACTGCTGCTGCTGCTGCTGCGCTGCTGCTAGAGAAGCTGCTGCTGCTGCTGGAGTTGTCTCTGTTGCTTTCCCTTGCTGCAGCAGCACAAACGTGACTTCCAACATTTTTATTTATCTTCTCCTTTCAATCCTTTTCCTTTTGCAAGATGTAACTACAGCTCAGACACTAAGGACGTACAGATCGCTTAGGTGGCTTGGGAAAGAGAAAAGGGGATATCAAGGGCGTCGTTTTTTGTGTTGGGGAGAAAATTTCCATTATGAATGTTTCTCTAAAGTGATTTATTTTGTTTGCTTCGCATTCGTTTTTTTTCTATTCCCCATATCTCGGATTTATTGCAAAGAAAATCACGTTGTGAAGAAAGAAAGTCGGATTACAAGATACTGCTACAAACAAAAACTGGATTTTTGGGGGTGTATTTTAGCAAAAAATTATTGCGGCTTTACTTCATGAAGCAATTGTCCCCTTTTGCAAACAGAATTTGGATACCAGAATGAGTAAAGAAAGACCCAAGAGGAATATAATTCAAAAGAAATACGTAAGTGGTTATAACATATATCATTTGACTCCCAGTTTTAGGAAATGGCTGTGAATGTCAAGTTTATAGCTAATCCTGAAGCTATAAAGGTTTGAAACAAATGTATGGTAATACTGATCTTTATTTTCCTTAGGTATGGGGGAGTTTCAAAAAACCTTTTAAATTGCAAAACCTTCTGCCCAGTTTCGTTATAAAGCCAGATTTGTGTAGCGATACCTCAAGTGAATAAATGTATTGACCTCAAATGACACAATCATAATCTAGTTTTAGATGAAAGGCAGGGAGCTCAAGGGGGGCTGCTGCGACAATGTTGCTAAACTGCTTTTTCATTTGGATATATTAATAATGCACTTTACATGCAAAATAACATTTTATATGTGTGTATGTAGAGTCCTGTTTAGTGAAGACACTATGGTTGTAGAAAACCCTTTAAGTTGAAATCGAATGTCTGGTTATGGCGAGCTTGTTTCTTGCACTACCACATCAAATGTAATATATGTGATCGTTTGCTTATCTGGCTTGCAATAGAAACCAAACCAGTTGGGGATCATATTACAGGGAATGCGTTTGTTAGGATTGACTTTAATAATGGGGAAATGGCTTGGTTTAGTTTAAAAATGCATGATGGTGTCTCGAAATACTAGAAGAATATGGTATAGTTCAGGCTGTACACCTATCTCTGTTCTTACACAACTGCTTAACCAGACGCTAGAAATAGTCTAACCCTTTAAACATATAAATTTGCAGGGATAGTTGCGTTTTGGTCCTGCTTCAGCTACGTTTTGATTGGCATAAGGCGAGTCTTTAAGTTTGGAAAAACGGAAGGGATTCGTCAGATATGCAGCAGAACTAATAATTTTATCTGCATATTAAAAATAAAATATTTCATGTTCAGAAAATGATTGCTTCAAGATACATTAGATGCAGCCCCCCCCTTTTCAAGTTGTAGAATATGCTGTATTATAATTTCTGGCTTTTTTCCGTGGGGGCTGTATTTCTTCGGGGGGGGGGTGACCTTCGGGACCCTTTTGCCTTGTTTTAAAATATTTAATAAAAGGTAAATTGACTTAAGATGCCTATTTCTATCGGTTTGTCTCTTCTCTTTAAAATATAATTTAGAGAAGCGAGTGGTTAGGAAAAAATTAAAAACTTAAAGGTATTCTGCACCAAATTTACGAATTAAAAATACATCCGCATTGCAGAGGAATTGGGAGTCTGAAGCGGACTAGTTTAAAGTATTGCATCGAAACAGGAACATTGTCTAGAAAGTCTAACGAAACATGTAAGACGTGCACGTTTCCCAGGCAGTGAAACAAAGCAGAATGGGAGAAGAATTTGTAGTGTTTAATTAAAATAAAATAACCTGTATTTTTAAAGCCACACCACGTCTGTACGAGTGAACAATAGAAGCTTCCTCTGGTTTTGCCTATAGTGCTTGTTAAAGAATTAATAAAACTGTCACCCCCACTCTTGCCCCATAGGCAAGGTATGAGAGAGACATGTGAGCATGGAAGGGAGACAATGTATCCTGTGTTCATAAGTTTGACTCTGGAATGGAGGGAAATCGCTTTTGGGGAGGGGGGCAAGGGAGTGCAGGTTACTGTGTTCGTGTGTGTGTGTCCGGGGGAGTGTGTGGGTTGCTGCACTATTGCAGTGAGTAGCAGGCACAGACGCAAGCATGGCTGCTGCTTCTGCTTTGAGCTGGCCTGGTCGATTTCCCATGCATCCTCTCGAGCAGCGGCAACAGGTTAAGCGGAATGTCAGTACAAGACCCCGGGTTCCCGGCCACTCAGCCCAGTCAGTGCCAGGTTCTTCTTGTTGTTCTGTGACGTCACAAAGGGAAGGGCCTGGGCTCGGTGGAATCTTCGTCTCATCAATGTTCTGATTTCCCCCCTCCCCCTCCTCTGTGACGTCAAACGTGAGGCGGGCCGCTTAGGCTGGGGAAGAGGGGGAGTCACGAGGGCACTGGCTGCTGCTACTGGGGAGGATGCAGTTCTGGCACCCAGCCCTGTTCTCTGCTCTTACCAGGTGAGCAGGTGTAGCAAGCCTTGCATACACAGCAACTTCTGTCAACCTCTTTCTCCCTTCCCCCTTCCTATTAAGTGGAGTCTGAGCCTATTTAAATTGGTTCAGAGCAGGGAGCTAATCTACCTCATCTTTGGGTAGGAGGCACACTTCCCTGATGCCCTTTAAGAAGAAAGGGTTAGTCATTCTATCTTTCCTGCGTAGTATAACTTGATATGGTAAGGTAGAGGCACTCCTGTGTGGGTTGGTGGCACAGGGCGTGAAGTTGTACCAACAGAGCATAGCACCTTCCTTTTTTTTTCGGAAACATCTTTAAGTATCGCAGTGTCATAGTAGAGCATCCTGGGCAGCCTCTTTCCTTTAATACACACACATGTGCACCCACTCAAGTCTTTTGTCTGCATGTTTCAGTCCTAGGCATGATCACTCACACCCCAGGTTTCAACCACGGCTCTCAGAAAGGGCCTCCAGTTCCTAACCTCTTGTAAAGACTTTATTTAAAAATATAAAAAAGGTAGTTTTGCCTTTGATCGTGTGCACACTATCTTTTTTCCATTTAGCTAATCTCACATAGCTTGTCCATCTGAACTCCTTTCCTCAGAGGGACACAGTTTTATTTCATGCAAAATCTGTCAAGCACTTCACAAAAAATTGTAAGTCTGATCCATATTCCAATTGCTTTGGAGGTTTTGCTATTTTAGGGAAACTGGAAAATTTGTGTTTTACAGCTCATAGTTACTCAAAAAAATCAACTGTGCTAAACTATCTCCTGATCTCTGTCTATGGAAGAGCTGGCTTGTAAAGGATTGTGACATTCCTGTAGTGGAGTATAACAATTGTCCTCCTAGTGTCATAAATTGCCTATATTGTTGGCTACATATGATGCTTTTCTGCAAGGATGGATTTGAAGTAAGATATGATGTTCCTACACTGGTCGGTGACACAAGGAGACAGGTCAACTAATTGTCCCGTCATCACCCCACCCCCCCCAAAGTACTGTTTCGTAGGCTACTTAGCTCTGGTCTTCAGATAACCACGAAGACTGCCACAATGCAACCAGAGCCTTTTGCTGAATGCTGAAAAGTAATTGTCTAAAATGTACCCTAAAAACAAAAAGACTCTGAGAACAATAGAATATAGCACAGTGTTAAGACTATTGCCTTGAAGCTTAACTTGCTGTTACGCAAATAATCATCATACATCAGAGGTTTAAATAAACTTTTGGTTATTACCCTGGGAGTTGTTAATCCAAGAAAAAGGAAACTTGTGTGTCTTATTTTTAAAATGTTTTCACTTAGATTTGTATTAATCAGCCATGGTTTTTAAAAATTATCTTCTCTCTTCACCCTCCTGCCCCTCAAACATCTTGAAATATGAAATATTTCTTTTTGGCTCAAACCTCAAAAAACGGACAGCATTGTAAAGCATCAGCTGTGAAACCAGACTTTTTCAGTGTGCATTTGGAATTAATAGTTCTTAAATCAAAAGCTTTGACGTCTTAAATATAATTTAATAAGTGCATTTTTTCTATCCCTTTTTATGATGTCTTATAGCAAATCCAATGGTCATTGTGGTTTAGTTTTTGAAGTAACAGACCTTTATTACTGTAATGAAATACCTGTGTAGTTCTGCTATGGTAACAGATGGTGAAATATAATTAAGTAGTAATGACAGCACTGTCCCCTTGTGTGATTTGTTTCTCTGTCCTTGCAGGGGTAAAAGTGCAGTAGTTTGTCTTAAGGTGACACATTACAAATAAAGACAGCCTAGATTTGTCAAATCAGGGGTTCAAGGCCTGAAGAAAATTAGTACATTTTAGAGATCTGAAGACATTGATGTTTTTGAGTAATGCTTTGGACTGTGTAATTATACAATATCCTTGTGACAACAGTAGGAAAAAAATTGCTTCATACATCATTGAAATGTAGCCATCTCTGGGATGGAATGTGGCAACTGCATCATAATGCACAACAGTATATAGTAGTTTGGGAAGCATGATATACCAGAGCCAACTGAAACTGCAGTGGGGAATTTATTTAGGAAGAATGTAGCTGTGCTGGATTTTGGTAATGCCTATTACCTTGCTATCCTTGCACTCAAGTGCTATCAGATTTCTAATTTTCACAATTGGATGGGGCCTCTGTCCTCTTGGATGAGATACTGTGCTTGGTTTGGCACTGATGAGGAGGACAGTACTACTTTCTGAATTACTGACACCATATTCTTCCAATGAAAGGAGGGGGCAGAGCTGCTCTGTCCTCGTTGAGCAATGTAGTCCTGGGGGGTAGCTTTAACAAACCAGGGGAGTTCAGTCCTTATGTTGCCTTAGCCCTTATTTTAAGGGCGAGGAATAAGCTCCTCTGTCAGCAAAAAGAACGAGGAGTACTTGTGGCACCGTAGAGACTAACAAATGTATTTGGGCATAAGCTTTTGTGGGCTAAAACCCACTTCATCGGATGCATGCAGTGCAATGCCCAAATAAATTTGTTAGTCTCTAAGGTGCCTTGTTCTTTTTGCCGATACAGACCAACGCAGCTACCGCTCCTCCATTAGTCCACTACAGATAGTGTTTTTTCATGCCTGACTGGGATTCTGATTTTTTAAAAATATTTCTTACAAGATTATATCTAGCCCTTGAAAGGACTCTGTCAGCCCTGAGTAGGGCCTTTGGCTAGCATTGTGGAGAAACTGCTGTTAAGTGCTACAGGTATTCCACTCTCCCTGCTGGGCCCTCTTTGTCTCAAGGCCTCTTAAGTTTGGTTAGGACAAAGATTTATTACAGCATCTTTCTCCACAAAATAACACTTCCCCCCCCCCCCCCTTGTGAAGAGTTGTAGCTAAAGCTTTAAGGGTGCAACCTCATGGAAAAACTTTCACTCTTCAAAGGATCTTGTTGAGACTGGGCTCCTTCCTGACCTCTGTTAGTTCCCTTGAAAGGCTTAATGCAAGCCTCTGCTTCATGGCCACACCACTTCTAGGTCTGCAGACTTTTGGGCCTTTATTCCTTATTGGCCAGGTGAGTTAGCTGCTGGTATTGCATATGAAAAAGGGGAAGGCAGAGCTGAAGAACTATTTTGGGATCTTTGGATAGGGCAAGGAGACGATCTAGGCTTTGCCTTTGGCTGAGTTTACTTCAACAAATATCAGATAAAATTATGTAATTACTCAGCATTATGTAAAAATTGGCTACAATATTATGTGTAATTCAGAGAGCTAAGGATGTAGTGGTGTACCTAACAAATGTATGACTTATCAGTGCTTACCTTTTCTTGTTGCTGTGAATGATGTCTAGAAAAATTGTCTCTTATTGATTGGGGGGGGCAGGGGGAGTGGCCTCTTACTTCAACCAGCTGCATGGGCTAGAAACAAAGTGTGTAATTTATACAATATGTTCCAGAATTACAGATATTGAATTATTAACAACACTATAGAAAATGCTTCATAATTGTTTTAGTGTTCATTGGGCACTTTCACTGCCTGTAGTGAGGCTTGACAGGCCTATTAAGCTAGTATTAAAGGTATAACCTCTTTCTTAAAGGAACAGAATAATACTTAGCACTGTGCATGTTAAAGCTTCGTACAAACATTAACTGATTCTTGCACTGAGAGAGGTAAGATTGTCTCCATTTTTATTGTTGCAAGACATAGATCTAAATGCCTCGACCAAAACAGCACAGCACCTCAAGAGAACGGACAAAACTAATATCCAGTGTTTCTGGATTCTAATACCATACTCGGTCAACTTGATTACAATGCGTAAATATGGTACACTGCATCAGCTGTAAAAGTAGTACAGGTAATCCACATCATTAAGAGTTGCAGCCCCATTGCGATGTATGCTAAAACTGTTCCTCTAACGTAATCTAAAGAAATACTGAAGTCTGTATTTAAGAATTTGTGCTCTTTGTGTTTACTTGAATAGAGATGTGATATCTTGCAGATGACGGAAATAATTTCTTATGATGATTTACTCAGTGGAGGGAGTATTTAATTAAGCAGATCAGCGTATGGGAGGGAAGCAAAAAGGACTCTGCAGGTTTAAAATTTGGATTTTGACATTCTGTTTGCACATGTTGCTAATACTGCCCAATTTATATAAAACTGAAAGTGCTGGGGGAAAATCTATTCAGCATTTATGTTGTATGGCTACTTTTTATTTCATTCAGCTTTGACACTGAAAAGATACTAGTCACTTTCAGCTTTTCTTATGCACTAGAACATTATTGTAGTATTTGCTTTGCAATAATGCAGAGGAAGGTTCAGATGGAACTGCAAATACGGAGAGAAATATGTTTTTTGCTTCTTTATGATCAGGAGCCAGTGTTTTGTGATTCTACAGATGTAGAGAATAAATGCATTGCAGCAGAATCTAGTTTTGCATTTAAAACAAGTACTGTATTTATTTTTTTCTAGGCTTTATAGTTGTGAACAAACCCATCCAAATGTAAACAAAGTTTAACTGATGCACTGTCTGAATGTGTGAAGACCACCTGAAACAATAGCTCTGGTAGATTTGATTACCTTTCTTAATCTAAAGGGGAGGTTAATTTTCAAGTCTAGTAATACAGATTTCTGTGATGTTAAACCTGAACAGCCTCCCTATATTCCCAGGTATCAAGAGCCCCAAATATCCCTAGTCAACTACCCAAACCTTCAGCTTTTCTGAAAATTTTTATGATTCACCTGTCTGTTTTCAACACAAAATTCTGCAGCACATAACACTTAAAATGTAGAGACAGTGTAAAATAAATTGAACTTAATGTCAAATGATTAAATAGCAGGGAATCCTGTACTTAATCACTCACTTTCATATTTAATTTGATTAAAAATCACAATTAAAAAATTATCTGAAGCTGCCACAGTATCTATGAAGTGTTCAAAATGTTTTCTGTAACACTTAGGTCGAGTTTGATATGGAGTATGTGGTGCTTAATTTAAGGTATATAAAGAAGGTACATTAAATATCTAGCCTTCCCTTAGATCTTTTCTGAGGTGTTAGCTGATTTGTCACCTTTAGGGATATTGAGTAGTCTTCCCTGGTTTTGCTACAGAGTACTAGAGAATATTATTGGGAGCTTTCTTGGCTCTCATTTGAGAAGGCAGATGTATTTCAGTCTTTGATAAAAATGCTCTCTTTTGAAGCATTTGTAGGTGCAAACAAGTTTTAAACCATCTGATTGAAAAGCTCTTTCAGTTGCTCAGGTTTCACTCTTTTCTCTCTTGTAATGATGTTCTGATAGTTCATGTTCAGAGTTTTTATGTAAAAATAGAGCAGATGACACCTGGTATTTCCTGGTGTGGAGGTGACAGTAGGGGAGGGCAATGGAATACAACTTTTTTTTTATTTTTTTATTTTAAAAGAAGTGAACAGACATTTATTTTCAGGATGCTCTTGTTCCTCATTTTAATATGCAGATAGAGTCTGATACTCTGAACACTTATGCTTGTGCTTAAAGTTCATTATGTATATTGACTTTTTGATGTAAATCAAACTATTTACAAGTAAAATGAAGCATGCATATACGTATCTGTAGGATTAGGGCCCAAGAATTGGAGCCAAACATGCTCTGAAACAACCATATTTCCCATTGACTTCAGCAGGGATCTTGAATGCTCAGAAACTCTTAAGATCAGGCCTATAAATAAATATTTTAAATCTTTTCAAATAGTTCATGGAAAAAATTCTAGCTAGTATTAGGAGCTTGGTTTTTGAAAAGCTAAATGTAGTACCTAAATGTACTGCTTGCAAGTGCATAAGAAACACAGATGTACCATTTAGCCAAGAACTTCAGCTGGAATAGCTCTGCTACTCTCTCCACCCTGAAAATAAGGAATTGGCTCCTGTAGCTTTGATTTCTCTCTGGTCACCCTTCCCTTTCTCCTTCTGGAATTCACTTTCTTTCTTTTTCTTTCTTAATCCTGTGTTCAACCTTTCTTTCAACTCTCCACTAGAGATCAGGCCTGTAGAATTAAACCAGTATCTAGTCTGTTTCAGTTTAGTGCTTGATGGATCACAAACTGGGTGTGTAGTCAAATTGATTGACAGTGATAAATATTGCCTGGGGAAGTGTGGGGGTACCACAGTTTTTTATTTTCCTTATTTGACTGGTGTGACCTTGAGTGACACTTACTTACTATATTTTTAACCTTCCAAAATGCATCTCTTCATAATGTTCCTGGTCTTTTCTGTCTGGATTCTTGTGATCTTTTGTGGCAGATACTCTTTCTCGCAAATTGTTCTGCAAAAGGGTAGCTTTGGATCTGAGATCATTAATGCAGTGGTGTTGTAGCTCTGTCAGTCTCAGGCTAGTAGAGAGACAAGGTGGGTGAGGTAATATCTTTCATTGGACCAACTTTTGTTGGTGAGAGAGACAACTTTTGAGTTCACACAGCTGTATAAGCTCACCTCTCCTTCCCACAAAAGTTGGTCCAATAAAATATATTACATCACACGCACACACCCTTTATTTCTCAGGCCATTGATGGGTCACTTCTACTTTCTAATGACTCGGGGAAGCAAATAATCTCACTGGAAAGTCATGTCATGTTGCAAAGCCCTAACAATGTTGTGCTCTACCATGTCCCTAATTTCTGCTTTTTATTCTTCAAATCGGCCTTGTTAGTCTGACCTCTTTTGGAAGGTGTGATGGTTGCAGAAGATGGAATACTTAAAGTTCAAACAAATCAATGATACAATTATTTTTCATACAGCAATGTGATGACTGGCTAAAGTTTATTCTTGCCTTTTATAATCCATGGGAGTTCATCCTGCAATAATCTACTAAATTTAGTTTTACACTTTGATGCTGTGATATTTCAATCAGTTTAGAATATCTATACAAACATTAATTTTTATCTTTTGTTGCAGATTAGTTTGAAAGCCTGTATTCTCAAATTTAAGAAACAATGATGGGATTGGAAAACTGATCAGCTGTTTTTAACTGACCTCTGGAAAGATGTATCTATGCATGAGCATTGTTTTACTGTACGTTTTTTTTCAGTGAAAATCATCTAACTTTGTTCTTTTACACAAATTGTGTGTATAATAAATATGCACTTTCTAGTATTTCTGTTTAATCCAGAACAGAGTGCTGTGTATATCTTTTTTATTTATTTTTAATAGCCTACTCTTCCTGGCCAACACCCAGACTCTTTGAAGAGGTGGATGACAGGGACCCAGGAAGGTACAAGAGAATCCCCCCAGTTGAGAATCTCAGAGCTTTCCCAACACCTCCATGGGCATTGATATGGTATGGTGTTCTGCCCCTGGATTTTGCTGAGGAGTTGACTTTTTTTTTTTTTGTACTGGCCTTTTGACCTGGCTTTTCTCCCCTAAATCTGACTAAAGGAAGGGTTGTCTTCTCTCCCCTTCCTATTTTCCTGCATATGTGTTTTTTCTTCTTCCCCTCCCCACAGGATCATGCCTTGCAAGCTCTGATATGGATCAGTGTTGGGTAAATTCTACTTTTGTGCTGGGTGAATTTGACTCTGTCAGCAGGAATCTTGCCACTTTCACTGTGGCATTATGGGCCCTACTGCAAGAGTATGCTCACTATTTTCAGGCTTTGAATTCCTTCCTTCCCCTTTTCAGAGAATTAAGATATGTGCAAACACAGTTCAGAAGTCTATTGCCAATCTAAGGCCATGTCCGCATACAGCCACCACAGTTACTAAATTTCTTGTGCATGTGCGCTCTTGGCTCCTTGTGTCAGCAGTGTACATCCTCACCAAGAGCGCTTGTATTGATTGTATTGGCAGTGTGGGGGTGTTGAGGATGGCTCCTGAAAGCCAGTAACCGTTGACTTAAGCAACACAGTGTCTAGAGTCTAGACCAGGGGTCTCCAAACTACGGCCTGCGGGCTGGATTCGGCATGGGGCTTCCATTTGTCCAGCCTTCCAACCAACAGGGGAGAAGTGAACAGCTGAGTAGGCACCCTGAGCAGGCACGGGGAGGCGCAGCAGCTCGCATGGGTTGGGGGGTGGGGTACCTCAGCTGAGCTGTGCAGAGGGGCGAGTTCCTCTGGGAGCCAGTGTCCCCCCCCCCCCCCCAAAAGGGGAGCCAACTTAGGGGAGAGTCATTGCTGCAGCCGAGCAGGTACAGGGAGAAGCAAACAGGCAGGCTGCAGCTGAGTAGGCACTCGGAGCAGGCAGGGGGAGGGGCTGCCGGCAGCAGCTCACAGGGTGGGGGTGGGGGGTAAGCTCAGCTGAGCTGTACGGAGGGGTGAATGGCCTTGGGAACCAGTGTTTCCCCGAAGGGGAGCCAACTCTAGGGGAGAGTTGCTGCTGCAGCCGAGCAGGCACGGACCCCTGCCTTAGAGTAAAAATACAAGCCAGATGCTTAATTACATCTCCAATAAATGGAGTAAAGAAGATGGAAATTAACAATTTCATAATGGTTAAATTTTACCTACAGCACTAATAGAACCAAACAGTATTTGCATGATACAAATGTGTGAGGTTTTTAGAAATAAAATAAAAAAAAGTGAAATGATTTTTAATGTATTGACAAATATTTTGTGTGATTTCACAGTACCTGCATCGATTTAACTTTTATACCTGATTTAGAATTTAATGCAACACTGACACAGTGGAGTAGTGTTGTTTTTTAATGATTTTTGCATATCTTTAATTTCTTTCACAGTTGCTTCGGCCCGCGAAGCCCCTTCAAAAATCGTCTATGGCTCTTGTCTCATAAAGTTTGGAGACCCCTGGTCTAGACTGACACTGTGTCGACCTAGTTACATCGACCATGACCCTATGGTGGTGTTACTAAATTGGCGTAGAGCGGCACTCATGTTGGTGGGAGCCAAATTTAAGTGAAGACGCTTCCACAGCTAGATCGAAGCAGGGCAGTCTATGTTGACCTAACCATGTAGTGTAGACCAGGCCTGAATAACTAAGAGTTTGTACCTGAGTGTGGTGGCAGCCTGTCATAAGAATACAGAAGGGAACCCAAGAGAGTTGAAGTGCAGCACTGTAATGAACCCCACACAACACTGAATGAATTATTTTTGACCACACCAATGCTAAAATTTAAAAGGAGTCTGTGAATCTTGGACATGATTTTGCTCAATGTTTAACCCTATTTAAATGATCGTAATTTTTATTGGTTTTCATACCTGCTGTCTTAACTCTTAATGTGCTGTTCTCAAACTAGTAACCTATATTCCCAAGAAGCCTTTACTTTAGAAGTAGCATTTGTGTTTCAGAAATGGAGTGACTTAAACCAGCTTATATATTAGTGTCTTTTTATAAGATGATTGATTTGGCAAAGTGTGTGTGTTTTTTGTTTTTTGTTTAAATGCATTACTTTCAGTTTGTCCCAACATTCCTCCCCCTGCCCCAACACATCAAAATTGTAAGCCAAATCTCTCAGCTATGGAGAGCCAAGATTGCGCGCGCACACAATTCATAATACAAATTTCCAGGCCTGCTTGTATGCCAGATCAATTAACTCTTAGCACAGGTAGAAGTGGAATAGAATTACGTATGCTTCTGTTTCAAGGATACAAAGCTCAGGCCAAACTTTGAGTTTGGAAAACTCCAAACTAAATGAAAAGAGAGCATTTTCTAGTATTGGTTGTAAAGCTGTCCACTGGTCTGGCACATACCTCTTAACTGCACCTCCTTTTTGGTAGAGGAACGATACCAAACAAAGGGACTTGAAGTGAATTTTCACCAGATAAATGTGAGTTGAAAAGGTGGAAGTGGGGAGGAAAGAGTGAGTGTGTGTGTGTGTGTGTCCAGGTATAGTGATGGTGACGAAACTCACATGGCTCATTACGGACATCTGGAATTCCTATTGGATAACTAAAATCTAAAGCCGAAATTAACATGTTTGGTTAGTAGTGCTTTTAATAAATGATTGAAAGAAATAAGAGTGTGTCTACTACTGAGACTTGTCTTAGATTGGAAAATTTTCACTGGCATTATTTGCTTATAGTTATTAAACATAATGGGTATGTGGTATATTTGTAAGAGAAAAGGCTTTGTACTAATGTAAACTTGGAGAGAACCCCTATAGGCGGGATGTCCCCTTATTTGATTGTAACACTTATTTCTTACATGTTACAAATCATATATTGATTGTAATAACTGGCACATAATTCTAAACTTGGCTTTTCCTTCTTTTAAGTATTTACCTGTAATACCGTATCCTAATTAAAGCCACAGCTACATAAATGAGGAGAGGCAGACTTTGTTTAAACATAAAAAAATAATTTTAAATAGCTGGAGAAAGACATGATGTCAAATGGTGTATGGCTTTAGGAATTTTCCTGCTCAGAGACTCCGGGTATGGCTACACTGCAGTTGAAACATCCTTGGCTGGCCCATAACAGCTGACTGGAGCTGTAAAATTGCAATGTAGGCATTTGGGCTTGGATTGGGGCCTGCTTGTGTGTCTGAGAGCGAAATAGTTATTGTAATAATTTTAGCATCAAGATTTCTAAGGGAGGGTGGGAGGATGGCCTTGTGGCTTCTGCTTTCGTATGGCTGGTGTAGAGCAGCAACTATAATTTCACCTGAAGTTGATGGAGCCAGATGCCTACATCAGGAGTAGCAGAATTTATTGCAGTAATGCCTCCTTCATATTTATAAGTTGGGCAGTAGATAGTATATGTTTGCAAAGGCCCGGAAATAGGAGTTGGGAAAATGCTTTCCATTTTCTATCTAACAAAATCTTCTGCCGATCATGTTTTACGCTGGTTGTTTGCCTTGATTTCAACTATTTTACCCATGCTAGTGCAATTTTGGAGGGAAGTAGCTCTTATGCAGCCTTCCTGGTCCACAGTACCCTCTCCAAGGGAGGAAGAGGGACTACTGCAACAGCACCTGCTTCCTTTTTTTCTGCAGGCCTGAAAGGAAGGCAAGGAGCAGTGGCTGCAACTCACTTTTTGGGGCAGTGGCACTGGGGAAAAAGCATAGCTGAAGGGGAAAAAAGAGCACATTTGTCTTCATTCCCATCCTTCAAGTGTGGCTCCAGAATTGTAAGATGGTAATATGATTCTCCTCCCCCCCCCCCGTACCCCCAATTTGCATCCTTGCATGATACCTTGTAGAATTAGGCAAATACTGCTAATAGTTGGTGGGTTTTTTTGGGGGTGTGTGTGCATGTTTTTTTTTTTTTCAATCCTTGTTCATTTTATTTAAAAATATGGATTTACTGTGGCCATGCTCACCCTTTTCATGTTCATTTTGTGAACATTTGTGCAGTTTAGTTACTTTGATATGAACAGGGAAAGTGGATTTTATAGCCACATAACTAAGGATTCACAGAAATCACATTTTAGATACACATGTCCAAGTATTAACTTATGCATTCATCCTGTCAGGAAACAAAACAAAATAAAATCATGTGAATTAACTGACTATTCCAAGTGCATGGATAGTTATGATTAATGGACTTTGAATACTCAGTCAATCAACAGAGGAAATTAAAATTCACAAAAAATTGAACATGGTTTTTAAGGACAAACTTAAGGAAACTACAGTCTACTCGTGGCTATTCTGCAAGTAGAAAGAGGCTAAATTATTTGACAAATAGAGCTACAGAGCTGAGTGAGTGCTTCTAATTAGATGTGTTAATATTTGATGCGTACATTCTGTGTACCTGTCCTATTCTGCCCACATATTGGTATTTAGAAACACCTATCTCTTCAGACAGAAGTCTCCATTTAGATGTTTTTTCTGTTGAAAGAAGTCTTTTTGCAAAAACATATTCAGTCTTCTGGCAAACTGCCACAAACCGCTATTTGTAAGAGAAAAGGTACAGTTGTTAGTGGATTTTTTGTTTATGCACTTAGCCAAAGGAATATACTACAGCATATGTATTTATTTAACCTTTCTTTCATTTTAATGAAATTTTAAACTGAAACTAGCGAATGTATTATGTAACAAACTTAAGTCCAGTTTTATCTGTATTAAACCCGTGATGGGGTGTATATTAGTTTCTATAGCATTACTGCTGCCAGGTCTAATTGTGATACGCATGGTACAAATGTAAAGCATAAAGAGCGTATGCTCTGAATAGAAAAGACAGAGGACAAGGTACAGGAATCAATTGACATTGTTCAGGATCACATAGGGTATGTCTATGCTGCATTACAAAACCTGTGGCAGTGAGTCTCAGAGACTGGGTCTGCAGACTCCAGCTTGCAGGATGGCACTAAAAGCAGCTGCTTAAATGTTCGGACTCAGGCTCAGAATCCCCTCCCCCCAGGTTTCAAAGCCTGAACTCCTCCTCCCCCTCCCCGAGCCCAAATTTTTAGTGCTGTAGCATGAGCCCCAGTCTGTAGACCCAGGCTCTGAGACTTGCTGTTGTGGTTTTAAAGTACAGTGTAAGCATACCCATCAAAGATCATTTGGCTGAGATGTGAATAAAACCAAGGTTTGCAATGCTCAGTCCAGTGCCCTCTCCACTAGGCCATGCTGGCTGCCAATGAGTTTATTTTACATGATTCTCCTGTCTGGTACTTCAGGATGTGTTTAGTATGAAAGTAAACAATAACTGCATGCAATTCTAGTGCAGAAAATTCTATCCCTTTTTAGGTAATTAAAAAAAAAAAGTATATTAAACATTCAGTTGAATCTCTCTCTGTTATGGAACTTGACTTACTGCTCTGAAAATGGGATGGCAGTTGACTTCAGGTTTTCATGTGAGGATATAAGAACATCTTTCAGTTCACTGTTTCTGAACCTTCTTTGCTCCTCCACATGTGCACCTCAAATTTCAGGTTGGGTCACTAGTGTCCTCTTTTTTTCCCCCCATGGAACCTTCCACAGCTTTGGGCATCTGTGAGTCTTAAGTGTGCTGGACACATACTTTTTTTGATAAACTTTTTGATATTTTTATTATATAGTAAATAAAGGAAATTACAGGTAATACTTTCCTTGTTATAGATAATGAACTGAATTTTGTGTTCATGTCCTTTTTAGAGCTAGTAGATCTCATCCTCTCATGCATAGCTTTTATTAATGGATTGGAAGAACAATCTTTCCTCCTTTTTTTTTTTTTCAACTTTTTTTAAAAAATATGGCAGCAAACAAATACTGCTGAATATTATTTTTTGTTTAACTTGAAATGATTTTAATAGATTAGCCCTTAATATAAATCGTCAATTTAAAATTTCAAATTGGTATATATTTTAAAATCTGTATTTTAATTTAAAATATTTTTTAATCTTTTATTTTTTAATTTATCAACCCTGCTGTTGGGATCTGCTTGCTCATTCCAACAGGGCTAACTGCAGCTTTGTTGAATTCCTGTATTTTTGTGTCCTGCTCCCCCTTCTGGAATATTGTAGAATTGACTGCATGGGACACAAGTTCAGCGCCTCTGCTGTAGAGATCAGGAGCTTGCTTGCTTTGTTTGGAGAGCCTTTTTTCCTATAATGTTCCTTTCTCTTCGCTCTCTGGCTGCATGTACTTGTTCAATATTGTATCCTGGTTCAATGTGTGAACTAAAGGGTCTCCTACAGGAACTAAAGTCCCTGTGGCGGTGATTAATGCAAATCCCCAGTGCAAATAACAGGTCTGTGGAAGTTCCACCCCTCTTGGGGAAATAGCATATACTAGTTTGACCTGGTTCAAGAGACCTGGCAAACAGAGAACTTGAAATGGTATCAAGTGACTGCCCTGACATAGAGAGAGAAATTGCTCACACTCAGTCCAAGAACTGGCAAGAAACTGCGATGGAGAGAGAGGTGTGTGAAGTCCTGAAGTACTTTAATCCTATCAAGGTCTCCATGTGGATGGTGGGTGACAGCTGGTAAGCTATACAACTGCATGTAAGTTGCTTATTGCTTTGATGTTTTCTCTGTAATGCTTTTGGTCTGAATAAATAGTTCTTTGCTTTATGAAAGCTGGATGATCACTAGTTAGCCCTGTCACTTGACCCTCTTAGACTTATTATCAGGGCTCTGGAAGCTGTTCACGATAAATAAAAGCTCCCTCAAATGTGGCTTTGAATCTCTTTCCATCTGTCTCATTGCGACTGTGATTTGCATGGTTATGGCTCTTGCTGCCCTTGCTCAGCCCGTTTTGCCATTTATTTGTGCAAGGAAGTCTCTGTAGAGAGCTGGTGAGTGTTTCTATAGTGGCATGACCTTTACAAGATTGATGGTATGAGTCTCAGCCCTCTTGAGATACAAACCCCCAAACTTTAGCTGTTTTCTGTGTTTACATGCTTTGAGTTTACTTCAAGCCATATCCCTGGTCTACACTGGGTAGGGGGAGAGAGGGAGGGGAATATCGATCTAAGTTATGCGACTTCAGCTACATGAATAATGTAGCTGAAGTCGACTTACTTAGACTGACTTACCATGGTGTCTTCACCATGGTGAGTTGACTCCTGCTGCTCCCCTGTCGAGACTGCCTGTGCCTTTTGCAGTGCTGGAGTACAGGAGTCGATGGGAGAGGGCTCAGGGGTCGATTTGTTGCGTCTAGACCTAGACACGATAAATCAATCCCTGCTGGATTGATCGCTGCCCACCGATCCGGCGGGTAGCATAGACATACCCTATGTCACACAGTGGAGCCTGAACTTAATGCTACAAGGCCTGGTCACCCTTTCAACCCTTGAAGAGAAAGATAAGCTTTCTCTTATCAAGTATCTTCATGAGAAGATCAAATTGCTTAGAAACGGTTTCACTACAACATGTACGTTTACAGTTCTTTCTGGATAAGGTAGTACAAAGACCTACTCCATACCAAAAAAAACCACCAGGTTTCACGCAAACCAGTCCATTTCCTTGACGACATTTTTACCTAGTTCTAAATGTCCTCTGGAAATACTAAGTGCTCTGCACGTTGGGACTTAGTCATCTATCTTTGGCCATGGAAAAGACTGAATGTTTCTTTCCTTCTTTATGGCAGTCACAAGAAGGAATATAATCAGGTTGGTTGCTCATTGGCTTATGTCAGCCATCTTTTGTGTTTATATGGCAGTCAGGATAAACCCTCTGAAGGCATCCTACCATCTCCTGGAAGAGGTGCCTCCACATCCAGTGTGGAATTACAGCTTCTGTAAAATAAGATTTACAGAGCTGTACTGGGTTGTCCATTAACTTCTTCACCAGCTGTTATAAAATTGGCAATTTACCATGGGAGAGGCCATTACCCAGTCTGCTTTTATTTCACAGTAGCCAAGCAAAGTGTGTGGTTAGAGTGGGGGAGGGGAGAAGTCCAAAATCCATTTTTGATGATTGTTTTATTTCCCTTCATACCCATCCACTTCCACCACCCCCTCCAAGCCCCCAGTTTTTGGTAGTTCTAGAAGCAATGTCCTGTGAGCCAAAATGTAATGTTTGAAAGGAATTTAAAAAAGCCTTTCCTGTAACTTTGGTTTCTCCTAATATGGCATTCACTTTTCTAGCCAGACCCTGCATTGAGGAGAAATATACATGTTTGAACATGAAAAATGCAAGACATTTTTTTTCTTTCCCTTTCTTTATTTCTGTTAGACATGTTTCTAGCTCCAGAATTAATTCCTGTTTCCAAATTGTCCCTTGTGGGTTTTTTTCTCCATGCTTTTCATCAGTTGTCTATATAGGTCTTCTAGTTCCTTATCCTTGCAAGCCATCATCTGGAGGATCCATGCCAGGGGTGAGGCAAATAAGGGAAAGAGGGAGACAGACAACTAAAAAAAGCTGCCTTTGTACAGTGTGAAATGGGTAAGCACATCATAGCTGTAATGCCAAGAACAATGATTGCCTTACAATTGGAAATCACGATTACATGTTTTAAAAAAAAAACCAAGAACTAATTTTGAGCGTCAGTGTGACAGCACCTTGAATTCTTCTTGCAGTTTACCCAACCCATCTTTTTTAGCATGTTTGGGTGTTCATGCACAATTACATATTTGCATAGCTCTTTCAGTCTTTGAAAACTTGTACACATACTAAACCTCATAGTGCTCCTGTAAGCTAGCTAAATATCCTCATGTTATAGATGGAGAAATCCATGCAGAGGTTAATTGAGTTGCACAAGGTCACAGTGAGTCTCTGGCAGAAGCACAAGTAGAATGTGAAATTCCTGGCTCCCAGGCAGATGGCCCATCTAATAGAACACTGTGTGGAGAGCCTCCTTTGGATCTCTAACTTTGTTTTTAAGAGTGTTGTTTGGTAAGATGGAAGAATAGGATACTCTTACTTGAGTTGCTGTAAATTTCTAAAACAATAAATATTTCATGTGAGAACTTGTTCTTCCACAGAATTCTCAACCCTTCTGTCATCACACATGTGCACTATCTACTGGTCAGCTGTGAAAAATCTGTCAGTCAATATCTTGCTGATTGTTACTATTTAATGCTGTAAGCCCTCTGGCTTAATGCCAAAAGAATCTCCTAACAATGGTGTTAATCATGGGGCTCACATATTTTTGATTACTTACGAGAGTCTCCATTCCAAACTGCCTCTGATCTCAAGGTCAGTAACTCTGAGGGTCCTGACAGACAATTATATTAAACGTTTGTTTTCTTTGTGAACTTGTTTCACGAAAGTGGGGTTTTTTTTCTTCTCAACACTTTAGCAGGGGTTATTTTTAAACTTAGTTTTCAGTTAAACCATGTATGGTGATAACCCATATACCTAAGAACTGTCAATTAGCAATTAGTATGGCATCCATATTTTTAAATGTTATATTATTTTAAATGTGTTTAAAATAGCTTTTAGAGCTAATTTTATAGGACATTTGTCTCAAATTTTAATGTAATGCAGAATATTTCACAATAATGCCTAGGTTAACAATGATAGTCTTGCTGTATTGTGCAAAAAAGGCTTCTGTTCAGACCCAGCTGGGTTTCAGGCTTAATTCATTGCTCTATGGTGGGATCACCACAGCTGCTGTGGGGCCTTTACAAATGCAAAAAAGCTGTCAGTGTTTATTTCATCAGATGCATAAGTGATGAGGCCAAGTTGAGGAATCCATTCCAGTGTGCATGTTTTAGACATTGTTTTCAGAATTAGTGTTTGAGATTTAAAGTATTTGGCACATACTATGCCTATGGTCCTATTCCTAAGATTTGTTTGCTTTAAGGTTAGTCTAGTTCAGACTTTCAACAACACTTAACTTGAGTTTATAAAAATGTTATGGTGTACCTGGCTTTTTCTCCCAAGTAATAGTTCTCCCCCTGCTCCCCAAAAAAGCTGTTTGTTTGGATTTTAATAGTTGCAAACAAGCACAGGATAAAAATATTTTAAGCTTTAATTTTAGATTATTTTTTTTTAACCAGTCTGGACAAGATGCTCTATAAGTCATACTACCAATCTCGGGTCCTAGAAGTCATTGCCACCTTTTTTCCTTTGGCAGACAGAGACTGAACAGAGCTCCTTCTAGCCAATTAAGGAGTAATGTTGGTTAATTGGCTTCCGAGGTTGTTGTTTAACATGGCATGGCATGCCCCCGTACCTAGGGGCTCATTGTATTGCTTCTGCACCACTTCCATTTCCATTTGGTTGAGACAGTAGGAATATATCCCAGAATAGACTTCATGCTTTGCACTAAGCTAGCCTGGCACATTTTTCAGTTCTTAAATCCTTTCTCACTCAATGCTCCTCTGCTCTTTTAATTTTACTGTAGTGTACTGACTATGCATACACCACTTTTTTTTCTTCTTACTATACAACTCCATGAGTGATAGCAGTGGTGGGAGCCCTTGTGTAGACCATGGGCAGGTATTTTAACCACTGTGTAGTTTTAAGCCTCTCTCAAGGTGACTTCACTAAGTGCCTTTCTAAGGTGGAGTTCTTTTAATGCTGATTAGTATATTTTTCCTATGATACAAACTGAAGTACTGGACAGTGGGGAAGTAGGTCTCCAAATGCTAGAAAATGTTCTTTAGATTGGGACTGAAGTGTGTTTAAATGGTGTCAGCTTGGTTCAAAAAAGCTTCTTGCAGCTTTTTAGGAGGTGTCCTACTGGCATAGTAGCCATGTATCTGATTAAGAGTGAAGCATATTTGTAGAGCTATCTAAAAACCTGCTTGTGGCTAGCCAGTACTTTGATGGCATATACAGAGATTAACATGCATTTAGCATGGCTTAAAAGTAGTTGTATCCAAATCAGATTATGAAACTCATGCTGGTCAAGCCCATGCTATGTTCTAACTAGATGAAAACCCCATGTCATAGTCCACATTGGGACATAGGTTAGAGCCAGGTGTTTTTAACTCAGTTACAGTATTGGTGATGGCCACACACTCAAACCAGCCGGGCTGTTTCATAACATGGTTGGGAATAACTTTGTGTTACGTGGGATACGCGATGCCAGGATGTCTACAGCCCCAGTGGGAATATGGGGAGGAAAAAATTTACTTGGTGTAGTTGCTACAGCTGCCCCATTCCTGTTCATTCCTCCCAACTGAATCCCAGAATGCTGTAGGGGCACTGTTTTGTGTAACAGGGTATTGACCCAGCCATGGTACAATACAATTTGGTTTTGGTTGTGTGAAGGGATCAAACTCTTTTATAACAGTGTTATTGTTCTGCAGCCTTGGCCTGTACAAGGCTGTGGCACAGTTAACATGGTTAAAACATGGCTTCGTCCTGTCGACATAGGTAAGGCCAAACCATGTAATATGGTTGCACTACTGCTGTGTTATAATAGTGTTGACGCTTGTAGATGGGCCTTCAAACTAATTGCCAAAACTTGGAAATGTATGCTTGCTGACAAGGGGAAGACCTGGAGTCATGTTGGTCAGGGAAAATGATACAATTAGAGACTTCTCCCCAATTAGAGGGATTCAGGGCATGGATGCAAGCTGGTTAGCCAGACTGCAGTTTGCTGCCGTCCCTACCTCCTCTTTCTGCTTCTGTCAGTCATAGCATTCCACACTCACAGGAACATATACAACACGTCTCTCCATCCAAAGGTTGCCAACCCTTCAGGATTATGCTGGAGTTTCCAGTAATTAAAGATTAATCTTTAATTGACTGTCGTGTGATGAAACCTCCAGGAATACATTCAACCCAAATTGGCAACCCTGTTCCATCCTTGAACTAGTACAGTCCACTCTTTAGAGAACTGTGGTAAATGCAAATGGGCAAAAACAAGTAGGGAGGGAAGGGGAGACCCAGTGAGGGGAAAGGCGAGAAAAGATGTGCACTAAGGCCTCGCCTAATCTACAAAGTTCTGTGGACTTGAGCCGCTTTGTGTTGACCTAGTTGTGCATGTGTTTATACTTAAATTTGTCTCCCACCAATGTAAGTGCCCTGTTACGGTGACTCAGTAATACCACTTTTCCAAGTGGCATTCATCCATGGTTAAAGTGCTGAGGTTTACACAGCTTGACAAAGACACTGTGTAATTAGGCCCACCCTAACAATCCTCCAGCGGCTGTCACACAGTGCCTGATGCTGACTGCTCTGGTTACAGTCATGAACTCCATTGGTCTCCATGACCCCTCGACAGAAGGCTCCCCTCCCCTGTAAGGCCCCGTGAATTTTTGAAATGCCTCTTCCTGATGGCCTCGCTTGGCAAACACACCTAGCAGCTCTCCCTTGTTGTGTGCAGCTGACCATGCCAGCTACATGCTCCAAATGCTCTCTGGCTTGGAGTAGACAGAAGATATTGGCCTCCTGGGCCTGTGGGGAGAAAAGGCTGCGCAAGCTGCGGACCAACTGTAGAAACATGGACACCTGTGAGCAGATTGCACAGGAGATGGAGGAGGAGGAGGGGTATGGCAGGCCAGCTGCAGTGCCGTGTGAAGGGAAAGGAACTGCGTCAGGCATATTAGAAGGCCAAGGAGTCCAATCGTTGATCTGGTGCTGTTGTAAAAGAGGCCTGTCATACTTGGCGGAGACACCACCACCACACCACAGACCATATTGAATACCTCTGAGGAGCCTAAGTCACAGGCCCCTGGAGTGACCTGCAAGGGATGGGATGGAGGAGGAAGAGGAGATGTGTGACTGGGCGGTTCAGCTGTGTCATGAGCCAGGATCTGTTTGAGGCTCCACCGCAGTCCAGTCAGTCCCAGCAGGAGCCCGATGCAATGGAAGGAAACTTGGGTAAGTGTTTGTTTTGTTTTATTTCCCATTAAAATGATGTAGCAATGGTGCCCCCTCGCTGCCCCCCTAGTTTAACAGGGTACAGCTATCAACGTTTCATCAGTGTACACATACTAGAAGAGCAGCAGCACAACAAAGAGAGGTAGTGTTCTGATCTGCTTTTCATTCCCCTGTAGAGTTAGGTAAGAAGAGGCCATGCGGAGAAGTTTTGTTTATGTACACAGGGATGTTCCTTGAATTCTCTTGAGAGAGCTTGATGGAACTTTCTTGGAGATTTACTCTGCAGTCCTCTCCTGAGGGTTTCTAGGAATAGCAGCCTTATTTTTTTCCTCCACTGTAGGAAACTTTCCCATGCTGGTCCATAATTACTGTAATGGTGCCGGCCAAAGTTCACAGGCTAGCAGCCTTCGGGCACTGGTGGCTTCAGGATGGCAGCAGTAGCTATGCTCTCTGTGCCTTTGTTACCCTCAGGAGAGAGATTGGCTAAAATCACCGCTGCTTGTGGAAAATGGTCCCAGTTCCTGGTGGTGGTGGTTTCTTGCAACTGAGCAATTCCCTTCTCATTTCCCACACCCCGGTGGGCCATACTCACTCTGGCTGGAGCTGTGAGTGGCGCTGTGCACAAGCACTCTGACATGGAAGTGCCAATAAGCCTGTCTTTTTAAAAAACTTTAGGGGGGCGAGGGAAGGGAGTTTGAATCTTAACTTTCACTTGCCACTGTTACTATACTGAGAATGATACCTCTCTGGTTTTTATCTGCAGCTGCTGCTATGGCAGCCTTGATAGTCTCCCCTTCCACACCATGGATCACCTGAGCCAGATAAGGAGGAGGAAGAGGACGACTTGGGATGATATGTTTGATGACATCCTGCAAAAGACTGTGCTGCATAGAGTGTGAGCACAGGGCCTGGAGGGTGAACTTTGTAGTGAGCCTGAAGAAGGAAAGAGCAGACAGGAGAGAGTCCCAGCCAGAAAGGTAGAGGGCGATGTAGCAGGATATAATGGGGCTCCTCTGGCAGGAAAACCAGATTCTGGAGACTCTAGTGGACCTACAGGCTCAACAGTCATGAGCTCCCCTCCCTTTGTAATCCATGGAAGACTTCATTACAGCACCTTCTTGCACCCACCTCTCCCCATTCCATGTGGCATCGGGGCCGCATCGCTGCCCCATCCCTAACTCTGCACACCAGGGGACATTAAGGACAACCACAGCTTCACATACAATGACCTGTGAAAACCACAGTTGCTGTATGTGTAGCTAAAAATGACATGAATATTCTTTCCCCGTGTTTAGTTCTGTTCAGTACATTAAAAATTAATAAATTTGCTTTTAAATTGCACAGATTTGTGTTTTGCACGGATTTTGTTACTCAAAATTCTATTTGAAAAATAATTCATCTTTATTAATTCACGACATACAGATTCATAGACTTTACGGTCAGACGGGATCACCGTGATCATCTAGTCTGACCTCCTGCACATTGCAAGCCACACAGCCTCACCCACTCCTGTAATAGACCTCTAACCTCTGTCTGAGTTAATGAAATCCTCAAATCATGGTTTAAAGACTTCAGGATACAGAGGATTCACCATTTACACTAGTTTTAAATGGCAAGTGACCCGTGCTCCATGCTGCGCAGAGAGGTGAAAAACACCCTGGCTCTGCAGAGTGCCTAGCAATTCTGAAAGCTCCCCCTTCTTTGTACAGTATGACACAACTCATAGACATACATGAAGCAGCACTTAATTTCTTACAGGCCCCAAAACAGAAGGGCCAGACAGAGCGCAGTATACTGCAGTGCATTTCTGTGGCTCACTGTTAAATTGCTTTTTCCAAAGCCTCCCTGAGCTGTATAGTTCTGCACTGAGCTTTTTCTAATAGCCCTTGTGTCTGGCTCTTCACGTTCATCAGACAGCCGCTCCACCTCTGCTATCCATCCGGACAGCACCTTTCTCTCCCTTTCTTTCACAGATATTGTGCAGGACACAGCAGGTAGCTATAACTATTGAGACTTTTTTTTCCACTGAGAGCCAATCTTGTGAGTAAACAACGTCATCATCCCTTCAATCTACCAAAAATGCATTCAAATTCATACTGCTAGGTCAGTAGCTGAATCTTTCCTTAGTGCTGTCGAAGTGGCCAGTGTAAGGATGCTGCATCCCCCAGGATCGCTGCTGGCATTTTAACGTTGCCAGTGGTAATTCACTGGCTGGGAAAGAAAGTCCCGGCTTGTAGCCTTCCGAACAGTCTTGTGTTCTTAAAGATGCAAGTGTCATGAACTTTCTCTGATGAGGCAACATTGATGTTGGTGAAGTGTCCCCAGTGATTGATCAACTCTTGCATAACCCTAGAAAAATAGCCCTTTGTGATGATGATCTTTGTGACAAGGTGGTCTGGTGCCAAAATAAGAATATGCTCCACCGCAGTTTGGGAACCCCACTGCTGCAAATCCATCCGCTATGTCCTGCATGTTGCTGAGAGTCACAGTCCTTCATCGCAGGAGATGATTAATGACTTTGCACGCTCACATAACAATGACCCCCACAGTGGATGTTCCAACTCCTAAATGATTTTCCACTAACAGTAGCAATCCGGTGTTGCAGCTTTCCGCAGTGCGATCGCTGCTCACATCTCCACTGTCAGTGCAGCTTTGGTGTCTCCACGCTGGAGTGTTGAGGTGAGCTCAGCACACAGATCCAGGAATGTGGCCTTGCACATCTGAAACTTCTGTAGTCACTGCTCATCATCCCAGTCCTACATTATGATGCAGTTCCCACCAGTCAGTGCCCATTTCTCACGCCCAGAAGTGATGCTCCATGAATGCCACCAACAACCTTGAATTGATTCTCGCAGTGTCCCACAGTGGTCTGTTCTCCATGATATTGTCATGTTCTTTGCTGATTTGGTGGTTCTTGCGGCTCTCTAAATACCAGAGGATCATGCATCTTGTGCTCGCAAGGCTGATGAGAATAGTGCATGTACAAGCTCCATGCCTCTGTCAGAGATGGCAAACAGTGAGATGGCCACACGAGAGTGGAATTTTTAAAAAGTCACCAAAATTATGGGATGTAGATGATATTATGGGATGGAGACAGTTGCATGCTGGAAAGTTGACCCTTCGGTCCCAGTTATCCTTGAGCAACTTGTTTCTGCCCACTATGTATTCATTGCCAAAAGTTCCCAAGAGACAGTGCGCTGGATAGTGGTGGGTTGCACACTGGGATATTTACCCATGGCGCACTGCACTTTGCGTCAACACACAAGCACCCCTGGTAAGTGCAGCGCCAATGCAAGAAACCATGTATGCAGTTGTATAAGCGATATACTAACTGCAGTGGCTTTATGGTGATCTAACTTGGTGACCAAAGTTTATAGTATAGATGTGGCCTAAGGGTGAGGGTTTCAAAGGGTATGTCTACACTACAAGAGTAGTTCGATTCAACTTAAGTCGAATTTGCGGAATTGACCGTACGAAGTTGAATTTGTGTATCCATACTAAGGACACTAATTCGACTTTGAGCCCACACTAACGGGGCAAGCGTCGACTTTGGAAGCGGTGCACTGTGGGAAGCTATCCCACAGTTCCCGCTGCCCATTGGAATGCTGGGTAGAGCCCTCAGTGCCTGCTGGGGGAAAAAATGTGTCGAGGGTGCTTCTGGGTAACTGTCATCATTGAACCGTCAATCACGCCCTCCCTCCCTGAAAGCGCCTGCGGGCAATCTGTTCGTGCACTTTTCTGGTCAGTGACAGCGCGGACGCCACAGCACTGCGAGCATGGAGCCCGCTGCAGTTATGGCCGTTTTCACCTCCTCGCACCTTATCGTCCACCTCTTCCACAGTCAGCTGCTGAGAAATCGGGCTACTTTTCAATGGTGCTGCAAGCACTGGTGGACTATAGGGGACGTTTTGCCAACATCAACGTTCGGGTGGCCGGGCAAGGTTCATGACGCGCGTGTTTTCAGGAACGGTGGTCTGTTTAGACGCCTGCAGGAAGGTAGTTTCTTCCCGGACCACAAAATAACTGTTGGGGATGTGGAGATGCCTATAGTGATCCTCGGGGACCCAGCCTACCCACTAATGCCCTGGCTCATGAAGCCCTATACAGGCGCCTTGGACAGCGACAAGGAACTCTTCGAGTACCAGCGAGCAGCGTGACCTGTGACTGTTGAGTTTCTTTACAGAGAAGCTGAACCTGCCCCTGTTTCTTTACCCAGTTACTGTTGACTATCCTCTGCAGTTACATACCCCGTTTCCCCCACTTCCAACACACGTGTAAAAATAAAATACATGTTCCATTGTTACTTAACAAAGGTTTCTTTATTAATGACTTTGCTTTAAAGGGTTGAAACTGGGACGCAGACTGTGCTGGGTAGGGTGTGCGGTGATGTAAAGACTGCCTCTAAACTCGAATGACAGGTTCCTGCGCCTAGAGCGGTCCGCAGTGCCGGACTGGTTGTTTCAACGGAGCCTGCCATCCCTCCTTTTTGGGACTCTGTGTGCGGGGGCTATGTGACTTTGTAGCGGGGGAGGACGGTTACAGATTCCCCTGCTGCGTGACCCTGTGGTCCAGGACAAGGACCGCAGCATAAGATCTGTAACCACCCTCCCCCGCTACAAAGTCACATACCGCCCCCCACCCACACAGAACCTGGAAACTACCTCCCATACCGACCAGGGTGCCTACTGACTGCACTGTGTGTGTGTGTGTGTGTGTGTGACCTGCTGCTGATCCTGCCCCCGTGTCTGTACCCTGGTAAAGGTGACTGCCCTATACAATTACCAACCCCCCTTCCCCACCCTTCAAACACAGTCTTCTGTAAAAAAAAAAAAAAAAAAAAAAAAAAAGACGGAAACAGTAATTAACAGCAAAGTATTTTTAATAATTAACCAGACAGTTAGGGGATGAAACTTGGATTGGGACTTGGGTGAGTCAGGAAGGGAAGGACTTCTCAAAATTGAGGGTATGAGAGCTTTTGGGTACTGGAGCACTCTGCTGGGGTGCAGTGACAGTTTTCACGGCCCCTGGCACCCCTCCTTCTGGTTATTTTGGGTGAGCGGGGTATGGGACTTTGTGGCGGCGGAGGGCAGTTGCAGATACACTGCGGGGGGGCTATGTCCTTCTGCCTGCGGTCCTGCAGAACATCCACAAGGCGCCGGAGCGTGTCCGTTTGCTCCCTCATTAGTCCAAGCAGCGTTTGAGTCGCCTGCTTGTCTTCCTCACGCCACCTCTCCTCCCGTTTGCTGTGTGAGCGCTGGTACAGAGAGAGGGTCTCCCTCCACTGGCTCTGCTGGTCCGCCTCGGCTCGGGAGCAGCCCATAAGTTCAGCGAACATCTCGTCCCGTGTCTTTTTCTTTCGCCGCCTAATCTTTGCCAGCCTCTCTGAGGGGGATGCTGTGGCAGGTCGGGAGACAGTCGAAGCTGTGTGATTGGGAAAAAGCGAGTGAATTCCTTGCAAAGATACATTTCTGCGAACAATGAACACAGTCTAGTCTGTCTCTGTGAACAAGACCATGCACAGCACTTATCTCGTGCGCACTCCTGCTGCAGGCAATCCGGAAAGCATAAACTCTGCCCCTGTTCCACCCCATCGCAGTCTCCCCCGACCCTTGGCATTCTGGGTTGAGATCCCAGTGCCTGATGTGGCAAAAATCATTGTCACGGGTGGTTCTGGGTAAATGTAGTCAGTCATTCCTTCGTCCGGGAAAGCAACGGCAGACAATCATTTCAAGCCCGTTTTCCCTGGATTACCCTGGCAGATGCCATAGCGTGGCAACCATGGAGCCCGTTTTGCCTTTTGTCACTGTCACCGTATGTGTAATAGATGCCGCGGACAGAGGCGATTCAGCGACGCTACACAGCAGCATTCATTTGCTTTTGCATGACAGCAGAGATGGTTATCAGCCATACTGTACCATCTACCATGCCATTGTAAATTGGCAATGTGATGACGGTTACCAGTCGTATTGCATGATACCTTCTGCTGCTGTCATAGGTGCCCCTGGCCGAGATCAGCCGGGGGCGCAAAAGACAAAACTGGGAATGACTCCCCGAGTCAATCCCTCCTTTATGGTATGTAAAAATAGAATAATTCCTGCATAGAATATGGGGCAAGTGTAGTAGAGATCCAGTGTTTCAGAGAACCAGAGAGCACAGCCGCTCCGTGTCAGATTATGCAGGAATGATGAGCTGTATGGCATTCACAGGGGCTGCTCCTGCAACAACCCCACTTGTTGCTTCCCTCCTCCCCCAGCCTTCCTGGGCTACCGTTGCAGTGTCCCCTGATTTGTGTGCTGAAGTAATAAAGAATGCAGGAATAAGAAACAGTGACTTGTTAGTGAAATGAAATGAGGGGAAGGCAGCCTCCAGCTGCTATGATTGTCCAGACAGGACATTAAGCAGTGTGGGGGAGAGGAGAACAGCATCCTGCTGCTATGACAGTCCAGGCAGTACAGAATCTTTTCTTTACACATAAAGGGCGGGGGCTGATGGAGCTCAGCCCCCTGTTGCTATGATGAAGACGGTTAGCAGGTTGTCTACTTGTGGGCTGATGATGAGGACGGGTACCAGTCATATTGCACTACACCATCTACAGCAAGGCTGATGATGACGACGGATATCAGTCATATTGTACCGTCAGCCACCCATGAGGTGGGGGGGGGGAGGATGCTACAGTACAGTGCCGCAGCATTGCATCTACCAGCAGCATTCAGTACACATAGGGTGACATTTAAAAGAGTCAAGAGACTTTTTTTTTCCTTTTCCTTCTGGGGGTGGGGGGTGGGTGTACATTGACGAGCTATACCCTGAACCGCCGCGGACAATGTGTTTGACCGTACAGGTATCGGGAGCTCATCCAAGAATGCAAATGCTTTTCGGAGACTGCAGGAACTGTGGGATATCTTGCGTCTTCAGTCCCCCCTCCCTCCATGAGTGTCCGTTTGATTCTTTGGCTTTCCGTTACGCTTGTCACGCAGCAGCGTGCTGAGTCTCTGCTACGCCGTCTGTCTGGAGATTTTTTGAAAATACTCTGGACCAGGCATAACATTACAGTAACTCCCCTAATTAGATGCAGGAGTCTCCGAGCGAGATCACCCTGAGGACGTTCACTGAAGGAGATAGAGAGCACATGCTGCGTGACAGCCAGCACAAACCAGTGGCCTATGCTGCCATGTTTGGGGAGGCAATGCTCCCTGAACACCTCATGAAAGCCTGGCGCGGAAAAGTGTGCTACCACGGAGCACCCAATAAGGCAGATCTCCCCAGGAACCTCCTGCGGAGGCTTTTCGATTACCTCCAGGAGAGCTTCGTGGAGATCTCCCAGGAGGATTTCTGTTCTATCCCCATATATATAGACCTCCTTTTCACATAGTTCAGATTCCTGTTCCATTAATAATAAAAGTTTACATGTTTAAAGCACTTACCGACTGATCCTTCCCCTGATTCAGGGTCCGGGTTAACGGCCGGGGAGGGTTGGTAGGGGATCCCCGTGAGGGTGATGAAGAGATCCTGGCTGTCGGGGAAACCAGCGTTGTAAGTGCTGTCGCCTGCCTTGTCCTCCACAAACCCTTCCTCATCTTCCCCATCCGCGAACATCGCCGAGGAACTGGCCGTCAACACTATCCCATCGTCAGAGTCCATGGTCACTGGTGGGGCAGTGGTGGCAGGCTCCGGAGCATCCGTTTGCCGCTTTGGTCTTCTGGTAGACTTGTCTCAGGTCCTTGATTTTCACGCGGCACTGCATTGCATCCCGGCTGTATCCTCTGTCTCTCATGGCTTTGGAGACCTTCTCGTCGGTCTTTGCATTCCGTTTTTTGGAGCACAGCTCCGAAAGCACAGACTCCTCGCCCCACACACTGATCAGATCCAAGACTTCCCAGTCAGTCTATGCTGGGGCCCTCTTTCTATTCAGAGATTGCATGAACTCCTCTGCTGGAGAGCTCTGCATCGTTGCCGGTGCTGCTGAGCTCGCCCCGGGGATGTCCAACCACGAAATGAGATTCAAACTGGCCAGACAGGAAAAGGAATTCAAATTTTCCCGGGGCTTTTCCTGTGTGCCTGATCAGAACATCCAAGCTCGAACTGCTGTCCAGAGCGTCAACAGAGTGGTGCAGTGTGGGATAGCTCTCAGAGCTACTAAGGTCGATTGCCGTCCACACCTAGCCTAATTTGACATGGCCATGTCGAATTTAGCGCTACTCCCCTCGTCGGGGAGGAGTACAGAAGTCGAACTAAAGAGCCCTCTATGTCAAATTAAATAGCTTCGTGGTGTGGACGGGTGCACAGTTAATTCAAATTAACGCTGCTAAATTCAAATTAAAGTCCTAGTGTGGACCAGGCCAAAAAAACCTGAGTCATGCACAAAATTCCTTTTGAAATTGAGTGGATATCAAACTGTCCTAGACTCCAGCCAAAAAGTAGTAAGGTTTATTAATATTATGTATTTTAAATGTTTCTACATTTCAGTTGATGTCTTAAGGGCTGTTTTTCTATGGATGGAATTCATACAGACTTTTGACAAAAAATGTTGTTTCCTCACCGGGGTGGGGGAGTGCAACTGAAGCTGGCACTAAATATTTGGAATGTTGTGCCTTCTTGCTATCTTCAGGTAACACACGCTAAGTCATATGAGGCATTGGTATTACCTACAGTGCACATGAATTCCACTTAATTGTGTGGAAATAAATATGGAGCGAGATGCCATACTTATGCTGCTACCGTTAATGCCATTGTTAGTGACACGGCTAAAACCAAGCACATGAATAGACTATTTTTAAAAAACAAAGGTTCCCATGATTTATTGTTTTCAGTGGCTTTAGCACATTATTTCTAAATGTAGAGTTTGTTTAAAAAGAGTCTAGTAAGAATCTCACAAGACTGTGGCTATATATAACAAAATAAATCCAATATAGCTATGAAACTGTTTGCATCTGTTTTTTGCATCAGGAAGCTTAAAACAAAAGCCTCAGAATATGTTACCAGGACATAGAGCTGAATAGTTCTGTTTAGTAATAAACTAATTTACCAAAAATAAAAAAAATCCAACTCCTGCTTGGTGCTTGGGGCACTATATAAGATAATACAAACAAATTAAAATAACAGCAAAACAATTAAATGACCCTATCAACATTTATACAAATAAAAGCTAATGAGTTTCATATGCGCCAAAAAGGAGCGGGGGCAGATAAAGAGAGCAATGATAAGGAAGGGTAATAAATACTTGTCTAAATCTTGCTTCTTGCAAAAAGCTTACTGTGATAGAATCTGAGATGACTGATTCACTAAGCTGCGTGGTGGGGGGGACAGGAGGAGCCCAAAAGACAAGAAATCAGACTTGAAATTCCAGAAATTTTGTATTTCACAGTAATACTGAAGGACCAAGGTTATTTTAAGAGAAGGGGTCAGGGGGGAAAGCAGGTGCTAGCTGTCCACCATAGTACTACTTTGCTGAGCATCAAAAGAGGGCTTCCTAGCGTATTGTCCTTTTGAAACTGACTTAGATGAAGTTGATATTTAACACTGCTTCAAATTTTCTTTAAAATTAAAAATGATATATTTGGGAAATGTGCTAACTTTTCTGACATTAATTTACTTGAATTGCTGCCTTTTATCTAAGGGAGCTGTTCAGTGATACCAGACTTGATCTAAAATTCCAGCTGGATGCAAACACGTACTCTGTAATATTTATAAGAAGTTACATAAGTGGATCTATCTAGGTATTTTATTTCATGCTCATCACTGTAGTATAGTATTTGATGGCTGCTGCTGTTCACAATATCTAAAAACCTGGTGAAATCTTTGCTCTATTGCAGTAAATAATCTCCAGCTGATTCTGTGTAGAGCTTGGATTTCATCCCTGAAGGTTTATAACAGATTTGTCATTTAGGGCCTGATCCACAGTCTATTAAAGTCAATGGAAGATGCCCCTTAACTTAAGAGGGCTTTGGATCAGGACCTTAGAACTGTGGTATAGCTTAATAAAGGCCTGCATAGATTTTCCTTCTGGTATCTTAGAATATTTTTTTGAATATTACAAACATTGAAGCAGAAAAATGTCTGTCAGTGCAACCGATGGCCCCATACAAACTCTAGCTTAAAGCTGTAAAATAGTTTTGTGGACTTTAGCTTTCTAAACTATGTAAATGCTTAATTATTTAAGTTTTTAATATAGTGTTGACAGTTATGAAACTGAAATTGAGAATGGCCATAACATTGTATGGTAGAGAGACTGACCACACTGTTTTGGCAGTGTAACAGAATCAAGAGGCTTGGTTATTCCACCTGCCTTAGAAAAATACAATAACATAAAATTCATAATATACCTAACTGTTTAATTTTTCTTCAAACAAATCATTTTCAGTTGATTGGTTTCTCTAATTCTTGACCTTTTTATAGGGCTCAAACATGATAAAGTAGGTCAATTACCAGCTAAGGCTCACTTAACTCTGTCTACACCAGAGAATTAAAAATCCATCTGGTACTACTATAGTTTTAACCAATAGTGGTAAAAATGCTGGAAGCTGCTGGAGCCTTGTCTACTCACTTAAAATTTTTTTTGGTAAGTTTCATTGATAAACGCAGTTGAATCTTCTCATAGGGCTCTTCCTTATAGATTTCTAGGAATCCAGATAAAACTCTGTTTATCACTCTTGGGTTAAATCTTCATATTATAATTCCTTGTTACAAACACCCTTTAATGATTGATTTAAAACTAAAGGAAAAATCTGTTTACTGTTACCACATCAAAATTGAGTGTATGAGGAAAGAAAATATACTGGTCACTCTTAGTTTCTGATTCCCATGCACTTACATAATGCTGCAATATTTGAGTTACATTTACCACACAAGAGTATAATTAAAGAAGACCAAATTATTTTGTGGGCATTATTTTAAAACTTTATGGCTTTGTATAACCTTTTTAAAAATAAAAACATAAATTATTAGCCCAAATCAATCTGGCAGTTTCCTTATTAGCCCTTAAACTGCCAGCACTTTGCAGAATGATGCTGATGAGGAAAACACTTACAGGTTGCATATAGTCCTTGATGTAAAGTATATTAAGAAATGTTTAATAACAGTGTTCCAGCCATAAGCAACTATTATTATTACTTCATAACAAAAATAAAGTGTTTAAACTCTTAATGAGAGAGAGTCTTCGTTTCCATTAAGAAGTCAGTTTTAGATTTGTAAATACTTGCAGGGCTTGTCTTCATGGGGGCATCCAGTAAAGTTAATCCAAATTCATTTTGGAAGTGAATTAAACTAAACCAAATTAAGATTGTTTTAATTGTGAATGAGGGTGTTCACATGGGGGTTTAATGCAGTCTAACTAATCTACTTCAGATTCATGCCTTTAGTTAATTTGGATTAATTTTCTTGGTTGTCCCTTTGTAGACAAGCCCTCATTCTCAAATTTAACACTTCTGTCAGCATTAAACACTGAAGTGTGTTAAGAAATATAGTATCATGAGTACACTGGTGTTTTACCCTGTATGACATGTCACTTAATAAACAAGATGGCTATTGTTTAACAGCAGATTCAGAAAAGCTAGTTTTAATTTAACTTGAAAATATAGCTCAGTTTCAATTATAGAGAGGTGTGCTACTTAACCGCTGGACCTCTAGCAGTAGCAGAGCAAAATGGTTGGAGTCATCCTCTTAAGCTTACTTCATCAGTCCTGCTAGGATAAATAGGGGGTAGTAGTGGGGGTGGGGAAAGAACAATATATTTTGTATATGGAATTGAAGAAACTTTGTTCCAAAAAGCAGGTGGCTAGTTACTAACATTATATTGCAAAGTTCTGTTGGAAGGATGGATTCTGGTTTATGGATGCTATGGTAATGAGGTGCCAATATAAGAAATTAAATAAGGAAGTGGAGGCAACATATTGAGATTAGAAGGTGAGTGCGGCATGAAGCATGTGAAACCTCTTGGACTCCTTTCCTTGGCACATATTTGCCTTTCCTTTCTCCCACCCTCATCTGCTTGCTTAATTCTCCATTACGTAATTTTAACATAGGAGAGCTTCTTCCTGTGCTTTAGTTGACAGAAAGTTCATTCACATGCAGTTGCAAAGTTGGTGTTTCCTTTTCACAGCTTTCTCACTTTAAAGACCTTGAGAACCACAAAACATTCTGTTGCCTTCACCTCCCTTATTTAATTTTCAGAATTTGAAGCATAGTTTTAATTAAAGGAAGTTTGGGGTTAGAGCCTCTGTTTGCTGGGTCATCTTACTCAAAAAAGGAACTTAACCAGTTAGACTGCAAAGTGGAAAATGCAAGTGATTGTGTAGCTACATTAAGAAAATTTTAGTTTTTGGGTTTTTCATCTGTATTATTATTGAGGTATATCCCTCCAGGCAGGCTTAATGAACTCAATCTAGAGGTGTGCAGAGGCACATCTTATCACTTGACAGCCAGCAAGATGGCATGCTATGACTGGCAGACATATCTTGAGCTTGTGTAATTGTCTGATCTTGTCATATGATGACAAATGAAGTGATGATTGTATTAAACAACAAAAAAGTTCAAAGTAGCAGGAAGGGTCTGAATAAATCCGCGAAATCAAAGAGATTCTCGCTTGACAGCTTGTCAGCATGGTGTGTGGTGTAGTTTTTTGTTTTTTTTTAAAGTTTGAATAAATGCAATTTTAGGAAAAAACAAAAGTACAACTGTGTAAAGTTATAGATGGACTGTCAGTCAGTCAATTTTTAGCCTAACTCTGAATTTACTTACAGTTGTGGGAGCCAAGTCCCTTCAACAGTAGTTAAAAAAAAAACCCAAACCAAACTTCAGTTCTTAACATCATCCGGGTGAGTATGTACCAAAAGTTTGGTAACTAAAGCTTTGTACACTAGCAAGTGAAAGATAAAACTTTTGTTGTTCAGAGATGTTAAAAAAAACCACACACAACACCCCCCTCCCCGAGAAAAGCTTTGTCAATGACAAGCACTGGTGTGAACAGTGGTTTGTTGGCAGGAGCACTCTCTTGCTGACAACGCTAACGCAGCTCGTTGGGGCTGGAAGTTTTTTGCTCTCCTGCCGACACAGAGGCTACACTGCACACTTTTTAGCAGCATGGCTGTAGTGGCACAGCCGTGTCATTAAAAGCTGCGTAGTGTAGACGGAGGGCTTGGCTACACTCACACTTCAAAGTGCTGCCGCTGGAGCGCTGCCGCGGCAGCGCTTTGAAGTGTGAGTGTGGCCGCAGCACTGGGAGAGAGCTCTCCCAGCGCTGCAGGTACTCCACCTCCCCATGGGGATTAGCTTGCAGCGCTGTGAGCCGCGCTTCCAGCGCTGGGGCAGTGTTTACACTGGCGCTTTACAGCGCTGTGTCTTGCAGCGCTCAGGAGGGTGTTTTTTTCACACCCCTGAGCGAGAAACTTGCAGCGCTGTAAAGCGCCAGTGTAGCCAAGGCCATAGGCTAACTTTTGTATGTTAGCTGCCAAAGTCTGATTTGCACAATGAGCTTATTTTAAAAAAGAGAGATAGCAAGGTGAGGGCATGCAGAAAAATGAAAACCGGGCTAAGCATAGTATTGATTTCAGGCAAATGTGTCTGAAAAAAATAGCAATTCCCTTTTTCTCCCATTCATCTGTCCACTTTACTATAGAGAGAAATTAAATTCCATAAAATAAGCAAAGAGTAAAATGTTTATTTTATTCAAATGATAAAATTGGGCAGGTTGAGTAAGAAGTTTTTTTATAAAAGATATTGCATTTCTCTTCCTGATGTAATAATGAAAAATAAGTAGTGTATATAAAGAGAAATAATTTATTTTTTACTTTTGTGTATATTGAACTGTTGCCAAAGAGAATTCCTTTTTTTAAATTGTGAGGTATAGGAAAACTGTTTTTAATGTATCATCTGGAACTAAATGCAGTACAGTGATATTTTGGAGGTTTACTTCAGCACTGTGTTGCATCAAAAGAGCTGCAAAGTATAGGGCCAGAAGCTGGATATTTCAGAGGAAGTGAGGCAACTCAGAGTATGGTTACCAGTTAACCATGGAAAAAAGAATCTCAAATTTCTTCACACCTTTTGCTGCTTAACAAATCTGCATTCGGTCATTTTGGGGCACTTCTGTAAAGGAATTGCTGTGAAAGATGCTGGTGACCATGTTAATTAAGATGTGCATCCTTTGCAATTTTTATATCTTGATATAGGAGAAAAGATTTTCAGCAGATAATCACCATCTGTGCTATAGCAGGGAGACAATACAGAATCCCTTCCTTTACACTTTTCATCCATATTCTCTCTCGAGAATTGCTTCAATCCTGGGTTCTCCTATTGGCTTTCTAGGCTCTACACTTTAAATGCTAATGGTGTATTCTGAACAAAATAACACTTTTGGGGCACTTTTTTTGGGGGGCAATAAACAAATACAGTGGGACTTTCTGAGTTCACATTTCAAAAGTTAACTAACACTGTTGTTAGGATTGACTTTTAACTGTGCCTTTTCTTTTCCTAATGCCAAAGCATTCCTCCTATTACTGTTTTTTTTTCCCTCCTGATGTGTGATATGAAATGCCAAAAGAGCTGCTAGTAATTTTAGTCTGTTTTTTTTTTTTTTTTTTTAAGGCAGTTGGGTATTTTAGTTTGAATTGTGACAGTGGTTTTGTCATTGGTTTAACTGGTGGAAAAATTGCATTTTGCGTGGGTCCATTTCAGTAGGTGGGTACAGCTGGGACTCTGATTTTCAGTGAAAATGCATTCACTTGAAGTCGTAATTAGAGATTTGACTGTAAGAATGTCACTGGTATATTGCTTAAACCTCAACCTGTACTTTATCAGTTGCATCCACTTAACTGCAGTGACAAAACTGTTTTGATTACTCTTTTATTCCTCTTGGCACTTTGAAGCAGCACAACTAAGGCCATGCCTACACTGGAAAATATTAGAGAACTTGTTAACTATGGCTTAGTTCCTGTCCACACTAGGTGCTATGACCAACCAACATATTTTGAATATGACCATGTTTGTCCATAAAAAGGGTGAAATCATGTCTGACATTTTAAAATGTGTTAACATGTTTTAATGAACATGATACTTTCCCAGGGTAGATGTAGTGCGAGGGAGCTGGGTTCTGTTTTGGATAACATAATTTTTGTTAAGTGTCAGAGGGGTAGCTGTGTTAGTCTGGATCTGTAAAAAGCAACAGAGAGTCCTGTGGCACCTTATAGACTAACAGATGTATTGGGGCATAAGCTTTCGTGGGTGAATACCCACTTCGTCAGACACAAGTGGTGGAAATTTCCAGAGGCAGGTATAAATATGCAGGCAAGAATCAGTCTGGAGATAAGAGGTTAGTTCAGTCAGGCCTTCTTCTAGCAGTTGAGGTGTGAACATCAAGGGAGGAGAAACTGCTTTTGTAGTTGGCTAGCCATTCACAGTCTTTGTTTAATCCTGAGGTGATGGTGTCAAATTTGCAAATGAACTGAAGTTCAGCAGTTTCTCTTAGGAGTCTGGTCCTGAAGTTTTGTTTTTGTTTTTGTTTGCTGCAGGATGGCTACCTTTAAATCTGCTATTGTGTGTCCAGGGAGGTTGTTAGAATGATTAACTAACTTCAGTTGCAGAACTGACGCTGCAGAAAAACCAGCATGACTTGAAGATTCTAGACCAAGTTAGCAGTGTTGGCAGCTATGAAAAACATCTGGTTACTTCCTAAATTGAACATCTTTTCATCTGGAAGTCCTTGGAGAACCAATAAACATGGAGCTCCAAAGAGTTCGTCACTTTTCAGAATAGAAAAGTACTTTGAGGAAGACAGAATGCATGCTCTCTCCCCTCTTCCATCCCCCCTCCAATAATAATTTAGGAATAAAAGGATTGAGGATAGTTGTGTGCCAAAATGCAGGGAGTGCCTGCAATCTCGGACATTAGATGTTGGGGTTTTTTTGTAACTGTTTTGCATCTTAGGGCTTGTCTACAGTGACAATTTACAGCGCTGCAACTTTCTCGCTTGGGGGTGAAAAAACACCCCCCTGAGCGCAGCAAGTTTCAGAACTGTAAAGCACCAGTGTAAACAGTGCACCAGCGCTGGGGGCTACGCCAATGTAGACTAGTCCTCTGTTGTAGCAGAAAACTTCATTTTAATATAATTGGGTAGTGGTTGGTAACTACATCACAGCATAAAGGAAGGGAAACATATTTGAGGCTGTGGCTACACTTAGCACTTCAAAGCGCTGCCGCGGCAGCGCTTTGAAGCGCTAAGTGTAATCAAAGCGCCAGCGCTGGGAGAAAGCTCTCCCAGCGCTGTCCGTACTCCACCTCCCTGTGGGGAATAACGGACAGCGCTGGGAGCCGCGCTCCCAGCGCTGGGGCTTTGACCCCACTAGCGCTTTGCAGCGCCGCAATTTGCAGCACTGGAGAGGGTGTGTTTTCACACCCTGCTGCAGCGCTGCAAATTTGTAAGTGTAGCCAAGCCCTAAGACACAGCTGTTGCCAGCAGTAGAAAAGCCTAATATAACACTACTACATCTCCTTGTGTTGTTAGTCTGTCGGAATGGGATGACAGTAGTTGGTCTTGATAGATGGTTTGTCTGTTTTTAAAGGTGTGGAGAAAGAGCCTCTTATTTTACAAATGGAAAGCTCAAGATCTGTGCTAATGGCCCATCTATACTAGGGCTAGCTGTATAAGAGTAATATCTGTCAGTTACACTACCAGGCTTGTCATGAGAAAGTTGCACCAGTAGAACATAACATATGACTTGAAAGCAGTGCAAAATGCTGTGTGAACACTCTTATTTTGATATAAGGCCTGGTCTAGACTTAAAATTTAGATCAGCATAGATTTGGCACATGGGAGTGTGAGAGATTCACATTTCTGAGCGCTGTGGCTATGCCGACCTAATTCCTGATGTAGACATGGCTAGGTTGATGGAAGAAGGCTTCTGTCAACCTAGCTACTACCACGTCGGGAGGTGGATCTCCTTCAGTGACCGAAAAACCCCTTCCGTTGCTGTACAAAGCATGTTCACTGCAGTGCTATAGCACCATAGCTGTGCTTCCATACCACCTGTAGTGTGGATATAGCCTAAGAGTGGCTTATTTAAGTCTAGTTAAACTTGTTTCTAATCAATTTAAGATGAACCAAAGTAAACCAAGTTTATGCCAGAATAAGAGCATCCACTCTGCCTCTTGTACTAGTTTAACTAGATCTGTTTTAAAGTTGTTACGTGTTATCAGTACAATTCGTCCATATAAACAAGCCCCAAATATCCCTGTCTAGATTAGCCCTAATTTATTGTGATAAGGTAAATCCTCAGGTTTAAGTGCTTCTGTTGTTAATGACAAATACCTTTTCTAGATGGTAAAGGCATTAGAGGTGCCTGGTAAATTTCTAAGATTGCATTGATTTAAAGATTATTGAAATAATCCAGTTGCCTTGCTTTAAGATTTGTGTTCCCACATGTTCAGTTTTCAAAATTTAAAACTAACATGTCTAATTCAGAAACTTTAGCAAAATGTGGACTTAAATACCAAAATCCCAATCACCCCATTAATTGAACTTAAGCAGTTCCCATTGAAGCTGATGGCTATGATTGCAATCCAGAGGGCTAGTTTAAATTACTCCTTTTTTTATTAATGTGGTGAGACATTGTGAAACAAAAATAAACTGGACTGAATTTCACTCTTCTTCCCCTTCCAAGAAAAGAGTATGCTATTGGTTTAATCTTGTGTTACATTACTATTTATATTACTGCAGTATTAGTGTCTAGGAGTCCTAGTCATGGACCAGGATCCCATTGTGCTAGGTGCTGTACAAACAGAACAATAAGCTGTTCCCAACCTCAGAGTTTAAAATCTAAGTATAAGACAAGAGATGACAATTGGGTATAAACATGGGAGCACAAGGAACCAATGAGACAATGGAGGGATTCAAAGAGAGGGTGACATAATCAAAAGGACGGGCTAGGAAAATGATCTTGCAGTCCGGGCTATGTCTAAGTCTTGCCAATTCTTTCACTGTAACATCTTTGTAAATCTGGCCTTTCTTATCCATCCACACAGCTACAACTCTCTTGTCCAAACTCTCATCTTATTGAGTCTCAAGTGTTGTAACATCCTTTTCTTGGGCCTTAACAAATGCATTCTTTCTCCACACATCCATTCAGAATGTTTCTGCAAAGATAGTTCACTAGCCTGTCACTCAGGCCACATCACCCCTCCCTATCCCTATATCCGTCTCTGTCACATCAAAAATAAACTACTTGTCTTCCTTTTCAAGGCATTTCACAGCCTAGCCCCAACCTACTGTCACCTCCCATTTGCTGTTGAGTGGTCAGCTCCTGCCTCCATTTGACCCTCAATGCCTCCATTGCCCACTTCTTAAATTTTTAAAGAAGCGTCTTTGTTCTTTCTGCCCTGCTGCCCCTCACACTGAGGAGCTCCCCATAAACATCTTCAAGGCTGCCTCATTGTCCTCCTTAAAACTCTTTTGCCATGGTGCCTACACAAAAACTTGACAATGGTTAGTTTGCTGGTGTGCTAAGATGACAGCCCATCATGGTGACAAAAATTCTTACTGCTTCGTTGCACTCCCCTGTCAGTCTGTCTGTATCCGTCTTTTGTCTTTTACTTGGATTGTAAACACCTTGGGGGCAGGGACCAGCTTTTTTGTTCACTCTCCTTGTAGCGCATCTAGCACAATGGGGTCCTGGTCCATAGCTAGGACTCCTAGTCATTATAGTAATACAAAGAATTGCATCTCAAAGCACAAGGCGAGCCTGAGTATTTGGGGCAAATTTGAGACGATTCTTTGGTGTTCACTACACACATAAGTGTCCCTTCACAGATCTGCCCAGTGTTGTTCTTCCCAGCTTACCAGCTCTTCGCACTTGAGCAATGTCTTCATTAGAAAAAAGTTTTTTTTACCATGTGTTACTTAATACATGGTAAAATTGTAGTGTGGATAAAGCAGTGTTTAGTTTTTTAACATATGTCAGCCAGTCAACATAAAATCTGGGATACCTTCTAAGTCTCCAGAAACTGTGACTGGATTACAGAGTTTTGCACTTTTCACTCTATCTTGTTAAGAAAAAGGGCTATAGCTTTTTTTTAAAATGAATGCTGAGAATCTCCTTTACATTTCTTCATCTACCCTATCCTGCTTCCAAATTGTGGGGAGAGGGGCATCCTGCAGATGTGGGTTTTGCAGGACCTTAAAAGCTGTCTCTGATAGTCATAGCTGTTTATAGGGAGCATTACGGAAAACTGTCTGTAAGTTGCTAGGAAGACTCATAAAATTTCGTCCTTCCACTTTTAAGTGAGAACCCTCCTTTACCCCGTGAGGAAAACTAATTTATGTTGCAGTGCCTCATGTTCCTAACAGCCAGCCCCTGCATACTATGAGAATTGGTTGTGTCCGTTGCTTGCATTTCTTGTGGTGAAAGCCTTAGGATTGTATACATAAGGAGTTATTCTGGACTAGCCACTCCTGATTAACTCTGTGTGGACTTGAATATTCTGGAACTAACTGCACCTGTGGATGATTTTATCTCCTTCAAAGTCACACCCTTTCTTCATGTGTAGACAAGCCCTTAGTTCAAGTCTCTCTAAATTAATGCAAAGCAGACCCTGGACCTTGCGCATCTCATGATTCTGTGGCTTCAGAATGTGCTGTAGGAGTTCTGGAATCACAGCTTTAAAAAAACAACAACACTGTTTCCAGCCCATATAGTTGGAAAAGTGAGCCAAGTGCAAACTAGTGCATTGGTGTCTTCCTGAATCTGCAGACATTTTGCTATGTTCACAGTAGCCTTCCACCAGGTGCCAATAGAAGAGCAATAAACTCAAGTATGGAAATATTAGAAGAGCAGCAGTGGCGGTCCCAGAATTACTCCTATACCCAGATCAGTTCTCCTCTCTCTAAGCCATTGGGCCTCTGTATGGTAGCAGTATGACTCTTGACAGGACATACTCTTTTACAACTTGACTTGATAGAGAGGTAAACCGCTTTGATATTTAGCCCTTCTAGAATGCTGTAGCTTCAAAGTGACTTGTATGTATCAACAAAGCTTCTTAATGCCTACTTGCTATGTTACTGATGGGCCTGGAAAATTAGAGACCAAGCTTAAGTGGGTTGCCCCAGGTCTCAAAGTAACTACACCGCTACCCCGATATAGTGCTGTCCTTGGGAGCCAAAAAATCTTACCGCGTTATAGGTGAAACCACATTATATTGAACTTGCTTTGATCCACCAGAATGTGCAGCCCTGCCCCCCTGTAGCGCTGCTTTACTGCGTTGTATCCAAATTTGTGTTATATCGGGGTAGAGGTGTATATAGCAGAGACAATATTAGACCTTGGGAGTTCTTGGCTGTGTGCTAAATCCATTAGACAGAATTACCTGTATTTGTAATTAAGGCAGTGTCTTCTATGAGAAAGTGGTTGCATGTGTGATCAAATGAATTTTATCTCCGACATACTGATTCATGCTGGTTTCACAGCATATTTCAAGAGTATGTCTAAACAGCTGTGGTGATGTGTGATTCACAGCTCACATAGGCATTCAAGCACTAGCTCTGCTTGAGTTAGTGCACTAAAAATAGCAGTGTAACTGAGGTAGAATAGGCCGTGGCTCAGGCTAGCCATCTGAGTAAACTGCTTGACCCGTGGGTACATGCTCAAGCAGCTATCCTAAGCCACTGCCTGTGCTGCCGTGGCCACACTACTGTTTTTAGCATGCTTTTCCACTGAACCTGGGTCCACCTACGTGTGTCTAAAGTAGTGTAAATATGACTTGTTTCTCCTTGGCATAGTTCTCCATATTGGGGGTGCAAGCTGAACTCCTTGATGAAAACACCACTTAATGGCTGATAAATAGAACCATCACTGGTATTTTTCTCTAGCTTGACCTCAAAATGCTGGATTGACTGACTAGGGGGAATAAACTGATCCCTCAAATGTGTATGTGCTACTTTTTCTAGTACAGTGTATAAAGTTTTACTTTGGCTTTGGCTACACTTGCACTTCAAAGCGCTGCCACGGCAGGGCTTTGAAGCGGTAAGTGTAGTCAAAGCGCCAGCGCTGGTAGAGAGCTCTCCCAGCGCTGTCCGTACTCCACCTCCCTGTGGGGAATAACGTACAGCGCTGGGAGCCACGCTCCCAGCGCTGGGGGCTTTGACCACACTGGCGCTTTGCAGCGCCGCAATTTGCAGTGCTGGAGAGGGTGTGTTTTCACACCCTGCTGCAGTGCTGCAAATTTGCAAGTGTAGCCAAGGCCTTTGAAAAGAAGAATGAAGTGAGCACAAACACACGGTTGTTCATGTTGCAGCACTTCAGTAGCATTAAAGAGAAGCAGGAGGGTGGGGTACTTCAGTGACTCTGAATAAGTCTGCCAGAGAAAATGTTGGCTCAGTATCTGTCATGGTAATATAGTGTTTCTCTAATTTTGTTTTGAGTTAAACTAAAGCAGGGCCAAATTGAGAAATTTAATTTCTCTTTCTACCTTCCATTTCCAAAACACTTCAGCTTCCCTAATACTAAAAAAACATTTAGTGTAGGGTGACCAGATGTCCCGATTTTTATAGGGATAGTCCTGATTTTTGGGTCTTTCTTATATAGTCCCCTATTACCCGCCACCCATCCTGATTTTTCACATTTTCTGTCTGGTCACCCTAACTGAGTGCAACTGGGCTGGTGGAAACTATCGAGGCTTCATCAAACACTCTTGTGGCAATCCGATTTCTATTGAGCTTGTCAGTGGTGTAGATAGTGGTGTCTGAGCAGAAGGATTTTGCAGTTGGATATGGGACTTGGTAAGGTAACAGTTTAATGCATATTATTTGGTGTGAAGAATGTGTGATGGCATTAGTATCTGCCTTGCTGATATTTCACATCTGGATTTACTTCTGGATTTGCAGGCATGAATTCAGAATGTCTGGATTTATGGTTTGGAGGCTCCATTGCTTTTTAAAAAATATATATAAATATGGAAAGTGTTACTAGGCAGCTTCTGATATATGTTGGGCCACTGAATTAATGAGGATGCTTCACTCAGAAATGTGTGAATGTGCATGCATAAGTTTAAAACATCTAATTCCCTTTGTCAGTTTTTTGTAATGGGAGGGAGAAGAATCTCTTCACTAAATAAAAGAAATTCCAGGATTTTAGAAGGAAATTCTTACTGCTGAGGATGGTAGCTTTTTTTTTGTTTTTGTTTTTTTTTGTTTTGTTTAAAACATCAGCGCTCTTCCTGCTCTCCTCCTCTTCAGCCAATTTAAAACAGTGATTAGAGTGAGTGGCTTGACAAATTTTGACAATCCTGTTCCAGTATCATTTTCACAGCTCACTGTGGCTAAGTTGGGTGGGGGGAGGGATTTTGGTGTAGGGAGAAGGAGAGGGATCACAAAATGTTTCAACCTGGGAGCAGAGGGGAGATGAAGAAGAGAAAATAGAAAAGCAACTACTTGATCTTAGGGTAAAAATTTATAATTGATTTTTAGTTAACAATCCAGTTAACTATACTCATTTAATTAGATTGGAACCCCAGACATAAACACACTTTTGAATTCCCTCTTTAATCCTGTGTGGCAGGAGTAGGGTGACCAGATGTCCCGGTTTTATAGAGACAGTCCCAATTTTTGGGTCTTTTTCTTATATGGGCTCCTGTTACCCCCCCACTCCTGTCCCGATTTTTCACACTTTGTCTGATCGCCCTAGGCAGGAGTGAGGATGAAGACATATTTGATGCATGTACTGGAGTAGCGGATATGCCTTTGAAAGTGAAAACCCTAGTTCAGGTGTCTAAATATGGATTTAGGAGCATAATTTTAGGTGTCCACATTTGAAAATACTGGCCTTGGTCTTTTTAAAGAAAAAGCTTTTGGTAAAAATAGGACTCTTTTTAAACCTGCTGTTCTTGTAATTACCAGAACTGGTAATTACACTTACCTTCCTATATTTTCTCTAATTTCAGTTGGTTTTAGGGCCAGATCCTCAGCTAGTGTAAATTGGCAATTGGACTCTAACACTGACATGCCAAATTACATCCTCTGAGGATCTGCCTCATGATATTCTTCACTTTCAGTCCTTAACATATAAAGTAGTATCACTATGCAGCTAAGAAACTGCTACATTTTAGAGATCTGAGTGATTTATGGGTGTGTGTTTAAAAAAAAAAAAAAAAAAAGTTTTTACTAAGCACTTTTGAGATTGTCTATGATGAAGGATAATATATAAATTTAAACTTACCAAAACTTTTAGCTCAGCATCAGTAAAATGTTACTGTTTAAAAATCAATTAAGTGTAGCAGAGGATTAATAGTTGGGTTTTCTCTTTTATAGCATTGGTTAATTTATGTGCTTCTTCCCAGTAAAACATGCCCATTCTATGTCTGTTGGTTTGGTCTTCTGCCTCTCCTTAAGTATTCTGGTTGGAGACAGGATTAGTCTTTGGAACCTCTGTATTTCACGTCTGTACACCACTCATGAAAAAGCAGTCACTGCAACTCATAAGTATGTGCTCTATACCTCTAAAGACATGTAAAACATATTTAAAGTATAAGGCTATATAAACATCAAGGAATTCTGATGATGACATGCAAACCACCAGGGAGGAGGCTGGCCTCATCTCTTCAGAACCTAGAAATGTTTGCATAGTCTTGTTGCTCAGCTTTTTTTTGTGGGTTTTTTAATGTCTCATGGAAGAATTAAACAAGAGAATCATTTTTTCTTGAGTTATGTAATAAAATAGTGTCCTGCCTTGTGGTCTCTCTCAGTAGGATAAGAGACCCTCTGTCCAGTTTCTTGGGCTAGGGTCTGCTTCTTCACTGCTTTTCACAGTGCACGTGACTTAGGGTGCAAGGAACAGAGAATCAGGTCCTCCATCAGCTGCAAATGCCTTCCTGTGAATTTTAGCTCCCTTGAGTCTATTCCTAGAACTGAAGCTTGGTTCTGCTGTAACTAAAAATTGACTTGTTTTGTGCTACTTGTATTTGATTTGGAAAGCAAGTAGTTAAACCTTTTTTGCAGAAGGCACTGTCTCACTAAAAATAGCAGCCACTGTACTCTGTAGTGCACCTCTCTCTGAGGTGCGTACACCAATGAACCTGTGCACTGGAACTGGTTTTGGGAGCAGGAGCAATGTTGGACAGCAAATGGAATGAAAGGTGGACACTGTTAGGCTATAATGAATCATTTGTGTTACAAACAAGACCAAAGATTATTAAAAGAGAAAACTTAAAAAAAAAAAATCTAACTTCTCATCCTTTTATGCTGTTTGCTGAGCTTGGACAACAACAATAGACAGATTAGTTGCACTTGTGTTTCTAATCTTCAGGTTTTTGTACACTAACACAATGTGTATTGTTTGCAATGCAAACAGCACAGGGATTTTTTTGTTTGTTTTTTGTTTTGTAAACCTCAACAGAAGCAGGGCAAGTCCTCTTCCCGATCCCCAGTCTGATCATCATGGGAACATCAGCATTGTCAACTCCAAATATTTTTTTAAAAAGGCAGCCTCCAAATAATCATAAGATTGATTTTAAAAATCCATAATTTTGAGGTTCTTCATATTTACTTTCTGACTCCAGAGGCTTTGGGATACATTTGGGTCACGTTTTCAAGCTTTTCTCTGCAACCATGAGGGCTAGAAACATATGTATTAATATTGTGATAGACTCAGGCCAGTTGGGTACAGCAGAATAGCTGAAGGCAGATATACTGGCCACTGGATTAACAGTTTTCTGTTCCCTGACTGACCAGAGCAGGGACTGCTCCAGGCTAATGAGAACACCTGACTCTAATTAACCTGTAAAGAGTCAGGTGAGGCCATTCAGTTAATGTGACCACCTGACTCTAAGGCCCTGCTGTTACTATAAAAAGGGCTCACTCCAGTCAGTCAGGGGACCAGGGAGCCAGAGGAGAGGAAGTGCGGCTGAAGGGCTGGTTACTGAAGACACCCTAAAACATCGTTAAAGGAGCCCTAAGGTAAGGGTGAAGAAGGGAGAAGCAGGAGAGCTGTGGGGAAGTGGCCCAGGGAAATGTAGCAACTCTGGCAGTGAAAGGTTGGCTGCCAACAACTGCTACCATTAGGGTCCCTGGGCTGGAACCTGGAGTAGAGGGCGGGCCCGGGTTCCCCCCAACCCACCACTACAGGAACAGCTCCTGGAAGGGGAAATCAGGTCCCTGTCAGGACAGGAGGCTGAACAGAGACTGTGGGAGTTCTCTCACCAACCTCCTTGCAGCCTATGATGAAAAGGGCTCAGTAGACTGTAACCCTGGCCCTAGAGAGAGAAGGGCTACGTGGAGGGTCACAGTGAGCCACTGAGGCTAAACATAAACCGCCTAGAAGCGCAGGACCCACAGGAGCAAGGTCAGAGCTCTGCCACAATATGTATGACCATATCAGATATGTTAATGAGAAGAGATTCTCATGTATTTACATGACTCCAGGAGCTGAGGCTTTAAAGAAAATACCAAATATCATGACTTTCAAAAAGTCACAAGAGTTGGTAACACTTGGAACATGGCTATTCGCCTGGGATTATACAAAGGCATATTCTCTCACAATGTGAATCTGGGGCAACGTTTGGCCTGACTGTCGCTTTTTGAGCCTTCTTGTGCTGAAAAGTGTGACTGAATCTTTAATTTTCCCCTGACCACAACTACCAGAGACTGACAAAGTTATTTCAACAACATTTCACCCAAAAATTGCCCTTCTAACCTAATTCTGCACATTATCAGACTATTGTGAGAGTGGTGTTTCTGGATTTGTATTTTTTTTTAAAGTTAAATTCAGCTGGACTGCATTTGAACTGCCTTGACTTTAGCCTTCCTCCAGATCATTGCAAGAGTGTGGTTGGACGATTTTCAACTACTGTATTGTATTGTGTTGAGGAATAGGAAGTCAGTTTGAATCTCCTACTGTTTAGAATGGGATCTGCCCTTTTGAAGATATCTGCTTTGTTCATCACTTGACAAACATAGCTTAAATGGATTTCGTATTCCTGTTTTTAAAAGTTTCCTTTCTTCGGTGTACCACAAATGGTTGATCTGGTAGCTGAAAGTAATGAGACTCTTTTGGACATTATCATATTGGTGACTTCTAATTTGTAGAATTGGGGGTGGAGTGGATGCAGTTAAATAGCAGTGGAAAATCAGGGCATGGCTACACTGGAAACTTGCGCTTTGAAGTGCGAGTGTGGTTGTGCGCGAGGCGCTCCTGGTAATCCACCTCTACAAGAGGATTAGCTCCAAGCGCTGGGGGGCCTGTTTACACTAGCGCTTTAAACTAGCGCTGTAAAGCGCTCAGACTTGCTGTGCTCAGGGGGTGATTTTTCACTCTCCTGAGCCAACAAGTTAGAGTGATATAAAATGTAAGTGTAGACAAGCCCTCAGCAAACTAGTAAACTTACAGTCTAGCCGTTGTAAAGGAGCAGTTGTAGTGAAAGTCTGTTGTAACACTTTTGGGGATGGCTGTCTCCTGAGTAGAGTCTGACCCTTTTGCGACCTTCCTGTGTGCTTCTTGGAGGTTCTGAGTGTACATTTCTTTCCGGGTAGCATGATTAAGGCAGGATCTTTCCTTCTGTGAGAGTTCTACCTCATAAAATCTTTCCATTGCTATCTAGCCCTGGATCTGCTATGTGTCTGTTTCCTTGCTGACCTAAGATCTGCTTTTAAAAAGATTTTTGACCTTGCCAGAATAAAGCAGAAGTTGGGGAAACAGTTGAATTTGTAAAACTAGCTTTGGGCAAAAGAGGCTGTTTTACAGTGACTTCCTTCCCACCACCTTTAACTTAAAACTTCAATTATGAATGTTTTTAAACCATAATTTGTTAAAAGAAAAACATGCTTCCAAATACAGTAATCTGGGTCAAAATTGTATGTATTATTTATTTCCTTCCTATTTGTAACTGTTATTTCAACAACATTTCACCAATGAAATGTAAACAAATCCTAGATATAAAATTCTGTGGGAGTAAATGTTGCGGAGTGTCACACTCCATAAATCCAGTCTACAGAGAAAAGCAGTTAAAGCAAACGGTGAATATAATAGTTTTAAGGAACTAAAAATAGTCAGTACCTTCTGATGGAAGTTTTTTATTTTGTAATACAAAGGACAAATTACCACCCACCCCCTAAATAGAAGAAAAGCTTTTTTTGGCTTTGGCATTAAATGAAGATGGTGCAATCAAGAGGAAGTGGTACAGAAAGATGAGTTGTGAATTTGCTGAAGGTGGCTAGCTGTACAACTATTTTCAGCTAATTCTTTGCACTTAGTTTTCATTTTTATTAAACACTAAAGGTATATTTAGTGATCATTAAGGTTGTTCTCTGTAAAAAGGCTGTTCCATGCTTAAGTAATGGAGGTTGGTGATGAAAAATGAGTGCTATCCATCTAAGGGCTTGGCTACACTTACAATTTGCAGCGCTGGGAGTTACAGCGCTGGTCATGCAGCTGTGTAGGGCCAGCGCTGCAGTGTGGCCACACTGACAGCTACCAGCGCTGCAGTGTGGCCACACTTGCAGCACTTTCCAGCGCTGTATTGAGAGGTGCATTGTGGGCAGCTATCCCACAGAGCACCTCGTCCCATTTTGGCGCTGAGTATTTTGGGAAGGGGAAGGAAGTGTGCGGGTCATTCCGCTTCCTGTGTGCCAACGCCCCGTGGTGCATCGCTTCACATCCCAGCATTCACTCTTTCCGGCAACGTTTGGCACCATTGTGAGTGTCTTTCTGTTTTACTCTCTGTGTGAATCGCGATTTCTGTGGCAAATGGAGCCCGAGCTGCTGAGGACTGTGCTGATGAGTGTCGCCAGCACAACACGTTTGGCAGTCGAGCTATTCCTTCAGCTCCAAAGTGACAGTGAGGAGTCTGACGATGATATCGATATCGATTCTCCTGCCGCGTGTGACACTAAAGTGCTTGTGGCATTCACGGAAATGCTCAGCACCGTTGAACGCCACTTCTGGGCTCGGGAAACAAGCACTGACTGGTGGGATCACATCGTCGTGGAAGTCTGGGATGACGAGCAGTGGCTGCAGAACTTTCGTATGAGAAAAGCCACTTTCATGGGACTGTGTGCTGAGCTCGCCCCCACTCTGCGGCGCAAGGACACAAGATTGAGAGCTGCCCTGACGGTGGAAAAGCGGGTGGCTATTGCAATCTGGAAGCTGGCAACTCCAGACAGCTACCGGTCGGTCGGGAACCAGTTTGGAGTGGGAAAGTCGACCGTTGGAATCGTTTTGATGCAAGTTTGCAAGGCAATTAATCGCATCCTGCTAAGAAAGACCGTGACTCTGGGGAGCGTGCAGGACATTGTGGATGGCTTTGCACAAATGGGTTTCCCTAACTGTGGAGGGGCGATAGATGGGACGCATATTCCTATTCTGGCCCCCCCCCACCTGGCATCAGAGTACGTTAATCGTAAGGGGTATTTCTCTATGGTTCTCCAGGCGCTTGTGGATCACCGCGGGCGTTTCATTGACATTTACACAGGCTGGCCTGGAAAGGTGCATGATGCACGCATCTTTTGGAACAGTGGCCTGTTCAGGAAGATGCAGGCAGGGACTTTTTTCCCAGACAGGAAGATCACAGTAGGGGACGTCGAAATGCCCATTGTGATCCTTGGAGACCCCGCTTACCCGTTACTGCCTTGGCTCATGAAACCCTATACAGGGAAGCTTGACAGGAGCAAGGACCGGTTCAACTACAGGCTGAGCCGGTGCCGAATGACTGTGGAGTGTGCTTTTGGGCGTTTAAAAGCCCGCTGGAGATCCTTGTATGGGAAGCTAGACTTGGGGGAAAGCAGCATCCCCGCGGTTATATCCGCTTGCTGTACCCTCCATAATATTTGTGAAGGGAAGGGTGAAACATTCAGTGAGGCATGGACCACCGAGGTTCAAGTCCTGGAGGCTGAATATGCACAGCCAGAGAGCAGGGCTAATAGAGAGGCCCAGCACAGGGCTACAAGGATTAGGGATGCCTTGAGGGAAGAATTTGAGGCTGAAAGCCAACAGTAATGTTTGCTGCCTTGCATGGGAGTGAATTGCACTGTTTACACTGTTATTCTATTATCCATAATAATAATATGATTTGCAGTGCCTCTTTCTTTACTGGGCTAAGGTATCTTTCACTATCTGCTATAATAAAGACTGTTTTCAAAGCCAAGAATTGTTTTATTGAAAAGAAAAAAAACTTCCTTGACAGACAGGCACACAACATTTCATGAACACAAGAGGGCAGGGGTGTGGGTTGGTGAACTGTACAGTCACAAGTTTGCATATGTCCTGTCTGGAGTGCTGTTTAATGAATCCTGCACTTCAGGGTGCATATACTGCATGGTGATGGGGGTTGAGTGCAGAGGGTAAGGGTGGTAGGTATCAGGGCTGGTTGGTGATCGTACAGGTGTTGGAGGCAGCTGGTGGTGGTAAGAACCTGAATGCTGGGGAAAGGTGGTTTGAGCTGACATTGGGGCACAAGGCAAAAAGCTTTGGGACGGGGTGGGGGTGGGGGAGTAGCACGGTAGTGCTCTGCTTGCATGGCAACGAGTGACTCTATAGACTCCGCTTGGCGCGACAGGATGCTTAGAAGCTGCTCTGTGCTTTTCCTTTTGGCCACTGCATTTCTCTGCCGGTTCCTGCTTTCCCTCTGGCGGATCTTGCTTTCCTTTTCTCTCCACTCCTTCAATTCTTTACTCTCTCTAGCAGAGTGATGAAGAACAGTTTTCAGCATGTCCTCTTTGCTCTTTCGGGGATTTTTTCTCAAATTGTGCAGCCTCTGTGCTGTGGAACATCTGCTCAGTCCAGTAGTCAAGGTCACTGTAGAAACCCAGAAATGACAACATTTAACAAGGGCAGCATTGTATTCACTATCTCCAGACATTAGTAGTTACACTGAGGGAGTTCTCACTTTAGCATTCTTTTACCACACACATAACACAACAGAAGCCACGAAATGGTGAGTGAGGGGTGCTTATAGAGGGAGAAGTGGGGCTTGATTGATAGGGGGAGCTGGTTGCTTCGGGTAATCTGGAGTGATAGAGGGGTTGAGTGAAGATGCAGCTGCAGGGGTGATCTTCACTATCTCCTATCTCTTCACTAAAGAGTCTCCCAACATTTTTCACAGGAGTTAATCCTGGAAGATGTCTCCTGCTGCGAGTCACTAGGGAACAGCGGAGGCTCTTTACAGCAATGTGGATTCCGCCTGGCCCCTATGCGGCTTGCCTGTGTTCAGAAATGGTCCCCACCCCTCGCGGCACAGTGGCGCGGACGCGTCAGCGTGACTGGGACAAGGAACACAGTGGCTCTCCCTATAAACCTGCGAAGGCACATTGCCCACGCTCTGGCTGAAACTTTTGAGGAGATTACCGAGGCCGATTACCGCGACGTGATAGACCACATCAATGGGCTATTCCACATCTAGGCTGGCATGCATGCAGCCATAACCCCCCTTCCTCTCCAGAAACATTTCCACCCAGAAAATAAAAGCCGCTTACCGGTAACCCGCTCCTCTGCTTGTCCTTCTGCAACTGCTGGCTGCTGCGATTGGGTACTTTCCTCCTGGCTTGAGAAGAGCTCCTGGCTGCATGCCTCCTGGAAATCTGGGGTGTCTTCCCCCATCCCAGTAGCTTCACTCACGTTTTCCTCCCCCCCCCGCCGCCTCTGCCTCCGCCTCCTCCTCCTCCTGTCCCCCAGCCTGCTCAGAAGTGTCCATCGTTGTCCTGGGATTGGCAGTGGGGTCACCCCCAAGTATCGCATCCATCTCCCTGTAAAAACGGCAGGTCGTGGGGGCAGCTCCGGATCGGCGATTCCCCTCGCGGGCTTTGTAATAGGCACTCCGCAGCTCTTTAACTTTCACCCTGCATTGTAGTGCGTCCCGATCATGGCCCCTATCCAGCATGGACCTTGATACCTGCTCAAAGATATCGTAATTCCTACGGCTGGAGCGCAGCTGGGACTGCACAGCTTCCTCCCCCCAAACACTAATGAGATCCTGCAATTCGCCAGTGCTCCATGCTGGGGCTCGTTTGCCGCGTGGAGGCATGGTCACCTGTAAAGATTAACTGATTGCACTCCACACCTGGCTGCAGCAAACAGGAAGGAGATTTTTAAAATTCCCGGGGCATTTAAAGGGCGGGTCACCTGAGGCAAGAGCAGTAGAGTGCAAACTGATGAGCAGAGTGGCTGAACAGGAATTCTGGGATAACTCCTTATTCCCTGGAGGACAATTAAAGCGCTGGTGAGTGTCCACACCTGCTGAGCAGCGCTGGATCACCAGCGCTGCACTCCTTATACCCCAACCGGGATGGGTTTTCAGCCAGCGCTGCAACCAGGGAGTTGCAGCGCTGGTTGTGCCCTGCAAGTGTGGACGGGGTGTAATTGCAGCGCTGGAAAGCCTCCACCAGCGCTGCAACTTGTAAGTGTAGCCAAGCCCTAACCATTATTGTGTTCTTTTCCCCCTAGCCAGAACACATAGGGTGCCTCTGGTCTTCTGAGGGTTTAATTTCTATGTTTGGAGTGCATGCCAAATATGGCAAAGCCACATCAGTCTGGCTTTTGATTTTTCTGTTAGGTGGGTTGTTTTTTGGGGGAACCATGAGTGCGTAAAAAATGTGAGTGAATCTAATACTTATGAAGGGGAAGGACTTGTAGAGAATGGCTTGAGGCAAATTTATTGTAGCCAGGTGTTGAGCAAGCTTCACTACACATGCACATACCTTCTTACCTCTGACCTTCAGCATTCCAAATGAGCCTGTACTAGGTATCTTTTTTATTAGAGATTGCTGATCATGTCCCATTTCTCCCTCATCCATTCCAAAGTACTTGCAAATATCACCTGAAAGTCTGCTGGGAGAACAGCGTAATGACTCCAGTCTGGACCTGCAGAGTAACTTCAGACACTTGTCACATAAAACTTTAAAGGTTATTTACTGCAGTGTTTATCTTCCCTCACTGAGCCCTATCCCCATGGCAAGATAAAGAGTAAATTACCAAGGTAAATTAACATAGGCTGGCAAGCGGGAAGTAATGGGTTGGGGGATCATATGGCCAACTAAAATAATAGGTGAGAATCATTTGGCTTTTAAATAAACTCAGGCACAGAAACTATTTGCAATAGTTTATTTATCTTTAAAACAAACACTACATGTGATTGTCATCACTAGAATAACTTTGCTTGTATGCAGTATTGCAGTCTCCCACCTTTCCTCTCTTTGTCTTCTTATATTTTAATCTCTTCAAGACAGAGATTATCTCTTCCTCTTTGTTTGGAAAGCATCTGGCATATTTTGGGCACTCTTTTTTTTTTTTATTTCTAAACAATTAATAGTAAGATTATTTCAAAGAACAACTAATAAAACACTTTTTAAAATACTACTTAGTCGAAGAATATCCTTTTCCTGCTTAAGTAAAGATACAACCAAACTCCATAAGCTGATTTGTCTGTTGGAGCAGATGAGGCTATTCATAGAACCCTAATCGTCCATAAGTAAGTAATATACTTTTGATTATGTCCTCAAAAGGCTCCTGCTCTGGTCCATAAAAGCAGGTTAGCAGCTGAATGTGTTCGACTGTTCCCACAATTTCATGTCAAGAAGCAAAACCAACACCCATAACACACAACCCCAAAGGAATAGTAAAGCATAATATTAAAATGCATTAGGAAACCTTTAGTGTGCACCAGCAGGATCTACATGGCCCAATTAATGTCCAACATGTTCGTGCGCTGTGGAACTCATATGCCCATAGTGCACATTATCCTGCTGTGTAGACAAATCCTCAGCACTGTTTCCTTCTGGATGCTTATCCCACAGTTTCGAGCACAGGTCCCAGACAGACTCTGGGAGATTCTGAAAGGCCACCTGTGCCTGGTGGGACAACAGTGGAAGGATTGTTTGAACCATTAGTGCTATTACACAACTGACCTCCATGCACACTGGCAACTAAATGGAGTTTGGCATGCACCTATAGCTTGGAGCCCTCTTGTGTGTGGATTGGATGCATTTTACAAGACTGTTAGGAGACTCTTCTTAGAATGGTAAATTTCCCTAGGATCGATGAAGCTAAAGTGCTTTACCTCATTGAGTAAGAGATGTGGTGTGTGTGTGTGTGTGTGTGTGTGTGTGTGTGTGTGTTTAAAAAAAAAAAAATCTGTCCTACATTGTTCACACTGAAGCAGTGGTTCTCAACCAGGGGTACTTAGAAGTCTTCGGGGGGGGGGGGGGTGTACATCAACTCATCTAGAGATTTGCCTAGTTTTACAACAGGCTACATAAAAAGCACTAGCGAAGTCAGTGCAAACTGAAATTTGATACAGACAATGACTTGTTTATACTGTTCTATGTATTATACACTCTGAAATGCAAGTACAATATATATATTTCAACTTATTTTATAACTATATTGTAAAAATGAGAATCAGCAATTTTTCAGTAGTCGTGTGCTGTGACGCTTTTGTATTTTTATCTCTGTTTTGTAAGCAAGTAGTTTTTTAAATGATGTGAAACTTGCGGGTACGCAAGACAAATCCAAGCCCTGAAAGTGGTGTGGAAAGAGCTCAGTTTGTTACAGTTTGGCCTTCTCTAATGTTGGTTAGCAAAGTCACTCTTTTTTTCCCTTGAAGCACCCCCCCCCCAAACCCAAACAAACCCTAAAACAAAACAAAAACAACTTTCTGTTGGATAGCCTTCTGTTTGCTTGGTTAATGTTCTAGTGGGACAAAATAGCTGTAGGTATTTTCTTGAAACGCCTGCTTAGTGGATTGTAAATCTCTTCTCCTGAAGTTGCTTCCTGGGCCTAAAGCTAGAAAGAATATAAACAACAAAACTACTTTCCACCTGAACTGTACAGACTCTGTGGGCAAGCCCATAGTCACAGCAAGTTCATATGTAAGAAACGTATTTCTTATTCTCTTAGGAAGCACATTAATTAAATGGCTGGATGTGAATAGGCTGGCTTTCTTCTTGAGCCTCCAACTTGAACTGGAATTCTGCAGTTCAGGGTGAAACTAAAGCTTGCCTGAACGCTGCTTCAGGGCCCTTAAAATCTGTAGTGTCCTTAAACTTAAAAAAACCCTCAAAAAACAAAAAAAAAACCTTGTCCCTGTTAATGGACAGTTAGTCAGTCATGTGTGTTGGTCTGTCTTGTGTGTATGTGTACAGATATTTAAATACTTTGTCTACTATTATCTGTGGATTGTACTACTTTTCCTCATCCCCAAGTCTTCATTCCTCTATAGGTAGGGGTGTGTAGAGGTGAAATCTTGAATTCGATGTCTTTGACAATTTAATTTGGAAAACCTGCTGCTTAGGTGGGGATCTTCCTAGTTGTTTCAATTAGTCTAAAACTCTTGAACAATAAATAATAATTTGAATGTCCAGTATGTCATTAAAAAATATCTTGAAGCCTTGCTCTGAAATGCAGTTTGCTTTTTTTATACATTTGCCCTATGCCCACTTTGGAATGAATTTGACAACTGTGGTCAGAAATGTTTGTTGCTTTTTACTAATATTCAGTTACAACACGAAAAGAAATGCAAAGAAAATCTAATCCTTTAGGAACATTTTATCCTTTTTGCATCTGCCATTTGGTCAACAGATCAACTATGTAGCTTTAATTAAAAAAAAAAAGTATTTTATGTCTATATGTGGCTATACACAATCTTTTCAACTTCCCTTCCTTTATTCCTTCCATCTCTGCTCTATTTTCTTTCTAATAATGAAAGCTTCTATTCTGTGTTCTGAGTGATCTGAAGACGAGGCATGGCATGGAATTCCTTTTAATGATACTGCTGTAGTATAGTCAATGCCTGTGAGATAACTGCTCCCAATTGTCTCAGCAAGAATTTGTGTGGGGAGGCTTTTATGGGAGGGGCATGGCTTACCATAGTGACTTAAATCCAGGGCTGGCTTCACCTTCTGTCAGTTTTGATTAATTGATGATTGATCAAGGAATCCTGGGTTTGAAAACCCTATTTGGAGAGGTCCTGGTTGTACTTGGCTCCATGTGAGCCATAAACTATGCCACTAATTCAGTCACAACACAAGGTTCTTTTTAACTGCTTGCAGGAAGGAGAGTAATGACAACATTTGAAAATAGATAGTTCATTTCATAAATTTCATTCATAACTTGAGCCAATTATGTGATAGCGGAGTGTTTGAAAGACTAAGCAGCCACATGTTCTCAGTGCAGTTTGTTTTTTGTGCTGTGGAATCAATCCTCCCTGCAGCTCTTGTTAATACAGGATCCCATAACCATATGGGAGTCCGGCAGTGCCTCCTGTAACTCACATCACAATGTCCGCATTCTCAGTTTGGGACTGTTTTGAAGTAAGATTGATGCTGGCCCAGGCCTACAAACTCATTGCTAATGGACATCCATAGTAACGGGGCAAGCAGTGTGTGTAACAAATGAAATAGGGTAAAAGTCTTTACATCTACAATATCAACTGACTTGTCTCAGGAGCTGTAGCTGTGACATGAATCTTCAAGATGGGAGTAGGGTTTGTGTTTGATATTAGACTAGTCTTTTAAACATAGATTGAACATTGACCTCTAATTTCGCTGTCTCCAATCAGAATTTTATCTATTTTTTTTTTTTACGTGGCTTGTTGTTGTTGCTGCGTGCGTTTGTTGTTGTGAGGTGCAAGAACAGAAATATTTTGTAATACTGGTAAATCCCTCCTGTTGAGGAGCCTGGCAAGATATTGAGATATTAAGTGAGAGGAACTTCACAGTGGACATCTTGGGCTTCTGTGAGTTTACATTTGTAGTTATAAAGATTTAAATGAGAAGTTCTAATACTGATCATTATCAAGTGTTATGTTTTTCACATGTTAAGAATCATGATCTCAGAGGATGAGAGTTTAATAAATTTTCTGTACTTGTGACGTTAAAACTTGTTTCCATGATATGTACATATAGCCACCTAAAATTAATGCTTTCATCTTACTCTTGTCACTTGTCCTTCAGGGCTGTATCTTTCCACACACAGTTAGTGTGTGAATTTGGATAGGAAAGGGAAAACCTTTCAGTTGGTCAGGAATCAGGAAATTCAGCAGTACTGCTTCTAGAGCAACCTTACCTTTGTCCCATTGAGTGTAAGTTGAGTAGTGTACCATGTTGCACTTTCTTTACAGCAGAGTTTTTCATTACAAGCTTAAAAGCATATGATGATTGTAGTGGGCCAGAGTTAAGCTACTTTGGAAATACTTACTGTTAACATCCTGACTCCTCTGCACTTCAAAATTTCTATTATAAGAGCCCATTGTACATAATTCTTATTAAATAAAAAATACCGGCAGGTTAAAAAATGCTATTGAACCAAATTGGAAGAGGTTTCATAGGAGACAAAATAGCAGCTGCAGTCTTGTGCACCAAATAAGATTGACCTTGTGATTTTGTAAGATTTGAGGCAGGGGAATAGAATTGGGTTGATCCACATGCTGTGTGTTTCTAGAGGTAATTAACCCTTAGTTGAACCACACCACCATCTTCTGTAATTCTCTCACACAGGGAACCTCCAGAAGCACAGAGCCCAAAGCAGTTGCTGGGTGTTTGTGTCAAAGATGGTTAAACTTGATCAAGTGGATGGAGATTGTCAGTCAGTTTGGTAAGAGTAGTTTCAGTGCAGTGAGAATAAAATCCACTTTTTTCCAGTGATTTAAAGAAAAAAATTAGAGGATAAGTAGGTTAATCTAGAAGTTGAAAGGGGGGAGGAGGAGAACCAGGATTGTGAAGTATGGATTAAGCAAGGGTCTCAAACATGCGAGGTTATTTTCTGCTCCTCACAGCCCCCCCACCCTCCCTCAGCGTTTACCTAGAGCAGCTCTGGCCCAGCATCACTCCGGGAAGCGGAAAGAACGTGGGGGAAGAGAGACGCAGAGGTGTATGTTACTGTTGCCGTTCCCGGCCAATGGGAGATGCTGGGGGCAGTGCCTGAAGCAACAGCAACACACACACCCTTGTGCCCTTGCTCCCCCACGTTTCAGCCGCTTCCCAGAGCGGTGCGGCATGAGGGCAGGGCAGACAGGCAGGGAGCCTGCCCTGCCCCTGGTGTGTGCCAGGCCAGAGCCCGAGCCCTTCCTGCAGTCGAACCCCCAGCCCTGAGCCCCTTGCTGCACCCTGCACACCCACCCCCTTCCACACCCCTGTTGCACCCCAAACTACTGCCCTGAGTCCCCTGCCGCACCCCGATCCCCTTCCGTACCCCTCACCCTGAGCCCCCTGCTGCGCCCCACACTCCTCCTGCACCCCAACCCCCTGCCTGCCGCACCCTGCACCTGACCCCCTGCCACACCCTGCACCCAAACCACTGCTCTGAGTCCTCTGCCCTGCCCCCCGCCGCACCCCTCACCCCTCCTGCACCCCACACCCCAACTCCCTGCCCTGAGTCCCCTGCCGCACCCCTCATCCCTCCTGCACCTTACCCCCCCCAACTCCCTGTCCTGAGCCCCTGCCACACCCCTCCTGCACTCCTGGGGGCAGGCAGGGGGCGGAGTTGGGGTGGGGATTTCGGGGAAGGGGTTGGAATGGGGGCTGGGAAGGGGTGCAGTGGGGGCGGGTACGAGGGCAGCGGTGGGGAGGTGTCAGTAATGTGGTCCTTGGGCCAATGTACTGGTCCTCATGTGGCCCTTGTGGTCATTTGGGTTTGAGATCCCTGGATTAAAGGATACTTTTTTGTCTAGGTGCAACAAAGGTGCATATGAAAATGGAGGGAAGGTAGTCTGTGGACAGCAAGGCAGAGGATAAAGGGGAAGAAACTGAGGGAATGGGTCAGAAGAGAGATGCTGTGGGTGCCAGAGTAGAGCTGGTCAAATAGTGGGACAGAATTTTTGTCAAATGTCCAGGTTTTGAATTCTAATTTCAGAATGTTAATTACCTCCTTGTGTGCGGTCTCCTGTATGTCACCTTCCCTAAACCATTAGATAGTGGTTTGAGAGGAAGGAAAGAAGTTCCTGTCATAGGTTGCTATATGTGTTTTCCCCACACCCTTTCTTGGAGAGATTAGAGGCAAAGAACTGGCATAGCATGGAATTGGGCTAAAATAAGTGAGAAAATTTCAGAATTCTGGGGGTATGGTGGGATTGAGGGATAGTTATGTCTAGTGAGAGAGAAGATTAAGATTGGGGGGCTGTAGGCACTTTTTAGGTCTTTTAGAAATTATCGTACAGTGGCTTGGTCTTCACTGCTAAAAAAGGTAGGTATGTTTTTACCTTGGGGTAACTAATGCATGTGGAGCTCTTCATAAGGTAAAAACACAGCTAAAACCCAGGTGCTTTAGTTTTACCATGAGGTAAATTGACTGAGCTCAACACTGGGAGGGGAAATAGAACTGTGTCTTTACCTCAGGATAGCTCTCGGTGGTTAGTTACTGTGAGGTAAATGACACATTTTTTAGCAGTAAAGACAAGGCCCTAGATAGCAAACCTTTACATAAATGCACATTGCCAGTTCCCCATCAAGCCTTCCCTACGCTGACATATTTATAATGTTCTTGTAAGAAAACATAGTATCGAGTTCTCCTGAGTGTTTTATTTGAGGCTTACTCAGAATTTCCTTCATTTATAAGGTCAGGTAATTTCTGGTTTAAAATGAGGGCATTTAAAAAAAACAAAACAGGCAACCTAAATTCTGTAGTCCTATGGCATTCTAGTAGCAGATGGGTTGACTGATGACTAACTGGATTTCCCCTCTGTTCTTTACTGCACTTTATAAATGCAAAATTTTTTTGCAATGAGGAATTTGTTTTAACACAAATTTTTTCCATGTATTTTTGAATGGTTAAAATTGTGACATTCTTTCTAATCTAGTTTACAGTGTGGAAGAATGTCATCCTCATCAGATGCAATATTTTCAGCTGTGGGCACATAATACTCAAAGGATATTAATTGTTCAAATGGGAAGCTGCAGACAAAGGTTTACTATAAATATTATTGCCAAGTTATTCTATTACTAGTCCTTTATGACATCAGTGCCTTTTTAGAAAAAAAAATATGGAGATATACCTATCTCATAGAAGTGGAAGGGACCTTGAAAGGTCATTGTGTCCAGTCTAGTCCCCTGCCTTCACAGGAGGACCAAGTATGGTCCCTCACAGATTTTTGCCCTAGATCCCTAAATGGCCCCCTCAAGGATTGAACTCTCAACCCTGGGTTTAGCAAGCCAATGCTCAAACCACTGAGCTATCCTTCTCCCCAGAATCTTGGGCCCCAGCTTCTCTCCCCTGCTGGGCACTAGGCGGGCCCCGCACCTGCCGGGGAAAGAGAACACCAGCGCCTGCAGCCCGCAGCCCCGGAGTTCTCTGTCCCCAGCAGACGCGGGGCCGCGGCTTCTCTCCGGCTTAAGCTGCGGCCCTGCACCTGCCGGGGACTGAGAACACCGACGCCTGCAGCCCCGGAGTTCTCAGTTCCCGGCAGGTGCAGGTCTGCGGCTTCTTTCCCCTGCTGGGCACTAGGCGGGTGCACATAAATGCCCCGGCAGGCGCCATGGTGCCCGCGGGCACCACGTTTGGGACCACTGGTCTAAGCACTGTGTCTCCACTAACAGTTTTTTGCTAATATTAGTCAGTGTTGTCCCCTTTTCTTTTAAAAATATGAAATTTTTACAATTTTAGATCTTTCGTATAAAAATACTTGTAATTTTTAGACTTTCAGAGTTTGCTGAAAATCTTTATTTTTATGTTCTTGAACAAAATTCTTTACTTACTGTTCTGCCTTTTATCACTATGTCACTTCTGTTATCCTAATTTTACTCCCCATCCCCCCCCACCCCATCCTCTTTCCCAGTTTGGCCTGATATGTTACCAATTTTATCTTTTTATAGACAAGTATCTGATTTCTAATTGTTGTTAGTGTTGAAGCTTTTCTGCAGGGTGCAAAAATGAGCACTAGTTTAAAAGTGCCCTCTCTTTCTTGCACTTTTCTTAAGCCAACTAAATTTCCCTTCCATCAGGGAAAGACTGGTCTCTCTTCACCAATGTAATTGATGACAATACCTGATACTGAATCAGTATTTCTGAGTGTTATTGGCTTCAGTTTGGGTACGTCATGGTTCTGTTCTAGAACCATTATTAGAAGCGTAATTTGTATATACGCTGTGGTGCCACAGCCTCAACCGTTTAGCCCCAGATTAGGGCATCTCCATTCCTTTTGGGCTCTAGCCAGCTCTTTGGTGCACGATAGTAAAGCTTGTTGTGACCTATACTGAGACCGCTCCCTGGTCCTAGGCCCCAGTCCTTAGATCAGACTCTGGGACTGTAGTGTCCATGCAGTAGCAGCACACATCCCTCTGCCTGAAGCTCATGCTGTGCAGTTTCCTCTTGATTGGCATCCCCATCTGCCAGTGGCAGGAAGGCTGGTGGCAGGGAGTCAGGGTTGGGATTCCTGCCAGCCCTCTAGCCAGTTAGGGCTTTTTGGGAGGCAAAAAGATCAACTCTTCTCCTCTGTTTGCCTCCTAACTGATCAGTGTTCATGGTGCAGGGCTGGCCCTTCCATAGCACTGCTGCTTACGGGTGAATGGGCAGGGGAGATGAAGGGGTGCCATAAGGAGACTAGCTTCTTCCAGTTGTTAGCAGCAGAGGGTGAGCAGATCAAAGGTAAAGGGAGGGAAAAGTAAGCTTCCCTTGTCTGCCTACATGAAAGGGTATTAAAGGTAGTAATAATACCTAGCTTTTACATGATGCTTTTCATCAGCAGATCTCAAAGGAGCTCAGAATCCATTAGCTCCACTTTACAGATGAGGAAACTGAGGCACAGAGAGAAGTGATTTGCCTAAGGTCATCCAGAAGAGCAGCAGTAGAACCAGAAATAGAGCCCAGGTCTCCCAAGACCCAATACAGTGCTCTGTTCACTAGACCTGTCGTGTATCTCCATGTGAGAGTTTAAATTTGGTTAAGCCAACTGATCTGTGAGAGTAAAACAGTTTCCTCCTCTCACCCCCTTTGTTTAGTAATTGGCAGAAGGAAGAAAGTAGTTGACTGAGAATAAACAGATTTCAAGCATTCCTAGACTGGGAAACCTGCTTAGCTTTCCAAAATCGGTCTCCTTGGTGCTCTGCTAAAAGCGTAATTGGCTGACATTTTGCATGTGAGAGATTTACTCTACTGGCCCAAATTCAGTTATTTTGTGTAAATGTTTTTGTGAGATTTATAAAATACCTCTTCAGACCATGTATTTGTGTGTAAACTCTGGGCCATTTCTTTTGAGAGAGTAATAACTAGTATTAGCTGTTGTGGCTTTGGCATGGAGGAAGATTTAATGAGGAATTCAGTTTACACTTTCAGTTAACTTCATGAAGGATTTTGTTAAAAACAAAATACCTATTTTTTTTTCCTATCATACAGCTGTAATGAGAAGCTTGGCTTTCCTATGATTCTGAAACAGGATGCATGCTTGAATATTATGTTTGAAATAATGAAGGCAACTTTTAACAATTGCATCAGTGTTCAGATTCTATGATGATAGGTCTTGCATGAGTACTCAGTTTTAGTTAAAAAGAAAATTTAGCCAATGTCTATTCTAGATGATATTTATCTTGATCGATTAGTAGTAGTAGGAAGCATTTTGACATCTAGTTATTTTAAAATTCATGCTATTACTACACATCCTTGCTATATCCAGACGAAACATTTTGCAGATGGATATTGCAAGTAAATAAAATATTGCTGATTCCAAATGCCATTGATCTGTATTTTTTGTGCCAGTGAGCTGGGATGATGGGGTAGATCAGTTTTGTGGAGTAAGAACAATAATCTTAGCGAGCATAACTTTATTCTTAAGCTTTTTGGTTACTTGCAGAAGCGCATCTATTGGTAGTCAGTGTTTAATAGGAAGATCAGAACTGAAGTACCAATGGAATGCAAATAATTTCTGTTGTGGTTCTCCAAAGTACATTGCCTTGTTCTGTTTTCAGTATATTGCAATTAGCATTTTCATTCAAGGTTTAATATTCTTTGGAGCTTTGCCTAGGAAAAAACTGCACGTTTAACCCAGCTGTTGCAAAAAGATCCACATCATATTAACTGTGAAATTTGCAGGTCAGTTTTGGAATTTCAAGATTGTCTGTCTGTAACTTGCTAACCAGTTGGATTCTTTTCTTCAGTGTTAGTTTCCTTTCCTCAAGCTCCTTCTGCAAATAGCATATGGCAATCAGATGAGAATCAGTTTTGTACTGCCACATGACTTTATATAATAATGTGAACAGGTAAAAAATTATATGTAATTTTTTAAGGTGGACTCTCTTGTTGCTAATAGGATATATTTGCATGAAAATTTGGGCCTCTCAGTGACTTCATATGAGATTATATTGTTCTAGGATGACCAAATGTCCCGATTTTATGGGGACAGTCCTGATATTTGGGACTGTGCCTTATATAGGTGCCTAGTACCTCTCACCTCCTGTCCCGATTTTTCACACTTCCTGTCTGATCACCCTATATTGTTTGGACTTCTGGATTCAAGATCCTTAATCAAAACTGACATTTTATGTAAGTAATGTCATCTTAAACTCAAAACTCTTTCCAGCAGTAGGTTTAGCCTTGTCAAACATATTCCTCATCCAATAATGTCATTTCAGCCACATGGTAATGTGGAAAGTTGTGTGATGAGATAATCAGTTGATCTTTTGTTCTGGGATATATGTAAAGTTAGGGTGGGGAGTTATGTAAAACACACAATGGCTTTTTGCATGGTTGGCAGGCAACATTGCAAATAACAAATCTGTCATTAAAATAAAATTTGCTATCCCCACCTTTTTTTTTTTTTAATATGTGTATATATACAAGGGAGTGAGGTGAAAGAATGGTTTTACACAGGGCGCTAACTATATTGACCCTGGCACTTGTTATAGTTAGCAAATTTGTGTCTATGTTCTTCTCCCCGCCCTTGCCCACCTCCCCTCCAAAGGTTCCTGAAATACACTGTGAACTCAGCACTGAATAAAAAGTATTATGAGCAGGCCCAGGGAAGCAATAAAACATTGCATGGCTTCACTTTTACAATATTCTTGCAGAACTTTTTTTTAAAATAAATGATTAAAAGCTCTAAAGAGAGTGACATCCTCTTTTAAAATCTGCTGTCAAAACAGAAATGAAACACAATTCAAACAAAAATCAAATTCTATATATGTAACAATGACCTGTCTAAGATGTCCACAGTGTGTGGTCCATGGAGTTGAAGTAGCTTCTGTTTAATTTATAATATGCATAAACTTTGCAGAGTGCACTTTTTTTAGGGGGAAACAAAAAGAAAAGCCCTGTTGGAGAAGGAGGATTAGAAGCAAACTGACAGTGTGTTTATTACACAGTGTGTAATTTACCAAACGGCTTCATTTTTCTTAGTGGTCCAGACTTGTCACTTCCATTTGGCAAATCCTGATAGTGAAAAGTCTGAAAGCAGCTGTTACTGGCTTCCCTCAGATCTCTGCTCAACTTTTACTTACATTTTGGTGACAAATCTTTGTTACTGAGATAACAAATATTGTTTTAATTAACTGTCCATATTTGATCTTTCTCTGAAATGTGAACAGAGTGCAGTGCAGGATTTCCAGGAGATAGAATGAGAGTGTGAGTATGTCATATATCCAGAGAGAGAACGTAATTTTTAAAGCACTTCTCTTATTCAGTACTTTTTTTGTTTTATTCTACAGAAAGGGCTGCAACAACTACTGGGTTACCAGTTATGTAAATGGAAACTACAGTTAGAATCTTTTCAATTAAGAATATGAAAAATTGAGTATAATGGTGATGGGAATGCGCAAGAGAAATAAAACATGAATTAAGTTCTGGGACTTGCTTGATTAGGACCATCACTCCAGAGAGTAGTTAAATTCATGTTATCATATTTTCATAGTTGGATATCACCTATTAGGGACCTGTCACAGCTGGTGTAATTCTGCCCAGTCTGGCTATGGAGTTGCTTTTCCCCCCCCCCCCCCCCCGGAAGCTCTGTTTTGATGATGGATGGCCACTGCATAACACTACAGTCCCAGTTCACCAAAGGCTTGTCTAGCAAGGGCTTGCAGGAGTACTGTAGAGGGGCTAGTGTGCTGGAGCAGGAAAATGGCAAACTACTCTGTCTTCTTCTACTGCTCTCTCACTCCTGAGAGCTCTTTGATCTCCTGCCCTCCTTCATTCAAGTTCTGGAAAACAGTGTCCTTTCCTTTCTGCTTACAGGCATAATTATTTGGGGATCACTTGGCAGCAGTCTGGGCACTCGGTCATTTTAAAACTTTTTTCAGTGCTATGCACTGAGCCGCACCAGTAGAGCAGCCTGAGGGACCTGCTGCTTACCTGCTTCAGGACATCAGCTCCAACATTGTCCTGAATGGCCTGTCACAGTCTGCCTTCAGAGCTGAATCTCCTAACCAAAAGCATTGTAGTGTGGCTGAAACTGCTAGTCTTGCTTAACCCCTGGATTTCTCTTACAAATATTGCGAGGGGTGTATGTGTGAAAGAGAGTCAGACACCAAGACCCACTTGGTTTCAGCACATTTGTATCCTGATGGTAGGCTCCATTTTCCTTCATGTATCCACTCTGCCTACAAGAATCTCCTGTGCCTTTCCCGACAGATTTCCCTTCGCCCTGCATAAAAGTACTGTCCCCATTACTAGGCTTGCAATCTCATGCTCTGGCTAGCCCTAAACCTTGAATTGTCAGAAGCTGACACTGGATGACAGGAGATGGATCACTTGAAGTTATTCTCTTCTGAAGCACCTAGCATTGGCCGCTGTCGGAAGACAGGATACTGGGCTAGATGGACCATTGGTCTGACCCAGTATGGCCGTTCTTATGTTCCCACTTAAGCATCTGAGACAAAAGGGTCCAGATATGCCAGTGGCTAAGTGTCAGCCATATTGGTTCTAAGCTAGGAGTGGCCAACCTGAGCCTGAGAAGGAGCCAGAATTTACCAATGAATATTGCCAAACAGCCACAGTAATATGTCAGCAGCTCCCCGCCCCTGCTCCCCGCACCTCCTGGGCTACTGGCAGCCCCACCATTCAGCACCTCCCACTCCCTCCCCACGCCTCCCGCCTGCCACAATCAGCTGTTTTGCGGTGCATAGGAGGCCTTTGTGGGGAGGATGGAGGAATGAGGGCATGGCATGCTTGGGGGAAGGGGCAGGGGCCTTGGGGGAAAGTTGGAAAGCGCATTGGAAAGTTGGCATCTGTAGCACCAGCCTCTGCGTCAGCGCCTATGCAAGGAGCCGCATATTAACCCCTGAAGAGCGGCATGTGGCTCCGGAGCCACAGGTTCGCCACCCCTGCTCTAAACTGTCTATTTTTTTTATTACTTTTTTTTTTAATAATCTGTGTCTGAACTTTTCTATTTGATTCTAAGAGAGTTCAGATTTACACTTCCACCCCATCCTACTCTGGGATTTGCTCTGATACTAAACTCCCTATATCCGTGGTGATTTTGTGCAGGTGCATTGCATAATTGCTTAAGAGTTCAAATTTTCTGCTGCATATACTGTACCCTCCAGACGGATGACCTTTCTTTTCCTATGGAAGGACTTGATGATGTATATTCTTTGCCTCCCTTCCTTTTAGTAGCAAGGCAGTTAGGAAGATGAGCATGTACAATATATCAGTGACTTACCATTCCTTTCTTTTAGCCATTGGTTCCCTGATTTTAATAGTCCATTTGGAACCCCTGGCCTCTTCCAGTATTGGAAGATCCCTGCAAGGTCTTTAGTTCTCCTGGGAGCTTCAGACACTTCGTTTAATGGCTTGGAACCTGAGATCATGAGCCTCTTCAGCTGGCAAACATACTGAAGTCTAGGAAAGCCTCTTCTTAAAGAATGTAGTGAAAAACGTTGAAAGGCTGGTTCTTTTGGTGTGTAGGCATAGACTTAAATTCATGCGGATGACATTAAACATTCTAGTTTGTTTTGGCAGCCTTCTCTGAGGCCTGATTTATTCAAACATATTGGCACTGTATGTTATTAACCTGTGATTTTTCTTTATCCAACTTGCGCCTTCATTCTTCTGTTTCCTAGGTTTTTTAATGTAAACAGCAGAATACATTTAAAAAATTGGGTTTGTGCCCTCTTTGCTTCACAATTGTGAAGAGACTTGTACCTATTTCAGCCCCCCATTTCCCCCAACACCTTCCTTCTTGGGTTTCATGCTTGTTTTTGCCCTTTTTTTTTTTTTTTTTTTTTTTTTAAATCATCAGGAATGTCAAGCTGATTCTTCATCATCAGTTTTGCTGCAAGCTCTCTTGGAAGGGATTAAATGACGGAGAGTGCCCATACTTTTTATTGAAGGGGTAATGGTGCTTCATCTTTAACAAAGACCTCTTTATTCCCAAGTGTTCATTAAATATTGCAGTTAAATAAGTGTAAACAAAAGGAAGCATGTAGCGTTTTCAACAGTCTAACTAAAACCCTTTGCCTTCTATTATTCAGTTTAGTCTCTCTTGTGATATTTTAATAAATATTTGATCACTTTTCCAGAGTAAAGAAGACCTGAAATTCTGATATGAACCCCCCCCCCCCAACCCAGAATGTTTTGTAACCAGATGTCTTTCGAGACAATAAAGACAGAAAGGGCACAAACCCAACTCAGCTGGCCAGAAGAGCCCTTCTGGGAAAGGATCTGTGCCTTCAACTACTTCAGGGCAAAATGATTCTCTGTCCAGCTCTTGGTTTTGTCCCTACAAGAACATGGACTTTCATCCAGACCCACAACAATTCTTCCATCTCTGCCTTAATTCTAAGAAAGCTGTCTGCCTCTGTAAGGGAGGGGTTATATAATCTGAATGTTAAAAGGTTTGTTCCACTCTATTTGCATAACTTCAGATAATGGAAAAATACTGTTCTTTGCACCATTTTGGGACTGAAAATATATATTTATAGAAGCTGTATTATTTTAATACACTTGTAGTTTGTTTTGTAGGTATCTGGTCTATTTACCATTGGTGTGTGGTTCTTCAAAGGTTGCTCCTCCCAGCAGAGAAGTTCCCATAAGAGTGTGTGTGTGTGTGTGTGTGAGAGGTTTCAGTGTGAAGAAGAGGAAGATAGGGATGCGGGGGTAGAGTGGTTTTTAATTTCTTACCTTTTCTAGTTTTGGTTTCTCCTAATAATAATACTTATTGGATATGGACACACCCTTAAGTTGTACTAAGGGCTTGTCTATACTGCAGGGTATGTTGGTATAACTTGTGTCCTCCCCCACATTGTAGGTTCACTTAGAAGTGATTGTACACTTTGTTTTCTGACCAATGAAGGAATATTTGTCTCAGATAAAATACCCAAGTAGCCAATTAATTAGATATCTTCAGTTTAATTTTCTAAAACCTCATGTGAATGATACCAGAAAAATCTAGATCTATAAAATAAATGGGCAATATAGGCGTCCTCCATTTTGGTGAAACGTTAACTATTTATTGAAGGTAACTTGCAACATTTTTTTTTAATTATGTTTTTACAAGAGGCAGGAGTGGGAAGAATGTGAGCGTTGATAAAAGTTACAGTAACACTGTATTTATCACAGTGTGAGGCAATCAGTCACTTCCTCTGGTTGTGAGGTGTCTGAGCAGCCGAATTGCTGGTTCCATGGTGGTGGCAGTGTTGCCTACGGCATCAGCAGGATGTAGTATCTGAAGGGTCATTCAAACAAAATGTGTTTCATTGCCTTGTGAGTTCATTCATAGAAGTAAAATATTTGAAAGAAGTTATTCATAATCTCATCCCAAAATGGAATTTTGTTTTTGCTTTGCTTTGAGAAAGCTTTCAGTCCCATTGGTGGGGTTGGAAATGGGAGGTTATTTCACATTTTACAGGCAGGTCTGGTGTCCTAGACATGCTAGACTTGAATAAATCAGAAGAATAATTGTATCTCTTCTCCTCCCTGCCCCCCCCATGAAAAAAGGAATATCAACTCTGTGTGGCTAGTATGTAATTTTTGAGTTTGTAATTTTAGAAGATGTGTGGTTTACAATTTTAATGATACTTTAGGCCAGAAGTTGTTGGTTAAAATTTGTTAGTTTTTTTACCAAAAAAAAAAAAAAAAGTTTTAAAAAAATAACAAAAATATATAAATTCTGTTTCAGTTCTTTTGCAGAAAATACTTGACATTTTCTGACCTGCTCCCTTTAGCTTTTCTTCAAATCTTCAGAATGATTTACAAACTTCCATTTTTAATCTGCCTTTGTGAGTTATGAAAATAGTATTACTCTCGTTCGCTGTTGTTGAGATAGAGAAGTGATTTTTCCCAAGGCCGTTCAGTAAACCAGTGGCAGAATCAAGATTAAAATTCTACAGTTTCTGCCTGCCTGTCTTGTGTGCAACCCCATTTTTTGCAACAGGAAACAACACTCTTTGGTCATGCTCAGCACATCATCATGATTACAGCTGGTGGAAAAATGGGGGTGAGGAGAATCCAAGATATTTCCTGTGGAAAATATCTATATCAAAATATCCGTATGTTCAACCATTTATACTTTGGATTTTAGTTTTCTTTTGTAAATGGCTTATAATAACTTGTTTAATATATATCTGAAGGAATTTGTTTGACACTCTTCCTTCTTGAAGGAGTAAATCAATGGCAAGTTTAAAGACAAGACCAGTCTTTTAAAACTTGAGTTATCCAAATGCAAAGAGGACTTCCTCCATTTTAAAAATAGGCATACAAAATGGTTTTCACATTCAGACAGTTGCAAACTTCAACACTGACAGAAACCTCAGCTTGAAAGGAAAGCTTTTTATAGTCACCATGTGAGAGAATATAAATAGGGCTTTAGGTTGGAGACTTCTTTCATCCTGTGTCTGGAGTGGTTGGGACGACATTTATTCATGTCGTGGAATTGCTGAGTTGGATTTAAGAGAGCCAATTAACTGAAACATAGTAGTTTTAAAATACAGTGATTCAGTTTATATTTTTGTATAGATACTCGAAAAAAAATTATTAAACCAACAAACCCCTAATTTTAAACAAAATTATTATTAATCTTTTAAAGCTGTGCTCCAGAAAATATTTCATGCCTAGTGTTATTAGAATTGGAACATTTTTTCCAGCATTCTAGTTGATTTAAAAACTCTTTTCCTACCATGAAAGACTTATCTCTCTAATGAGTGATAAAATGACATTTGTGATGAAAGCACAAGCTTTACAAGCCCGTGTAACCATATTTTGTTTTTAATTAAACTAAAATACTTTTGCGACTTCTAATTTTACTTGCTTTTAAACATCAAAGCACAAAACTTACTCAGTAATATCTAATGGCTTGGATTCATAAAATTACTGCCTAGTTAGAAAGGGAAGTTACAGGAAGAAATTACTGTAGCAAAAATTAAAATATTGTGTTTTTTGGGTTTTTTTGGGTAGTGTCTAGGTATTAACAATAGACTTATGGCATGAATAAGAGTTACTGTGCAGGTAGGACCTTGCAGAAGCCCCAGAATCTGGGGCCCAATGTTTACAAAAACCTGACATTGAATGTAAGCTATACTGGCCTGGTGTGCACTAGAAATGTTATCCTGGTATATAACTGTGCCCATGTCTACACTGTGAGCACTACAGCCTCATAGTATGCTGGTCTAACCCCCTAGTGTAGACACAGACTAGAGCAATGGAAGGATCCACCTCCCTGAGCAACAGTAGGTGTGCTTTTTTTTTAAACTGATATAAGCCCTAGTGTCAATGAAGTTCTGTGCTGGGGTTAAGCTGCTTTATCCTGGTATAGTTTATTTTGCTTTCCAAACCAGAATATGCTACACCAGTCAGCATAAAATTATGCTGGTATAACTGTCCACCCATGATGGTGTAGAACATAGGGAGACAAAATACATACAGAGCAGGTTCTCGGAACATCCTGTGTATTTAGCAAGAGCTTTCATTAGAGTTCCACCCCCCCAACCCTCCCTTTAAATGCCAAAGTGACTTAAAATGAGAGTGCTGCTTCAGTAGTTATGCACCATCAAGGTACAGATGCTGTTGCTGGGAAATGAAGACATACTGAGAAACGACACTATCATTAATCTTTCGTATTCGTAATTTAAAAACACAAAACAAATGTTATATTTTCTTTTTTCTTTTTCATGCAACGTTTCACATAATAACTTTAAGGGGGAGAAGGTTGACCTTATTTCTCTTTAAAGCCTCCCATAGCAAGCTGGCCTCATGATGATTATAAACTCATAAACTGTAGCAGCTTCATTAGAAACGATCTGTTTTAAAAGGGAACCGGGTAGGAGGTAGGAAGCAATGCCTAGTGAGATTCCTAAATTGCTCAGGATGTTGTAAACTCAAATGCCTTCTTTTGATCTTGTGAAGGGTCGTTGAGATGCAGTAGTTTGACCCAAGGATGTTAGAGGCAAGTGGCAAAAATCACATAGTTTCCGTCCTGCATCCCATTTTACCCGCATTTCCATTTATTTTTGCCTGCGGCTGGCATTTAAGGAGGTGTAGGGAAGGAGCCCAGACAAGCTTTCCTTTTGGCTCTTATCAGTAGTGAATTAGAAAATTTGTTTGTACTTTTGGTCTGTTTCACCAGATGACATGGCGTCATTTTGTTAAACTAGCCAGCAAGCAATTCTCTTTAAATAGTGCATGTCGTAGCTGAGGAAGGGGGGGAAACAAAAAACCAACCAAATGAACAACAGGAGAAGCTGAAAAAGGAGATAATACTACAAGATTGACATTTTGTGTGTGTTATGAAGAAATGTATTTCTAGCCATTTTATCAGTATAGCCGAGATAGGCAAACCTGACATTTCAGAGAGGGGTGTGTGTGTGTAACTAAGATAAAGATATAACACATGTATATTCAACGTTTCTTTAAAATTTGTGTATTGACTCTGTTCTTTCCTCTCTTGCAAACACTTTGAGAAGACAAGCATTTGAAGGGTTTAAATTAGGCTGAAACAGGAGAGGGAGGGACTTGTGCTGTTGATTTTTTTGATGAAGTTTTGTGAACCCAATAACTTATTCTATTTTTTCATACTACACAAAACCTAAACATATTCTTAGTCTCTGCAGGCCCTCAGTAAAGAAACCATTGGTCTTAGTATTTCCCAAAATCAACATAGTGGTAACTGGCATAGGTGAGAGAGTGAAAACTCATTCAAATGAGGAGTTCTTACAGTTTGTTTTCAGGGAAGTGGGGTAGTCAAAGCGAGTAGCGTTTTGGGAATATGCCTTAATGCAATGTATCCTGTGACTGTTACGGATATTTTCTGTCAGACCTTAAGAAACTGTCTCCACTCATTAAGACTATTTTTCTTTTTGCTTTAAAGAGGTTGTGTTTATGGTTTAATGCACACTGCAAGGAAAGTCCTATTGCGGGAAGGACTTCTGATATTGGGTCTGATATCAGGTAGCATTTTATATACTTGCTAGGCAATATACATCATCTTCAAAGATACTGTTGGTCCTTTTATTGTATCCTACTGAATTTGAGGTTCTGGTGATGCAACCAAGAGGAGTAACTACTTTGTTGTTGGTGATCTTTCATGCTAATTCTGTTTGCTAGACCTTTGCACTGGCCTAGTGCTTGCATTAGGCCTTACAGCATTCAGTGTGATTCAGCACATAATACACAATGGAGAAATGTCTTGTGTGGGAACTTGGTGCCTATTAACATCTTTTAGAAACAATGCTGATGGCGTTCATTTTTCTTGTTTTCATACATAAAGCCCATGGAACTCCTCTGATTCAATACTTAGATCAGCGATTTCAGAGTTATCCAGTGGAGAGGGCCCACTTTGACTGTGGACCTGGCTATAAATTTAGGATGATCTGCACTTTGAAGTCCTTAGCAGAGCATCCAGCGATGTCAGTGGGAAGTTTGCATAGAGATCTAGTGTGGAATATGGTCTTTCTGTAGTGATTAAACTTCTAGTTGTTCAGTATCTTATTGTCACTTTTTGTGACATTCAGTGAGGAAAATATGCTCCCTTTTTTTAGATCCATCACTTTCTGTTTATTTTCCTTCTCTATCCTCTGCTCTGCTTCTTTCCTTTCCCCTCTCCTTTGTGAGTCTCATCTCCTCTTTCCTATGCAATTCCTTCTCTACAGGAACTCTCATTTCCTTTCTGGGAGATTCAGTTCCACTCCCTTCCCCATTTCATTTACTAAAGTAAGCAGCAATGCTCATATTTAGCATGTCATCATTTGGTTTAATTCACAAATGAAATTAATTGGGAGAAGATTTGGCATAATGGTCCAGGAAACTGAAACTTTCGGTCTGTTTCAGACTGTCTGCAGACTTGGGAAGAGACCTCTGCATCATTTTGCACTCAAGTTTTCAAGGTTATCTTGACTTCGTAACTTTCAGGGGGTAGAAACTTTTCTCCTTTTTAATAATTAAAGAAAAACACTTCCGAATTTCTGTGCACCGAGGAGAATGTGGGACTAAACAGAATGCATGGATAGATCAAATGAATGGAGTGTTAGATGGGTCTGGTTTAGATACTGTGGTGCCAGGTGGTATTAAAAAGGTCACTCCATGACTCAGTGGGAGAACCTGGATTAAAACTTGGAACTTCCCACCCCTGTGCTCACTTCTCCAGTCGTGCTGTCTCACAGTGATGGAAGATTTTGGGGTTAACAGTACTGGATGGCCTCTCTACTGAGTGGGGCAAACTGTGATGTCTGAGCAGTTCATTTTGCTAATATATATGCTGATCACAGGCCATTCATATAGAATTATTCTATGTGAAAATCATGTGTTCCTACTTTCATATCTGAGTTGAATACATAGGAGCGAAACCTTCTAGGTTTAGGCTTTTATCAAGATTTCCTTGGAATAATTTCCAAATGGACCTATAGTAGAGGCTGAGGAAACCTATTGTTTGTTGAGAATTTGCACCAGGACTGACATTTTTCTTCAACAATGGAACCCTAGGTGGGGAGGGATAGCTCAGTGGTTTGAGCATTGGCCTGCTAAACCCAGAGTTGTGAGCTCAATCCTTGAGGGGGCCATTTGGGGATTGGTCCTGCTTTGAGCAGGGGGTTGGACTAGATCTCCTGAGGTCCCTTCCAACCCTAATAATCTATGATTCTATATTATTTTAGCATATGCACAACGTGCCTGAGGTAGCACATGACCAGGATTCATCACCAAGTTTGGTCCCTGGTTGGATCATTAGCTTCCCAGGCCCATACGGATGTTATAAATACATGCCCATAGTGATCCATATGTATTTATAACAAGCATGAGAAATACTATTCACACATTCATACCTATCTACTGTGGAAATATTATTACATTTCCTTAGGTTTGTAAGTTCTAAAAAATTAACATTAGCTTAATCTGTGTGCCTAAAAGGATGGGAGCAAAGGCTAGGAAAATGCTCTAGATAATTTACTAAAATATATATATAATATGATATGAAGCCAATGTTTTGAAGAAAGTTTGGTTTTGAAAGCTACCGTACTTTTACCCGTCTGGTGTGCATTATGGTGCGGCTGCTAAACAACATGAAACTATGTAGCTAATGACATGAAATGTTTCCTCCTGTGATCTAATCAGAAGTATGTCTTGAGCTGCTGGTTTAGATCTTCATCAGAAAAGAATATAGGAAACAAGTACTTAGTATTTTGCTTTGGCATTTAGCCTCATGAGTTCTATTATTACTTTTTGGATGGATCAAATGAGGTCAGAGGAATGAGCTTCCTGCATGAAGTCTTAGAAGTAAAAGTTACATCTCTGTTTTATAGACCTCTAATTTGAAAATTAACATGAAAGGTAATCTAGAACCTGGGTAGAAAGGTGGATATGAAAAGCAATAGAATAGTTGCTTTAAGCTTGCATATTAAACAAATCAGTTGTCTAGATTGCTTTGAACTAAAATAATTAGTGGCATTTTCAAGATTTGTGATTATGGTATAATATGAGAACTAGTGACATATGAACTGATCTGTTTGCTGCCACTTTTTTTTATTTTTGAAATCTCAAATTTGACATAGTTTGTATTGTCATATTTTGAGAATAAAAAAGATCAGTTCAGGCTTGATCAGAAGAAATGTATAACGAGGGGTGTGTGTGGGAGGGGGAATTTGCATCTCTCTCTCTCTCTCTCTCTCTGTTTGTGACTTTATATCTTTTAAAAGCCTAACAACACAAGGTATGTTGTAGGAGACCATATGATTCTCTACCCGTTTTGCATCTTTTAAAATAGCTACATTCCCAATCAGCTAAACATGATCATGCAGTTCAGTTGCAAAGCTGCAGAAGTACAGTGTTAGAATGATGGAATTAAGATATTTTATAGGTTTTAGTTAGTTTTGAGTTCACATTCACTTCAGAGCATGTGACCATCTTCCAAGAAACCTGATGAACTTGAATTCACCATACAGAAAAGTGTTTGAGAAAACCTGATGGTGTGTTTGTGTCACTGTAGTGTCCATACATCAAAGTTAGGAAAGAACTCAAGCTTGCTGAAAAGGAGGACCCAGGTAAAGTGGGAGGGAGGAAGCATCTATGTTCTCTAACTAGCGGATAGAAGGGACTGTCTCTGAGTAGAAGGAGAGTTGTCAGAATAAGAATACGTCTACACTACCCCCTGGATTGGCAGGTAGCGATTTGATCTATCGGGGATCGATTTATCGCGTGTGGTGTAGACACGAAAAATCGATCCCTGATTGCTTTCCTGTCGACTGCTGAACTCCAGCAGTACAAGAGATGGAAGCAAAGTCGATGGGAGAGCCGCGGCTGTCAATCCGGAGCTGCGTCCATCGATCCAGTGCCATGTGGATGCAAAGTAATTAATTTTAATTCGATCTAAGATACGTCGACTTCAGCTACACTATTCTCATAGCTGAAGTTGCGTATCGTAGATCGACCACCCCCCCAGACCTCCAGTGTAGACCAGGTCTATGAGGCCTTTTGTGTGCAGAGATGGGAGGAAGAACTGGAAGAAATAAGTATGACTGTGTTGCCAACTCCCATGATATTAGGTGGGTTTCTTATCACATTAGCTTCTGGAGTTATTTATCTCAGCTTTCGTTTTTTAAAAAATAGGCTTCAAATCTTTGTGGTTGTGAAAAAGAAAGCTCAGATACACTCAAAAACCAGAAAGCAAATAAAAAGACATCACCCAATTTTTTTTCTCTTTATGACTTTTAAGCAAATCTCATTGCTGGGGGGAGGAGGGTGCTCATGCTTTTGGTATGCTTTGCATTGGCAAAGCTGGTGTAAATAGCATAAAATCTAAATGGGAAAGAGAGAATAGAAAAGAGAAACACACTATATACTATAATGGTGTGGGAATAAATATGGTTTCAGTCTCTTATTTCCTTGGCTAAAGATAGCCTAGCACTTGCTTCTGAGGATTGTGGTTTTCTGATGAGCTGATTTTTCAGAAATAAGGACACGAAAAACTGAAAGGATATGGTCTTCTGTCTCTGAATGGAGAGATACTATCATTTTCATATGCACTGGTTTAAATTTTAATTAAACTCGGGCGAAAAAGCGCTTTTGACTAGACTAAAGCAAAATCCAGGCAGAGGCAGAAGGGTGGAGTGGGAGGGAATGGTACGTGTGGCAGATAAGGAAACAATATTTAATTCTATTCAAGTCTGTAGTTTAAATGTTTATATTCTGAAATTCTTCAGTGAAACACACTCCAACTCAAACTGGATTTCTCAGTGATTTACAGTGTCAAGAAGTCAAAAGGCAGAAAGGAAATAAAATCAATATGGTGAGGAAAATATCCAGTAATGAAGGGAAGGAGAATTGTAACCACTCCTATCATTCTGTATTTTCTCTTCACTAGTTCGTATGACTGGATTAGGAGACGTGCAAGCAAATGTTTAATTTTTGTTTTGGTAATTCCTTCTCCACACCCCTGGCTTTCTGTCAGATGTGACTCCAACCTCTGATTTATATGCATGGCTGCTTGCAATTATTGCTGCAGGGGGGCAAGGGAAGGCTCCGGGAGGCACATCAGCTGGCAGTGACCATGCACAATGCAGCAAATGATGTAGTGTGGGAGCTGTCTGAGGCTTGATGCGTCTGCAGATATGGTTTAGAGGGATAATTGACAGCATGCCTTATTCAATACAAAGAACAATGTTTAAGCATGATTGCAGTGATGTGCTGAAATAAACTCTGTTATGATTATGCTGCTACATTCTTGGCAGACTTACTGTAAACCACAGTGTGTGTTTTGGTGTGTACGTGGCTTTTTTTCTTTTTCTTTCGGGTAAGCAGATCAGTTAATGTCTGCCTTTCGTGAGCAGAAGCTTTCATCCTTAATACTAGGGTAAAACTGCATTCAAGCTGTCTATATTCTGTGAAGGTCAAACTACCATTTTGGATTTCATCGTCTTGCATTAAGAGTTTGTACCAGAGTTCTGTCATAGCAGTGTGGCTAAATCTCCTTTGCAGAGAGTGAATGTGTTTCAGTCAAAGCTATTGTAATGTTTGTGGCGTTTCTGAGAGAGGGCTTGGCATTGCCCCGCTACCCCCCAGCCTATTTAGAAGTGCTAATGTTTATGAGCATCTTATTACGTATTCAACTCTGAAAGCAGCAAAGGAGAAGTAGAATGTGCACCTTTCTCCTGTCCTTCATTAGGATATTGTGCCTTGATTTTAATGGGTAATGAAATCCTGCCTATCAGACCTTAGCAAAATGGGATGTAGTGAAATTTAATCTCCAATAGCCTCTTACCTGAGGCCTGATGTTCTAAGGGAGAATTCTAATGAGTGTTCCAAGAATTAAATATACTATGTGACAAATAGACAATGTTTTTCTTTTCTGACCCCTCTCCCACCCTCTTTAATAGGGCTACTTTCATGTTATCCACTAAATGAACCTTTCTCAGACGTCTTTAACATTCCCCATATGGTTCCAAAACCAAATTAGAACAGTGCATTGTTTTAATTATTTTCCACTTGTGTGGTCAGGAGGTTATTTGGTCTGGTGAGCTATATATACTTCAGGCCCTTTTTCTCATTAATACCACCTTGAGCACATCCTGCACGAGTACAGGAATGGATAGGTTATCCACTTGGGTGGCCAGCTCTTGATATGACATAGTGGCTAGTATTTACAGTTACAAGAGGAAACTTCTGTAACTTTGTATTTTTTCCAGTAATGTTAATTATTTTAATAAATTTCAGCTCAACTCTAAGAATAAAGTTCTGCTAAAATATATGTTGAAAGATTCAGTTATCAAAAACTAAATTTTGGTCACTTAAGTTTACAAATAATATGTATTGAGGAGCCTGTTTTCTCATTCCAAGGGAACTCTATCAATTTTCAGAATCAAAAAGACTTACAAAAAACACACAACTTGATGGGGGTAAAAATCTACATAGATGAAATGGGATGTTGCCTTATCAGTTTTTGAGGGTGGAGAACCAGTTTTCATTGTAACACAATGCAAATACTTGGAGTTGAAAAAGGGAAGCTGGAGATATCGCAACTAGACATTTCATGTCACTTGAAGTTTAATGCATCTTTCCACAGGAGCACTGATGAGGGAAACAAATCAGCTAATGACATGCAGTCGGAGCCCCTACTAATCTAACTGAATATATTGCAGCTTTAAAAATATTGTCCTTCATGTTAACAAGGGATGTCGTTTTCTAATTGTTGATATGCTCTAAATTGCAAAACCCAGCCAGCAGTCACCAGTGGGACCGGCTGCCAGGCAGTACAGGAACTTGGACAGGACATTATTTTGTTACTGATTTTTTTTCCCTCCCCTGACCTTCAAAAGTACAGAAAACAAACCCTGGGGGGGGGGGGGAATATTAATACTAGAAGAAAACAGAATGGTAATTAAGGACACAGCATTTGGAACTTTGACAGGGATTTTGAAGCTCTGTCTGCTTCAAGACACTGCTGTAGAAGTAGCAGTCACCTTAAAGAGCTTGTCTGTAGCTTTTAGAGATACAACATAGCTGAAATGTTGACAGGGACATTTTAAGAGGATGAAAGACATTCACACCCGGGCTTAGGGAGAGACAGACCTGTTGCACCTGAGAGCGAAAATAGCCATTCTTGGCATTATATCAACTTGACTTGCCTCCAAGTCACTACAGAACTTCCGAAGGGTCACTGTATTTAGAGTAGAGTGAATATACAGGGGCAGTAATTTGAAAATTAATTCCTTTAAGTATCTCTGTAGAATGTATTATTTTATCTAGATGCAGAATGTAATATTAAGCACAGAATTTTGTACATCTCTAAACCAAGCAACATCAATTACGCTGCTCTACAGCCAAAATGCTTCTGAAATAAATGTAGTCAAACTTTACTGATTCTGGGTCACTGAGAACGAAAATGATGCTTAAAATTGTTGATTGGCTCTAGTTTTCAGGGTATGCTATTGGGTCAATATATACGACCCTTGACTTGGGAATAGCGGAGGATAAGTGAGTTTATAAAGGGAAGGGATCTCAATTTAAACCAGAAATGACTAAAATACATCTTTGACTGGATCTATGAATAAATCTATGACTGGGTTTGGACAGTACTTGCTTTTTAGGCAAAACAATGAATGATGCAATCTGAAGCTGGTATTGCGTTATACATGATATGAATTGCATCATGTTATTCCTAGAAGTCATGGATGATGCAATCATCACGAAGCTTACATCACTCTGCTGAACAAATTGCCCTATATCAGCTCTAGAAATCATACAGTGTCGTGCTCTCTTATTTGTCAGTGTTTGATTTTGCAAAGGGATATATTTCTGTTTAGCCAAAGTGAGCAGAGATGCCTCATACTTGTGTGAACAGGGCAGATAACTTCTGCTATGTTTGTGGTGAAGTGACTTTTGCATCACAAAAGCGCAGTATAACCACTATGGTTAAGAAAGCCTATCACCTTCATTTTGGCTGCAAAATTGGAGATCAGGACAAGAGGTGAACCCCACACATATGCTGCAACACTTGTGCAACAAATCTTCGCCAGTGGTTGAACAGGAAAAGGAAATCTATGCCTTTTGCAGTGCCAATGATTTGGAGAGAGCCAACAGATCATACCAGCAATTGTTACTTCTGCATGGTGCCTCCAGTTGGGAAAGGTGTGTCAGAGAAGAAAAAGTAGACTGTGCATTATCCAAACATTCCATCAGCTATACGCCCAGTACCCCACGGAGAAGGACTGCCGGTTCCTGATGCACCAGAATCATTCTCACTTGAGTCAGACGAGGAAGAGGATGAAACTTGTGGTCCTGAGCCATCAATGTCACAGGACCCACATTTTCTCCCATCCTCCTCCTCTGAACCACACCTCATAACACAAGGTGAACTGAATGACCTTGTCAGGGATTTGGAACTACCCAAGAGTAAGGCAGAGCTGTTGGGCTCCAGACTACAGCAGTGGAATCTCCTGGCAGGTGATGTTAGGGTTTCCATGTTCCGTGACCGTCAAAAGGATCTTGTCCCATTCTTCTTCTTCATGTAAGGTGATCTTGTAGCCTGCAACAACATCGATGGTGTGGTGGCAGCCCTCAACATCGTTCACGATCCAGATGAGTGGAGACTGTTCATTGATTCATCGAAGACGAGTCTTAAAGCTGTTTTACTGCATAATGGCAATGTTTTGCCATCAATTCCAGTTGGTCATGCAGTCCATATGAAGGAAACCTATGACAACATGAAACAACTTTTGAGGTGCATAAACTATGACCAACATCAGTGGCAGCTTTGTGGCGATTTGAAGGTTGTTGCTTTCTTGCTTGGTCTGCAGACTGGATACACAAAGTACTGCTGTTTTCTCTGCAAATGGGATAGTCGTGCAAGAGATTCCCACTACATCAAGAAAGATTGGCCACTCCAACAGTCATTGGAGCCTGGGAGGAAACGTGTTCAGCATCCACCACTTGTTGAATCAAGGAAGATTTTGTTACCACCCTTACACATCAAGCTGGGTCTGATGAAGAACTTTGTCAAGGCCATTGACAAAACACAAGCAGCTTTCAAGTACCTCCGTGGAAAATTTCCAAGGTTAAGCGAAGCTAAGAGAAAGGAAGGTGTCTTTGTTGGTCCTCAGATTCGTGAACTTCTTCGAGATAATGCATTTGACCATGCACTGCGTGGCAAGGAAAAGACGGCATGGAAAGCCTTCCAGTTAGTGGCAATAAATTTTCTCGGAAACAACAAGGCAGACAACTACAGGTTGTTGGTGGAAAACCTCCTCAAGGCATACAAAAGCCTTGGTTGCAACATGTCACTAAAGATACATTTTTTGCACTCTCATCTAGATTTTTTTTTTCCCACCGAACTGCGGAGCAGTGAGCGACGAGCACGGCAAGCGATTTCACCAGGACATTGCAACAATGGAGAAACGCTATTAGGGCAAATGGAGCCCATCAATGCTTGCAAACTATTGCTGGACAGTGACAAGAGATGCTCCATTTAATGAATACAAGAGACAAGCCAAGAAGCGCCGAGTAGACACTGAATAGGACTAAACTAAGTACATAATAGTTTTTTGCCTTTTGTTTCATAATAAATTTTAGTTATATAACCCTTTTGCTGATTTTTAAAGTGTTACATAAACAGGCCAGGTGAAATATTATCATGTAAAGCAACCATAAACACATGAAAAGACCTAGGTTTACAATTTATGATTAAAACTCTATTATCTACACAATATACATAGACATAAAATGTAAAAACTTAAATAACTTAGAAACAGTAGCCAATCAGTTGTTTTAATTGTCATATTTGAATTCAACACATCAAAATACATAATAAATACCACATTTTATCTCTGAAGCAGACGACTTCTCAAAAATTGTAGACTAGTGTTATTGGGACATGTTACTAAAGATGAGATCTTGACTGTAATTAATAAGTGTATTTCTAGGAAGGTGGTATTATTTGCTTATATTACCATAGTTCCTAGGAGACCTAGGCGTGGACCCAGACCTAGTTCTGCTAGGTTGCTGTACAACCACAAAACACACAGTCCCTGTCCCAAGGAGCTTACAATCTTAAGTGCAGCTCCTAAGCATCATCCATATTGGAAATATGGAATTAAAAAGACACAGAATCCGAAATCAGTAGCACAGAGTAATATGAAAAAATTGAGTAACTTCTGTGGCTTGGACAAGTGTTGCAGTCCTTTAAGGCCCTAGATTATTGACCTGTGTAACTGTTGGCAGAACAAGAAAGGGGTTCAGACTTCTATATATTTAATTCCTGGTCAAGGCTGTGCAGTTTGGTAATATAGCGCTACTTTCTACTCCAAGATGAGGAGGTCGGTCTCTCTCTCTCTCTCTCTCTCACACACACACACACCTTCTTAAAACTGAAATTCTTCTTGAATTTTTTTGTAGCTTTGAAGGTTTTTTTTAATAACTCAGTATACTCTTAAAAACATGGATAGCTTTCCCAAATTATTTTGTGTTTATGGTCTCTTCACTGACTTCACAGTAGTTCCTGTTGAAGTGGGTCAGTGTCATAGTGCAGGCTGTCCCAGCGTGCCTCTTTCTGGTCAGGCATGGTGCCACTGTTGAGGCTGCCTTGATTTCCCTTCACCTGGTGTATAAAGTCCATGCAGGCTTCAAGTATTAAGGACCATGTTCTTTGGGTGTGTCTACACTACGGGATTATTCCGATTTTACAGAAACCGTTTTTTAAAACAGATTGTATAAAGTCCAGTGCATGCGGCCACACTAAGCACATTAATTCGGCGTTGTGCGTCCATGTACCAAGGCTACCATCGAATTCCCGAGCATTGCACTGTGGGTAGCTATCCCATAGTTCCCGCAGTCTCCCCCGCCCATTGGAATTCTGGTTTGAGATCCCAATGCATGATGGGGCCAAAACAGTGTCGCAGGTGATTCTGGGTAAATGTCGTCACTCAGTCATTCCTCCGTGAAAGCAACGGCAGACAATCATTTCGCGCCCTTTTTCCCTGGATTGCCATGGCAGACGCCATAGCATGGCAACCATGGAGCCCGTTTAGCCTTTTGTCACTCTCACCGTATGTGTACTGGATGTTGCTGACAGACGCGGTACTGCAGTGCTACACAGCAGCATTCATTTGCCTTTGCAAGGTAGCAGAGACGGTTACCAGCCCTATATCACCGTCTGCAATTGGAAATTGGCGATGACGGTTATCAATCCTTTTGTACCGTCTGCTGCTGTCATGGGTGCTCCTGGCTGGCCTCGCTGAGGTCGGCCAGGGGTGTTATACCAATATAATAAAAACCAGCAGGATCTTATTAAGAGGGATAAGGCAAAGATGCCACATTTATTATAAATATAATAGTAAAGCAAAAGATAAAAGCAAACAACGTTGTTTTACTACTTATTTCTATCACTACTTATTCCTTACACACACACATTCATTCACACAATCATTCATTCAGGTTCTGTATAGGTGTTATAGTTACCAGCCTAGACGTTGCTCATGCCAAGTTACGGGCCAGGTATCTTGGTCATGAGGATGGAGCCGAGTCTGTGTCAGATGCACCTGATGCTCCTGGAGGCTGGGAGCAGAACCATAGACTCAAAGTCCTTATTCTTCAGAGTCCAGTTTTATAGGGATTTTTCCCTATGTTAGTTCGTGGGAGTTGCTTCATTCTGCTGTTGCTAAATCAATCAGCAGGTGGCTGGCTCCATGTTATCAGATGTTTGTTTTTCCTTCCTTTGAGGTGTGGTGGGGTGGATTCCAGTTTGCCCTCCAGGGGTCATCTGGTTGATCCCACTTGACACCTTCTTCAGCCGACACTGAATTCTTCAGGCTGGTAACTCCCTAACCATTCATTTATTATTTAAACTAGGCACTCATTCACATACATTCTCTATCTTAATCACATCTATTTCACTGTCTCTTTACCTTTCAGGGTGTTACCAATTTAGAGAACAGGCACTTAGAGTCAATTGACTTTTAACAAGTTTTATACAAAGTATTTCTTTGAGCAGGCTTCACACAGACACAGCTGGTGGCTTGCAGGTTAGAGGCTAAATCTTGGGAATCACATTTATTTCTAATATAAACCTTTTAGTTATAAAGTATCATTTAACAATAAATTATTTCTAACAGTAAATCATTTTTCATATAAACCATGTCTAATATAAACCTTCTTTAATATCCCTACAGGGGCGCATGGACAAAAATGGGAATGACTCCCCAGGTCATTCCCTTCTTTGTTTTATCTAAAATTAGAGTAATTCCTGCCTAGAATATGGGGCAAGTCTACTAGAGAACCAGAGAGCACAGCCGCTCCGGGTCAGAGCCCCAGAGGTCCCGCAGAAATGATGAGCTGCATGCCATTCTAGGGGGTGCCCCTGCAACAACCCCACCCGTTGCTTCCCTCCTACCACACCCCACCTGGGCTACTGTGGCAGTTACCCCCCATTTGTGTGATGAAGTAATAAAGAATGCAGGAATAAGAAACAGTGACGTTTTAGTGAGATAAAATGAGGGGGAGGCAGCCTCCCGCTGCTATGATAGTCCAGGCAATACAGAATCTTCATTAGACATGAAGGGGGGAGGGAGGGAGGCGCTCAGCCTCCAGTTGCTATGATGAGGCTGGTTTTCAATCCTTTTGTACTGTCTGCCGGGAATGACAGGGAGTCATTCCCATTTTTGCCCAGACGCCCCCAGCCGACCTCACCGAGGCCAGCCAGGAGCACTCTCAGGATGATAACGGTTTCCAAGCCTTTTGTACCATCTGCCATCAGGAAAGGAAGTGGAGGGGATGCTGCTGTTCAGCACCGCAGCACCACGTCTACCAGCAGCATGCAGTAGACATACGGTGACATTGAAAAAAGGCGAGAAACGATTTTTTCTCTTTTCTTTTGGGGGGGGTGGGAGGGGAGTAAATTGACGACACATACCCTGAACCACCCGGGACAATGCTTTTGACCCTTCAGGCATTGGGATCTCAGCCAAGAATGCAAATGCTTTTCGGAGACTGTGGGATAGCTGGAGTTCTCAGTCCCCCCTCCCTCCCTCCATGAGTGTCCATTTGATTCTTTGGCTTTCCATTACGCTTGTCACGCAGCACTGTGTTGAGTCCTTGCTGTGGCCTCTGTCTGGAGATTTTTGCAAATGCTTTGGCATTTCGTCTTCTGGAACGGAGCTCTGATGGAACAGATTTGTCTCCCCATAAAGCGATCAGATCCAGTATCTCCCTTACAGTCCATCCTGATCAGTGCTCCACGCTGGGCAAACAGGAAATGAAATTCAAAAGTTCGCGGGGCTTTTCCTGTCTAACTGGCCAGTGCATCCGACTCCAGATTGTTGTCCAGAGCGGTCACAGTGGTGCACTGTGGGATAGCTTCCGGAGGCCAATACTGTCGAATTGCGGCTACACTAACCCTAATCCGAAATGGCAATACCGATTTGAGGACTACTCCCCTCGTTGGGGAGGAGTACAGATATCGATATTAAGAGCTCTTTATATCAATATAAAGGGATTCGTTGTGTGGACGGGTGCAGGGTTACTTCGGTTTAAAGCTGCTAAATTCGGTATAAACGCGTAGTGTAGACCAGGCCTTTGGCAGCTCTCATTTATTTGACAGACAATCCACCACAAAGCACAAAAAAAGCCTTCTTCCTAGCTGAGAGACTGACTTTGTCCCAGTCCACATGTTCCCAATTATGTCCACTATTTGCTGCCCTCTTCCAGAGTCAGGGGTTTGTGGAGCTCTGTCAAGAGCAGCTCTTCCTTGGGACAGCTTGTAGTTCCTGGCAGGCTGGGCTTCCTACCACTGTCTGGGGACTCCCCTTGCTGAGGCCAGGTGCTGTTGGGCGTCTCCCAAATAACTGAATGTCAGCTCTCCCTCTAGAATTCTCCTATCTCTACGAGCTGCCCATGCCCTTCTCTCATGCAATTCAATGATAAAATTCTTCTGAGAAGTTTTGACCAGTCATAAGTTTTGTGCTTTCCTAGTTGACCAGGTCAGCAGGACATATGCTCTCAATGATGGCCTACTACAAAAATCCAGTTTTAGAACCGATTCTGTTTGGTATCTACACCAATGAGTTTCCCTGAATATGTGGATGGAAATTTGTCTATGCAGATGACATTGTTCTGACAAGAGCCACAGGACTTACTTACCATAGAACAAATCCTAAATAAGGACCTTAAAACCATGGAAGAATATTTCTTATGTTGGTAGCTAAAACCAAACCCCACCATAAACATGGGCAGACTGGGACCCATAGAAGGCCAGTTGTCCTGTGACATCCAGATTTATTTATTTATTATTATTTTGCTTGCAAAATATACACTACCTTGCCAATAAAAAGGCCATAGCTGGGAGGGAGGTTGATACACATATCTGTATTAGACTGTAAGGCTTGATTTGCTGTTTAGGTTGTGGATTCACATGGAATCAGTCAGTTAACTACTTTGAAGGGTTTCTGTATTCTTTGGATCTGTCTGAGACATATCTGCATGTTCCTATTACTCCGTCCAACCAATATTCTAATTTTACAGCTTGAGTGAACAGTGCCAATACCAAGGTTTCCCACTGAGTTTAGCTGTGGTTGAGAGAGCTTTTAATGAGTTTGTTCATCCTTGCAGCAGCATGCAGAAGACAAGTATTTATCCATCTCCAGCTCAATAACTGGCAGTGCCAGAAAGTCTAGAAATCCACAGTGAAAGTTTCAAGCCATTTTCCCCCTTCCCACTCTTATGTAGTAACTGACCATTCACAATCACTCTAAACAACTTTCTGCTGGCATCTCAACCTTGCCTTGGCCTGTCTGCCTGCTAGGTTGTTACAAGTATACTGTTGGTTGCATAGTTGTGAATCTGTGAGCTGTTTGTAAGATGCATAGTGTAGGTTTTAAAAGTAGTAGGATATTGAGTCCTTGTGCTGCATTCCTCTAGGCAATCATGAAACTCATTCACCTCATTGTGTGCAGGATCAGGTCCATAATGTTCAGTACATTAATTGTTATAAGTGGTTGAGGGGAAAACTATTAGTGTATAAAGCACTGGAATATTTGAAGTTTTTATACAGGACTGTGAGTGTGCATTAGTCTGTTTCATTTATGACTTCTATGTAGTAAACCAGTGGCTCTCAATTTTTCCAGACTACTGTACCCCTTTCAGGAGTCTGATTTGTTGTGTGTACCCCCAAGTTTCACCTCACTTAAAAATTACTTGCTTATAAAATCTGACCTAAAAATACAAAAGTGTCACAGTGCGCTGTTACTAAAAAAATTGCCGACTTTCTTATTTTTAACCATATAATTATAAAATAAATCAATTGGAATATAAATATTGTACTTAAATTTCATTGTATAGTATATAGAGCAGTATAAAAAAGTAATTGTATGAAATTTGAGTTTGAACTTACTTTGCTAGTGCTTTTTATGTAGCCTGTTGTAAAACTAGGCAAATATCTAAATGAGTTGATGTACTCCCTGGAAGACCTCTGCATATCCCCAGGAGTACATGTACCTCTGGATGAGAACCACTGTAGTAAACAACTAATACAACATTGTTTAATAATGAAGTATAGATTGTGTGTTTATGTACACTCATATTATACATACATATGTGTGTGTGTGTGTGTGTGTGTGTGTATAATATATACATTAATTTTATTTTCAATCCTCTGTGCTACTTTGCTCCGGTTAGCTAATAGGTCAGCATTAGAGATCATGACCTGTGCTCTCAGTTTTAAGGTATTAAAAAAAGGAAGAGGGAAAAAAATCATTGGTCACACTACAAGTAACTCAGAATACTAAACCAGAACACTTGAAAAATCTTTGTTTACTACTTGCAGTATTTCTGGTTACTTTCTGTATTTCATTTAGGTGGACAATGAAATAGTCTATTTCATTTTTTCACCAGATTCTCTTTCAGGTAGTCATACACCAGCACAATCTCGCTATATTTGGTCAGCAAACACAGCACAGGAATGTTTTAAAATTAAAAACAAAAAGAATCTCAACTTTGATTGGTTTTAAGTTCTGTAAAATCTTAATTTTCCCCAGAACTCAGTTTTGAGGTCAAATTTTAACTGAACTTTCAAAATCCATATTACAGATTTAACTACAACATTTTGACATTTTTGAAATAAAAATAATTAAAGATTACAGACCTTTTAAGTATTAAAAAAAAAAAAACTACAAAGATTTTGTTCTTGTAGGTGTGACTTGAGCAAAACAGAAGCTTAGTTTGCTTTTAGCCTGAAATACTGTGTGACAAGTTCAGCCTAAACATTCCCCTTCACCCCCAGTGGAGATCATAAGCCTTGAAAATGCAATTTCTTATGAGGAAATGCAGGAACAATGCTAACTTTATTGCTTCTACTGGTCACTCTGCTGTAATATTTAAAAATCCTGATTGCCTTGTTGCTTTTTTTGCTGTGTAAATACAGCTTTGCTTAGTTTTCTTGAAGATTGATCTTTTGTGCCCTCTGCAATTGGGCTCTTAAGAGTAGAAGCACACATCTTGTTCTGGGTTTTTTTATAGTATGCAAAAGAATAGGAACAGGTGCCTTCGTTTAAGATTTTAAATGAGAAATATTGTTTTTTGTCTACATAGTTTTCCATTGCCTAAATCTTTGAAGATGTTTGGATATGTACTAAAATTTGTTTTATGAGCTTTTGTAGTCTTTGCAGCCAACAGAATTTTAAAAAATATTTATTGATAGATTACTTGGAAGCTAAAACATCTCATGCACATGCTTTATTTTTTGTTTTTAAATTAGTGAAACTTTCAAAAGGAGCAGATTTTATTAAGTGGCACAAACAAGAAATGTATATTTTTGGCAGGTTGAGAAACGGATTGATTGTTGCACACACAACTGAAGGGGCCTCTCTATTTTTCTGACTGGGTAGCTGTTACAGCAAAACATCTTACAAATACATAAATTGACAAGCCAGATTCAGAGAGTGTCTGTTTTTTCCTAACAAGACTCCTTTCACAGTTGTGCAGTTGTTTGAAGTCTTTTACAATATTCCGTAAAACAGAAGTTTAAAGTAAATTAAAATATTTTAGTAAATTAAAACACTACCCCCATGATGTTGACCAGAGTGAAGTTTCAAGATTTTGGGGCTCCTTCCCTCCCTCCCTGCTCAGATACAAGTGTATTCTGTTATATGATCCATTCAGTCTGAGATCAAGCCTAGATCTTATCTTTTAAGTCTGTTACCCTTTCCCTTCAGGGCAAAGCCAATCATTCACCTTGCAAATCCTCTAAATCTTCTGAGGTGTTTTCTTTTGAATAATCTCAGTAAGAGATGTCTGATAACCCAGAGAACCTTGTTTTGTTTGTATTTTTATTTGGTTAAACTCTTTGCCTTTTACTTAAGGGCTTAGCCTGGGTAGGTTCAGGAACCCATTGTTTCAGTCTTATTTGTTCATTTGTCTAAAGAAAAAAAAATTCACCATGTATGTACTGTAATGTACAACCGATATAACAGCTGTCTCCACATGAATACTGAGGTACGGTGGCTGAGTGTTTAAGGTGCTCAGCTACAATCCTGAAGATTGTGGGTTTGAGTCTTGCTTGATCTCACACTAAAGGACAACCTCCAGTTCACCTAGCTGCAAAAAAGGGTATCTGATCCACTGGGGTAGGGCAGTCAAAGGTGATAGGATGTGATGCTGGTCATATCACTCCCTTGGGTACCGTTGGCTATGAAAGTGACTTTCCTTAACTGCATCTGTCATTGGCTTGACAGAACTTTTGACTTCAAGTGAATAAAAAAATTGTTTTGGCAGACCATTTTAACAACATTAGTAAAGCTGCCTTGAAAATGTCAGACTGCCCCTCTCAAAGCAATGAAACATAACTATCTCTCAACTCCCCCCTCTCCCCACTTTTTTTTTTAAACTCTCCTCAAAGCACCTGTATAACTAGTGTATGGTCTTATAATTCTTATTGTAGGGCACTGGCTGCTGCTCTTTGTTTAATTCTCACATCGAGTCTCGTTCTAAAAAAAGTTTAAATATTTGTTTAAACTTCCATTGTTATGCTGATTTGTCACTCCACTCACTCCTAGCCTGTCTCGCCAGATCTCTGCTTTTGTGCGCCTCCAAAGACACTAGCTGTTAAACATCAGTACATCAGATCTTATTACGAAACTTTTAGTGCGTAGTAGCAGTACTCACATGGCCACCGAAAGCGGAAGCTGGTACACTGTAAATTATTCTAGTGGTTAATTCCCATTACTACTAAAAATTTAAGCCATATTTCCAGTCTGAATTTGTCTAGCTTCAACTTGCAACCATTGGGTCATTTTATATCTTTCTCTGCTAAACTGAAGAGCCTATAGTTAAATATTTGTTCCCCATGTAGATACATATAGACTGTAATGAAGTCACCCCTTAATCTTTTCTTTGTTAGACTCTGAAAGCTCAGTCTATTTATCTTATCACTACAAGGCATATTTTCATGGCTCTCCTCTGAACCCTCTCCAATTTATCAACATCCTTCTTCAATTGTGGGCACCAGAGTTGGATAAAGTATTCCAGCTGTGGCCGCACTAGTGCCAAATATAGAGGTGAAGTAACCTCTCTTCTCATACTCGACATCCCCCTGTTTATGCACCCGAGGATCACATTTGCTATTGTGGCTGCAGCATCAAATTGGGAGCTGATGTTCAGCTGATTATCCACCACAACTCCCACATATTTTTTTTCAGTCACTGCTTCCTAGGATAGAGTCCTCCCCCTGTAAGTATGGACTATATTCTTTATTCCTAACTTGGACTGTAAGCTCTTTGGGGGCAAGGACTCTTTCTTCCTACATGTTCATACAGTACCCAGCACAATGGGCTCCAGTTCTCATTTGGGTTCTGGGCTGTACTGTAATGAAAACATATCTATAATGGCGATCGGGGTAAATACTGACCAGGTAGACATTTTGTTAAGTGAAGGTAAATTTTATTCTTCTTCTTCTAAGCAAGAACATATTCATTTTGCTGACTGGATATGATCTCACAAGCTTCCAAGTATTTCTGTAATAAGTAGGTGTCTAAAAAGCTTGTCAAAGAAAGCGTGAGACTCATTTCCTTAAGTGTGGGGTTAAAATGACACTTTCACCACTCTGATGTCTGTCGGAGAGTTCTGTAGTGTTTGAAAGAGGTGCTTGGCCTGTAGAGAGAAACCACTGAAGTGACTAACTCTAGTGCAGACCCACACAACTCGTAAAGCGGCGAGGACCACATTCCTCCAAAGAAAACAGCTGAGGGCCGAAACCTCCCGGCCCCGCGGAAACACCCCGCCCCAGGGCCGCCCAGCCCTGCGGAAACAAACCCTCCTTCCCCAGCGCCGCCCCACCAAAACAGCTGTGGGCCAAAAAGGAAGGTTGGGGTGGGGAGGTGATACTTTATTTTAAATCAACCAGGGGTTCCCAGCTAAAGAGGTGGCTGGGAGCCCTCAGGGTCAAATTAAAGGGCCCGGGGCTCCGGCGGCTGGGGGAACCCGGCAGGGCCGGCTCTAGGTTTTTTGCTGCCCGAAGCAAAAAAAAAAATTTGACTGCTCCCCGTCCCAGCCCTGGGCTCCCCCCTGTACCCTCCTGCTGCCCCAGTCCTGGGCTATCCCCCCACCCACACACACACCCTGCTGCCCCAGCGCTGGGCTTCCCCCTTTCCACCCAACCAGTGCCCTCCCTCCATCCTGCTGCTGCCCCAGCCCTGGGCTCCCCTCCCACCAGTGCACCCCCCCCACCTCCTGCCGCCCCAGCCCTGGGTCACTGGTAACTCACTCCCAGGGCAGGTTATTCAGCAGAAATTTTGGATGTGCACAAAACACAGACAGGATTGGTTCCCATATGGTTACAGAGCTGCAGTAAAGTGGAACAATTTTCAGCTTGTGTGATTGGAAGATATCTGGATGCATATTATAAGACTGTCCTCCATAAATGAGGAAAAGTTGAGGTGCCTTTATTATTTTTTTGTTCCACTCTTTCTTTCTATGGGGAATTTGCCAATGCAATATCACTGTCTTCCTTTCAAACAAACAAAAAGGCAATGGCTGTTGAAAATAGCAATTCCAGTCCTAATAAGCATTTCTTGCTCAATTTTATCCTACTTTTTCTACAGCAAGTTACAGTAGATCCGTATATTTGATTTGGGAGAAATGAAGTAAAAGCTGCCCAAACTGAGCTTGAGCACTCCTGAATTTTGAGGTGTTCAAATCTGGAAGGCAGGTGCTGGCGGGGAGGGGGCTGTGGGCTCCACGGAAGAGCATGGCAGCAACTGTCTGGAGCTGCACGGAGCCAGACACGCAGGTCTGAGTGGCACGGTAAGCGGGCTGGGGATTGGAGAAGGGGTAGGGGGTTCCGGGGGGCAGTCAAGGGACAGGGAGCAGTGGGGGTTGGATGGGGCAGAGGTTCAGAGGGGCAGTCGGGACAGGCAGCAATTGGATAGGCATGGGAGGCCCAGAGGTTTATCAGGGGACAGGTAGGGGGTGGGGTCTGGGGGGAATTTGGGGGGGGTCTCAGGAGGGGGCAGTTGGGGACAAGGAGAAGGGAGGCTTAGATAGGGGCTGGGGTCCCAAAGGGCAGTTAGGGGCAGGGGTCCCGGGAGAGGGGTATCAGGGGACAAGGACCAGCAGTGCTTAGAGAGGGGGTGGAGGTCCTGGGGGGCAGTTGGGGCAGGGGTCCGGGGAGGGAGCAATCAGCGTCCCTGGGCTGGGATTCAAAGGGCTCTGGGCTGCTGGCAGCTGTGGGGAGCCCTGAGCCCTTTAAATCCCAGCCGCGGCTGGGAATCTCTGCGGGCAGCCCGGAGCTCTCTGACTCCCGTCCGCGGCTGGGATTTAAAGGGCTCTGGGCTTCCCGCGGCTGCAGGCAGCCCGGAGCCCTCTGACTCCCCGCTGTGGCTGGGATTTAAAGGGCTCTGGGCTCCTCGCAGCTGCGGGCAGCGCAGAGCCCTTTGATTCCCGGCTGTGGCTGAGATTTAAAGGGCTCTGGGCTCCCTGCCCCTGCAGGCAGCGCAGAGCCCTTTGATTCCCTGCGTGGCCGGGATTCAAAGGGCTCTGGGCTGCCCGCAGAGCGCCGTGTGCGGGGGATTTAGAATCCCCCTGCGGGCCGCACAGTGAGGCTCCGGGGGCCGCATGCGGCCCGCGGGCCGTATGTTGTGCAGGCCTGCTCTAGTGACATTATAAATTACAATTGCAGTAGTATTTACATTAAAACTGTTTTCAATGGCATATAACTTCCTTTAAAACATACCTTTTTGAGGCTCAAGTTTTTTCTTCAGAATTTAGTCCCAAAGGAAGTCGTTCAGTAATTTTTTAAGCTTGAAGTGTGAAAAAAGTGATTCACATACCTAAGAGAATTGTTCACACTTTCTCTGTTTATAGCTCACTAAATTTGGGCTTAAAATCTTAAGCTTGTCAAGAAGGCAAATATTCAATGAGGAATTTGTACTTTAAGCGTGGAAAAATTTGCCAAGAGAGACGTTATGAATGACTAAAATTATACACAGTGACTGTATTTCCCCTTAATGTCAAGTGTTCATGGTGTGTGTGTGTGTAAGGATATGTGCACAGAAATCTTCATCGTAAAGACTCTCCCAACATCCATTCAATTACACCTCTACATAACACGACCCGATATAACACAAATTTGGATATAATGCGGTAAAGCAGCGCTCCGGAGGGGGTGGAGGGAGGGCTGTGCACTCTGGCAGATCAAAGCAAGTTTGATATAATGTGGGTTCACCTATAACACGGTAAGATTTTTTTTTTGGCTCCCGAGGACAGCGTTATATCGGGGTAGAGGTGTATGCCTATCCTTACAGTTTCCTGAATCTTGTCTCTTCTCCCGACCCGCTATCTTAGAAGCTGAGGAGGAATTGTGTCCATTTTGAATAGTTTGGAATTTCTGGTTCCCCGTTGGTTCCTCCAGTCTGAACAGGTGTAAGCTTATCTGGTAGTTCTTATCTTTGGTGTTTCATGGTCACCTGAGGCAATCTTTCCAAAAGTAGATAGGAAAGTAACTTGATTCAGAGCAACAATTGAAAACGGCAAACCCCACGTTCTTCCCCTGAAATATTGCACATGTGTAAAATAAGAATTTTCTAGGGTCTTCTCTCCCAGAACTCTACGTTGTTGTCTGAATTGGTAAGTGTTAGAGCTAGTATATGGCTACTGATGCAAAATGTTTTAGTCATCAGAAGACTTCTGAGCGAGCCACAGAAGCATAACAAAGTGCCCTGACCTTGTCAGTATTGCAACTCTGAAGCTATGCAGTTCATTCTCATGATGTATGGACTGAATGTATAATGAATATACATTGGGACATCATGCTGTAATTATTCTTGTGCTTCTCCCTGAGTTTGACTCTCTTCTTCCTCAAGCCTTGTTCTCCTCACTGCTTGGGGAGAAGACTCTGGTGGTTCTGATCCTCCCCTGGGAGGGCAGAGAAGCTCATAGTGCTGCCTTGTTGCTACTCCGGTTTGTTCGTTGTGCTGCTGATAATTTTGTGTGTATGGAAGCAGTATAAGGCATGCTTCTTTTGCTCTTCCTGAGATGAATGAAGAACAAGACTGAGCAACAGGATCAGTGGATCTCTGGTGAGTGAGTGAGTGGTTTGAGAGCTGTGAATTGAGCACCACGGGTATAGCCTGTCAGAAACACTACCATGCCCCCTCTTCTTCTTGTGCCAGTCCCCCAAATTGAGATGCATAGAATTCTCTCTGCTATAAACTCAATCATTATGAGCAAGGATATCTTGCTGTGAGTGAAAATTCTGAAAATGTCTTGTTTTCAACTTTGTTAGCGTGCTATGACATCATTGGGCTATATATGTCTATGAAATAGCAGCTAGTATTAAGCAGAGATCCATTTAGTAACCTCTTGTTTCAGTTTGGTAGGACATATCTCTTCTTAGAGGTTCAGTGGGGTAAATTCAATGTTAAGTGTTGGTAGTGGATTATAGACATATAGTGAGCTAATGTTCTATTTATGTTTGAGATTGGAATTTGAAATGCGCTTCCTTCAGGAATGTGAATGGATAGTGGTTTTGGTTAACTTGGACACAAATTGTGCATAGGCTACCAACATTTTCCTTTTGCAGCCTGATAATTGTTTCCATTGAGTACAGAGTGCCTGCTAGTATCTCTGTAAGTGAGTAAACAAGTTTAAAATGATGCACAACAATCTCATTTTCATGATGTCAGAATATATTGCGTCAAAAACTACCCATCTCAAATAAAATCCTCCCTCCTCAATCCATCCCCAGAATATTCTGGATAAAAACATGTTCATTGCAAAATGTTTGAAAAACCAACAATATCTGACTGATATTTGCTTCCTTCAATTAGTGGGGCAGAATCAAGGACTTAGCATGGAAAATGTTTTGAACCCAGAGCCAGATGTGGAAGCCTGCTTGAGTAGTTGATGAAGATTGGCATTTTCAGGACCTAACCCATGAAGAGCCTTTAAGATTAAAACCAGCATTGTGGATTGCACCTGGCATGAAATGGAAGTCAGTGTGATTTATGCAGCATGTGGTTAGCGTGTTTTCTGTACCAATAACTCTAAGCAAGCAGGTAGTCCATTCCTTTTTATACAAGCTGAGGGTTTTAGAGTAAATTTTTTTTCCCTTCAGCCTCCATTATAAAAGCACTTGTAAAACATTTGTTGCAAACAATGAGTAAATGTGTTGTGTCCCGATCCCTGTTAAGTTTACTCATGAGTATTTGGGAATGTGTATGTGATCAGCTAAATCCGCTAATTGGACTAATGTTAACATGGCTAAAAGAACAAATCTTTTATGTTAGAAAAGTATCTCCAAGATAGCTTGTTTGTATTCATTGCAGCCAATTGAGTGTTTTATGTCAGTTCGTGTTATCTGGACGTCCAGGTGATTAGAGGGAGAGAGCTATAGGCTTTGTGTGTATAACCTACTAGCTGGTGAGATCCCTTGTGATTGTGTTTAATTAAGCTCATGCTACAATAAATTTGTTAGTCTTTAAGGTGCCACAAGTACTCCTGTTTTTTTTGTTTAATTAATGTGGTTTTGGGAGGCAAAATAAGGTTACTTTTGTATATTAGTCTTACAGTCATTAGGGTTCTATTGTCATTTTAAATACTGACATTTTGGAATTTAACTTTATGCCTTGTCATTTGGCCCTCCAATATTTAGCAGATGCTTCTCTTGAGTTAATGTCGCTCCTCAGTTATCTTTGACAGTAGCAGAGTCTGTTTAACATCAGAGGGTTTAGACTAATGTACATTGATCTTGCCAGGGAGGACATGGACTTCCTGAGCTTACTAGGCAACACAGGCCTGCAAATTGTTGCATTAACAAACCAATTAATTAATAAGTAGGAAATTGATGCAATCCCTGAGGCAGTGTGTAGGATACTGTATTCTTATCTTTTAAAAATAGATGCTGCTTTTATACATAACATGAGGTATTCTGCATATGAACAAAGTCTTAATCTAGAAACAATTTTTACTTCTGTGATAACTAATCAGGGCATCTGAGCTAATTATCACTGATAAAGATGGGCGGGGGGAGGAAGGGGAGATCTGTTCTGGGCAAGTACCCATAGTGTGTGTTTCTTTCAAAATTATTGCAGGATTTTCAAAGGCAGTAGTTTCACAGATAGGGCAGTTTGTACTGGCTCAATAAAAACTGAATTGTTGCATTGTTTTTCTGCAACTTAACTGGTTGCAAAGCTGCTGTTCCTTTTAATTTGCCTTCTTATGTTAAACCATGACTTTAAAAACAGGGCAGATAACTCATACAAAAGTGGATAGATATATGGGAGAGACGGCATCAGTGAAGGGCAGCAGCTTATGAAGTCTAGGGTGGTTCATCTCTCCCTCTCCCCGTAAGTTTCTGGGAGAGAAGTGGCCCTTGGATTTCAAACAGGATACTGTCTTTGGACCCTAGTTGGTGGTTTAATTTTTCATATCCTTCCTGTGGCTAGTAGGTGGCTAATAAAACAACTACCTTCACACTCTCGTTTCCCCCAGCTGCTAGAGGGAAATTTCTGTCTCCCTGTGTATCTTCACTCAGAGTCTTCTGATTTTGGAGGTAGGGAATATTTGGGAAGGAAAGGAGGCACAGTATCAAGCACAGGTTCAATATTAGATTTGCCGCTCTGATGTTGTTTTTGCAATTCTGAACTGTTTGGGATTGACCCAGAACGCCTAAATATCCCATGTCCTTTTATGACATATGGACATCATGCCTCCTTGCAAATTGGAAAAACAGATGAAGAGACCCTCGGAATAACAAATACACCTCTACCCCGATATTGCGCTGTCCTCGGGAGCCAAAAAATCTTACTTCATTATAGGTGAAACTGTGTTATACTGAATTTGCTTTGATCTGCCAGAGTGCGCAGTCCCCCCTCACCTCCCCTTGGAGCGCTGCTTTACCGCGTTATATCGGGTTTCGTTATATCGGGGTAGAGGTGTAGTTCTTAATTGGTTGTTAACATGACTTGAATAAATTTCTGCTGCAATATTAAGGAACTTGTAGTTTCATTCCTCGGAGAATTTCTAACTGATAAGAGTCTTACAAAGGGTGAGAGAGAAACCAGCTAAGCTTATATTCTAGTTTCCTTTCCTATATCCCTGACACTTATTTTACATAAAGCTCAGTGGTTGACTTTTACTGCTTACTACTTATATATATTTTTCAAGTTATGCTAGCGTTTGTAATTGAGAATTTTGAGACAGTTTCTGTAGTGCTCAAGTTCTTCCACCCTCGAATTAACTCAATTATTAAATAGGGTATTACACCTTAAAAGAGAGACTGTTTAGTTTATGGGTCTGGGTACATACTTAATTTTTTTTTCTTTGTATAACCTGAACTGGAAGGATAGAAGTGTTGGAGGAAGAAGAGAAGAGTACAAAAGTTCTGTTTGCTGCTACAGCAGTGTCATGACTGCGAGTACAGATGTGTATGTTTGCAGACTAAATTTCTCAGCTGAGATTAAATTCAGGAGCCCCTGGTGCCTGCGTGTTTGAACTGTTGCTAGAACTTTTTGTATTTTAGGAAACACTGTAAAACCTTCTTCAAAAAGGCCTTTACTTTGTAAGAATGACAGCTGCAAAAATGAAGCCGCCCCCTCCCCCTTCTAACCAGCCAAATCACTACCTAAACCAGAGGTCTCAAACATGCGGCCTGCGGGCTGCATCCTTGCAGCCCCCCCACCCACCTCCAGCGTTTACTTAGAGTGGCTCCGGCCTGACATGCACCGGGGGCAGGGCAGGCGCCCTGCCCTGCCCCCGCACCGCTCCAGTAAGCGGATGGAACCTGGGGGAGAAGAGGCATGGGGGTGTGTGTGTGTGTGTGTGTGTTGCTGTTCCTTCAGTCACCACCTCCAGCAGCTCCCATAGGCCGCAGTTCCCTGTTCCCGGCCAATGGGAGATGCTGGGGGCGGTGCCTGAAGCAACAGCAACACACACACCCCGTGCCCCTGCTTCCCCATGTTCCAGCCACTTCCTGGAGGGCGCGGGGGCAGGACGGGCGGGCTGGCAGGCAGGGAGCCTGCCCTGCCCCAGTGCATGCCAGGCCAGAGGCCGCCCCCCGAACCCCTCCTGCAGTCAAACCCCCTGCCACACCCCTCCTGCACCCCAACCTACTGCCCTGAGCCCCCTGCTGCACCCTGCACCCCCCCCGCACCCTGATCCCCTGCCCTGAGCTTCCTGCTGCACCCCTCATCCCTCCTGCACCCCACACCCCAACTTTCTGCCCTGAGCCCTTGCCACACCCCACACCCCTCCTGCTCCCCCTGGGGGCAGGGAGGGGTTGGAATGGGGCAGGGGCGGGGCTTCCTGGAAGGGGTGGACTGGAGGCGGGGCCAAGTGCAGTGGGTGGGGAGGTGTCAGTAATGTGGCCCTTGGGCCAATGTACTAGTCCTCATGTGGCTCTCGTGGTCATTTGAGTTTGAGACCCCTGACCTAAACACACACACAAATCAAAACCAAAAACCCTATCCCAAGCAGAGCTTTTATCCCAAAAAGAGAGAAGTGCAAGAGATTCCATAAAATCCTCTCGGGACTTCATTATTGCTAATGAGTTTGAAGGTATTCAGATATTCTGGTGATGCGTGGCGGTATAAAACCCTTAGCTAGGACCATTTGCAAGACAATTCAGTCTTGGTGTGTCAGTTGCAACTACATTAGAAAAGTCTGGGTGATGGGAAGGAAAGATCTTGAGGGGAAAAATGTATGAGTCCTGTGGGCGTACTGAGAAAGACAATAAGTGACTACTGAAAACTGTGTTGCGGGGCAGTGGAATGGGGAAATGCCCTCTTTACTCTTCCCTTTTCCTCCAGTCTTCCCCACACCATTTCCAATTGTGTCTGTAATTGATGACTTAGCACTGGGCTAGGAGAGCTAGCATCTGAGAGAGAGAGAGAGAGAGAGAAAATTCCAACAGAAACATTTAAAATATGAGGAGGCTTGCAGAACTTAATTTAGAAATGTCTTGGACAAAGTTGGAATAGGATTTCCTACATTTCTAAATAAGGGGCCACTTACAGTTAACACCACTAGTGATAAATGTTAGCCTGTTCTGTATTAATGCTCTAATCTGATTTCGCCCCATTACTTTTTAAACTAGCAGTGGAGGTCGTTAAATCGCAAGTCTCCCTTTTTGTTCTAAATGCTTGCACCTCCATGTTCTTTTAGCTTTCTGAGATTCTGGCTCTAATTAGAGTGGTGATGTGGTTCATGGCTTGTCAAGCAGATTAACATGCATTTAATTTTTTTTCTTCTTCCCCCTCGGCCCTTTGCTTGTCTTCCTGGCTTTTTTGGTTGTTGCTGCACCTGTATACAAAGTGGTGTGAAAAGGTTTTAGCTCCCACTGTGCAGGCTTGGGTGAAGTGTAAAGAGGGGTACAAGAGGGAATCTAACGCAAATCTTGCTTCACAGAATGTCACATAAATTCCAGTTTCCCTCTAAATTAGCATCAGTTGAGTGACAAATGCATGCTTTTCTTACTGTGTTTTTAGTCATTTTAGATACGAACAGTTTAAAAACTAATGATTTAAAAAAATCATCTCTGTATTTTTCTGATTTAAATTATAATTTTCTAATTCTTATTGCAGTGGTGCATAACTTTTGCAGAACCAGGGGCTGGGTTGGCAACTTGCCAGGAAGCCTGAGGGTTGCTATTTGCATGTAAATTTACATAGGATTTTAATTGGAGATAAATGAACATTTTTTATTTATAGAGCACTGCAAGTGTATACAGTGGTTCGTTCTCTCTCTCTCTCTCTCTCTCTCTCTCTCTCTCTCTCTCTCTCTCATATATTCATTTTGAGCAGTGTCTTAGTCTGGATCCAGTCCAAACAAAGGACCCCAACAAACCAGTTATGTTCTCCTCCATTCCGTGGACCCAAATGTTGAGTCCATGAGTATCCTGCCGGCCCGGGTATATAGATGATTCATCCCTGCTTGTGAGGGGCTGTAGTGGAAGGACTATCTATAGCAACTGTTCTCAAACTTCATTGCACTGCAATCCCCTTCTGACAACAAACATTACTACACAACCCCAGAAGTGGGGACTGAAGTCTGAGCTTGTCGCCCCAGGTTGGGGTGGCAAAGCACAAGCCCCACTGCCCCAGGTTGGGGGGCCAAAGCCCAAGGGCTTCAGTCCCTGGCAGGGGGCATGTAACCTGATCCCTGCTGCCCAGGGCTGAAGCCGTTGGGCTTTGGTTTCGTCCCCAGGCAGTGGGGCTCAGGCTTCAGCCCTGGGCCCCAACAAGTCTTAACGCCAACCCTGGCGACTCCATTAAAATGGGGTTGCGACCACTTTGGGGTGCAGACCCATAGTTTGAGAACCCCTTCTATAGGAAGAATCTACTGCTTCTCAGAAACCAGTTTCACATTGAGGAGGCCACACGCATCAACTGTTTTTGTTATTGTCCATCAACATTTTTTAGCACCCGTCCTTGAGCAGTCTACTTGCTATCTGTACACAGCTTTCACCACTTCTGTGCTGCATCGGTGAGAATTTGACGCTAAGGACTGCATGTTATAGACTGGAGACCAACTAAATCCTTTTCTTGACTGTCTTCTGTGATATACAGCCATAATGAGCTGGATGGGCAGCACTTTGGAGGATAAAATTAATTGTTGAGTAATGTAAGGTAATGCTTATTGGAAGCAATAATCTGAGCAAGGCATACACAATGCTGGTTTATAAGTTAACTGTAACCACTCAGGAAACAGATATTGGGCATCACTGAGCACAGCTCACTGAAAACCTCTGTGCATCAGCAGTCAAAAAATAAAATGTTAGATGTCTGCAGAAGGGAATGGAGAACAATTTTGAAGATATTCTGATGTCATTTTATAAATCAGTGGTAAGCCCTCATTTGTAAAACTGTGTTCAGTTTTGTTCACTTAGTCTCAAAAAGGATTCTGCTGAAATAAAGGGGGCCCAGAAATGATGAAAATGAGTAGATGGCTGGAAACCCTTCCATATGAAGAGAGACTGAACAGATTGGGATGGGATTTTTAAAAGCACCTAAATTACATAGTTGTGTACATATACCACCACTCATAATGCTGTTGTTAGTCAGAGCTAGAGCATATACTGCATATACCCCCACACCCCTCTCTTCAGGCAGAAATAATAACATTCTTCCATGTAAATGGAAAAAGAAAACGTGGTGTGGTACAAAAGTATCATGCTACCACTGGAGATGGATATGTGTGAAACCAGTTATAAAACAAATACCCTGTGGTACGCATTTTCTATGCCACCTGCACCCTGTGAATATATAATATTTGCTCTAAATTTTAGATGCCTAACGCTGCAGCCTTCTTGTATCTTTTTAAAACTCTTCAAACTTCTCTCTAGCATGTATCAAAGGCCTGCCCTAATTCTGGTAGAGGTCTGAGATCCTACAGTAGCTTTATGAACTTGCCATATTCAACACAACTTCTACACACTTGCTGGTTATGTCAGAGTTCATAGCCAACCTGGAAACCCGTAACATTGTGATGGAATGTGCTGGTGTTCCTATTTCAGAAGTGAATAAATACCGAAATAGGGTGACTTATGTCGTTAAAAAAAGGCAAACTTATGCTGGTGGCTGCTGAGGTCTAATGAGTGAACATCCAACAAAGCCTCACTGTTGTGGAGAAAAATGTTAAAAATTTTCCAGCAAGGAAAATCACCTTACCTTTTATACTAACTTCTCCAAAGCATCTTGGTCAGTTCACCCCAAATGTGTCACCAGGCATCTCCCTGTTTTGCATGCTAATTTGTAACCCCCCAAAATACTTTTTTCTGAGGACTTCAGTGGGGAAGCAGAACTTCTTCTCTTTATTACAGAAAGGCTGTTTGGAACATGAAGTACAGAAAAACTTTTGTCTGTCTCAAGTACCATAGATTGAAATGGTTACTGACCATAGTAAAATAACATGTGTGTGTGGGGCAGTATGTTTATCACTTATAATCCAACCTTGCTCCCATGAAGATATTGGGAAATGGCTGTTAGCTTCAGCATGTATAGGATTGAGACTGTTGAATGACTTCAGCCTTCACTGGAAATCGACTTAAGAGCCTAATTGTATAGATAATGAAGATTTGTTTCCTTCTAACATGGATACAAGGGCTCTAATATTTGAGTATGGGATAAGAACAGCCATACTGGGTCACACCAAAGGTTCTTCTAGCAGTCTAGCCCAATATCCTGTCTTCTGACAGTGGTCAATGCCAGGTGCCCCAGAGGGAATGAACAGAACAGGTAATCATCAAGTGATCCATCCCATGTCACCCATTCTCAGCTTCAGACAAACAGAGGCTAGGGCAGGGGTAGGCAACCTGTGGCACGCATGCCGCCTTCAGCACACGAGCTGATTTTCAGTGGCACTCACACTGCCTGGGTCCTGGCCACCAGTCCGGGAGGCTCTGCATTTTAATTTAATTTTAAATGAAGCTTCTTAAACATTTAAAAAACCTTATTTACGTTACATACAACAATTGTTTAGTTATATATTATAGACGTATAGAAAGAGACCTTCTGAAAACATTAAAATGTATTACTGGCATGCAAAACCTTAAATTAGAGTGAATAAATGAAGACTCAGCACACCACTTCTGAAAGGTTGCCGGCCCCTGGGCTAGGGACACCATCCCTGCCCATCCTGGCCAATAGCCATTGATGGATCTATCCTCCATGAGCTTATCTAGTTTTTTTTTGAACCCGGTTTATAGTTTTGGCCTTCACAACATCCTCTGGGAAGGAGTTCCACAGGTTGACTGTGCGTTGTGTGAAAAAATACTTCCTTTTGTTTGTTTTAAATCTGCTGCCTATTAATTTCATTTGGTGACCCTTCGTTCTTGTGTTCTGAGAAGGAGTAAATAACACTTCCTTATTTACTTTCTCCACACCAGTCGTGATTTTATAGACCTCTATCATATCCCTGCTTGCTTGTCTTTTTTCCAAGCTGAAAAGCACCAGTCTTATTAATCTCTCCTTATATGGCAGCCATTCCATACCCCTAATCATTTTTGTTGCCCTTTTCTGAACCTTCATTAAATGATCTCTTTCCATCTGTCACTTGGAATACAGTCTATTAAACTTGCTTTAGCACTAAAGAAGTAACTTCAGTGTTTTAATTTTAATTTGACTTCATTCTTTAATTTGATTTTGATTTCAGTCTTTGGTTCTATATATAACCTGATTCTCGAGAATCATTTTACTGAAAATTGCCTTTAATTCTTATGGTACGGAGTAATATTTAACTTTTTTTTTTCTTTTTAAGGCAGGTGAATTAGCAGATAGCTACTAATCAACATGCAGTTTGTAGAACACTGTGTACCTTTTTGTTTTCAGAGGTCTTTCTTCTCCCACTAGTGTAATACTTTTGTTTGCTAGCACTGTGAGATGTCCATATACTGTCAGATTCCTTTTTGTTCTGTTTAGTGAAATATTGACAGTTTTGGTTTTAGCTTTATGATTATTTATTTATTCATAGAAGATATGGTTGTTTAAAGATTAGTCACATGTTGCTCATCTGTGTGTGTTCTTTTTCTGTGTTATATTGGTTCTATGCTGGGCTAAGCAGCACTGCATATCTGAAAGGACTTCTAGTCTGAGAGTGAAGGGCATTTTTTTTTCTTGACGCTCTTGAAAATGTATGTGGTTTCTTTAATGTAGTAATTTTATTGAACAGTTTTATATACCGTTCATACGTGTGTATTATATGTGTATACTTGTGAAAATTTTTTTGTAATGCATTCCAGAAGGGGAAAGAAATAGCTAGAAATGCATTCAAGTTGAAATATTATTTTCCCTGGGGACTTTCATAGCCACTGATGTAATTCTTTCTCTGTGTTTTGCCACTATTACATCTATGTCTTTTTTTAAAAGCAGATTGTTTCCATTATGTTCTGCATTTTTAAAGACCGATCCTGAAATGTTTGTTTTAAGCTAAATGCTAAGTGTCCCAAACCTTCTGAAACCTGATAGTTGAAACAATCTCTATCTCAGGTTTTTTTCAGTCTTTTCTACCAAACTTATGTGTGTGGTTTTTTAAAACTTCTTGCTGTACTTTAGCAACTTAGTAATGGCTGTGGTGAATTTTCCATCAGGTGAAGTCTTTAAATTGAGATTGGATGATTTTCTCAAAGTTATGCTGTAGTTTAGACATGAGTTCAGTCAGCATGGGGCAGGAATTTACTTGGTGAAATTCTATGGCGTACTATGTTATGCCAGGAGGTCAGACTAGATGATCATAAGTCTTTTCTGGACTTAATGTATGAAAGTATGAACATCTGTGGTGCAAACTAAGGGTACTTCAACCTGAATCTGCTTTTGGGAAGAATAATAATAAAGAATCTGCCAGGTTTGATGTTTTTATCCTTTTTATTTAAAAAAAAAAATCTCTATTTTTGTTTTTTAAAAATCCTGAGCTCTTCCAGATTTCAGCATTGTGTTGCAGCCCTGAAGAAAGTGCAGCTGGATAGAGATGAGAAGCAGCTGTAGTAGAAGTGGATTGGAAAGGCTAGCCTAGCTAATCATAGTATATTCCCCACTGAGTTCTAGGTTTAAGGGACATTTACTACCCCTTTCAAGTTAAATGTAAACATAATGTATGTTGTATGCATCTTTGGGGAAGATAACAGGCCATAGTTGACAAATATGGGATGCAAATGTTAATTATTGCTTTAAAAAGTAATCTTTCTCTATTTAGAATTTTTTTTATTGCCTCTTTAATAGCTTAGAATATTAAAACTGAAAAATAAAAATATTTATCACCCTTTTTTACTAGTTCATTTCCCTGCATATGGACAGTGAAAATAGATTAGGCAGGTCCTTTTCAGTTCTCATTTAGGGCACAATTCTGTCAGATCTTATTTAAAAATACTGCAGAAGAATTTTAAAGCCATCTCAACATAGTGTCCTATATCAGATCATATAAATCTTTCGCCTTTTACTAAAGATTTCCTTGAACAGAATGTATCATGAAAATGTTTTGGGGCAGTTTTCAAAACATCTTAAAACTTAAAAGTTGAGTGTAAACTATCATCTGGGTATGTTTACCATGACCTAGTGAAAGAAACCACGGGGAAATGTACTGTGTGGAAGCGTTTGCAATTTAATCCAGACTTACTAATTAACAGGCAAAAGGGAACATTTAATGGGATTTTCCCCATGCTTGCTGTAACCTGATTTAGGAGACTGCTACAATTTTACTTTTCTGGATTGACCTTGCAGTTAGCATTGTTTCAACATTAACATTCCAAGAAGCTACCCTCATATTAGGATTTTTGGCTTTCTGGCTGGCCCAGTTGATTTGTTGACAGGAAAGTTTGAAATGGGAGTCTCTGGTCACCCTTGCGGCATCAGGCCATTGCAGAAAAAGAAAGATAGAAGGTGAAGAAATTTAAGGGTTGGCTTTTAGTGCTTTTTATAAAGTGGCATCTGGAGGTGTACTAAACCAGAAAAACGTGCTAAATATAGCTCACTTTGAGAGGAAAGTTAGCACTAACTGCAGATGGCTGTACTTTTAACTCTTTCTTGTGCCCAGTCTAGTAAGCCAGACTTTTCTGCTTAATTCCTTGTAAAGGTAGAACAGTTGGTCAACTAGAGAGTTGGTGCAGAGGAACTTGCAGATGAATAATTTTATTTGTTGGAAAATATTCCTTTTCTATTTCTAGCAAGCTATTCAACCTAGTGGTAAAGCAAAAATGTAAAAGCAAGGCTGGATTTTGGCATTATGAACTTTTAAAAATGTAGTTTTGGCCAAAGTTAGTTTATATGTTTTGGCTTGCTGACATGAGAGTAGCTCCTGGAAAACAGCTGAATGAAAGGAAGGATACCATAAAGGGAAATTAAACTTGTGAAGAAAATGCCAACTTTTTATTCTTTAAACTGCAGCTCTGTATCAACTAAACAATGAAAAAATACAAGTGGCTCAAAAAGCAATTTTCAACTTTCATCTCTGGTTTTAATCTTATGCATCCTTCTGTGTTTTTCTGCCAACAGCAAGAGGACTGCAAAGTACTAAAGCGAGTGCAGGGTTTCCAGGGATTGTAATCATATTTTAACAGAGCTCTATTGATAGGTTGATGATATTCACCAAGACAAAAAACATAAATAGTTTTCCTTCTGCTGAACCCATCTTTTCCCTCTTCACTCCGCCGTGCACCTCCTAAGGGACCAAAGAATATGCTACTTTTGGATGTGAAAATGTGATGTCATGGCATAGCTATATGTAATGCTACTGAGCATCAGTGGGAGCAATTAAGATGCAATATGACAGATGCATTCGCAACACCTGTTCCTTGCTTCACCCTCCCATGGGTAAGTCATGCATCTGGTTATAGAACAAAAGTGTCATCTCTAAAATGTGATTATTGTTCTCTTAACTTCATACTTCTATCATTTTGAAAAAAAAGTCAGTAGTTTTGAGCAGCAAACATACTAGAAATAAGAAAAAAATATTATTGTGAACCTACTCTGCCCTTTTCTGCTTCCTTGCAGAGCTTTTACCTAGACTGTTCCCCAACTCGTACTAATCTGCTTCCTGCTAAAGTATTGAAGAAACAGTGCACAGTTTTGCAAACATCAAGCATTCAGAAATCATGTCAGGACCCCAAAATCGGTTTAATATCATGGGGGAAACCTGCCTCTTCTGAAATAAACAGGAGTTTTGCCATGGACCTTAAAAAATATTAGAAAGCAAATAAAAAGAATCCCACCATTGTAAAAATATATTTGAGTCCTTTAGGATTCTCGTTTTACATTTTATTTTTTTTATTTTTTCTCTGCAATTGGGATGAGAAGAATTTTTTATTTTTTTAAATGAAAGCTAAGATTTGCATGTGATTGCATGATTTCAGGAGCTGAATCTGTAAGAAACACTATTTGGGATTAAAATTGTGAGAGTTGGCAATTCTGAACACATGTATTACAAATAATTGTGCAGTGATTCAAGTAAACTTTCAGTTAAGGATATACATGGATTTCTCCCCATGACTCCTCTTGCTTTCAGGAATATTTTTACGATTAAATGCCTACCCGCTGCATAAGCAGCAAAGAGTCCTGTGGCACCTTTATAGACTAACAGACGTATTGGAGCATGAGCTTTCGTGGGTGAATACCCACTTCGTTGGATGCATGTAGTAGAAATTTCCAGGGGCAAGTATATATATGCAAGCAAGAAGCAGGCTAGAGATAACGAGGTTAGTTCAATTAGGGAGGATGAGGCCCTCTTCTAGCAGTTGAGGTGTGAAAACCAAGGGAGGAGAAACTGGTTTTGTAGTTGGCTACCCGCTGCATGAAAATTGTACTCCCAGAATACAGGTGGCAGAAGTAGTGTCTGGATACATGAGCTCTAATTTTTTTTCCCTAATCATGCTGGCTCACAGTCCAGTATTTGGGTTAGAAACCGCTTTGCACTAAAGTATAGTGTCTACCTACTGGCGCAAACAATAACATCAATCAAATTTTCAGACATACTTTCTGTAACTTTTCTCACTGCTCACTCAACTCTGACTCCTCTTGTACATTTTGGCCTACTCCTACTCCATTTAGTCACGCTCATGACATAGGCCCTTAGACTCAGGTGAGAACCAATCTACGTTTTATATACAGCCAAGGTAGAGGATTTGGGAGACGACCATGTTATAACCTACTCACACAACATAGTTCCAATCTGTATTGTAGACATGACCCTGTATTTTCTAAATCTGAGGTTGGTTACAGGACATGACTAAGATCCCATCTACACTACAGATTGTATTGTGTTACAGATAGTAAAAGAGAGGGTGTTTTGAAAGGCCAACTCAGCCAGTCAGCAATATCAAGACTGCCTGAAAGATCTCCCGGGGCGTGAATTGGTCCTGTGTTTTTTGCCTAGAAGTGGTTCTGGTTTCTTTCAGAACCCGGCGAAGCTGGTTTATTCATGGTCTAGGTCAGACCTCACAACTTATAAAGCAGCTAGGGCCATATAACGCCAAAGAAAACAGCTGAGGGCCGAAACCCACTGGCCCCCCTGAAACACCTCCTCCCCAGTGCCACCCAGCCCCCCCAAAACACTCTCCCCAGCGTTGCCCGCCCTGCGGAAACAAACACTCCTTCCCCAGCACTGCCCTGCTGAAACAGCGGTATTGAACCTTGGTAATATGTTATAGCGGGCCCCTAAAGTAGTATAATTAAGGTAAAAGAAAAATGTCTTTTTGCTAGAAGTAGAATAAGATCTTCCCCCCACTTTGTAATCAATTGCCCTGTCAAATGAATGAGGTTTGGCTGAGGAAGGCATGGAAGGCAGCACCTCCAGATAGCTGCAACCCTTGGAGAGGGGATGGGAGCCAGACCAAGGACCATTAAACTTGTCAAGTGGGCTGACTAGAGAAGAGCAGACATACTGATGGCCTCGGGGGTTAGAAGCAAGCACCTTCCTTTGGGAACACCCTCTTTGCAGCATTGGGACAACCCCCAGCCCAGAGAAAAGCAGCAAAAAGGACTAATTTTTATGAGAGACCAGATCAGTAGAACAAGTCAGCCACCGACTCGCAGCTCGCCTCCTCACCCCTTCGCCACTGCCCGCCCGCTCGGCTTGTTGTTCTCCCCCGCCCGCCCCCACTCGCCTCCTCACCGCCCGCTTGCTGCCCCTGCCCCGGCTCACCCTCACTTCCCAGCCTGCCACTGGCCTCTTCACCCCATCCACCCGCCAGCCAGCTGTTGGCTTGCCCCACCCTGCTGCTTGCCTACTCACCCCCTGCTGGCCGCACAGTGAGTCCATGCGGGCCACATGTTGTGCAGGCCTGGTCTAGGTAATCAGTGAAAGGTGACTTCTTCCCCAACCATTTGTTTGGTCTAGTCCTACCTGTGAATTTGATTCTTTAATGTCATTAGGCAAGTTGCTGAACACCTTCCTTTTTTTCTGTCTGTGTTTGTGTTTACTCCACTGTGTCCATGTCTACATCATGGGAAGAATGGGATAATGGGTGCAATGTGGCCTCTTGGATTGTCAGCTGTGACCTTTTTCAAAAATGATAAGATGCCTACCTGCCCTATTTGGGCAGAGTGTGCCTTTACATTAGTCAATGGCAATAGATAGGAATCCCTTCAATCTGGACTGTTTTGAATGTATTTGGAGGAATTACATTGATGGTGGTTCTACCTCTGATTCTGGTTTCTGCCCTTCATCTGTAACAGTCTGCAAAGCCTTCCAATTCAGCTTGAGGGGTTGGATCAGGGGCTCTGAACATTTCCTAACCAGCTATTTTTTGGCCATATTCCGAAAGCAATGACTCTCTCCTTAATGCTAGGAACAAGATTTTTTTTGTTTTTGTTTTTATTACTTTAGAAGTAGGTTGTCTGTATACTGCTGTGTAACTATAGGGATGCTCTCCCCTCCCCCCCCCAGGGTAGCAAATCTGTTTTAGGTCTTTGTATATATTAATAAAGTGGTCGTATGTCTTTTAGAAATTTACTCAATTTTTCTCCCTTAACTTGCACAGCTTCCTTGCGATAAGCAGCAGCCAAACACCAATTTTGACAGCAGTTAGTTGAATTTAAATCTTGGTTCTCCTTGCATTCCTTGCATGTCCCTTTTCTTTCCCTTCAGTTTTGAAAATCTTTGGAAGGACAGTCCTGCAAGGAAACAATCTCCTGTATTACTATCCCAAGAATTGTCCAAGAAGCAGCAACGCTAATGCTAATCCTTGCTTGTTCAGTTCTGCTTCTGCATATGGAACTCCAGTCGGAACAACAGCGTGAAACCAGACAGTATCATGCTGGTTTCGCTTTACAGCTGTTTGGCAAACTTTATGGACTGGAAAAATGAGGAGTTCTTGTGGCACCTTAGAGACTAACAAATTTATTTCGGCATAAGCTTTCGTGGGCTAAAACCCACTTCATCCCATGGATGGAGTGAAAAATACAGTAAGCTCTCTGTGTGTGTGTGTGTGTGTGTGTGTGTGTGTATTTTAAAAAAAAAATATAGCACATGAAAAGATGGGAGTTGCCTTACCAACTGGGGGGTGGGGGTCCATGCTAACAAGGCCAATTCAATATGAACAGGAGTGAAAGATGGTGAGAAGAGAGTAATGGAAAGGAAGGAGCATGATCCTTACATAAAAGGTGTGACATGAAAAATGCATACCTTTTTCTTTATGATACAGCCTGTCTGAGTTTCCTCGTGGCTACTGTTTTTTAAAGTCATAATTAATTGTTTTGGTAACGAGAAATTCAAATATCCCTTTGCTAAATTTGAAATAGGTGCAGAGTAAAAACCAGGTGACATATTCATTAAAACCTTGCAATAATACACTTTTTGTATTCTACTTTTGTGTAGTGGATAATAAGAAAAAAATTGTGGTCAAAACGGTGGTGAATTCTCTCTCCCTACTTTATTTCTGTGTAACTTTCAATTAGAGTTGGTTGGAAAACAAAAACCTACTTTTGAACAAAAAAAAATTTTTTTTTCCACCTGAAGTGTTTGAAACTCTTCAGTTTCTGTTTTTATAAAATGTATTGCAATATTAAAAACTGTTCAGAAACGTATGTAAAAGTTATTTTGATATTATTTTTGATGATGCTTTTTAAAACGGTTTGGCTCAGGAGAAGCAAAAGCACAGCACTTCTTGGCTCCCCCCCAAAAAATAAGTCATCAAAAAAATCCATAAAAGTTCCATTTTCAAAACAGGCCATTTTTTTTTAATAACCAAAGAATTTTTGGTTGAGAAATTTCAACCAATTTTGCTTTCAGTGCTGCAACTGGAGGTATGAAATTCTGTAAGTCAGTACAGGGAAGGGAAGTCCCACTGTTTTTGAATAGGTTCTAAGTTATTTGGAAAACTGCCATGTTTTGAGACTGGGGTGTGTAAGAGCAACCGCCACCGCTGCTGTTTCTAAGCTATTCTTCCAACTGTGTGTCTATGATCAATAGAATTCAGCTTCTGCTGTAGGGACCCACACTAAGAGACCTATTAAAATGAGCCTACAAGTTGTTTGGGGGAAGGCTATAAAATGAGATCCACCACCTTCCCTAAAGCCTGGAGATATATTTGTAAATGGGCAATAATACTTCTAGCTCCTTTCAACAACGAGCTGTACTGTATAGTAAACAGGCCTGCGTGTCCAATCATTGCTAAATCTTACCACTACTTCCTGTATGATGTTTCTAAGCTCTGACCTTTCTTCTTTGTCCACACTTATAAAACTCTGTTCAGGGCCTTCATGATTTTAAACTGTGACTACTGCTGTCTCCTTTCTGGCCTTGACAAATGCCATCTTACTCCATTTAAAGCAATTCAAAACACAGCTACAAAGATAATTGTCCTGAACTCATTTCTCCAGCTATGCTATCCTGTCATATTCCTCCATTCACAGCTATCCACTTTATCAAACATGAACTGTGTCTTCGCTTATAAGGCCCTTCACTCATATCCTCATTCTGACTATCACTTGCATGCTATCAAGCTGTGACCCTGCCTCCCCAGCTCCACTACTGATGCTAGTATTTATCAACTGTTGATCCAGTTTTTCAAGAAAGATTTTCTCCCATACTACTCCTTATGCCTGAGAGGAGCTCTCTGTGAAAATCTGCAAAGCTACCATGTTATCCTCCTTTTAGATTGCCTCTGCCTCTAAAACTCACCTTTGTTGTGATGCCCATAAAACAGTTGGAGTGCAGTGAACACTGCTTATTACATTAATCGTAATTGTCTTACTGGTACATGGTGCTCCTGCACTTCTCCTACCTGTCTGCTGTATCCGCCTGTTATCTCAGATCTATTTCAATTGTACACTATTTGGGGAAAGGACCATTTTCCCCATTGTTTGCCTTGTGAAGGTCTAAGTTTTAAGCCTAACCTGGACTCAAGCCCACTGGGTTGTCATTGCTGTCTCCTGCCGTTGGCGTCTCCTCTCCTCTTCTTACCCTCAGTGGGAGAAAGGGTGATTGCATGCACTCTTGAAAATCCCATCCTAAAATGTTATCCATGGATGTTGTTTTGTATTGTTATAGTCAGGGGCGGCGCTACGAATTTGGCCGCCCCAAGCAGGGCGGCATGCTGCAGGGGGCGCACTGCCGGTCCTGCGGCTCCGGGGGACCTGTTGCAGACGCGCCTGCGGAGGGTGCACTGGGAGGGCGGCAGGCAGCTCTGGCAGACCTTCTGCAGTCATGCCTGCGGGAGGTCCACCCGAGCCGCGGGACCAGCGAACCCTCCGCAGTCATGCCTGTGGGAGGTCCGCTGGTCCGCGGCTCCGGTGGACCTCCCGCAGGCATAACTGTGGAAGGTCCGCCGGAGCTGCCTGCCGCCCTGACAGCAAAATGCCGCCCCAAGCACGCGCTTGGCGCGCTGGGGTCTGGAGCCGGCCCTGGTTATAGTGCAGGGGTCGGCAACCTTTAAGAAGTGGTGTGCCAAGTCTTCATTTATTTACTCTAATTTAAGGTTTCGCTTGCCAGTAGTACATTTTAATGTTTTTAGAAGGTCTCTTTCTATAAGTCTATAATACTTTCGTTGTATGTAAAGTAAATAAGGTTTTTAAAATGTTTAAGATCTTAATTTAAAATGAAATTAAAATGCAGAGCCCCCCGGACTGGTGGCCAGGACCTGGGCAGTGTGAGTGCCACTGAAAATCAGCTCGCGTGCTGCCTTTGGTGCGCGTGCCATAGGTTGCCTACCCCTGAAGTGTGTATTCTGGGTACGCTTGAAGACCGGAAAATATTTTCAAGATGGGAAATGTTTATTTTGAAGTAACTAGCTTGTTGGCTTGTGTCTGCAGTAAATTGTTTGAAATCGAACAACATAACACTGCAAGTCTGTCAACATGTCAGTCTGACTTTTTGAGGAATCCCTCCTATTTCTTATGTCAACAAAACATCTGTTTAGACATTGTAAACTGAGAGAAATGTTTTCTAAAGATGTGAAATCCTGGTTGTGTTATAAAGGCTTTTAAAATTCCTATAATGTGGTGAAACTTCCTGTAAATATAAATGACTTTCATTGTGTCTCTGAGAACGGGGGACAAGTTCTGACCTACAAATCCTACTCCCACTTGACGGGTTTTTTTTTTTTTTTTTTTTTTGTTCAATACATTCAAATTGAACAAGTGTCTCCATCCTCTCCCCAGTGGAAACTGCGTTTAAAGAAAATTGATTGATAAGATTTCTTTAGTCTCCCTGACACCATAGGTATTTTTGTGTGTGGCATTGTGCAATTTGCAGTTTTGTGTTAATTGGTCTACATGGGAAAGCCACCATTAAAAGAGCATGCCTAATAACAGCAGCTATGAAATCCTCCTGGACAACAGCGTTTAAGACGAAACTTGTAATGGTTCTGCTGTTCTACAAGAGTCAAGGTAATCTTACTCCTGTATACTGTTTATATGCACTATCACTCTGGCTTTGACACATTGTTTTAATTTTCTATTTCTATCAGGCCTTCAGAGCAATATGCAAAACCTATTTCTTTGACCTTTAATCCCTTCTGCCCACTTCCTTTCCCTCTCCCAAAAGCCCACATTTTAAAGTTTTTTTCTTTAAAAAAAAAAAAAAAAAAAGGTGGGGGGGGGGTGTAAAATGCACTCCAGCAGTCGCTGCTGATAGTGAGGGGGAGAGGAAAGAGATGAATATATCTTTGTGTGCACTTCATAATTTTGGAATGTGTTCAGACACAGTCGCGATTGTGGCTTATAGAAAACCTAGATAAAAGGACTATTTGACACAAGTTTTGTACAGTAAACAAATATCTGTATGGTGGAAGGAAGGGAGAGAAACTTAAGATGTGTAAAATACATGTTTCAAGAAACAAAGTTTTTAAACTACTCAAGCATTTGGATTCTATATAGGTGATAAACATGATACAAAACTTAGCTGTGCTCTTTGTATTCTGTCTGAGGGAGAAAATCCTGGACCGGGGTAGTCAATAGATGGACTGTGGGCCCAATCCGGACTGCCAGATGCTTTTGAACAGACCCCGAAATCTTTTTATTGACTACTTATCGTTATTTTTGGTTATTATTTTCTCTGGAGTCTGGACCTTGACCAAGAAATTTGGACCTAGACAAAAATAATTGACTACCCCTGCCCAGGACCATACGTAGACTGAAAGACAACAGGGGTGATAGTGGACAGCAAATTTGATATGAGGTTTTTAGTGATGTTTTCAGCAAAAAAGGCTGTTGTGGTTTTGGGGTTGCACATATGGAGGTATCAAATCACAAGAGTAGGTTTGCAAATATTTATAACTGTTTCTAAGTACCATATTTGAGAGGTCAAAATGCCAAGGCAGGAGAATTATTTAGAATGGTGCAGGCAGGTATCGCTAAAACTGAAAGGATGAAATGGAAAGGGAAAATTCTGAATGAATGTTGGAAAAATGTTCAGAATTCAGATTGATCAGGATGTGTCATGGCTTCCCAAAGGGAAATAGAGGAAGCCTCTTTGTTTGGGGTATTTAAAACTTACTGGATAAAACACAAGAAAACGTATTATACAGAACAATTTTATGTTGGCAGAGAATGAACGAAATGACTTAATGCCCTCTCATCTCTAATTTCTGTGATTCTACAAACAAATGTGTACTCTCCAGACATGTTCCCCCTCTGCCTGACATCTGCAACTTTCATGTAAGCATGCTGTTGTGCATTTGTGTAGCAAGAACAATTATGAATGCTGTCATTGGCAAGGATGTATCTGCGTATGGCCACCCTTGAAGACTGTCCACTGTGGTGAGTGAGATGCTGGCCGCTGCTCCAGTACTTGATTTATGTGGTATTCATAACTGGACCCTTCATACTCTGTTGAGGAGGGAAAAAGTTGGTCAAGTCCCCTGAGATTTGGGGGCTAAGATGAGAGGATTTAACCTGTGCTCATGGACATCAGGGAAAGTAAGAGTAAAGCAACTACTGAGAGGCAGAGAGAAGAGGGATAATTGGCTGCTTCTGAATGCAGTGTATAAGATTAAAGCGTTATAACACATGATATTTAATACTTCTTTTAATAGGTCACAATATATGAACACTGTGTAAAATACATCTTTTATTAGTCTCTCACTTGGTGATATAGCAACCACAGAAACCATTACCAATTTTTCATATATATTGAATGCTATTTCTTTTAGCAAGTGGAAGGAAAAAAGTACACGTAATTTTCCGGGGGAATGCATGAGCCTGGCTCTGGTAAACCAGTAAGTAAACAAATGGCCTCCATTTTTATTGCTCAAATGCAGCAGCTAGCCACCAATGAAATGTTTCATAAATAGAAAGAGAGAGACTTATTTGAGTTGTTAAAACAGTGGCTCTCAACCTTTCCAGACTACTGTACCCCTTTCAGGAGTCTGATTTATCTTGCTAACTAACCCCCAAGTTTTAAAAATGACTTGCTTACAAAATCAGACCTAAAAATACAAGTGTCACAGCACACTATTACTGAAAATTGCTGACTTTCTCATTTTTACCATTTAATTAGAAAATAAATCAGCTGGAATATAAATACTGTACTTCTATATAGTATACACTGAAATGTAACAGGATAAACAAATCATTGTATGAGATTTCAGTTTGTACTGACTTCACTAGTGCTTTTTATGTAGCCTGTTGTAAAACTAAGCAAATATCTAAATGAGTTTATGTACCCCCTGGAAGACTTCTGCGTACCCCTGGTTGCAAACCACTGCTTTAGGGAGCCAAGCAGCGTCAGAGAGAATCCCATTGTGTCATAGCTAAATGGAGATGTTCTTATATAAAGGCAGTTTGGGGCTAATGCTGAGGGTTTTCTTTCTCCCTTAGGAGTTAATGCTTATTCCACCAGGAGGCTTCTAAGATAATGAGTGTTTGCTGTTCTTTAAAAGATAGCATAGTGGAAACCTACCAGTCACAGCTCTTCAGTATATGTCCATCTCATCACCCTTCCAGAAAATCAACACTTTGCTGACAAAATGGTTACTTCGTGGATTATATTAGGTCAAATATTGTGTAGACTTCTGTAAATCTGCTTGTTGGCTTCTTCTACTTGGCTTTTGTTAAGCACTACAAATTAAATGTTTTGGTATCTGTGAAAGCTTCACTTGGTAGGGAGATGTACTGCAGGCTCTAATGCTTGAACCTGATTCCCTAACACAGGGGCGGCCACCCTGTGGCTCCAGAGCCGCATGCGGCTCTTCAGAGGTTAATATGCGGCTCCTTGCATAGGCGCTGACTCCAGGGCTGGAGCTACAGATGCCAACTTTCCAATGTGCCAGGTAGTGCTCACTGCTCAACCCCCTGCTCTGCCCCAGGTCCTGCCCCCACTCTATCCTTTCCCCCGAGCCTGCCATGCCCTCACTCCTCCCCCCAGAGCCTCCTGCACATGTGAAACAGCTGGTTGCGGCAGGCAGGGGGCACTGGCTGCTGGGGCTGCTGGTGGGCGGGAGGCGCTGTGGGCTGGAGCATGAGAGCTGACGTAGGGCTGCTGATGTATTACTGCGGCTCTTTTGGCAATGTACATTGGTAAATTCTGGCTCCTTCTTAGGCTCAGGTTGGCCTCCGCTGCTCTCAAACCCCTCTAGCTTTTCTCTTTGCTTCTCTCTGCTAATCTTGTCCTCTGTTCCTTGCTCTAGACGCCTTCCTCACTCAGTGTGTTTACATCTTCCCACTTAACCGTACAGTATACGCTATGAGGGCAATATCAATACGTTAATGTTCAAAGATAAAAGTAATTCCTGAGATTGTGGTATTTTGCCTAAAGCAAAAGGCTCACAGCAGACATTCCCCCTTCTTTGCTATTTTCCTCAGACGGGTTCATTTTTTGTCTGATTTGGAGACATTTTTGGTCTTTCCTTACCTTTGTGAGGCAAGACATGCTTTTCTCACACTATTAGCTGTTTTCAAGGGAGAGAGAGGACACGCTCTAGGACCCCATTTAGTGCACCCAACTTGTGTGGGTTTGGGGCTTTCTTTTGACCCCTGTTTTCCTGGTTTTTATTTTTTGCCCATCCTCCAAGCAGAAGCAGCTTTCAGAATGACCAAGGTCAGGCGCCCGCTCTGTAACATGGAGAGAAGTAGGCTCTGAGACCTCTTTCCTTCTTTGTGGGGTGGACACTGAGATGTTCCCCTCCATGATCATTGTCCATAGCAGCAGACTATGGGGTGAAATAGCTCCGTGCTGCAGATGTGAGGTAGAGGGAGCAAAGGGCACTGTAGCTGTCGGAACTCTTCCTGCTGTTCATGTTGAAGTCTGTAGTGACGTTTGATATACCCTGTTGCTTCTATCTGCACATGCTATTGCCTGCTTGTAAGGTCATAGTACACATGTAGTTGTGATCTTGGAGCCCAGTTAAACCAAAGAGCTTTAGTTTAAAAATTGGGGGGGGGGGGAGAGACAGGGCCGGCTTTAGCAAGAGCGGGGCCTGATTGAAATCATTTTGACGGGGCCCCGACAGGGATGACTCACCTGGTGGCACTCCGGGTCTTTGGCGGCACTGAAGGTCCTGCTTCTGAAACAAAATGCTGTCGAAGACCCGGAGCGAGTGAAGGACGTGCTGCTGAAGACCCGGTGTGCCACCAGGTGAGTAAAAATGAAAAAGGCTTCTAAGTTAGGCGCTCTTCTTTAGGGCGTGGGTCCTGATTTGGGGGAATCGGCCTAAAGCTGGCCCTGGTGGGGGTAGAGGGAGGTAGTTTCTTACAGCTGGTTGGAAAAATCAGAAGGGTCATTCACTACTCTTCCCCCCCAATTTAAGTCCAAAATTTCCCAACTCTAGAAATTAGTCTGTCTCTTCAGATTTTATCACTTTGGCCAGCTGAATGGTGATCTAGAAAAGGTGGATTGGTGTCTTTCAACATGTGAATTAAATATTTTCCTGTCTTTCCACACCTGAGATCATCTTGCAGTTTTGTACTTGGGTATTTTTGAGCTGTCCAAAAGTGGGTAAATATGCTAAGAAACCTGAGAGGAAAAAGAGATTACAGCACTTCAGTAAGCTTTCTGTGGGGGTTGGCAGTTCTTCTGGCTATATAGTACAGCTTGGAGAAGCTCTGAAAGAGTAAATGTCCAGGGAAGGAAGTAACCAATACACTATTAAAAAATTAATTCCTGGGAAGTAACATTTACTAATGGGAAATATAGATTAAGTTTTGTGGTGGCAGAGTGCTTGCTGTCATTCAAGGCTTTTATTGTGTATACATCTAAATTATTAATGCATTGGTAAACTTAAAAAACACTTGGCGGGGGGAGAAATGAGACACAATGCTGTCTTGAGAGAGTGCTATTCTGAGGCCCGATCCTGCAAGTTGCTCCATGTGAGCAGGTGTCTCTGGCTGTTCAGAGCTCTATTGATTTTTTTTTTTTAGTGAGACCATGTGTAGGTGTAAGACTGCAAGCCCCATTATATGACATAAAAGAGGGATTAAAGATCATGCAAGTGCCCCATATTGACTAGTCTGTTTCCTTGAAAGTTTCAGTTGGCTGCCAAAGACTAAATAGAAATGTTGCTTTTTCTTTTTGGGTGGGGGAAAGGAGCATATGTTGCTTTGGAACAGAAATGTCAGATATCCTTGGTGAGTAAGATTATTGTAGTAACACATACAGAATATTTGTAGGTGCTTTTTATTTCTTGGTACAGTGCTATTCAGATTTACAATCAGAGGGATCTTCTGGCTAATTTCTATCTGTACTTTTTCCAACTTCCCAAACATTTAAAAACCCAGTCAAGCTATAGATTGGCATGTAAAGTTGAAAGCTTGTTGCCAAATGAGGAGGATGGCTGTAAAAGGAAAAACTTTTAATCTGCTTTTACCCTTACCATTTTTTAAACTTAAAGTAAACATGAAGTTAAGTGAATTTCTGTTAAGCAGCTTACTTTGCTTTCTTATCACGTACTAAGCAGACAATTGATGGCATATTTCCAGCTGGCAGGGCTGTTGAAAGGTAGCATGCAACTTCAATTCTATTTTTCTTTTCAAACATATGATTTTGCAAGTCTAACTAAACTCATTGGAGAGTAAATATTCATTCAGTACACAAAATGAAGAGTAAATCTGCAAATTGGATTGAGAGAGTAAACAATATCACACTACAGTTTGGGTTTTTTTGTGTTTTTTTTTTAAACACAGCAGGTGCAGTAGGCATAGAGATTTTCAAAGCTGATGTGATACTCACCTAGGTATTGAGTGTCTGTTAGTTGGAGTTCGCTTTCACCTTTTTCATTTTAGCTCAGTAGGTGCTGCTGTTCCATTTTCTGACATCCAGATGGAAAAATATTTAACTTCAATTTGATTGTGTTCATTTTTATAAGAAGGGGAAAACTGTATTTACTGCCTACTAGTGGTTTCTTTTTAGTTTTCACGTAAAATATTTTAAAGGTGTTTTGGGTCTGCTGATGATGATTCTTTGCTCTTTCAGAGCACTTTACATCTTGATACTGCATGTACAAACATTAGCTACTTCTCACAATAGTCTTCTGAGATAGGTAAGGAAATGTTGAGAGCTTAATCTAACTCCAGTGAAGTCATTGGTAAAAGTCCAGTTGATTTCCATAGAGACAGGATTTCATGCACTCCCTTTAAATTAGGGCTGAATTCTGCCCCCCATTATATCCATGGAACTCCATTCTGCTCGGTGGGAATGAACAGTTGTAATTGGGAACAGAATTTGGACTATTATGGGTGGGTGACACAACCATTAATTGAATTTCTCAAGTCTAAGCTACAAGTTTAGATTTAGAACTTGAAAGTTCCTGGCTTTCCCATCCTATGATGTACCATTGGGAACATCCTACATTGCCTGCAGTCCTTTGTGACATACTGGGAATGCTCAAGGGAGTAAAACAAAGGTAAAATAATAAAGCATTGGTAGCACAGTGGAGTCAGTCGTCATTTGAGCCTAAATTATGGCATTGCTAATTATAGGCTCAGGCACCTGTCCTGTAACTGACTCCACATGGGCAGATATGTTTCCATGTGGAGCCCCATTTAAGTTAATGGAGCTCCATGAAGAATCAGTTGTAGGATCAGGACCTAAGGAGATACCTTTTAAAGATGTAAGATTGCATACATTGCTCATTTGGCTTCTAAACTGTTGTTCATGATTAAGTGCACTAGTAACTTATTGCAATATATGCCACTATGTACCCCTGTATATCAGAAAGGAACACTTAGAGGGACAGTGTCAACTTAAAAGTGCCTTTCATCACAAAACTTTGTATATGCTGTACTCTCGGTTGGGTAAAAGTATTGTGGAACAGAGCAGGGAAGATCAATCTCAGGTATTGTTGTATGTACAGTTCACAGAGGTGATGCAATTGTTAGAATTTGACTAATGGAAGAGGAGGTGGTGCTTGCTGAGTTGTGATGCATTTGTAATGATACTTGTGCAAGGTTTGGGAGCAAACAATCTTGATATGAACTAGCAGTTTTATGATTATGCACTGTGCTTTTATGATTATAATCTGACATTGAACTCATGCTTAAGGAGTTGAAAGGCTTTGAGGAATACAGGAGCATGAGCATACCAGTAAATCTCCTTTGAGTAGTGTGCTAGTTAATTTGAATTATATACATCTTGGATGCTTCACTGACATTGTTGGATTCACTTGTATGGAAGCAATCTATTTTCAGTTCACATTGTCACAGAGCAGAACTAATATTTAATCTTCATTATGGTATTTGAAGCATAAAGGGGAAACATTCCATACAACTTCAGCAGAAAATTTGATTTGTCTGTTAAAAGGGTGTGGGGGATGGATGTTTGAACTATAGAGAATAAACCTACAGTACATAGTATGAAATCACTGCCTGGATCCTAAAAATCAGTCTCTGTATTTCCGCTGTAAATCCCAGCTACAAAAACATACTGGTTTTGTTTGTTTTTCTGTTAGGTTTTGCTATTCCATAATTTAATTAAACACCTTTCTGTAACGGGTACCAGGCATTTGCTGCCCCCTAGTTTTAGACCTCCAGTGTCTACCTACATAGGCCACCCAGGATCAGTGGCTGGGGAAATCAATGAGAACTGGTCCTCCGGCAGTAGAAGGACTGGAAGCAGGCCAAAGCCAGTCAGGACCCAGCAGGCAAAATAAAAAAGGTGAAACTGGGACAGGAGGAAGGAACTCCCTTATCTTAACCTAAGAAGCCTGGTCTGATCACGGACCTACCTCTGAACTGCACCTTTTTGGTTGAGCCAGCAAAGGATTGTTTCATGTTATAGAATTTAAGTCTCTGGTGGCCAAACTGAGTTAAATATTAGTTTACTGCTATTAAATGAAGGCAAGCTGGCTTTGTGAGATTCTGCTGGCTCAAGTGAACTCATGACACCTTCATCCTAAATCCTAGAACCTGAATGCTTGAATAATGGTCTCGTGTGTGTGTGTGTGTGTGTGTGTGTGTGTGTGTGTGTAATCTCAGGTCAAAAATAAATAACCTGAGATTCTATCAGGATTGGGTTAGGTATTTCTTAATTGATGGTTTTTGGCTGCAGAAATTCCCCCAACAGAAGACCCATCAAAATCCCTCCGTGGCTTCCATTAGCCTATGATGAGAGTCCTACTTTATTTAAGGTGGGCTTTTATATTTTTTATAATGCCCACCATTATACTATCTTAGAGCTTACTAGATGGGAAAGCATTTTTGTGTATGGGGAAGGGCAGGGGGGAGTTTTCAGAGGTACTGGGTTTGCCATATTTAATACTTTTCTTTGCTGTGTGCTGTGTATTGTATTTGCCTGTTGCTTCTTGGATTTGTAATGTTTTATATTTGCTTTCTGCCGCACAGGGTATAAACAAACCTTCCAAAAGGTATCTTTTGCACTGAGATTCTGTGGGGCTGGAGGAGGCATTATAAAACCCTAAAATAGATCCCAAACTGAATTAAATAGTTAAAACCCAGATATTAATTTTAATTTTCTCAGTGCACGAAATATCAGGATTGAACGTGGATTGTTCTAACAGAAAAAGAATACAACTGTGTAAATATCTAATTGTAATGGAGTAAATGGATCCAATCCTGCAATCATTACTCACTTGAGGAGCTCCTCTGAAATTGGAGGCATTAATCGGATGATTTATGGCTGGGATTGTGCCCTCATAGATTATGTACTACACATCAGTATCTGAAGAGTGGAATTTTATATATCTGATATAATGGAGCACATTAAGGTTATTGTGACAACAGTAATATGGATCCTATGATGATGAGCACATAGGAAAACCTAAAATAGACTAACTCAGTTTTTCTTGTGTTTTATTTTGACTTAGAAAGCCTAACAAACACAAACCAACCAACCAAAATCAAACACACACCTTAAGGTCTTTAACATGTTTTTTTACCTTGCACCATGTGGTTCATAATATATTAGTGGATTTTTAAATACCTGTAGCTTGAAAATAGCAATGCTTAGACTGCAGTTTGACTTTTGACAGCAGCTGCATAATTCATTAAATCTTAGAAGCTTGAGAGTTTTATAGCTGTGATGCCATTTACAACTTTTATGGAAAAGCTCTTAAGTTTGTGAAATGCTTTTAAATTTTTGAAGTGCATTATATTTGTAGCTTGAAATAATCTGAAACCCTCTCTATGGGGCGGGGAAAAAAAAGACTTTGAAAATCATCCCCCTTTAAAATGTGGGGAATTCCAACAGGAGTTGAAGCAAGTCTCATCTCAAATTGAGCAGTAAAGCACAAAGATGGAGGTAAAAGTATTTGTAAGTGCTAAAATATCCGTTAGTGCACTTAAAAGCTTAATGGTTGTCTTTGATGTGCCTCTGATAACTTTGGTAAAGTTTAAGTTTCCATCGATCGGATAGAGATGGAGAAAGGAGAGTAGAAGAACAATAAACAGTTCTTATAAAGCTGAATTTTGTTGTCTTTACAGACACTTATCTCACTCCAAAAGCAGGGTAGGAAATATATATTTTTATAAAGATATTTTGTGTTAGGTTTACTCTTCAATATTCCCAAATAGGAGAGTTGGTTGAAGAATGCAGCAAAAATTTCATGCATTTTTTTTAAATTTTCATTGACATTTTAAATTTTCCAAAAAGCATGCCTAGTCCATAAGCTGGTTGAAAAATCTTCATGGAAATTTAATTTTTGTTTTTTTACCAACTCTATCAAATAGCTACTTTTTGTGAACTATCTATGCACTAAAATATCTTTCCATGCAGATAGAAGAATCTGTTCCCTACAGAAAGCTCCATGCTTTTTCTATTTTTTTTAAAAGGTGTCATCACTGATCATCACTTCAGCTGCCTCAGTGATAGCTGTGTCTTACAGCTACTCCTGCTTCCTTTGTTTTAAAAATCACTGCAGATCACATATGGCAATGCCTAGGGTGAGGAGCTGCACATGCATTTGTCAGCTTTTTAGACATCTAATAGCATGACTATGTACAATAGTATATTTTGAATACTTAGCTTTAGCATACCTAGTAAGCTGCCATGAGTGCAGTGCTAGGTATGTGCCTTTATAACTTCTTTTAGGCTGAATTAATTGGAATAGATGCTCTGAAGTACTACTTGGAAGTTATTGGACAGATTCACTGAATAGTCGCTAGGTGACAAACTTTGGAGCAGATGCCGTTTTATTTAGTTATGAGTTTTCCTGGAACACTGCGTGATAGTGTCTTGCCTATTGGAAAGTTATTGAAAGTCAGAATATAACTTTGAAAGTAGAGACAGGACTTCTTTGCTGTTGGTGTGTGCAAGCCCTTATCTATTGAAAGACAGTAATGGAGTGTCTATACAGTGCAGAAAAAGTGGCAGCGAGTGGCAGAACCTGGGTCAACTGACTTGTGCTCATGGTGCTTGAGCTACAGGGCTCTAAATAGCCATATAGATGTTTAGGTTCAGGCTGGAGCCCGGGCTCTGAGCCCTCCCCAGCACTGGGTTTCAGAGTCCGGGATCAGCCCAAATGTTTACGCAGCTGTTTGTAGTCCTGCAGCTCAAACTCCTCAAGCCCAAGTCAGTTGACCCACCTTGTTGGTATTTTTGTTTTTGTTTTCTTTGCTGTGTAGACACATCCTTAGTCTCCTCCAGAGTGTGCACTAAACTAAATAGTTCAGTTAAATATGTATAGCCCCCTTTATGTGAACACTCTGACATTGGTTTGAGTGGTTTGTGTTGATTTAGCTTAACTGGGTTTGTTACCAGCCCTATATTAAGGGTGTTCAGCTACCTGGGAATATGGAAAAGGAACTAAGTTGCCCACAAGAACTCAGTTAATTTGGTAACCAATGAACTAAATATTAACACTCTTAAACCAGTGTAAGAATGTCCATATAAGGAGGTTGCATCAAATTAACTAAATGAATTTAGAAAAAGTTTAATGGTATTGGTGAACATTTGCAGTGTAGACAAGCCTAAAAGTCTTAAGAAGGGAGATAAATCAGAAGTGGTCTCAGAATGGTTTAGTTCACCCTTGTAATTATCTATAGTAGGAGCAAAAGTAAAAGAAGGCTTTTACCTCATCCTAATCCTGGTGACTTCCTGAATGAGAGAGATCCCATGGACTAATTGGAAGGTGAGAAGCCTAGTCAAACATTTGTAGGCTAAGGGAAGGGATTTCTTGTGGCCGACTTAGGCCTGGTCTGCAAGTTTTTTTTGGCATAGCTGAGTTGGTTAGGGGTGTGAGAAAATCACACCCCTAACCAGCATAGCTGGGTTGGCAAAAGCCCTAGTGTAGACACAGTTATGATGGCAAAAAAGTCCTTTTGCCCATTTACTGTGTTTCATTTGGGGACCTGATATAACCTGTACTGGCTTTTTTTCATGTAGACAAAACCTTAGTTTTCTTGTTCATAGTTGAATGTCTTTAAAAACAGACAAATTATTAACCATAGGACTGGTCTACTCTAGAAGAGTTGTGTTGTTGTACTCATGTGAATAGATTAGATTTAGTTTCTTTCACTGGCGTAACTTCTCTAATGTTGATCAGCCCCCGAAGATGTCCAATGTTCCTGACCTGATCTGAAATGACCTTCCAGGTGCTATGAAGTGCCTAGTGCACGTTTAGGTCCCTTTAAAATAATAAATAGCAAGAACAGTGCATTTAAATGGACTTTCAAGCCATTTTAATTTTTGTCGTCTGTTATTGCTGTAATTTTGATGCTGCTTTTGGCACATGACAAAGGTTACAATTTCATGAATGAAGGGTCAGGCATTCTATTCTGAGGGTGCTTCAGTCTGATGATGATTAGATGCAGCAAGTTTGGGTTGAGTTCAGGAAAGCTCACACCTACAATTTATCAAACCTCTGAAATGTAACGATCACTTTTTACTGTTAGCATAGTTGCAGACTGTCTGGCTTACATACTATAAGAAATAAGAGCTGAATCAAAATGAAATTCACTAGGAACAAGATGCTTGAGTTTAATTATCTGGAGCTACTTTATACCCTTTCCCCTGCATTCTAGGTACTGCGTGTGGAGATGTGCTCAGTGAAGAGCTTTAATGAGAGCTCAGAGGCAGAGAGAATATTTAGAATGTGGAATCTCCCAATTCCATGCAGCAATTTTTAACCAGAGAAGCAAAGGGTTCTGGATCTAGCAACAGTATGACTTTCCGTCTTTCCTTCCTTCCTGCTTTATTCTTGGGCTGTACCATTTAACCACAAAGGTGTAGGGCTATGGATGTCACAGCACATGTGGCTGCCCTGACTACTGGCTCAGATGTCTCCCATTCCCCAACTCCAAAGAGCTGAATTGGCAGCCGCCCAGCAGATTTTTATAAAGACTCTGTTGGTGGCCAGAGATTCAGGCTGTCAGAGTTTTTACATAATAAATTATTTTTCAACAGAAGATCACAATCCAATTTCAGCAGTAGTATTTTAATAGGTTGCAATCAAAGACAAGTACACATTCTTTTATGGGGTTTCAAAGAAGTCAAATTTGCTGTGTCTGAGTGTGTGCTGTCAGTTTTATTTTAAGCCTAATACTCTCTCTGTATTGGAACTGTTGCTTTTCATTTCATTATTTTGCTTCAGTACTCGGGTAGGGGAAGTGTGTGTATGTCCAACAGTTGCAGCTAAAGTGACCGACCATCCTGTATTTTAAGGGACATTCCTTATTTAAAGACAAATGTCCCATAACCCAAATCCAATAAGGAACTACTACAAAGCTTTTGATCAGATATAAATTGGTTTCAAGCAATAATCCCATAAAAGACCTTACATTTGTTTCATATAAATAGTATTGTGGGGTGGTATCCTTTTTTAAAAATTAAAGAAGCTCTCATTTATATTTCTCGTACAGTTGCTTCTTTATTTCCTGACGTAGGCCATTCTAGGTTTTGGTGGGTGGTGATCCTTTAGTGTTGTCATGGAAATAAGAATATAAAAAGGAGTATTTTGCCATCTGAATACAATGATGTATACAGGGTTTAAAGGCAATTTGAATGAAAACAGCCATACTGTTTTGAAGTTTTATGTTTTGAAGTGTTAGACATCAGAGTGACTTTAATCTCTTGAATTCCTTCTGTACTGCTTTCTCTGCCTTTAAGGTTACAATAATGTTGTTGTCCTATCTTGCTTTTCTGTCTCTCCCTCCCATATACTGGCCACTGGGAAAAAAACCCAAAACTTGTTTGTGTGTTACTTTTGTTTAAGCTGAAATCTGAACTCCTTCCTTCTGGGTGCAAAATGATAATTACATTGTAAATGCATTTTTAGGAAGTCATGGCATCCAGGCAAACTATGGCCAGATGAAAGACACATCTGAAGTTTTGTTCTAATTTGATAAATGAAAACTTTAAATGCACACTAACATCAGTTTTGTTTGGGGTTAGTATTTTTTTCAAGTATTTACCTTGGTAGATCAACAAGAGCAACAATTATGTTTTTGTATGCTTTTAGTATGTTCATATACTTTCCTAGATGTGCTACTTTCCTAGATTTCAAAAACCCTTGCCAAGGGCTCTGAACGTATATAAAAGAATGAGTTACCTATGGAGCCAGTACTAAATGGATTTTTAACATTTTAAAGCCAATTTTTTTAAAAATGTCTAATGATTTTGGGTACCTCAATTTTAGGGTGTCTATTTTGAGAAGCGTTTTTTCCTCTCGGGCGGGGGGGGGGGGGAGAGTGTAGGGGAGGAAAGGCCTGACTTGTATGAAATGCAGCTGGAGTCACCCTCTGAGAACTGGGCTTCTTCAAGGTAGTCACACACAAATTTGATGTGCCCAAAATCACTAGTAACTTGTACTTAGAAAAAGGTTTTATTCCCCTCCATCACTGTATGGTTATGTACACAAGATTAAATAAATCAGACTCAAATCTTCTTAAGTCCTTTTGATACACAAAACCATGTGGCATTTTATCTGCCATACAGCTCATACGTGAGAACTGAGAGAGAGAGATGTGCTTTGAAGCGCACACATTTTCTGGAGCCGTGTTTACACTGCGGTGGCACTGCTAGGGTGCTGCAGCTGAGCTGTTGTAACACTGTAGTGTAAATGCTTCTTACATTGGTGGAAGGGGGCTTTCCATCAATGTTGTTAATCCACCTTTTCAAGAGATGATAGCTAGTTTGACAGAAGAACCTGCTGTGTCTACATCAGAGGCTAGATCAACTAACTGCAGCATTCAAGCCACAACAATTTACACAGCCCTGAGCGACCAAGTTAGGTCAATCTTGATTTTTAAGTGTAGAGCAGGACCAAGAGTGTAGGTTGCCAGGAATGGGAACTCTAGTAGAAAAGATGTGAAGTGGTGTTCCCCCTTAGTAGCCTCGTGTGGGGAGGGAAGGGAAGATATTTTTGTTTTTCCTCCCCCCCCCCCATCATGAAAAGAAGGTTCTCTCCAAATTAACCCCATACCTACTAAACAAGAGCTGCCTCGTACCAGAAGGTCTTAAATTAAAAATTGATATTTTTTTCTTAGAAAATTTCCTATCTAAATACCTAAAGCACTAAATGCTAATTGTACTGCTAATAGAGAATTCCCCCCATATTAGCCAACACATATTTAAACATGACGTTGCACCTAATGTAAATATAGCTGAACACCTTTTAAACCAGGGATGGGCAAACTGTGGGCTAGATCCAGCCTGCAAGCTCCAGCTGGGGCGCTGCGGCGGGGCCTGCACCACGCGGCTTGGCCCCGCTCTGGTGCTCCAGCCAGGGCGCTGAGTCAGGGGTTGCTCCACGTGGCTCCTGGAAGCCGCAGCACGGCCCTGCTCCGGCTCCTGGGTGCTCCAATGGGAGCTGCAGGGGCAGTGCCTGCGGACGGGGCAGTGTGCAGAGCCGCCTGGCTGCGCCTGCACGTAGGAGCCAGAGAACGGGCACGCCACTGCTTCCGGGAGCCGCTTGAGGTAAGCGCTGCTCAGAGCCCGCACCCCAAACTCATCCCCAACCCCACCCCGGAGCCTGCACCCCCAACCAGGGCCCTTACCCCTCCTGCCTGCCATACAATTTCTATTCCCAGATGTGGGCGTGAGGCCAAAAAGTTTGCCCACCCCTATTTTAACAATGTCAGTTGGTCATAGAATCTCAGGGTTGGAAGGGACCTCAGGAGGTCATTTAGTCCAACCCCTACTCAAAGCAGGACTAATCCCCAGACAGATTTTTACCCCGGTTCCCTAAATGGCCCCCTCAAGGATTGAGCTCACAACCCTGGGTTTAGCAGGCTAATGCTCAAACCACTGAGCTATCCCTCTCCCTCCGAATGACTTTAGCTGCTTGTCATGGAATTCATAAGCCATTTTAAATGTTAGACCGTCTGTTAGATAGGTGCAAAATCATATTTGACAATGTGCTAGGACACGTTAAAAATGTTAGCTATTTTCCTGCATTAGACAGGACGTTAGGTTTCTCCGCAGGCAGAAATCTGTATCCATAAAGCTTTATCAATCCTCATCAATTTAACTCCTTCACAAAGTTTTACTTTTTTGCACTGTATTTATATAAAAAGTTTGTTTTAAATGAGCAACGCTAGCATCCTCTGGATAGTTAAACTTGCTTAAAAAAAGCTAAATATTAAATAAGTGTGAATTTTATTCAGAGAGTTTGGTAGAAACTAGTAAACCATAAAAATTAGGGATAACTCCTTGCAAACTATCAGAGGGGTTGCCATGTTAGTCTGGATCTGTAAAAAGCAACAAAGAGTCCTGTGGCACCTTATAGACCAGGGGTCGACAACCTTTCATTCACCGTTTATTCACTCTAATGGTTTCGTGTACCAGTAATACATTTTTAACGTTTTTAGGTCTCTTTCTCTAAGTCTATAATATATAACTAAACTATTGTTGTATGTAAAGTAAATAAGGTTTTAAAAATTTTAAGAAGCTTAATTCAAAATTAAATTAAAATGCAGAGCCCGCTGGACTGGTGGCTAGGACCCAGGCAGTGTGAGTGCCACTGAAAATCAGCTTGCATGCTGCCTTCAGCACACATGTCATTGGTTGCCTACCCCTGTTACAGACTAACAGAAGTATTGGAGCATAAGCTTTCGTCAGTGAATACCCACGTCATCAGACGCAAACTGAATATAGCTCTATTTAAGCATAATATAGCACTTAACTATAGAAAATCTAGGCTGAATGATTGCTACTAGAACGTTTTACTTTAAACAGCTGTGTTGTAGAGTAATGGAAAGCTCTAAAACACCTATCTTCACATACCTGTGCTGTAGGTATAAATTCTCTTGCGAGTCTGTGCTGAGCACAATGGTTTATTGGGTGTGAGGACAGAACTAAGCTTTCACGTCTAGAAGTTGTTACTCCAGAAGAAGGTTGAGAGACATTGGTGGGACAATAAAGGGGAGTTCTATGCTATACATGGGGGAGTGATCTCCAGGCTTGTTAACTTGCAATATTTCACAAACCCTGATCTTATGATAAAAATTAGAGTAAAATTATATAATTTATATTAAAAAAGAAAAAACAAAACCTCCTGAAAACAGTGAAGGCTTCTAACTTGAATTAAGCAGAGAAATAGGGCATATACACCCCTACCCTGATATAACGCAACCCGGTATAACATGAATTTGGATATAATGTGGTAAAGCAGTGCTCCAGGGGGGCGGGGCTGCATACTCCAGTGGATCAAAGCAAGTTCGCTATAACGCGGTTTCACCTATAATGCAGTAAGATTTTTTTGGCTTCCGAGGACAGCGTTATATCGTGGTAGAGGTGTATAAAAGTAAAATAGCAGACTTTCCCATGAGAATCTCTGTGCTGTATGAACATTACCGAATTCAGCTTCACAACACACCTATACAAAAGCTTTATAATCCTATTACACAGATGGAAAATCTGAAGCACAGTGAAGTTGCATAATTTGCCCAAAGTTGCACAGAAAATTTGTGGCAGAGTTGGGAATAGAAGCAAAGTTTAACTATTAGACCATCCTTTCACTTTTGTCTTTGAAATTTGTAATTGCTGTCCTCACTGTGTCTTTGTTAAAATCTGTCACAGGGTTCTATTTATTTAGTAAACAAATACTTCAGTTTTAGTCCCCTAATGAGAGGGGGAAAGTGGGTTGGCATCCAATTGTTATCCCAAAAAATTCACTCTACTGTTCATGCTGAAGGCAGATTCTTTCATATTTTAGCCAGCAAGAAAACCATCTTTTAGGTAGTTCTTGCTCAAAAATATCTCCTGAGGAAAGGACAGAAACTTGTGGCTAACTTTTCCCATTGCTTCAGACTGACCTTCTTACCTTTGTGGGAGGACCCCCTTGGGGCTACCAAACCATGAAAGCATATTCATTTAATGCAGTGGGTAATGCATGGTAATCTTTACCAACTGCTGGCTCCTGTGCTAGGCTTTTTTTTGTTTGACTGGGTTTGTTTATTGTTGTTTTGCTGATGGCAACTTGGCACGAGAAATGGGATCAAGAAGTGCTTGCTGGGGAAAGACCCAAGAGAACTGGAAATATGCCAGACATACTGAGTCATAACCTACCTGTCTATAGCTATCCTTGTACCTTACAAAGTCCTTACTCTTTAAATAAAGCCATCCTTGCAGTTAAACTATTTATGTTAAGTAAAACAAATAGCCTTCTGTGTTGTGTGCATTTGCCCTTGCTTCAGGTGCTTTTTTACCATATGAACTATTTGCTAAAGGCTAGGCCGAGCATAAGAATGTGGTATCAGTTGAATGAATATAGAAATAATCGTGCTTTTGGTGCTTGTTGTAAAAGCAGTAGCATTAAAAAAGGTGAAATTCAACCCTGTGCAGAGGGCCTATGCACCACTTAAATTCTCAAAATGGAGCTTAAGTGGGACTTAAGTGGTGCATAGTCCTTGTGCAGGCCCTCAGCACAGGGTTGAGTTTCACCCACAGTGAACAAATTGTAAGCTCTGGTTGCATTGTGAGGTGCAAAATGGCACAGGTAAAGAACTTAAAATAAAACCACTTTAAAATGATTTGTATATGACAATAGTTTGTCACTTAGCTTCAAAAACTGTGAGTATATGAAATTTTACAAATAAAGAAAAAATGTACTAACCAGCTACCTTGGAACAGGGCTGTCCTTGGTTCATTTAGCAGAGCTCAAGGTTCTACAGAAGCTTACTACTCCTCTCTGGCTGGTAGAGGCTTGTGTGCCAAATCATAGGGAATGATGTGTTTTTCTTCTTCCATATTGTATTCAGCAATCTGCCACTAGCAGGCACTTCGGTACCTGATGTTTAGATACTAAATGTGTGATCCAAAGTTCCCCAAAATTGTTTAGCAGATGAGGAAAATAAATTTAATTGTAACTCTTTAAATGAAATACCGCAATTAGCATTTTAACTCTGTGATCTGTTGGGACTTGTACTACTTCAATTATAAATAAAATTAACTCATATGTTATAAGGTCGGAAGGAAGCACTGTGATCATCTAGTCTGACCTGTTTAACACAAGCCATAGGATTTGCACTTATTTAATTTTTGTTTGAAATAGAGCTTTTATTTAGAACAACATCCAAACTTGATTTTAAAATTTCCAATAATGGAGGATCCACCACAATGCTTGGTAAGTTGTTCCAATGGTTGGCTACCCTCCACGTTTAAAAAAAAAACAAAAAACACACCTTTTTTTCTAGTCTAAATTTGACTCGGTTCAGCTTCCAGCCATTGCGTCTTGTTGTACATTTTTGTCTGCTAGATCTCTTATCGCATTTCTGTTTCTGTTACTTTTAGACTATGATCAAGTCACCTTTTAGCCATTGCTTTGATAACTAGCGTGAGTCTTTCACTATAAGGCATTCCAAAATAGTTTTTAATGCACATGTACGCTATGGCGTGGCCTACACTTGGAGGGGGATCAATCTAACGTAGCTGAATAACGTAGCTGAAGTCGACATACTTAGATCTACTCACCGCAGTGTCTTCACTGCAGTGAGTCGACTGCTGATGCTCCCGCATCGACTCGGCCTGTGCCTCTCGCTCCGGTGGAATACAGGAGTCAACGGGAGAGCACTCGTGGATCGATTTATCGTGTCTAGACTAGACGCGATTGATCGCTGCCCGCTGATCTGGCGGTTAGTATAGACATATCATATATCAGGTGAGTTAACTAACCCAATTGACTGGTAGCGTACAAAGTGAGGCATTCGGCAAGTCTTCCTTCACTGATGTTATGACGCAAAGTTCTGACCAAAGTTCTGAACTAAATGTGTCAAGAGTTGGAACTTACTAGCTGAAAGAATGCAGTTGGCTCCAGGTCAGCTGCTTTCTGCCTCCGCTCTGTTTTATATTGGATGCCTGAGGGGAAATGTAGCTTATGATGATGATACATTTTTATTGCTTTTTTAGATGTGGAGATGTGCAACCATGGTTATTGACAATGGCTTGGTCCCTTATTTTGCTGTTCTTGAAAGATACTGTGTTGGAGAAATTGAAGGCTTTACTGAAGTGGGGTGGCTGCTTTGTTGTGGCCTTCTCATATTGCAGTGTGGGTAGGACTCTGGGTGGGTGGAAGTTCTGGTTGTGGAGACACCCTCCTTCTAGGGCATATAAATTGCAAGTGCCACTATTGTGGTGTGAAGATTAAGCCAGCATGATTTGTCTTGGCTCTACAGTTACACAAAGGAGAAGATTGCTCTGTAATAATGTGAAATGTAATCTTATAACTTTAGTGGTTGCAGAGAGCTATCATTGTTCTAATTTTTGGAACCCCTTTGTTCTCTGATGGAACTACTGATCATCAGGTCCTTCAACAGGTGTGAGGTTACCAGAGAATGTTCTGTGGTAAGGCTGTGGCTGCCAACTTTAAAACAAAAACAGTAACAAACAAATCTCACTGCGTGATTGCACTATGTCTTGGTAAAAGACCAGGGCCTCTTCTGGCTCTATAGTACTTTGTAGGAGGAGAAGGATCAAAGCGTTGATCTTCATGTTTCAGTAACTTTAAAAAAAAAAAAAAAAAAGTAAATTTGTCTAAACCTAAGTAAAGTAGGTTAGACATGCGTCTCACTTTAGATTTTCCTTTACTGCTTCCTCTTGAATTGTGTCTGTAAGTGAGATGTTCCAGAGAATATACTGTACATTTCATAGGTTATTTACTCAGTTGCACTCTGCTCACTGGTAAGTGTGTGCCAGGAATATTTTAAAGGTCAGTGTCAGCAAATTTCACTCTGGCATTGGAACAAAATATTCTACCATGTTCTTTCCTTGGCTGTCAGCTTCCATATCATAGTGAAGTGGATTTCAGTAGGATTTCTTGAATTTAGAAAAGCTGCATTTTTATCTGCCGGGATCAGTACAGGCCCTTGCTGGAGTTTTCAGGTGAATTTCAGGTCTCTGGGGGCATGGGGAGTGTCTGTTCCAATTGCTGTGGGTGGGGAGGGGGTGAAGTGCGAGCCAAGCAATTTTTGCCAGTGGTTTCTCCATTAGGGTCAGTGGATCTAAGAAAAAGGCACCAGGGAGTTTCTTGACTTATTTATGAATTCTTAATTGTTTCATATCTGTAGTTTAAACAAAATATGAAACTGTGTAGGGCGATAGTTTTGTTGCTTCTTGTTTGGATGACCCATATAACTCAACCATGACATCACAACTCATGGGTAATGTCCTCAGGCTATATTTGAAATACCATTTAAAGCACACCACATTTTTTCCTCGCCCCAGTCATCTGTGTAGCAGCATGTATAAATACCAATGTAACGTTTTAAGGAAACAATAGACTCTTCATGTTGTTATAAACACTAAATTGATAAGCTCAGACAAATGCATTAGATGTTATGGCCTTTTTTCTAACTGAGCAAAAATACCTTTACCAGTAAGGGAAAACTCTTAATTAAATCATCATGCTTTTCTCATCTACTAAGTAACTGAGAGATGAGGACACTGCCAGCAATGATGACAAACTTAGTTGTCAACATTGTTCTACATCAGAAGCGATCCCTACTGTAGTTTACTTTCAACATGTGTTGGTGTTTGGGGGAAAACACAACTGACAAGCCTGCTAATCTTTAATAAAGTTACGTCTAGCGTGGAAACCTGTAACTTGATTACTGTCCTCACTCTGCCAGGTCTGGTCATGCCTAGTAGGGGAGAGGAGAAACGTGTGGACTGAAGTTGTGTTGGCAGGAAAATGGCAAACTGAAATTCAGTTTGTGTAAATATCTGTTGTCAAGGCAATTGAGATCACCATTCTCTTCAAAGTACTTGCCTAGAGAATTTTCCCATGAATGTTTCACTTCAGTTACAAAGTCTGCTTTCTTGGCTTGAAGTTCTATATATTCCAAAAGCTATCTGGGCATAGTTCTGTGTTTGTTTGTAGTATAGTAGCATGTCCCTAGTGTGAGAGGAACATCCTGCTGCCAGGATACTAACTTTTTTCACTGTAGTCATTGTTTGGCCTTCATATATGTATATTTTGGTCAAGTAATCAGTCAGGCAATTGGGAGGAAAAGATGTATGCTTCGCATTCAACAGGCTCCTCCTAGCCTCAAATATCTCACTTGTGTAGCTAAGAAAAGGTGTTGATAGTCACCCTAAAATAAGTTTATTTTTAAAAAGTTAATGTTATTGGTCACTTCTCTTACACAATGTAAACCCTATTGCCCTCTGGAGTGGATCATTGATAGTGATGTTTTGGTTTCTCAGTGAAGTGTGGCAGTGCAGTGGGGTATGCTTGCGTAAACAAAGGCTGTCCAGAAAACTCTAATCTTCCTACTTGGCAGGGACACAGCCCTTGAGGAATTCTAGGGCTAGAAACCATAAATTATCATTGTAAGAATCCTGAGACCACAACAGGAAAGCTAGAGCATAAGAAGATGAGATGCAAAAAGACTTACCTTACTCCTACATATGCCTTTAGAACAATTCTCTAACTATACTGATTTGAATGCTAAAAGCTTTAGGGAAATAATTTTGCAGGAACTAACCTTTTAACTAAAGCAACTACCAAATATTACATACTCTAGTGTTCCTTTTTGCAATACAGTATTTGTCTCCTAAAAGTAGCTTAGAAAACAATATGCTCCACAGGCCAAATTCCAAATTGTTCTACTCTATTAAACTACAGTAACTTCATTGTAGTCAAATGTATTGTACTAGTATAATCCAGATACACTGTTATACCCGTGAGCAGTTGATATTGCATCACTATATAAAATATTGAGGCATGAGACAGTATCAAGACACACAAATGACAACATTATGTTGGTACACTGTATTTACTTAAGTGTTTTCTGTAGCTCAATTCAGTGTTTCTACTTTTACCGCTCTCTGAGAATGGGGGAATATTTCCCGATTGGGATAAATTTCTCTGTGCAGTAGGGTTCAGTATAGGGATTTAAAAATAAATGTTACTTCTTCTGTAGTACCTGATATTGGCTATTGCTAGGAGCAGAATAATGGATTAGATGGACTAATGGTCTGATTTCCATGTTCCTGTCATGTGTTAATGCCACTGATGTTCAAATTATATAGGGTTTGTGTGCTACACAGTTTTTATTCTTTGTCTAGATAGAAGATACCTTTTGAACTAATTTGTTTAGATCCTTCCAGTAAATGTTTCCTTTCCATTATCATTTTCTCTAGGATGACAGTGATGGGATTCCATGGTCAGAGGAGAGAGTGGTACGAAAGGTGCTTTACTTATCTCTAAAGGAGTTCAAAAATGCACAGAAGAGGCAACATGGTGACGGCATTAATGGGAGTCTGAAGACTGTGAATGGTAAGTCTCTTCTCTGGTTCAACTGGAAGAGTTCTGTCATTTTAAGTGTAATGCTAGTTTTAAGAAGCAAGACGACAATACGCAGGTTGGCAAACACATTGTCCTTTTGATCGGCACAATTTAGGAGAACTTGGATATTGAATGCTTAAGGGGGTCACTTTACCTGTACTGACTCATTTGTCCCCAACAAACTGTGTAGACCTGGGGCGGGATACTGAGGCCATGTCTACACTAAAAGCTTTGGTCGACACAAGTTATGTCAGTGTACAGCTGCCGGAGTTAGCGTATTTCTCATGTGCATACTTGCTTGACCACTTGTGTCAGTGCTGCACGTACTCACAGGAATGCTTGTGTCAATGCAAAGTGTGGTGCACCATGGATAGGTAACCCATTGGGCCATGTGCCACCATCCAGCACAATGCCTTTTGGGAAATGTTCACAAATTGTTGTGGGGCAGAAATGAGTCACACAGGGATCGTTCTGGGCTAGGGATCAAGTTCCCATCATGCACCTTTCTCCACCCAATAATGGAGGCAAGTGGGCAGAAGCGGGGGCAGGGGGAGGTGAAAATAGAGAAGTGTTGCTGAGGTTGGAAAGAGTTTTTTTAATTTTCATCTTTGTCATTAAGCCCTTTGGCCAATGAAGGAATGGTTTCACAGTCTCTCAGTACTTTTGCTCTCTCTTTTTGAGTAAGAAAGATGTGATACTTTCAAAGGAGAGTATAAAATGTGGCATTTCTGGGCTCATTCAGTGATACAGAACCCTTCCTTAAATAGGCTTTATCATGCTGGGTTGAAAATGGAAAATGACTGACAGTGTTCAAGTCTCTGGGCAAGTTTGTGTTTCTCTCTTCACTGACAAAAGCTGATAGGTTTCTTTTAGAGGCTTAGTGCAGATGCTTGTCAGCATATGAATAACTGTACATGCACTAGTACATTAAAGCAACAGCTGGGTGCTTGCTTGGTGGATTATTCATATTTGTAGGCAGCTTCCATTTTTGACATGGTGAGTCAAATTTCACTGGGGTCTCTGAGAAGCTGACTTATTCCCGGGGAGGCAGACACTAGTGGAATACCTAGATAGGGGTTCTCACACTGTGGGTTGGGACCCCTCAGGGGGTCGCAAGGTTATTATATGGGGGATTGTGAGCTGTCAGCCTCCTCTCGAAACTCCACTTTGCATCCAGCGTTTATAATGGTGTTAAATATATAAAAAAGTGTTTTTAATTTATAAGGGGGAGTTGCACTCAGAGGCTTGCTATGTGAAAGGGGTCACCAGTACAGAAGTTTGAGAACCACTGGCCTAGATGGATGGATGAATAGATACACACTGTGTATGTGTAAGTTATTGCATCAGATAAACAACTATAGCCGCTTCAGTGTGATTAAGGAATACCCTCTGACTTCTGAAGTCAGTAATAATATCAAATACTAATCTGAAGGGAAGGGAATCTCCAGCACTTCTGTTGCATTCATCATCTGTAAAGCATGATTGTTTTTTTTTTAAGTTTCTTATTCCATTGTGGGGGTTTTCTTTAGTCAAAGCAAAAAAATCTATAGGCGTGAAGCACAGTAATTGTGTGTTAGAAAGCTTTGATGGTGTGCCAGGTTACAGGATGGCTGAGGGTTTTATGGTGTCTAGTTTCTCCAAAGGCAGCCTAGATGAAAACTGAGTTGGCTGGGAATGCTCTTTCAGTGCAGGTACCAGACACGGAGTATGCCATAGTCTTCTCTGGCAATGGCATGGCCTATGTCTTCAGAATATGCCTCACTAATTTGGTATTTTATAATACAATCTCCCCCTCCACACACACGGATGACTAAGGATATGTCTTCACTGCAGCTGGAGTGGCAATTTCTAGCTCAGATAGATGTATGCACCCTAGCTTTGATTGAGGTAGCATGCTAAAAAGAGCAGTGAAGCTACACTAGTGCAGGTGGTAGCGGGAGCTAGCCACACAAGTATGTACCTAGGGTCTTGGACAGCATTGTACTTTGGTGGCTTGCCTATGCTGCCATTCATGCCATTGTGGCTACGCTTCTATTTTTAGTGTTCTAGTTCGATCAAAGCTAGTGGATGTTCATCTGCTGTAGCTGGAAATTGAAACTTCAGCTGAAGTATAGATATGCCCTACTTTTTTTCTGAGCCAGAAGGGCTTCCTTTCTAATTCCCTTCTGTTAAGGAAATGTTTCACTAGGTGTCCAGCTGCAGAGCTGTTGCAGTTAAGGAAGACTACGGTCCTTCACTGGATCTGTTTCACCACCACCACCATTTAAAAGAAGGGTGAGGTTTTGTGAAAGGGAGAAATGGTCTGATATGGAGGAAAAGATATTTAAGAAATATATTCATGACACCATTTTTAAAAAAATATGGCCACATACATTAATTTAAATTTAAAACTCTTACGATGTGGGGAATAAGGAGATGCAGATCATACTTAATTTTCACCAGGTTACTATGCAATGGTGAGAATGTTGTTGTGACTGTGTTGGAGAGAAATGTTGTGATAGGGATAAACCTTAGAATCCCTTTGAGAGTTGATTGGAGTTGTTCAAGAGTTGTGTGGCATAGGTCCTATATGGGAGAGAATTTGGTGTTGCTTCTTTTTAGATGCATGAGACAGAATTTTCAATCTTGGGGACCATAAGTCAGGGACCTAAATGAGGTCCTGACTTTACAGAGGTGTTGAACACTATCTACTCCCGATGACTTCAATGGGACTCTGTCTTCAATGGGAGCTACATGTGCTCAGCATTTATAGAAAGGAGGCCCCTTATTAAGTGCCTGAATGTTGTTTTATGTACTTAAATTCGCGAGAGAGACAGCCTTGGCTCCAGCACTATAAAATCATGGTATTGCTCTTACCATGTGTTGCAGGCAGTGGAGAGCATCCTCCAGCAAACTGCAAAAGTCAGGTATCTGGAAGCAGAAAGCAGACTCTGATACCATGAGATCAAGCTCTATGCTCATTATAGAGCAACAGATTGTCATCAAGCACTTCTGGGTATTCAGAATTCCATCGCGGGTAGATGAGAGGACCCCAAGTTAGATTATCATAGCAGTGGTGCCAATGTCCAGATTGCCAGGAGATTTCCCACCATCTCCCCTTCTTTTTAGAAATATGTTGGGCATGCAACCTATAGTGTATTTTTATCCCTAGTAAGTTCTGTGTGATGGAAGAAGAGGCAAAGGAAACATTCAATAACCTCATGCAGCCACTGTTTCTAAAACTTTTGTTTATGGATTACAAATCGTTAATCACAAACAAGCCCTCAAAAAGAATTAAAACCAGTGTGAGCTGTAGTATACGTACGGTTTTGGCAGCTGGAACCATTTACATCACCATTTTAGGTGCCTGTGTGAAAAGCAGATCCAGTAGAAATGGACCCATCTATGGGAGCCTATATCTGCAGTAGGGCTTGTATTGGCTCTACCTAGAGGAGACTGATTGATAGTTAACTTGGCTGTGTGTGTATAATACAAGACTCTTAAATGAAAACATTGATGTAATTATTTTTGTTTAAAATAGTCTTTAAAATACTGAAAGCTCAATTGTATTAACACCCCTACCTTGTAAAGCCCTGTATCACTGGTAAAGAAATCACAGTGGATAGTTATTTCTAAAACAAACCTTGCTTTTTCAGTTTGTTGCAGAATAGTGTTTGTCTGGTCCTGGTTAGTGTTCAGTAGTTTGCTTAAAGACTGCCTTCCTCATCATACCTTTTTCTTTAGCTCATTTTTTGTCCCTTTAGTAATTAGTTAAAAAAAAATTATTTTGTACACTTAGCGTTTGTCTTTGTGCCCTTCTTGCAACACTCCCCTCCCCCAATACTTAACCAGTGCGCTTTTTAGAGGGAAGGATATAGGAAGCTTATGAAACGTACTATATCAGTATGTTTATGATGACTCTAAATATTCAGAGTATAGAATGACCCACTATCCTTTTTGGTACAATACGCCTTTTGTTCACTAGGTTCTCTTCCAACATGTGGGAACAAAAAATCAGACTAGGATGTTTCTATAAGTTGTCAGGAAACCCTTTGTAGAACTAAATGGGATACTTTTATCTTAGATTATAGTAACGATTTTGCACACTGGAAAACGCAAAGGGGACTTGTACTGTGATTTTGATTATTATTGCCTGTAATTTGAATTAAAATGTTAATAAGAGACTGGTGTGTTTGGGATTGAGATACCAGTTTTTAGTAGTCCTCTTACAAGAGGAAAACTAGTTCTCATTGAAATAGTTTTCTTACGTAGTTTTAAATGTGAAATATGGCTGTACAAGAAAAAAAATTAATTATTGCTTGCATTGTGTTTACATGAGTGAATTCAGAGCCCTTAAAAGAGTAGCTCATAAACCAAACTTTTATGACCTTTTACAATCCTATTTTTAGATCTTTTGTTTATGGTAGCATTACCTTCAAAAACAATAAAAGTGCAAAGAATTTTTTTTCTGGTAAGATGATCAGTAATAGTATACTATAAAGATGGTGAGGTAGTCATTTTGCAGACAGCAGAAATACTCCAATGTTCATAAAATTTGTCAGTAACCTTAGGTTTGTCCCATAAAGCTGATGAATGAAATAGACTCCAAATATGCTAGCTCAATATATTCTCCCAAACTTGTGTATAAACATGACCTAGTTGATGAATTTGTAAGCATGAGGATGAGTTCTGGTTGGTGTTGGGCCTGGAGATGCAAAACCTTCATGTATTTTTTTTCTCTTTAAATCTTCAGTCTGCTTCTTGGTTTACTGAGTGTAGTATGCCTGCTGTTCTGGTGGAATATTCATTTTTCTCCCCTTTACATATGTGGCTGTTAGATGAGCTCTGCTCCAAAGAGCTTACTTTTTGTGCATGTGTGTATTTGTACGGCACCTAACACAAAGAGGTCGTGGTCCAGACTGGTTCCTAGGTGCTACAGTAATACAAATAGTAACAATCAATATTTAAATTTTAAATAAAAATACAACATAATACAGCACACTTAAGGACCATAAGGCCATTGCGGAGAAACTAAATGAATTCTTCGCGTCAGTCTTCACGGTTGAGGATGTGAGGGAGATTCCCAAACGAGAGCCATTCTTTTTAGGTGACAAATCTGAGGAACTGTCCCAGATAGAAGTGTCATTAGAGGAGCTTTTGGAACAAATTGATAAACTAAACAGTAATAAGTCACCAGGACCAGATGGTATTCACCCAAGAGTTCTGAAGGAACTCTAATGTGAAATTGCAGGACTAACTATAGTCTGTAACCTATCATTTAAATCAGCTTATGTACCAAATGACTGGAGGATAGCTAATGTGACGCCAATTTTAAAAAAGGGCTCCAGCTGTAACCCCGGCAATTACAGGCCATTAAGCCCAACTTTAGTACAAGGCAAGCTGGTTGAGCCTATGGGAAAGAACAAAATTGTCAGACACATAGATGAAAATAATTTTGTTGGGGAATAGTCAACATGGTTTTTGTAAAGGGAAATCATGCCTCACCAATCTACTAGAATTCTTTGAGGGGATCAACAAGCATGTGGACAAGGGGGATCCAGTGGATGTAGTGTATTTAGATTTTTCAGAAAGCCTTTAACGAAGTCCCTCACCAAAGGCTCTTAAGCAAAGTAAGCAACCATGGGATAAGAGGAAAGGTTCTCTCATGGATTGGTAACTGGTTAATAGATAGGAAATAAAGTGTAGGAATAAAGCGTCGGTTTCCAGAATAGAGAGAGGTGTCCCCCAGGGGTCTGTACTGGGTTCAGTCCTATTTAACATATTCATAAATGATCTGGAAAAAGGGGTAAACAGTGAAGTGGCAAAATTTGCAGATGATACAAAACTACTCAAGATAGTTAAGTCCCAGGCAGACTGCAAAGAACCACAGAAGGCTCTCTCAGAACTGGGTGACTGGGCAACAAAATGGCAGATGAAATTCAGTGTTGATAAATGCGAAGTAATGCACACTGGAAAACATAATCCCAACTATACATATAAAATCATGGGGTCTAAATTAGTTCTTACCGCTCAAGAAAAGATCTTGGAGTCATTGAGTCCGATAGTTCTCTGAAAACATCCACTCAATGTGCAGCGGCAGTCAAAGTGAACAGAATGTTGGGAATCATTAAGAAAGGGATAGATAATAAGACAGAAAATATCATATTGCCTCTATATAAATCCATCTAAAAAAGATATATTGGAGTTGGAAAAGGTTCAGAAAAGTGCAACAAAAATTTTTAGGGGGTATGGAATGGCTGCTGTATGAAGAGAGATTGATAAGACTGGGACTTTTCAGATTGGAAAAAGAGATGACTTAAGGGGGAATATGATAGAGGTCTATAAAATTATGACTGGTGTGGAGAAAGTAAATAAGGAAGTATTATTTACTCTTTCTCATAACACAAAAACTAGGGGACATCAAATGAAATTAATAGTCAGCAGGTTTAAAACAAACAAGATGAAGTATTTTTTCACACAACGCAGTCAACCTGTGGAACTCTTTGCCAGAGGATGTTGTGAAGGCCAAGACTATAACAGGGTTCAACAAAGAACTAGAGAAAATCATGAGGAATAGATCCATCAATGGCTATTAGCAAGAATGGGCAGGGATGGTGTCCCTAGCCTCTGTTTGCCAGAAGCTGGGAATGGGCTACAGGGGATGGATCCATTTGATGATTACTTGTTCAGTTCATTCCCTCTGAGGCACCTGGCATTAGCCACTGTCAGAAGACAGGATACTGGGCTAGATGGACCTTTGGTCTGATCCAGTATGGCCATTCTTATAATTAATGCCCAAACCCAACTAAAGCACATTGGTACAATTCAATATAACTCACTATCAGCCAACAAGACAATGAAGTATATCAGTGTAGAACAGTGGTCCTCAACCTTTTTGTGGCCAGTAGCACATTCATGTTTTCAGAAGAGTGTGGCGGCCACCAACAATTTTTCAAGGCTTATTTTGTATTTGTACATAATACGAAAAACGTCATATTTAATATAACATAATATATGAATCCAGAGAGAAGAGAGAAGCTGCGAGGACAGAGAACACCGGTGCCCGCAGCCTGCAGCCCCGGAATTCTCTGTCCCCGGCAGGTGCAGGCCCACAGTTTGTCTCCCCTGCTGGGCACTAGGCGGGCCCATGCCTGCTGGGAACAGAGAACACCGTGCTCGCAGCCTGAGTTCTCTGTCCCCGTCAGGTGCAGGGCCGCGGCTTCTCTCCCCTCCTGGGCGCTAGGCGGGTGCACATAAATGCCCAGGCGGACGCCATGGTGCCCGCGGGCACCATGTTGGGGACCACTGGTCTAGAATATTATTATGCATTTTCTGCCTCCATATCTGTCTAACTGCCAGGTCCAAAATCCAGGATACACAAATAGTTTAGAGTTGCAAATAATTTGGGATGCATTTATTTCTGACATATCTTTTACGTAGAATCTGCGTGTACAACCTCTGCAAACACAACAAAGGTATTATGATAAAGGTGAAGCAGAATCATACTCTGTATATATTAGGAGTCTTTGGGGGCAGTCTCTTAAGACAAAATGCTGCCCAATAAGGGTGACCTCTTTTACTGGTTTCTAAATTAACTATGCATGTTCAAAGAGAGAATATCTACTAAGGCTGTCAAATGATTTAAAAAATTAATTGCGCTGTTAAACAATAATAGAATACCATTTATTAACATATTTTTGGATGTTTTCTACATTTTTCAAATATATTGATTTCAGTTACAACGCAGAATGCAAAATGTACAGTGCTCACTTTATATTTTTATTACAAATATTTGCACTGTAAAAAACAAGATAGTATTTTCAGTTCACCTAATACAATTACTGTAGTACAATCTCTTTATTGTGAAAGTTGAACTTACAAATGTAGATTTATGTACAAAAAAACCCCTGCATTCAAAAATAAAACAATGTAAAACTTTAGAACCTACAAGTCCACTCACTCCTACTTTGTGTTCAGCCAATGCTTAAAGAAACCAGTTTGTTTACATTTACAGGAGATAATGATGGTAGCTTCTTATTTAGTGTCACCTGAAAGTGAGAACAGGTTTCCACATGGCACTGTTGTAGCCAGCATCGCAAGATATTTATATGTCAGGTGAGATAAAGATTCATATGTCCTTTCATGCTTCAATCACCAGTCCAGAGGATGTGCTGATAATGGGTTCTGCTCGATAACGATCCAAAGTAGTGTGGCCTGATGCAGGCTCATTTTCATCATCTGAGTCAGATGCCATCAGCAGAAGGTTGATTTTCTTTTTTTGGTGGTTTGGGTTCTGTACTTTCCACACCGGAGTGTTGCTCTTTTAAGACTTCTGAAAGCATCCTCCACACCTTGTTCCTCTCAGATTTTGGAAGGTGCTTCAGATTCTTAAAACTTGGGTCAAGTGCTGTAGCTATCTTTAGAAATCTCACATTGGCACCGTCTTTGTGTTTTGTCAAATCTGCAGTGAAAGTGTTCTTAAAACGAGCAACATGTGCTGGGTCATCATCCGAGATTGCTATAACATGAAATATATGGCAGAATTTGGGTAAAACCAAGCAGGAGACATACAGTTCTCCCCCCAAAGAGTTCAGTCACAAATTTAATTAACACATTTTTTTAATGAGTGTCATCAGCATGGAAGTGTCCTCTGGAATGGTGGCCGAAGCATGAAGGAGCATACAAATGTTTAGCATATCTGGCACGTAAATACCTTGCAATTCTGGCTATAAAAGTGCCATGCAAATACCTGTACTCATGTTCAGGTGAAATTGTAAGTAAGAAGAGGGCAGCATTATCTCCGGTAAATGTAAACAAACTTGTTTGTCTTAGCAATTGGCTGAACAAGAAGTAGGACTGAGTGGACTCCTAGGCTCTAATGTTTTACATTGTTTGTTTTGTTTTTGAGTGCAGTTATGTAATGGAAAAACCCCTCTACATTTGTAAGTTGCACTTCCAGGACACAGAGATTGCACTACAATGCTTGTTCAGCAGATCTGGCCTGTAAATACTTTGCAAAGCCGGATACAAAAGTGCCATGCAAATGCCTGTTCTCACTTTCAGGTGAATTCATTACAGTAACAGTATTTCAAAATCCTAATCTAATAAATAATAGTTACAGTGCAGTTCTATTCTCATTTTTGTCACACTGATTTTAATATCACACCTTTTCAGTTTAAAGATGCAATTATTTTTCTAACTGCCAAGCTCTGTACATTAAGACTGTACATCTCTGAGAATCAAGATGGGTTTTTTCTACTTTATCCATCATCACCGGATTTATAAAGATCCTACAGGCCGAACTATGCCCTCAGTAACACCTGCACAATGCCACTGTGTTCAAATGATGCCTTCTTTGCAACTTCAATTTTATGAGGAACTTTTTTTAAAAGACCACCACTCCCCCAATCCCCCAGTTCATTCTCCCCCCTCCCCGGCAAAAGATATAGAAAACACTGTGACTCATTACTATGTTGCATCTCTTTCTAACTATGAAACATTATACCTACCTTTTGTCATAGGTTTATTCCCCACTTTGAACTTTAGCGTTCACAAGATGGGGACCTGCATGGACTCCTCTAAACTAAAATCCTAGTTTAGATCTGGTTCTCGCTGCCACCAGTCAAGTTTTAAGTGTCCGACACACTCCCTGTTCCCCCAAAACTTTCCCTGGGGAACACAGATTCAAACCTGAATCTCAACACAAAGGGAAACAAACCATTTCCCTCCTCCCCTCTCCTAGTGCTTAGGAGAGATACCTGATTCAAACTCCTTGAATCAACCAAAGAGGGATTCACTTTTCCCCCTCCACTTCCCCTGAAAATCCAAACAAGGGAAGAAATCAATCAAGTTCTAAAAAGAAAAGATTTTATTAAAGAAAGGAAAAAAAAGTACACTCTCTCTGTATTACCAGGATGCAAAAATACAGGGTCTAACTTATAAAAACTGGAGAGACTTCCCCCTCCCTCCTCCTCAGAATAATCAGTAACAGCAACAGAAATAAAGAATTCTTCCAGCAAACACACAATTGCAAATATAGAAAGCAACTCAAAAGACTAATCCGCCTTTTTAACTAATACTCACTATACTGGATAGTAGGAAATACTCCAGGAGAACTTGGAGACATGTCTGGCCTCTCTTAGATCCAAAGAGAGCACACAGAGCAAACAAGGAACACAGACAAAGCCTTCCCTCCACAGGGATTTGAAATTATCCTGTCCCTTGATTGGTCCTCTGGTCAGGTGTTCATCAGGTTACTGAGCTTGTTAACCCTTTACAGGTAAAAGAGACTTTAACCCTTAACTATCTGTTTATGACACCTTTGAAAATAGCTGCTATTGTACCTCTGTGTGTTTATAGTCAGTGACTCTAAAAATATCACTTTGCTACAATTATCCACTGCCAACTATGGATGATGGAGGATGGGGAAGATGATATATAAATTGTAAAGTTCTAAGATCTTGAAGTAAATCGTAACCAGAAACAATCAGTGCCGTTCACTGAATATAGATACCACTTCCTTTCTTTATTAACTCTATTAATATGAAATGTAAAACATATTTTGATAACGTTTTTCTTATGTATCAAGCACATTTAAGGTAGTTTTATTTAACCATTTTAAAATGCTGGTTTGTGCATTGTTAATTGAATTTTAAGTTTCATTCAAATAAAGCTTGACAAATCTCAAGTAAAAAATTAATCATTTAGTAACATAAGAAATGCATCATTAATCATTTTCTAACATAGTAAAAATTAAGAAACTGTTAAATGTAAATTAAGCTACATAATTGCTAAAATAAATGTCTGTAGATATAGGGTATCCTCCTGGTTAGTGTGTGTGTGTGGGGGGGAAAGCACCAAATTTAGCATAAAGGTGATCTCTAGGTACAAATCAACATGTTTTAATGATTATCAATCGAGATTCAACCTTTCTTTAGGAAAATAACTGGAAAGTACAAATGCAAAACAAAATTAAAATGGATGATTTAAATCAAGGTTTCCTGCTTGTTGGTTTAAATCCAAGCAATTTAAACCACTGGGTTTAATCGTGATTTAAATCAATCAATCCACTATTGCCCACAACAGAAAACAAAAGTGCATTCCAGATCCAGGGTAATATCTGCTTCAGTTTACTGCCTTAACATTTTTGTTGGATGCTGTCAGCAGCACAGGCCGCTGTAGTCTAGGGAAGAGCAAATTATATTCTGTTCTGCCTCCTGTAGCAATAAAATTGCCAGCTAAATTCAGACTGTGGAGTCTTTTTATAGCTGATGTATGCAGCAGAAATAACACAGCTTACATTTTCAGCTACGTGATAGAGCTTGGAGTACTGTCAAATCTTATTCTCCATCAATTTCTGTATTTTATGTGCTTGTTTTAGAAATCAAAACAAGATATCACTTCTGTAGATTTGCTTTTTCTGACTACCAGCATGCTGTCCATTCATTTCTGTATCTGAATATGCACAGATTTAGCATACTTTGAATTAATCCTACAAAGAGGTTTGAGAACATATATATAATTGCTAGATAATCTGACTAGTTACTCTTCCTGTTATAAAACCTAACACCTGGATCTGAAAAACACTCGTTCCTTTGGCAGGCAGATAGGTCTGTTTTATACAGATTGTAGGTGACCGGATTTCCTCAGGATATTGAAAATCAGAAAGATCTGCTTAGAGCATCAATCTTCAAACTATGAGAACTATGGAATGCTTTCTGGTGAAGTGTAGAGAACTGGCTGGTCCCATGGTGCTGGCTGCTTTTCCTGATTCCCAGATGCTAAATTACATTAAAAGAAGCCAAAATTACAACAGTTGCTACAGGGATGTTATGGGATTGCAAATGGGAGAGGAGGTGGTCCACAACAAAATGTATCTAGTAAGCGGCAGTTCACTCTATGAAAAAGGTTTGAAGACCCCTATTTTAGTGTATGCAGGGCCAGTCCACAACATTTTGGCATCTGAGGCAGGGAACTCAAATGACACTCCCATTCCCCCTCACTTGGGCCAAAACTTTGAAAGGTCTCAATTCTGCCTTCTTCCTGTTCTACTCCTCTCATAGTGCTGCTCTGCTACCTACCCCAATAAAGGAGAACTAACAACTTAAATGCCTTGTTAAAAAATTTTAAGTAACACTTACATTTGCTATTCAGGCGTTTGAAAGTTAACTTTTTCTGTCTGCATAGTAAACACTGGCATTTTTATCTGTTTGAATAATCAAAGTGGTGCTTTCTGTGGCTTCCTGGTTGCAAAGATTTGAACTGCTTCTTGAAGATCCACAGTCTGGGCCAACTCATGCTCTATTGAGATGGTTGCAAGGCCGACCAGTATCTCCTGTGTTATTGTGGAGCGTAGATGTGTTTTTATTAACTTCAGCTTGGAGAAGCTGCGTTCTCCACTGGCAACTGTTACAGGAAGTGTTAGAAGTATGCGCAGAGCAACAAAAGCATTTGGAAAGAGGGTGGTCATCTTATTTGTGCACATATATTCCAGAACAGCACTTGGAGTTGATCCTGCTGAAATGCATCTTGAAAGGGCTTTCAGTTCATCACCTAAATCACTCGTATCAATATTGCGCGTGTCATCATGTGTCAACACTGTCTGTCTCTAGTGCCCTCCATTGCTGGTGTAGGTCTTCTTCAGGTATAGTGAGGAGTTTTGTAATATCATACAACATCCCAGATATACTGCTGTGTTCCTTGAGCTGCATGAAACATTCTTCAACTGACTGTATTGCACAATCTAGCACCTGGTTAAAGAATTCAACTTTGAATTGTTGTTTTGGAGTCTCTTATGGGATTATCCCGTGCCTCGTAATCAAAATGTCATCGTCTTCGGTGACTTTTGTATTCTTGAATGGATGGGGAAGTAGCTTCAGTGTGATGTTCCTCTGCCAACTTCTGTGCACTCTTCAGAACGTTTGAAATCCCTCATCTGACCGGTAAGACTGTAGTACTGACTTGCTTTGTCAGTTGTTTCATTTGCTCCAGATATATCAAGGTCAACACCTTGGAGTCTCTTTTTTAACATTTTATTTCAAACTGTGTGCCATGCAGAACAGACACAACACACACAGAACAGAAGTGTGATGTATGTTCTGATTCTTCCCTCTGCCACTGTTCTCTCAGGAACAATTTCTGTCTTCACAAGCATTATCCATCCTCCTGGCAATCTATATGGCATCATCTCTCTTCCCAATTTGGCATTTAATAGGCTTTATCACTCCCACTTCCCTCCCCCTCAACTTGTGGCAGTAGTGGTTGTCAGAGTGAGTGTGTTGATGTTTTTTCAAAATTTGCCTGCCAGAGAAGAGAAGAATAAAGAAAAGAAAAATAAATAAAAATTCAATTCAGCAGCAGCTGATGCTGCATCATGCAACCCAAACCAATGAATGAATGAATGATGGGAAATGAAAAAAAAAAAAGCAAAAGGTTTAACTCTATCCATGTTTGTCCTCTCCTGTTCTGTTCTCTCATGTTTCTTTCCTCTGTCCTCCTCACCTCTCATGTCAGCCCTCCATCTCCTGTATCTTCCAGCTTTTTGTCATTTTTTCTCCTATACCATCATGTCATTTATCATCAATGTCAAAATCATCTGTAATCTCAATCTCACCTTCACCATTGCAGGGACACTCTCACTCTTGGTATTCACTCACTTTTAAAAAGAAATTTGTTCAAAAATTTGTGATGCAGGTGTGTTCCAGTAGTAATAGAATAGAATATGTGCTAGAAAGCTGAGATCTGATCTTGCTCTTCTTGACTTCTTCACTGTTGGATCTGATTTCATCATTTTTGACTTGTTTTTTTGATTTTTTTTTTGTGGTAGTTTTGTTTTGTGTAGTTTTTCCAGATGCTTGGTGCTCCTTCAGCTTGTCTCCTGGATCAGCTCCTCAGTTTTCAGCTTTCCTCAGTTTTATTTTTTTCCATTGTTTGCTTTGAGGTTTTGGTAGCAGCAGCTGATGTGATTAGCTAGGTTTTGGGTTGAGCATTTTTCTTTTAAGCACAAAGAGAGCATTTTGAGAGTTTTTTCAGTCAGACTGGATCTGCTGATGCTTTGTTCTTTTCTCTCTTCTCTCTCTTTTTCCTCCTCTCTCTCTGATCATGCTCTTTCTTCTTCTGGTCTGCCTGATTTTCTAACTAGATTTTTTCATGGCCTGCAGATTTTCCAATTTTTCCAGTCCTGTTTTTTTGGTAGATTGTTTCACAGTAGACAGTACTGGACTGGAACACTGGAAGACAACAGTATGCAGCTCCCAATTTATGCTCATTTTTGGTTTTTGCTTGGGATTTGTCTGGTGTAATATGTGTTTTGTTGTTTTTTATTTTTGGGGGATTTGGATTTTTTTGTTCACTTTTTCATTTTCTTTGTCATTTTTTAGTGCTATGGCCAAGGCAGTCCTCAGAGAAGTCCCTCAGTCCCCTGCTCCAGAGTGGCTCCAAGCAGCTGATCATCTAGACTTGGACTCAGCCTAAACTCAGCAGCAGCTGTTTTTGGCCTCTGCCATACTGCTGATCTCTACTTTTCTTTGGGAATGAGCATGGTTACAATGAGGAGGATGAGATGGAGATATGGAGCTCAGGCACACACTCACTCACTGACTAACTGGAAGATCTCACATCTCCACTCACCACTCACATTCTCACTGGGTGGGGACACTGTGTTCACATTGGTCTTGGTGTCTGGACACACACCTGAGTGTCTGGCCCTGGATGTGGGATGGAAGGAAATGATGATGGTATGGTGTGATGGAAGTGTGTGGTGATGGAAAAATGTGTGGTAAAAAAATTGTCAAAAAAAAATGTTAAATAAAATTTTTTTAAAAAAAAAAAATTGGGGGATGATAAATTGAATGTCTGAATTACTGATTTGAATATTTGATTATAAAATCTTTATTAAGATGAATTATAATTAATATTAATGAAATCTTATAATTGATGATAAATTGAGCTTAATTCGAAATTTTTTATTTAATCATAGTATTTTAATTTAATAATTTATTAAAAAATTATAACTTTTATTATTTTAATTAATTAATTAAATTTTTATTAATTTAAATAAATTTGTAAAATATTTTTTATTGTTTATATTTATTTGTTTATATGTATTATGTATTTTTTGTATTCTTTGTTATCTTAAAATTTATTTGTTTAATTTTTGTATTTTTGTAAAAAATTTAATTCACTTGTAATTTTGTTTATTTATCAATTTTATACTTTCTTGTTTTAATTTTTCATTTTATAAAATAATGTAAAACTTAGAAAAAAAACAAAACAAAACAAACTACAAAAAAATGCAATAAATAAAAACCTACAAAACTGCAAACTAATTTGTTCAAAGTCAGCTCTTCGCTATTTGTTTACAGTTTGTTGCCATTTATTTTAGATATTATGTACTTAGTGTGATGGTAGATGCAAAGATGAAAGGCATTTGCATCATTTTTTGTAGCCAGGATTACATCCAGAATCTGAGATTTTTATTTGGATTCTGCTGCCCTTCTTCCACCATTTCACACATTTCCACAGGGCATACAGGCATAACATTCGTTAAAAAAAAAAAATGCATTAATTAAATTTGTGACTGAACTCTTTGGGGGAGAATTGTACATCCCCTGTTCTGTTTTACTCGCATTCTGCCATATATTTCATGTTATGGCAGTCTCGGATGATGACCCAGCATATGTTGTTCATTTTAAGAACACTTTCACTGCAGATTTGACAAAACACAATGAACGTACCAATGTGAGATTTCTAAAGATAGTTACAGCACTCGACCCAAGATTTAAGAATCTGAAGTGCCTTCCAAAATCTGAGAGAGACGAGGTGTGGAGCATGCTTTCAGAAGTCTTAGAAGAGAGACATTCCGATACAGAACCCAAACCACAAAAAAAGAAAATCAACCTTCTGCTGGTGGCATCTGACTCAGATGATGAAAATGAACATGCGTTGGTCTGCACAGCTTTGGATGTTTTTCAAGCAGAATCCGTCATCAGCATGGACACATGTCCCCTGGAATGGTCGTTGAAGCATATGAATTTTTAGCATATCTGGTATGCAAATATCTTGCGACACCGGCTACAACAATGCCATCGGAATGCCTGTTCTCACTTTCAGGTGACACTGTAGATAAGAAGCTGGCAGCATCATCTCCCGTAAATGTAAACAAACCTTTTCCTCTAAGCATTGGCTGAACAAGAAGTAGAACTGAATGAAATTGCAAGCTCTAAAATTTTACATTGTTTTATTTTTGGATGCAGTTTTTTGGTAAGTTCAACTTTCATGATAAAGAGATTGCACTACAGTACTTGTATTAGGTGAATTCAAAAATACTGTTTCTTTTGTCTTTTTACAGTGCAAACACTTTTAATCAAAAATAAATATAAAATGAGCACTGTACACTTTGTATTCTGTGTTGTAATTCAAATCAATATATTTGAAAATGTAGAAAACATCCACAAATATTTAAATAAATGGTATTCTCTTGCTTAACAGTGCGATTAATTTTTGTAATCACTTGACAGCCCTAAATTATATACCAAATTTTATGTCAACTTTGTACTCCAATCTTTGCAGGAGTACTGTTGATACCCTATTGGCCATCCAAATGCCTCAGTGGTCTAGTGCCAATGGTCTAACCTGCAGGACACAAAACAAAGGACATAACAGATAAGAGAATAGGATGAAAGATGGGCAGGAAAATAGAGTACATTCTTTTACTAGGGTAAACGCAACAAAACACAAAATAAAATAAACCTAGCAAGTACATACAAATATTTTGAGTCTGATTATACCTGAGCTTGTTTGATACAATTTTAGAAAGTACCTTAAACAGTCTAAAGGAAAATGTATTTTGTGAAACATTTTACACACACACGTGCACTGCTTATGTACATGATTACCTATGATTGAGTTTTTTTATTTTGAAATTGGGTTTCCCCCCCTCTCCCCTTCTCTCTCTCTCTCTGTAGGGCTTTTGCACAATTCTACACTTTATGCAATATTTCCATGTTGTGGAGAAATAAATAAATTTTCAACTTAAAAGGTTCTTAAAATACAGGCTTCTCCCGTTCTCTTCCCCCCCCCTTTCCAATGGAGTATTTTAGAAATGGATGTCCATGTACAAGTGTTAAAATTGTTTGTTGATTGAACAAAATATTCTTGGTCATTAGGTTGTGTTTAATCAGTGCAGATGTCATGTATGCTATAAACCTATGCAAATCCAACACATGTAGTAAGGTGTTTAAAAAAAAACAACGTACCATTTAGTGACAGATGGTTATAGCTGTACAGATGGGCACAGTGAGGATTATTACAAGTTTCCTGACGCAACTACGAACACACTTCATTCCTGACCTTGAAGTTCCCTCTACTACTCGTATTCCCTATTTTTGAGCTTCTCTGAAACCGAGATGATCAATCAACAAAGACTGTGTGATGGTTTTTGTGACATGAACTAGAGCAGGGGTCAGCAACCTTTCAGAAGTGCTGTGCTGAGTCTCTTCATTTATTCACGCTAATTTAAGGTTTTGCGTGCCAGTAATACATTTTAACGTTTTTAGACAGTCTCTTTCTATAAGTCTATAATATATAACTAAACTATTGTATGTATGTAAAGTAAATAAGGTTTTTAAAATGTTTTAAGAAGCTTCATTTAAATTAAAATGCAGAGCCCCCCCAGACCGCTGGCCAAGACCTGGGCAGTGTGATTGCCACTGAAAATCAGCTCGTGCGCAGCCTTCGGCATGCGTGCCATAGGTTGCCTACCCCTGAACTAGAGTCAGAGTAGTACAGTAAATTGATACTGCTAAACTCACTTCAGCGACTAATCCACATTTGAAGCCGGGATTTCTGTTGTGACATGCTGGAGAATTAGTAACACTGAATGGCCGGCTACCTGCTGGAGTAACTGGTTGTGTAAGGAATAATAATTTTCATGTTACTGTTCTACTAAATAATTAATCCAGATTCGGAACTAATTACTCCATTTTTAAAAACTAATCAAAGTAATCATTTTAGACTAACTCATTTTGGCCCTTTGTGATGAGACCTTATTCTCCCAATGCCTGGGAATGAATATTAAAAAGCCAAGTTCTAAATGCTAGAAAATAAACATGGAATAGGACATAGGAAATGTTTAATCTTTGGTGGTATGAACTACACCAATATAATAAACATACATGTAGTTTTGTCTTTATTGTATGGCTAGCTCAGATCCCAGATCAAAGACCAATGGAGTGTCCATTTCAAGGATTTATTGATCAGGCTATCATTTTTGGTATTCTTCATTATCTGGATTTTCCTATTTTTTCTTTTTAAGTGAATTTACCATTTATGAAAGGGATCCAGTTCATAGCAGTGTTGCACTCTAAAGTTTTTCATTTATGCACACAACAGGATACAGAATTGGTGGGGCATTGCAAGATCCAGCACAATGTCTTGTCCATGTGCCCCAGATATGTCTGGAGTGACCAATTTCTATGCCTTGAGAGTAGCTGAATTTCCCTGGTTATCAATTCTTTTGCCTCCATGTCAAAATTGCCATTAAAGGTGTAATCGCAGTTTGGGCTGTGTGATGTTGAGACCTGTCTACTAAGAAGATAATTCATTCCACATAAGTCACCGAATGGACAACATTAATTTCTTTCTTTGCTCAGAATTTCCCATGCTTTGTTCAATATCAGTTTGTGAAAGACTCCACATCTTAAGTAGGGTTTTTTCTTGTGTTCTGTAGTCTGGCTACATGCTAAAGTGGGGAGCTGGAAGGAGCTTGGCAGGAACATTTCTCTTAGAATCCCACAGAGGAAAGAGCTGGCAAAGATGGACCCCGTGCCTCCGAGCTCTGTTATGATTTGGGAAGTCAGGAGCTAAAAGCCAGTCATTCAAGTTCCGGTTTTCTCCCAAAGGATTCGGCCCAATTATCCATTCTAACTTACGCCTTTTCTAATGCTGGGACCACACCACCTATTCTGTTAGTTATTCCCACACCTTTCTTCCATCACTGAGCTTTAGTCACAGCTGGCCTTTTGAATCAGTCTTCTGTCCAGGAGTAACTGCTCCAAATTCATGATTGCTCAGCCCATCTCCTAGGTCCTCTCTGCTCCAAACGTAAGAGCCCTCTATCTGGAGCTTGCTTTGTCTTTGTGTTTTCACTCCAGCCCTTCCGATAGGATATTGCTGGCAGGTGTTACAAAGTGGGCCCATTGAATACCTTCCTTCCTGGTGGGGTGTGGCTTGTGTATCCCATCACATCTGACTTAGTTTCTGTTTTGTTTTGAATCTCTCTCTCTGCCTATTACGCATACAAAAAGCTATATTTTAAAAAAATGTTGCAAAGTCAAGCATTCAGAAGTTGGGAAATGCCAGAATGAAGGTTGTCGATCTGTTCAAACTTAATTTGGCACCGTTATGTGCATGCTAATGAAAGTCTTTAATTACATGTAAAAGCAGCAAAGAATCCTGTGGCACCTTATAGACTAACAGATGTTTTGCAGCATGAGCTTTCGTGGGTGAATGCCCACTTCGTCGGATGCAAGAGTGGAAATTTCCAGGGGCAGGTAAATATAAGCAAGCAAGAAGCAAGCTAGAGATAACGAGGTTAGATCAATCAGGGAGGATGAGGCCCTGTTCTAGCAGTTGAGGTGTGAAAACCAAGGGAGGAGAAACTGGTTCTGTAGTTGGCAAGCCATTCACAGTCTTTGTTTAATCCTAAACTGATGGTGTCAAATTTGCAAATGAACTGAAGCTCAGCAGTTTCTCTTAGAAGTCTGGTCCTAAAGTTTTTTTGGTGGAGGATGGCCATCTTAAGATCTGCTATTGTGTGGCCAGGGAGGTTGAAGTGTTCTCCTACAGGTTTTTGTATATTGCCATTCCTAATATCTGATTTGTGTCCATTTATCCTTTTCCTTAGAGACTGTCCAGTTTGGCCGACGTACATAGCAGAGGGGCATTGCTGGCATATGATGGCATATATTACATTGGTGGATGTGCAGGTGAATGAACCGGTGATGGTGTGGCTGATCTGGTTAGGTCCTGTGATGGTGTTGCTGGTGTAGATATGTGGGCAGAGTTGGCATCGAGGTTTGTTGCATGGATTGGTTCCTGAGCTAGAGTTACTATGGTGCGGTGTGCAGTTACTGGTGAGAATATGCTTCAGGTTGGCAGGTTGTCTGTGGGCGAGGACTGGCCTGCCACCCAAGGCCTGTGAAAGTGTGGGATCATTGTCCAGGATGGGTTGTAGATCCCTGATGATGCGTTGGAGGGGCTTTAGTTGGGGACTGTATGTGATGGCCAGTGGAGTCCTGTTGGTTTCTTTCTTGGGTTTGTCTTGCAGTAGGAGGCTTCTGGGTACACGTCTGGCTCTGTTGATCTGTTTCCTTATTTCCTCGTGCGGGTACTGTAGTTTTGAGAATGCTTGGTGGAGATTTTCTAGGTGTTGGTCTGTGTCTGCGGGGTTAGAGCAGATACGGTTGTACCTCACACACAACTATTTATCCTCACACACAACTATTTCAAATTTGATGACAATATATATCTCCAGATCAGTGGCACCGCTATGGGCACCCACATGGCCCCACAATATGCCAATATTTTTATGGCCGACCTGGAACAACGCTTCCTCAGCTCCCGTCCACTCACACCCCTTCTCTACCTACGCTACATTGATGACATCTTCATCATCTGGACCCATGGGAAGGAGACTCTGGAAAAATTCCACCACGATTTCAACAGCTTCCACCCCTCCATCAACCTCAGCCTGGACCAATCTACACGGGAGGTCCACTTCCTAGACACCACGGTGCTAATAAGTGATGGTCACATTAACACCACCCTATACCGAAAACCTACCGACCGCTATGCCTACCTTCATGCCTCCAGCTTCCATCCCAGACATACCACAAGATCCATTGTCTACAGCCAAGCACTGAGGTACACGAATAAGTGAATGTATTTTCAGAACACTTTTGTGAGATGAGGGGGCTATTTCTATTTTACAGATGAGGAACCAAGGCGCAGAGAAATTATGGTCAAAGTAACTATTAATTGTGGATGCCCAGTTTGAGATTCCGAGGACCTGGTTTTTTCAGAGTACTTATCATTATGTAGCACTTTATATGTTCAAAGCACAGCTCCTATTTCATTTAGTTACAGCTGGAGTGCTGAAGGTTTCAAGTCAGGCACCCAGAAAATGAGGAATACACAAGTAGTGAAAAGTTTTTGGTTTAAGTGACCAGCATCACATAGGAACTCTGTGGAAGAGGCAGGGGTAGAATCCCACTCTTCAGGGCAGCATTCATCTGCTTTATCTATGGGTATGGCTACACTTGCGAGTTGCAGCGCTGGGGGAGGCTTTCCAGTGCTGCAATTAGTAAGTGTCCACATCTGCAGGGCACATCCAGCGCTGCAACTCCCTGGCTGCAGCGCTGGCCGTACACCTGGCTCAGCATGGGGAATAAAGATTGCAGCGCTGGTCATCAAGTGTGGCCACACACCAGCGCTGTTATTGGCCTCCAGGGTATTATCAGATATCCTAGAATGCTTTTATAAATTACTCTTTGTTTTGTTATGCAGCCTCTCTTTGTTTTGTTGTGAACTCGGAGCTCCGTTGATCCCGGAGCTGCTTATCTACAAACACAACTCCTGTTTGCTGTGATCAGTCTGTGAACAATCAAATGAGATAATGAGGCAGGCAGGGAGTGAGTGTTTGCTTGACAGAAACAGGGCAGAGGGGAGAGAGGGAGTTGGCTGGGCTGTGTTTGCAGTTAGTTAAGAGTTAAGGGGATCGGGAACACAACATGTTCTTTTTTTTGGGAGGGGAAGGTAACTGTGGCTGCAAAAAAAAACTCTTCTCGCCCGCTCCCTGTCACACTACGCCCCCCCCACCCCCCCTCTTTTGAAAAGCACGTTTCTGCCACTTGAACGCTGGGATAGCTGCCCATAATGCATCACTCCCAACATCGCTGCAAATGTGGCCACACACCAGCGCTGGTAGCTGTGAGTGTGGCCACACACCAGCGCTGGCCCTGCACAGCTGCACGACCAGCACTGTAACTACCAGCACTGCAGATTTGTAAGTGTAGCCATACCCTATGACACCACTCTTTCTCTTCCTACAATCCCCAGCCTCATTCACCACACATCTTCCAGATTCTGAGGTAGGCGTCTTACAGACATGTCTCCTTCACAATCCTGTTTCATCCCCAGAGCAGGTCCATTCTGTGCACTGAATGAGGCAGGGGTCCTGTGTGGGGAAAAAATAGTATGCGATCATGTAATTGGATTAGATCATAATGCACATTCACAAGGGAGCTGAGTTAAGTTTGCACAGCCAGTCCCAGTCTCTGCTCTTGGCTCCCAGTCTCCATGCCAAATGCCAGTCACTCCTCATTTCCCGAAGGGTTTATGAAAGTGCTGGTAATGTAAATAGCAGCTCTGAGACAGGAAAGGGTCCGTATGTGCACCTTCTTGGATGACCTCCTTATCCAATTATCTTCATAGACCACACTGCCAGTAAAGGTGCTGCAGAACCACGGTATAGTGACAGTCAGTTAATGCCACTGACCCTGCCTTCATACCAAAGATGAACTTCAGCCTCTATAAAGCATAAAGTAAATGGTCCTTCCATCTTTCTGCACTACTCGTTGCACTCAAAGCGAAGTGCCGGTATACTTTGGATGTACACAGAGCTGTTAAAAGTATATAGTTACCACACAGCTCAGTTTAGAAAGACACACACTTTTTTTTGTGCTTTATCATCCAGCATCAAAGGGAAAGAAGTCTTCAAAATCTTCCACTTCCAGGTGGCTAACCTATTGTATCTCAGAAGTGTACAAGTCCAAAAAATATAAATCCAGCCTCCAAAATCAGAGCTCATCCCCTCAGAATTTTGGCAGCTTCTTGAGCGAAAGATTATATGCTTCATACGAGGAAAGTTGTAAAGCAGCCACCTGCTCCTCTGTTTATACCTCTTCTAAATTCTACAAGGTGGACATTGTCGTCATCCTCTGATGTTGCCTTCATTAGATGGGTGCTCCTTGCAGTAGTGTCCCAGTAACTGTCAGGAAAGGATTATCCCCTTTCACGTCTGTAGGTAACTCTCTATAGTTACCCTCCCAAGTGGATATAGCTATGAAAATCGCAATGTCCTGGATCTATAGACTGAATTGCAAGAAAGAATAGGAAAATATATCCATGTGTTTGTTACCTGAAAATTTCCTTTCTAGGAGTAACGAGAGCCACAGATCCTATCCACCCTGAATGAGCAGTTAATGGGGGAAAGATGTGGGATTATTAATTGGCACTCAGTTTGTTATTCGGTGAATTCTTTGCTCTGCAGTAATATTGTTCTGCTTTTCCTTATCAGTATAGAGCAGTTAGATATTTCCTGAATTTTGGAAGGGTCTCAACTGGCAGTTTCTCCAAGAGGGAGCCGCCCTCCCCCACCACTGATTGGTAGGTTTGGTTTGCCTCCAAGGCTACACAGAGCAGAGATCTAATGTTGTGGATCTATGGGAACTTTCAGATTAAAGAACAGTTAAAAATTCCTGTTCCACACAACCCAGACCCGGCAGGAGGGTTATGGAGAGCGTAGGACAGTCTCTCTCTCTCTCTCTCTCTCTCTCTGTTCACAGTTCAGGTGACTGGACCTTGATCCAGAACCATCTGCAGCAGCCTAGCAGTTGTAAGGAAAGTCTTGCACAGCCTTGCTAAAATCTAAGAAGTCTCTACTGTGAGCTTTTGCAAACTGATTTTTTTTTTCTTCCTTTTCTTCAAAGTGATTTGGCCAAATGATTTCCCGTCAGCTTATGGCCATATTATAAATAGTCAAAGTAATTATTACAGTAAGTTTAGAGAAAAGAAATGCTGAAAATACCGAGGTAACGGTATCTGTTTATTTGGGTAAAACTGACAGTTTTTGAGTACAGACGACCCCCCCAACTTACGCAGTTGTTCCGTTCCAGAAAGCCTTGCGTAACTCGAATTTTGCGTAAGTCGGAAACATATACCCGTAGGTTACACAAAAATTTCTGTAACTTTAAAATCCTATTTCTGGCTTACGGAACTTTTTCCGTAAGTACGAATTTGCGTAAGTCGGGTCTTGCATAAGCCGGGGAGTGTCTGTACCACCATGCTGTGTGTCTGTCTCTCTCTCTCTCTCTCTCTCTCTTCTCCCCACTCCCCCAGCACGCTTTCCAGGCATTGGTACCACAATTTGTTCTATTTCTGACTCTACAGTTACTAAAAATAGAATTATACACTATGCTTGGCTAAGAAAATAAGAGCTGGTACATTCCTCCCTTCCTCCAGCACTGCAACAGGTCTGAAAAATCACCGTCCTCTCCTTTTAATTTCAACTCCCTTTTCTCCCTATGCTTTTCTGCCATGGAAATGCAGTTAAAAACAGGATCATGGATTACTGAAATAAAATGTACACGCCCTTAAGGTTGCCTTCCTTGTTGCCATCCCATTCTTTCTCCCACCCCCCTCCATTCCCCAGTTTCTTTTTTATTTATTGTTTCTTCATTTTCAGTCCCTCACTTTATTCAAAATACCTAAATTTTGGCACAGTCAGCTGAGCCATCTCTAACTGCATGAAACTTTATCTTCTTCAGCAGGAATCAGTTGGGGACCAGTCTTCTGGTGGAGACCTTTTTTCACAGCCCTGGTAGAACTCCCCCTGCTGTGTTTGGGTCCCGCACACGTGACCTGTGTTCTCTTAAGCTTGCTTTGGCCTGAGTAGACTACCCCCGTGTCTCTTTTTGGCCTTTTGGGCACATGTCCTGGGCAGAGAGACTGTTCTCCTTTCATGGAAGTGGGACCAGGCCCACAAGACCAGTGCTGACCCCCTAAAGACCCCAGTTGCTTGAGACACTTTCCCAGAACACCAACCTTGTTGGCAGTGTGATTTACCACATACCTCTCCAAGGACATGTGGTAGTGAAATACTTAACACCCCACTTTGCAAAGGTTTCTAACAAAATTAATCTTTACTTTAGCAACAACAAGCAATATGTAATAATAGACGTATACATGTTTCTCTGCCAGTTTCCTCAAGAGAGATGAGAGTTCTTTGGCATCAGGTCAGAGTCTTTTAAGGAGTCCAGGATCCTTCCTATTTCCCTTCGCTCCTGCACCTGGCTTCTCGTCCAGTACATTGAGTCTCTTCTCATTCCTGCAGCCAGCCTTCTACTTTTCTTCCCTCCCATTCTCTTGAAATTGCCTGGTGAGAGATGCTTTTCTTCTTAACCTCCAGTTCCCATTGTCAGCTGACCCTGGTAAGCGTCATCAGGTGACTAAAGTGATCTTTTATTTACTTAAAGAACTAGTTTTCTTGATCTGACCACCTCCTTTGTCTGAGGGGCTTCCATTTAAATAGATGACGACCAGGGTTTAAAATATAACCTTCCATTGCTAACCCTGTGTCACCACCTTGTGGAATTTCAGTCCAACATGGAGGTAAAAATATAAGAGGAAGCAAGCAAGCCCCTCATTTAAAATGGAGTTTGTAGTCAGCCACAGATACAGAGTCCCCACTGCCAAACAGTCTGAGTTGAACAGAGACCGATTCCCCAAATCGTCACACCTTAAACTGTGCATCGGTGTTTCTGACCATAGTACATCCCATGTATACACTGAAGAATTTTAGGAAAAACCTATTGGGTTTAACATGCCCAGTGGTCAATATATTGAAAGCTGCTGGAGTTTCCCACTGCTGCTAACACCAGCTTAACTGAACTCACTGGTGAGCTATCTCTTTTTTTCCCCACTAAAATTCCCTAATGAAGTCCGGTATCTGAGACTGTCAGCTACAGCTAAGTTGAAGTACTAGGATTACCCCGCACTGCTGATGTGCAACAGATGCTGCTGAATCAGTTCTGAATACATTCAGAGCTGTTTCAGAAACTGCCTAAAACCTATTTGGGTTTCAGAAACATCAGAGCATAGTTTGGTTCTGACTTGGAGATAAGTTTTCAGCACCAGTTTAGCTGCACCTGTTGCTGATGACCATTGTCAACAACATTTATATTCCTTAGTGCTGTTTCCCTGTCGAGTATATTAAGTATCAGAGGGGTAGCCGTGTTAGTCTGGATCTGTGAATACCCACTTCTTCAGATGCATCTGAGTATATTAAGGGATTTCATTTAAAAATTGTTTGACTCCTGGTTTGTAAAATAGTTCCAAGAAAAATTCCTTTTCCATGCTATAAAATTATGATTAATGCCCTCTTTCTGTGTGCTTCTTTTTCCTATGGCTTTTACCCCTTCTCATTTTCTGTTATTGATGTCTCCTTTTCTTCTAATCAGAAATCAGATTCATTCTCACTTCTATTTCTATCTGTCTTTTCCCATTCTTGGTATTCCTGTTCAATCTCCTTGCTTTCTAAGTTTTGGCATGTCTCCTCTCTTCGCGCATTGACGGTACTCCGTTCCCCCCTTAAACATATGGTCTGCTTACTTAATTTTACCAAACTTTGTGGGGAGTGCCATGATATCTGGGACACACTGTTACAGCCTAGCAGATCGTAGGCTTTCTGCAAATTTCTGAATCATCCTACCTAAGTGATAACAGGCTGGTGTTAAAATTTGGAGAGAGTCTATAATAAGCACTCATAACATGCCAGCAAGAAGCATCAGCTTGTTTTGCCATCTCAGTTGGAGCACTGACTGTACATTATTTCTTTAACTTACAATTAACTATATTGGTTCCTTAGAGAAAATGAAATTTATTATCAAATACTACTTATTTTTGAAATCTCAAAGAAACATAAGGCAGTAAAAGCTCTATTATGCTTTCACCCTTCAAAAGCAATCCCTATCTCAACAACCTGGCCTACGTTCTCTTTTTACCCTTTCCAAGAGAGAGTGTGTGAATTTAAAGTCCCGGGAGGGAGGGAGGGAGGTTGGTTGGTTTGTTTGTTGTTTTGTTTTGCTGCATGTATTAACACATGAAGTTTGGCGAAAAGGTAGTGCAGCCTTCATGTCTTCAATAATTATGCACTTTATTTCTTTAAAATGTTTCTTTATTGCCTACAAGGAAGAGTTAATATCAAGAAAAATGAAATTGAAAAAGTGATGTGCACCCTCATTCCCGTGCAAACTTACTACTTTCATGTAGCCATCTGCTGCCAAATTCTGCTGCTGGTCCTGCATTTTAGAAAAAGAAAAACATAATAGTCCCTCCTGAATTCCCTTCCCGTTTACATCCTGCTTTCTAGTTGGGATCCGGTAATTCTTTTTTTCCACCCCCTTTAGTGGCAGGCATTTGGCACTCTGAGTGTTTGCCTTTTGTGTTTGCTTTAAAAAAAAAAAAAAAAAAGTTGGTGTTCACATTCATTATTGCACTTTTTGTAATTATATTTTTCATAAGCTCCTTTACACACATGGAGTTAAGTCTTACCCTTTGCTGCATGATACACAGGGGACGGATGAAGAAAATATCTTCTCTTCCCCACCCCCCCATTCCCTGGCCCCAACCTTTGCCACTAGAGCTCTCAAATCTACTGGATCGTGAGGTACTGGAGATACTTCAGCTGACTCAGGCTATCTATTCTGCTAAACCCCTAAGTCAGGCAGTGGTCCACCAGAGGTGGGGACATAGAGAGAAAGAGACAGAATGACTCCCCATGCAGATACCGTGTAACCTAGTAGAGGAGTCACTGATCTGTTTGAGGATCAGAAAAACATGCTGGGGATCTGAAGGTCCAATGCTCAAACCTTGCCGGTCACCCATGTGGGGAACGCTTATGACTGCACACAATGGAATTTCCCTTCCACTCCCCTCCCCCCCAGTATTTTAAAAATAAAACTGGTTTTAGTTACTTCACACTGGAAGAAAACCTACATTAAAAATACTTTTGATATTTAAAAGCCAATTGTAATCAGTCACTTTTATGGCACAACGCAGAACAAAATGCCACTGTTCCACAGCTATCATTTGCTTGCTTGTGTTACACACTTCCTGGTTTAACGGTTGACAGGTTGGCCTTCAATTCTAACCTAACTCTCAAGGATTGATTTACCATGCTGACTGGTACCACCACTGCACTTATAGGTTATGACCCGATTTCCAACTACCTTGCATCTCCTCTGAGGGTATTTAGCACATGCTGGATGTGGAAATATGTTGTTGTTTTTTCAAAACACATTGTGGCCCAGGCATGGTGTGGCTTCCAACCTGATCCATCCCCCCTGTGCCCAAAGAATGGCTCTGGTATCCACTGTATGTCCGGCACCCCTCTTTCCTCCTCAACCTGCCACATATGGGTCCCGCTGATAAGGACAGGATTTTCTCCTAGCTGGGTGATACTCACATTACTCAGTGACTTTAACCATATATTTATGTACATAGAACTTCAACTAATTCCTCTTCTGAAGGATGGACTGGCTCAGTAGGTCTGTATAACATTTTGAACATGTGAAGTGGTATACATTGTAAGCGCTCAGTATTAACAACATGTAAGCAGTCTTTGTAACTCCATTTGGGTCATTGGGGTAGTGCTTTGAGGCTACACAGCGATTGCATTGTGATGGATTAAAATGGGACTATGTGGAGTCCAAAGGCAGTTTGTCTTGACTGATTGTTTCCCTTGCACCCTCCCTCATGCCCCCCTGCCCCGATTTCCTTAGCTGTCTTAAAATGTACAGAGGTCCTCCAGTTTTTGTTTTTCGATTTTTTTCCTTTAGTGCCTTGTAACTTCCTAGAACAGTTGGGTTTTATAAATTTCTTTGAATGCCAACTACACACATTTGAGCCTAAATCCATTTTTTCAAAAGCGATAATAAAAAGGCAAAATTTAACACACACACACACACACACACACACACACACACACACACACACACACACACACACACACACGAGTTTTAATGTTTCATTTATTGTTTGCATCCTGCATTTCCACACTATAACTATATGCGCAAAAAACTCACTTATCGTGCTGTTGCTACACACAAACGAGAAGTGAACTAAGTGGAACAGGCTGTAATTTACAGTGTTTTTTTGCATGAATGGGAGGTGAATTCCACTGAAAGTCCTTTTATGGAAACCTTGCTATTTTCAGTTTTTTTTGGTTTTAAGAAAATAAACACCGATTTTTAAATGACAACTGATAGTATGTTATTTATCTTGTTTGTTTAATCAAAAAGCCAGAATCCTTAAATACACACTACTGGCTCTACTGACAGCTTGTGCCCATGGTATCTATTAAGTAAGCAAGCATTTTAATTTAATGTGTTTTACCTTCCCATCTCTCCTGAGAACAAACACAAAAACGCGTTTTAACATCAGTGGAATATTTTAGGGCATGGGATGGGGAGAGAAGGAGGAAATCTTTTCAGGACTACTTTTTCTAGTGTCAGATTTTCAAAGTGTTGGTCCCATACTCCTAACCCTAATCTGTTCCCTCTGTGGTTCATCTGTGGAGATCTCGCTAAAGGAGAGGTGAGAGTAAGGGTAAGCAGTTGGTCTCAGTTCCTACAAATAGAGGTGAAAATTGCTTGGCAAATGAGGAACGCTTCCTTTAAAAGCTGTAACATCAATGGCAGTGCGTATGCATGTACTTCAGAGGATTTTATTAATCTATATAAGGATAAGTTGGATCCACTAAGTAAAATTGGTGTACTCTGTACACACATTCCTTCTTCAAATCTTTGGCAATCAGTTGCAGTTTGTTTATATTATCCAAAGCCTCTGCCTTTAAGCATGTCACTCTTGATTCAACCTATGCCTTCTTCCCATGATGAGATTCTCAAAGATTGACTGACCAGTGAGCATTGGCTTCTCTTGCTTTGTTTCCTCATTTGCTCTCAAGTCACTGACCACATTATCATCAAATGACACTGCAATGCTGAAGCCAATCTAGGAGAACACTGGACCTCCCAGCTATAAATTTCTTTCCTGATGTGTTCTTTGAATTGCACGTGCCCAGCAGGTAGACAACTGCTGTGCGTTAAAAAAACATCAGACACAAGCCCCTCCCACTGCTGTCAGAATCAAATGAGATGTACCAGGATTCTCACCTTAGGCAAAGGCTTAATTCTAAAGTAGAGGTAACATCTCTCAACTCTCTTGTATGTGTGTGTGGTAGCACAATTCTTTTGTCTCGTGACAGGCTTTCATATTGTAGTTGTGATTTCATTACATGGTGGCTGGCTGAAAACACTTCAGTCTCAAAGTCATGTGTTATGTATATTGATTCCTCTTCCCCCCCCCCCCCCCGATCATTCTCTAAATAAATTACAGGGGGTGCTGAGGAAAAACTAGCATGAGAACTTACCAGCCCAGACCGGAAAGCTACTTGTGTGACCTTTTACCATAAGAAAATTAAAGATAGTCAAGTAAAATAAATATATTAAAAAAACAAACAAACCCCAAACCCCACCACAAACAGTTGTTCACCATAGAAAAGAAAGTGAGCAAAATTTTGCAAGGCCACATGATCAGAATAATAATTTTCAGGATGCTCTTAAAAATGTCCTTTCCTATTACATCAAAAATCCACTAAAACCTATGTTGCATAATTCTGTAGTGATGTAAGAACAAATGCTGTGCAAAAACCCATTGTCAACTTAGCAAAGATGTATATGAAACCAGTGATGGGGAAGAAAATTCCAAAAGTTGAGATGAACATCCTGAATTTTGGATGGTTATGTGGTGTTTCCAACCACCCCTTGTTTGACCAGCCCTGCCTGCCTTCTACCTGCTGTCACCTTGTGGGAAGGCTTGGTTGTTAGATGAAGACATTATCTAAAATAGTATAAAGAAATGATTGAGGAAAACAAGACAGAAAGGTTGTCAGGGTTTTGAGAAGGGAAGAGAAGGTGCCTGGTGGAAAAAAATTGGGATGCTTCTACATAGAAAGCAGTATAAAAGAAGGCTTAAAACTGAGATGAGAAAAGGAGGATATCCAAAAAGAGAAGATGAAAATGCAAGACTGGACAGAATGAGAGGTTTGAGAATCATTCTCATAGAGTTGGTGGTTGAAATTATGGAATTGGCTACCTATGCCTAAATAAATATACCTATGGGTGGCAGAGGGGTAAAAAGGGGAGGAGAGAAAGATGAAGGGTCACTCTGTTGAGAGATTAGGAGGAGAAGATGTAAATGGAGTAGTCTGCTAATTAGGAAGCCATAGAAAGTGGAGGAGAGTAATCAAGTATGTCAAAGAGAGCGAATAACTTCAGTCCCTTCAATTTACCTAATAGGTTTTTTAGCAATTGTGTGGTTTTGGTTGAGGGGAGAGCCAGTGTTGTAGGGATTCTAGGAGAGAGTTGGAAGATGGTAAGTATAGATACCAGGAGACAAGCTAAGATACTCAGCATTTAGCTGTGGATCTATGGAGTTTTATATATGTTCACCACCATAGTAAATACACGTCTATCAGTTTACTTTTTGTAACTCATGAGACAAGGGTATGCTTGAATGGTTCTATTACTTTTACTGATGGCCTTTTTTAAAATTAAGGATAGTCTTTATTTTGGAAGGTGGAGACAAGCTGCAAATAGTGCAGTTACGGGTAATTCAATTAAATCTACTGTTTGATCTCCAGCACTGGCACTGTCTAAAAAGCAGTTTTTCTGTAGTTGAGGAGCAGTTGCTGCCTCTGAAGGAGAGAAATTAATGCCTCTGCTCTGGATAGTTGTTTCTGCCAAGTGAAATGTTCACTCCCTCTGAGGGAGTAGCTGTTACATTTGTCCTGAAAAAAGTTGCCTTTACAACTTTAGGAAGATAAAATAAATGCACCATTACAGACAAAAGGCTGGCTTAATGCTTCAGGAAATCAATGACTAAAAAACTTTATTGAGAAACACACAAAACACTCACAACATCCTTCCTTTCTTTACTCCTATTTATTAGGAGAGTTTAGCATGCTGGCCTGCTTGTCTAGTGGCAACACAGCATTGGGGTTCAAAACTGATGTCTAAGCTCCCCCTCTGGCAGGGAATTGGAAAGTTTGCACTGTGCAAAATATGCTCATCCCTTGATGTGTGTAGGCGGGAGCCATGTGTCTGGCAATGAGCCATTCTTTCTCCCAGCCAATGTAAGCAGTTATGTTTATTGTTGAGTTCCAGAGGGAGCCACATCCAACTCTCCTTAGAGAGAAGGAAGGGTGGGGTCATTACATTGCAGGGCCTTCAAGGATTTTGGAAAGGAGGTTAAACCAGGCTCAGAGACCCTTTCCAGGTTGGGAGGGAAGGGGAATTCTGGTCTCTAGAAAACAGCTTGTTTGTGCATCGCCTGTTTTCTCTCCCTCTTTTTCACCCTTTATTTTGAAGGTAATTATGTAGAAGTAAATATATCTTGATTTCTAAGGTTAGTGAGAAATCGAATTAAAAATATTAATTGTTCTAAAGTTAGAGCAATAAACCTCATGGGTTCATAATTCAAACATTTGGTAGAAAGTGGTACATCAAGAAAAAGAACACCACATATTTCCACTAAATGCTACAATTAACCATAAAGGTTGCTGGATAAACTTTTACTTTGTCAACAGATTACCTTAAGTTTTAAAAATTTGAGTGAAATTAATTAGAACTGATCCCCTCAAATGTCAGTTGTATTGGCAGCAACTTGAGTCTTCTTGTGTGGAACATTTAATCCACCAGTTTCTAGGACAGAGTAGAATTTCTATGCAAGCCTTTTATTTTTGGTCTTCAACTGAAATTTCATATAACAAAATATCTGCAATTAAGAGGCTTTTAAATGGATATTCATACATTCATTGTGGGGGAGGGTCAGCACTACATTACTAGGTCATGTGTTACTACAGTAAGGGTGATCTTCGAAGCATGTGTCACATTGGAAAAATGTTTCTTAAGTCTGTCTGAAGAGCTGCCCATGCTCTTGGCAAAAAAACATGAAAGACAAATCCTCAATGAAACACATTACAATATCAAATGAGGCTATACAATTGGAAATATGTCATTCAGCATTTGCCTTTCATGGCTTCTTTTTTTGACTCTCACAGGCAATATTACAGATAATTAATTGGAGAATAACCTCCCCAAAAGGTCTTTCTGACACCTTTACCCTCTTTTTCAAAGTATATTCTGTTGCTAGGATTCTTTCTTTCTGATCCTGAGCTAATGCTTTGCTAGCTTTCTTCGTTCTTCTCCCCAAATATATATCTGTATCTATATCCTCTTGTGCTGAGTCCTCTGTTACTAATTTAACCTGGCATACTTCTTGGAATATATAACTTTGGATACCATCTCTTGCTACAGATGATTCCCTTCCACATGATATTAACTTGTATTGCTGAACTTGTCTGCTGCAGTCTTTCTGCTGTGCTAAATCTGCACTTCTTGGTGCCAATTCTGCACAGCCAGAACAGAGAATTGCAAGTAGCTTTACAGACTTCACCCCTGCAGAGATACAGTTCTGAGGAGGACTATTCCAGTGGCCTTTCAGATGAATGCTCTTGGCCTTCTCTGAAATGCCAACGACACATTTTTCTAGTCTATGAAGATGGCTCTTGTTGGAGAAATTGGCCTTTGTGATTTGTCTGAGATAAGTGCAGCCCTATTTGTATAACCCATCATCACTTATATATAAGAAATGTTTGAGACTGCTGCTTTGTTGTGGCTCCCCAGCTTGGTGCAGTTATGCTGTTTGGAAATGATAGGGCCTGTAAACGGTCCTTAGAAATCTGCCATTCATAAGAAATGCCCCCCCATAACCATTATGCATTTGGGTTTTATCTGTAGCATAAGGGTTTTGGTGTGTTCAGGCATTTCCTTCTCAAGGCTATAAAATATTCATCCCTAGTGGTGAGGCATTGTGTACCTAGGGCAGGGGTCGGCAACCTTTCAGAAGTGGGGTGCCGAGTCTTCATTTATTCACTCTAATTTAAGGTTTCATGTGCCAGTAATACATTTTAACGTTTTTAGAAGGCCTCTTTCTATAAGTCTATAATCTATAACTAAACTATTGTTGTATGTAAAGTAAATAAGGTTTTTTAAATGTTTAAGAAGCTTCCTTTAAAATTAAATTAAAATGCAGAGCGCCCCGGACCAATGGCCAGGACCTGGGCAGTGTGAGTGCCACTGAAAATCAGCTCGCGTGCCACCTTTGGCATGCGTGCCCTAGGTTGCCTACCCCTGCCCTAGGGTGACGAGACAGCAAGTATGAAAAATCAGGACGGGGGTGGGCGGTAATAGAAGCCTATATAAGAAAAAGACCCCAAAATTGGGACTGTCCCCATAAAATTGTGACATCTGGTCACCCTATGTGTACCCTGTCTCTTTACCTGCTCATTCATTTGCTTGCTTCCTCCAGTCGTCACTCTTGCCTATTTTGTAGTATTTCTTCTACTGACTTCCCCAGTCCCTTTTCACTTACAGAGAAGCATTTAGTTACTTTGTCCCTTCTACCCCATGGAATAGCAGTTGTCCAGAAATGCATTTTATTTATAGGCTTAACTACTCCTTTCCACATGGCACCCAAAAACAGCTACGATGTCTTAGATTTTGCTGATCTGTTTTAGTTCCGCCATCAGGGGACTGATATTTTGAGGATCAGATGTGTTCTGCCTTTGGCTACCAGTCCTTAATGGTAAACCATTCTTTTTTCGTTTGCAGACCCCTAATTTTTTTTTTTTTTAAAAGAAGTGCGGATCCCTTTGGAAATCTTAGACATCGTCTGTGGACCCCTAGGGGTTTGCGGACCACAGGTGGAAAACCACTGTGTTACAATGTTAAGCTAGTTCAGGTGAGGCTAAAAGCAACTTTTAAGGAACCAGTGCGTAAAATAACTGACTAAACCCCGAGACTGCTAGGGGAAAATATGTCCTTATTTGTGCTGCTTCATGATGTATAAAGAAGGTCTTGGGATATCAGTCCTCTCTGCCAGCTCATGTCTGCTTCCTGTTCTGTAAATTGGAAGCTCTCTCAGCCCTTGACTTTAAGGATTTGGGGTGCTGAATCAATAACACATACCTTTTCTCCAAAACGTTGGTTAGGAGTTCGAGTTAAAATGTTGAGGAAACAAAAGATTTTTAAACAGCGTGAGTAAAAATGCTTTTCCCTCTCAGTGGTCTTACTCATCTGTTACTTGTGATGCCATCCTACTGGTCCTCCAGTCATCCACAAAATTGTCCAGCAAAATCAGGATAAAGAGGAGCTGGTGTTTCTAATGTAAAAAACAAGCAGAATTTATTTTTCAAAAAAAAAAAGAAAAACGTCATTCAGGCCTTTGAGTATTTTTGTTTCTTTATCAGATGTTAAAACCACTTATTTTTCTATTGCATATGTACCTTAACTGCAAGGGATAAAACCTACGTGTCTACTGTGACCTTGCTATTTGTGTGCATGTGAATAATTTTGAATAAAATATGCATTTAACTCAATTGCCAGTTTGTTATAAATAGCAGATGTAGCAAGAGTAGTCTTCATTGGAGGACAGATGTCCTTGGGCATAGCTACCACTCAAAAAGACGTTTGTTCACTACGGGCAACATAATACCATTCATCCAGCCAGAAAACCAACGTGAAGTACAAAACAGTTAGGTATTTTCAGACTTGAAGATTCAAAGTTCCTCTCCCCTCTTCCTGCCACCAAAGCAGGGAGTAGACATTTGTAACGAGTAGCTGCTACCTTTCCTATAGAGGCCTCACTGTCCTCTGAAGCTTCCTGGTTGGTGTAGGTCTAGGCAGGGGCAGCTCCAGGCCCCAGCATGCCAAGCGCGTGCTTGGGGCGGCAAGCCGCGGGGGGTGCTCTGCCGGCGCCCTGAGGGCGGCAGGCAGGCTGCCTCCGGCGGCTTGCCTGCGGAGGGTCTGCTGGTTCTGCGGCTTCGGCAGACTGCGGGAGGTCCGCCGAAGCCGCAGGACCAGCAGACCCTCCGCAGGCAAACCGCCGGGGGTAGCCTGCCTGCCGTGCTTGGAGCGGCAAAATCCCTAGAGCCGCTCCTGGGTCTAGGCCCAAAAGAGAGATGGGGGACTTGCCATTCCAGGATGAATTGTGGGTGTAGGCTAATCACAACAATTAAGGTGTATTTCAGCATTGGCAATAAGAAGATAGTATTGGGCACGTTTCCCCAGCAATATAAAAGAAAATCAGTATTTTAATCGTTTTATGGTACTGTGAAAATGCACTGTGGTCCGCTTGGCCTGTGAGCCTATTAAAGGTTTACGAAGGTTTTAAGGGTATATCTCCACTTCAATTAGACACCCGCGGCTGGTCCGTGCCAGCTGACTCAGGCTCATGTGGGACTGTTTCATTTCAGTTTAGACTTCTGGGCTCAGGTTGGAGCCTAGCTGTAGAACCTTGCGAGGTGACAGAGTCCCAGAGCCCCGATTCCAGCCCAGGCCCAAAAATCTACACTGCAATGAAACAGCCCCACGAGCCCAAGTCAGCTGGTGTGGGCCAGCCACAGGCATCTAATTGCAGTGTAGACATACCCTAAATGGCCTGGTACCTGCTTGTCACAAAAGCTGTCCCCTATCCTGATTCCATGAGGCCACAGTTGCAGTCAGTGGAGGCACTGTAGTTGGAGCCTCTCTCCTCTAAAAGAAGGGAACAGCTGGCAGGGTTTTCTCGGCAAGTTCCTGTTAGCTTTGGGTCTTGCACCCCTCTATCCTACTTGATTCACAAGAGCCCAAGATTACTCGAGACCTTCCAGACTTGCTGCAGGGCCCTTCTCTTTGCCCCTACCTGTGAGGAAATTGGAAGGCTCTGTTGTGAGATCCTAAATATCTTGATCATGTTTTTTTTGGCTGCTGGCTTATTGCCAGCTGTTGTGGGTTTGTTGATTAAAGGTTGGAAGAAGTTACAGGAGTGGTCTATTTCATGGTTATGTGCATCAGAATGGTTGAGGAGTGCCTGTGCCAAGGGATAGGTGCCCCTTTTAATGGGTTTGTGTATAAATCTAATTAAATAAAACTGTAGATTTAGTGAAGAGAGCTTCTGGATGCTGAACTACAGCTATTGGGATGGTAGAATGTGTTTTTCCTCAAATGTTGTTCTGTTCTCTCACCCCTACCCCACAGCCAGTCTCCTTCCGCTTCCCCCTCCCCCCAGTAAGGCTCAGGCCTACCATGCATACTAGGAGGCTGGAATATTTTTCCTTACCATTGGTTGCAAAGACCCATGAATGACCGATACTAATACTTCTCAGATGCTGATCAATTTAACACCCAAAAAATCCTAAACAAATGTTTAATCTTGAGGTTGAAACAAAGAAATTATTTAATTTCACTTACTCAGACACACCTATTGGCACCATCTATGTTCATATACAAAATATAACACAACATATAACATCCCATACAATGAAAGCACATGACTGTTTTTGATGGGTTGCTCAATCCTATAGCAGTCTTGGCTGGGGGTAAACAGCTTCTCTCAACCTGCTTTATTAAACTAATTCTCTTTGGTGAGCTCTTCTTTTGACAGGCTGACAAAAACATCGTGTGCTGTAATGTCATTCATGCTTGGCTTCCATAGTAATGATGTATATCTACATATAACAGCACTGTTCTTTTCATTTATGAAAACTGTAAAAGCTATTTGCTAACAGTTTTTGACGTAACAATACTACTACATATATATGCATATCGTATGCATATGCATACCATAATCAACGTAATGTCCAGTGGCTTGTCAGCTGAAAAGTCTGGGTACCATTAGGTACTCTTATGGTGGCAACACAGAGCCTGGGTGGCATAGATGTTGACTTTAAATGAAAACCTTCAGAATGAGGCATAATTGCAGGATACTTTTGTAGCTTTAGATTATCACTGGAGGCTAGGAGAGCATTTTGTTCACTGTGAAGTCGATGATAAATACACTAGAAACAAGGACAGAATTTTATCCCAGAGAGAAATGTGTTTTTAAAATTATTTCTTTGAAAGCATAGTTTTTCAGTCTAAGTCAACCATTAGCCTTATTTTTTTAAGTTTGTTGTCTAATATGTAATGTTACCTTGTCATGTTGTCACAAGGTGACTGATTGGCATTTGCTCAATAAAACTAAATTATCATTTGTGCATAGGTATACAAACAGCTCAATACAGTCGCTCTATACAATACACTTATTAGTGAAAACTGTTATAAGTATTTTAGAGAGATTGGAATATTTTAACTTGGCACTAAAGGCTTCATGATTTTTTTTTAACCTGCCTACCAGATGTATGGTAATAAATGGTCACATGTACATAAGGGCTGTTGTTTGGTTTTGGTAGCTGTGTGTCTTTAGAGTAAGGAAGAATGAGATCCTTATTCTGATTGCATTTCAGCTACATCTGTTTGTCTTATACTAATGGAAAAGAGAAGAGGTCTGTTCAGTAAAGAGAACTTACAGCAAGTAAACTTGTGGATAAAACTAGCTCATCATAAACTGATAAGTGAAGGGTGTCTCAGGCTGTAAAAACAAAGCCAAATAATTTAGACTCCACAAATTTTTGACTGGTCTTGAATTTGTTTTTGAGGGAAATGTCACCTTAATTGTAAATATAGTGTATATTATATAAAATACGTATTTCTAATCTTAACTTCAGTAGTTTACTAATATGTTAAGGTTTACTAATATGTCATACTAAGTTTGTTTCTCCACATTGTATATCTGGGACTCATTTTTGGCTTCATACAATGCAATTCGCATATGAGTCAGTTGTAGTTGAATGTACCTACAATAATCTGAGGTCAGAAATGGGCTCCTTGAGGTACACTTAAGAGTTTTAATTTGAGTATACTCTATGTTCAGATGGCTGTAGTTATGTGATAACAATAATTTGATTATTTACTTTAATATTCATATATGTAGCATTACTGTCACACTAAGCTTTTTATATGCAGTTTTCCTGTAAGTGATAATGAAAAGAGAATGAAGTAAATGACTCTTCTTTCCAAGTGACTTACTGTACACTTCTAAAACCGCACAGCTATTGTATCCCACAGATCAATAGGAGCCCTGAGCTGTGCCTACATAATCAAAATCTGTTGTGTATTTAGAATTACAATACTATTATATGACTGTGGAATAATGTAATGTGGTAAGAAAGTTGCATTGTATGTAAACACCCCCTCCCCCAGTACTTGTAACTCTGATATTTAATTTAAAAACAAACGAACAAAAAAAAACTACGTTGGAGACAAGGCCTCACTACCAACCTAGGTTTTTTCAGTTTGTAATGCTCAAAAAGGGCTTAAAATGTCTTTACAAGAGAGAGTGTGTGTGCATGTGTGAGCAAGAAATATGAGGATACTATTTATAATTTTTCATATTCTCATGCAGAGCTAGACAGCAGAAGGACTGTAATCTCCTCTTTCCAGAGTGTTAACTGTTCACCCCATATTGAAGATTATGAATATAATTGTGGCAAAATTTCCCTATGTCACAATTGTCTAGGTCAATTTATGCTCTTAATATATTTGGCTTGCGTTATTGGTTGTTGAGTGTTATTAATGCTATATCACAATAGCTCTTGTCAGCTGCTTGTGACCGCAGGCACTGGGCTGGAAACAGATGCATCTATTTCAACCTTCCAAGCTTTTCTCAGTGCAATGAAGTGAAGTGTGCAGAAATCTTTACTATGTCACTGTCCTGTTGTGAGAAAGAATAGGAAACTGTACTTCCAGATGCCTTATTTGAAGTAGGATGAGAAATGCATATAAAGAGTTCTAGAAACATTGTAAAAATCCCTTCTCAAAACCACTTTTTTGGCTAGCATTCTGCCACTATGATCTATTTAGATGTGTCCATGGCTGCTTCAGTGCCCAATCACTTTTTAGTGATGAAAAATATGTGAAAGATTGTCATCTTAAATGCATTTTAAAAACAAAACCCAAACTCTTCCAATAGCTTTTCCCCATTTCACATTGGTTTGTCACTGAACTGATTTCACCCCTACTCCTCAAAACTTCTGATCTGATATGCTTATTTGTGGTCTGTATAAATTAGTCCTTTTTTTGTGGGACTCACTTAAGCTGATTTAACCCTTGCTTATACTGAGCACTAAGAAAGGGTCTGGCGGTCACTGTAGACAGCTTGATGAAGACCTCCACTCAGGCCTGGTCTACACTGGGGGGGGGGGGGTCGATCTAAGGTACGCAACTTCAGCTACGTGAATAGCATAGCTGAAGTCGAAGTACCTTAGCTTGAATTACTTACCCGTCCTCACGGCGCGGGATCGACGTCCGCGGCTCCCCCATCGACTCCGCTACCGCCACTCGCTCTGGTGGAGTTCCGGAGTCGACGGGAGCGCGTTCGGGGTTCGATATATTGCGTCTAGATGAGACGCGATATATCAAACTCCAAGAAATCGATTGCTATCCGGCGGGTAGTGAAGACGTACCCTTAGTGTGCCATTGCAAAATAATTGTGGCAGGCACAAGAATCACTACTAGCCACATTCAAAAGAATGGATAGATGTGCCAAGTCTCTCCTGAGGGTTTTGAGGATTTCTAATCACATCTTGTGCTAGCATCACTCATGATAGATATGCTTGAGGGGCGACTGATAGATGCAACCTGTCCGAAAGTTTAAGCAGACACTGCTTCACACACCCTGGCCATGTCTGTGGTGATGCGAAGCTCCTCCTGGCTCCAACCAGGGATGTTCAAACAGTTATGGAGGCTCTTCCCTTCAAGCTCTGTGACCTCTTCAAATCCAAGACCAATGAGGCCCTCCATTTGTTAAGACTCTCTGGCTATCGTGTGCTTTTTGGACTTGTACACTTCAGCCCCAAGGAAAAAGCAAGCCAGGCCTCATAACTGCTTCAGACAGTGCCCTCTGCCCATAGTACTGTAACCCATAGAGGGAACTGGAATCAGTAAGGAAGAAACAGATTTGAGCTGGTGACCCTCCTGCCACTTCCTCAGCTGCTGTGCACTCTGCATCTTCCTCTTAGCAGCAGGTTTAACACCACTGAGAGCCTGACAAAACCTACAGAGGATCTGGACCCATTCTCCCTCACCCCCTTTTTGGCAACTCTTTTTGGTCTTTTATTCAGGAGGCCTGGGCGGGAATCAACAAGAACCAGTGCATTTTCCTTTGTCAGCAAACGGTATTGCATATAGTTTTAGGTCCTTTCTACCCTGGACCCTCCCCCCCTTTCCCCCCGTCCCTCCTCAGGAACTCTTCTCAGATGACACTATTGAAACAGGAGCCTCTTTTGTAACTCGGAGCAGTGGAGAAAGCACCTTTAGAGTTCAGGAGCAAGGGGTTCTACTCTCATTTTCTAATCTTAAAAAAGAAAGGGTATTGGTGCCTTCAGGGCCTCAAGTTCATCTGTCAGTTCAAGTTCAGGATGGTGTCTGGTCTCTGTAATCCCCTCAATTCTGGTTTGTGGCTCTCAACCTTCAAGAGGCCTATTTCTACCTGTTTGTATGCTCAGCATACCTGAAATACCTCAGATTCTTGGTAGGAGAGACTCACTACCAAGACAGGGTCCTGCCCTTTGGTCTTTAAGGGCGTGGCTGTTGTGGTAGCATAAGTGGAATGGCAAGGTATTCAGGTCTACCTGTACCTTGACAGTTGGCTAATCTGAGGGAAATAATCATAGCAAGTGACTAGCTCCATGCACATAATTCCCAAGACTCTTTGCTGCTCTGGGCCTCAAAATAAACAGAAAAATCCACCTTTGCTCCAACTCACAGCATAAAGTTAATAGAAGATGGATTAAATTTGAGGTCAGTGAAAACTCCCACAAAAAAGATTCCAGACTATAGTGGACCTTGTCAATCAACCACCTGCAGGCTCGTCCAAAGACTTTGAGTGTGCCTCGTGCAGGCTTGGGTCTGAGATTGCAAGGCCAGCAACTAGAAGAGGAGAGAAAAAGTGCATCCTTGTGTGTGTAAACTGATACAGAAATCATCAAGAGGCAATAAACTCCACAATACCACCGTTAGAGCAATTTTTCAAACAGAACTATATTAGAGTGTTGTTTTCCCTCTGCACTTTGCTAGGAGTATATTATCTTTTCCTGACAGTTGTGGACCTTGCCACAGTCCTCTATGCCTTTTGTCACTTTCAGACCGGATCACTGTATACTTAAGGAGATGCAGAATGTGATGGTCCGTTTACTTAGCAGTTTTATACTTCAGCTATAGCTGCTCTGGCTTTGATTCATTTCAGGTTTTAATTCAAGGTGTTTGTTTACATTCGCTAGCATTGGTTATCTGATGTACTTTTTTTTATTATGATAAAGAACATTGTATAAATGGGGTTTGTTGGAATAATGGGAGAACCAATATTTTTTTCTAATAAGGAAACTTATAGTCACCTTCCAAATACAATAATGGTTTGGCAGGGTGGGAGGAGGAATGGAAAGCACCTTCCAAATGCAAGTGAGCTGACAGCCCACAAGGTGATTTTCTTGATTCCAACACTTCAGGTTGCTGGTATTGACATATGGCATCTCTCCAGAATAAATATTGCTTTTGGAAAAACTAGCTGAATTATTTCGTAATGGTTAAACTTACTGAAAATCAGGCCCCAAATGATATGTTTAATTTAGACTTCTGTGGAGTTTACAGACTGTAAATTTTATCATTAGTATTTTAAAGTTAAAATGCAAAGCAAAAATTGAAACTGAGTTAAAGCCACACTTCTGTGCTGAATGTCTCCAGTGAAGATATTCTGCATGTAAATAAAATCTAATTAAGGTTTTAAAATATTTTCTCTTCCATATGACATCCTCTTGAATCTTCCTGAAGGGAGCCCAAAATGCATCATTTTTTGACATCACGAATGCTATAGACGTTTCATAAGTTGCAATGAGATTTCTGGCATTTGTTGATGTCCTTCAGTTTGAGACCTTCAGTGACCCAGGAAATATTTAAGGGGATTTATTAACAAAAGGGAAGTGAAAATTTAATCAGTCATTTGACTTATTTCTGTGCTGCGTCTGCCTTGCAGACTAGTTAGTGAGAGCATTAAACACATCTTAAACTTAACTTCATTTAATTTTTTCTTTGGTACTGTTTTAAATCTGCCCCCTCCCCGCCCCCCTACAGTGAAATTCAGGCTTCTGTTTTTATAAGGGATGTTAAAAAGTAGTGTTTAAAAATCTCTCTCTCTCTCTTTTACACTCACACACACACACCTACCTCTGCAACTCTCCAACTGTAGCCACCATGTATTTGCTTTTGACTCCAAGTGAAGAGAAATGTAGTGCAATCTAAAAAGTGCAGACTTTGAAGACAAGGCAGGTGGTGGTATAAGGGAGCCCTTGAATTAGGTTGTTTTGAAAGAGCTGCTAGGGTGGAGTCAGAAGTCCCAAAATGTTTGAGAATCTAGTAAGAGATGATGTGTCATACTGGCACACAGAGTCAATGGGAGCACTGACTAAATGGACAGAGGAAAGTAGAGGGCCTTTTCCCATCTCAATGCCTGTTCGTATACAGCAGACTGCATGGGGATGAAAGTTCCTTCCTGATAGTCTATTTACTCTCCGAAGCTGCTTTGAAGATGTGCACAGTTGAACACTAAGGAGTTTGATCATTGTATTAATAGTGCTGCACAATGCTGTCCTGGTAATGGCAGTGTCAAATGGACTATGATCATACAGTGTTTGTGATTAGTTTTGAACTGTTGTTGTTCGGTAACCATTAGTGCTGCTATACGGTAAGCAGATTGCTGCTGCTTGGCATGCCTTGGAGGGAGACGAAAAGAGATTCAAGGAGGAGGCTAAAATGGAAGTGAGGAAAGGGTGTCTAGAGGGAGTGAGGGAAGAGTGCTGCTAGCAGTTGCTTGGTGGAGACAAATCTCTGATACAAAACAGCTCATGCCATCAACAGGAGTATTTTGTTGGCTTGGAAAAAGGGGTGGTATTCTCTCAGTCAAAACTGGAATTTCTGCCTCGATCAATTCTTAAAATCTTACCTAAATATTGAAAAAATATCTGTCACGAGTTTAACTCTAAGTGTGACTGGTTTTAGTGTGCTGCTGTTCTACTGGTGCTTCTCAGCATCAATTTAGGTCAAATCATGCTGTCCTTATGTGAGTAAGATAAGCAAAATTTGTTCATCTACATATGTAGGGCTAAATGCCCTTTCCCACCTATGTAGCTCTGCTGCCTAGGGTGCTCTTCAAGTGGAGATAGGAAGTCACAGTGGGGAAAGGTGGTTGTGATATATTCACTCCTATTTTGTGTAGCTTTCTCTCATCATCTGCAGCTACTATAGCTGAGTGGGACTTTGCTAGACAAATAGGAGAGTCAAGGGAAACAAACCTTATGTTACCACACCTTTGGGACGTACAGTGCTTAGCACATCATAAATTGCAATGGTTGGAAGCAGCAGAATGAAGAGGAGAAATAGAAATTGTCCACATAATTTATTTTTATATTGATGCAGAGATTTATGCAAATGACCCCTATTAATGCTAGTTACAGTAACTTGTATAAATTCTGTAATACAGAGGTGAGATTATGCCGCTAAAATTATGCCTTTTTTTTTAAGGAATGGGAAAAGATTTTCAGTGTGATCCCTAAGCACTTTTCTTCACCCTTTGTACACTGATTTGGAATCGACATTTGCAGTTTTCCACTAAGCTAAAGATCTGCAGGTTCATCAGTTTCTATCTGGAGTACCTCTAAAAAGTCATGACCAGAAGAATATTGGGAATCATTAAGGGATAGATAACTATCATGTTGCCTCTATATAAATCCCTGGTACGCCCACATCTTGAATGCTCTGTGCAGATGTGGTCGCCCTATCTCAAAAAAGTTGTATTGGAATTGGAAAAGGTTCAAAAAAGGGCAACAGAAATGATTAGGGGTATGGAAGGGCTTCCGTATGAGGAGAGATTAATAAGATTGGGACTTTTCAGCTTGGAAAAGAGACGGCTAAGGGGAGATATGATTGAGGTCTATAAAATCATGACTGGTGTAGAGAAAGTAAATAAGGAAGTGTTGTTTACTACTTCTCATAACACAAGAACTAGGGGTCACCAAATTAAACTAATAGGCAGCAGGTTTAAAACAAACAAAAGGAAGAATTAGATAAATTCATGGAGGATGGGTCCATCAATGGCTGTTAGCCAGGATGGGCAGGAATGGTGTCCCTAGCCTCTGTTTGCCAGAAGCTGGAAATGAGCGACAGGGGATGAATCACTTGATTACCTGTTCTGTTCATTCCCTCTGGGGCATCTGGCACTGGCCACTGTTGGAAGACAGGATACTGGACTAGATGGACCTTTGGTCTGACCCAGTACGGCCATTCTTACATTCTTATTGCCAGGGATGCTCATTTTTGGAAGGGAGGAGTTTTGTAGCCTTGTGTTTGCTGTTGGTATCCTGTGTGAACTTTCTCCTGGTCTGTTCAATATTATTAATGCATTTTTTGAACATTCTGTACTGTTTTTGTCTCGCCCTTGCAGGACTTCTCACTAATGGCTCATCAAAGGGATTAGGACCAGGATCAGAACAGTCAGAGAACGAGAAGGATGATGCATCGCAAGTGTCCTCAACTAGCAATGATGTTAGTTCTTCAGATTTTGAAGAAGGGCCATCAAGGAAAAGGTTAGTGGCGTTCACAGTTGCCTACTTTCATGTGGTAAATAAGCACCCCGATTTTCACAATAAGCCAAAAATCAAGTTAATCCCATTTCAGAACAAGGCAAAAACAAGTCAATCCCTAAAAACCCCAACACTCTGTGACTAGATCCCCCCGGCGTGCAGTCCGGGACTGTGGTGGGCCAGCTCTGCACCCCGACTCTCTCTCCCCCCCCCCAATGCTCCCCCCTTGCCAGGAACCAATATTAAAAAAAAGAAGCTACAAGCTAGACAAGCTACAAGCCAAAAACTAGCCAACAAGCAGTTCACAAGCCAATTAAGCCAAAAACAAGCCCAATTTCTGCATTTTTTCCCACAGGTTTGGCATGTCTGGTGGTGGTTAAGAACTCAAATAATCTTTTAAGAGTAGCACTGCAGCCTAATGTAAGGTTATAATTAAGTCCATTAATAATGCTTGCATTGCCAAAATCTACCGTACCATAAACAGATGTTCAGATGTAGAGTGTTTCATGCAGCTATAGGGATATGTTAACATTTTGGGTTCATCGTCCTGCATCCTTTACAAAGTGGGTGTTCTGTAGTTTAGCAGCGGAAAACATGGCAATGTCGCTGTCATTTTACTGCAGTTGGGTGACTGTTAAATGAAATCTTTACTCAGTATTTTTTGGGTCTATCAATGTGAATGTCTGTGTTTTCGTTTACTGGATCAAGATAATGTAACTTCAACAAACAGGATACATTTGTGTCATTAAATTAGAATTACTTTTAGATTTGCTTTGAAAATTAAAATGGTTACACGTTAAAAAAGGTTTAAAATAAATGCAGACTCTGAGAATACTAGCTGTATAGTGAGCCTCACCATAAAGATGCAGGTTATTGTCTGTAACTATTACTCTGAGCCAGTGGTCCCCAACCTTTTTGTGGCCAGTAGCACATTCATGTTTTCAGAAGAGTGTGGCGGGCACCAACAATTACTCACATACAGGGCCGGCTCCAAGCACCAATGGAGCAAGCACGTGCCTGGGGCAGCACGTGCTACGGGGCAGCATTCCGTCCGTTCTGCAGAGTCAGAGCGTTTTTTGTTTTGTTTTTGTTTTTTCGGGGGTTTTTATGCCAGTTCTGGGCAGTGCAGAGAAGCCGGGAGGACAGAGAACACTGGCGCCCGCAGCCTGCAGCCCTGGAGTACTCTGTCCCCAGCAGGCGCGGGGCCGCGGCTTCTCTCCCCTGCTGGGCACTAGGCGGGCCCCGTGCCTGCCAGGGACTGAGAACACTGGCGCCCACAGTCTGCAGCCCCGGAGAAGCCGGAGAGAAACCGCAGCCCTGCATCTGTCGGGCTGAGAACACCGGCGCCTGCAGCCCTAAAATTCTCTGGCTGCGGCTTCTCTCCGGCTTAAGCCGCGGCCCCATGCCTGCCAGGGACCGAGAACACTGGCTCCCGCAGCCTGCAGCCCCGGAGTTCTCTGTCCCTAGCAGGTGCGGGGCCGCGGCTTCTCTACCCTGCTGGGCGCTAGGTGGGCGCATATAAATGCCCTGGCGGGCGCCATGGCACCCGTGGGCACCACGTTGGGGACCACTGCTCTGAGCTAATGCTGTGGCAATCTGGCTCCTATTCCTTAGAAATCAGTTATGAAATCCCTGTTGAACTCTCATTATGCTACAATCTTGGCCAATTCCTAAACATACAAAATGTAGGTTAAAATTGCAGGGTTTAAGCCAATTTTTTGTAGAAAATATGCTGAAGGTGCAGTCAGAGGTCTGGTATTTTCTCCCTCTTGTATAAAGAAAGAACTAAAATTGTGTGCCTGAAAAATGTATTATAAATAAGCCTTTGGCAAAAATTGATTTTTATTTTTTGTAATTTCAATGGATAGTATCAATTTTTATTTTTAAACGTTTTTTATTATCAGTTTTATTTTTCTCAAGTTGTGAGAAATTATAGGTTTTAAGGATTTTATTTTTATTTATTTGAATTTTCGCAGTTTGGGGAAATGAAAGGGGCTAGGATTAGAGATTAGAGCAACACTGTGGTTTCCCAGCGCTGCCAAGGGACCCAAGTCACCTGGGCGCAAGGTGTGGGGGTGGGTCGCCATAGTCCTGGCCCGGCAAAGCAGAGACACCCCCCCCCAGCTATGGTCACAAGGAGCAGGATGAGCCCTGAATGCAGGTGAGGTCACCCTTCTGCTGAATGGCTCCTCCTCCGGAATTACTCCCAGCCATTGAGTGAGAGAGCAGGACCGTGACAGCAGGCTGCAGATTGCTCCCTGGGTGACAGTGGGGCTGGTGACCCTGGATTCCTGAAGTCACTAGGTGCGGCGGAGGCTGCACTTGATGACTGTTATTGATATTGATTTTATATATATATATATAACCAATAATTTATTTGTATGTATGTATTTAAATGTATAAGCCTTCTTATAAATCCCCTGTACCTCCCCCTGCAAAAAAACAACACCCCAGAATAACCCCCCAAAGCAAAATTGATTTAAAAATAAATATCTACTTAAAACATAAAACAGACTTTTTCACATTTCTATTTCCTAGGTAACCTTACAATTTGTTTGGGAATGTCTTGGGAAGTCTGAGAAAGGGGGTAAAGAGAATGGTTTCTCCCCCCCCCCCCCCCGCCAAATTAAATGAGCAGAGTTTGCCTTTGGATGTGCATAAGTGCTCCTGTATATGTCTCAAGACAAAATTTGCATTTAGTATTTTGTACCGATAGAAATGTTGCAAGGGCAAGTTGCACCATAGAAGTGTGGAAGGTAACCTGCAAAAGAGAAGTGAATTAGCTGTGTGCCCTTTTCCCCTTTTTTTATGTGAGGTATAAAGAAGGCTTGAAAGTCTTCCTGTTTAGAAATTTAAATATTGTTTAGCATATTTTTCCTGGGAGACTCAGCATGCGATTCAGGGACTAGTGGAATTGTGACATTACACAAGTACTGAGGAAGTAAAACTGGGCAGTTGGGAGGTAATGGTTTTTTTTAGAACTACAATTAAAAACTTTTTTTTTTCTAAATACCTATTTAATTCAAGCACTTGAGATATAATAAAAAACTGGGAGGAGGCCTTTGTTAATGGTTCACCACCACCATTGTTAAGGGATGTGAAAGTCCCCACTCCATTTTTTTGGGTCTCTAACGAACAAAAATAAGTAACTTGAGACTCTTGATGCTTTTGAGATTTAAAAAAAAAAAAAGCCAGCTGAAAAATCCCCAATTTTTTTGGCTTTTGCGGAAGTGGGAGAAACATTTCAGTTTTACTTCACCTATCATAGAGAAGCACGACCCTCCCCCCACCACAAAAAAAAAAAAATTAAACACCCCACCACCAATCCTTTTTGCCTGTGGAATTCACCTTTATATAGAACCTTCCTGTTTTCTGTCTTACACACACTTTTTTTTTGTCTACTTTCCTCCTCCCTGACTCCCTCTGTGTATATCTATCTACCTTCTGATTTTGCCCTTCTGCTCTTTGTGCTGCTTCTCTCTGTATTCTCCCTTCCCCCAACTACCACGTTCTTTGCCCCCTCTTTTCTATTTCTCTATCCCCTCTTTTCCATTCAGTATTATATATATTATATCTGGTACCATTTTGTTCCTCTGCTTCTGAGCTGATGACATTTTACCCCCCCAGTGGCCAAACTTCTCAATGTTCCTTTTCAGCGTTGAACAAGACTGATGACCTGTTGCCAGCTGAGATATTCATTTAAATGATGAACATGCCAAAGCCAGACTATCCACAATTTTCTCAGCCCAAAATTAGAATGTGCATTGTTCTTGGTCTTCGAGAAATGCCGCGCATTATGATGAGCAGCATATACAATGGAACAAATTTAAACGTTTGCATAGATAGAGAAGTATACACCTTTTGGGACCTGTGCTATTTAATAAAGTAGGCTTAGTGTCTGGTAGCACTGTTTTGAACTATGTATGTGTGTAAATCACTATTTATCCTGTGTGTGTGTGTGTGTGTTGCAGGGTGAGGGAGGTTTTTGGGAAACTTGAACCCATATTCTGTACAGTGAAAGGTCACTTGTATAGCCTGTTCTCTTAACTTATTTAATGATATATAGAGAAGAGGATGCTAAATGGCTATTCAAAATAAATACGGGCAGATGTAAGATTTCATGGTTACATAGTTCTAGTTATCTACGAAGTCTTTCTAATTGAATTTCATTTCAGATTTGTCTGTTAAAGGATTCTTTTCCCACCACAGCCCCCTCCCCAATCAAAATACTTTTCCAACTTTGTTTATTTTGCATTTCTTACTTAAGTTGAAATAGTCTTTACCTGAACTGCATTGGGCTTGTTGATAGTTCAGGTTATATTTGGCAATGCTTTGTATTCCAGCCAGTGTTTATACATAAGGTATACGCGGGAGAGTAACTGTTTAGAAAATGGAGCACTGCTTCACTTGGCTAACCTCAGACTTTTGGCTGATTTTTTTTTTTTTTCCTTCCCTGAGGACTTCTTCAGAAATGTCAGGCCCTGGGCTGTGCTGAAGGTGCAGCCATGAAAGCATGATATGACATTGAATAGAAAAGTGCAGTGGGTCCTTTTCAGTTAGGCTGCCAAGAAGACCGTTGTAGAGATGGACTACTGTTTGGATTTGATTGATGATCATAGGGGTCATTGAAATGAAGGTTTGGAAGTAACTTTTGGATTTCATCTAGTCCGTCCCCCTGGCTGATGCAGGACCTAGTTCATCTCTGACAGGTGTTTGTCTCACCTGTTCTTAAAAATCTTTCATGATAAGAATTCCACAACCTCCTTTGGAAGCCTGTTCCAATACTTAACAATCCTGATAGAACATTTTTCCTAATATCTAAATTAAATTTCCCTTGCTGCAGATTACTTCTTGTTCTATCTTCAGTGAACATGGAGAACAATTGATCACTATCCTTTTTATAACAGTCTTTAACATATTTGAAGACTGTTATCAGGTCCCCCCTCAGTCTTCATTTCTCGAGACTAATCAGGCCCAGTTTTTTAAACTTGCCTTGTAGATCAGGTTTTCTAAACCTTTTATCTTTTTTTTTTCTTTTTTAATCTGCTTTCCTGTGGACTCTCTCCAATTTGTCCATATTTTTCCTTAAGTGTGGCACCCAGAATTGGACACAGTACTCCTGCTGAGGCCTCACCAGTGCCAAGTAGAATGGAACAGTTACCTCCTATGCATACGAGACTATTGTTAACACACCTCAAACTGTTATTAGCATTTTCACAACTGCATCACTCGGAATGTCCAAGACTGTGAGTTACCTGGTTATGAGGGAGTCTTTCTTGTGGATCTGGGTGTCTGTGCCTGTACACCACTGACCTTTCAACTACTTAAGCATTCTCCTCAGGACTCTGCTGGTCCTGCTTTGCATTGCCCTTCAGCTACAGGATAAAAGAGGAATTTTGGTGCCTTGTTCTTATACTCCGAAGTCCATTCTTTTTGTCTCCAGAATCAGGACGCTCTTCCCTGTTGAGTTCAGACCCCCCTGTCAACGTGTTTTTCCTGTGGACATTACATACAAATGGGGCTTACTTTGTGTTGGTTTTACAATGCTTAATTCACATGGGAGACAAGTCAGATAGGTGATTTCCCCATCCCTTTTGTCTGGCAAAACCTGCTTGTCTACCCTGCCAGGGACACAGATTCTAAATGTATTTTCAATACATACATACAACTTCTTAAACATCACCCATACACACATCCCACAGTGATTAGGTGCATCGGCATGAGGTAAGCTTCCACTAGACACTTTATACAAACCTTTGTGCATAAATTAGTTGAAAGCATTGTGTTAAGTGTAGTGAGTTTGTGAGGCCTGATATGAGTTGGTGTAACAACAGTGAACCCTTTGTCATTTGGCATGGAGGGGTTCTTAGGATTAGAATCACATGGTTGAGTGATATTCAATTTGTGATCCACTATAACCCCCAGATCCTTTTCAGCAGTACTACGATCTAGCCATTTATTCCCCATTTTGTAGTTGTGCATTTGATTTTTCCTTCCTAAGTATAGTACTTTGCACGTGTCTTTATTTAATTTAATCTTGTTGATTTCAGACCAGTTGTCCAATTTGTCAAGGTTGTTTTGAATTCTAATCCTGTCCTCCAAAGTACTTGCAAGCCCTCTCAGCTTGGTGTCATCTGCAAATTTATAAGCATATGCTCCACTCTACCCAAGTCATTAATGAAAATACTGAATAGTACCTGACTCAGGACAGACCCCCGCAGGATCCCTCTAGATGCACCCTCCCTTTTCCACAGCAAATCATTGATAACTACTTTGAATAAATTTTTTCCAACCAGTTGTGCACCCACTTTATAGTAATTTAATCTAGTCCACATCTTTCTAGTTTGCTTATGAGAATGTCATGTGGGATTGTGTCAAAAGCTTTACTAAACTGAAGATAAATTACTTCTACAGCTTCTTCCCTATCCACTAAGCCAGTAACACTGTCAAAAAAAATTAAGCTGGTTTGACATGATTTGTTCTTGACAAAATCACACGGGCTATTATTTATTACCCTGTTGTCCTCTAGGTGTTTACAAACTGGTAGAGTAATAATTTGTTCCAATATCTTTCCACGTAATTAAGTTAGGATTGGGCTCCTCTTTGTTCCCCTTTTTAAAGGTAGGTACTATACTTGCCCTTTTCCATACCTCTGAGATCCGAACTGTTCTCTGAGTTTTTGAAGATAATTGCTAATTATAAGATTGGTTCAGCTAGTTACTTAGTATCGGAGGGTGAATTTCATCAGGCCCACCGACTTGAATACATCTAACTTATCTAAATATTCTTTAACCTGTTCTTTCCCTATTTTGGCTTGTGTTCTTTCCCCCTTGTTAATATCATTTTAATCATCTGGTCACCATTAACCTTTTTAGTGATGACTGAAGCAAAATAATCATGAAATACATCAGCCTTCTTGATGTCATCCTTTTTTAGCTCTTCTACGCAGCTAAGTAATGAACATACATTTTTCTTCATCTTTTTCTTGTTCTTAATATTTTTCTAAAACCTTTTTATTGTCTTCTGTGTCCCTTGCTAGGTATAACTCACTTTGTGCCTTAGCTTTTGTAATTTCGCCTGTACTAGATGAGTGCTAGTCTTTTGCACTCATCCGTAGCAATTTGTCCATGTTTCCACTTTTTGTAGGATTCCTTTTTATTTTTCGGGGGTTATTAAAGATCTCCTAATGGAACCATATTGATCTCTTACTAGTATTCATATCTTTCCTTCGTGTTGGGATAGTAGGCTGTTGTGCCATAAATATTGTCAGGGCTGCGGGGGGGGGAGGAAGTGGGGCAATTTGCCCCGGGCCCCACAGAGGCCCCACGAGAATATAGTATTCTATAGTATTGCAACTTTTTTTTTTTTTTATGGAAGAGACCCTCAAAATTGCTTTTCCTCAGGCCCCCTGAATCCTCTGGGCGGCCCTGAATATTGTCTTTGAGAAACTACTAGCTCTCATGGACTCCTTTTCTCGAGTTTTCCACCCATGGGACCTAACCTACTAGTTTTCAAAGTTTGTCTCTTTTTTTTGAAGTCCATTTTTCTTATTATTCTGCTCTCACTCTTTCCTTTCCTTAGAATCATGAAGCCTATCATTTCATGATGACTTTCATTTAAAATGTATATACATGATCCATATTTTTCATATGGCGGAGAGAAACTCCATGTGTGTGCGTGCAAGCTCCACTTTTCATTTTCCAGTTGTGCGTGAGCATTTCCCAGCTGTTGTTGTTACACTGTGTTCATATAGTGGAAATTGTTTCCACTAAAATGTTTTGAGAAAGAGTAGAAAATTTATTTTTCCTGCAAGGATGAATAGGAGAGAAGGCCAATCACATTGCTGCTAAGAAATGAAAATGAAAACAGAAATCCTGCTTGAAAGAGCTAGTGAGTTGAGCTTACCTTAAGACAGCCTTCATGATGTCCCTCTTTCATTTTTATCACCTAAAACAGTAAAGTGACTCCAACTGAGCATTTCTTAGGCCTTGTCTACACAGTAAAGTTTCTGAAACAAGTTATATTAGTGTAACATGGCTCTCTGCCTGCCTCCCTCCCTCCCCACGCCCCATGAGGACACTGATTCTTGTATAAGGGAGGCTCTCCCTCCCCCCCTTCCCCCAGCTTATTTTAAACCCTTTCCCAAGAAACATAAACAAAAAATCCACATTGGGGGTGGGAACGGAGGTCGAATTTACTGGTATAACTATCTCGGTTTAAACTTGATTGATATTCCTCAACAATATTAGATCAACTAGTCTTTGACGTTACTGCCTCAGTAAGGTAACTAACACCTTTGCTGCAGATTGGTTGGAGAGTTTTCTACAAAGCCAAGTTAACAGGGAATCAGAGAAAATTTCCTTACAATAAACCAGCTTCCCCCCTTCTCCCCCCCCTTCTGTCTTCTGTAGAAAAATAGCAAAAATGGTGGAAAAGCGCTAAAAATGAACAACTTAATTTTTAAGCTACAATTTTTCACTGTCCCAGCTTGATGGTGGTAGGAAGGGAAGGAAATATATGTAAAATGGGATTTATTCTTTAAATCAGATTTTTATTTCAATTGACTTCAATTTACATTACATATGGTGTATCTTTTAAAAATCTATTTAAATTTTAATTTAAAATGTTAAGGCCTAAAATTATTATAATTGCATAAAATAATTTAAAATAAATACAAAAATAATATTAAACGCTACGTTTGCTGCCAAATTTAAACCACTGAATTGGTGGAAGTCATTGGCTAAGGACCTGAAACTAGATTTTGTTAAAGTAATAAACGAGTTTTTGACAGCAGTAACCTTTTCTGCCAGTGCAGGGAGAATATTTTCTTCATTTCAGTTTATTCAACTTGTTTACTTCAATGAGTAGTTCACTCAAAGTTAATAAATGAATTGTGACTTGAAAAAGCAGGAAAACTTTTTCCCCCCTCTTCCAGTCTTTGAATAAAAACTAGTTATGAGAGGATCAGATCTATTCGTTCTAAAGTCTAGACAAACACGATAACCAGAAACAATCAGTTAAATACACTAATTACAGATAATACCGCCCTTGTTTAATAATTCAGTTAGTTATAATGCAAAAAATTCCCCACCTATGTATCCAGCACATTTAAGGTAGTTTTATTTAATAAAAAAAATTAAAATGCCGTTTTTGTGTATTTTTATTGAATTTCAGTTCCAGTCTATATAGAGATTAATTTGTATCACAAGTACAAATTTAATCATCATCTAGTAAATAAGAATACATCATTCACCATTTTCTCATAAAAATATAAAAAATGAAAATCTGGATAAATGTAAGTTAAGCTGTATAATTTCTTAAATGTGTATTGATGTAGTGTATCCTCCTGATTAGCAAAAAGAAGCACCATATTTAGTATATGGGCTACATTTAGTTGCAAAACATCTTTTAGTGGTTACCAGCTGATGAGAATCAACCTTTCTTTAGGAAAATAACTAAAAAGTACAAATGCAAAACACAATTAAGATAGATTATTTAAATCAAGGTTTCCTTCTTGCTGATTTAAATAATGATTTAAAACCAGTGATTTAAATCACCTTGATTTTAAATCAATTACCTTGGTAAAGCTTTACTCATAAGGTTTCTGGGTCAGTCTAACCATTGGAAATCTAATTTACAGAAGAATAAGAACATGGGACTGTTCTTTCAAAATATGGTCACTTGTGCATGTGGTGATCACTTCAGTTTACTTGAAAATGTTTGTGTGTTTGAATATTAAATTTGCTAAATTTCCACATGTAAACCTCATCATTTTTGCCTGTCTCAAAATGCATACAAGCAACTGAACTGTGTGTGCCAAGAGAGGCTGGGTTGAGGCCGTTTTAAAAAACTTGGCCCATACTGTATTACTTTTAAAGTAATCTCTAAGTACTTAGAAGTCTTTATGATCGTCATTATTATGACATCTGGTTAACTTACATAGTTTTTATTGGTCTTGCCAATAAATGGTTTGGTTTCTTGTGTATGTTATTAAAGGGACCACTTGCATGAGGATATTTTGGTTTATTTTTAGTTATAGCAATATCACTTTCCAAATGTATATGAATAAATAGGTGCCAAAGTTATTCTAACATTTTGGAAGCAAAAATATGGCAATAAAGTATTGCTTTTGTTCTTGTATTTGCTAGGATCTTTGTTAAACATTTTAAAATGCTGTGTTAAAAACACCAAATCTTCTGTTTACTGGGTTGCGTTCCAGATCCCATGTGAGCAGAAGCAATCTTGGCCTGTTTCATTTTGTTGGTGGAGATGGTCTGAAACCCTGGCACATGACTAAAAGACAGTAACATTTTGAGACCATCCATCTGTTGTGGTGGACAATCCTCACAGATTGAAGACCTAAAAGTCCTAAAAAAGCTACCCCATAAAGGATAATCGCTGCTTTTTTATCACCAAGGGAGAAGAAAAATAACTTGCATCAGGTTTTGAATGCTCTTACATGGATGAGTGTCTAATTTCAGGCAATGCTGTGATCTTCAGTTGAGGAGATTAACAGTATTGTTCAAAGTAGTGTGAGCCATCATGCTGGATGTCTTCAGATTGTTTAAAGGTAGCTTTAGGAATTTGTCTGCTGTCAGTGAATAGCAGTGCACAGTGATGACTGTACACTTACTAGTAACAGTAGCGCTACTTCATTCGGAAAGGACGCATGCAGAGCAAGTTTGGTGTAAACAGCACATTTATCCTCTGGTTTTTGAAGTTAGCATCTTGCTTGTTCTATATTAGTAGTCAGGTGGCTGTTCATCTATTTGCCCCAAGTGTAACATATATTTGTAGAAAATTGTCAAATGTATAAATGCATTTATTTTTATTGTGCAGCACTATTAATAAAATGTATTTTTTGAATGAGCAAATTCCAGTTGTAACAAAATTAATCCACATATTTGTAGGCATTTTAAAGATTTTAATTCTTCTCTCAAATACTTACATAATTGTGATTTTTTCTCTTTCTTTCATTTTGAACAAGTAAGTTCTTGTTTGTGGGGAGGGGGGAAGAAATTAGAAGTATGGTTAGAAAACTTGAACCTGAGGTCCTGGGGAGGATAGTAAAAAGTGTTCCACAGTCACTAACTTTCATGCCCCATTGCATTTCCAGTAGGGAATACTTATTTTGTATATTAAGCTATGCAAGTTGTACTCTCCAATCAGTGCTTGTAATTTCAGTTGGTTGACACGACACGTAAACACCAGCATGCACAGTCTGACTAGTCACCATATTTAATGTTAAAATGAAAGAGTAGAGCGGCTAGGGCACTGGACCCGACTTGTGTGTGTGCTTAGTTTCCTATATACAGATTTACACTGGCATAGTTGTAGTTAATGGTCTTTGCACACTTTAAAGCAGACTTCACTGGAGAAGTGAATGAGGGATAGGGAGGGGAGGGGTTATGTGTGTAATGCAAGTGCACAAGGAGTCAACCTGGTTTTCTTCATTTCTTTGTGTCTTACAATGCTTTTCACTTACATAGCACCTTTCCTCTGATAATCTCAAAGCACTTAACAGTCAATTGAGCCTGTAAGAGTAGGTAGGTATGTATGTATGTATTCTTATTTAGAAGGTTTTGTTTTCTCTTAACAGCTGATGGGTTTGTATTTAAATACTTTGAATTTAAAAAAAAAAAAAAAGCTGTTTGCCAGGGTGTGAAACACACTCTCTCCAGCCGCTGGGCGGGGTGCAAAAGCGCCAGTGTGGTGTGGCTCCGTTTCGCTGGGAGTGCCGCTCCCAGCGTGGGCTCAGCCTTCCCCACAGGAGGGAGAGACAGCGCTGCGCTGACGAGCTGCGCACGCTGGTGCTGTGATCACACAGCGCTGCTGCGCAGCGCGCCAGCTAATCAATTTGCCAGAGTAATATGGATGAGTTTTTGGGATAAACTGTGTTCCTAGTTAAGGATGAACAGCTTCTTTAGTGTGTGGCTGTTAACACCATACACACAAACCATAAATGAGGGTTAATCCTGTTCAAGTGTCTGTCATAATTGATGTAGAATGAAGAGAATAATAAATAACGGGCAGTGATGTAATAGGGCTCAGTTACAGAAAGAAGGGAATATTCATAATACTTCAGGTTTTCACCTTTTTCTGTATAATGAATAATTTATTCACTAGTGGAAACAAAGTACAATATGGTTTTGTTCACCTGTTGCTCACTGCCATGTACTGTAATCCTGTTTATAGACCAGGTGCTTCAGTTACCAAAAAACTCTGATTTTGAGAGGGTTATGCGAAGTTGCATTAGTTGTTTGCTTAGTGAGGGAACAACTGCATTTATCCATGCTAGAGACGGGAATGGAGATTCGAGTGTTAGGTACAACTAGCACCTGGAAATCCTGAAATAGATAGAATTTATTTAATGTAGTGCATGTATATTAAAACAACAAATTGTATAAATAAAACAATTGGCTATTGGGCTGGATTTCCACTAGGATGATTAAAGGAGTGGAGAACATGCCTTATAGTGATAGACTCAAGGAGCTCAATCTATTTAGTTTCACAAAGAGAAAGTTAAGGGGTGTCTTGATCTCTGTCTATAAGTGCCTTCATGGGAGAGAAATATTTGATAATAGATAGTTCTTCCGTCTAAGACAAAGACATAATAAGATCTAATAGTTGGGAATTGAAACTAGACAAATTCAGACGAGAAATAAGGCTCAATTTTTGTTTAACAGTGAGGATAATAACTATTGGAACAATTTAAGGTTTTGTGGTGAATTCTCTATCACTGGCAATTATTTTTAAAATTAAGATTGGATGTCTTTAGTCTAGTTCAAACTAGAAGTTCTGTGATGTGTTATGCAGGAGGTCAGACTAGATGATCACAATGGTGATCTTTTGGATTAAAAATCTATGGACCTGTGAATCATAGGATATAAGAACTATAACTGCTATCTCCTTTGAACTTGCTTACCCCTCCTCAGTCCATTTTCTCCGCAAAAGCCTGAGAGAACACAGATATGTTTTTGCAGCGTGCCTGGAATGTTGCCATCTTGCACTCAGTCATATCAAACTTAGGCTGGTGGTTGGGAAATGGAGCCAAAGGTATTCCTTCAAATATGTGTTGATGTGGATCCCACTGCAGAAGTGTGTGCACCTCATGCACTTGGGATCAGAATCTTTTGAATAGCTATGTCTGTTGCCCTGTGCCCCCTGTGCCAGAGCATAAAGATCAGACCCTCCTTCAGTTTCTTCTTACTGCCTGTGGTAGCTAGATGCAACCTAGAGTATGTCTGACTTGCTTCTTGAGTGCTTTAAAAACTGTTTTCACAGAAATTAGTGAAGAACTTTATTCTCTCCACCCTTTTGAATTGGATGCCCCATCTACCCCCCCCCAAAGAGAGAAGAATAACTCTTTTTGGCATTACCCTTTCCTCCTCTTCTCCCCCCTCACCCCCATATCTCCTGTACAATGGGGTGAGGCAGTTTGGAGAAACCACCATGTTTCATCATGGCCTCTGTGACGGCTTTGGTCACAGAGACCCTCCTGGGACTGTCACCTGACGTGCTGGAACTACCTCTTAGCCCGTTTTCCCTGCCAGCTTGAGACTCTAGAATTCTGCCTTGTTGAGCCAGACACACTAGCCTGCTTCAACACAGACCCAGGTCTGGTCCATGACCCCAAAGCTGCAGACTTGAACCAAAAACTGCTCAGCAGGTTACCTCTCCAGCTCCCAGACACCCAATTCCCAATGGGATCCAACATCCTGCTCCCACAGGGTTTACTGTAGGAAAAGATGTTGAAGTTATGTTTGGGTTAACACGTTAGCTAGTCCTGACCTTTCCCTAGTGTAGGCACAGGATAACATCTTTTACCTTGATTTAGCTGGCCTGCCTAATGTCGACAAATCCTGTGAGAAGCAGAACAGCTTCTTCACCTGGCTATAGGGCAATAGGCCACAAAGTGGCAGATCATGAAGGGACTTGCATGAGACCAATCTTTCCTTCCCTGGTCCCCAAGTCCTGATCCAAGAAATCCCAGAACAAGAGACAGGGCATATGCAGTAGTCTCTAGTCTTGATTCTTTGGGGCAGTAGTTCCAATCCCAAAGGGAGTGAACGTGCATTTTCTTCATAATTCCAAAAAGGCCAGGAATGAGCCAAGAAGGTGATCCACATATACTCGATCTCAACTGGCAGAGTCAGCTGTTCATAAAAACTCCCTTCTAGATGGAGTCAGCAATTTCTGCAGTCCTCATAATCAATCCCAACTACTTCATGTGTAGACCTTCACAGTGTTACACTAAACAGAGGTGATAGGCAGTACCTCTCCTTTATTCTATGGTCCAATCACCCCCAATGTTGTAAAGCTTTTCAGGCTAGAACAGTTCCCAGAGTATTTTACTGTAGTCATCTGTCTACTTGGTCCTGCTAGTGAAGGCACAGGGGGCTGGACTTGATGACCTTTCAAGGTCCCTTCCAGTTTTATGAGATAAATAATATATGGAGATATACCTATCCCATATCTAGGTGATTCGTTAATCCATGTTTTGCCTAAACAAGGGACTCTCAGCATTTGTTACTGACACTGTTGCAAAGACTTGATATTTTGGTAATTGAGACAGAGATTTTTAAATCTAGCTCAAGAAAAGAGATGTAGAACCCTTGAGTATGTGGTTCCAGCTTCTAACCAAGCAATAAAAGTAAAGCAAAGAGCTAGTAGACATGATCTTTAACGAAAAATCAAGGAAAACTGGTACTGGAAACCTTATTATATTTTATATGGGTTGTTTAGGGAAGAGTTTTTACTGAAGGTTGCATATAATGTCATTTGCACTGTAATTTCACTAGGTCCCCATCATGGGCCCAGGAGCCCATTGTGCTAGGCACAATACACCTACTCAATGGAAAAAATGATCCCAGCTCCAAAGACTTTACAATTAAAGTTAATATTTAAGTTGCAAGGCTGAAGTTTGCTTTTAAAAATTATTTGAAGATCATCTTTTTATAGTGTATATTGAATTTTTATTTTTTGTGGCTGGGTTGGAAGCTACTCAGTGTGTGTGTGTGTGTGTGTGTGTGTGTGTGTTTGTGTGTGAACAATATGTGGTTGACATGCACTTTCCATTTGAAAGTGGGGATGTGAACTTTTCCTGAGTCACGGAAAATCACTTTAGTGAGTTAGCCTTCTGGTATCAGCGAACAATTGAGCAGTAACATTTTAAAAGCTTTTAATGAAAGGAGGTTGAAACTATGGGGACTGCTCTCAAGTGACTGGACTGGATAATGAAGTTAAGAGGGAGACAGGGCCCTGGCCAGATCAGAGATTTTGAATCTATCCATACTAATGACTTTATAGCTTACAGGGAAATATTTTTTTAAAAATCCGATTCAGAGCCAGAATGATGATGTAAATGTTCTTCATGGAATCTCATCACGTTTTAAATCCCAAGTGTCTGATATTAATATAAAAATCATTTTGGAGTTGAAAATAAATGGCCCAATCTCAGCTGGTGTAATGCTTCAGTTCTCAGTTTTGTTGAGAGAGTCTGGTTAATGGTTTATGTCTAGGAACACTGTTTCCTAATGGAAGCCTAGTGAAGTTTTTGTCATTTTACTGTGAACACCTTTCCCTACTTTATGGTATGTTTATTGATAAATAATTTATGCCATCAGTGGTCATGCTTTGTATTGTTTTTACTGTGTGTTTTACTTCAGAGCCTTCTTCTCTCCATATATTCTTTACTTTGATTTAAATAAGCTGACATTTTGGGGAATCATTGCCTGTGTGGCCTCCAGTTCACCACCCTCTGTTGGTATTTTATGTTATGGATCAGCATCTGCTGATAGCATCCTTACTTCCATCTCCTTGCAAGTTCTGCCTTGTATCCTTAACTGTTACCATGGAGACTGCTAGCTACTATTCTCGCTCTTCCTTCTTCTCTTCTCCCTGCTACCAGAGCTCCTGCAGCAGTTACCTTCCTTTTCATTAACATCATCATTTTTGTACAAATCTTGTTTTCCAGTGTCCTTACAACTGAAAAATGTTGTTACATGGCCACAGTTTACTATGTTTATATTTCTGAAATGGTGTAGATACAAATTTTTGTAGCACGCAGAATTTTTGGTTAAGAGGTGGAGTTCCTTAGGTGGAGGGATATTTTCTTAACTGTTAGCTCGTTTGGATTTGTGTTAATGGCTGAGTTACTTACTAGAGTTATATTTTTTGTAATGTGAATTGACTGGTATATATTACCAAAAGAAAAAAAAATATGCCAGTGTGTTAGAAGCCAAGATAGCCCTTAGAATTGAGATTTGTTTTAAAATGACAACTTTTGGAATTTGGTTTAAATATGCCCTTGTGAAAATTAATTTTTTCATATGAAGAGATGAAAAAAGAGCCAACTCTGTTTTATCCTTTTAAATCTGAGAAGGCTTGTTGCACAATGCATCACCATTTAGATAGCATTTTGTACACGGCTTTGTATTTTCAGACTTTGTGGCATGTGGACACTGTCTTGGTTGCCTGCTTTCCTGACCTGAATAGGGTAGTTTAACTTGTCTGGGTACACAGATCATGTGTGCTTATTTTATTTCCATACTTCCTGTTCTTGGGCAATGGTGCTGCACTTGATGAAGTCAGCACTTGGTCTACTGATGTTTTGAGGGAAGGTATTAGAAGCTTACTCAGGGTAGCCACGCTAGCCATCTCCCAGTAAAATAGTCTACCATTGTCATTGGTACAATAAATTCAGATGATATGATAGCTATGAAAGTGGTGGACACTGGCACCATGTTTCACTAGCTGATTCATACGGGTGCAGCTGCACTGTTACTGTAATATAAGTACTAGTATTTCTAGTGTGGATGCACCTTGGGAGTTTTGCTTCTTCCATCACTGGTTGAACAGGATTTTGCCCTACATGACTGATTTGAATCTTCACTATCTACTTGACTCACAGAGCAATAAATTCTAATGATTTTTCCGGAATCACGAGCTATTGTGAACTAGGTAAGGAGCCCTATATTTGTCTCTGCATGAATATCTCATTTAGGGCTATTTGTTGCAGTCCATTAGAAAGTTATTTCATCTGAGGTATTATACAGATATTTCAAAATATTTCCCCTGCTCCTTTTTTTCCCCTAGTGTAAAATGAACAGGTATTCACAGTTAAGCCAGAACAAAAATTTTCTCCTCAAACAGGGTTATACAGATATTTACTTTATCTGCAAAGCTGCATTCAAATCCATTTTAAAAATATTGGTTAAATCCTGACTCGCTGAAGTCAATGGCAAAACTCCTATTGATTTCAGTGGGTCCAATTTCATTCTAGGTGTCTAATGTCCTAATGAGTGCCTCCCATGTTAGAGCAGTGCTGCCTCATGTGGGAGTAACAATTCTGATTTCTCTCTCTCTTCCAGATTCTCCAGCAAAGATAAGTTAATGATGGTTTCCTGTCAGTGTCTTATTTTGTTGTCCCTGCCGGTTGCAATGTGAATGTGGGTTCCGCATTGTGAGCTGGAACTTTTGCCCATTAAAAGCCATAATGAAGTATCTGCCCATTGATGTGGCCCCTGAGTCCTCTGCCACATGTTTCCATAAAAATATGTATTTGTCTCATGTCTGATTTTTACCTTCATTGATACTGGCTAATAATATTGGGAGAAAACAAATCTGGCTACAAGTAGGTGTCTCAGGATTCTTGGTAGCTGTTGCATTATCATTGCAGTTGAGACCTATTCCTCAGATGTACAATTGCTTGTCTAAAACAGCTTGTATAAGGTGTGTCAGTCTTTTCCAAATTTAGATTGTGTTCCAGATTATATTATCCTTACTGAAGCTGTGCCTTACTGAAGGTCCTGCTCAGCCTGTGTTAGGGTAGCAGAAACTGTCCCTTTGTCGTTTACTCAGTGCTACAGTGTGATTCTACCAGTTTAGCTTTCTGAAGGGTAGGAGTAGATCTCAGGAGTGATTGCAAGTTATGTTGGGTTTCTGTTTCCATTATTAGAACTACACAGTGTGGAACTTTTTTTCTTCAGCTCGTGGTTCATTTCTTTTGCTTTTTGCTCTTTACTTATCTCATTGGGTTTTGTATGTTTTTTTCCTTAACCTGCGTGTCTTGAGAAATTTAACTGCTCTCTTGTTATTTCTAGCTTCTCTCTCTGTCTCTTTCCCTCTTTCTCTGTGTGTCTGTCTGTCTCTGTGTCTCTCTCTCTCTCTCTCTGTTGTGTGTGATCTTCAGACTTCAAACCTTTGGACTGACTGCTACCATAGCTTATCTATTTGGGTTGTTACATACTGCTTCAAGGCCAAAAAAAAAAAAAGTTCAGCCCAGTCTACGTCTTCGGTATGCAGCTGCATGCTAATCACCCAACCTCCACAAAACATTCCCAGGTGACTAGCCCGAAGATTCATCTTACTTGCCATGAGAGAGGGAGTGTGCTGGGCTTGGGGAGAGGTAGCAGGGTAGTGGATGGCTTGTTACTGTGGTTCTTCTGAGCTCTGGTTCACCTCCATCCTCTCCCCCCGCCCCGCCCCCCCAGCTGAACTGTGATGTTTGAAAACGCTGCTGTCACAACACTCACTCCCTCTGATTTTTAACTAGCAAAATTCCAGTTTGCAAGTGGATTTGTCATGTATTGCTGATTTTTCCAGCCTACTAGTAGAAAGTATTAATATAATACAGTCTGTCTTCATAAACCACGTGTTTATATGCTGACATTTAAAGGCATTTTCAGGTTTTAGGTGAGGCCTTATGGTACGGCAGGCAGCTACACTTCAGCATCTGGGCTAGTTTACAGAACTTGTTGCCTGCTTAGTGTTCTGATCTTCTCTGCCCTAAGCGAGTGCTTTCATACAAGACCCTTATGGTTTCTGCTCCTTTGCTCAGTAACATGTCTTCTAGATTTGTTAGATGGAGTCCTGGAGCAACAAAATTATTGAAGTGGTGGCTGGAGGAGGCATGTCTTGTCCACAATGATCTCTTTTCAGGAAGTGGAATGTTTGATCGACTGAGGCAAGTGTGGGAACTCGGGGGGAGTGTTTCTATCAATATATTTGCCAGAGGATAAGGCCATTCCTCCGCCCAACAGGTGTTGGAATTATTTTGTGTTTGAGGAAGGTAGCCATCTCAAAGGGATTTATTACAGAATTAAATTTTCCTACAGTCTCTCGTTTCCGCCCCCCCCCCAATGTGGTGGGGTGGGGGTGGGGGGGAGAGATGGCAAGAAAACATTCCCTTGTATTGGGTCCTGGATTTTTCTCAGTATTGGCTGAGATAGGGAGAAAACCCTTTTATCTCTTTTTTCCCCCTCTCTCTTGGCGAGCTCCCTATGGGTTCAGGTTTCCATTCTTAGTATGCCAGGAATGATGGTAGAACGATACGCCTAGGATTATATCCTCTGATGGCTCACTTCCTTGGGGCTGTAATTTGGTGGCATTTTTTTTTTTTTGATCATGTTGTTGTGGCTTTCGACCATCTCATCCATCATACTTAAGAGTTTTTTATCTGGGCTCCACTGGGAAGAATCTGTTTGGTTTCCCAAATTTGCCATAATTCGTCCTATAAAAACTAGAACATGGGGCATTTCCTGTGATTCAGGACAGCTCTTTAGTTTTGGTTAGAAAGGACTTGGCGTGGGGGAGAGGGGGAAGATAGAAGAAGAAATCCACTTGTCTTACCTGTCTGATGCTATTGCCAGTGAAGGATTCTAAAACCACATTTAGCTTGGTGAATTCAGTGCTCTGCATTTTTGAGACACGTGGGAGTTCTTTATCCTAGGAAGGCTCTAGTTTATTCCATCAATTAAAAAAATCACAGATTTCCTTCTTTCTCACACTGTCTAATAAATAGCTGCTAACCCCATACACGATTTAGAAGGTTCTGCAGTTGTAAATCTCTGAGTCATAGATACGGTAGAACCTTTTAAAGTGTGGGGAAACCCACACATAAAAATTCATGCTAACTTGAGCCCCCTAATTATTTTAATGATTGTAAAAATAAAAAGCTCCAAATGCTGCTGGGAAAAGCACCATGCCACAGTGGTTACTCTTAAGATTTGAAAAAAAGAAGGATTTCTGTGACTATTTCAAATAAATTAGTAAGGTGGTTGAGACATGGAGTAAGAGTCCGAAGTACTGGTGGTATTCGACAACAACAAATCTCACCAGCCGCTACATCTGAAATGCCCTTGAGAATTCTTCACTGGAGCAAGATGGCTCTTTGTTGGGAATTGCTAGTACCAGTAGTCTTTTCAGGATATCTAAATCAGCTGCACTGTGCTGATGCAGTAAAAAAAAATCTGTAATTACAATTTTCAGCTGCACTCCACCAACTTAATAGGCTGATGTTTGAGTTGCATATCGTGGGTCAGCACAAATGCTTATCCGGGGAATGGATTATGCATTGAAGCTCATGAGGATTTTAGCCGGTACTGAGGTGCTAGGAAGTGCCAACCTTTCCGAATGTATGTGGTATTCTGACCCTCATTGATTCTTTCTATTATACACCCACAAGTTAGTTGGCCCTGTTATACAGTCACTGTGAAAGTTGATGCTGAATGCATAGTGACAGCTTGCATGCTATCATTGCATTACAGAAATGTAATCTGTTCATTGCTCTGGAAATGTCATTATACAATACAGCATGGTATTTCACAGTATCTGTACAGGTAGCATCACTCTGAAAGAGTGTACAGCACCAAGTTAGGTATTTTAGAATAAACTTTGCCTTACTTAATGATACGTGATAAATTCAGTAAGATGTGTTCCATCACTTCAGCTGTTTAGCTCTTCTGGCCTCATACAATGAACATCTCCAGGGATGAGCTTCATTCTTCAAAACCCATTATTATATACAGCTATAAGCATACACAATATAAAGAAGAAAAGGATACTTAAGCTTAAGAAATGCCATGCAGTAAAAGTTAGGACTTTTGCATATTGCAGGAAATAATGAGCGTACGAAAACTGGTGATGCTCCTGTCAGCTTGTAACATTAAATAAAACCAAATGTCCTACTAATACCTGTGCCCATGGTAAACCAATCCCCAACTGGAGGCATGCCAGGTCATAGGGTAGTTCTCAAACTTTTGTATTGGTGACCCCTTTAACATAGCAAGCCTCTGAGTGCGACCCCCCCTTTAAATTAAAAACACTTTTTTAATATATATTTAACACTATTAGAAACGCTGGATGCAAAGTGGGGTTTGGGGTGGAGGCTGACAGCTTGCGACCCCCCCATGTAATAATCTCGTGACACCCTGAAGGGTCCTGATCCCCAGTTTGAGAACCCTGCTGTACATGGTAGGCAGCATTTTTGGTCTTCAGATTCCTCTTTCTATTAAAATTCTGACCACTTGTCTTCAGGCTCTCTTATAGACAATTGCAGTTTATGTGGGGAGAATTTCCTTAAGTTAAAAGGAATCAAAGAAATGACTGGCCCTTTTTAGGGGACGGGTGATACAAAGCACTGGACACTTATACTGTATAAGTGAAGAGTTCTGTTCTAAGCAGTGAAGTTCTGATTGTCCATTACATTCCAGCCCTATGCATTGCTTTGGAGCCCCATGTGCTGTAGAGGCTGTATATGTATATGTAAGGTATTCTAATGTCCCAAGCTGTATACTTTGGTATCATTGTCCGTTCCAGTTGTTCTCTGTTTTCTGGGCTGTGACAATTGAAATGGTGGAAAAAATCATCCCTCAACCCAACCCGGAAAGGGATAATGGGAAGTTTTGGGCACTTGGGTTACATGATGATGGGAGGAGGTATGATGGTAGATTTAGGACAGGTGGGGAGAGTGCTGGCCAGAGCTGGGTTGAAAGACTAGGTAATAGAGTAGAGAGAGTCTCTCTGATGGCGATTGGGAACAAGGATGTGTTTGGTGCTGATGGTGGGGGCTGGCTGGTTGGGTTGCTCCTCTTCTCCATCCTCCTTTTCCCACTGAATGCTCAATAAGCAGAAGGAGATGAGGCAAGTGAAGGCTCCACTGTGTGTTTGGGTTGGGGCAGGAGAGGGCAGAGAAGGAGCAGGACATCAGCAGGAATAGAGCCAAATTGCAGCACGGTGGAGCCCTGTGTTCTATTTAAATCGGTGTGTCCCGTACCCCCATCTTTACTCAAATTTGGATTAGCCGACCCTGTGTCATGACGGAGGCCAGATCTGAGCAGTGCCACGACCCCACACACTCATATCGAATGGCTGGGGGCCCCCAGAGAAGGATGCGCTCTGCAAGTGCACCGAGTGCAAATTGGTTAATGTGGGCCTGAGCAGGAGTGGAGACTAAATCAGTTGTTACTTCCTTTCTCTCCCCTAGCTCTTGCTAACAAACACAGGAGGATTTTTTTTTGTCTGGTGGAGGCGAGGCGATGCGACCCACTGAGAGCACCCTTGCACCTCACCTGAGCATCTCATTCCATGAGCTGAGAAACACTGGGTCTGTTCCTTTGATCGGCTATTCTTAGTATTATGAAATGTTACCTTATGTCTAGCCTACACTTTCTTTATTTAGCTTGTGCCTTTGTTCAGCTGTGTTCTGAGACTGAATAATTCTGTCTCCATTTGTATTGTTACCTTGAAGGTAATTATAGACTGATAATATCTTGCCCTTAGTCTTCTTTTCTAGAGCCTGTAAATTTAGTTCCCTTAGTTTCTCTTCACATGTCTTATCTAGGAATGTGACAAATCTGAGGGGGGAGAGGTAAAGAGGGAGGAAGGTGGTACTGTCTGAATACCAGATTTTCCTCCCTGTTTTTGCTGAATGAAAGATATTAAATAATATTTTAATAATGGTGGACCTCAGTTTTTTATATCCTGGCCCCTTCTATAAAGCAGCTATCTAGATCAATCTAATGTAGAAACAGAATGATGCTCTGCTCTAGTGCCGATCCAAAGAGAATGTTCTGCCTGATTGATTTACATCTGACAGGATGGAGAGCCCAGGTGCTGCTGTACCTTGCTAAAGGGCCTTGAGAATCTCCTACTCTCAGCCGTGGAGGGGAGATTTGAGTATTGAAAACCAGCCCAGACTGTCTGACCGCAGTGTCTTGAAAAATTTGACACCCAGTAGCATAAGGGTGAACGCCAATAGCTAGAGGTAGGTACAGTAACAAGGATGGGGACCCTGTACCAGTGAGGTCTAGGGATGATGACTTGGTGAGATGCAGGTTGTGTTCCCTCGCCCCCCAACATCCTCAGCTTCTGGTAAGAAGAGGGCTTGAATTTCTGCCATGATGCTGTCCCTGTACCCTGGTTGTGTTTCTCTGTGGGAGGAACCAGGCTTTTCTATTAGCCAGAGAGGGCCAATGTGTTCGTCTTTATAAATGTGAAGGTCAACCGGGAAAAAACTTTCTGTTGTTAGAGCCCCCTGACCACTGTAAAGTTTGGAGACTGACCATTCTCTTTCTAATTCGCTCTTCTGCTGCCTGACAAAGCTATGAGCAACAAGAGACTTGTTGCTGTCTGTCTGCTGACTTAGGACAATGCCACTGCATCCAATAAGCACTGGTTTGTATCTGGACAGTTTTCTTTACAACAGAGGGCTAAACTTTAAATTAAGAAAAGAAACCTCACATTCTGCGGATGTGAGGATGTCTGATACTCTTCCTGTACTAACTATGGGTGGATGAGTGGTTGGTTGTGTGTTGGTTTTTTTGGCTTGGGGGTGTGTGTGTGTGTGAGAGACTGTAGTGTTATTTCACTTAATACTCAAATGAGTACTTCAGGGTTTCTGTATTCCTGTGCAAATCAGCTATTTACTCTGTCTTTTTCAACTGTTAGCTACTGTTCTTTATATATTGTCAAATTTTTCTCTATCCTTCTGAAACTCTGAAGACCAGAACTGTACACCCTGTTCTAACTGTGATGGCAATATGACTATAAAGAACATCACTGTTACTGTCCTAGTTTCTTTCCAGTGCATCTTGTCTGGACTTGTAGATTTATGTAAGAAGGCCATCTAGGTGTTGCAGAATGTAGCTGCCTGCCTCCTATGTGGGGAAGGCAGTGATAAGTATGTACAATTATAGATGGATGTCATCTGCAAAATTCAGGTCTAGATATTGAACCTTTCACAAAGCTGATACAGGTATTTAATATAGACCTTTAGGGGCCAAAGGTATATTTGTTTCCAGGTTTGAACTCTGAATCACCACATTCTCCAGAGTACAGGAGTGTTCATATCTGGAGTTTTGGTTCAGGCCCATATCTAACATAAAACCTGTGTTGAAGTCTCTGCCCTGAGAGAGCAGTCATCTGAGAGACCACTGTTAACTGCTACAATGGGCTGTAGAGGAAATCTGGGATGCAGGATGTTTTTGCAGTTAATTCTGGACTTAATGATTCAGGATCTTGGGCGGCTGGGGTTTCTCAGGGCTTGTCTACGCACAGTTGCAAAAGTTAAGATGTAATTTTTTTTTTTAAAGCAACTTAGTTAAACCAATGCTAAAGGCTGCGTGGACATTTTATTTTGGTTTAGTTTAAGTTGACTAGGAACACAGGTTTAAACTAAACCAAAATGCATCACTCCTTCAAACAAAATAAGAGTATCCACACAGGGATTTCCACTGGTTTAACTAATTTATGTAATTAAATTGGTGCAAGTTTGTTTTCGTGTAGACAAGGCCTAGAGAATTTCCTGCTCTGGCTTTTGCCATTTCTTTCCTTGGCAATGACAGGATGAAAGATGTGTTGTTGTTTTTTTTGTTTTTGTTTTGTTTGTTTGTTTGGCTTTGTTTACTGTATTCATCCCCTCTGGTTATTAACATCTCGGTGCAAACTAACAGCTGTCAGTTATGTTGTCCACTGTGGTTGCCTTTGTAGTTTGATATTTTTTGTATTGCATTCCTAGTAGCTAAGCCTATAGATAATGTTATATACTTTCACCCCTGGATGTATATAACATTCAGGGGTGAAAGTAAGTTAAAGGACTTACCGGTATGCCGGAGTCCTGGGCAGGGGCAGGGCCTCAACTGGAAGAGGCGGGGCCTTTAAATCAAGATTTAAAGGCCCTGGGGCTCTGGCTGCGGCTGGGAGCCCCGGGTCCTTTAAATCACCCCTGGAGCTAGCAGCTGAGACAATATTATCTTCTCTTATTGGAAAATGGTGTAAAACTGTCAGCCATTTTGGAATCCTCACTTAATCTGCTTGCTCTGGGGAGGGAGAGAGGGATAGCTCAGTGGTTTGAGCATTGGCCTGCTAAACCCAGCATCGTGAGCTCAATCCTTGAGGGGGCCACTTAGGGATCTGCGGCAAAAATCAGTACTTGGTCCTGCTAGTGAAGGCAGGGGGCTGGACTCAGTGACCCTTCCAGGTCCCTTCCAGTTCTAGGAGATAGGTATATTTCCAATTATTATATTTATTATTCTGATTCCTGAAGTGCTTCTGGTTCTGGTTTTGGTTTTTGGTTTTTTCCCTTCCTTGAGCCTCTTTTTTTTTTTTCTGATTATATTTATAGAACTTTTCACTTTCTTTGATTTCCCTAGTGAGCATTACTTCACTTTACCTTTTTGCCCTGGCAGCTGGCTTTCCACTGTTCATTCCAATCTCCTCTGTTTTTCATTTTCTCTCTCCAGTTTTTTGTTGTATTCAGTTTTCACAAACTTTTGTCTTTTAGCTGCATGGGGTTTTTAAGCCTGGGCTTAAACTAAATCCCCAACTCTTTCTTTGGATGAAAATGAAAACACTTGAACTTCTGCAAAAAGTTTAGAGACTGTTATATCACTACCATAGCTTTACTAGTGTGAGCTACTTACTTAACGTGAGGTTGTCTGCACTGTTACAAGCAACGGCTGTCACATTTGTGCTGGATCAAGCTGAACATAACACTAGCAGTTATATAACATTTTTTATATTCAAAACACTGTACAAACACTAACTAACTAACCCACAAAACATCACTCTGAGAGAGATTGGTCCATGTTATCATTTTACAGATGGGAAAACTGAGACAAAAAGGTGAAGTGACTTGCTCAAAGAGATACACAGCAAGCCAGTGCAGATTAGAACTGAGGCCTTCCTGGTTCTCAGCCTTGGCTCATTGCTTCAGACCTCACACCCAAAACTTTCTATGTATTGGGAAGAAGCAAAGAGTGTGAATTCAACAGAAGATACCGAAGGGTCATTGGAACCCTTGGGAAACTGAATTTTGCTGTTGAAACCTTCCCCCCTGTTAGCAGCATAAAGCCGCTGAATAAATTTTGCTGACTGCCTGTCGCAGGTTCAGGTTGTTAACTCCACCTGGGTTTGAGAGATGGAAAGAACTATGGTCTGGGCAGAAACAGCAAACTCCTGTAAGGAAACTGGTTAAATATACAAGCTTGTAGAGAGAGCTTAAGCTGGGCTTTATATTCTGTTATTAAGTCCAGTCCTTCTGGTTTTGTTTTATTGATAGATTTGAACTTACTTATACAGTGGGTAGTACACTGTTTGGATGCAGGTGGTCATAGGGCCTTAATGTAGTCCTGTAGCAAAATATCCTCCTGTGGGAACATCATAGATTTCTGGAGTGCAGCAGTGTATATGTAGATCACATGCCAGATTGATTTACAAATGGCTGTGGGGTAAGAAGACAGTGAGCTTTTGATCTGATCTAGTGCTGGGAGTACCGTATATACTCTATCATAAGCCGGTTCGTTTATAGGCCAACACCCCCCACCACACCCGCCCCAAGATGGATAAGTAAAAATGGAAAATTTTTATGACCCAATCATAAGCCAACCCTATAATTCAGGGGTCAGCAAACATTGGCTCCCGGGCCATCAGGATAAGCCACTAGTGGGCTGAGATGGTTTGTTTACTTCGAGCGTCCGCAGGCACGGAGGTAAACCTAAGTAAACAGTGTCCCAGCGCACCAGCTGCTTACCCTGATGGGCCAGGACAGCAACTGGTGGGGAAATTTTGGGGGGTGGGGGGAGAAGCTGGGTGTCAGAGGAGTAACCCCTGTGACCACCCCCACATGACCCCACCCCTAGTCTGGGACCTCCACACTCTCCCCATCCCATCCCTTCCCCCCTTTTCAGGGGGAGGGGAGCAGGGGAAGGATGTCTCTGGCCTGGCTGGAGCTGCTCCGGCAGGCTGGGCAGCGCGGCTGCAGCCTGCTCCAGCGAGCCAGACTGGGTGGCGCGGCCGCAACATGTTCCAGCGGAACAGCCTAGGTATGTTGTTTCTGAGCATCCTGAAGATGGATCTCTCTTTAAACTAAATGAAGCCATTAGAGTATGTTTAGACTAGTGGAGTCATTGTAAGTGACCCTAACGTTGCCACATGTCCTTGAAAATTAGAAATGCCACTGTTGCCATTGCTCAGTTGAGCTGGTGAAATTAAATTGAGCATGACTGTATCTTACTGACCACTCCAAATGGGCCTGTCTCTTGTTGGTACCCTGTCTTCTTCCAACTAGTGAGTCCCTTCTGCTGGACATAGAACCCATTCTGATTCCTAACAGGGTGGTGAGTGGCAGGCTTGCAGGCAGCATCTCAGTTGCACATTCCACAGTCTGTAGGAAGTACCTGGACTAGCAGCCATACTTTTCCTCATTCTTCTTGCACTAGAGGTAAGAATCTATTTGATGGGACACAGTACATAAGGGACCCTGTTTCTGGGGAAGGGGAGCAGAACCCACGGACTAAGCCTTTGCTTTCACTGCCAAAAAAAGGTGTGTTTTTTGCCTTGGGATAATTAGTTATCCTGCTGTTAAATCCTAGTGGAGACCAGGCATATTAGTTTTCCTGCTGTTAAAAACCCACTTTTTTTTTTCAGTGATTATATATGCTAAGAGTAAATAGTGGGAAGGCGGATCAGTGATTCTTTACCTCAGCTGACATAACCTTCCTGTGCACAGACAGATCTTCACAAAGACACAAACTTTCTCCATCTTCCTGACAAGCATATTGGTTTTTACTTTGAAAACTCTGGTCACCATAAGTGGTTCCCTCCCTCAAAAAGTGCTTTATGCACACACTTCAATATTTTGCCAGTATTTTGCATAAGAAGCAGAATGGAGACTTGCTTCAAGGAAGAAACAAGCATCCAGTTCTTACTGTTGCAGGTAAGGAATGGAGGTCCACAAGATGACTGTGGATGGTGATGGCATAGGATAGGTTGCCTTAGTTTCCATACATATCATTAGTTTCTGACTACTTCATCCATCATTCAGGGAGAACAGGAGAGCCTGCTCAGTCAGCCTAGCCATCCTCCTCATCGAGTTTAATGTGTCTTAAAGGGAAAGTGCAGGGGGAATGGCCTCTTTTTTTCTTTCCAGGATAGCTTGGCTGGTGGTGTGATGTGACATAGCTTGAAAAGAGGTGTGAAGAGAGTTAATTTGACAATTGACTGCATCTGCTCTGATTGACTTGCAAGAATGGGCTGTTCCAGTCTGACGGAGGAAATGGGGAAAAGGTAGCAATCCTAAGGAAAGGTTTAATAAAAGTGATTGATTACTCTGGTGTAGGAAAAGGAGGGTGACCAACCATAGAAGGTGACATCTGCTAAAATTTGGCTTTTGGTATCAGATTTGTACAACAATAATGTGGATTTATTTGTTGATGCTGATTTCATAGCCCACTTGTGGGGGTTTTGTTTGTTTGTAATCTTCTTTGGCAAGATTGTGAATATGATTGGTGGATCTTTTATGCAAAATAGATCACTTTGCTGCTTATTAGAATAAAAATTATGTAGCTGATACAATGTGTTTTGTGTCTGTTTTTAGCTTTCTTTTACTGCGGCATTAGCCATTTTAGTTTCATAAAGGAACGTCAAGAAAATATTGGTAGCCAGATGGTAGTAAAGATTTCAAAAGTCCCAATGTATGATGCAGGTTTCTTGTTTCTAGTATGCTTAGACTGCAAGCAGCCACCTTCACAAGAGGTTAAACTGCCCTGAACCAGATTGACCTTGTGACTTTTATCACTTCCTGTCACAGACAGGGAAAATTTACTCAAAACAGAAGAATGTAATTAAACAGGAAGAATTTCAACCCTTCAGAGGGTGGCTGAAATGAACTGTCCACATGATTATCTCTGGCATTCTGGCTTATATTTGTTGATTCTTCTTCGAGTGATTGTTCATGTGCATTCCAAGCAGGTGTGTGCATGCCACATGCATGCCAGTCGGAAGATTTTCCCTTAGCAGCGTCTGTAGGGTTGGCCCTGGAGTGGTGCCTCCATGGCGCCCTATATAGGGGCCCACCAACCCTCCACCCCCTCAGTTCCTTCTTACCACCAGTGATGGCTAGCTGGAACTTTGCTCACTCTTGCCGCAAGTCTAGCAGTGTCTCGTCTAAGTGTATATAGTTTCCTCTCTCATAGTTTAGAGTTAGTGTTAGTTGTTGGGGGGCTTCCCCCCAACGCACTCGTTGCCCTGCTGGGGCATGCCCAGGTCCCCACAGTTTAAAGTAACTGCACTGACTGCGGGAAGTTTATGCTGAAGAGTGACCTGCACTCGTCCTGCTTGAGGTGCCTCGGGGGGAGCCACCTAAGAGACCGGTGCAGTATCTGCAGGGAATTTCGTCCCAGGACTCTTAAGGACAGAGAGCAGAGACTCAGAGTGCTCCTGATGGAGGCGGCCTTATGGCTACACTCGGACCCTGAGCCTGCCGACCCGGTGCCCAGCACCTCATCCTTGGTGCGCAGCACTCTGGCACCACTAACAAGACAGGCGGCCCAGTTTAAGACCTCTAAGTCTCGACACCGGAGAGGATCGGGACATAGAAAATTGGCCTCTGTGCGGCACCGATCACCATCTCCGGTGCCCGCGAAAAATAAGAGGCTGGTGAGGGACCGATCATCCCACCAGGACCTTAAAAGGCCGGCGGTGTCCACGAGTGCGGTGGGACAAGCTGAGCCATAACCGCATCCTCTCAAGGTCTCATTGACTCCTGCCCTGGTAGGGGTGCGGTCGAGTCCTGACAGGTCTAGATCCCTGGACCGCAGCGAGGATGTGTATCTCCCATCAACGCCAGAGGTGTTCGAGGCGGCCTCTGACTTATTAAGCCTCCCGGTGCCGGCCTCCCCTCACCGGTGGAAAGAGCCGCCAGACACGGCTTGACCCTGATCCAATCAAGGGGCAAGCCAGCCATGATGTTGCCGCAGTCCCTGTCCCACGCCACTCCGGCAGCACCAGGGCAGAGAGAGCACTCCCCAGCCTCGTGGCACTGCTCCCCAGCGACAGTGGGTACTGCTCCCCCTCGGTCCTCCTATTCGGAGACCTACGACTCTGAGGCGGAATCCTACCACTCCAGTAGATATGGGGTTGGCAACCTATGGCACGTGTGCCGATTTTTAATGGCACGCTGCTGCCTTCTGGGGTCCTGCTCAGCCCGCTGCTGAATCTCGTCAACGGGCTGAGTGGGACCCCGGCAGGCAGCAGCGTGCCATTAAAAATGCTGCCCGAACCAGCCCACTCTTCTCCGCCCCAACCACTCTCTCTGGTGGGGGCAGGGGGCAGAAGCAAGCTTGGTCCTGCCGGCTGCTGCTGTACGGCAGGCTCCACCAGCAGCCAAGCTTCCCCCTGCCCCGCCTCTTCCCCCAGCGTGCTGCATCGAGCCCCAGCTCCTCTCCCTCACCACCGCCGATGGCCCTTGCGAGGGAGGGGAGAAGAGCAGCCCCAGCGCCCTCGCTGCTCAGACTGGTAAGGAGGCGGGGAAGGGAGGCAGGAGCAGGGCATATTCCTCCAGCCTCCTGCCATGAGCCGCTCAGGGCAGGGAGCTGGGAGCACCCTCCCCGCCCTCTGCCCTGAGCCCTGCATTCCCCCCCCCCCACATCCCACTCCCTGATTCCTGCACCCTCCACATATACCCAGCCCCCTCACACCCCATGCCCTGTATCTTGCACCCTGTCACACACCCATGGTCACGAGTGGTCCCTTCGCTGAGACATGGCACGCTCAATCTTCCATCTCTTTGGTTATCCCCAGATAGACCTGTTTGCCTTGAGGGACAACAGGAAGTGTCGACGGTTCTGCTCCCTCATGGGGCTTAGTCCAGGGTCTCTAATGGATGCCTTCCTCCTCTCGTGGGAAGGCGGCCTGATTTACGCCTTCCCTCTGATACCCATGGTCCACGGGGTACTTCTCAAGATATGCAGGGATCACGCTTGCATCATACTGATAGCGCCGGCATGGCCGCGCCAGCATTGGTACACGTTGCTGCTGCACGTGTCCATACAGGCACCCCTCACGTTGCCCCTGCTCCCGGACCTGATCACGCAGGATTGGGGTCACTTCCGCCACCTGAACCTGGAGTCGCTCCACCTCACAGCCTGGATGCTCCATGGCTAAACCCGGTGGAAATGCAGTGCTCGCAGCAGGTCAGACAAGTCCTCCTCAGTAGCAGAAAACCCGCCACTAGGGCCACATACATGGCCAAGTGGAAACGTTTTTCCACCTGGGCTGAACACCAGGGACAGGCTCCATTGCTCACCCCTATCCCTCTCATCCTTGATTACCTACTCCAGTTGAGACAACAGGGACTTTCCTTCTCTTCGGTTCGGGTCCACTTGGCGGCCATCTCCGCGTTCCAGCCAGGAGCTGAAGGTGGTTCAGTCTTCGCAAACCCATTGGTTTGTTGCTTCCTCAAAGGCCTGGATAGGCTGTTCCCACATACTTGACAACCAGTCTTGGCTTGGGACCTTAATTTGGTCCTCTCCACCCTCACAGGGCCCCCCTTTGAGCCACTGGCTACATGCTCTTTGCTATATCTCTCCTATGTCTCATTCCTCATGGCTATCACCTTGGCCAGGAGGGTATTGGAGCTCAGAGTGCTGACGTCTGAGCCTCCATACAGTCTTCCACAAAGACAAAGTCCAACTCACACGGCCCAGGACATTTTTCTCCCTGTGTTCTACCCTAAGCCACACTCCTCCAATGCAGAGCATAGCCTGCATTCCCTGGATGTTCGCAGGGCCCTGGCATTCTGTATTGAACGAACTAAACTGTTCAGGAAATCAACCCAACTCTTTGTAGCTGTGGCTGACAGAATGAAGGGGGCTCTCCTCGTCTCTTCACAGCGTATCTCCTCATGGATCACGGCCTGCATCCACAAATGCTACAATCAGGCCAAGGTGCCTGCCCCGCCAATCACAGCCCACTCCACAAGGGCACAGGCCTCCTCCACAGCGTTCCTAGCTCAGGTCCCGACACAGCAGATGTGCAGGGCTGCCACGTGGTCCTCAATCCACACATTCACGTTGCACTATGCCGGGGTAGGCAACCTATGGCATGCGAGCTGATTTTCAGTGGCACTCACACTGCCCAGGTCCTGGCCACCGGTCTGAGGGGCTCAGCATTTTAATTTAATTTTAAATGAAGCTTCTTAAACATTTAAAAAATCTCATTTACTTTACATACAACAATAGTTTAGTTATATATTATAGACTTATAGAAAGAGACCTTCTAAAAACGTTAAAATGTATTACTGGCACGCAAAACCTTAAATCAGAATGAATAAATGAAGATTCGGCACACCACTTCTGAAAGGTTGCCGACCCCTGCACTATGCCATCACGCACCAGGCCAGAAACAATGCAGCCTTTGGCAGGGCGGTGCTCCAATCTGCAGTGAACTCCGACCCCACCACCTAAACTCAGGCTTGTGAGTCACCTGCTTGGAATGCACACGAACAATCACTCAAAAAAGAAAAAACTGTTACTCACCTTTTTGTAACTGTTCTTCGAGATGCGGTGTTCATATCCATTCCAATACCCACCCTCCTGCCCCTGTGTCGGAGTGCCGGCAAGAAGGAACTGAGGGGGTGGAAGGTTGGTGGGCCCCTATATAGGGTGCCATGGAGGTGCCACTCCAGGGGGCGCCAGGGCCGACCCTATGGACGCTGCTAAGGAAAAAAATCTTCCAACTGGCGTGTGTGCAGCGCGCGCACACCTGCTTGGAATGGACATGAACAACACATCTCGAAGAACAACAGTTATAAAAAGGTGAGTAACCGATTTTTTGGGGGGGGAGGGAAGGGGGATGTGGTAAAAGAGGTGTTTGGGATTAGTATGTGTTTACTGAAGAAGAAAGAAAGTAGTCCCTGGAAATTGTTTTTTCTAGCACCAGCGTTCTGATTATGTACCCTCTGCTTTGTTGCCAGCAGGCCAAATTTTTAGGGCGTGATAGATATTGCACTAGCATCGGGTGCTTCTGATATCTTCTGTACTACCTAGCATCTCATTTGTTCCGCAGCTTGAATCTCTGTTACAACCATTCTGGAGAGGAAATGTGATCCCAGGATGGTACTGAATCTGTACTGAGAATTCACATTCCAGGGAGAATGCTGAAGCATTATGATATTTTTGAGAATGTAATGAGAACATCAGACAGCCCAGACCATTTTAGTTTTGTTTAATTTTTTCTGGTTAAGAGGAAACTGCTTTCAGCATGCAGGCTTTCCAGACATCCATCACACATGTGAGAGTGCTGAAAATGACAACAGAAGAGTAGCTCAGTTAAAAGATTAGCCTGTTGGCCTTGGAGTAATTAGATGGGGGGAAAAATCAGTGAAGTGATTTTTCATAAAGGTTGATAGCAGTGCTTTGATTAAAGGAAGCATTCTTTACTGAGTGATCAGTTAATTTCTTAATTCCTCCTCCTATACTAGTGCATACAGTAGGCCATTGACAACACCTTGCCAGTAGTTGGAGACTGGGCAAGGGAGCTTGTGAGTTAAAACTTCCTTCTCGGATAGAAGGGACTTGCTAGTTCAGAATTGTCCATTGTCTGTCTCCAGCAGGTGGAATTATGCTGTTGTCTGAAAAAGAAAAATATACCTGTAACTTTTCTACAGTAGAAGGGTGTCCAGAATTTTAAAATTCATTGAGGTATCTGTCAGTGATTATTTAAAAAAAAAAGAAAAAGGGGGTGGGGGTGGGAAGCAAAACCGTGTAGGGTCCGTCCCCCCGACCAGGTGTTTTCCAAAGAGAAATCTCACATTCTGTGGATGTGACACTGTCTGATCCTCTTGCTTACTAACCCTGGGTGGATGAGTGATTGTGTTATTTTTATAAAACGTGCTGCTGGTGTGTGTGAGAATGTAGGGAGACATGACTGTAGTATTATTTCACTGAATGCTGAAATGAGTACTTCAGGGTTTCTAGTATTCCTGTGCAAATCAGCTATTTACTCATCTCTTTTTGCATTCTGTTAACTACTGTTCTTTATGTACTAAGTTTTTCACTGTCCTTCTGAAACGCTGGGAATCAGAACTGTACACCCTGTTCTAACTGTGATTGCAATATGGCTATAAAGATCATCACTGTTACTTCCCTAGTTTCTTTCCAGTGCATCTTGTCTGGACTTGTAGATTTATGTAAGAAGGTCATCTCAGTGTTGCAGAATGTAGCTGCCTGCCTCATATGTGGGGAAGGCGATGGTGAGTATGTACAATTATAGATGCGTGTCATCTGCAAAATTCAGGTCTAGATATTAAACCTAGGTGAATCTATAGCAGCCTTAGAGCTTCCATTCCTGAGTGGTATGAGATTGTTCTAGTTGGTGCTACAGCATGGCAGACCCAACAGGCCACAGGCAACTTCCAGAAGATGTGTGCACTGCACAACCCTCAACTCAGACTAGCGGGGCTGGGTTGGTTTCTTTAAATTGAGAAGGGAATGCAGACAAACACCTATATTTTCTCAATTTAGGTACATATGGGGGCAGAGCGGGGGAAGAAAGAAGAGTAGCTCCATTTAGGGAATGCACAGAAGTGGACTAGTGCAATATCTTAGTCTCAGCTTTCTTGGATTGTATAGTCAGCTACTTCTAAGGCCCCCCCGTGGTGGACACATGATAAACTTCTTGAGATGCACATGACAAGAGGACTGGGACAGCAGATGCCTTCTCCAGAACAGCCCTGCCACATATATCCTTAAATATTCAATTAAAAACAAAAGCAACCTCTTGTCCCGCCTCTCTGGGTTACAACTCATAACTAAGTTCAGTGTTAGTTACACTAGGTTTCTTAGGCCTGGTCTACCCTACACGTTTAAACCGGTTTTAGGAGCGTTAAACCGATTTAATGCCACACCCGTCCACACTAAGAGGCCCTTTATATCGATATAAAGGGCTCTTTAAACCGGTTTCTGTACTCCTCCCTAACAAGAGGAGTAGCGCTAATATCGGTATTACCATATCGGATTAGGGTTAGTGTGGCTGCAAATCGACGGTATTGGCCTCCGGGTGGTATCCCACAGTGCACCACTGGACAGCAATCTGAACTCGGATGCAGTGGCCAGGTAGACAGGAAAAGCCCCGTGAACTTTTGAATATCATTTCCTGTTTGCCCAGCGTGGAGCTCCTATCAGCACGGGTGGCGATGCAGTCCGAAATCAAAATCCAAAAAGAGCTCCAGCATGGACCGTACGGATGTGATCACTGTATGGGCAGGCAAATCTGTTCTATCACAGCTCCGTTACAGAAGACGAAATTCCAAGCATTTTAAAAAAAATCTCCAGACAGAGGCCACAGCAGGGACTCAGCACACTGCTGGGTGACAAACGTAACGGAAAGCCAAAGAATCAAATGGACACTCATGGAGGGAGGGAGAGGGGACTGAGGACTCAAGCTATCCCACAGTTCCTGCAGTCTCCGAAAAACATTTGCATTCTTGGCTGAGCTCCCAATGCCTGTAGGGTCAAACACATTGTCTGGGGTGGTTCAGGGCATAGCTCATCAATTTACCTCCCTCACCCATCCCCAGAAGTAAAAGGGAAAAAAATCCTCTCGTGACTCTTTTAAATGTCACCCTATGTTTACTGAATGCTGCTGATAGACACGATGCTGCAGCAGTCAACTGCAGCATCCTTGCCCCCGCTCCTTGGTGGCTGATGGTACAATATGGCTGATATCCATCGTCATCATCAGCCTTGTGGCAGATGGTGCAGTGCAATAGGACTGGTATCTGTCCTCATCATCAGCCCGTGAGTGCTCCTGGCTGGCCTCCGGTGAGGTTGGCCGGGGGTGCCTGGGTAAAAAACTCCTGATCGTTCCCAGTAGATGGTACAGAACGGCTGGTAACCATCTTCATCATAGCAACAGGGGGCTGAGCTCCATCAGCCCCCGCCCTTCATGTGTAAAGAAAAGATTCTGTACTGCCTGGACTATCATAGCAGCGGGATGCTGGGCTCCTCTCCCCCACACTGCTTAATGTCCTGTCTGGACTATCATATCAGCTGGAGGCTGCCTTCCCCTCATTTTATCTCAGTAACAAGTCACTGTTTCTTATTCCTGCATTCTTTATTACTTCATCACACAAATGGGGAGACACTGCAACGGTAGCCCAGGAAGGCTGGGGGAGGAGGGAATCAAAGGTGGGGCACCCTCTGTGAATGGCATGCAGCTCATCATTTCTGCAGGATCTGACACGGAGCAGCTGTGCTCTCTGGTTCTCTGATACACTGGTTTTCTAGTACACTTGCCCCATATTTTAGGCAGGACTGATTCTATTTTTAGGTACCATAAAAGAGGAATTGACTCAGGGAGTCATTCCCATTTTTGTCTTTTGCCCCCCAGCCAATCTTAGCCAGGGGCACCTATGACAGCAGTAGATGGTACAGCACAGAAGGACTGGTAACCGTCATCTCATTGCCAATTTACAATGGCATGGTAGATGGTACAGAACAGCTAATAACCATCTCTGCTATCATGCAAAAGCAAATGAATGCTGCTGTGTAGCGCTGCTGAATCGCCTCTGTCAGCGGCATCTAGTACACATACGGTGACAGTGACAAAAGGCAAAACAGGCTCCATGGTTGCCATGCTAATGGCGTCTGCCAGGGCAATCCAGGGAAAAAGGGCGCGAAATGATTGTCTGCTGTTGCTTTCCCAGAGGAAGGAGTGACTGACGACATTTACCCAGAACCACCCACGACAATGATTTTTGCCCCATCAGGCACTGGGATCTCAACCCAGAATTCCAAGGGGCGGGGGAGACTGCGGGAACTATGGGATAGCTACCGAATAGCTACCCACAGTGCAACGCTCCAGAAATCGATGCTAGCCTCGGACCGTGGGCGCACACCACCGAATTAATGTGCTTAGTGTGGCCGCGTGCACTCGATTTTATACAATCTGTTTTACTAAACCGATTTATGTAAAATCAGAATAATCCCGTAGTGTAGACGTACCCTCTGACTCTAAATGAGGCTACTCCAAAGTGAAAGAATTGTCACAGGACAAGGAAGGCTTTGCTCCACCAGCCTATGACATTTGGAAGGATCTCTTCTGCCATCTGTTGTTGTTTACAGGTCAGCACAGGTCCTTATGGAGGAAAGGGAATTACTGTCTAACTCCAGTTCCCAGGAAATTGGAGAGTTTAGATTTAAAACATGTTTTTGTTACATTACAGCTCTTGAACAAAGGTATTTCTGATCGTTCTTGTCAAGCACGCTTTACATTTACCCTTTTTATATATTGCTGAATGTTAATCCAGCAATCTCCAGAGAGATTTGATACTGGATAAATTGGGGTAGTTTGGATGCTGTAGCGTCTACCTTTTTGTGGTCAACAAATTTGCTCAGAAGTCTTTAATTTAATTCCAGGAATCATGGGAGTCACATTTAGTGTTTAGTACATACGTACAAGTCATCAGTTGTGGTTTTAACTAGAGCCATTTATCAGATGGGGTAAGATCATTTACCCTTCATTTGATCTAATTTTCAGAATTTTTTTTCATCATTTTATTCCTGAAGACATTTTTACAGACTTGTGATAGTAATTATTTCCCTTTAAAAAGTAAAATAAAACACGACCCTTTTGTGCTGGAAGGTTTAGAGCAAAAAATAGAATTCAGTAAGCCTTTTTCGTTGATATTCAGGCACTAAAGGGAGGTAGTCAGAATACTTTACTTTGGAGCATTCATTTAAAACTGAAGGGTGTTTAAATTGTGCAACCCATTGTTAGGGTATGTGGGCTAGCTTAAAAGAAAAAGGTTAGGGCCAAGTAGGGGAAGGATATTTGGAAAACAAAAGGCTACAGCAGTGGTTCTCAAACTATTGTACTGGTGACCCCTTTCACATAGCAAGCCTCCGAGTGCGACCACCCCCCCCCATTAAAATTAAAAACACTTGTTTATATATTTAACACCATTATAAATGCTGGAGGCAAAGTGGGATTTGGAGTGGAGGCTGACAGCTTGCGACCCCCCATGTAATAACCTTACAAACCCCTGTGGGGTCCTGACCCCCAGTTTGGGAACCTCTGGGGCTACAGGGATACGGGGAAAACAAGCGGTAAGAATTTCTAAATTGGTTACCTGTTAAAATTTACTTTAAGGTATTAAATACTTTAAATAATTGTAAACTTATGCTCCAAAATACAACAAAAATTCTTCCAGTCAGTAATAAATATATGTTGAAAATAGTGTCTTCTTTTACATAGATATTATGGGGCTAGATTGTGATTCCAGGTTATATGCTTTTACAAGAAAATAACAGAGTAACAACCCCATATTTTTGCCTACGTGGGCTGTCTGCACCTTGGATGTGCAGGTGCATAGGATCTCTTACTTCCTCTCCTGAGCAAGTGGGTGGGGAGGGACAGGAAATGGTTGGAACTTTGGTTTTATCACCATCTACTTGCCGGCCAGAACTGCTGAGCCAAAATGGTGATGGTGGAAAAGGGTGTAGTAATTTACTGCTGGTATAGGCCAGTAATTAATTGCTATCCCTTGGGAGCAAGAAGGAAGCAGGAAAGGAAATGTGACTCAAAGGAAGGCCTCACAGCTTGTGTTCACTGCTTAAAAAAAGCTATTTTTTACCTCAGAGTGACCAATGTGCGTGAGTTATCCCAAGGTAAAAAACACAGTGAAGACTAGGCATTTGAGTTTTAGCATGAGATAAACTTGCTGAGGTTGGGCCTTTTACCCTGCCTAGGGATGACCTCTGCGAGTTTACCTCTTAGTAAAACCGAAGTGCATTGTCTTCACTATGTTTTTAACCTGAGGATGGCTCATGATTATTAGTTATCTTGAGGTTAAAAAACAGCTTTTCTAGCAGTGAAGACAAGCCCCCAAGTCATCCTCCCATCCGCAGTTATTCTTAGGCAGGAATGCACAGGTCTGTGACTAAACTTACAATTTAGCCCAGTGGTTCTCAAACTCTGGGTTGTGACCCCGTTTTAGACTCGGACTTGCTGGGGTCCGGGCTGAAGCCCAAGCTCCACTGCCCAGGCCGAAGCAGGGCTCAGGTTACAGGCCCCTGCCTAGGGCTGAAGCCTAAATTCCTTCTAAGGTGGGCGGCTTCACAGCAGTCTATCAAGGGTTGTGCAGGCGGGGAGAGGCACCTCTCCCCCTGGCCCCGGAACTGCTGTGGCGAGAGAGGGCTGGGGGGGAATCCTGTCTACCCCCTGCAGCCCCGGGGAAGCCTGCACCTCAAACACCTCATCTCTTGCCCCACCTCAGAGCCTGCACCCCCAGCCAGAGCCTGAACCCCGCATCCTACCACTCTGCCCCAGCCCTGAGCCCCCTCCCACACTCCAAACCCCTCCCACACCTGCCACACATCACCTCCATATTGGGGCACATAACAAAATTCATTCTGCACATGGATATAAAAAATTAGAGGGAACATTGGAAGCCTTTGGGCGCTTCAGCTTTCCCCCCGGCCCAGGGAAGTGGGTCTCAGGCTTTGGCCCCTTCACCCAGGGCAACAGGGCTCAGGCTTCGTTCCCCCTCCTGGGGTCATATAGTAATTTTTTGTTGTCAGAAGGGGGTTGTGATGCAACGAAGTTTGAGAACCCCTGGTTAGCCCACAGTGATTGGAGTTGTATAAGAAACTAAAATACATCTAGCTAGAACATTGTTTAGATAGTGTTATTAAGCTAAGTAAAATTGTACAAATGTGCTTTCACAAGAAAAGCAGACCAACCCGTCTTGTATGCATGTTAAATAGCAATTTGTTTTTGTCAGATAGTCTTAAAACAGAAGATTTACCCTCATGGATTAATTAGAGTGAAAGTAATGTTACATATTCTGGATGTCTCTTACATTATCATTGGCAGTAGTTAAGATTTTTTTGTGGCAGAGGATTGACTGCCAGTCTAAGCCCCTGCTTTCATGTCTGCTAACGCTCTGAAAAAACGACCCTTTGTGCTGAGTGTCTTATGTTTGGTCTCAGACGGGGTGAATATTTTTGGAAAATGTATAAAATTCCATTTGGCCACTTGTTTGTGTGAAAGGCCTAAGAAATTTTCTAGTGGTCTTGTGAAGAACGATACCTCCACCAGCACGTTTATTGCACTTGCTGTGGACTTTTCCCACCATGAACACAAGTACATTTAAGATGCTTGATTTAATTTAAGATAGCATATGATTTTCAAGTACTTACTTTATAATGAAACCTGAATGTATCTAGAACCTTGTACCACAGAAATTATCTGAAGAATCTCACTGGCAGGTGCACTTACTTTAATAAGTGACCTTGTGTACATAAGAGTATCTTTGCATAAATGCATGTTCTGTCCTCGTTTGACTCTCTCGTACGCTGAAACAAACTTGAGGGTGTCATTGGTGTCACACTTGCTGGGTGTGAAGGACAGTGCATTCTGGCCTGAATTGGAGGAGCAGCAGGTAAACATCACAGAGGAATCTCTTGCTAACTGAGCAAAAATGTCAGATTAAGGAATGAAATAGAAACAGGCACATGGACAAAAACAGAAATCATAAATGTCTTTATATAATATAAGATCAAAAACAGATGAACTAGAATGCCAAGCTGTGGAAGGGACCCTTGATATAATGAGCATTATCGAAACTTGTTGGAATAACAAATCAATGGGATATTTTAATGCCTGACTATAAATGTAGATTATAAATTATTACAGGAATGTCAGATTAGGATGAAGAGGTGGAGAGGCAGTGCTAGATTTAAGATTCCATAGAATCTAGTGAGATGACACAGTTGGCTGCAAATCCCAAACTCTAATAATACAAGTATGCTGCTAGGTCTAAACTACTACCCTCCAGATCAAGAAAAGAATATTGTGTGTGTAATACTGAGAGAGATCAAAGAGGCAGCCAAGTCTAACAAAGCAGTAATGACAGGGGACCTCAACTATCTACACATAAACTTGTCAAATATCACAATGGAACAAAGTGTGGGGAAGCAATTTCTTGACACCTTAAATGATTGCTTCTTGTAACAGCTAGAGTAAGAGCACACAAGAGGAGAGGCTATTCTTTATTTAATCCTAAATAACAGCACAGGAGTTAGTTCAAGAGGTAACAGCAGCTGACCCACTAAACAATAGTGACTATAATGTAATAAAATTCAGTATTCTGAAATTCAGTGTTCAAAATAATATAATAAAGTTCCCAGGAGGGGGGGAAGGTAACAAAAACTAACACAGTGACACTATACTTCAGAAAGCCAGAGAAGTAAAATCCTTATATTTGGCATGGTTGTTACTTACACACAACCTTGGAAGACAAGTATGCCCCTGAACAAAAAGGGAAGTAGGAAAACAAGAATTAAACCAGTGTGGTTAAATGGGATAGTTCAAGAGGTTATTTGAGACAAACAAAGAACCTTCAAAATTTGGAAATCTAACAGCAAGCCCCTATTGGTGCCAGGATACTGGACTAAATGGATCACAAGTCTGATCCAATATGGCAATTTCTGTCTTCCTGTGAACTATCATACAGGTGTTAGTTACTGTGTTGAAGCATGGTGGTGCTAATTATATTCCAGTGTCTGATTCCTTTAACATTACTGTGTGGGCTTCAACCCACCAAACCTCTTCTGTTTTGAGATGTCCTTGTGTGAGGGTAATCTTTCTTAGTCTCTGAATGTTCTGTCAATTTGAATATAATCAAATATATTAATTGCAATCAGGTTCTCCAGCCTAAGCTTTATGCAGTATCTACACTTGGCTTTCTAGTGGGAGTTAAGGTGTGGTAAACTGAATGCAGAATAAGACTCTTGGAGAAATGTAGAATTAAAAGTAACCTACTGATAATTGTAAGTAACTTCCTGACAAAAGTGCTGTGCAGTGTAGTCCACTATTGAGAGCTTACTGTTTTTGTATTAAGTTTTGATTTTATTGACTTATATTTGTGTAGTAATTTTTAAGGTATCTTAAAAAGCTTGTTTTCTAAGTAACCGAGTGCATGGGATAATCTAGAACACGAATCTTTACTAAAATTAATACAGAGTTGTATTAATAACTTGGGCCTTACTTTGCAGAGTGTCTTGTTTAGTGAATGTCTTCTTCCTCAGTGTGACCTTGTCTACACTACCAAAAAAATGGCCCTAGGAGACCCTGGGGTGGCGTGGGTTTAAAAGTACCTTTAGCTAGTTCAGTCTTGGAACTGCAGTGTGCCTGGTTTATAATTTGCTCACAAGGCTTATTTATATAATAATTCTAGACTAGAACAGTTTTCAAAAAGTGTTTGTTACCATAAACCAGGACCACACTTGATAAGAAAACCATGTCAACTAAATTTAAATTAATTTTTTTAAAATATTTTCCTAATGTGACCTTCTTTTGTAGCATAGATGCAGTCTTAGATTATTCTTATTGTGTAGACCTCTCCTATTTTAACACACTAATATCTTGCATCTAAACACTTGATAATTGTAACTAGTTTTTGTAGAAATGTTGTATAGAAACTTAGCAAAGGCTCTTCTCTAGTCAGAGATTCCTGGGTCTTGGTTGCTCAGCTTAGTGAATTTTTAGAGTCTATTTAGCTGTGTTTCGGGGGAAAAGTGGATTATTTCATGGTTGTATTTTTTTAAAAGCAAAAAGTTAATATAGGTATTTGTAATGGTTAGTTTTCATTTTTCTATTTACATAAATTTTACACAGTGCTTATTATTATTTTGAGGATTTTCCCTTTCTTCACACACTGAAGCCTTTTTTTGTAGGAGTATTTGCCAGCTCTATAGTGTCTATTTTGGCCTAGAGTGGAGAGGGTAATTATTTTGGAAATAGAAACAGCATTTTCCCCCCCTTTTTTAAATAGGCCTTTCAGTAAGTTGGCAAACCAACAAGAGCTTGTTCCCCTAACCATTCAAAAAGGGCAACCATGTTGGTCATTTGGAATTTGCCAGATGCAAAATGTCTTGCTCTGGAGTGAACAGACCACCCATTCTGTCTTTGTTTAGAATTGATATGTAATCTAAATAATTGGATTTACTACTTTAAGGTTTTTCATATTAGAAAGTTAAGTTAATAAGATTAAATAAGTTAATAAAATTAAAATTAAGTCAATAAGGGAACAGCTGCATGTTACCAGTGCTTTGAATTGTATAGCACGTTTAGGTTTTCCCTGGGCCATGTTCTGAGACTTTGTCGTTTAGTAAATTGTGAAACTGAGGCAGAAATCTAATTTTAAACATTGAATCAAAAATTTAACCTAGAAACTGCAATTCCACAATATTAAAATTGCATGATAGACTAAACATCTAGTTATTAGTCACTATCTGCCACATGTTAGCTAGTCAGATACTTCCACATATCACAGCTGAAGCCTGTGGAACTTATGCCAGTCCATATACTAATGGCACTTACTTCAGAAGCCCCAAAGAGTAAAAACGCTGTGAGTTTGTTTTTGTTTTTTAAATTCACCTTGTTAAAGTGAATTGGCCAGGCTTTTAGCTCATTTCAGGCACTGAGGGTCTGGTTCACTGGCCAAGAGGTAGTGTACTGCAGGAGTGAGAACAAAGCAAGAGAGAACAGGGAATACATCAGAAGTGGTGCTAACTCATTTATATCAGGAAGGGAGAGACTGAAGGAAGAGCAGTTGTTGAGACTTTGTTATTGTATGATCAAGTGTGCCATCTCACCCCCTCTGGTAGTAACAAAGTCATGGTGTGTCTTGAAAGTGGACTGGGGGACGATCTTCTGCCCTAAATGTCATAACTAGATTGGAAGGCCTCTGCTGGGGTTGGACTGCTGTGGGGTGGATAGACATTTTTACTACCTGGTAGCTGGGTGAGGTTGGAGAAATGTAGCATTGAAGGGGTGGTCAGAATATGAGGAAAGTGTGTACTGGATTTGGAACGGGTGAGAGAGGAATGGGGCAAAACATACATTTCAAGACATTTCGAAATGTACTTTTAATTTACTAATTCAATAGACATTAGTATTTAGGATAAATATACTGGTCATTCCCCACTCCTTTTCAGCACCCCATGGACTAAGAATATTACTTTACTCCTGGGATGTGATGACTGAGTAGGAACACACTCTGACTCAAACCTCATGTGATGGTACATTGTGTTGCAAATAACCAGATGGATAATCCTTAATGTAAAGGGTTAACATGAAATCTTGACAGGCTTCAAATGTGCATTTCTTGGATTTCTGTTCAGTCACCCTTAGTATTACTTCTTATCTAAATCATCTTCTTCGAGTGATTGCTCATGTGTATTCCACAATAGGTATGCGTGCTCACCATGTGCACTGGTGTCGGAAGTTTTTCCCCTAGCAATACCTGTAGGGGAGCACCCCTCGCGACCCCTGGAGTGGCATCTCCATGGTACAGTATAAGGGGAGCTGCGCGCTCCCCCTACTCTCAGTTCCTTCTTGCCACCAGTGCAGGTGCTTCAGAACTGCACTGCTCCAGCTTTGCTGCAGTTTTTCCTGAGAACTGTTGTTCGTTCAGTGTATGGTACCTGTAGTTAGTAGTATGATTTGTTTTAGTTTAATTAGTGCACCAAGGCCGGGGCATGCCCTGCGCCCTGGGTTTTAAGTCGTGGGATACTTGTAGGCGACTGCTGCCAGTGAGTGATCTGCACACGGACTGTTTACGCTGCTTGGGCGAAACCCATCTCAGCGATCACTGCAAGATTTGCAAGTCATTCAAGCCTAGGACCGAGAGAGAGACACGTTAGGCTCCGGACCATCCGGATGGAGTCAGTGTTGACCCCAACTCTGGTGCGTCACTCTGAGTCGGCACTGAGTACTGCGGTGTTGGTGCGTGGCAACCCCCGGCGCCCTCTACCAGTCAGCACCACTCCCCGTCCGCAGGGCATGCCAAGAAGGCTAAGAAGAGGCCTTCTCCGCCATGGCACCAGAGCAAGACTGGGGGAGAGGCTAGACCCATATTGGGCAGTCAACGGTCCCCACTGGCCTCTAGGCCTCTGACTCAGGTCGAGCAGAGTAGCCCAGCCCATTTGGAGTAGGCTTCCCCGGATGTCTGGATATCCTCTACTCCAGAGGCCCTGCAAGCATCCTGGGACGTTATGTCCATGCCAGTACCAGGAGCACCGCCAATGTTGGCCCCGTGGTCCAGCGGCAAGCCACGGCTGGGATTTCCACTGTTGCTCGGTACCGGTCATGATTGAGGGAATGTTCCTAATACCGTTTGCCGCTCAGCAACCATCCCATGCGTAGTCCATGCAGGTTGCTGTTGACCCCCACCAGGTTGTCTGGCTGGGTTCTGACTGACAGAAACTCCAGGCACCACTCCGCCTCGAGGAGTGGACATAGACGGGACAGACACAGCCGAAGGTCTTCGTCTCAGAGGGGCTATCGTAGCCAGTCACAACACGAATGTCAGTGCCATTCCTGTTCGTCATCTCACTCCAGGACCCCGCAATGGCACTGCTGTCGCAGCCCCAGGCGTCGATTGCCTTCACCTCACTGTGGCAGATCCACCTGCCGGAGCCGATTGCAGAGCAGCTGCTACTGGTGGTACTGTTCCGCCACGTCGGGATCACGGTCTCATGGTTGGCACTGCTTCCGGCGCCACCGTTCCTCCCGGTCTGCAGACAGGTCGTACGTCAGCTTGGCCTCTACACCAAGAACTATTAAAAAGGGTGGCATCAAACCTCAACCTTCAGGCAGAGGAGGTGGAGGAGCCCTCGGACTCGTTTTTAACGTCCTGTCCACCTCGGTGCCGGGCAGCGTGGCCTTGCCACTCCACGAAGGGGTGGCAAAAATTTCAAAAGCCTTGTGACAAACCCTGGCCTCATTGCCCCCCATCTCTAAGAGAGTGGAACGCGAGTATTTTGTGCCTGCCAAGGGATGTGAATACCTATATACCCATCCTGCCCCCAACTCCCTGGTGGTCAAGTTGGTCAGCCACAGGGAGCGGCAGGGCCAACCATCCCCCACTCCAAAAAATAAAGATTCAAGGAGAAAAATGTATTCGTCCTTGAGCTTCCAGTTACAGGTGGCAAACCATCAGGTTCTCCTGGGCCGGTGTGAGTTCAATCTGTGGGGCTCTCTGCCCAAGTTCGAAGACTCCTCCAGGAGTGTGACAGGAAGTTCAAAGCTCTGGTGGAGGAGGGTACAGTGGCTGCCAGGGCAACCCTGCAGGCAACATCGGATGTGGCGGACACAGCCGCGTGCTCCAGGGCCTCCACGGTGTCCATGAGAAGGACGTCATGGCTCCTGCTGTCTGGGCTGTGCAGTGAGGTGCAGAACTCCCTGCAGGACCTCCCGTTTGACGGCAAGGCTCCGTTTGCGGAACAGATGGACGTAAAACTGCACGGCCTGAAAGACTCCCGCACTACGCTTAAGACTCTTGGCCGCTGTGTTCGGCTCCAGCTAGACCTAAGTTTAAGCCGCAGCAGGCTCCCACCAGGCCACCCACTTCAAATACGAGCTCCCTTATAAAAAGTCACGGGACTATAAGAAATGCTCGCAGAGGCAGTCCTGGTCTGCCCCCCAGCCTGGGTCCTCCAAGGGCAAACAGGCAGGGAAACGTCCGTTTTGACGGGATGCCCGGGGGGACCTACCGGTCCTCATTAGAGACCCACCAGCAATAAAGCTTCCCTCTCCGGGGAACATGCTCCAAGGGGTCCCATTCAGAGGCAGGCCCCAGTAGCTGGAACTGGTGTCCGACGCATCGGACCTGGGGCGGGGAGCCCATCTGGGAGACGTTCAGACCCAAGGTCTGTGGTCTGCAGAGGATCTGGCCCTGCACATAAATGTCAAGGAGCTCTGGGTGGTCTGGCTGGTGTGCGTGGCCTTCCGCTTGCACCTGGAGGGCAGGATGGTCAGGGTTCTCATGGACAACATGGCCTCGATGTTTTACATCAACAGACAATGTGGGGCCAGATCCTCTTCTCTCTGCCTAGACGCCCTCAAGCTGTAGGACTTCTGTATAGCCCATGACCTTTGCCTACAGGCCTACCACCTACTGGGCACCCGGAACTCACGGGCGGATCGCTTGAGCAGGGACTTCTCCTCTCAGTACGAGTGGTCTCTTCACCCAGAGGTGGTGCACAGACTTTTCCAAGAGTGAGGAACTCCCCAGGTAGACCCGTTTGCCACTCGACAGAACAGTTGCTGTCCCCAGTTCTGCTCCTGGGGTGGCTGGGCCGGGGCACTATCTCATATGCCTTCCTCCTATCCTGGTCAGGCCAGTTTCTCTATGCCTTCCCCCCCTGTTCCGGCTGATCAGCAAGGTCCTGGAAAAGATAAAGATGGATGGGGCCTGGGTTCTCCTGATTGCCCCAGCATGTCCCAGGCAGGATTGGTACGGGACCCTCAAGAGCCTGGCGGTTGCCCTACCGTGGCCATTACCGTCCCGCCCGGACCTACTCTCCCAGGGCCACCTCCACCGCAACCTAGCGGCACTCCACCTCAGAGTGTGGCTGCTCAATGGTTAGGCCGGGAGGAAAGGACGTGCTCAGAAGGGGTTCAGTGCGTCCTCTTGGAAAGCAGGCAACCCTCCACGCACTGAGCCTACTTGGCAAAGTGGTCTCGGTTTTCCTGATTGGTGGCTGAGCAGGGCGTTTCCCCCGTGGCTACCCGTACGTTAGGCCCCCATTCCCGCAGTAGGACTTTAACTTGGTGCTAGCCCGGCTGACGGGTCCCCTGTTTGAGCTGCTAACTGTGTGCTCCTGGTCACACCTCTCGTGGAAGGTGGCCTTCCAGGTAGCGATCACATCAGGTAGGTGGGTCTCGGAACTCAGGGCCCTGACCTCCGAGCCCCCATACACAGTGTTCCATAAGGATAAGGTCCAGCTCCGCCCACACCCTTCATTCCTCCCGAAGGTGGTCTCCACCTACCACATGGGTCAGGACATTCTCCTGCCAATCCTCTGCCCCAAGCCCAATGTGTCCAGTGAGGAGCACCGCCTCCACACGCTGGATGTGAGATGGGCTCTGGCTTTTTACCTGGTGCGGACTAAGCTGTTCAGGAAGTCCTCGCTGTTCATCACCTCGGACGAATGCATGAGGGGTCTGCCGATCTCCACTCAACGGCTCTCCAACTGGATCACCTTGTGCATCCGTACCTGTTATGACCTGGCGGGAATCCCTTCTCTGTCAATTGTGAGGGCACACTCGACTAGGGCGCAAGCCTCGTCGGCTGCCTTTTCAGCCCATGTCCCCATTCAGGACATTTGTAGGGCTGCCACGTGGTCTTCAGTTCACACGTTCACCTCACATTATGCGATTGTCTCCCAGACCAGGGAAGACGCTGGGTTCGGTAGGGCTGTGCTCCGTCCCGAGAGTCTGTGAACTCCTACCCACCTCCAACAGATATTGCTTGAAATCACCTATTGTAGAATACTCATGAGCAGTCACTCCAAGAAGAAAAGACAGTTACCTTTTCCGTAACTAGTGTTCTTCAAGATGTGTTGCTCATGTTTATTCCACATCCTGCCCTCCTTCCCCTCTGTCGGAGTTGTCTGTCAAAAAGGAACTGAGGGTAGGGGTTGCGCACAGTGCCCCTTATACCATGCCATGTTGGCACCTCTCCCGGAGTTGCTAGGGGTGTTCCCCTACGGGTACTTCTAGCGGAAAAACTTTTGACACTGGTGCATGTGGCGAGCACGCACCTCTGTTGTGGAATAGACATGAGCAACACATCTCAAAGAACACCAGTTACAGAAAAGCTAACTGTCTTTTTGGTTGGGGTGGACTTGAACAGGTAAATTCAACAAGCGTTTGCCCAATTTGGTGTATAGTTGTTTTTTGACAGCGTGGTTGGGAGATTATCAGAGTGCTTTCCCCCCCAAATGAACTTATGCTACGGCAGCAAGCAAGGTTCTTTTCCCGACTAAATTTAACGATTTGCTTTTTGGCTAGAGAGAGTGTACATTTTGTGCAGAAGAGAATCCATAACAAAGCATTACTTGTGGTCGCATGTGTGCTTTTGGTGATAGAAACATAACCAGTTGAAGTTAAAATCCCATTTATACAGTGTAAGAGCTCTCTAGTCTGCATGAATGCAGAGGGGATCGCATTCTGCATTTACAAACTGAATGAATTTTTGGGACAGGTGTATTGGTGTATAGAAGCGCTTTCGTTCTAAAGGATCATTGTTCCTAGAGACAACGAATATGAATGTTCAATTAGTCTGTTTCAGTTCAAGAATCATAAGCACTGTTGTAATAATAAGCAGTATATGAGCCCCTGAGGAGGTGGAAATAAGCAAGCAATATATGTCTATCAGGAATTTAGCAGAGTCTTTTGATCACCATGAAATATAATTTTCTTTATGGGCAATTGTGTGAGACTGTAGGGACAACAAATTTAGAGGAATTGTTAAACAATTCATTTTCTGTCATTATTAGAGGGTATAAATAACACTGATATTTTTTCAGTGTTTTAGCTAGGCATCCCTTTGCTTGAGAGAACACATATTGTGCATAGTATCCACCACAACACTTTTTTGAAGATAAAACCATGAAGTATGTGGATGATACTTCTACTGCTCTCTTGGTGTTAATATGCATGTATGTTTAGAGAGCAGCTTAAGCCTGGCAAGGTATTTTAACTCGGACATGTCTTGGCTTTGTAGATTTAAGGCAGGTCTTAAAGTTCTTGGGAGGAAAAAATTCTTCTTCCCACCAATCTATAGCTTTTCTATGCAGACAGATTTTAGTGTCTCCCTCCACTGTGCTACTCATTCTCCTAAGGTATTATTTACTAGATATTTTTAGAATCACATTTTTAGATGCTGCTCTTTGGCATTTAGTTCTCTGATACGGTTTATAAATGCCACCTCTTTCCTTAGCAAAAACTTGTTACAGGTTTGAATGGCTGCATGGCAGAGTTTTAATAGCTGTGAAATTGGAGAAGGTTGCAGATTACTGGTTTTACCCTCACTAATTGATTATCTTTTACATCTAAATTTTTGTCAGCAATGTACTTGAATGTGTATAATTTGATCAGAGAATCACAATGATAGTTTGCAATACAATGACAAACCTGGATTATTCTGTGGCAATATTTGTTACAGATCTCAAGTTCATATTAGATAAATATTGTATTAGTAGAACCAGTAATCAGTGTAAAATTGTCTTCCCTCGCCTCTAAAAATTGATATTTTAGGTCTTTTTATCATCTTGTTCCAGCCATGCCACTAACAGCCATCTATGGGTTAGCTGCCTTTTTTTCTTTTTTTAATTGAAGACTGGAATTTTAAACTAGCTTTTATAAAGTTATAAATTATAAAGATTGTGAGTTATTAACGTCTAACTATCTGAATAACATTTGAATTTTGACTGCTATGAAGCCCTTTTATTCTGTACTGTGTTCTCTCTGTCAAGCTCTTGGAATGCTTGGAAATCTGGGTTTGTCCGGGGCTCAGTTCAGCAAGTAATTTAATTCCCACTTACTTCCATAAGACTTGAGTGCTATGCAGTATCAGGGCCAAAGTGAGGCACACAGTCGTTCCTCTCCAGTTGACCTCCCTGCACAGGGGTATTTTTCCTAGAACAAATTTCTACTCTAATTTATTTATTATTATTGCAAATGAGTACCCACGAGAACCATAGGCGAGTTTTCTCATTTGTGATATGAATCCCAAGTCCACTTTGCTTATCTTCAGTCATCTCAGCCAAATTAGATGACTAGGGCCCTACCAAATTCACAGCCATGAAAAATGTGTCACGGACTGTGAAATCTGGTCTTGTGTGTGCTTTTACCGCATACTATACAGATTTCACCGGGGAGACCAGTGGGTCCTGACCCAAAGGGGGATTGTGAGGGGTGGCAAGGTTATTTTTGGGGAGGTTGTGGTATTGCCACCCTTATTTCTATGCTGCCTTCAGAGCTGGGCGGCCAGAGAGCAGCAGTTGTTCGCCAGGCGCCCAGCTCTGAAGGCAGCGTTCTGCCAGCAGCAGCGCAGAAGTAAGGGTGGCAATACCATACCATGCCACCCTTACCTCTGCACTGCTGCCTTCAGAGCTAGGCAGCTGGAGAGTGGTGGCTGCTGACTGAGGGCCCAGCTCTGCAGGCAGCAGCAGAGATGTAAGGGTGGCAGTACCATACCATGCCATCCTTACTTCTGCGCTGGTGCTGGCCGCGGCTCTGCCTTCAGAGCTGGGCTCCTGGCCAGCAGCCACCGCTCTTCAGCTGCCCAGCTCTGAAGGCAGCGCTGCTGCCAGCAGCAGCACAGAAGTAAGCATAACAGTACCACAACCCCCCCTACAATACCATTGCAACCACCGCACAACTCCTTTTTGGGTCAGGAACCCTACAATTACAACACTGAAATTTCAGAATTAAATAGCTGAAATCATGAAATTTACGATTTTTAAAATCCTATGACCGTGAAATTGACCAAAATGGACTGTGAATTTGGTAGAGCTCTATAGATGACACATACCCAAGATTAATCTATGAAGTACAGCTAGTCACAGAGGGCAAGCAACAAGATAACTTTGTTCTGCCTTTCCCTGTTCTTCATTCTTGCTAATGTAGCCTTGCAAAATTGTCCTTGAATATTTACAGCCCAAGTACAAAATCTACTTGCTTGCTCTTCACCAGGCTGCTGACCAGGGGAAATAAAACTTGATATTTTACTTGCTGGTCAAAAATAAAATGCTTTCCTTGACACTTTGCAAAACTGCACTTATGGATGTACAACAATACAACCGAAGTATGTGTTGATGCTCCTGGATTAAACTTTTGTGATTTCTGTCACTCTCTGTTTTGTGCAGTGTAGTTTTAGCCATGTCTGCCTCAGGATATCTTTCATTGGACCAACTTCTACACAGAGCTCTTCTTCAGATCTGGGAAAGGTATTTCCAGCATCACAGCAAAATGCAAGGTGTAATGGATTGCAGCCCACTAACCCTCTTTTTTTTGTCCTGTGACTGTAGAGGTGTTATCAGGCCACTCCACTCTGTATGGTCCCTTAGAATATGTGCTAACTAGTCATGCTAAACAGTCTGTTCCATATTGCATTTTGCTGTAAAACTGGGAGTATCTTTCCCAGACTGGAAGAAGAGCTCTGTCTCTCAAAAGCTTGTTTCTCTCTCCAAAAGATATTGGACCCACTTTGGACCTCACCCACTTTGTCACTAACAGTCAGTTTTAGTGAATTGGAATAAGTTAAGAAACTTTAATTAAAAAAGTTCAATTATAAATTAAGAAAATGTTAACTAGGCTAGAACCAAAGTAACAAATGTTTTTGCACCTTTTTAAGAAAGAGGTTTTCATGAAGGAAAAATAGCAGATATTAGTTGGTGTAATTTAATTATATGGAGTGGGTGAAAATGTTTGGAACATATAACATGCTAGTCACACTTATGGGTGAAAAGTTCCTTGTTTGCTATACTGATTTAGTGCAAGCTAGGTAAAAATCACCTTGAAATTCTTAAAATTGCAACAAACTTTTAAAATAACTGTGGTAAAACAAACTTTCTCACAAACTGAATAAATCATAATTGTTACACTTCAAAAATATATTGTGGACTAAACACAACCAAGAAAGATGTTATTGGTAATAGATTGATTTCTCCCTCTCGTCTCACAGTGAATTGTTAAATTTAAGTGTGTATTCTTGGTTCTGCCTAATAATGCTTGTGTTTTTCTCTTGTTTTCACAGGCCAAGGCTGCAAGCACAAAGGAAGTTTGCTCAATCCCAGCCAAACAGTCCCAGCACAACTCCAATAAAGATAGTGGAACCGTTGTTACCCCCTCCAGCTACTCAGATTTCTGACCTCTCCAAAAGGAAGCCCAAGACAGAAGATTTCCTTACATTTCTCTGCCTTCGAGGTAGGAATCTTACAGCAGCCTAGGGGAACAATCTGTAGTTCAGAGAACAAGCTGCAGTATCACACAGTACAGTCTAGCGCTGGACGCAGTGGTGCTGCCCTTGAACCTGTTGCACACATTTCCACCCAGTAGTCTGACTGTAGCTACAGTGGAGTAGCGTTTTACTTCATCGATATAAAGATTATAGAATTAGGCCAATAATATAGCAAATGGAAATTACTTTTATGCTTAGCATTCTTTCTCCTTGTCCTTCTGTCCCTCTCTCTCAATTATGTCTGATTATATAAACTGAGGCCCTGCTTAACTCTCACAAGTGCTTCTTTATTTCCACTTGGAGTTGAAATCTAGCTGGTTATTCCCTTCCTCTACATATGGAGTGTTCATTAACTGCTCTTCACCCCACCAGCTAAATCCCAGAGCAACAAGCCTTATCTGACTAGAAGAAAAGTTTCATTTTGGTTTTGTCTTTGCATAAGAAAAATGTATTTATTCAGTGGGATAACGTATGCGTGTTCGCTATCTCACTGTAAAACCATAGTGGAAACAAGGCATCAATAGGTCTAACCAGGAGGTAGGTAGATATGGTGAACTTCCTAGCTAGCCTGTGTCAGTTATCCCACTGAAAAAAACACACGGGTTTTTGGCAGTGAAAAGAAAAGCCTTTGGATGACACATTGATAATTCTGTCTTGATTAAACCAGAGACTCGCTTGGAGTGCTGTACCTCGCCGCTAGGTTACACTTAGGCTCCCCCCAAGGTGGGACTTTTTCATTACACCCCCACCCCACCCCCAGCAGAGGCCTGGTGATATTTTCCTCCTGTTTAATCTCTTGATTGTGGCATTAGACCTGCATTCTAACATCCTTCATCTGAGAGTGCTGGGACTGCCACCAGCCCCTTTATAGTTAGATGGTGCTGATGTGTAATGTGCCAGAGGGGTTGCTGTTGCCATTGCCCTGTGCTCTTCACCACTGGCTCGCAGGCCTTGCAATGAAGAACACTGCCATTGCCTTTACCTTCCTGTCACCTGGTTGAAGGAGTATGCCTTCATTACAAGATAGTGCCTGCCCTGCTTGCAGAATCCTAACGCAATGGACTAATCCCCTGAGGTTTGCTACGTTTGCCTCGTTTCTCAGTTACTACTACCACTTTGCAGGTTCCTATTGCTTCTCTTAAAGCAGTTCTCTCACTTGGAATACAACTGATCAGCATCAATCATAGCTGCCTGCCTTGGTTTTCTCCTCCTAGTTCAGCATGGTTGAATTTTCCTATGCTTATGTATACTGCTGCTAATGGCTTGAAACCAGGCTGCCAAGCTGTCCATCTTGACTCTCTCATCCAGTATGTAAAGGGGATAGGGATGGAAGGTTTTTTTAAAAAAAAAAATATATATGGATTGTGAAAAGTAGCATCCAGTGGAGACTAAAATGCAGACTCAATCCCTTTCTATATTTCTGTGGATTAGATCTAATTGCTGTGTGGTAATTTGCTCTGTCTGTTGGCAGCACGCTGCTGGAGTGCTCAGGGCCAATTGAAGCATTCTGTTTATGGGAAAATTCAGCTAATAAGTGTGTGCACATGGGTGCATTCGTACAGATATATTTTCCTTTCCTTATTAAGTATGTATTGTTAAATCTCTCAAGGCCCCCACCCCTAAGGAGAGGCAATTTGATAAGGGGGGAGACTTTACCTCCAGCAATCTGACTTGAGTAATGCGATATGAGATGCAGGTATTTTCTCCTGATCCAATGCTTCATGCAGCAAGATTTTTCTCTTAATAGTGAACATTTGGATCTGGTATCTGTAATTTTTTTCTAATAGATGTTCTGCTGTAAAGTAATAGAAGTTTTAGAAAGTTGTTGAAGGTCTGCAGTCAACTCCAAATTTCTTCAAGATCCAGAAATATGGGTGTTTTTCAAACAATATGTGCATGTAAACAAAAGGTTATAGATGGATAGATTCCCTCCTCCAGGAAGTATTAGGATAAAAAATAAACCTTACATATCTCCATTGTCACTGTATAGGGTCTGAGAACAACATACAGGGACTCTGGGGGGAGAATTCCTGTGGCGCAGGCACTGCATTGGATTGCCTTAAACAGGGACATGTTCGGGGAAGGAGCCTAGGGCAGAAGAGGGTGGGCCATTGTGCGTGTCACTATGTCCATTCTGGCTTGTGCTTCAAGCCACAGGGAACACTGTGCAGTATGCCATAATTTAGAGGACCCAGGCTGCTCTGAATTATGCTGGGGCCATTGCAGTAGGGTACAGATTCTGTGCAGTGCCTGCAGGAGACAACAGGACTCCTGGAGGCAGAGTATCAAATATGGCCCATAATGCACATTTTACACCTTCATTTTCACCAATTTTTTTTAATGTATATTTATTAATTTACTTATTTTTCACATACCTGTAATATAAAAAGTTACAGGGAGAAGAGATTGGACAAAGTTTATACAAAGGAACTTTACCCAATATGTGCAAGTAGCAGTGGTGGGGAAACTTGAAAGATTCCCCCAAGATTAAGCCTTTGTTTCCCAAGGAAAACACTCCGCTGACCTCCCGTGGGAAGTTGCGAAACTTAGACTAGTTGGTGATTGTACTTTTTATGTTTTTTTCCTAATAAATTCTTTCCTAAAGTGACACTGCTACGTTAAAATTCTTGCATTTAAAAAAAAAAAATCTTACCCGTGTTACTAATAAACAGACATCCTAGTTTTAAAAAAACCAAAATTATCCAATTAACCCCCCATAAAACCCCACATTTTTCTGCGATTGAAATGAAATGCTGAACTTTAGTTTCCCTAGCCATAATATATATAGATTTCAGTTGAACATAATGTTTTATTGATATATTTACAATTTTTAAGCAAGTTTGAAGCCTGCCAGTGCCATCAATTATTTATAATAAAATAAAATTAATAGAATGATCCAGTCACAGTGCATTGGTTCTTTACTGTTGTCAATGGCCTTGCTGTTTCTGCCTTTTGTTTTTGTTCCTTTTCATCCGGTTTGTTCAGAGCTTTGCATGTGTTCTACAATTGTCTGCCTTCAAATGTAATCTACAGAACAGCACGTTACCATCAACATTAAATTTGTCCATGCCAAACTCAGTGACATGGTCTTTAGGGGTGATAAAGTTTTCGGCATCTCTTCATAACTTTAATTACTCACAGCTGGAGACTGAAGTGAACTTAGAGATGGATTAAAACACAAATCCCTACATGCTGTTGATCAACCTCTCTCTATATATATGCCTGAAGCAGTTTATTGGAGTATGTTTAGCTATGTAAATTTAAGGCACACTGAAAAATCAACCACAAGAGGGGTAGATTGCGCGCATTGAATAAGTGACACTGATACTTTCAGTAAAATTTAGCTAATAGTTAATATATGTACTTTTTTTTCCAGAGAATATAGAAAACTCTGTAAAAATGCAAATTCTGCATTTTTTCCACATTTTTCAGAGGCAAATGGATTTCAAGGATCTCTGCTATTAACACAAGGATTATTGAATCTAAAATAATTTTTAAAATATCAATTCCTCACCTTTCTCATTTTATGCCATTTTGTTTTATTACATTTTGCTCAACAAGGACAATGACAGAATGGATATAAATTGAAATCTGTCAATTTCTGATTAGTTTAAATTTGTTGGATCTGCAGTATTCTGCAAATGAATAAGTGCTGCAAGAGAACATTGTTTAAAAATAACTTACTTTTTTGCTTTAAAAAACATTTTTATAGCCAGCCTTAATTAAAAGCATGTTGTAGAAAACATCATTCTTAAGCTTTAATGGACAAGAGAATGTCCTTTTAAAAACATTGAAAAACTGATATTTTCCCCACATCTTGCATTGTGATCCACAGTTTTTTCTAAATGAAGTAGTTCAGGCTGTGGTTGACATACATTTGTAACACTATTTCCCTCCAAAGTCTTTGTCCTACATAAAATTATGAATCTAATGTCCTTTTTCAAATAAAGATTCAGAAATGTTAAGGTTGACCCACTGCTATATCCAAGTACTTGCAAATATTTTTGTGAAGGGAAAATCAATCTTGCTGCTGCTGTTGTGTGGTTAAACAAAGTGATTCTGTAAGAGGGGTGAGAATTTAATTCTGGTGTGACTACCCTAGAACACCCCCCACCCCCCAATATCTCTTTTCATCCCCAGGACTCTTTAACACAGCTCCAGCCCCATCCTTCAGTACACACAACATTTTAAGATGGATTTTATATTGGTGATTGTTAAGCAGAAACGAACATTTGAAGTTGATTTTAAACTGTTGGCTAGGACCATGGGACACAAAAGAATAGAAAGCCTGTCTTGTCTATGATTGAAGCAGCTTTCTCTCTTCAGATGTTACCATGATTAAATCAGATTATTAGAGTTGAAAAGCAGGTAAAAACTAGGTGGTGAACCCAAAACCCTTTAGAAATGGAGGAAAAATTCCAGTCAAATCTTCAAATCAGTTTGATCAGGTCGCTCACTCACACCAAGCAAGCACAACAAGACTTTTTTCTTTCAGTGCAATCACTTATTAAACACTAAGAGGCAAACTTTCAAAACTTTTCATGTGGGGTTTCAACTCGGCAGCTTCAGTTGTTACTGAGAGCTGTGCTGCTAAATCCCCACCCAGTTATTTTACAGTTTACTCTGGTATTGTAAAACACTGAAATTCATGGCAATTTATAGGTTTAGCAGTGATGTAAGTGTTAGTAACATAGTACCTGTATCATGAGGCACATATAGAACATTTGTTCAGGTCTTTGAAAACTGTGCAGCAGGTCAGCTCATGAGACAGTCCTGCAGGGTGATCCACTTGTGCAGAGTCTTGTTGATTTCAGTGGGACTCTGTCACTTTGCAGGATTGGGAACTAGTTTGGCTGATGAGTCAGTAGTATGAGCTTTGATGTCTCAGTGATGATATTTGCTCAGTGACTGCTTGAAAACTACAATGTGATACTATACGGAGAGTAAATTTTTTTCCTGAATCTTCTTGTTGAAAACAGAGTGTAAATGTATGGCACTGTATAAATGTTTGATATGTGCGTTACGACAATCCCTCATTCTGAGAAAGGTGTACCACTTGGGCTAATTAGGCCAGTCTCACAGCAGTGGAGTTTTACACACTTCTGGTGGGCCTCAAAGTGTTGCTGTTCCGTTGGCCGGCGAGCGTATTTGCAATAAATTGTACACTCTGTCTCGTGTATTTCATAAGGCAGTGGGGAAATGACGGGACCCTACTGGGTTTCCTGCTCAAATTCCTTTTACAGATGGGATACAAAATATCAAACCTCGATGTTAAAGGCCATGAGGACTTAGAGATTTGCATCCCTTCATAAAAGTGTTACAGTCCTTTAAAGTATTGAACAAATGCTCATATAAAGTGACTCTTCCCTCCCAATAGAAGCTAATGGAATAGCTTTGTTTCTCTGTGAAGCTGATCTCGTTCTCTCTGTCAGTGACTTCAGGAAGATACACTGAGCTTTGTAAACTTACAGCTACCATCTGTACTTTGTGAAACGAACGTTTATGCCACACTTTTCCCTGTAAGTACAGTAATTTAAAAATTCCAGTAACAGCAAGAACTTCACTCTTCCCTTGAGGAGGGAAGGTTTTTGTTTATGGCTTTTAACCTGCAAAAATGTAGCTGGAAAGTCTAATTGAATTCCAGGAACATGGAACATTACATACAGGTTGTTGGTGGCAGACAGCAGGACTCCACAAAGGGCGAAGAGGCCCATGCTTAGAGATCCCTTTGTAGGACTGAGAGCCATGTTACTTTGGGTTCTTCTTTATTTCTCTGAAAGTTTATGATCCTAATTATTCTTTTTAAATATGCTCTAATTTAATTGAGGAGAGAATTTACTAATTCCTGCTTGCTTTGGTTAGCACAAATTGTGAGGGCTGTGGACACTTTTGAAATTACTATTCATTGATTTTTCAAACTCTTCACTTGAAAATGGGCATTAATGGGCATTTTTAATTTTGTTCTGTTTTAAAAAAGCCATCTGGCTAAGGCGAAAAAACTTTAACAATTAATAGGTGTATTTTCAAAGTATTTAGAATACAACATTGACCAGGCTTGGCAGAATTCACGTTCCTTTATTATTTTTAGTTTTTAAATCATGCCCCAGAATTTCCAACATGAGAAGGAATGGAATAGTGCAGATACATCTGAAGTGTTTGCCTGCAGTGTTCTTATCTTTAAATAGCTTCTTTGAAGGAGCCCATGTGCCCTTTGCCAGAGGCATAATTAGTATCTTTCAGTAGTGCATGTGGAGAGGAACATGTCATCTTTATGCTGTAGTACAATAGCCTGTACTTTTACTGTATTTTCTGTGACTGAGATCACATTATTCCTAATAGCTTCTGTTTTAAGTTGCCTTTACCCCCCACAATTATTTACAGGTTAAAAATGTTAATGGAGCAATAAAAGTTGAGGAGTTAGTTGTCTTTCCACTCCACCTCCACCCTTCAGGGGAGATGATAGTAGCAAAGATGATGTTTAGTAGCCAACATTAGAAAGCTTTCCCAGAGTCAGTTTTCAAAATAAGCTGGAGGTCTGGGAACTAGGTTTTATTGATTTTTAGGGATTCCTAAATTAGAGGCACCTCAGTAATTAAAGCCTCAAAATACAGTTTTCAGCCTGTGCTAATAGAACTTCCGGCCTTTCATAACCCAAAACACACACTTCTTCATTCTTTCAAGTGATTTAACAATTTAATCAATTTTACAGTGCTGCAGTGTTGCGAAAACGTGTGCAAACAGTAAACTCCACTGTCACTGCAGCAAAGATGTGCATATTTTTCCAAACTTTGGCACCGTTCACCATTCCAGTGACCCTGTCCTCCAGAGACAGCCCGTACCTGCTGATGGGGGCGGGGGAGGGAGGACATAATTCAAAGGCACAGCTCAAGTCACGCCCCCATCTCCTTACCCTCGGTCTCCCTCCCCAGAAAGCATCAGCCTCTCCATGCAGCTCCCAGCCGTTGCTTCTACCTCTGCCCTACCTCAGAGCAGCTCACCAGCTCTGGCAGCTGCCCCACAGCTGCATCATCATGTGACCTGGCAGAAATCTGGGGGTGCACATGACCCCGGGTGCCTCCCCCGGCCACGTGTTGCCTCTGCTGTCCTTGCACTATCATTCCACTCTTAAATAGGCCATGGGACAGGTGTCACGTTTTGGGGTGCAGTTGAGAGCAGTGAGAGACTGTGCCACTGTTAGTGCTAGAGCACTGAGTGCCACTCTGCTGTTGTAGCTCCCCGTGTGGACACTCCAGCCAGCATACACACATGCACTGGGTGTCTATGGTGTTAAGTAAGCAGCCTTGGTTCAGCAACTCTTGACTCCATCCAGCCTGCTTGTCATGTCACAGCCACGCTCTGGTCTTCGCCACTCTTGGTTGCAAGTAGCCAAGTAGCCCAACACAGCCAGAGTCCTGAATTTCCCCCAAATAGTCTGTCCTGAAATGGTCCATAATAAGACTTGCTGCTCCTTTAAAGAAACAAAAGCACAGCAGCTTGTGGCTTTAACTGGAGCTTTTAATAATCACTGCAATTCAAATACAGCACTGGGTTGATGTAGAATAAAAGCAAAACCCGTGTATTTCATCAAAAAGAGAGATTTGAAATAAGTTCAGATTTAAGAGTTAAAGTCAAATGGTTACAAACAAAAATGAAAACATGCTTCTAAAAGTCTAAAACTTAATCTAGCAAGATACAGTCTTTGTTCAAGATGGTTTTTCTCTCTCTCTCTCCCACAGTCTTCTTTCCAGCTTTTTACTGGTCAGGACCTATCACAGAGCTCAAATAGCTTGGTTTTTTGTGAAGGGTAACTTGGGGTTCTTTGCCTCTCCCTTTGACAGTCCAATAAGCCTTTGAAATATATTTTCTGAAGGGTATTTAGTTGGGAATTGGTCCTGCTTTGAGCAGGGGGTTGGACTATATGACCTCCTGAGGTCCCTTCCAACCCTGAGATTCTATGATTCTACCCCCAGATAAAGTTCATTAGTTCATGCTGAGTAAAGGAGACACAATGTTTGGAAGATCAAGCTTCTTGAGAGTTCCTCCCCTGCTGTTCTTTTTTACTATATAAATGATCTCTTCCTGCTGCAATCTCCGATACAAATGAATAGCCCATTGAATCTGGGCCACATCTCATTTGCGGTATTGGTCCCTTTCCGTTATCTGCAGAAAACTTAGCAATTGCCCATCTTTTAGTCACAGACTTTAAAGCATAACATTAGTAAATATCCATAATTTCACATATAGCATTTTTACATATATTTTACAATAGTATTATTGACCAGTGTGGAGTTAGCTTTCAAATGTTATCTCACAAGGTGTATTTTGTACAAAAATTATCGCAGTAGTATGTAGGGTGTGAACACCAGGGTGCCTAAGGTCGCAGCTGGATGGATTGATTTAAATCAAGGTGGTTTAAATCAGCAACTTAAATTGTGATTTAAATCAAATGGAAAGTCTCAATTTAAATAATTGATTTTCATAAACTTTTCATTTGTACTTCGGTTACTTTCTAAAGAAAGGTGCATTCTCATTGGTTGATATAGCTATTAAAACATGTTAATTTACAATTAAACAGAGCCTTTACATTATAGTTGGTACCATCTTTTTGCTACCTAGGAGGGTACAATATAACTATGTACATTTATTAAGGAAATAACTAGCTTAATATTTTCAGATGCTGAGTAATTGTACATTTTAGTATGTTCAGGTAGGAAGAAACTATAAAATAAGAGTATGAGACCACCCCCCGGGGGGTGGGAGGGAGAAGGGTTAATGGATGATCCTCATGAGATACATGATGGTATCTCCTGGAGTCAGAGGCTGGGTCCCAACACCTGTGATGACTCTGACAGTCTCTTACACCCAGGTGCACAGACCCTGGGTCCCCCACAGGATGAAGCCCTTAATACAGTACATGACCTATTGTGCCATATTTATAAAGATTGACCTCAAAAGTTAGATGTTTTCCGCTGATTCTTTCTTTATATAGCAAAGCAGCCTTTAAAAACAAATTTGTAATAGAAGCTCTTGGATTCAGCATATTTATTTTTGTTGTTTAAGGGTTTTAAGAGATGATACATTTTTTGAGCTTAAAATAGTTTATATTAAATTCAGATTTCATTTAAAACAAGCTTAGTTTAAAAAAGAAAAACTGATTATAATCTAAATAAAATAAAATGATTAACATTTTAAATAAAAAGTGAAGAAAAAAATAATTTTCTATCCCTTCTGCTGTGGTGTACCCCTTGACTGTTGTCATTTTCCTGGGTGGAAAATGTAGTGGCCTGGTGTCTCCATCCTCTGGTAGCTTAACAGGGCATATCTCCTCTGTGTGTGTCATAACCTTTTTAAACTAACCCCCTATCCGCCCCCCTCCCACACACACACTTTAAAGTCAGAAGGGACCATCATGATAATCTAGCCTGACTGCCTGTACAATGCAAGCCATAGAACCTTGCCACTCCTGAAATAGACCCCCTAACCTCCGGCTGAGTTACTGAAGTCCTCAAGTCATAGTTTAAAGACTTCAAGTTACAGAGAATTCACCATTTACACTACTTTAAACCTGCAAGTGACCCATGCCCCAGGCTGCGGAGGAAAATCCCCAGCGTGTCTGCCAATCTGACCTGGGAGGAAATTCACTCCCAACCCCAAATATGACGATCAGTCAGACCACAGGGGTCAGCAACCTTTCAGAAGTGGTGTGCCAAATCTTCATCTATTTACTCTAACTTAAGGTTTCACGTGCCAGTAATACATTTTAACATTTTTAGAAGGTCTCTTTCTATAAGTCTATAATATATAACAAAACTATTGTTGTATGTAAAGTAAATAAGGCTTTTAAAATGTTTAAGAAGCTTCATTTAAAATTAAATTAAAATGCAGAGCCCCCCGGACTGGTGGCCAGGACCTGGGCAGTGTGAGTGCCACTGAAAATCAGCTCGCGTGCCACGTTCGGCACCCGTGCCATAGGTTGCCTACCCCTGAGTTAAACCCTGAGAGTAAGACCTCCAGCCAGACACTTGAGAAATAATTCTCTGTAGTAACTCAGAGCCCTCCCCATCTAGTGTCCCATCACCAGCCATTGGAAATATTTGCTGCTAGCGGTTGCAGATCGGCTACATGCCAGTGTAGGCAGTCTCATCATACCATCCCCTCCATAAATGTATCCAGGTCAGTCTTGAAGCCAGTCAGGTTTTTTTGCCCCCATTGCTCCCCTTGGGAGGCTGTTCCAGTACTTCCATTCCTCTGATGGTTAAAAACCTTCATCTAATTTTGGGCCTAAACTTGTTGATGGCCAGTTTATATACATTTGTTCTTGTGTCCACATCAGCGCTTAACTTAAATAATTCCTCTCCCTCCCTGGTATTTATCCCTCTGATATATTTATAGAGAGCAATCATATCTCCCCTCAGCCTTCTTTTGGTTAGGCTAAACAAGCCAAGCTCTGAGTCTCCTCTAATAATAAGGTAGGTTTTCCATTCCTCGGATCATCCTAGCAGTCCTTCTCTGCACTTGTTCCAGTTTGAATTAATCTTTCTTAAACATGGGAGTCCAGAACTGCATACAGTAGTCCAGATGAGATTTCACCAGTGCCTCATACAATGGCGCTAACACTTCCCTGTCTCTACTGAAAATACTTCATCTGATGCATCCTAGGACTGCATTAGCCTTTTTCACAGCTGCATCACTTTGGTGGCTCATAGTCATCCTGTGATCAACCAGTGCAGCCAGGTCTTTCTCCTCCTCTGTCACTTCCAACTTCAGCCTATTAGGGACTACATAAGAACTATACAGACAGCTTAAAGAAAGCCAAATAAGATCATTCCAATCAAATGGCAGGTTTACCAATATAGTTATGAAAGGAGGGCATTAAAATGCAGACACTTTGGGAAGAGAAGATTTTTAATTGCTTCATAACCTTGATTGATTTAATTCTAAAATACAAGAAATTGCAACATGAAGACTTGAGGTAGTTTTAAAAAAAACTGAAAGGCAATTTTCATAACTGGTTTGTGGTACTAAATGATTTGGGCATTTGAAGTTGGGCTGTTGGCATGACAAGAAATAATAAGAATTAATCCTGTATCTTTTGTGTAAGCTTTGAAGTGAACAGATTTTAATTGCTTGAACCATTCCGTTAATGATATTACATTTGTATAGAACACCTTTCATCCCAGAGAATCCTAAAGCCCTTTTCAAAATTCAGACTAATACACAGTGCTCTGCCATAGATAGAGCTTTTCTCATATGTGGTATGAAAAATAAATATATGTTGTATATGGGATCACTTCACCCACCGGTAAAATATGGTGCTGTGCATTGTTAACAGTGGTTTAGGACAGGAAGTGAAGAATAAAGCATTAATTTACACTGTAATGGTAGAGGTTTAAAAACTTACAAAGCACACACTAGCCAGAAGAGCATATACAAGATAATGGTGGAAACCATAGTAGTGAGGTACGAGTGATGAAAGTCTACTAACCTCCCTCCTTCTGCAGTTGATAGGTGTTCTGCTAGGATGCTGTCCAGACTTCTATGTTTCATACCAACTTCTGGCTGGAAGATGTTTGATAAATTAGAAATGCAGCTAGAAGGCAGAAGGAACTTTCTATTTTTTCTCTACTCTGTAGCCTCCCAAGTGCTGCAGAGGAATCAAGATTCTCACTTACGCTGCCCCCTGACCTGCATTCACATGAACGACGTCAGTGCCTGCTTCTGCTGCTGTTCATATATTGCTGCAGCAACGTGAAATTGACTTGATTCTAGTAACAAGCGGGGCTGGTGTTCTGGGTTCTCCTCCCGTCTGTACCACTGACTCACTGTAGGACTATAGGCAAGCCAATTAGACTTTCAATACCTATTTGTAAAATGGGAATAACATTTCACTACTTAATAGAGGTATTGATGTCACTGTGGTTTTGGCCTTCGTAAGCCCATATCTGTGAACCCTCTGATTTTTGTAATTCTAGAAATGTTATGGCTATTTTTTACTTTAATTTTAAAGGAACAAAAAATCTCTCCCCCATCATGTGATGACAGACATGAAAATGCAAACCAGGTTCCAGGGTTTGATGTCTATTGTCAATGTGAAAATGTTAGGAAATATAACAATTATTCCCAACCCCCATTCCGTGTCCGTCCTTCCACATGCCATATGTGCTGCTACTAATGGTGCCAGGGCTAGTTCAAACTCCCTCTTGGCTGCCAACCTGCAGCTGGAGATAGCTCTTCTGCTGAGCAGCAACAGTAACCTCTGACCACAAAGAGGAATAGCTTAGTAGCATAAGAAGCATGGTCTGGTGGAATATGTACGAGAATGAGTTCTAATTCTAAACCAATCCTAGTTCTGAGACTAGTTCCCTCTATCGCTTTGATATGGTCAGGTCACTTATTCATTCTGCCTTAGCTTCCCTATTTTTAAAATGGGAGGTAATGTACCTGCATGGGTTCTGTGATGAGTAGCTAGTTAATGTTCGTATAAGTGCTGAATGCTAGAGTGGGGAGGAAGAACTATGGCAAGACAAGGGGAACTTGGAGAAGAGCATGCAGGAAGTAAAGGAGTACTAGAATGGAGAGCAAAGTAAAATTTGATGCTGTCTTTCAAAGAGAAGAATGAGAACAATAAATAGAAATGAGAAAAGAGAATGGTAGGTTATACCAGCAAGGGTCTTGCACAAGTGTGGCATGGGTTAGAACATTTCAATGTATGTTCCTTTCTTACTGTGTTTCCTTGTTTGACATTTTATAACCTGAGTTTTGAGAACATTCATACTACAAAGATAACCAACAAATGATTTTGTTGAAAATGGAGCCTGTGTCCACCCTACTTCCTTTATTATATAGTAAAGGTCTACAGATTGGACAACACATGGTTAAAATGCTGTCAGCTTAAGCTTCCCAGGTGTCCGGTTTTCAACTGGAATTCCAGTCAAAAAGGAAACCTAGCAGTGTCCAGTCAAGACTGCTGACCGGATGCTTAAAGTCCAGTCACCTGCAATAACCAGTCTCTGCCACTGGGGGTGTGTAGAAGAGCTGCAGCTGCCGCTGCAGCCTGGAGGAGCAGTGGAGCACTCAGGAACAGCTCCAGTGGAGAGAGGTACCAGCGGCTCCCCTGTTCTGCCCCAAGCGCAGCTCTCCCTGCCCCACTCACCCCGCACCCCTAGAGCGTGATGTTCTCTCCCCTGCCCCAGTTACCCCTCTGCCCCCAGAGTGTGGCTCTCCCTTTCCCACCCTGCCCCAGTTACTCACCTCCAGAGCTCAGTTCTCTTTCCAACATCCTGCCCCCGTCACCCCTACACCCCTAGATCCCTGCTCAGCTGGCAGGGGGAGGATGGGTGGTGACAGCAGCAAGCAATTTTTGTTTTTTTGATAGGTCACCTGTATTGCTGGTTGCTCTGGAGTCACTAGTTAAATAACCTACAGTTCATGAGAAAGTAAAACCTTCTGGCAGCCAAGGATCTAGTGAATTATCAGAATCGCAACATTTTTGTTGAATTGTCCCTTGGAGGGAAAAATGCTGGCAACTGTGCATGATTTTGAACCAAGCACAAGCAGCTGCTCTGCACTTCTGCAGTGAGAGAGGTTGATGATGGAACAAAGATCCCTCCTGTATAAAATAGCCAGTTAGTATTTGTGGAAGCATCAGGGAGAGCAGTCTTGGTGGCACTCCAGCTGAAGTCCAAATCCTGTTCATAGTGATCTGATCATGGTGGAAGGAGTGTTAAGTTTGTGTGTGTGTGCGTGCGCGCGCATGTGAATGAGAGAGAGAAATTGTTCAACCATAAAGGTTGGAGTAAAATTGCTCTAATTGCTTTGAGATCTTCAGATAAGAAATCTTATACAAGTCCCCCTGTTTATTTTTTACCATCCAGTATCCTACTTCCTACCTTGTGTCTGTGTCTCTCTCATCTACCAGAAAGATTAAAATTATTTTTGTTCTGAAAATTCCCATTGATCTCTAGCTTTCCCTTCCCCTTCTCCTTCCCCCGAAGGATAAACAATTGTCCCATGCTCCACTGCTTTCACAAGCTGCTTTAAAAGGAAAAAAGGAGAAATTGGGCTGTATGTCATAGCTATAACACCAGGCAGTTCATGGTCCAGTGATGATGGAGGGAGCATGATTTGAAGGGCACTGTGCATATTTGCTCCTTGCCTCACTTGCACACTTTGTATATACGCGTCTCCAAGTTATTCAGACACTAGAGAACTCTCTGTCCCATTTGATTATTCCTGCATGCGGAATTAAATAAATGAAATATAGTTGCTCTTCCCTTTGGAGGCTACATATCTGATTCTCAATAAGGCTCCATTATGCCACCCTCACAGTATAAAAGGGCCATAAAATATGGGTATAAATTAAGTTTACTCTCCCTTTAAGGACCATTTACACTGCCTGTCAGAGCAGCATAAAGGGGGCCTTATTGTAAATGAGAATTTGGCCCTGTATGTTTAGCACAGAGGTGCAGGCATGTCAGCCCTATTCAGAAGGCAAGATTTTCCACCTGTATGCTGCCCCAAAATGGGGCCTTATGTCAAAGGCAGGGAAAAACCAAACCTTCACAAAAAGCCAGTAGTGTAGTATTTGGCATGCCACATATTTATTGGGTCAGGCTTAAGGCGCACATACCTTGACCTGCCTCATTCTTAAATCACTGTGACGGCTTAAATTGTTTTAGTGTTTTTCAAAAGCACAGCTGGGCTATGTTTAATTGTTCGAAGAAATAAGAGAAGGGGGCTTAAGGGGGAGTCTGTGTAAATAATTGAGGAAGAAGAATCCAATTTTACAGAAACCGCAGCCCAAATTAGAGAGAAGGCTGTTGGATTGAAATGATTTCTGTTGTGGTTGTAACATACCACAATTTGATTTCTGTCCAGATGAAAACATTTGGTTTACACTTCAGTAAACATTGCAGAAACACTGCCAGCTAATTTTTGAAGAGTAACAAAATACTGCTTTTGGTAAAACAGAGACTCTTTCCATACTCCTGAGTCCATAGCTCTGACCCAAATTCATGGTTTTTTTTTTCAGCTTTGTTAATGCTCTTACATAATTTGAGGCAAAAATGCCTGTAATTTCATAGGAAACAGTATCTTTTATTTTTGAGGGGAGGGGAATTGAACATTCCACAAATCAAAAATATTAATACTCACATTTTTCTTTTAAACTTGCCAAAAAGAGAGTATAATTTGTTTTATTACATCAGCCACTTTCTTCTGAGGTTGCAGCGTAGGTGTGTGCAAGTAGTGTAGGTAGCTGCCTGAGTTCAAAACCCCCTACTTACATATGCACATTGAATTATATGCAAGCTTAAGGGCATGTCTTCATGAGCAATGTTAGCGCTGCCATGGCAGCGCTTTAACGTGGCTGTGTAGTCGTCGCACCAGCGCTGGGTCTCCTAGTGCTGTAAAAAACCTTCCCCCACAAGGGGAGTAGCTACCAGCACTGGAGTGCAGCTCCCTGCACTAGTGCACTGTCTACACTGCCACTTTACAACACTGAAACTTGCAGCACTCAGGGGGTGTTTTTTCATACCCCTGAGTGAGAAAGTTGCAGCACTGTAAACTGGCAGTGTAGACATGGCCTAAGTTTTGCATATGAAAAAATGTGCACATTTTTTTGAACATTTTGCTCTGAGGATTATTAAAGGAAATACATAATTTAAAAATCACACTTCCGTATGACTTTTTTTATTCCTATTGTTATACAAATAACACTTAAGATGACTCTAACTGAAAGAGATTAAATAACAATTAGCTTCTTTACTTGTACATTAGGCAACACTTTGTGTATAGTCAGTTTCATTGTTTCCCCTATATAGTCAGTTTCCTTTGTGTAGATCTTTCACAGAACATCAGACAAGAGGAAAACACTTACAAGAAAGAGAGAAATGTAATTGTGAAACCACAGATGTTGGCAGATTACCTGAAAACACATTTAGCTCATTTTTAATAAAAGAACCGGAAGAGATGAGTTCAAAATTAGCCGTTGAAAGAGATCTTGGAGTCTGTGAAAACTTCACCTCAGTGCACAGTAGTGGTCAAAAAGGCTGACAAAATGCTAGGAACTATTGGGGAATGGATAGAAAATAAGACTGAAAATATCATAATGCCACCATATAAATCCATGGTGTGCCCACACTTCGAATACTGTGTCCAGTTCTGGTCGCCCCATCTCTGAAACGATACAGTGGACCTGGAAAAGGTTCAGAGAAGGACAACAAAGATGATCAAGGGTACAGACTAACTTCCATTAAGGAAAGACTAAAAAGATAAGGGCTGATCATCTTAGAAAAGAAGCGACTACGGAGGAATATGATAGAGGTCTATAAAATCATGAATGGTGTGGAAAAAGTGAATAGAGAAATGTTACTTTTCCCCCCAACCAAACAAAAACCAGCAGTCACCTGATGAAGGTAATAGGCAGTAGGTTTAATAGAAAGGAGAGAGAGTATTTTTTCACACAATGCACAATTAACCTGGGGAGCTCATTGCTATGGAATGTTGTGATGGCCAAAAGTATAAATGGGCTAAAAAAAAGAACTAGATAAATTAATGGAGGATCGGCTCTTCGGTGGCTCTTAGGCCAAAATGGACAAGGATTCAGGCCTGTGCTTGGAGCGACCCTAAATCTCTGACTGTCAGAAGCTGAGAAGAGAAGATGGGTGGATCACTCCAATTGCCTCTTCTGCACACTCCCAAAGCTTGGCCACTGTAGGAGACAGGATACTGTGATGGATGGACCATTGGTCTGACCTAGTATGGCCGTTCTTATGTTCTTATGTCTGTTATTTGCAGTCCTTTTGTAGTAAAAGACAAAATATCCAGGAAATTGCTAGACAGAACTCACTGTTAACATAATGATGATCAATTAAAACTCGCATTAAGTAGTTCCTGTAAAATATCTCTTGTGGGCTATCTGATTGGGTGGATGCTGTTTCTTTCTTTGAAAGAAACATTTTAGTCATTTAAGTTTCTGTCATGCATATTGTTCCAGTGGAAACCTGAGAACAGCAAACCCATGGCCCATTTTCAGTAGGAAAAAAGGTGTGTGAAGTTAGTTAACACAAGGCGAAATCCTAGTGAAGACAAAGCAATTGTTATTTTTCACAGTAATTAGCAGATTGAGGCTCCCCCACAGAAGAAGATTATATCTGCAGGACTCCATATCTTGCCAGGGAAAAAGATTGTGCAAGTGGAGTTTAGTACTGGGAGATACTTTGGCTTAAGAGTAGTTTATCTCTTTAAACTGATTCCTGATATACTCAGCTGAAATAAACCTGATTTAAATCAGAATAAGAGGGGTCATAAGAGCCTTTTGTATCTGTTTAACTAAACTGATTTTAAATCACACCTTAAGTCAAACCAGGACAACCTTAGGTGTAGAAAAGTCCATGTTTTCTAGCCTAGACAGAACCTGAATGTTTAATGTAAACAGGAAGCAGGAAAAAAAAACAACCCTTCCTAAATTAAAAATAAAAATCCTTCTCTGCCTTCTCTATACATAATAGTAAATTAAAAAAAATCTAAAAAGCGCATAAGTTCTTTTATTTCTTTTTTGCAGGTCACCTTAATAAATCTCTGGTGAAAGGTGGGGGAGAACAATAGGTTTTCTCTGATGTATTATACTTTAGACTTGCTAGATTAGTGAAGTGAGAATTAGTGCAATTCTACTGTATTATTGGAAACTGCTAGTCTAATTTCCCTGGGCTGGAAGTATACTCCCCAACCAATCTCAGCTGTCAGAGGAATGTGGTTTAACCCTTGTTGTTCACAGTTCGCAACTGAAAATAATTAAAAAAGTGTTCCAACTAGAGATGGCATGTTTATAGAATGAATGGAGCCAAGAAAGATGGCGATAGCTGTGCTCTCCACTGGGTTAACCCTTCCCTCCTTTTTAGAGCAAATTCGTACTCTACAATAATGAGCTTTGAGCTGAAGTGGGGTTATTATTGCTATTATATTATCAACACTGCTAGGTGCTGTGCTCACATATAGTTAGATTTAATTTCTTCCCTGAAGAACAGTTTGCCTGTTCTGTAGTCAGAGAGGAAAAACGCACAGTAAATGTGGGACTGATCAATAACATATGGATCCAGATCCAAAAATGCTAAAAGCTTGAGGTGCATGTGGATTTGGGTATTCATATTCAGCCACCTCTGTTTTGTTTTTGTAAAATGTGCATTATTTATTTATTTATTTATTTTATTTTTGTTGGTATCTTATTTAAAAGCTGTCTTTGCTAATTGACTTTCTTTAAGTATTCTCCTTCTTCTGAAATTTTACAGGCTTCATAGCTTGGTGTGTTTTGAGCATTAAATTGAATCAATGAAGGCAGCAGCTATTACATTTTTGAAAACTGGCATCTCAGAATGTACAGTAACTTTGTTTTCCTGCCTGGGTTTATGTGGTGATGGCATCAAGCTAGTGGTCCTTGAAACTGATTTCATGGGGTGAGTTGCCACAACATGCAGAGCCAGTAATTCTTGGATCCATATTGCAGACTAGTGTGGAGGGAAGAGAAAGGGGGAGTGTCTTTTTCATTCAGAACTGTCCTAGGGTTATTGCGTCCTTGAGACAGTTACTGCAGAAGAGTTGGGCCAGACCAAAAGGAATTGTTTGTTTCCCTCCCAACACCTCTCCTCCTCTTCAGATGATTGCTTATGGTGTGACAGAAAGTTCCTGTCTTGCAGAAAAATGCCCTATTCATTTTTTGTTAGCTGCTTCAATTTTCATGCTTTCAAGCACATCTGGAATCCTGTTTTTGCTGATCCTCATTCTGTAGAAATGTGATGGTCAGGATATGCAGTAGACCAGGAGAGAGAGGGGTGTGTGTGTGTGTGTGTGTGTGAGAGACAGACATAATATTATAATCTCTTTGCAGAGAAAAGCACCATCCTGTGCTGGGTGTTGCTGGTACTACCTACCCCATACTGCTGGCCAGTAAGTGGTATCAGGGACAGCACCGGCTGCCACCAGGCAGGGCTTTAGCTCTTGCTTCTAAAGGCAGCCTCAGCCGTAAGGAAGAGATAGCATCACCTGTGCTGTCTCTAGTCTAGCAGATATCTATGAGCAAATCACCATGCCCACCGGAATAGATGTGGAGACGCATGTGTATAGTGATGAAGTGAAGAGGAGATGTTTGGGTGGGAGGTGAGGAGATGGGTATATAGGGGGAGTGAGAGCAAGCTGAAGTGAGCAGCTGAACCCACTTAACTGCTTCCGTCTGTGTGGTCCTATGTAGCAGCCTTTGACCTCAGGCTCTTCCCCTGGCTACAGGTCTTGATCCACTGCCAAGAGGGTACCCTAGTTGTGCTCTCACCGCCTTTTTCTCATGTTAGGGGTAAGGCTGCTGGGGAGGGAGAAAGGTAGCTGCTTGGTGCCCTCCCACAGCAGATCCAAGGGTTGCTAAAGAAGTTGAGGCCAGAGACTGTTATGTGTGGTCAAAGCCCGGGTGTCTTCAGTGCAGTAAGCCCTGGCGTCTTGACAGCCACACTCACCTTCTCCCCACATGAGCAGCTACTCCCTGCCCCTCGGCTTCTCGTCTGTTTTGGGGAGAGGAGTGATTCTTCTTTGGCTTCTGCCAGAAATGTTTGTAAGGGATACAGGTGGCAGGCCCCCTACAGATCCTCTTAGGGCTACTCTTGCTATTGGAAGCAGGTGTTTCTTGCTGCTGTTCCCAACTCTGATGATGATGTAGTTAGGTGAGGCCCAACAGAGGAAATAGGGTTTCTTCCTAGAAAACAAGTTGCCTTCAGAACTGCTGAGCAGTCAAACTCCAAAATATATTTTTACTTCTGAGGAGACCAAGGTTGTAGTGCTAATCACGTGATCCTCAACACAAGGTTGATGTTTCCAGCCACTCTTTCCAAGGCGTCACAGATACTTTGTATAGGTTCACCATCCCCTTCCAGCATAATTTGTGTAGTGAGAAACACTTTCCTGATGTCCAGTTGAGCCAGGAAACATTAAACCCAAGGATTAACTCGAATAAACTGTAGGTTTTTATAACAATGCATATAGTGCAGAAACTACGTGGCAACTTACAGCAAGTCACAACAAATGAACAAGGCACCAAAAATTAAACAAGCATAATAGCAGCTCCAAAGAGTTTACCATCAAAAGGGTTTGCGGAAGGGCTCTCAGACCAAATGGTAAACTACTTTTTGCAGCTCTGCAGAACTTCCCACTCTTATTTAGCAATAGGACAGTAGTACATTAATAAGCTCCATTTCCATGGAGATTTTTTTTTTCTTTTTTTGGAACACCAATAAACCTTTGTGTGCATAGCTGCATAGAATAGCCCTTGGGCATCTGTCCCTGCTGGGGACTCTTATCTCAAGATCACACCTCTAACAAGGAAGATGGGAGGTTGTTCTTTAGGTGTCAATAGTATTTGTGTATTGTAAAGTAGCTACTAGAGGGAGACAATCCTGTATCCTTGAGTAGTACCTACCGGAAACCCCATACACTCACATTACACATACACAAAGGTAATGCTGTGCCAGGGTATTCATTTAAAATCTAATCCTGGCTTGTTATTCACTGCACTTTTTATTTCTCATATGTGTCTTACTGACTGGTACATTTAAAAATATTTGTCCTTTTTGTGTGCAAGTCAAATGAGATGGCACATCTTATGACATATAGGAGATCTGGGAGGGAGCATAGCCAGAGGACTGGGTAGTGGACAGAGAATCAGGACATCTTGATTCTATTCCACTGTCTACCATTGACCTGCTGGGTGAACATAGGCAAGTTACTTAGACTTCTTTGTGCCTTGTTTTTTTCTGTCGGTAGAATGGAGACAATAACCCATCTGTGTAAAGTGCTTTGAGATCTACAGCTGGGAAGCACTATAAATACAAAGTATTATTACTTCAAAGTGTTCCTGGCCTATGGGTTAGTTTATCCATACTCTTTGGCCCCAATTCAGCAAAGCATTTAAACACATGGCTAAGACCACCACTGTTCAGCAAAGCACTTAGAGACATGCTCAGCTTTAGGCATGTGCTTAAGTGTTTTGTTGAATAAATAGGACTGTTAATCTGGGCTTTTAAGAATAACTTTTTTTTTTTTTGGTTTAACTTAGTAATAGAGTCTGGAAGTGTGGCCTTTGTATACATCCCTTTTCTAATAGCATTACTAAAACTGAAGGCATGCATTAGTCTGACCTCCTCTTTCCGCTATGTTTAACACTAAATTAGGTTGTGATTAATGCTGGTAGCTCAGAGGAATAATGGAATGACATTAATGAGCCTTTTCTTCATAATGATCAGGTTCTCCAGCGCTGCCCAGCAACATGGTATATTTTGGAAGCTCTCAGGACGAGGAGGAGGATGAAGAAGAGGACGAGGAGACAGAGGATACAAAGGCAGCCACAAACAATGCTTCATCTTCATGCCAGTCAACCCCCAGGAAAGGAAAAACACACAAGCATGTTCCAAACGGGCATGGTAGGTCCTAAATCATTCTGTCTGTCTTCCTGCAGCATACAGTTGAGAAGAGAGGGTGGGGGTTGCGGGGGACGCTGCCTCGTAAAGAATTCTAAGAACTGAATTATATTCTCAGCCCTGCAGTGACTTCACATCTGGGAGAAAACTGATACTGTCCATACTATGAAAATGGTTTGCATCTTCCCTTTTATCCAGCTTCTGTCTAGAGGCTGCAATTCTGTCAGTCTGTGGGAGAAATACAAATGAGTAGCCAGGGAGCTGGTTAGAGCTATATGGTGAAAACAGTTTTGCTAATCCCTGATGCTGTTGTTTGGCATTTCCTAGCTGCCTTTACTTAAATATTTAATCTGGAATAATTTAATGTTATTAATTTAAATATAAAAACCAAAATAATCAATAAATGTTACCAAAATATATCCAAGAGGGAGCATTTTAATTTCAGATGTTAGATGTTGCTAGCACAGTTGCAGCTGAGTTTCTAAGCTGCAGTGTTAGCCTTGTCAGGACGTAGGACTTCACCCCTACATTTATTTATTTTTTTGCATATCATCAGCCGTGCATTAGTCACAATCTATTTTCTTCATATGGTTGTCAGTCATATCCAGATAAACTAATCGGTGTGTGTCACCACAACATGTGCTCAACACCTACTAACCTCAGGACTAAGCCTACTAGCCAGGATGAAAAGAACCTTAGCTGCCATGTCCCACTACCACCAAAGCCCACATGGTCCAATAGACATCAGCATTGCCCTATATTAAATCTGGGCTGTTCACCACAATAAACACATTCTGTATTTCCCCATTCCCTTCCACAACAGCTCTTTGCTATGAAGAGTTGGTCCTGCAATGTCTGCCGGATCCTTTCCCTCTTCTCTGCAGAAGGGCACAAACTCCTTGTCATAGCCGGCTTTCCAGGGAAGTGGCCATTGCTGGCGGCACCTGGGTTCTTTGCTTTCTTCCTTCTGAGGAAAACACTAGGAGATCCAGGCTTCTCTGCATCTTGCTGTCTCATTCCCATTTTGCACAAGAATTTTCTTTATGAGGAACTGTTTGTAGGATCAAAGGTGGTATTGCCTCTTCTTGACCCAAGCAGCTAGTTAAAGTTCAGGACTCGGGGGATGTTCTGGTTGGAAGTAGAAATGGATGGAGTCTGGTACTTTGGTGCAATCTGGTTTATTTATAAGGACTGTACAAAATTCTGCTTCTCCAAAAGCAGGAGGAACCAAGAACAAAAGGAGCAGTTCTGTAGCTTGCCACCCAAGCCTCTTTAGCTAGCATCAGACCCAAACATCTTCCTTCTAGCTGTTTTCCAGGGCCACACTATGCTTACAGGCTGTTTCTTGGTTTTCTTGCTTTTTGCCTCTGTCTCTGTCACTCTCTTCTGTGTGTTCTCAGTTTCTGCGTGTTCTGCCTTCCCTCATGCATGCATCCACCCACCTGGTCACAAAACCAGTGGAACCCCTCCGCCCCCTCCCCAGGGCACTAGTTTCTGGGTATACTCTATTAGGCCTTTTTTTAGGTGTGGCACTTTGTGTTTCTTATAACCATCTTAAGTGAAGGGTAAGTTTTATTTCTCTGTTTTGGGGCCAGTTGCACAGAAATAGAAGGGAAAAGGATACCTGGCCATACTACAGTTCACAAGTTTTTAGCAACAATTTTAGTGTTGTAAAAGGCCTGGATCTGAACACCTTTGATTTGTAGGATCCAAACTTTACACCTTGCATCAAAGTGCAGAATTAACAAGTACAGAATTGTGCATAGTGCAAATGAGACTCTCTGCTCTGTAAGATGCAGGGCTTTAAATACATGCTGCGTATGTTGTGCCAGAAGGGTTACTGTACATTAGCACATTTTCTTTGAGAATTCCCTGAAGTGCAGCCACTTTGAAATTAGCTTGAAACCAGACTCACCTGAACCCTCAGTTGGGGGTAAAGTGTTAATTATTTTCACCCTTAATATTGATTTGATACTCTTCATCACTAATCAGAGTCAATATAAGTGAGGCTTATGCATTAATAGTTATGCTGAAGACCTTTATATAGTACATGAGGGATTATGTGAAATGTTTTGTCAAAGGTGATGAAACATAATCTCCCCCAGAAGGTGCTTTGTGTATTAAAAGCTACCTTGTTTGAGAGTTCCTTAAGTTTTCAGTGTCTGTCATATTTGTTGCTGTCATGTCTGTTTCAAATGAGACCACACGCAAAAGCAGATGGGAATGGCTGCCCCAGTTGAGCTTAATCTAGCATGAGAGTCAATTTTTAATGGATTAGTCTTTTGTTTTTACAGTACTATGTGTAGACAAACACTATAGGCCTGAAAATGTTAAACCTTTGCTGTGACATAAAGCAGCAAAGGTTCAAAGCTTGATTAGTGTCATTAGATAGTGTCAAATAATTGCTTCCTAATAAATACAGGACGCCCATTAAATTTCCAGGATAACATGATCATTTACCACGATGATTGTACTGGCCTGTAGCAGTAATATGATGTGTTGTGTGCTCAGTTCTTACAGACTATTTGTATGTTTTTGTAAACTGTGGAGTCTTTTGTTCAGTGGTGTTGCCTAAGTAGAAAATACACACACATTAGAAACTTTTATACATGTGAATTAGTTTTACTTGTATTAGAGGAATGAGTAAATTGGCTTCTCTTCCTACACTGCTGCACTATTACGTGTATTGTTATATTCCCACTTTCTTGATATTTCCATCACACTGTGAATATCTAGCTGTGATATAAAGTAGGAGAATGTATAGGGAGATAAGTGTTTCCTCCTCCACCTTCCCCCCCCAAACCTTCATGCTAGAGTGGAGAGAGAAATATGCAGTAGGATGACAGGCTTTGTCCCTGACGCAATATCAAAGTGCAGGCAGCAATAATTTTGTGGTTAAACTGTTTTCTGAGAGATTGGTGCAGTTGCCACGAGGGAAAATGGTGGAGCTGTGCTTTTAAAAATTGGTACCACTAACTGATTAGGGGAGAGTCTAGCAGATGTTAAAATGAGTTTGCAGCAGCCCCTGTTAAAGACTTGGATGATAATAGCGGAGTCTTTTCCTGGCTTTTTGTTTTGGTCAGACATTAATATTTGGTGAAAAGGAGTCCTTTGTACAGTTTCAGGTGCATCTTGTGGAGTAATTTGTCACCATACACACCAGATACAGTTTGTCTTAGTATTGTTTATGGGAATTTTAAATTATTTTTGAATGTGTATCAGCAAGATGAGCCAGACAAAAGAGCAGATTGGTTAATATGAGCTTAGCAGCATTTCCTCTAAAGGAGAGAATTTGTAGTTGCTTGTGAACAGTAACATAGAATAAAAGTGATAATTCTTGTAAATCTCATGTTCATGGACTAAAGCACAAACAAGTGCTACATATAGTTTGTAAAATCTCTACCAAATTGAAAAATACCAATGACTTTTTTCGTGTGTGTGGGGGGGGGATGTTTTGAGTAAGCCCTAAAGCTAAACGTGGCATTGAGCTCCCAGTCAGAGTGATTTTAATTGCTTTAGGATTCACACCAAGGGTTAAAATGGTGAAAGCTAAAAACTAATCAATTGAATCACTTGATTTCCACTAAAAAAAAACAGGAGTACACGGCTGCTACTCTGAAACTTTGATTTCCACTCTGCAGCTGACTTCAAAGACTATCTTACCAGCTAAGAGACCAGATGAATCTTTAGTGAGAATAAAAAAATAATCACTCTTGCTGTTATAATATTTTAGAATGGTTGAAATAGATGTATAGAATGTGCATCAATGGTCTTTCTATTCTTTTAAAATCATGTGGTTGCCTTTTAACTTCAGGCTTCCTGATACATATTATAGAATTTTGTGGTGAATTTCAGCATTAATTTATGGAAAACAAAGGAGTTTCTGTGTTGCAGTGGTTAGAACAGAAGTTCTGGAGACTGAATTTTAATCTCAGCTGAACCATTCACTCATTTTGACCTTGAGCACATACCTCCATAATTGGCAGTGCCTAGATGTGCAATGTGTTTAAAATGTTTGCAAACTCCCCAAAATGGGAGAATCACAACAATTCTCTTGTAGCAAACTAAGAAGCTTAAAGTAGTGATTGGCTAATTTCTTCAAATGTAAAGATTTCAGGATTCCGTATTTCTGACCTCAATTAAAAAAAATTGTCAAAAACGGAGAGAACTGTGAATGTGGCACTCCCTTATCTGAGGTCACTTTTGTTCTCAATATGCTTCAGTCATCCAAGCTCAACTTTTCTCCATAAAAACTATTTCCTTGGCCAGTGCAAACTGGGCCTAACAGTATCCGAAACAGTTATAAACCATGTTCTGAAATGTGTCTAGAATATGGTTTGTAAAACTGTTACTATTAGGGCTTTTGGGCAGAGGAGAAAAAAACTATTCTTGGAAGGGTCATATTTAAAAACCTTTCTGGCAAATACATTTTCACTCTTAATGTAGATTAGGCAAGGAGACATCACTGCAAATACTATGTTGGATTTTAGGGCATCCTGTTTCTTTATTTAAAAAAAAAAAAGAAAAGAAAAAAGAAAAACACTGAAGAACACTTCAGTTCTCAATTTGCAATGGGTAATTTGGCAAAATGATTCTCTGTACATATATAGACTCGTAGTAACAAATTCCCTGTAAGAGATCAGGGGGTGCTTATTATTCTTCATTTCAATGCATCACTCAGTGTATTGTTCCTGTGAGCTATGCCATAAGTAGCATCACTTGTGAATGTCCGTGTTTCTGAATGTTTGCATGGGAATCCTGAATGTGTGGTTGAATGCAAATTATGCTACTCAGTTTTGTTCTGCACTGAATTTTATATTTTGGAATATATGCATGAGGTACAACTAGGGTGACCAGATGTCCCGATTTTATAGGGTCAGTCCCGATATTTGGGGCTTTGTCTTGTATAGGTGCCTATTTCTCACCCCCACCCACTCCCCACCCCCGTCCTGATTTTTCACACTTGCTGTCTGGTCACCCTAGGTACAACTTCTATCACAGCCCATTGGATTTGTCTTGGCAAGGGGAAAAAAACCATAGAAACATATCTGTTTTCCCCAGTATAGACCAAGAATATTTTAGAGGCAAGGTGCTAGCCTAGAAAGTGAGTTGTCACTTATTTGTGCAATTTGCAGCCTTTTGTTGAAATACCATAGAACCAGTAATTGTTGCAATAAACATATTTTTTGCACATGTAATTTTTCTGCAAAAATATTTGTAACATGAAAATTACCAGTTCTGCAGTCATTTGCATATCTAAATATGCAAATTAGACCGCACAGTTTGGGACTCTTGTATCTCAGCTACCGAAAAGCTTCATGACCTGAAGAAAGGAATAGGGGAGCCTGAAACTGAAAAAGAATGAAAGACTTGTTACCTCACATGGGCTAATGTTATATGGACTCACTACTTTGACATCTGTTGGTCATGATGGATAGGTGAGTTGAATAGTGAGGTAGGTGCTAGAATAGGACAAAACTCTGCATTTTAGCTTTGAAGGTTTGAAAAACAAAAATGTTTTACATCATTAACATTCCTCCCTCTCCCCCACCACATACTTGTTTACACATAGTTTTAAATGACATAATTGGCTGCAAGAAACTTACAGCATAATCCACTACAACTGCCTTTTAACCTGTAGAATGCAGCAAGAAATCTTACCATGGAATTGTGCACCTACAGTTTAGATAAAGTTGAGCTAGGGTTGAGGTACATGTACAACAATGCCATCCTATTTTATTCAGTTCAGCATCCGATGATGTAGTAAGTACCTCCTTAAACCGACACAGAAGAATTTGTGGGGTCAGAAAGTGAGTTTGTGAGAAATGCTCGGTACAACTCTGAAGATATGTCACCTAAAGAAAACGTGTGAAAATGTTTTAAAAATAGTCAGATTTGGGTGAATATCCCACAATCTCTAGTTCATGCAAGAGGGAAAAACCTTTTAAAATTGTTTGGTCCTTTAAGGCTATTTGGGAGCCAAATGAATGTTTTCAGACACACTGACTTAAAAATGAATTTCTGCGAGGCGGGGTATCTTTGTATAATAATGCAGAATTAGTACCAGGCAGTCAATTTATATTTATTATCATTGGGTTTGGGGAGAGATGTATGTAACGATATGAGGTGTGCATCTGAATATCTAGCTCCTGTTCAGGAAATTGCTGAGGTTCCCTTTTCCTCTCCAGAATAAAACGTCTCCTTTTTACTCCTCTTCCCCTCCTGATTTTATATATATAATTATTATTTATTAAATACAATTATATTAATGTATAGATTCATTTTATTAATGCAGCACAGGCTCTGCTGTACCTTGCCTTATCCTCAAAACACCAGTGCATAGGATAATCTGCCACAGACAGGTTTCCTACCAATCATCTCAATACATTCATACAGTATCTCAAGTGTAAAAATAGGGTAGGATAAGCCCAAGCAGTGGTGTTTGTGAGGGAAAGCGCTATACACAGAGCCAGCTGTAGCTTGAACCTAACTAGTTAGTGTTTTAAATATTTATAAGACTGAGTTTAGCTATCTTCATATACAGTACAAAGCAGCTCTGGTGGCTGGCTGTGGCGTAGCAAACTTGGGTATGTGTGTTAGTTTTTAAGGACTTTTCTTAGAAAAAGTGTTGCAAAAAGTGCAGTAAATTTTAAAAACTCAGTAAGCGGCAGTTTTTCTCAACTGTAATTTATCTCCAGTAATGAGAAGAACCGAGGCCTTATCTGTAATGGGGTTTTCAGCCACCATTGTAGTGGTACCAGTCAAACCTCAAGTGTGGACACAGTTTACACCAGTGCAGTGCAGTTTGTAGTGGGACAGGTTTCAAACACAACAGCCGAAAGTCATCGTATCTGAACCTTTCTGTGACTACATATGCTCAGAATACAAACACGAGAGCTGAACCAGGGGACGCCATGCTGGTACAAATCATGCTGCACCTGTGAAAATCATGTACCCTAAGGCTCTCCACCGGTGCAGCTATACCAATGGCTTAAAAACCCCAGTATAGACAAGGCTTGAGTTAAGGGTTCTGTTTCCTTCGCACATTTGGTCATCACCACTGACTTAGAGGAGGGAGTTGCATGCACTCCATATGTTTCTCAAACTGCTTTAGGGAAACAGTATTCTGAGTATAGGTGTTCACAGATCCATCAGATTAAATGGTTCTGAACCGTCTTGTTTGAAATTATATGCATTGATTAATAATTTGCCTATAGAGGTTTTTATTATTGCTTGGGGATAGTTCTCTCTCTTACTTGCCTTTTAACTAAAGTCTCTTTTAGGAGAACAGACCTGCTTGCTTATAATAGCATAATAATTAAAGACTCCAAAAGGTTTTTCCTTTAATTGTGTTTTTAGAAAATAACTTCAAGACTGAAACCTTTTTCTTCCATCCTTTCAGTTGGGAGTACACTTAGTAAGAAAACTGCTACACCTCTACCCCGATATAATGCTGTCCTCGGGAGCCAAAAAATCTTACCACATTATAGGTGAAACCGTGTTATATCGAACTTGCTTTGATCCACCAGAGTGTGCAGGCCCCCTCCCCCCAGCACTGCTTTACCATGTTATCGTTATATCCAAATTCATGTTATATCGGGTCACGTTATTTCAGGGTAGAGGTGTATAAGAAAAGCAGAACTTTAGCTAGCAGGCAGATGAGTATTTCTGGGATGGCAGACACTATCACTGTAATGAATAAATATGTATATTCAGTTTTGTTTAGATAAGCTATAAAGGTGTGACCTTCCTACTTTCTCTAAACAGACAGCCAGATACCAGGAATTAGTAGCTGGCTTGTCTTAAATGAGATTTAATCTCAGTAGTATTAGTTTTCTTTTTCTTAGGCAAGTGCATGTTGCTTTCTTCTAGTCAAAGACATTTTGACAATATGATTTTCCCCTTTGACTATTTTTCTCATATGGTGATACTTTTATAATTTCATAGAAATGACCTTTTGTCAGCACTTCAGGCCGGAGTCCCATTTCATTTATGTTGATTCACACTGGTGTAACTGCATTAACTTGAATGGATTTACTTCTCACTTTCACTTGGTGAGATCAGAATGAGAATTTTTATGTTTACTGTAAATGTGTTTTTTTTTTTTGAAGCATTAAAGCCTAATTTAACTTTGAGAGGTTTGTATACAAATAGGTATATTTACTTGTACTCATTATTAGAGTAGTGTTTTATATATGGGCACAATACCAGTTCTAAGTGTTGTTCAAAGAAATTAATAGTGATCTTTAAAGAGGCTGATACCAATTATTGTTTTAATTAGGGACGGTATGACTAGGACTGCTTTGCATCCAGTTTTCTCTTTTTTCTATTATGTTTTCAGGGCTTAAGCTTTTCCTGTGAGAATGAATATATTTTTCCTCTCTCCTACTTCTCCCTCTCCCGCTTTCAAGAATCTTACAAATTAAGACAAAAGATAATTACTCAGAAGGGTAAAACTGGCAGGGTTCCCACGACACTTAAAATTAATGATCTGTTGAGTACAAAATATACTTTGTCTCTTGTTCATGCTTTTCATATATATATATATAGAGAGAGAGAGAGAGAGAGAGAGAGCGCGCGCACAATTTGACTTTTTGGCTATGTTTTTTGTTTAGTAATTTGCAGATATAAAATGGCAACGGGATACAGAAAACTTATCTTTTGACTTATGGTTCTGTGTGTGCAGAACCATTTATGTAGTAAACCCAGTTTGTTCCCACTGAGTAAAAATGCACTTGCATCCAGTGAGGAAATACATGTTTAACAGAGTTAAAAATTCATTGTGTGTGTAATGCATCTTATTAAAAAAAAAAAAAACAACCCACAGTATTTTTGCAAAATCCTCTTTGGTTAATATGTAGCGTTTTCATAGTGCCTTCCGTCTGATCTTAGAGCTCATTACAAGTAAGAATACATTTATCCTCCTGACACCTCCTAAGAGAAAGGGATGTATTATCACCCCCGTTTAACAAATTGGGAGATTGAGGCACAGAGTCTAGGGGACTTGCCCAAAGTCACACAGGAAGTTTGTGGCAGAGCTGGGAATAGAAACCAGGGGTGAAATCTTGGCTCCATCAAAGTCAGTGACAAACCTTGCAGTGACTTCAGTGGCAGCAGGATTTCATCTCAGATCTTATGCGTCTCAGTCTGATGCTGTTAATCCTGAGATCATCCTTTCAATATTTTTTGGTATAACAGTAGTTTCCACTTGCTCTGTGCCCCAGGAAATGGGAGGTGCAGAGGATGTAAGAATGAAGTTACCCAGCTGACCTCAAACTTTTACATTCATCTTCTTGAATGTTACCACCACAACCCAACCTGGTAAATAATCCAAATAACCACTCCATTCGTGACACATCGAACATGTGCTGTGGGCGGGGGAGGGAAAGCAGTCAGCATTGAGGCAATCTAGATCTAGAAGCACATCATTCCGTCCACTAAGGGTGTGATTTTGTTTGTTGTTTAAAGTAATAGAGAACGTGTGTAGGTGGATCTGAAATCCCCGTCCTGGATCTAATGGAAAGCATAGCAAGCATGCGTCATGTTTACTGAGGAGAAAAAGCAGTAGTGCAGCTTTCATTTTAGGAGAAGCATTTCATTTAATTCACATAAGCAAGTGTTTCAAACAGATAACACTAGTAGTTAGGGGTGTGTGCCCAGAATCTCTTATAAAATATGTTCTAAATAGTATCTTTGTGTTAAAGTAATTAATTTTCTCATCTCATTAGTTCCTTTTCTTTCTTAATCAAGGAATCTTTTTTATTTGCAGCACGTTTGCTCTAAGAAAACACCTTAAAGGGAAATTGTTGAGTCAGTTTGGGTCAACAGCCTTTTTTGTTGTTTGAGTACTAGAATATTCTCCAAAGAAACACTTCCATAATTTTTAAAAATTCCAGTGGAAACAATTCTTTTTAAAGCAACACCATTCTCCTATAGTGTTTGTAATCCCAACAGTGTAACTCCAGAAAACTGATTAGAAACTGACTATAAATAGGGTGACCATGTTTCTCTATGCTGAATATTGGACACCTGGTAAAATTACTCGTATACAAGCGAGTTCTACGGCAATCAACCAGAACTATGCAGTACAGACGTTCAAATTAACATCTAATTGACTGAGTCCCTTTTTATTTACCTTCTTATCTTTAAGGCTATCAGGGTCACACGGGAATGGTGACATTCCCCCACACACACCCCTGCCCCACACTCAAGGGGCAGGGGTGTGTGGCTGACAGCAGGGTCATATCCGCCCGTCCCCCCCCCCCCCCCCCGGCGCGATTTCTGCCAGGGTTCACACCAGAATGTGGCCAGTAGCAGCCTTTCTGCCCTCTGCGGGAGCGAAGGGACAGGAGCTGCTTCCAGCTGTGGGGGCGAATGACCTGGCCTGTGTCTTGCCAAAACTCATTCTCTTCCCCCCAAAAACAAACAAAAAAAAAAGGCAGCTAGTCACTTCCTGCCCACACACTAAGGAAAGGCAGCTAACACCTCCAGGATGCTGCTGGCCACCGACATAACCCAGAACAGGCAGGAAGGGGTAAAACCCTAAGAATTAGGGTTGCCAACTCTCCAGGATTGCCCTAAAGTCTCCAGGAATTAAAGATTATGTCATGGGATGAAACCTCCAGGAATACATCTAACCAAAACTGGCAATCCTACTAAGGATGCATTGTGCGCCAGGGCCCAGGGAACCTGACTACATGGCTTCAGTGAGCCCAGCCAGAGAAGTGGCGCAACAGGGGAGGGAGCAGCCTTGTGCTCCCTGGCATCGGGATGCAAGGCGAGTGTCTGTATATGTGAGAAGAGGGTGCTAAGCCCCTGCCCTGGGAGCTTAGCACCCACCCCCTTTGTTGGTCACTGGACACCCCAACTCACTGCTGGTGGGCAGGTGGCTGGTGAGCAGGATTCTGGCCAGCAGCAGGACCTGCCATTACTGATTGGGGGGTGGGGAGAGGGACGGAAAATACGGGACAATTTGCCCATTTTTAAGAAAAAGTCAGGACACCTGCAGGAGTGCTTAAATATGGGACTGTCTCTTTAAAAACAGGATGTCTGGTCACCCTAACTATAAACAAACATGAAATTTGCTGGTCTGTATTTGTTCAGACAATGAAAACAGGAATATACCTGGTGAATGTTAATTTAAATGTTAAATTCTGTCTGTTTTTGATAATTTAAGGTCCTGGCTGTTTTCAGGAAATCTGTTTTTATAGGTACACAAAATGTAACCTGGTAGTCCCTCTAGTTTTTTATTTGTCTTTATTTTGATTTATATATAACGAGGCACCTGCTAAACATCTAATGCTGACAGCAGCTTAAAGGTTTTTTTTTTAAGCTTTTTAAATGAAGAAGCTGGTTTCAAATATATTTTCTTTTTTTTCCTCACACCCAACCCCTATTTCTACACTCCTTTCCCTTCTCACCTACCAGTCTTCAATGGGTCCAGCAAGTCAACGAAGGAGAAAGAAACTACCCATAAACACAAAAGCAAAGAGACCCCATCGGGGAAGGAGAGGAACAGTGAACACAGGGCTGAGAGCCGAAAAGACCAGGCTGCTGCTAATCACCATCCTACTACAAATACTGGCTCCTCAACGAAAGGGCTCACTGCTAACAACCACCACCCTCTTCATAGATCGGCTCAGGACTTAAGGAAACAGGTAATGTGTTGTACTCTCATTTGGGCACATGCGATTCACGTGCTCATAAAGTGCTAACCCCAGTACACCAGCCCCCACTGAGGTAACTTTGAAATCTTTAACGTGTGGTATGAAGAAAAACAGGGAGTTGACTTTGAGAGAAGTGAGAGAGAGAGAAAAAAAAACATTACGTAAATGGACAGACCCTCATTGCAATACAATACACATTATTACTGCAGCTTCACATCACACGCGGGTGTACGTAGGGTATTCACATTTAGTTTTTTATGAAAACTGGCACCTTTGTTGGCCTCTCTGCTGATATTGCCAGGGTTGACTGAACACAGAGAATGACCTTTTTTTCTACAGGTGATCCTTTTAGGTTACGTTTGAGAGTTGGCATTGTAGGGAAGCTTGTATTATCACTGTTTGTTGTATTGTACTTGGCCAATAGGAACTCAAGAGTCTGAGACACTACTTGGAGCTCTTGGAAAATTATCTTCCCATTACCAGCATCCTAATATGACAGTCCAAACTGTCCCCGCTCTCAGTGGCAATACCACCAAGGTCTTTATAGGGCAGCAGATTTGTCGACTTTCACTCTGCTGGAGAAGTTTTAAAGGACCAATGGCCTGGTGGTTGTGGCTTGCTACTGACTGGCGTTCAAAGAGGAAGTGTCTCCATCTGTTTTTTGGCAGTTGGGGCAGGAGCTTCTAAAATAACAGTTTTCAAGTAATGTTTCTTAAATGATTTAAAAACCCATGTCAGTGCCCTTTTAAATCCTTCCACTGGTTGCCGTACACTAATTTAATCCAGCCTGAGGCTTGTTGAAGGTGGTGCATGGGTTGAGAGGAGTGCAGAAGGGGGAATTTGCTGCTCTTATGGCTTAGTTTCTCTTTTCTTAATGGATGGTTCTGTAACATGCCCTTTCAGAGATGATGTTTGTTCGTTGGAGCATATAGGCTTTCCCTCTGGATAGCTGGCCTCCTGTAGAGCTACAATCTGGATTTTGCATGGCCCTCCAGGCCTTGGATGGGCACCTGCTAGGGTTGGGCCATTAGATATTGAAAATAGCAGAAGGCAAAAACACTGTATTCAGTGCCAAGAAAATACCTACTTAGTGCAATGCTACGAATATCTTTCAGTCCCTCTTAAAATGCCCCCACCGGTTCCCTTCTGCCTCCTGAACCAAATTCAAGTTCCTCAAGCCTTGCTTTCAAGGCTCTCCACAATATACGCCCCTTCTACCTCTGCTCCTGTTCCTCCCCATCACATGCTTCTTGACTGAATGCCCCTTTCTGTCCTTTGCCTTCTTCCATGTGGCTATCTATAACCTCCCTGTACTCCTCTCTCCACCTAAGTCCCTTTTCAAAGCTCACCGCTTCAAGGCGTAAGCTATAGTGTTTATATGTATTAAAACGAAGCGTGCCGTTGTAACCTTTAAGATGCTTGAGCTAGGCTGCAAACAAACTGTATGGTCATTTTGTGTTCACCCTCGTCGTCTTGCTCTGCCACTCGTACCACCTTCTCCCCTCCCCCCCCCCCCCAAAACCTGTCTCCTGTGCTGTCATATCCTCTTATTATAAGCTAAATTAATGTAAAAATTTCTTTGGGGCAGGCTAGTCTTTATTTTTTTTGCATAGCACCATGCATATCTAATGCTATATATAAATAATAAAAGAAAAGCTAAGGGATGATCTCTAAATGTGCTGCATAAGATATATATTTCAATTTTGAATATGTTTTTAAGCTTTGATCTTACTTGCTCTGAATGAACACTTGAATACTTATCAAAACTGGATAATAGCAGTACAAACTAGATACATACTGACATGTAATCTTTGTACATTACAAACATTTAGTTAATATTTTGTGGTTATAGTAAATCTTTTGTAATATATGAATAGCATTTGTTTTTGAACCACAATAATCATAGCTAAAATCAGATTTGTATAGTACAGAGTTTGAGCACTATAGGATTCTGACCAGGAAATTCTTTCTTTCTTTCTGCCTTCCTCTAATAGGGATTTTGGCACATGTAACTGTGAAATACTTTAAAGTTGCAGTATAAAACTAAATTAACAACAGTGTCAGCTATTCCTAAAGTACACTGTTGTTACTGGGGAAAATAACTCTGATTCTGAGATTGCCAAACAGCAGATTTGTATTTCACTTTTTTCTATCTAGCCTATGCTATTTAGGGGATATATGTGAAGTAACTTCCTCCAGGATTCAAGATTTTTTTTTTTGTTTAATTTAAATTGGGCAGTTGTGTGTATTCACAATATTAGACTCTGTCATGCTACAATAAGGAAGACACAAATGCTAAAAATGATCCTTATATATTCCTTTGCTGTTCATAGTGCTATGCAAACATAAAGTAATCTGCCTCAACTACAGCGATCATCTTAAAACTCAAGAAAATAGAAGGGGCTCAAAGTTGAGACAGTTTTTGTAAGCTTAAAATTAAATCAGTAAAAAACCTTAAATTTTCATCCACAACCCAATACTAGAAAAAAAAAAACTGGCTCCCTGTTTTTATTAATTTGTTGATAACTTGACTGTTACTAGCTGAGCTATTGTAAAGGGGTTGGTTACTCATATACAGTGATTTAACTGGTTGCAAAACATTAACCTTGCCAGTTAGTGGGGACAGCATTAAATTTCTGCTTCTGATGAATTTTTGTTTAATTTTTTAGTGTTTTCCAAAAAGAGGAGAGTTGTTTCATTAGAGTGCCAGCTGCAGGACCATTCTATTTTCAGCATGCTTTTGCTGGTGGGGACGGCAGGGGATGATGAGGGGGTTAGTTGTCCTATAGGAAACAAAGGTAGAGAGCATCATAGACCCACAGATGTTTCTCTTTCTCTCTCTCTCTCTCTCTGGTGTTCAGTTGCTCTTGTCAATTGCACTCTCCCTGCCTTGCTGTCTTCCCCCAACCCCCTCGCCCCCCAACTCCAAAGGGATTGTGGGGAGAGGAAATCTAGTTCAATAGGGCCCTCTGTTGGTCTAATAGGATAATTTAGCTCTGCAAAGCTCCCAACTATGTACCAATGCAAATGAATGAATAAGCAAATGAGAAAGCTTGACATCTTATGGGACTCAATTACAATTATATATTTTTTCTAATAAGCTATTTTCGGGGTGTGTGTGTGCGCGCGCGCGTGTGTGTGTGTGCGTATGCGCGTGAGAGAGAGAGATTGAGGATTGATCCTAGGTGCTGTGTAGAGGCATGTGTAAACCAATGCAAATCTAACAAACAGTCTTGAAGGAATACTTAAACTCTTTAATAATATTTTTTTTAAAAAGTGAGGAGAGATGCTATGGCAGTGGTTCTCAAACTTTTGTCCTGGTGACCCCTTTCACATAGCAAGCCTCTGAGTGTGCCCCCCCCCCTTAAATTAAAAACACTTTTTATATATTTAACACCATTATAAATACTGGAGGCAAAGTGGGGTTTGGGGTGGAGGCTGACAGCTTGCAACACCCCATGTAATAACCTCATGACCCTCTCAGGGGGTCCTGACCCCCAGTTTGAGAACCACTGCACTATGGAATCCTGAAGGATTCTGCATCCATTGATGGCTCCTCTGTGAAGACCAAAAGATACTGCTGCAAGACTGTGTGATTGCCTCATACAGTTTAACATTAAAAGAGCTAACAAAATTTCATGTGGTAGGAGAGTACTTTGGTCGGTACCATGAACAAGAGTGGTGTGAAGACCAATATAATCAACTAAAAGCTGAAAACTAGACAAGTGTATTGGTATGCCTGGTTTCACTGTTAGCACAAAACTTTAACGGGTGATGAAGGCTATTGTCAAACACTTTGTTACTACCTGAATTAAATTGACTTCTTTCTTATGTGCTCAGTGTAAGCACTGCCGCGGGATGGAGCTGTGTCACTAGACCCCATATGGTGAACCTGAGCAGCTGGGAGTGCGGTCAATTTATTAGGCTGACTCTCAGTGTGTGTATGTTTGGTTTGGCGGTTATTGGGGGGAGACATATCAACTGTAGAAAGGTAAGAAAATGCCTACCACAATTATTTTGTTTTCTTTGGTACCAATTATCTGTTGGATCCTGAGAGACAAATACAGGCAAAGGAAGCGTAGGTGGGTGCTAGACAGACAGAATTTCACATTTGCCAATGAGAAATCCTGCATCTACCAAACACTCTGTTGATGGCTATGACCACGTTCTTTGTTCCATTTCTATCCTGTTGAAGAGGCTTATTGCAGCCTAATACAGTTTGAAGCATGGTCTGTTCTGGTCCATAAATATTTCTGTATGTAAATACGCCAGGTGCATGCTCTTTCTATGTATGGGATATAGCTGTTGGCTTCTTGGGAGGGAGGACAAGAAGAGTAAATGAAGCATCTCAAAACTGTAAAGCTGTAGCTAATCTAAAAAGACAACAGTTCGGAGGAAGTTCTCTTTAGCCTTATAGGGTTGGCTTACTGCTGGGGAATCTAGAAGATAAATGTATCTTCAAATGTAGAAGACACTAATACAGGTATAATATTGAAAGCAGACCGAACCCTCTTTGAAATAACTTTTTAGGGTGAACCGGGATTTAAAATGTTGCCCTCATAATGTAGGGTGGAAGGTTAGATAGCATTAGTCAGATGAACCCCTTCAGCTTTAAAACTGGCTCTGAGAGATCTATCTTCTTGCTATGCCGAGGCATTGTAATGGCACTAACTGGTTACAGTAAGTTGCAGTTTTCATAGTAAATGCAATTTTCCAGGGGTTTATATCTTGGCAGTTTTAATTCTGGCCTAAAACTCGTAAAGGAGTTCAATGCTTTTTTTGCCTTTGGAAAGGGGAATGTTTTAGGTGTCTTATCAAAGTTGTCAGGATCCCTCCGTTCTCCCTCCATCTGTTTTTCTGAGGCCATGTGTCACAGCTACCCTCCTAAATGATTGCCTGGGATTTCCTTTAGAGCCACTACTATGTAAAAAAGCCAGAAGGGGATGCTCAAGGCACATCCTGACCGTCAGGGGCCACCTCCACAGCTCTTCCAGGCCACAGCTGCTCCAGGGAGTGAGAAACCAAAAAGGATCTTACCCAGGTCTCGCATTCAGCACTTCCCAGGTCACGGGGCAGGCTTGCGAATGGATTTTTAGTTGTAAATGGTTAAGTTTTATGTACACTATAAACCCCCATTTATCTAAGGTTTCAGAGTAGCAGCCATGTTAGTCTGTATCCGCAAAAAGAACAGGAGTACTTGTGGCGCCTTAGAGACTAACAAATTTATTTCAGCATGAGCTTTCGTGGGCTACAGTCCACTTCTTCGGATGCATAGAATGGAACACACTGACAGGAGATATACAGACATATAGACAACATGAAAAGGTGGAAGTAGCCATACCAACAGGAAGAATCTAATCAATTGTGGAAATACATAAATAAAAAAAGGAACTGAACTTGGAGATTTTAGCCCAGTTCAGTTTGAACTGTGGGTGTCAGAAGTTTGGGTTGGTTTACTTTGTTAGACTCTTCCAGTTGGTATGCATACTTCCACCTTTTCATGTTCTCTGTATGTATAAATATCTCCTGTCTGTGTGTTCCATTCTATGCCTCCAAAGAAGTGAGCTGTAGCCCACGAAATGGCTGAAATAAATTTGTTAGTCTCTAAGGTGCCACAAGTACTCCTGTTCCATTTATCTAAAACGCTCACAGGGAAATCTGAAACCATCCGGTAAACAGGTTCTCCTCAGAAGAAGCTGGGCTTTGGTTTCTCTAACGGCTGGAGCCATGTGAAGAGGAGAATGCTGGCTGGTTTTAAAAGGGCACCATTCCAGCTCCAGACTCTGGAGAAACAACGGCGAAACTGTGTGGAGAGAGTGTGTATATATACAGTACAGTCCAGGGGGCATAACTAAGAGGGAGGGCTTGTCTTGTAGAGGCTAGAGCAGCGGAATGGAAGTCAGAACTCCTAGGTTCTCCTTACCATTCTGCTGATTTCACTGTGTGACCTCAGCAGGTCATTTAACCGTTTCTGTGTCTCAGTATATCCAGTAATAAAATGGTAGGCTGACCAAACAGCAAGTATGAAAAATCAGGACAGAGGGTGGGGGGTAATAGGCATCTATATAAGACACAGCCCCAAATATCAGAACTGTCCCTATAAAATTGGGACATCTGGCCACCCTATAAAATGGGGGTAATAATACTTGTCTTTACTGCAGAGGGATTATGAAGTTTAATTATTTTAAAATGGTTTTGAAATCCTTGGAAGGACATTTATAGAGGTGCAAGACATTAACTGAGTTCGGGTTAAGCGGGGTTATACAGTATGAGCATCCATTGTCGGTACGTATATAGAAGGTCCGGGCTTTGGATATCTGAGGGTTTTTTTGCATTCTCATAAACTGCTGATGCCCAGCTGATAAGAATTTAAGGCTGCAGTGTTTAAACTTGGCTTCCTAAATTAACTTGCTTAAATAGAAGTGACCTGGTTTTCAGAAGTTCCCTTGGAAGCCAATGATCGCTGTCCGTGCTCCGCACTTCTGATGGTTAGGCTGTTACTTTTAGTTTCCTAACTGGGTTTAGATGCATAACTTAAAGCACTTGAGTTGGATAATATGATGCAATAAAATATACTGTATAGAAGTAAAACTGCCCAGATATAAAACTTAAACAAGTATCAGAACTACTGTACAAACTTCTATTCCGTATTAACAATTTTAATAGAGTGCCTCCCAAAACTCAGTATACATGATAGACTGGATCCTTCATGGCCATCGTGATCTGTTGGGTACATAGTATTTCAGAGATATAGACAAACAGATGTTTGTGTTTTGAATATAAATTTCAGATTTGTAGATTTATCAATTTCAGGTCAGTAAAGGAGGGGAGTGGGTGGGTGTTCTGTGCACCTTCCGTTGATGTTAACCAGCCATGTCCATCTCACTAGTTATAGTAGGTACAGGAGAGTGGCTAGTTCTTTTTAGTTACAGACTCAAGCATCCGTCCTCATGATGCTATCAAGGACTTTACAGTAGGTAATGGAATGGAGTAGTGTTCTTAACTAGAGATGCATGAGTCAGGTGACCCTCTCCTTAAGGCAGAGGTACCTGCCTCATACTCTGAGAGCAGGCTTGACTTTTTGTTTTCAGTCCTGGTTTTGTTTTAAAAAGTGTCCAGATCCTACTCTTCTCTGGGTGAAACCTGTGAAAATGCAGATTGCCCTAAGGGGCCATATCCTGCAGCCTCATTAGGAGTCAGGTTTGCATGATTTGGTTTTCTGTGGGTGTCTCCATTCAAATAGTCTTTTATTAATTTACTTTTTGTTTTCTCTTTTATTCCTTCTGCTTCCTCTACAATACTTCCGGCTTTCCAGGTTTCTAAGGTCAACGGAATCACTCGAATGTCATCTCCAGGTGCAAATGCAGCCAGTGCCAAAAAGATGAGAGAAGTCAGACCTTCACCATCCAAAACTGTGAAGTACACTGCAACAGTGACAAAGGGAACCGTCACATACACCAAAGCCAAGAAAGAACTGGTCAAGGAAACCAAACTAAATCACCACAAACCCAGTTCACCTGTTCACCATACAATCTCAGGGAAAACAGAAAGTAGCAATGCAAAAACCCGCAAACAGGTGCTATCCCTTGGAGCGTCCAAGTCTAACAATATCGCTGTTAATGGTGTCAAGGTCAATGGCAAGTTGAACCAAAAGGCATGTACTAAGGAGGTGGGGAGACAGTTGAGGGAGGGGCTGCGCAATTCTAAGAGGAGGCTGGAAGAGACGAATCATATAGACAAAATACAGTCACCCACCAAGAAAATGAAAGGGGCGGTCAGCTTGACAGACGCTGCAAGCAAAAAGGCAGCTGTGGAAAAGCCCTTGCTGAATGGACATGTGAAAAAGGAAGTGCCAGAGAAGATTCTGGAAAGAAATAGGCCGAAAAGAGCCACTGCTGGAAAGAATACGCCAGGGAAACAAGCACACAGTAAAACTGAAAATGCCTCCTGTGAAAATCATTCTACCTCTCAAACTGAGTCCTTGCACAAGCCACATGACTCAACAGGAAAGCACGAAAAGGGTAGTAGCAAGTCTGGGTGGGCAATGATGGATGAGATTCCCATCCTTCGGCCCTCCGCGAAGGAGTTCCATGACCCGTTGATATACATTGAGTCAGTCCGAGCTCAGGTAGAGAAGTATGGGATGTGTAGGGTGATTCCTCCTGCAGACTGGAGACCTGAGTGCAAGCTGAATGATGAAATGCGGTTTGTGACACAGATTCAGCACATACACAAGCTCAGCAGGCGCTGGGGACCCAACGTGCAGCGGCTGGCCTGCATCAAGAAGCACCTCAAATCTCAGGGCATTACCATGGATGAGCTCCCACTCATCGGTAAGGGCTGTGGCTCCTGCAGGCCTTTTGCTTCAGTTTATAAGCATTGTGCAGTAAATTTTGTGCTTCATTTGATTTTGTGATTAATTGAATCCCTGTGAAACGGCAGGACGCTGGATTTTCCTCTGTTTATTCATAGACCAGGTGCCATGCAAGTGGGTGCAGTGCAGGCTTCTCCATGCTGATTCACTTAAGCACATTAATACTGCCTGATGCTTCATTGATTTTACCTAGGGCAAAAGGCTTCATAGGTGTGTCTACTCAAATTTCAAGACCCATCTCCTTTCCCTCCCACTTACTTATAAAAATAATAAATATAAATATTAAGATTCTTGATCTAAAGTTACATTGGAAGTTTTTAGGGGTTTTCCAAAGATGTTTTCGGTTACAATTTATGTAATGCTGCTAAACTAGAAAATGAATCTTACTTTTTCCATCTCCAGAATTCCTTCTTTCAAAAAAACCAATCAATCAACCAGCCAAACAAAAAAAGGTCTTTGAACTGACTTCTGTTTGGTTATCCAGACACTTAAGATCACAAATTTCTAGTGACCTGCAGACATTTAACAACCATTAAGTGTCAAGAATAGGCAGTAAAATGTGGTTCATTGCAAAATGGCGGTTTCATTATTTCTCCCAGCAGGTAGCTGCCATGGCTAATGCCTGAGTGAGAATCGTTTATTTAAAAGAATTCTTGGTTTATGGTCTGCTGTCAGATATGACATAAGTATCAGAAAGGTGACAATGGCTTGTAAAGAACATACATGCTAGTTAAGGAAAACGTTTTAATCTTTAGGAAAATTATCTTTAAATCTGCTTTTTCTAATCAGCCTAGAAAATATAATACATTTATCTTGGTTGCTTCAAATTTTTATTTAACACTTCTTTTTTAGTAACTTCTAACCAAGTTATAACTCAGAGGCCTTTAACAGTACAACTTGAGGCACTGCTTTTGTAGCTGAGGCATTATTCCCTGGGAGGCTGCTCTGCACATTACTTGGTTTAAAGAAAGCTCCTTTCTTTCTACCTCAAGTGCACACACCATTTTTTTCTATGTTAAAAGTTTATTTCAGTTTTCACAACATAAATCCATGATAAAACAAGAAAACAAGCGAATTCAGACATTGCAAGATTATAATATTAACCAAGAACTCCTCTGTAATGTGCAGTACAATATTTCAACAGGATTTAAGAAAAAGGAGTAAGGATTAGTATTCTACAGTAAAATGCCTGAAGAAAAGTAGGATTGCTGTAATATTAAGTTGTGAGATCAAATACTCAAAAGTTCAGGGAATTCCAAAAGTTAAGATTACTCTAGCAGAATTAAATTGATCCTTTGGCATTTCTAATATCTGTAATGGTTGTATGTTAATAACAAGGAGTATTAAATTCATCTTACGTTGGCAAGGGAAAGTGGAAAATACAACATGTGTGCAATATGGCAACATTAACACCTGTTGATGCAACATTAACTTTTTGATTAAATTTCCTGGCTCTTGTTTTACCTGGTCTCACAGCTTTAAGATTGTTACTGTTAATCTTTACACATTTAATTTCCTACGTCTTTTAAGTTTAAAATTAAAACAAAATGTTGAGGAGAAGGGAAAGAGAAATCTGAAGGTAATCAAAGCACATGGATTAGAAATATATTGGCTTCAGCAGTAGAGACTTTAAATTCTTTGAGATAACAAGTATGCAGAAATGCATACTCCTGCTGTAAGGACCAAATCCCATTTCCACTGAAGATCATTGAGTTTTGCCATTGACTTTAGTGGGGCCGGGATGTGGCCTTAAATGCATACCTGAAGATTTTTTTTTACATTTTTTTTTCACTGAGTTTGAGTATTTCAGTTTTCATATCCCAACATTGTCAAATCAAAACTTTTTAAAAAAAAACTCGGATGAGACTCCTTAGTTCTTGCAAAGTCTCCAATTTCAGCTATTTGCTATGAGCCCTTTTAAAAAGAAAAAAGGGATTAAATTCTTTTTCATCAAACTTAAAATACATATTAACCCGCAGGCAGAGGCCAGCCTTTGGAAGTTTCACCCTAAAAATGAGTGTTTCAGAAAGTTATGACCATGTGAAATGGAGTTGTAACTGAAACCATTTAACAGTCTTTAATGAGGGCAGGTGTTACAAAGCACCCACAGTAGTACAGCATACTTATTCAGTGAGAGAACTCAAGCTCTGACATTCTGAAGTAGCTTCCATCTTGTTGTGCTTGAGAACATTCCATTTTTAAGCATGTGATGAAGTGTTTTGAGACTGGTGATTTAAACTGAGCATGCAGATATTTGTGTTGTATTACAAAGCTATTTAACATGAAATGGAGCCATTAACGTAATCTTTCAGAATTGAAGGGATGTTACTCAGCTTCATACAGATCATATACCTTCCATTTGTTTGTGGGCATGAGCAAAAAAAGCTGTGTGTTGCTTGAGTGCTATTTTATGTAAAGGATTAAAAATAACCGAACAAAAACCTCTCAAATTTGTTTCCTTTCTCCTATGCTGTTGCTCTCACCACCCCTCTCCTCCTGGGTGGAAGTTGCACTACTTTAACTAGGAATGGTTGCTAGATAGGACATACTTTTTCTGCCCTTTGACCCTAGAGCTTTGTCAAACACTTGGAAAATCGTTGCCTGTTGTTTCAGCACCAGTACAAACTATCCTGTGGTCTAGGCACAGGCATTTTTGTCATCTACCCAGTGATGTGCTATCAACATTTTAATAAGGGACTCCCCCAAAAATGTTCTACCTCAGTTGCAGCACTGTTGATAAACTTTGCAAAAATTTTCCATGTGTCTCCAGGCTTCTGAGCCTCGTCACTGAGTTTGCCTCAAAGGAAGGTGCTGAAGGGTAGGGAAAAACTGTCAAGGAAGAGAATGGGGGAGATCAGAAATCTGAGAACAGCTATGAAATACTGTAAGACAGTATGGCTAATTTGCAGGAGATGCACACATACAGCTCAGATGCTATGCTAAAGGGCATAGTAGAAGAATCTGAACAGGACAGACTGTTGATTGGGCTTGAGAGGAGGTAGCTATCATCTCAGCAGTGGAGGAGTCATTTAGAATGATGATGCTTCTTTCTGTTTCATAGTACTGTTTCCAAGCCATATTGAATTCACATTAAAAGACTGCTAATCCTTAATGTTTCCATGACTTTCTCAGAATGGAAAGAGGAGATAAGGATGACTTGGGAACAGTGTTGATGATAGTAATGTTGTGTGTTTAGTTTTTCCTATAGCATTGTCCTCCTTATTTATGGGCAGGTTTTGGTCAGTTTGTGAACCTTTTTCTGTTGATGGTTAATTCTGTCCTTTGACTAAATGTGATACTGAGGTTTTCTTTAAAATTTTTATTTTTGGATGGAAAGTTTATCATTAATTTGACTGTCTTTATGCTAGAATTTAAAAGCTTTTGTATAGTCTTTATTTTTTTTCTTTGATTGAAGTTTCCCAGAAAGTAATGAATCATTCTCCTGATGGTCTTGCAGTTTCTAAAACTAATACACAGTGTAAAATGCAAATGACTGTCTTTACTAAATGACTAGAGGATGCCACTCTGTGGACCCATCTGGAGCTTTTAACTTTAGATCAGTCACATTTCATCTGTTTGAGTTGACAGAAACATGTTTGTGATGCTTATGGAGATAAGAATCTCAATTTTCCTCAGTTTTTCCTCCTGGTTTTCCCCTTGTTTTTGTTTACTAATGTAGAAAAATGCAGTTAATAGTAATACTTAGCTTATGTAATATTTTGAAAGTGTTGTACCAATGTTTAAAAACTGCACTACACTTGTATAAAGCTGGCTGGGAATTTTTTTGTTATCAAAAGTGCTGATTCATCAAAACCAAAACTTTTTGCGGAAACTCAGTTTTGACTCAAGTTCACTGGGAAGGTTTCTGAGTGGACGAAATTTCAGGGAGGGTGAGGAGAGAGAGATTGGGAGGCATGCCCTCAGAGTAGCTGGGTATTGTTAGGTCTCCTATATTCCAGGTGAATGCCCTATGTTCAAGTCCCTGCTCTTAATCAGGCAGAGCTAGGGCTTGAACTTGTGAGGTGGCAACTGAATCCAAAATGGAGGCCAAAAGTAGCTGTGGGGAAGGTTAGTGTGAACACCAAAATATGATCCACTTAATTAATAATCTTTGCAATCCTAGTATCTTAGTCAGAACTTGGGCACTTTAAAAATGGAAACACTGACTGTGACTGTTCTGTTTTCGTATCTGCACTACTGAGGATTTTGAGAAAATGGAGTGTCCCACCTGAACAGAATCTGGTATTATATAAGTAGTAAAGAAATGTTGAATGCAGTCTGCCAAAAATTTTCCTAATTGTTTCCTGTGTTTCCCTCTTCCCTCCCCACCATCCCACACACACGGACTTCCAGGAGGCTGTGAGCTAGATTTGGCCTGCTTTTTCCAGCTGATCAATGAAATGGGCGGCATGCAGCAAGTGACTGACCTCAAGAAATGGAACAAGCTGGCAGATATGCTACGCATCCCCAGAACTGCACAGGACAGACTAGCAAAGCTGCAGGAAGCCTACTGCCAGTACTTGCTCTCCTATGACTCCCTCTCCTCTGAGGAGCACAAGAAACTAGAGAAGGAAGTCCTGCTGGAAAAGGAGATCTTAGAGAAGAGGAAAGGCCCTTTGGAGGGACACTCCGAAAACGCCTATAAGTTCCATTCCTTGCCCCGGTTCGAGCCCAAAAATGGACTCATCAATGGTGTGGTTCACAAAAACGGCTTCCGTAACAAGTTGAAAGAAGTTGATATCCCATTGAAAACGGGCAGGCGGCGACTCTTCGCTCAGGAAAAGGAGATCGAGAAGGAGGAGGAGGAGAAGAAAGGAATTCTTAGCGACTTACACAAGTGTATATACAAGGTAGAAAAGACCACTTCTGCTGATTTTCTTCTGTGAAAGCATTGAAGCAGATGTTCTCTGCGCTGCACTGTGGTAAGACCCAGCTGGAGTCAGTCAGTCGGGCCACAGTGTTGTTCCAGCGTCAATGGCTGGACTATTAATTGCTGCAGGCAGTTTGATGAGGAGGTATTAACTCCATCCTGATCTTGCTGGGGCTTGACAAACTAGAAAATGTTATTTTTGTGCTACATAGAACACTAGTCCCCCTCCATCTATGGAGTTGACTCTTTTAATAAGAAATACACTAAGCAATTATCCTAGCAGACACAACATTTGTTTTCATTTTTTAGTGACAATTAAAGTAACGTTCCACTCTCTCCGCCTGTTTCTTGCCAGTTGCTCAGTGAGCAGAGTACTGCTCCCCTGATTAGAGCCATCAAAACTAATGTCGCTAAAAATACACAAGATTTAGAAAGTGCGAACTGAAATGCAAACGATATTTTCAACTGTGATGCCAAATTTTGCTAAGCACAAATGGTCACAATGCTTGTTCCTCCAGACTTTAAACACATCCGTTTACAAAGGATTGTTGTCTCTTTCATTGTATTTTATTGGCAGCCTCCCACTATTGAGCAAGAATTGGCATCATAACTTGCAGTGTACTTTTTAGTTAGATTAAATTGTTTAGCAGTGCTGAGAGGGAGAAATATACAGTACTTACTATCTGTGGCAAGTAAGCTGCTATACCACTCTTCCCTCCCCAGTCTCACTCCTGTCACTATGAAATGAAAACAGGTAGCATTCCCAGTGTTACTGTCCAGAGTAGTTTTTGTTGAGCTATTTAGAGACTGACTAAGCTCATTAATTGCATTTAAGAAAGTTCATTCACATTTCTTCTGCCCAGCAATGCATTAGAATTTGTCAGCTGAAGAGCTTTCTGTTCTGGGGCTCCCTTCTCACTCCCGTGTTAAAACAAACTGTTAATGATGTTTCTGTCACATTAAAAGATACAAGCCTTATTGAATGGCAGCTACATTAATGTGCATAGTTCAAAGGCCTTTTTTGTACTTAATATCTTGAATTTAATAACAAATGAAACATGACTAGAACATACTGAGCTGCACATATAACCTTAACGAAAGGGAGAAAACACCACCCCACTGTTTACCAGTATAAAGTCCTGAAGTTACATTTAGGAGGGAGATGAGAGATCATACACAAGAAGAGTGAGTCTGTGCAGAGAAATATCCTAATCAGCCAGTAGAATTAAGGGAGAAGTTCAGGAATGAACACTCTAATAATGAACCTGAACCTGCTATGTTCTGAATGCCTCCTGCAAAGTGCTAAATGCTCTTAAACTCTCATTGACACGCTTTCAACACCTTGTGGTAGGCTCTCAGGACTTTGCAATATCAGACCCAGTATAGAATCATAGAAATGTAGGACTAGAAGGAACCTTGAGAAGGCATTCTATCCTGCCCCCGGCACTGTGGCATGACCCAAGTACAGGTCTAATGAAGTTAAATAAATGTACTTTTAAAATGTACATATGCTTTAGCACGTAAACTATTTAAATATTAGTGAACTTCAGGGCTGACATGATTCATGCTGCCTCCATCTACCAAAGGCAGCCAAGATACAAGAACCCAACCAGACAGGAAGTCTTGAATAACAGGGTGGTACGATAGATAACATTGCAGCATGATTTCTGCTTACAACCAAACTTGCAATCCTCCTTAAAACCACACATACAGTCAGACTCAAACCTGTTTGAAAATTGGTATGGGCCAGGGTAGAATATTTAGTACACATTTGAGAATGTTTGCTCAAGGGGTTCCAGAGACACAGCCCCCCAAAATATGACCACCTAGCCTTAAACTCTGGTTCTATTACTAAAATCACAACGTGTTTTATACTTTTCTGTACAGAGGTAGGGGAAAAACATGCAGTGAGAACTGGTGTCTCACATGGAGAACAAGCTCTGAAAGCTAACTCATTTTTGGTTTTAAGATTATATTTTGTTCTTGACTCTGCAGAATGAACAGCTGCCCTGCTGTGAGTCAAGTGTGGCTGCCAGCCATAGTGTGCAGAGGCCTTAGCTGAGCTGTACTATTTATGGTTTAGAGCTAAGGTTGTGTGGTTTCATTATGAATGAAACAGCACTTTAACTGCAGATTCCCTGGCTTGCATAAGTATGTTTGTTGGGGGGAGGATGGCATTTCTTGTCACACTAACATTCTTTTGGGGGTATGTGAGAAGACCTTAAGTGAATATTTCCTAATATTTGAGTTTTTAAGCCTTATGTTCCAGAAGGGTATAGGGATAGGAAGGTTCTATTGTGTGACAGCAGCCTTAGCTCCACTTTAAGAAAGGTTTTTGTAAATTAATAGATTTAGGGCCGGAAAGGACCATTGTGCTCATCTGTCCTTGCCTATGTTACACGGGTCATAGAATTTCACCCAGTAATTCCTGCATCAAGTCTAATATCTTGTGGTTATATTGGGGCATATTTTTAAGAAGAGACCACTCGTTTTCAAGTACGTTCTCACCAATGCCATACAGAGAAGTAATAAAATATTTTGATAAAATACTTGAATAGTCGTTGGGCCAGAGAGAGAGTGTGTATGTGTGACTCTGTGGCCTGGTAGCTTTAGAGGTGGGAGAACCCAAGGTTCAAGTCCCTGTTCTAATGACTAATTATTTTCACAAAGTGAAACTGCTTCAACAGGAGATATTGATACCCCCATCCCAGAAGAGCCAACAGACTGGTGGTTAGGGCACTCACCTGGGAGGGAGAGACTGGGGTCCAGTCCCTGCTCTAGAGCTGGGATTCAAACCTGGGTTTCCCACACCACCACTGTCCCTTCCTTCGCATGCCTAACTCCCCTGGCGAGTCTAGCAGGAAAAAATCTGGGTTTGGGTGTTTTGTTTGGATAATGACAAAACAATTAGTTTAAACCAAAAAAAACTCACTAAAAATGGCACAAACTCACAAAATGTTTGGTTGACCTGAATTTGGGTTTTTCAGCAAAAAAAAAGAAAGAAAAAGTTGTCTGAAAAATTTCATCTAGCTGGGCACTCCTGACTTGAGTTAATGTTCAGGACTCTTACATCACTATTAAGGAGAGAAAAGGGAAAGTATATGAGCTAAGATCAAGTGTAAGTAGTCTCTTGGCCTATCCAAGGCCGTGATCAAGTGTCTTGAAGCTTTTGGTCTTTTGGCCTCAAGATGAAAACCTTGTCTGTGTCTCTTGGACCTTGAAGTAAAAATATTAATGAAGTATCACAATAGAATTTTGCCATTCAGCCGTTCTTCTGTTAAGGCTCCTCACTGCTTCTGCTTAATACTTCTAAGTTCCTAGAGGATCCTTAGTACACCTCTACCTCGATATAACGCTGTCCTCGGGAGCCAAAAAATCGTACCGCGTTATAGGTGAAACCGCGTTATATTGAACTTGCTTTGATCCACCGGAGTGCGCAGCCCCACCCCCCGGAGCGCTGCTTTACCACGTTATATCCGAATTCGTGTTATATCGGGTTGCGTTATATCGAGGTAGAGGTGTATTAACTGTTCAAATCTTCTCAGGGGCCTCAAAAGGAGTTTTGCACTTCAGTAATAATTTTGTATTGTGAGTCTGTTTTCAGCCAGCTCCATTTTAGAGCGCAAAGCCTTAAAATATTTTCTCTTAATGATCCTCAAGAAAATGGTGTAAATTTTTCATGTAGAAAGCTCATCAGCCCGTAAATGTTTTGTGACTTTCGGGCCGAGGCAGAAGGATGTGAAATTTTTGATGGAAGTTCTTGATTTTCTCAATCTTTTAAATGATTCTGTCCACTATTGTATGCAGGTTTCTTCCCTGTGATAGCGCAACCACCCATCTCAGAATTTGGAGGACATAGTTAATATTGGAGCATCAGTCCTGAACCCTATTCTGTTTTGTATGACAAAGTAGCAGGCAAACAATCTTAAACCTAAAAAGCTTCTAGAGAGCATTTGTTAGCAGCTAGTCCTCAGGGAAATATATGTACAAGTTTGAAGACTGTTTGTAGGAGCAGAACAATTTGAGGACTTGTTTTAAAAGCCTGCCACGATAAAAGATTCACAAGGGCAGTAAAAGATGAAGGAAATTGCTCATTGTATCACAGGGCATCCAACTCTGAAGTTTAAGAGAGTCTGGGACCCTGGGCATTTTACAGACTTCTTGTAGCAGCTAATTGCCCTGCATTCAGTTTAAAACAAAACAAAAACAAAATGTTAGGACCCCAGATATTTTAGCAACAGACTTAATCTCTTATAGGGAAAAAAAAACTGCTGTGTAATTGTTCCTAGTTTACTCTTGGGTAGAGTTCTTGCTCAAACTAAGCAGAAATACAGTCTTAGCAATTTAGCAGATCCTGTTTCAACATTTAAAAAAAAATAAAAACAAAATAATACATCTGATTAAACGGTCATTTACCAGAAGTTTAGATCCCAGGGTGGTGGATCTTAGGTTTTTCTTTATTTTTTGAGAGGAAGAGGGTTGGCAAATGTGAAGGAAGGTATTTTGGTGTCAGAGGAAAAAGAGGTAGATATGGGGACAAGGATAAACTTCATGTTTGTAAAGCAGAAATTCCTTTTCAAGTCTTGTACTTGGCCTGGCCTATTACAATTGGTACACATCACCATGACCAGACCAAAATATTGCAAGGTTTGGTGGCTAAGTGGCTGTCGTCCTTCATGTCCCTTAGCTTTTTAAGGTTATTTTCTTAGTCTAGAGTGATGGAAGAACTTGAATCACTCAAATATAGGCTGCATTTTCACCAGAGGGTATAGGCAGGTTCCAATATCCCCAAGCCTTAAAGGGAGGGCATGTTTCCTGTCTCCACACGGTCTCTCTTCCTGTAAGCCTTTAACTTGGTCTCAGTTAATACTAACATAAAAACACTTCTGAGGCTTATTTTACACATTTCCAAATTTCCAACTTTGGATCATACACTGAGAACTTGACCTCCATATTTTACTAAGATTTTTGGCAGTCTGGTTGCAGATATATGAAGCACCGGTGCTATGTCTTCCTATGGATCTCTATTAGCTTGAAAATGTGTTTATTATTATATGCATGTGGGAGCATCTAATAATATAAGAATAATATACACACAAAAGAATATTGAAAAGTTTGCTGTATAGAAACAGAATAAGACAGTTCCTTGTCCCACCCAGCTTACAGTCTAAAGGACATCATGCAGACAAAATAGTGGACGAAGGAAGCAACACATTTTACTATTTTGCTTTTGTAACCACGCACACACACCCCTCACTGACCCACCCGTACCAATCCCTGGTCTTAATAATATTGTTATTGAACCACGCCTAGCTGCCTTGTTGTTGTTATACATGCAATTACTGAATATAAAGTATAACATAGCTCCAGCTCATCCTTTTTGTGTCCACCTGTAATGCATGTTCTGTCCTGAACAGCATCTGTTTGCACAGAAAAATAGGTTAAATGAGTTTAGGAAAAGTGTTTTAACAAGTGAGATCTTAAAAATGGAAACTGACTGGGTGCAAGTTTTAAAATATCATCTGCATAGGCTCACTTGCTGTATCAGCTGCTGCTTGCCATGATAAAAACTGGAATCCTCTACTGCTTTTAATGGCATTTGAGATACTTGCTCCAGGAAGAAATGTATATTAGATCAGTGGACTGTGTTGTACTATTCTTAGAGAACGTTCTGTCCTTTCCCCTCTCCCGGTCTTGGGCTGTGTAAGGTAAGGTTTGCACAGTAAATAACACTGCGGGGGTGAGGGGTGGAGGAGCCATTTTTATTTTCACTTTTAATTGTACTCTCTTGATTCACAGGGTAGGTCTGTTTCTTTAACAACCTTTTACCGGACGGCAAGAAACATCATGAACATGTGCTTCAGCAAGGAGCCTTCGGTGGCTGAAATAGAGGTGAGGGGCAACAGAGCACCAAGGGATGGGAAATCTTTCCGTATGTAGGATTTAGGGATGGCTCTGCAAAGTTAAATCACAAAGTGGCACAGTAAACTGGTTGAAGGTGTCTGATGCAGGAAGAGAATGAAGATGTTATCTCTGCTCTTCCCTCTGACATTACTTAATATTGTCAATAAAGGCACTGACAAGTTAAAGACAGGCAGGAGGGTTGGTTGGTCTTGTGATTGAAGCACCAGCATGGGAGTCAGGGGATAGGAGTTCTGTTCTTGTCTCCTGGCTTGGCTACACTTACAAATTTGCAGCGCTGCAGCAGGGTGTGAAAACACACCCTCTGCAGCGCTGCAAATTGCGGCGCTACAAAGCGCCAGTGTAGTCAAAGCTCCAGCGCTGGGAGCCGCGCTCCCAGTGCTGTCCGTTATTCCCCACAGGGAGGTGGAGTACGGACAGCGCTGGGAGAGTTTTCTCCCAGCGCTGGCGCTTTGACTACAATTAGCAATGCAAGTGTAGCCACAGCCTCTGTGAAAGTCTTCCTGTGTGAGTTTGCACAAGTCATTTCACCACTCTCTGTATCAGTTTCCCCATCTGTAAAATGGAAATAAACAGTCTCCAAAAGGGATGTTAAGTCTTCATTCATTGTTATTTTTAAAGTTCTGTATATCCATCTCTAAGAGGAGATTTTTTTTGGAGCAATGCTGAGAGTATCAGTGCACTGTAACCTTCTGTTGATTGGTGAACATTTAAAGGAATTTTCTCACTCTGTTCGTTGGACTAAACATTTACTACCGCCTTCTTCTGCTATAGCAAGAGTACTGGAGGTTAGTGGAACAGAAGGATTGCCATGTAGCAGTGCACTGTGGGAAAGTGGATACCAACACACATGGGAGCGGCTTTCCTGTGGGAAAATCTGAACCATTCTCAAGGTAAAGTTAGATAAATAATCTGGATTTTTATAGCATTTTGCCTGTTATGCCACAGCTCTTCTATTCAGTACAGAAGCCATATAAGACTATAGGTCAGAACAATGACTACAAATGTTTGAGATGTAGAGCAACTATAAGACCAGTTTGTTTTTAATGTTGACCCATAACAACGTGTGTATCACTTCATTCAACAGGCATGGGTGGAACCTTACAGTCCTTCCTAATAATACAGGATCCATCCTGCGACATCTTGGTGCTGTGCCTGGTAAGCAGATTCCCCCCCACCCAGTGTTCTATGTGGTATTAGAAGTCAACAATTTTGGCATTGTCTGGAGTGGCCAGAATCAATTTTGGTTGTTTTTTTTTGTTCTGTGCAATTTTTACTGGAGAAAGCCATTTGTACCCACTGTTTACAGTTACAGAGGTGCAAGTGGCATTGTACATTTTAATGATTGGGATTGTCATGGCTACAGGGTGAACAGTGCCTTAGACACCATTCAGTCCCTCTCAAGTGCCCCCCTTACATGGTAAGCCTGGCTTCTTGCACCTTACTCTGGGTGGAATCATGCAGCCCACCCACTCTTAGTTTCCAACCATGTTAACGACACAGGCCCAATTTGGTTTTGACATGTGTGAGTTTCTCTTGGGGAGCCTTTCACAGCATACGTTTGCAGTGACACAGAAACAGCATCTGCAAAACAAAGTATTATTTATTCATTCCTCAAAGGTACAAAGCATGTAGAGCAGTGGTCCCCACTGTTGCGGTGGTCAAGCGGCCGGTGCTCGACTGCCAGCCAGGATGTGGGCGCATTTAGATTCCCCTGTGGGCACCATGGCGCCCGCGGGCACCGCGTTGGGGACCCCTGATGTACAGCAAAGAGTAAAACAATAAAAGGCCTAAACTTATGCCTTACATAAGCAGGCAAGGGAAGTTTAAGTACCTCTCAGCCCTGCTAATTCCCTCTGTGGCAGGGAGAAGCACACTGCCCTGTTGCAGCATGTTCCCTGTCTGTGTGCCTCAATCAGTCTGTTAGCTTTCCCCGACATACCTTGAGCAACCTCTCTTGGCTCAGCAATCCCCCTCCCCCACCCCTTTTCTAGGGTCTTTGAGATTTAGGACTCCCTAGGATTCCAGTCTTTTCGCCTTAGGAAGAGCAACCCATTCCAGCCGGGAGGGAGCTAGACAAGGGGTATTCTGCTTCCGCCCTTCAGAGCCTTCTCTTTGCCATTGTTTTGCTTCCTGGTTGGTTTCCCCTTTACAACTGCCTTCGATTTAACTCCTGGCCTTTATCTGGGTGATAATGTCACCCAGATAAACTGGGGGGCATATGATACCTGTAAAAAAAAAAAAATGCAAATATGTCCCAGTTCTCCACAGGATACCAAACAAGCCTCTGCTTGTTGCAGCATTTATAGCCATGTCAGGTGGAGACATGATTTCCAATTTATCCTCAATCTGTTCTGTGGAAATGGGCACTTTTCCTAGACCTAGCAAGGTGCTGATTTGTTTTCTAACCCATATGGATGGACATTGCCCTGGAATATTTTGTGTTTCAAGGCATAAAATGTGATCTGTAGGTTCAGAATTGATGAACAGTTGGGGCCATATACCTGTGGGCACTTACTTCTCCTTGTAATATCCCTTTTAGTTATTACTTGTACATCTGTGTCAACATTTTGCCCAGGGTGATGAATGATTGAGATATTGCTTCCGTATTTATAGAATCTAGAACACAATGCCAGGCAAAACAATGACAAAATTTACTGTGAATATTCATTTGGACTTCATTCAAGTTTTAGTGGTTTTAAAAAAAAGTGCACTGAAAGCCGAATTCGCAATCACATGTACAAATATCAGTGCTGGAGTACTATCACAGTCAGAGAACAAATACCGTTTCAAGTGACTTATTTGACCAGTCAAAACTAACCTTGAATTTTGGGTATTGTTGATCAATCCATAAAGTAGAAAATTAAAAAATATTGGAGTAACTAGTGAATTCAAGGCCATTGCAATTGCCTGTTAGATATTTTATGAGCTGAAAGAGTCTAAATTTGTTTAATATATTATTCTTTGTGAATTATTCACTCTGCTGTGGTAGAGACAGGAAGTTCTTCTTCAAGATGCATTGTCCATATATATTCCACTCTTGAGTACTGGGCACATGTGCACCAAGTCTGGATTCTCTTGGCCAGCGGTGTCTGTTGAGGCCGTGCTTCCAGTGGAGGACATAAAGGGTGGGTCAGCCCCAACTGCCTCTTGCTTCCTTCTTACCCCCTTTGGCTGTGAATTGGAACTCAGTGTCCCAAGTCTCTTTGCTCCACTGTGAACGATGAAAATAGTTAGTTAGTGATTAGCTTTTAGTGTTAGTAATGAGATATCATTTCCTTTCTCCCCTTTTTGCTTGCCTGTGAGGGGAGGGGAATCACTCTCTCTGGGTATGGCTACACTGCACTGAGAGGTGTGATTTGGGGGGAGGGATAGCTCAGTGGTTTGAGCATTGGCCTGCTAAACCCAGGGTTGTGAGTTCATTGAGGGGGCCATTTAGGGAACTGGGATAATCCGTCTGGGGATTGGTCCTGCTTTGATTCTATGATTGCAGCACAGGTTGGCATACCCATGCTAGCTTTACTCTTGCTAGCATGGCTAAAAATAGCAGTGAAGGTATGGCGAGATAGATTGCAGCATGGGCTAGCAACCCAAGTATGGTCCCCAATGGGCTTGTACAGCTCATGTTGCCACATGGCCACTGTTATTTTTAGCTGCCCTAGCTAGATTTAAGGCTATGCCTACGTGTGCTGCAGTCACACCTCAGATTGCAGTGTAGACATACACTATGACTGAACAATCCAATTCAAAAACTGCCCTTTGTGCAAGGCTGCAATGCCCCTAATTGATGGGCACAGCGAATGAATATTGCATCTCATAAGGGGCACGTTACCGAGAGACATGCCATCTGTAGATCCTTTTCTAAGAGAACCCAGAGAGCTAGAGAGTCTTGCTTAATAAAGACATTTCTTTTGGAGAAATCTGTGTTCCTTCTCAGGCTCCAGGATGCCCAGGGCGGAAACCTCTGAGCAGTCATCAGCTACTCATGGGGCTGAAGTTCCTGTTTCTAAAGATTAAATCTCCTGTCAGGTAAAATGTCAGTTGACAGGGAAGAAAGACCACAAGGTTCATAAAGAAAAGAGACACATTCCTCCTCACCAGGTCCTTTACTTTAAGAGCCACAAATTGTTTCTAGTCTCAGAGGTCAAGTGTGACACAAGGCTGCAAAACGGTCCCACTGGCACCCATTCAGGCACAAGTCTTCATGCTTCAGGAATGTGTTTTGTCATACTGCATAAATGCCTGGTTCTGACTCCTCAGCACCAAGGCTCCTGGTTCCAGTGCAGTCTACTTAATTTGACTTCAGTGCTAACATATTCACTACCAAAATCCAATACAGCGTCAAAAGACCTATTGGTCTCCTTGGTACCAAACTGCCCACTACCAGTGGTGGGGAAGGTGCCTCCTCCAAGAACCAACAGCTGCCCTGACACTGGTACTGCACACATCTACAGAACCAGCTAAAGCACATTCTGTGAGGGCTTCCGCACACCAATTGTTACAGCTCCTGTTCTGGGGGATATGCATTTTCCTACTCTGAAAGCACTAGGGGAGGTTTCACCAGGTTGTTCCTTGCTGTCTAGGTATTCAGGATAGTTCACACCCGAGAGAATGTCATGGGCTGCTTCTTATTACCACAGACACAGAAGTTCAAGAAGGGTTACTATTCTTTGATACCCAGCCCCTTGAATATCTGCCATTTTGCCAACCAGCATTGTTGGCCTTATAAGGCTCCAAGGAAAATGCATCATGCTGAAAGGCCTGCATCAGCATTCTAGTCGAGTGCTAGATCTCAACCAGAGCTTTACAACGGGACATTACAACTAGGCCAACTGCTCCACTACCTGCAGAACAGACTGGTCAAGGCTCAGATGAGGAGACCCAGACAGAAAACCATCCTGCCTTGTTGGGATTCTGTGAGCAAATTTATAGACACATTTCCTCAAGACAACATATATCATGGCTGAATCAGCTCACGGCACATGTATCCCTACAGGCATCCCTACATGCTGCAGATACAGCCTCTAGATCAGGGGCTCTCAGCCTTTTTCTTTGAGGCCCTCCTCAACATGCTAGAAAAACTCCAGGGACCAGCAAGGGGCCCTCTGGACCAAGGGTGGGACCCTGGGGCATAGGCATAGTTTGACTTCTATGGGGAGAGGGAAGGCCGTCAGGGCTCGGTCCAGCTCTGCACAGTGGGGTCCAGGGAGGGAGTCCCACCTCCAGCCCTTGACTCATCTCATCAGGACACCCCCCCTGTCAGGGGCTGTGTGCGGTGGCTACTGTGAGGGCTCTGCTGGGCCCGGGAGCTGCCTGGGCAGCTCTGACTGGCTGCGTGAGCAGTCAAAGGAGACTGGGAGCTGAGGAGCAGATGCAACCGCAGGCACCAGCAGCAGATGGGGGAATGCCACGGCTGCCCACTCCATGGCACCATCAGCCAGAGGAGCAGTTGCCCCTCATTGCCTGGCTCTGTCTTCCTGCCTAGGATCTGGCCAGAGGGTGGGGCCTGAGATGGGCTGAGGGAGAGGAGGAGGTGGGGGGTGTGGAGCTGCCCCCAGGACTACCCCACTCAGGGTAAGGCACTGCAGCTTGGGGGACAACACCCTTGTGCCCCTCAATTCTGCCCATGGGCTCAAAGTTTCTGCCTGAAGCCCCGCCACTCCTGGCTTCAGAGGGATGGGGGAGCTTGGGGTTTCAGCCCCACACTGCTCCCGGTTTCAGCCCCACAAGAGGTGCTGGGGCTCGTGACTTCAGCCCCATGCCACTCCCAGCTTCAGGGTGGTTAGAGGGCTCAGGGTTTCAGCCCCATAAGGGGTGTTGGGGCTCAGGGCTTCAGCCCTGTGCCGCTCCCTGCTTCAGCCCCATGGGGGACACTGGGTTTCAGTGGTGGGGCTCCACAGCTCCCCTGAAAGGGCTCGTGGACCCCCGTTGAGAACCGCTGCTCTAGATTATGGCCACGTCAATTGCTATGAGTAGATTCTCCTGGCTCCACAGTTCAGGGATCCCTAAAGCTCAAATAACAGTTGAGGATCTCCCCTTTGAGGAATTTGAACTTGTTAGTGTGAAAACAGATGAGACCTAAAGGCCTTGTGTGCTACACTGAGATTCTTAGGAGTCCACACTCCTGCACCAAAGTGTAAGCAATGTAAACACTAACCACAACAGAGGCAGTCCCTTTGCCCTCAATACAGGCACTCAGGAAATGTCTGAAATTTCCCAGAAGGAGGTCATCAGGATCCACACCACCCTCTCTGCTGATTAACCTCAGTTGACATGAAGGCAGCAGATTTGACTTCTTGGTCTAAAGCAAACCCCTTTGGCTCTTCCAATTATATCCTCTTCATTTGGGAATAATTTATTTCATCAATGGGTTCTGGAGCACCAACAATATTGACCCCTGGGTCTTGGAAATTGTAGTTTATATGTTGTTCTGTACAGTTCCAGCCCTCCCCAACCCGCCTTTCCCATCCCTATTCAGGGACCTCTCTCACTGAAAGCATGCTATATCAGAAGGTTCAGTCACTTCTCAGTCTTGGAGCAGTGGAAGAAATTCCTCAAGAACACAGGAGAAAGGGATTTTACTCTCATTATTGTCTGACTCCCAAAAAGAAAGGCAGCGGACAACCCATTCTGAACCTCAGACAACTGAACACCTTCATCTGCAAGCTCAAATTCAGGATGGTGACTCTGGCCTCTTTAATTCCAAGCTTAGATCAGAATAACTGGTACCTAGCTCTCGACTTCCTGGACACTTACTTCCATATAGCTATCCTGCCTGCCCATAGAAGATATCTCAGGTTTCACGTCAGCAATTGCCACTACTAGCACAGTGCATCACCATTTGGCCTACCAACAGCACAAAGGGTATTCATAAAATGGCTGGTGGTGATGGCCACTTACCTCAGGAGAGAGGGAGTCCAAGTTTTCCCATATTTTGATGATTAGCTCATTCATGGGAAGTTGTGCCAGCAAGTAATAGACTCCATTTAACGGACTCTGCAACTGTTAGCCTCTCTATGCCTTAAAGTAAACAAAGAGAAGTCAATACTGACTCCAACACAAAAACCAGAATTCATAGCAGTCATGCTGGTCTCCCTAACAGTGATAGCTTGTCTACCACCAGAGATTCCAAGTCATACTAGACGTATCTGCCGACCTGCACGTTTACCACACACTATCAGTGAGAACTCTTTGACTGCTAGGACACATGGCCCCTGCAGCTTTGTAATTCAGCCTGCCAGACTTTTGTTGCATGCAAGGGTGTTTGAGATCTGTACTACGCATCAGCCAAGCAAACATTACCTGTCCATCCTAATACATGTTCCACCAGAAGTCCTGTCGTTAAATTGGTGGAAGGGGTCCTTCAAAGTCTGCAAAGGGACAGCCATTCTCCCCTCCACTACCATCAAAAAAATTGGTGACAGATTCCTTTACTTTAGCATGGAAAGCCCATTTAGATGATCACCAAACACAAGCTACATGGACTCCTCAGGAAGCAAGGCTCCACACACATGTCCTGGAGCTAATAGCCATTTTATGTAAACAAGCAGTGGGGAGTAAGGTCTGCTCCTTCATGTTAAGAGGGTGTACATCTTTGGAACTTTTGTATCCATCATGAAATTACTCTGAAGGCTGTTCATCTGCCAGGAATACAGAATGTGCTGGCAGATCACCTCAGTGAGCAGTTTTCAAACAACCTTTATAGGCTGATAGATGACAACATAAGACATCTCTCTCAAGTGTAGTCATCCCAGCATACAACTCTTTGCCAGAAGAGTAAAAAAGAAATGTCAAAATTTCTGTTTTGGAGGGAGACTAAGTCAGGGGTCATTGCCTGATGCATTACTGATTTCATGGTCATCAGGCCTCCTGTAAGCTTACCCTCCAATTCTGTTCATCTGCAGTGCTTTCAGGAAGCTCAGATGGGACTCTGCCATAATGATCATGGTAGCTCCAGCGTGACCAAGACAGTTCTGGTATCAGGCCTGAAGAATCGTTCCATTCAACCATCAATACATGTAGCTCTCCAACCAGAGGTCATAATATGGAGGCACGGCCAAGTCCTTCATCCCATATTCCCTACACTTCACAGCATAAATGTTGTCTGACTTCAGTAGAAAGAACCTGCTCATCTGCAGTACAGAGTGTCCCTGTCCACAGCAGAAAAGACTTTACCAGACATACTTATGCTGTGAAATGGAAGAGATTCACACCACCATCAGTTAATACCATCTCAAGCAAAGATTCTAGGCAGACTGGACTATCTCTGAGCTTGTTAAGGGGTCTTCTAGCAACCATCTCAGCTCTCCACTGTCCATTGCAAGCAGCTTCTACATTCTCACACCCCACAGTGGCCAGATTCTTATGAAAGTTAGAGAACCTCCCCCTCTTTGGGATCTAAATATTGTTCTCACAGGGTTAATAGGCCCACCTATTGGACCTTTCGCTATAAGTTCTTTCTCATCTTTCCATAAAAACAGCCTTCCTGGTAGCAATAACATCATCCAGACGAGAGCGGGAGATACAAGCATTGCTGTCAGGGCCCCCATCTCTGATTTTTCATAAAGACTGGGTGTTATTGAGACTTCATCCTAAATTTTTCCGAAAGTAGTCTGCCTTTCATTTAAATCACATTATTCTCCTTCCTCTATTTTTCTCTCTCTCCAAAATACATTAAAATAAAGGTGAGGTGAAGCTCCACACTCTAGATGTCGTAAGGGAATTTTCATTCTCTATAGACAGAACTAAGCCATTTAGAGTATCCCCTAGATTTTTCATAACCTGTGGAGACAGGATTAAAGGACAAGCTATTTCAAACAAAGACTTTGCTACAAACTTCTGTAGATTCGTAAATATATCTCCATCAAGGAAGGTCGCTGCTTACTCAAGTAGAGTGCAAGTAACCTCAGTTGCGTCTTTGAGAAACATTCCCATCCTAGTCGTTTGTAGGACAGCTTTTTGGGAGTTCAGTGTATACGTTTACCCAGCATTATTCTATCGTGGAAGTGAGAATTTTGGCTGTCCTACACTCATTTTTCAGGTAGACTGCAACACCCATCTCCTGGGATCTAGGTCACTTCTTGTGAGTTATCAACAGTAGAATATACATGGAAAAGCTGTTGACTTACTTATAGTAACTGCTTCTTTGAGATGTTTTCTCCATATATAATTTCACAACCTGTCCTTGTTCCCTGCTACTATAAAGTCTGTTAATATCTGGATTCTGTATTGATGAAGGAACTGAGGGATGGGTAGGGCTGCCCTGCCTGTTATGTGCTTGGTGGGAGGCGCAAAGACATTCAGGGTGCAGGGATGGCCCCAACACCGCTGGCCAGGATAATTCAGACTTGAGTGCATTGGGTGCATGTGTACCAAGAGTAGACTATATATAGACAACATACCTCGAAGAACCACAGTTACTGTAATGTTAGTGACCATTTCATTTAAAACTCCTGAGTCAACTCAATGGAGAAGCCGGCTTTTCAGCTGAAATGTGTTCCAGAAATGTCATTTATTTATTTTTAATTGACATTCTAATCCATTCAAGTTTATTTTTAATTCCTGTATTTTAGGAGTGACAATTCCTTGGCTAAATATTGGCATGGTCTTTTCTACCTCATGCTGGTCTCGAGACCAAAATCACCTTCCATACATTGACTACTTACACACTGGTGCTGATTGCATTTGGTGAGTATCCCTGCAGTTTGTCCCATTACTCGGAGCCCCAATGGCTCTCGGTAAGAAGGTTGGAAGCTACTGCGTTATGGCTATTGCGTTTTGCCTGAATGAGTCACATCAGGAAATTAAATTTCTGTGATTACAAATTTAATGGGAAAGTCTATCAAATTTTATGACAAGTGGTATGGTATAAACTAAGTGGAAAAACCCCTTCTAAAGGAAAGGGGTTTAATATTTCTTCCATTCTCTGTTTTAGGCTATTTAGCAGCAAACAATTTTTGCCTTTTGTAGATTTCACTCTGCAGAATGTTTCTGAACACCTGGAATCCAAATGACAGCTAGTCAAGGCAGGATTTCCTTAGACTGATGTGTAGAGAGATTTCAAGCCAGCTCTATATTCTCTTTTCTAAGGTGACTGATCCCATCCTTCTGCTAAACTGTCCCCACTCTTCTACTTCACAAGGTATCTTGAGACTCTGTAGATACCAAACCACATACATATTTTTTATTTGTACCCAGTGATACCTGCCTTTGAAGCCACATCCTTCTAATATTTTGATGTGAATGGTTGCAAGTCTGTAACTTCTTGTAGCCACATTTTGTGTTTTGTGGGCCCCTGTTGAAAATAGGTTTAACACGTGCTCACGCATCTGCTTGGAGGTGGCTGCTGTTCACTGTAGTCATTACACAATATTGGTCAGATTGTAATGGAAGTACAGCAGCTGATAGTGGAATCACTGGAAGCAGATGGTGCCAGCATTTAATATACTTATCTGTGTTATTCCTGTAGTACTATGTTATCCTGAAAGGATCTTCTCTACAATAAGAACAGTATAAGCAGCTAAACTTGTAGACCTTGATTAAACAAAACTGTAATAAAGTATTAAGAAACCCCTTGATTATAACATTTTGATGCATGGAGGCTGAATTATAGTGGCTAATGATGCTTGGCGTATACCATAAATAGTACTTTAAAATGCTTTGTAAGATTTCAAGAAAACCAAACATACAGAGATGTTCAGTTACCCTCTTAATTACTAATTAAAACTATTTAAACTCTTATCAGTATTAATGGTGCTAAACTTGAGCTGTGGTTATGTGCCGAGTTGTGTGAATACAGGTGAGTTTATGTCACAGCTAAATGTTCCTACCAGGATCTGGGTCCCATTGTCCTAGGAACAAACTTAGAATAAGAGGCTGTCCATGCAATGAAGAGCTTACAGTCAGTCTAAGACAAGACAGATCCGTAACTGGGGAAAGAGGCAATATACAATCAGAGTAAATTGTAATGCCTTATAAGTGTCATGTGAATTCTATTAATTTTATAAACATATTTTTTTCGGGGGGGGATGGGAGAGGAGGAGGTTTTTCACATTTTATTATAGGCAGAGCTGGTGGCTCTCTCTACAGTTAAGGTTGCCTAAGACTGTTTTCAGTTGTGTAAAACTACCAGACTTTAACTGTTTGGTCCCATGCTGGCTGTCAGCCCCAAGCTAAATTTCTTTGGAAAGTTTCAGCAAAAGCAATGAAGATGGTCCTGAGAATGAGATTAGGGAAAAGTACATTGTTTTGCAAGCGTTAAAAAAAAAAAAAAAAAAAAAAAATCTGAGTCTCCTATTTTTTTCCAGAAGCTCTAGCACCTCCGTGCTTTTAAGCAGTGATTTCATATTTGGCAGTGCATGACCTAGTGTCAGGGATGTGCCTGTTGCTGTTCCCATGAAAATCCACCCACTTTTTGACTAAGTTGTAAGCCTCTGAAAATTGCCATTTGTACATGCTTAGTAGAGATATAGAGGCTGGTTATTTAAATTCCATGCTCCAGGCCCGGGCTGAGGACTTTACCTGCAACTGCTGCTCCGAGCCACCAGGGGCTGTTGTGGCACCAGATATAAAAACTGAGAGCAGAGGTGTCTCTCTCCTGTGCTCTCAATTCACCTGCTTCTGCCGTGGTCCCCAAACTTTCTATTGCGTCCTTCCCCCCTCCCTGGTCTGTGTCCCCCCACCCCCGCAGCCAGGGTGGGGGGATGAGTGTGTGTGTGTGGGGGGGGACGGGGACTGTGCTCCGGTGGCAGGATGGGGGAGGGGGAGCTGCATTCAGGGCAGGATGTGGGAGCCGCTGGTACATCTCTTGCTGGAGCCATCCCTGAGTGCATCTCCAGGCTCCAGCAGCAGCTCTTCCCACCCCTCGCCCACAGTGGCAGAGGCCGGTTACTGTGGGTAACTGGGCTTTTAGTGTCCAGTCAGCAGTGTTGACCGGACACTGCCAGGTCCCCGTTCTGGTTGAAAACTGGGCACCTCACAACCCTAAGCTAGGGCCGGGGGCCACAGCTGGGAGCCAACGCCCGGAGGGGAGCCATGGCTGGGACTGAGGCCAGGGCCAGAGCAGGGCTTGGTAGCATTCCCTTCCCACCTCTAGGGGAGCTGGCCTAGGTCCGCTGCAACCTCCACCCCGGATGTTCCTCTGTGCCACTGTAGGGGGGCACACCCCACAGTTTGGGAACCACTGTCCTACTGGCACCCAGCTAGCATTGAGGAGAAGGAAGTACCCTAACTTAGATGCTGAGTGATGAACAGAGTTGGGGTGGTGAAAACTGCCTGTGAGGGTGGATAGGAGCCAGGGCCAGCCCCTCAGTGTTTTGCTATCAAGGGGGGGGAAACACGTTTGGTGCTCTCCTCCTCCCCACTGAGTGGCTGAGAGGATTTTTAAAAAAAGCCACGTGGACCAATGGAGCAAAAAAGCTGTGTTAGAAGCAGTGGGAACAGAGACAGAAGGGGAGAGGCTTTGTGTGAGGGGGAGGAGGGGAGAAGAGGGGATATAGTAGGGAACAGAGATAAAAGGGTGTGTGTGTATTATAGGGCATGGATGGGTGAGGACAGAAGGCACGAAGGGAGTAGCAAAAAGGAAAAACAAAGGGAAAAATAATGGTGGGGAAAGAGCTATGGGGGATAGGTGGGATGGATGGAGAGAAGCATGAAGGGCAGTTGGAATGAGACTGGTGAGGGAGTGGGTGGAAAGAGGTTGGAAGCAGCTGTTTATTGTCAGCAGGGAAATCTGTTCAGAGTAAAGTCTATAGAAAGAAGTCTGACATCATCAGTGTCCAAAGGTTCCTACTGAAACTGCTTCGGTAGCAGCTCTGACTGGCATGTTTCTGGCTGCCTACACCCTGGAGTTTTCCTTCCTTTCCTGAGCCTACATGGTTGAGAGCAGGGGTAGATTGCATGGGGCCTAATGTCTCAGATGGGTCTCATCTTTCTCTCTCCTTTCTAACATGGAGCTGCAGTTGAAATATGGCCCCTATCTGACTACAATGTGTTTCTAAACACATTCCAGGTAAGATTGGGTCAGTTCAGAAATCTGATGACAGAGATTTGGAACCCAAGTTTGATTCCTTTTGCACCCTGGCCAGCTCTCTAAAGATCCTTCTGTCTGTCTGAACTAGTGTTACTGAACAGCTACGAAAGCTGTGACTAGAGGAATGGTTGCAAAAGACACAGGCCCTCTGACAGTTAAAAGAAAGAAAGGGGAGGGGCCAATGTTTGGGTGAGAGAGAATAAGAACATGTTCTCCTTTAGACTGACTTGGAAGATAGGGGCAGAAGTAAACTGTACATACAAAATGAGAGATGCACACGAGATCCCAAATCAGTAAGAGAATATACATGTAGGCTCCATTTTGACTGAAACAGGAGTTCAGGATTTTGTTTTCAACCATGAAACAGTAGCCCATGTCACAAACACCTAATGTCACAAGAGAAACAAGAAATGTCAGTAGGAAAATTACTCCTTTAAAAATAAAAATCTAGCTGAAGAGAAGTCAAGAGCTGAAAGATTTAAAAAACCCTCTCTTCCCCTCAATTCATGTATCCCCCAAAAATTGCACCATAGCCCACCTAGTTCATTCTAAACAGCAGTACCTGGGTTTACTATGGAAAACACTCTCTGACAGTCTAGGTCTTCCATTTCATAGAAGGAATCAAGAGCCATTGCAGATACATATTTTTATTCACGCACATAAATGAATTCCTATTGAGCCCTTTATAAAGCAGCTCCAAGCAACGCTGGTAGATCACAGGGATGAGACTGCTTTCTGTCCTGCACACTTTCCCTTGCCCAGAGTTGCATGATAAAATGTTGGCAAATTTCACCATGTTCAAAGGAAACCTAATGTCATCTATTAGTGACCCTAAAATCAATATTGCTCAGCATTCCTCAGATGCTGATAACAATTATCAGATAGATCACAATATGTTGGGGAAGAATCAACACAGCTTTTGTAAAGGAAAATCATGCTTCACCAATCTATTAGAATTATTTTGGGCATCAACAAACATGTGGATAAGGGTGATAGAGTGTACTTGGACTTTCAGAAAGTCTTTAGACAAGGTCCCTCACCAAAGGCTCTTAAGCAAAGTAAGCAGTCATGGGATAAGAGGGAAGGTCCTCTCATGAATCAGTAACTGGTTAAAAGGCAGGAAACAAAGGTAGGAATTAAATGGTCAGTTTCCAGAATGGAGAGAAGTAAATAGCAGTGTCCCACTGGGATCCGTACTGGGACCAGTACTGTTCAACGTATTCATAAATGATCTCAAGGGATAAACAGTGAGATGGCAAAGTTTGCCAGTGATACAAAATTACTCAAGATAGTTAAGTTCAAAGCAGACTGTGAAGTGTATTTTTTGAACCCTGTTATACTTTTGGCCTTTCCCCATGCTGTGTATGTGTCTCTACTTCTGCTTCCCCTTCAGTCTTTATTCATCAGCCAGATCACACCTATACATCCTGCACAGTGGCAGTTCCCCAGCTACATAAAACTTAGATATCGCTAGACTGTTTCATGCCACTTCTGCTGGGGAAAGCGCTAATGGCCATGAACACAGATGGGACTGTGCATAATTTTTCCACTTTGGTGGCTAGCAAAATCTGGGAGGAGGTGAGAGAATATGGGATGCCTGTAATTCAGCACCCAGTTTAAACCTCTCTTCCTGTGCTGCCCGCTGTGTTTTAGGCATTTGATGGCCTCTGTTGCAGGGAAAAGGAGGAAAGGTGAACTTGAGACTTGTCAAGTAAGTGAAGAAAGATGATCTTGGAATATTTTGCTTTTATTAATCAAATATTTCTAATGTAAGTTCCAATAGCTGTATTCTGTTACTGATTTGGAACCACAAACATCAGTTTGTTTTCTTTAGTAAAATGTGGCTTACATTTTAACTTGGTTTAGGCATATGTAACAAATAGTCATTTAAAGTAAGGATTAGTGTGACTGTATGCAGTGTAGGTGCTGAGTAGATGGCAACCTGACTGCTGATATCCTTGGTACTGTAGATGTCAGGATGTTACTGATTCTCTCCTCTCTGATTTTGTAGAGTAGTGAGTTGTCACATGTTCTGCTTTGGGAATAGCTTGTAATCATTTCAACCTTTTCTTTTCCTTTGATTATGGTAAATACTGTAGGTTTGAGTCCAAATAAATAACTTTCCATGAATCTGAAGCATCTTGCCAAAACAGCTGGGAGGGGCTGTTTTAATTTTTTTCCACTTTTTGTTTTGGAGTGGATTTGGTCGATCCGTTGCTGAACAAGTTGGGGGACACCATTTACTACATAGTAAATGCTCCATTTTCTCTTTAAAACAAACAGGTATTGCATTCCTGCTGCGGAAGAGAACAAACTTGATGATGTGGTACATACCCTGCTGCAAGCCAATGGCACTCCAGGGCTGGAAATGCTTGAAAGCAATGTTATGGTAAGTTGAATTTTGTTTTGTATCTGTGAGAATCCAATGCTAATCAGAAGAGTGGGGTTTTTTTTGTTTGTTTGTTTTAATTCACTCATTTTATTGCTTTTGATTTTAAAAAGAAAAACTTTGCCAGTAAAGTCTGGACCCTTGCTACCTGCAGCAGCATTTACCACACAATATTTCCAGTATTTTCCAATTCTACAGAATGCCAAAATGCTGAAATAAAGGTTAACCATGCATGGCAGTCAATGTCCATTCTTTTCAAAAGCACCCACAATCCATTTAAACATGTAAAATATACACATGTCCAATATTTTCACGAATGAAATCTCTGTCATGGCAGATGAGTCCCTGTTGTCTTTTACGATGTCAGTCATGGATACGAGTAGTTAGATGATTACAGGTACTTAAGAGTTCAGCTCCCTTGTTTACTTTATAGTTGATACTTCCTGTTTCCTGTATGCAGTGGTATTGTAGCTGTGTCAATCCCAGGATATGAGAGAGACAAGGTGGGTGAGGTACTATTTTTTTATTGGACCAACTTCTGGTGACGAGAGAGACAAGCTTTTGAATTTACAAACTGGTCTCTCTCACTTACAGAAGTTGATCCAATAAAATATATTACCTCATCCACCTTGTCTCTCTAACTTCCTATTTTAAGCATTTAAAAATGCAAATTTAATAGGCTTTTTTTCCCTTGGTGCTTTTGTCAAAAAAGCAGTTTAAAAAAAAAAGCTAACCATCTCTCTGGATAGAAATTCCATGCTTGACTAATAAAATTCTAGCAGTAGGGATATACTACTGACCGCCTGACCAGAATGATGACTATGAAATGCTCAGGGAGATTAGAGGCTACAAAAATAAAAAAGCCAGTAATTATGGGGATAGTTGAAATCCCCCATTTTGACTGGGTACATGTCACCTCAGGACGGGACGCAGAGATGAAATTTCTTGACACCTTAAATGACTGCTTCTTGGAGCAGATAGTCTTGGAATCCACAAGAGGAGAAACAATTCTTGGTTTAGTCCTAAGTGGCACACAAGCTCTGGTCCAAGAGGTGAATATAGCTGAACGGCTTGTTAATGGTGACTATAATATAAATAAATTTAACATCTCGGGGAGGATTATACCCAAGAAGCCCACTACAGTAGCATTTAATTTCAGAAAGGGGAATTACACAAAAATGAGGAAGCTAGTTAAACAGAAATTAAAAGGTACAGTCCCCAAGATGCTTGGAAACTTTTTAAAAACACCATCATAGAGGCTCAAATTAAATGTATACCCCAAATTAAAAAAACAGAGGACCAAAAAAGTGCAACCATGGCTAAACAACAAAGTAAAAGAAGTAGTTAGAGGCAAAAAGCATCTTTTAAAAATTGGAAGTTAAATCATATTGAGGAAAATAGAAAGGAGCATAAACTCTGGCAAGCCAAGTGTAAAAGTATAATTAGGCAGGCCAAAAAAGTACTTGAAGAACAACTATCCAAAGACTAGAAGCAAAAAATGTTTTAAGTACATCAGGAGCAGGAAGCCTGCTAAACAGTCAGTGGGGCCACTGGATGATTGAGGTGCTAAAGGAGCACTCAAGGAAGATAAGGCTATTGCAGGGAAACTAAATTAATTCTTTGCATCAGTCTTCACTACAGAGGATGTGAGGGAGATTTCTACACCCGAGTCATTCTTTTTAGGTGACAAATCTGAGGAACTGTCCCAGATTGAGGTGCCATTAGAGGAGGTTTTCAAACAAACTGATAAATTTAACAGTAATAAGTCATCAGGAGCAGATGGCATTCACCCAAAAGTTCCAAAGGAACTCAAATATGAAATTGCAGAACTACCAGTTGTGCTATGTAACCTCTCGTTTAAATCAGCTTCTGATCCAGTGGATATAGGGTACTTAGGTTTTCAGAAAGCCTTTCACAAGGTTCTGCACCAAAGGCTCTTAAGCAAAATAAGCAGTCATGGGATAAGCGGGAAGGTCCTCTCATCGATTAATAACTAGTTAAAAGGTAGGAAACATAGGATAGGAATAAATGGTCAGTTTTCAGAGTGGAGAGAGGTAAATAATGGTGTCCCCCAGGGGTCTGTACTGGGACCAGTCCTGTTCAACATATTCATAAATGATCTGGAAAAAGGGATAAAACAGTGAGGTGGCAAAGTTTGCAGATGATACAAATTACTCAAGATAGTTAAGTCCAAAGCAGACTGTGAAGTGTTACAAAGGGGTGTCACAAAACTGGGTGACTGGGCAACAAAATGGCAGATGAAATTCAGTGTTGATAGATGCAAAGTAATTCTTATTAGAAAACATAATCCCAACTGTACATACAAAATGATGGGGTCTAAATTAGCTGTTACCACTCAGTAAAGAGATCTTGGAGTTAGTGTGGATAGTTCTCTGAAAACACCTGCTCAATGTGCAGTGGCAGTCAAAAAAGATGATAATGTTAGGAACCATTAGAAAAGGGATAGATAAGACAGAAAATATAATGCCTCTATATAAATCCATGGGACACCCACATTTAGAAAACTCTGTGCAGATCTGGACACACCATCTCAAAAAAGATATATTGGAATTGGAAAAGGTACAGAGAAGGGCAACTAAAATGATTAGGGGTGTGGAACAGGTTCCGTATGAGAGGTTAAAAAGACTGGAACTTTCCAGCTCAGAAAAAAGATAACGAAGGGATATAATAGAGGTCTATAAAATCTTGACTGGTGTGTAAAAAAAGTGAATAAGGAAATGTTATTTACTCCTTCACATAACACAAGAACCAGGTGTCACCCAATGAAATCAGTAGGCAGCAGGTTTAAAACAAACAAAAGGAAGTACTACATCAAATGCACAGTCAACTAGTGGTACTCTCTGCCAGGGATGTTGTGAAGGCCAAAAGTATAACAGCGTTCAAAAAAGAATTACGTAAGTTCATGGAGATAGGTCCATCAATGGCCATTAGCCAGGATGGTCAGGGATGCAACCCCATTCTCTAGGTGTCTGTAGCTTCTGACTGCCAGAAGCTGGGAGTGGATGATGGGGACTGATTACCTGTTCTGTTGTGTTCATTCTCTCAGAAGCATCTAGCATTGGCTACTGTCGGAAGACAGGATACTGGGCTATGTGGACCATTGGTCTGACCTAGTGTGGCCGTTCTTATGTTGTACTAGAAAGCTACATTTTGAGGTTGTACGTTATGCTGACCTGGAGCTCTGTGCCAGTCTTAAATTTTTGGCCATTCATTAATAGGGAACTTTGATGTTGTAAAACTGGGAAAGGACAGGTGAGGAGTAGTAGGTTAATTTTTGGTGTTTTTCAGGTGTGTTGATATTTTCTAGGCCTTGTTTATTGAAACCAGGAATTCTGTGTAATAGTAAATTCCTTAAACTATTCTTAGCTTCCAGTGTTTAACATGTCTTACGTAGAACGCATGTAATACAATATGCTTTTAGATGCTAAATGTTTTATATATAAAATGATCTGCTTAGGCCTTGAAAGGCAGATTTATTCTCTGAGCGTCTTTAGAATGGCTTAGTTACTGTAACAAAGGCAACTGTATCTCTGTAAAGAAAAACTAGTGGGGTGAAATGCCAAACCTGCTAGTTATTTGCTTTAAATCACACCGTGTTTTCATGTAATGCAGTTGAAGCTGTTGGCAAGTGACATTTTAAAGTGGTACTTTCAGATAAAGCCTTCACTGTTGTAACTGCACCTCCACCCTCAGTACTTGACATTCTGGACACTGGAAATTCAGTGTTTCATATTGGGGGGGAGGTCAAATTAATGAGGTGTCGGTATTGCATGTGATCACCCTTCCATAGCAAGCAATGCATGGCGGTGCCCAATGAAGAGGGGATCTAACTATAAGAAGGATTCAAACTTTTCCTCATATTTTTATTCTCTCTAGATCTCCCCAGAGGTCTTGTGCAAAGAGGGGATCAAGGTGCACCGTACTGTACAGCAGAGTGGGCAGTTCGTTGTCTGTTTTCCAGGATCCTTTGTGTCTAAAGTGTGTTGTGGCTACAGTGTTTCTGAAACAGTGCACTTTGCTACCACCCAGTGGACAAGTATGGGTTTTAAGACTGCCAAGGTAAGGTGGAAAACAGAGTTTAAAATGGGTTCATAACCCTATCAGTATCTTTAAAAAGTCAGCAAACCAAGTATTCCAACATGAGTAGTACACAGTGATAGAACTCCCAGAGGATTTGCAGATTATTTTAAAATATCTGTTTCTGAAATTTGTGGGACACTAAAACTATATCTTCACCCCAGAAAAGAATCCTAAATTAATATGTGGTAACCAAAGATTGTGTAGGTCTGAAAATGGCATAAGTTTAGTTTAGAGTTAGAGCTGTAATCATTCACAAGGACACTTGGGAAAATTCCTAATGAGCTGTCAACAATATATTGTATTATGCTCACTAGATTTGTTTAAGCCAACTTGTCCAAGGACAATTTGAATCTCAAATATAAAGATCTGATAAAATATGGCTAATTTGGGGGATGAGGAGTAGGCAAAATCAATTAATTTTTACAGCTACATTATGTTTGTATGTCTGTCTATTTGATCCTTCATCAGTAACTAGCTGCTGATCTGATTTGACTTGAACTTAAAATTCCTAGGCAGATTGACCAACACTTTCAGCTTCAGCTCAGACGTAAAACTAGCTTCCTGCATCCTTTTCATACCTCTGAGTGACATGCCATTGACCTGCAGAAACAAATGGCTGATGTGCAGGCCCAGCATGCTGCTTAGCTAAATTTCTCCTTGGCCTCCATGTAGTCAGTTTTTGGGGGCAAGAATGTTTTTTACTAATTACCTCCTCCCCTGAAGTGCAATATGGGCTGCATTTGTACTTTGGTGGCATTTACACATAAGCCAGGACCGATCTTCATTTTCAGCCTCAAGTCAAATGGTCGGTACACCCAGCATTTCTAATTTGACAACAGCAGCATGACTATCAGGCAGTAAGTTTCATTTGTCCAGACCAGGTTTTAGTTCTTTTGTGTTCTGGGTAAGTAGCATTCTTCCAAGTCTGTTTAATGTAAAACATATTTTTAAAGTAACGTAGTGGTAAGATGAAAGCCATGCTGCATTTTTTTTATGTGGATGGAATAAGATCCCGATTTAACCCTTTAATGACTGGAACAACAGTTATAAACTTGACATACAAAGAAAGGGTCTTACTAAGCGTGTGTTCGACTGTCCGGTTGTGAAAAAGCCAGTGTCCTAAGGGAAAGGGGCTGTTACTTAGGGATGATTGAAAATCTTTGCTTGGTGTCCCAAAATCTAAAGAAGAGTTTCTTTTTGATTAACAAGCTTGGCACTGGATGAATATAACTTGATTGAAAATTCAACAGATTTTAACTATGATAACCTACCTTGGAATCTGATGTTATACCTTTCACAAGCTTTAAAAGAATCTAGATATATAGTTATATCAAAATATAATCTTGGAAACATCTATTTTTAATTTTTTTTTGGACCCCTTCAAACCATGCTACCTTCTCAACTCCCTTTAAGCCCTGGAAATTCCTCCTTGGTTCCTTCACTTCAAGGAGAGATATTTTTCCACTTTCAAAGACCGACTTTGTGCTTTTCAGAGATCTGTTATGTAGGCATCAAAATTCCTCCTTCAGGTTGTTAATGAATTGACTGACAGCCATATGCATATCTAGTCGTCTTACAGTTCTGGACAATAACACTGATAGTTTGTCATCTGCTTTGATTACATGTTGACTTTGCTGTTGTGATTTTATTTTATATATATTGCACTGTATAGCGTTTGTAGCTTGTTCCATGTTATGTTTTGGCTTGACTCCTCAGAGATTTCTTTTCTAAGGAAATCTGAAATTCCAAATCAGGAATTGGATTTGACTAATCTGACTGCTGTTGTGAACCTAGGATAACAATCAGTGTCCTTCTCTGAACTAGCAGATTGCATTTAAGGAAATTTGGCACAGACAGAGAAATCTATTTGAATTTTTTGTCAGATGGGCTGACGAAGAATTTAAAAGTCCAGCCCTTCATCTTGTAAGATTCCCCTGTGCTGCAAACCATGCATTTTAGGACTGATACTTCAGCAACAATTTGTGGAACTGTCATTCCATCAGATGCAAATCAGTCACAACTTATGATGCCTCTATCTTATCGTTTTCCTCTTTCCAATTTAAATGTGGCCTCCCTAAGGCTACTGCCATCTTACCCTTGAACCTGCCATTCTGAACCAACTACTGTACCTTGCCACTCAAATACGTTTCATAGGGTGAACAAATATTACCAGTAGCTAAATAACAAAACATGTAATACTTTTCCCTCCAATGTCCAGCAGAGGAAATCTGCCTCAGCTACTCTGTCACCATAGAGAGGAACTCAATCAGCTCACTAAGGGTATGTCTACACTACAAGTGCTACAGTGGCACAGCTGCAGCATAACAGCTATGTCACTGCAGCACAGACCCTTAGTGATGGAAGGGGTTCTTCAGTCACTCTAGTAAATCCACCTGCTTGAGAGGCAGTAGCTAGGTTGATGGAAGAATTCTTCTGTCGACTTAGCTGTGTTTACAGTGGGGTCAACCTAACTGCATCACAGAGAGCGCAACATTTTTCATAGCCATGAGCTATGTAAATAGGCCTAAGAAAATCCAAGATGCATCTGAACGACCTATATGCCATTCCTACCAACACACTCAACCCAACTGTACTCTGACTCCAGCACAGAGAACCTAGTTTAACAAACATTTTTCTCTTCACTTGCACTGTGTGTCCATTTTGGCGTTTCCATGTCCACTGAAGATATCCCAGATAGTGTCATTACTTATATAAGAAGTCTCACTTTAACCATGCAATCTGCAATATTTGTTCTGTCACAGAATGGTGCATTCTGGGGTACTTCCAGTGAGAGAGACAGTACCAAGAGCATTTGCTTAGGAGGGTATGACCCAACTTCCTATTCATTATTTTATATTTATTATTTCTTAAATGCCAACAATATGTTTGATGCTGTAAGAGACTCAAAACTAAGCCAGACCCTGCCCAAAAAGACACAAATGGGGAATACTGACCATACTGGGGAGCTTAAAGGAAGGAATATTTAAGTGATTGGTTTGGTTCACTTCTAGTGGGCATTGCAGAACAAATGAATCTTTAGGAGGGAATACAGAGAGGGTGTTGGCTTGATGAACCAATATGGATTATGCATTTATTCTGTGCATAGGGGTCCCAAGCCAGATCCTAGTGAGGTCAATAAAAAGACTCCCACTGATTTCAGGAGGTAGTATTGTGATTTGTTTCTCTGCCCTTCTTTTCTTCAGTTTCTTGACATCTATACCTACTGTCCTTCCTGCTAATTGAATCTGATTTTCTGTCTCTAATAAGATGTGTGCTTGAAATGTGGGGAAAGTCAGGTGGCACTGGAGTATCTGCCAAATACTTATTAAATATTTTATTTATCTGAATGAATTTGTCCTGGATGGACTTTGTCTAACTTAATTGTTTCAGTATTCAATTTCACAATAAAGTACTCAAAAATTTAAGGAAAAAAATCAGTAACAAAAAAACTTAGAAGACTGACTTCTTAGCTGTAAAGAGTATTATGTTTTACGGAGACTTTTCTTGTCTCAATGCCTTGTATTGGAGAGCATTAATTTGAAGGTATATAACATTTTCTCTGTAGGGAATGCCACTCCATGGCAACTTTGTAGCACATTTGTTTGTCTGCCATAGCCAGGTTTAGGCTTCAGTGTTTTGTTCTGTCACATTGCTTAACCTAGAGCAGATGCAGGAAGCCTTCGTTCACAGCCCTTTAACAGGAAACGTATAGCTTTAAAAAAACAATCCACGAAAAATCTAACTTTGTTCTGCGTTAAAATTATCCAAATTTTTTTCATTTAATTTTACTCAAGAACTAACTTGGAAATCTGTTAACTCAGGAAATGAAGCAGCGACGCATAGCCAAACCATTTTCAATGGAAAAGTTGCTTTATCAGATTGCAACGGCAGAAGCAAAAAAGGAAAATGGACCGACTCTCACTACAATATCGGCACTGCTTGGAGAGCTCAGGTAACAGAACAAGGCGTCTGTTTCATGTACCCTGTGTTTCACAGAGAAACTCTGATGGTGAAACAGTTCAAGTAACAATCTGAGTCAAATCTAGCAATCACTGACCCAGCAAACCTGCTTGGGCACAGCCATGTGTAGAAGAAACTTTTTTGGCTGTATTTGATGTCCGAGTGCCAGTGGTTAGGATATCTTGCTGTAAAATAACATCCCTTTTGTAGCATCAAAGGGTTTATATAGTACAGGTATAGAATATTTTTACACAGAGCAAACTCTTTTTACCATTGGGTAAATCAGGAGCTTCTGTACTGGTGGCCACGTGTTGTGCACTAGCACTTGGATGGGAATAACTTCACACTCCTTTTTTCTCCCTACAGTGATTAAGGAACCATATTTAGGGTTACTCTTGAGGTAGGAAGGTTTAAGAAGGGGGGAAAAGGAAACATGATACCATGTCAGCTGGCTTCCGATGTAATGATCTTCTCTTTTGTTCCCTACCATGTAGCGTCGCTACCTATCTTTCAAGTTTGTGACAACTGGGTAGTGCTGGTCGTAGTACATCGAGTAATCAAGATGTCTGGAATCTACAAATTGTATTTAACAAACTAATATTAATATGTTACTGGAAATATTCCAGATTAAGGGCGGAAAAAAAAACCCCATACACAATTATTTGTATTTGTGTTCAGAGTGAATTGCAAGAGGGAAATTTATTTCCAGGTGTGCTAGAACATGCTACCTGAAGCCAGGTCCCCTGTGGGACTAATAGCATCCACATGCATTTTTTTTTCCTTGAAGGGAAGAAAGTCTGCAATTGTGCAATGAGGAACAAAAATGTTAGTGCTTGCTGTTGAAATGCCACATTGAACTTTATCAGAGTGGTTCTCAAACTTGTTCATATTCTGGGTAACTTCTTAAGGTCAGGATCCTCTGAAGAATCTTGGTCATTCCTGCGCCTGCTTATGTGAAAAACCAAACCAAACCCTAGGGGCTCTGTTTAATCTGCAGCTGCGAGCAAGTCTTTTCAGCCTGCGTAGACAGACTAGCTCAAGTTCTGCTTGAGCTAGCATGCTAAAAATAGCAGTGGGGATGTTGTGGCTTGGGCTCTCAAGCCTACTTGACCCCCTGGGTCTGAGCTTGGGTTACTAGCCCGAGTTTCCGCTGGAGTCGCAACATCCACAGTGCTATTCACAGCATGCTAGCTCAAGTGAAGCTAGCACGAATCTATCTACCCAGTTGGGAGGCACATTCCTAGCTCCAGTGTAGAAATACATAGGGTCTCCTGTTTGTCCTGGTCCTGGGTCTCTTGCTGCCTCCTCCTCTGATTGCTCAATCTTCCCATTTGTTTAGCTTACCTTCCCCCTTCCCCCCCAATAGTTTAGCTCTCTGTACCTGTGCTTAGCTTCTTCTCCCTCCCAGCTGCTAAGCTCTTTCCAGACCTCCTCTCCTCACTCAAGCACAGCTCAGAAACATCCCCTGCTGTCTCCTAGTGCTGCACAGCTCAGCACAGGCGTTGCATACAGGGTGACCAGATACCAAGTGTGAAAAATTGGGACCAGGAGTGGGGGGTAATAGGAGCCCATATTAAAAAAAAAAAAAAAAAGCCCCAAATATTGGGACTGTCCCTATAAAATCAGGACATCTGGTCACGCTAGTTGCATACCACCTTTCACACATAGTCTTCATTACAAATGTGGTCTCTCTTCTCTTTCCCCTCGGTGTACAGGAAGATATTTGCCTTTCAGTGCAAGCACTGGGACTGCTCCCCCCTTCCTCCCTGAAGGGCTGCAGCTCCCTGGGTCATCTCCACCTCCTGGTGAAGGTGGCTGTGCTACTCCTCGTGGCAGTAGTGGCTCCTCGCAACTTGAGGAAAGGCGGGCATGTTTGCTGCTACTCCTGGCTCTTCACGTGAGCCAGCAGCTCCCTTCCAGACTCCCAGGCAGTGCTCTACTGACCCAAGGTTCTGTGTATTGGTTTGAGAACCACTGGTTTGATACAATGGTTGCTGTTAAAATCTCTGACTGCAAAAGCAGCTCCAGTCTTACTGTGATGTTGGCTGTATTTCCCATTCCAGGTATAGGGAACAGCACCAACATGGAGATGACGCAAACGGTTTGGCTGTGTGTGATTTAAGGTTTCAATGGCGATCATTGTATGAGATCTCCTGAGTGTAGCTTTGCAGTATTGCATGGGAGATGCCAGCTTGCTAACTTCCTAAAATATTCACAGGGACACAGAACTGAGGCAGCGGCGGCAGCTTTATGAGGCAGGCCTCCATTCTTCAGCCCGCTATGGGAGCCACGACAGCAGTAGCTCGGGAGTGGATGGAAAGAAAAAGCCTCGAAAGTGGTTGCAGTTAGAGACGTCGGAGAGGAGGTGTCAGATTTGCCAGCACCTATGTTACCTTTCTATGGTGAGGAAAACCCTTAGTATGTCTATAGCACTACTGACTCAGTAACAATTGCTTTGTTTTCAGCCTGGTTTCTATTAAACTGTAAGCGTTAGACAAACAGACACAATGGGCTTCTCTTCATGGTACATTAGTTTGCACTAGTTTGCTAACTGGCCCATGTCGATCTTGCTGGTATACATTAAAAGTTCCCTACTGCACATTAATATAGTGCTGTTTCAAACATTACTATGTTAACATGCATTAGGGAACTTTTTTGCCTCCTCTAGCAGGTTTGACATGTACCAGTTAATGCACAACATGCTAGTGTGCCCTAGAATTTATATCCCTTGTGTGTGGACTAACACACCATGTAGTGCAGCAGTTGCAACATCATATACTGCAATACCAAGAGCCACACTCAAAAAAATCTAGATTTCATTTTCCTGGAAAGAATTTGAAATGGGGGTTGCTAACAAACCCCTGGTGAAGAGTTAATCTCAGCTCAGCTTCCTCCTCGTTGCAGAGGAAGGGCTATGACTTGACTGAGTCAGCAAGAGAGGGTGACTTATCTGGGTTAGGATAAAACTCAGTAATGCCAATGCAAGTATTCAAAAATCATGTGATTGGCTGAAAAACTGAGGTTTAAAAAAAATAAATGTAGGGGTCTGGAGCCCTTAAGGTGCATTCATGTCACATTCTCAAGTTTTTCTCTGCAACTCCGAGTGAGATAAACTTGTTGTGATGGTGGTAGTTTTTAAATGAAGCTGTTTCTCATGTAATCACCTGATTCCAGAAGCTAGGACTTAAAGAAAATCACCAAATAGTGCCAGAAGTCCACACCACGGGTGATAGGACTGGGCTGAACCCCAGGTGTGAGCAAATTTTCTGTTTCTTCTCCTTCCTTGTTTGGATTTGCTTCTTTGAAGAAAACAAAACAGCCTGTTGTGGTTAAAAATGAGGTTTCCTAGGCTGACCCTCTGGACAAGTCCTGGTTATGTCTGGTGGGCTAAACCATGTTAAGCAGAGTTAGCCTGAACTAGCTTTAAAGTGCAATTCTGCTCTGAAAAATTCTGGTGGCACCTGTATAGCCAATAATTCTGAGAGAGAGAGAGAGAGAGAGATTCAACTCTATTTCAGGGATCCGCAACAGAATCTTTATGAACTAAGTTCCAATTACAGGGCCAGATTCTTTACTTGTTTAAACCTTTCCAACCTCACTAAAGCCAGTGTTTAAGTGAGGGAAGAGTTTATCTTGCAGAATCTTTATTAATTTAATCAAGACCCCAGCTGAGTTTGCAGGACTGGCAGTTATAAAACTATCATTGTACTTTCAAACTGAGCAACTTTTATCTGAACTCAGAGAGAAACAGTAACTAAGGAACCCTATGGTGCTGGTTTTAGTTTTATTTTTCACAGCAGAACCACTGCTTTACATTGTATTTAAAAGCAGTCCCCAATTTATCCCCATTCAAGACATGGTTTGAATTAATGGTAGAACTACTGTTCAAAGGAGTTGCCTTGCAAGAAATCGTGAGGATTAAATGGAAGATGCTGATAGAGCTGTATACTCATGGTATAGCTTGTGTCTGTTCATTATTACTGCTTTTTTTTATTATTATTATTATTTAGATTGCTAGCACTACACAAAATGGAATAGGCACTTTTTCCTTCATCATCTTTAGCTCATCCCATCCTTTATATTATCTCTTGCTTATCCTTCTGCCACTGGTATGCAATATAGTAACAAAGGGCTATGCTGCCCTCAGAGCCTTGTCAGGACAGCTCAGCTCCTAACAGTATCTTAGAGGGCTTGGCTACACTTACGGTTTGCAGCGCTGGTAGTTTGCAGCGCTGGTCATCCAGCTGTGCAGGGCCAGCGCTGGTGTGTGGCCACACTCACAGCTACCAGCGCTGGTGTGTGGCCACATTTGCAGCGCTGTTGGGAGTGCTGCATTATGGGCAGCTATCCCAGCATTCAAGTGGCAACAACTTGCTTTTCAAAAGAGGGGGGTGGAGGGTGGTGTACTGTGACAGGGAGCGGGGAAGAGAGAGAGAGAGTGGATTTTTGGAGCCAACAGTTTAGCTTCCTGGATTGAAAAATCACAAAATGTTCATGAACCCTTGGTCTTAATTGCAAACAGCCTGCCTCCAACGCTGTTTCTCTGTCAAGCAAACATTCTCTCCCTGCCTCTCATTTGATCGTTCACAGCCAGGTACAGATAGCTCCTGTTTGCTGTGATCAGTGTTTGTTTTTTAGATAAGCAGTTCAACGGAGCTCCGATTGGAGTTCACAACAAAACAAAGAGAGGCTGCATAACAAAACAAAGAGAGTAATTTAGTTAAAAGCTTTCTGGGATATCTCCTTATTCCCTGGAGGCCAATAAAAGCGCTGGTGTGTGTCCACACTTGATGAGCAGCGCTGGATCACCAGCGCTGCAATCGCTACACCCCAACCTGGCCAGGTGTACAGCCAGCGCTGCAGCCAGGGAGTTGCAGTGCTGGATGTGCCTTGCAGGTGTGGACGGTTACTAATTGCAGCGCTGGAAAGCCTCTACCAGCGCTGCAACTTGCAAGTGTAGCCAAGCCCTTAGAATTCTGTAGCACCGTTTATCCAGAGATTCCACAGCAGCTTGCAACAATATCCTGTATTCAGAAATACCTCTGCCACCCCTTGGCAGAATACCTCAAGAGTTTAACACCACAAAGCATTAGTATCCTAGGGTTTAGGATAAGAAGTGAACATTACTTAAAATTCCCCCTGCAGTTTCAATAGGACAAAGCAGCTTCAGTGTAAACAAACACTGGAATTTGTAAAGAATTTCATGGCAGCCCCCTCTTGGGAGAACGGCTCTTGTGTAACTAAATCCCTCAGATGGCCAGGTCTTCTGTTATGCTTCATCCCAAAGACTGGCACTTGCCACAGAATGAAATGAGGCACTGGGTGAGCAGGACACTTGAAGTGGAGGGGCCTCATTCAAATGCTGAGCAGGCCTTGGGTTATTATGAGCTCTTATCTCAAGGTGGTTTGGCAGCAGATGCACCTCTGAACATTTTTTTCTCAGCAGTGGGTACAGCAAATCACTTGGACTTTCATGCTTTTCCTAGAGCCAGGGAGATTCATTAACCTCATTATCTTTTTAAAGATGTGGTATTTGTCCATGATGATATATAAATACTCAAATACTTGGTGGGGAGGGGAAGAGAAGAAAGTCAGCACAAACTTTGTCCTTGTATTAATTCGGATATCCCACCTACTCCAGCCACTTAGCACAAGTTCTTCTATTTTCCCTCTCTCTTCCTGCTCCCCACCCCAGAAAAACAAAAACCTGACCCAGAAAAAACCCTATTTTGGGTATGCCACGTGTGTTAGATGTGACTGTGATTTGAATCATATTAATGTTTTCTATCTGTATTTTTGTTAGGTCGTACAGGAGAATGAAAATGTTGTCTTCTGCCTGGAATGTGCCCTCCGGCATGTGGAAAAACAGAAGACTTGTCGGGGACTGAAAATGATGTATCGTTATGACGAGGTCTGTACAATATAGTTTGCATTCTTGAGGATGGTGATGCCAGATGGCCTCCAGAGTTGGATATTTCAGCCTAGACTTATTTCCTGGCTCCTGCCTAGTCTGACAGAGGCTCCAGGTAGTCAGGAGAGCTTGCATGCAATTTCTGGTAGAGCAGGAATATGCTTAGTGCTGGTATGTTGGCCATCAAAACACTATAAATAAAAAGAGAAAATACAAGATGACATCAGTTAGAAGAGAGCTGTAACTCATCATCTGTAAAGGTGGGGAGTATTTGGGGGGAGGTATTTATTGGGTTGGGACCCTTGTAAATTATGATGTACTTTCATTTGTCAATTTACAGTAACTTCAATACAAGCTCTCACTAAATTAAATTAAATTTGACTTACCATGATTCCAGCCTGAATCTTTACTGGTAATCTTGTAGTGTTGGTGGATGGAGTCACAGTAGTGATTTGAGGCAAGTTAGAAACCAAATCAGCACAATGTGATTCAGTAGTTTAGGAGTGATGCTGGAGAACAGAAGGCTTAACAATAGCAGCAGCAGAGCAGAGAGGCTGCTGGACAGAGGGGAGTTTGGGAGTTGTACTTGTTCACACATCAGGAAGAAGCAGTTTGTTGTTGGCAGGAGCGGCTCTGTGTAATCGGTCTTTCAGTGTTCCAAGCATTTTGAGAGACTGATCTTTCAGCTGTTTCTAATGCATGGCTAGGGCTGAAGATTTGGCACAGCGATGAAAATATCATGGGTAGCATGACTTCACGTTTGAGTGAGTAATCCCAGCCCAATGAAGGGGTGGAGAGTGAGCCTGTAGTGGTCTTGCCCTAGCTCCCCATTCCAGGCATTGCACCCTCGTGCACAGGGGCGCAGTGCCACTCGTGTCTCTTTACTCTGTTGCCAGATTCTCTACAAACTACTGTAGTTAGAGCTTGGAATGTAGTGCAATGTCTCCTTTTCCATTTTCAGACTGTTATCTTGGTTTGGTAGGGGGCTGAACAGCCAATAGGATTGTTTGAGAACCTTCTCAACCCTCACAGTCCTAAGATGCTGAACAGAACATCTCTGCCAGGGTTCTGTTAATAGGATTGCTTTTAAAACCAGCATCTTAGGCTGCTGGGGGAAAAAAAGAAACAAGATATTATTAACTTTGTTGTTTTTTTCCCCTCTCTGACCAGGAACAAATAATCAGTCTAGTCAATCTCTGTGGGAAAGTCTCTGGTAAAAATGGCAACATCGAGAACTGTATCAGCAAGCCTACACCAAAAAGAGGACCTCGTAAGAGAGCAACAGTCGACGTGCCATCATCTAGGCTTTCATCCTCCAGTTCATCCAAAAGTGCTTCAAGTTAATCCTGAAGATGCCAACACTCATTTTGTCAATTTATATATATTTTTTTGTAATTATTATACCATAGTTTGGAGTACTTGCTGTAGAATACAAGCTGTCTTTGCACTAGCTCTAAAGAAGATTTTCTTCTGGTTTTAGAGAACTAATTTTGTTTTAGCATTAAACTGTTGAATTTTTTTTGTACTTAGGATAGTTATATACAGCAGTCAAATTTTTTTAAACTGCCGTATGTTCACTGTTTTAAAACCGGCAAGGGGGCTGATAAAATATTAATTTGTACTGGCCCTATGGCTGAAAAAAGCCTTTTTTGGTAACTGTGAAAAAAGGCTTTTAACCCATTTTTGAATAGGTTAAAGTTTGATGTGTTTTATAATTTGTTCTCCAGTCATGTGAGCAGATTTTCTAGAGAGAAAAGGGATAGGAACAAAACTTGAAAGAAATTGCTTTACTTTGGCTGTCTTTTATTCTGTCACAGGCAAGATGAGTTTTGTAATTTTTTAAATTGGAGAATACACACTTTCTTTGGGAGGTTATGGCAGCTGAAGATGGACTTTGTTTCCTAACCATAAGCAAAATGAGGAGATTTGGAGTAAATATGTTCTCTTTTACCAGCACATCACTATGCATCTGTTTGAGGGAGGGTGGGTGGGGGGGAGAGAAGGAAAAAGACTGCCTGCCTTGAGGGAGTCAAATGAGGGAAAACTGTGCCTGATTTCATTAGGAAATCCATTCTGTTATTTTTTGGTGCTGTTGGCTACTTTATCAAAAACCCTTCAATAGCATCCTTTAAAAAAATAAAAAAGTGATTGAAGCCATAAGTGCTTCTTTGTCATAGACGTGCAATCTTTCTAACATTCCATTTCCATTCCACTGCTGTTTTTCACATCTCTACACAGTCAGCATTAATTTTTGTTTTGAATTTTTCATTATCTGATCACATTTAGAGCCACTAGCAGGTCTGCATCTTTCTTTTGAATGTGAAAATGCATTTGCTCTCATCTTGTCTATTTTTTCTCTTCATATTGTAACAAAAAAAATCACACCTTTTGTACATACGCCTGTAAATTGTTTTAAATACTTGAGCCTTTTCTTGGGGTGGGGGGTGGGGTGGTATAGAGACAAGATGAAGAAAAGCCTTACGTTTCACTTTCTTCATCGGTTGGATTGGATGCTTACAGGGTTTTTCTTGTAACATTTATAAGTGCTGCTTACATCACTGAACAACAACAAAAAATAATAATGGAGTAGCTGTTGCCCTTTTCTGGTTGTGTGTACAGTATGTGTGGAATAAAAAAGGGAAAATGTTTTCACAAACTGTTTTGTTTCATAATTGAATTCAACAATACCGTAGCTACCCATATTGCACTGAGCTTGCCAGTGGTGACTGTCAGGAAAGTCCTAATACAATTTGTTGGTTGTTGTTGCAGAAGACTGAACTGTTTTGGAATATTTAACAATAACATAAACAGAGTCAAGTGTTTTTTAAATGTGGTTGTCTGGTTTTTATGGCCTTGCTGTGTACTTTTCCCTCTTGACAGTAAACTTCTGACAATGGCTTACAGTTTGACATTTAATTTATTAGCGCTGCTCTGCTCTCTTTCCTTGTAAGGAAAGACTTCATGTTGTTTATTGCCAGTTTTTGTTTACTTTTCAGGTTTGTACTACAAGGTTTAATAAAAACAAAACTTTTTTTGGACACTTTGTCTGTCTTCTGGGAGGTGAGTGAGTGAAATAAGCTATTTCTTTAAGAAAGGGTTAGACTTCTAATCTCATTAAGTTAATTTATCATGCAGAAGTTTGTTTCCAGATTTAATTTCACAGTGCTAAAACAGGAAACACACTACTAAAAAGCAAGCAAAACAGCTGAATCCTTAGGAAACTGGACAGTTCCCAGCTGGCTGGATGTAGGGACTACCTCTTTCCAAGCCACTAACTACAGTGAAGGAGGAAGGTAATGGCTGCCTGTTGCCAGTCACCTGTTACTTTTAGCTTCCTCAAGCTAGATTTCCCTGTCCCTCAGTGCAGGAGCAGCTTCATACTGATAAAGACCCTGAGAGCCTCATTCTGCTTGTTAGGAGGGCAGATCCACCCAGATGTTTAGTGTGGACCTTACACAAACTTTGAGTTAAGTCATGGTGCAGTCATTTTTTTCCCTAATTTTTTCTATCAAGATGTGGTCAAACTGAAGTTACTGTAGAACAGGAGATTAGGCAACAAAGCAAAAGCTGCATGATTAGGTTTTCTAATCACTAAATGATTCTCCCAAAATACCCATTACAAAATTAACTTGCAGGAAATGGTTTGGTATAAGTAGGAAGACAAGGCTGGGGTAGAAATACTTTATTAAAAGAAAGGAGCATACTTATAACAGTGCTAAGATGGCTGCTCCACGAGAAGGGTAAGATTTCAATGTGCAACTCCCATCCCTTGGTAAGTATCTATTTCATTTGTAGCTAAAGTTATCCCAATTAATTCAACACAGGGGGAGTGGATGCTGCTGCATCAGTGTCTTTGGCAGCATGTAAGGTTTTGTTTGTGAATCTTCTATATTCAGCTACATAGCTCAAACATGCAGATGAGGAATACTGTGATATCAGTGATAAGGAATCTCAAATAAGGAATTTAAAAATTAGTCAAAGTATCCAATCTCCCTGTTAGTTCTATACACAGTATATACAAAGCTTGACTGCTCCAAAAAACCTCAAAACTTTAATAATAAAGTGTGTGGTCTAGGCAATTTAAAAAAAAAATCCATATGGCTGGCAACATTAGACTTTCATGATTAGTTAACTAATTCCTACAACATGGATGAGCTCTTCATTCATTCAAAAGTCAAAGATTCTTAGAAGATATGGTGCTAGGATTCAAACAGTCTGAGAGTCACTTTCATCACTGACATCTGAAGTACCTTTTCTTTCAGTATTTACAGCAGCAAGGGCAGTGTCCACTTGAACTTCCTCCTCATCAGACTGGATAACAGGAGACTCTCCTACTTCACTGGTACCCTGGCTGGCAGAGTCAGTCCAGGTTGATGATGAAGACGACAATTTTTGCCTTAATTCAGACTGGCTTGGAACCTGGAGGCTTATTTCATTCTGACAGGTTTTGGATTCAGGCCCTTCAAATAGTAAGGGGGGAAAAAAACACATCAATCAATCAATTGAGCTGGGGCTGAAATGCTGTTAATATTAAAATGAGCCTGCCTGCGACCTACCACCTTGCATTTGGGGGTGAGGGGGCACAAAGTGGAAACCCAAGGGGCCTGTAACCTGAGCTCTGCTGCCCAGGGCTTCGGCTTTGACCACAGGCCCCAGCAACTCTAACACCAGCCCTGCTGCTCCCATTAAAACAGGGTTAGGTCCCACTTTGGGGGCCCCATCCACAGTTTGAGAACTGTTCTAAAGCTATACACAAATGCACTTTCCTCCTGTACACAGCCAAATTTCCCATAGCTGTAACTTAAATCTGAGGGAGCAAGGACAAAAAAAAAGTAATTAAAATATATTAACTGGATGATTTTGTCTTGGTTAACATATGTGTATTTTGTATTAGGAGAGGGGAAAATTCAGTGCCCAAACTAGTTAGAATGCCTGTTGCTGAAAGGTTAAGTGTCAACTAGTTCTAATATAAGAGCAAACAAATTCACCCTACCCCCTAGCTGTAAAATTCCATACGGACAGACAATTCTACAAGGAAGGAAGGAATTATAGGGGATGGGAGAAAGGGAACTTTGGTTAAAATGGTGCATTGTGCTCACCCTGCCAAGGCTAGAAAGCATCTTTTCACATATTGCCCAAGCTCAGTAGGCACTAAACTGCTCTAGGGTTGATTCTTGCTGTCTCAGCTAGTCTCACAGAATTAAGTTAACAACCAAAGAATAAGAAAATACATTATATTACAGTAGCACTAGGAGGCTGCAACAGAGAAGTGGAGTCTATTTTGCTAGGCATTAGGGCAGAGATTGTGTCTCTGTACAAAAAGTTTGCACTCCAGACAAAGGGTGGGAAGGGAAATGGTGGCACAAAGAGGGGAAGTGACTTATCACACAGCAGGTCAATGGCAGACCCAAGAATAGAACCCAGATCGCCATAGTCCCAGGCCAATATCCTATCCCTTAGACCACACTGCCTCTTCATGCAATACAATTTTGCTTATTTGACTGAGCACAAGCTGGTGTAGGAAGCTAGTAACTGAATATGTAAAAGAGTTGGAAACATTTGCACACAGTATACATGAAGATCTGGAACAGGCTCCCACCAGAATGCATGTGGGCAAACAATTTTGTTTTAAGAGAGCATGTAGCCCACAGCATTTTGTTTGCTTATCAGTAACACAAAGAACCTACAGGTTGTATCCTATAAGGCATTAGCTTAAGCCTAAGGCTTTGAGGCCTATGAACTCTGGCACAGATAAGTGACCAAATGGTGAGCTTGAGTTTTGGGGAATTGGGAATAGCGTGCTTAAGCGGGAGATTCTGTGCAAAATGATACCAGGTAACTGCAGGAACACTGAACTTGGCTATTTTATGAGAGAGACCTTGACAGATGCTTAACCACAAACTTGCCTTGGTAACAAATTGATGTATATGGTAATAAGCTAAAATCATTAATATACTAACTAACCTATAGGATAAAGACTCCCTAATGTTATTAGGGTGAGGAAGTTAAATATAAACAAGGAAGATGAACATTAGTATGAATATTGATGACAGACTTTGGCCCTCTAATAGGCCAGACCACACTGTAAGGCAGAATCTGGACCATCAAACTTATTTGCCACACCAGGGACAGAGCAGGATCCCCAAGAAAGGGGGTGAGTATATGTGAAGAATGGTACAAGATATTACTTTCTATTTTTGCTACCTTTTTATGTGGTTTGGAGTGTGCGTGTCTTTCCTAATTGTGTTTAAAGTAAGTGGTTAAAGCTTTGCCCAACCAGATATTGAATTTGATACCCTTGATTCTGGGACTAGAGTCCTACCACCCCCAGCTCTTCTAATTGGAAATCAGTAACCCCTAAAGAATCAGGCAATAAGAGCTGGTCAAATCTATGAGTGCAATTGTAGGACAGGGTAGTTTGGGATGATGGGGGCAGGGCTCAGTAGCCCTGCGGGTTCCTTTGCTTCTGGTTTATTTGATGTTGGGTGGCTGGTTCTTGCTCCTCTGCTCAGAATCTAATTGATCACTCTATGTGGGAGTCGAGAAGGAATTTCCCCACCTTCCAGGGATACAGAATGCATTAGTGGATTGTCTCAGCAGATCTTTCTCCAACCACGAATGGTCCATTTGCCTGGATATTGTGAGGGACATTTTCCAGAGGCGGAGAACTCCCCAGATCGACCTTTTGTGACAAAGTACAATAGGAAGGGTCCACAGTTCTGCTCTCTTCACAGTCACCAGCTGGGCTTACTCGCAGATGTGTTCCTTCTCCCCTGGAAGGACCATCTTTTCTATTCATTTCCATCCATTCTGCTCGCACACAAGGTCCTGTACAGCAACAGGGTAAATATCCTGGCCTATGCAGACGATCTGGTCCTCATTTCAGACAACTCAGAGACTTTCCAACAAATACTCGATGTCACCAGCCGGGTTGCCAACTAGCTGGGGCTCCACTTCAATGCTAGGAAATGTGCATCCCTGCATACTGACAGCAGTAGAAGGGACTCAGTCCAGACGACACCGTTCCAGATCCAGGGTGAACTCTTGATCTTCCTGGAGGATGGACAAGCATACTAACATCTCGGCACGCCCACAGGTTTCCGCGTCCAGAAGACACCTGAGGTTACCAATGCATGGCGAAGGTACCTCTGAACGAGGTGGATAGCACCATCCGACAGCTAGTGAAGAAGTGGATGTTTCTTCCCTGGAGCACCAGCAATGAACTGGTGTACATTTCACACCGGCAGGGCGGTGCCAATGTCCCTCAAATGGGTGATCTGTGCAACATTGCGATGATCAATCACGCCTGCTGCCTTCTGATGTGCCTGGATGCCATGGTGAGGAACATCACAGAGAGTGCTCTGCATGATGTCATCAGGAAGCGAATCATCAGGACCCACTCCAACCAAGATGTTGCCACATACCTGAGCGGCTCCCTGAAAGGCAAATTTGGAAGAGACGGGGGAGACTGCTTCGCTTTAGACTCATCCCTGCAATGCTACGCAATGACTGGAGAAACATATCAGCTGCCACTGGATGTGGTGCAAGGAACGCCAAGAGCTGGGAGTCCTGGTGCCACCAGTGAAAAATGCAGAGCACACAATCATCACTCCGAGAGCTAGAACCAAGCTAGAGAGCACCCTGAAGGATGCCATCCCCCTGGCAGTAGACGGAAAACCTGAAATGGAAGCCAGACCAGGGGAAGGCCTTGGAGGTGACATGCAAATGGGACTTCAGCAACCACTTCCTCCTCGGGGGCAGCTTCACCCAATTTGCCAACTGGAGGTTCATCTACAGGATCCATCTCAACTGTGTCCTGCTGAATTGAGCCATCTGCCATGGGAATTAGGACAAGCGATGCAGGAAGTGCGGCTATGCCAATGAGACACTACCCAATGTCTTGTGTAGCTGCAAGCCCCATTCCAGAGCCTGGCAGCTGTGCCACACCACCATCCAAGATCGCCTTGTTAGAGCCATCCTGCCACGTGTAGGGAAGGTGGCTGTGACACCCACCATCCCCAGAACGGACAGCCAACTGCGACCGGACATCACCATCACCAACAAGGACAGGAAGAAACTAGTCATGGTGGATGTCATAGTTCCCTTTGAAAACAGGATCCCGGCCTTCCATGACACCTGAGCTCGAAAGTGGGGACACCTTGAGAGCTAGAGGTTACGAAGTTCAAACTCTCATGCTGATTGTCAGAGCCCTTGGCCCATGGGAACCCAGTAATGAGCGAGTGTTGCAAGAATGCAGAATCGGTCAGTGCTATGCTCGGCTGATGCAGCAACTCATGGTGTCAGACACCATCAAGTGGTCAAGGGACATCTATCTAGAACACATCACCAGACATCAGCCATACCAGGAGAGATGAGGTCGAGTGCCATTGAGAAACAAAGTTGGGAAAGTAACTGACATACCTCCGTGATGGATTGTACAACCTATCCTAAATTCTCAAATACTGAGGGGCAATCTTCACTCATTGCTATATTTGCATTCCACAAATTATTCTTAGTGTAACCTTTGAGTGGGGTACCCATTAATACTTTAACTGTATCACTGAATTTATTAATCTGCAGTATCCCAAATTAAGGTTGTGTACTATATGTATCTTATGGCTTTCCAACCAACCTTTTTACTTTTGAATAATTTAAGCACTATCCCCAGATGTCCAGGCACTCTTTCCTTAACCTGTGTATTATATAATTTTAACATCTGTAAGTAGTCTGTTCCAATTCCAACCACGATAAAGTGTTGTTAAATGCACAGACACGAGGACACTTTAAAACACAATCCTCTGAATTAAGTATCAGCAATAAGAATGTAGACACTTCATGCTAACCAAAGGAAGTTAACACTGTTACAGGGTAAGTGTTTTTCATATCCAGGGCATACAACTAATCTTGGCAGGAGGATTAACCCCTGGAAATTTTACCCCTTCACCCCATCCTGCCCGGTTTGTGACAAACTTACCCTAAGGTAGAAGATGGTTTCAGACAATCAATACATTAAGTAAAACACTTTCTTTCCTCTGAAGTGGCAGGTTGAATATCATTAGGTTTAAGGAAAGTTATTCTTGACACCACTTTTCCTAAAAAAATTCTGTCTTTACAACTTTTTTGTTTGTTTTTTGAGAAAGGCATTTTGGTGAGAACAAAGATTTTGCTGTACATTAAAATTTTATTCTACAAAGTGCAACTGCTTGAGTTGACCAAATATCACTAATCTTCTGCAATCAACAGCTAAACTGCTCAGGCATGCTACAGTAAGAGGCCCCAGTACATCTCCATATATCAAAGTATGTTAAATCACACTGTCTTAACGTATTAAAAAAATTCACAAAGGATATAAAATAATGTAATTGCTTTAGAACAGGGATTCTCAAACTTCATTGCACCACGACCCCCTTCTGATACCAAAAATTATTACATGGGGTGGGAGGAAGAAATGAAGCCTGAGGCCACCCAAGTCCCACCGCCTCTGGCTTTGCACCACCCAGGACAGTGGGACTCAGGCTTTGGCTTCAGCCCGGGGTGGTGTGGCTTGGGCTTCAGCTTTGGGCCCCCGAGCCCCAGCAAGTCTAACATCAGCCCTGGTGACCCCATTAAAACAGGGTCATGACCCCCAGTTTAAGAACTGCTGCTTTAGAATACCAAGTCAGTACCTGAAAGCAAAGAGAAACTGAGTGAGTTTTGATTTAAAGGGAGGAATGACAGCATTCCTCAGTAGTTTTTAGAGAAAAAAGTTTATAACACCACCTCTAACATGGCTCAAAGAAATGTATTTTATAAGCTACTTACTGTCTGAATAAATAAAACTAGAGTACAAGTTGAACAGAGTACCAGATCATATAAAGTAATTCTGAATGTCTCAGTCCTACTGCAAGTTATTCTCTTGAATTAGTAAAGTAACATACCTGAATACACCAGTGTAGAGAAACTCCAGAAAGACAATCATTTAATGCGGAGTTCCAGCCCAAACATCTCCCTGTGAGTCTTGACAAATAGAGACTACATCTTTGAGTAGCTTTTGTGATGAAAGTGGTTATGGCTTACTTCAAAATGACAAATTCAAGACTAGTTATAGGAAAAGTATTCTACTTGAAATAAAAAACTTAACTACCACAAAGAAATTAAAGCTGTTATTGTTGAAGTTCAGTGTGATTATATATAATTAAAATGCCAATTGACAACTTTTTTATATATATAAAGCCAAAGATCCTGTAAAAGAGATTATTTTCCCACCTAAAAAAACAAAAATGTAAAAGCCATCTAACCCCAAGACCCTCAGAGGGATGCCTAGGGCCAGAGGAAAAAAAAAGGTCTCCTGGAAAAATCATGCAGCTTTGCAGTAAGCTCTTATGCATCATGATTGAGGTTCTGTAGGAAATACTAACCTTCAGAAAACAGATACAGTATGAAACACTATACATTCTAGATTAGAGTCCTAGTGATTTATTAGTGCAAGCACAACTAGATAATTTACAAGGCATGCTCTAACTGTTCATTTCATACCCAAAATGGGAGATAGTATGCTATCGTCCTCTCCTGAATTCAAGAAGACATCTAGTGCTTCTTGGTCAGACATATCCATCAGGTCCATCTGTTCCAGCATGTCCACATTCACCTCCATAGAAGACATACTTCCTATTGGCTCTGCAGCAATAAACAATATGAGTGAATTGACAATGCAGCACATGTTCTAGGCAAAGACCATCAGCTTTGTAATGTAATTACAGTCTTCCACAATTGCCACATTACTATACTGCACCCTTGATTATTAAACAGCTATTCCCAAAATGTGATATTACATACATTGGCAAACAAGGAACCTTGATTATTGAAAGGAAACAGCATTGCTAATCAGAAACAAGGTATGATCTTGATAACAATACAAGCTATCGTATTTATAGCTTTTTTTATATGAATTATAAATAGCTTCTCAGGGGCAGTCTCAGAACCTACAAAAGCAGGAAAGACTTGTTTCTTGCTCTCATTGTTTTAGAGCAGGCTGCCGTCATTATCTTTGCAAAAAGGTATTTTATTAGTACTAATATTTGTATTACTAGAACCCAGAAGCGGCGGGGGGGGGGAGGGCGGGATGGATCAGCATTCATATCACACTCCCCCTCAGTACCCGGCCCAAACGGGAAAGGTAATGATCCAACCAAATTCCGTTACGAGTCCTGGTCATATGCCACCTGAGGCACGTTGTGCACATAAGAAGAAAAAGAAGATAACTCAGAAGTCACAATGAGAATCAGGGCCCTGTCATGTGGGTGCTATAGGAATGCCTATGAAGAGACAGACCTGCCCAAAGGTGCTTACTAATCCAAACCTTTTCTTCTTCCTGTGTCACAATTCTATTCCCCACCTGCACATTTAACAAAAATCTCTCAAGAAAGAAAATGTACAAGACTAGACAATGTACAAGTATCAACACACAGAAGTTGTGAAAATGCAAGGAAGAGTTGTAATTCTCAAAAGGCAGGTGTTTTCTTCCCATTCAGCCCACCAGTGTGATCAGTGGTAGCAGATTGTAGTGCAGAGCCTAGACCAGGGGTGGCCAAACTTACTGACCCTCCAAGCTGCAAATGACAATCTTCAGAAGTTCAAGAGCCAGGGCAAGCCTGCCGGTGCTCAAGGCTTCAGCCCCGCAGGAGATGTCTGCCCAGGCTTGAGGGCTTCAGACCCACTCCTACTGAAGCCCTGAGCCCCAACAGGTGTGCCCCCCAGATTTCTGCCAGGGTTTGCTGACCCTGCTCAGTCTCATGGTACTGCTGGGCCCACTCCCTGCACAGCAGCTGCTGAAGCAGGCAAGCTGGGAGCTGCAGACAGAGCCACTCCCTTTGCTGCTGCCTCTCCCCATGGAGCTAACGCAGCTCCCACTCCCTGCAGCACTAATACCTGTGAACCACAGGGAGGTGTCGCTGAGGATAAGGGAAGGGCATGACTCAAGCTGTTGGGGGGGGGCTTTAAATTGTGTCCCTCCCCCTCCCCCCCCAGTCAGGAGGAACCAGTCATCTCTGGCAGAAATCCCTAGCCCCACCACCCCGCCCCAGGGCAGAAGCCTCAAGTTCCTCCCATCCAGTCAGGTAGGCGGAGAAAAGGGGGGTGGGGCTCTGCAAGCCACATTTTAACTGTAAAAGAGCCACATGTGGCTCACAAGCTGCTGTTTGGCCATCCCTGGCCTAGACAAATGTCCAATGTATTGTCCCATATGGAGACTTCACACCATTAAAGACAAGTGCAAACTTCTGATTAGTATCAGTATAATGCCAACACCAAATTCTTGAAGAAACATCTTTCCTTTAACCTAATAAACGTATTTAAAAATTTACAGTGACTCCTCGCTTAACGTTGTAGTTATGTTCCTGAAAAATGCGACTTTAAGGAAAACGATGTTAAACGAATCCAATTTCCCCATAAGAATTAATGTAAATGGGGGGTTAGGTTCGGGGGGAATTTTTTTCACCAGACAAAAGACTATTTTTAATACCGTACACAGCAATGATGATTGGGAAGCTTGGCTGAGGTGGTGGAGTCAGAGGGTGGGATATTTCCCAGGGAATGCCTTTTGCTAAATGATGAACTAGAACTCGGCTGAGCCCTCAAGGGTTAACACATTGTTATTAATATAGCCTCATACTCTACAAGGCTGCACGAATCGATGTAGGGGAGACAGCATGGCAGACAGAGACAGAGAGATGTGCATTGCCCCTTTAAGTATGCTGACCGCACTCTAAGTACACTGCCTTTTAAAGTAAATTAGCAAGTTGAGACAGCAGCTGCTTCCAGCAAGCTCCCTCCGTCCTGAGCCCTGTCGTGTCCCACCCCTGCTCTATGGAGATGGAGTAAGCGGGAGGCAGGAGGGAGGGGGACACCCTGACATTAACCCCCCTCCTTCCCCCATACACACAGAGCAAGCAAAAGGTTTCCGGGAACAGCTCCAAGGCAGAGGGCAGGAGCAGCACATGGCAGTGGGGGGAGGGACAGCTGAACTGCCAGCAATTGAAAGCCTGCTGGGCAGCTGCCGCACATGGAACTTAGGGGAGCGGGGAGCTGATGGGGGGCTGCTGGTCCACCCTGGTTCCAAGCCCCCACCAGCTAGCTGCAACAGGCTGCTCTTTCTGCAAGCAGTGGACAAAGCAGGCAGCTGCCAAATAATGTTATAAGGGAGCACTGCACAACTTAAAACGAGCATGTTCTCTAATTGATCAGCAACGAAACAATGTTAACCGGGACGACTAAGTGAGGAGTTACTGTACAAATACTTTCAGCTGCCCCCGAAAGAAGTTTGTGTTTTGACTCTGCCACAATTATAGTACATTAAATAAAGCAAAGATTAATAATGACTAAAATAATTATTTTTATAGCTTTCATATGAACTTATTTACCTTTTGTTTTGCAGTAAAACTCTGACTATATAACAGGTAAGCCGAAGAAATACCTTAAGTATGCATATTACTAAAAGTCTCAAACAATGCTGATGTCAGTGTGCAAAAAGAGATGCACCCCTACTCCTTCCTTTGATTACTTTAATTTTCCAAGGATAGCATATCCCCGTCTTTCACACCTGCAGCATATTAAAATACTGTACTCAGCAATAATTATGTTCTTCCTTGACTTTGCAAAGATCAAACAAAGA